>NC_141175.1:104867100-106173875 GCF_055505025.1 Bos grunniens | reverse complement strand
CCAGAACACAGAAGGACATTTCCTGGTCCCATTTGAAGTTAAATTCTGGCTGCACCAAGGAAGGAAAGAAATGATCAGATGGTAGGGCTCTCTCTTTTTTTTTAAATTAGAGCAAAATTACTTAACAATATTGATACATCAGCATGAATGGGCCATAGGCATGTCCCCTCCATGTCCCTCCCCATCCCACCCCTCTAGGTTGCGACAGAGACCAGCTTTGGGTCCCCTGCACTGACAGGTCTTTTGGGAGGACCTGGGAACCCTCAGCACTCATTCCAGACCGAGAGGGAGATGGACTGTCTAATGTGTGTGGGCCAAGGGTCTCCAAAATAAAATGTGCATTTGAGGAAAATTAACGTGGGTCAGTGGTAAAGAATCCACCTGCCCATGCAGGAAACGCAGAAGACATGGCCTCAATCCTTGGGTCAGAAAGGTCCCCTGGAGAAGAAGATGGCAACCCACTCCAGTATGCGTTCCTGCCTGGGAAACCATTGTCAGAAGAGCTGGGAAGGCTAAGGTCCACAGCATCACAAAAGAGTTGGGCATGACTTAGTGACTAAACACCAACTATGTTGTTTATTTAACTCTGTTAATAATAAAATACTAAAACTTATATTAACTCCGTTAATAATAAAATAAATAAAACTATTTAACTCTGTTTAATTGTTTCAAAACACATAATTATTAGTTGGCTGATCCACAGGGACCACCAATTCTTTTACAAATCTTTATTTATTTATTTTTTAATTTTATTTTATTTTTAAACTTTACATAATTGTATTAGTTTTGCCAAATATCAAAATGAATCCACCAAAAAATTTTTTAATTTTCCAATTGGAGGATAATTGCTTTACAATATTGTGTTGATTTCTGCTGTACAACAACACAAATCAGTCATAACTCTATGAATATCCTCTCCTTCCTGAGCTTCCCTCCCACCCCGCCCCACCCCACCCCTCTAGGTCATAACAGGGTGCCGGGCTGGACTCCCTGTGCTGTCCAGCAGCTTCCCACTAGCTGTCCATTCTGTGCAAGGCAGTGTACATATGTTAGCGCCACTGTCTCAGCTCCTCCCACCCTCTCCTCCCTCCGCTGTGCCCACAGGTCTGCTCTGTATGTCTGTGTCTCTATTCCTGCCCTGAAAATAGGTTGATTTCCTTATTTTCAAGTTATTAATTTTGATTCTTTTTAATGTCCTACTGAGTAGCTCTTTGAATAATTTTTAAGGAAGGCCATGAGAGTGAAATTGCTTCTAATTCTTAGATATTTGAAAATATCTTTCCACTGCCTGTACTCATGGAATAAATCTGGCTTGGAATGGTATGCTTAGATCATGAGGTTTCCTCTTTCTAGAAGCAGGTTTTAGTCCATTTGGAGCTGGTGAATAAGAATTGAAGCTAGTCTTGTCTTTTTTTTAATTTGTTGATAAACTATTACTTTCTGTCTGGTTACTTAAATGATATTCTCTTCACTATAGAATTGCAAGCTATCCTCAGGTATGGGTATTTTTTCCATTAAAATTTTGATTTTTTTTTTACACTAGGGAAGATACTTTTCTTCTATGTTGATTATTATACCTGCTCCTTTGTTCCAGCATTTTCAGGAATATTTCTTCTCTGTAGGTTACATTTTGACTGTTTCCACTCTGTTGATTGTCATCTCCTGACCTTCATCCTTTACTCCTGCAGTCTTGGAAAGCTCCTTCATAGGTTACATTGTCTCCATTGTTCTGCTCATTAGTGCCTCTAGACCGTCTTGAAGGCACCCTCCTCTTATGTTGGTGGCACCATGCTAGATAAGGGCAGGGAATGCGGAGTGACTTAAACCCACCTGAATATGCCCTTGGCATCTTCCAGGGCTTCACCTCAGACCTACACCCAGAGGATGGACCGATTTGCACAAACTTGGTCCAGCTTCCAGTGGGTACCCATCATTCTGTCTTGTTCCCCCGAGTGGATCTGGACCACTTCTGCTCCAGGGCTCTTGTGCTGAAGAGCGTTTCCTAAGAGAATACCCATCCCGCAGCGTGGCATGCATCCTCCTCCTGCTCTGTGCTGTCCTTGGTGATGCTGTCCCGGGAGATGTGATCTTGGTATTCATATTAAAAGAGATGAACTGAAGCTGTGGGGGAAGTTTCATGGGAACCAGTTCTGGTCCTCTTGGAACCTAATTGCTTTGCAGAGGGAGAGCAGTGGACTGATTTCAGGCTATGGTAGTCCTGAGTCTCTGAGTCTGGGCAGAAAGTAGATAAGTAAGCCTTCTCTTAGGGTCGTCTTGTCTATTCCATGTTGGGATTAGGAGATGAAATAGATATTTCTGGGGTGGGAGTGGGGGTTTCCTCCAATAACTCCATTGGCACCATACTCGGTGGAAATTACCTCTAGACTTCCATCAATGCTGATGCAAGACTTTATGTTTTTCAGAACATCATGGGCACTTCAGTAGGAAACAGAGTGCATCTCAGGCGAGCCCAATGGCTAATTTCCACATGTGCCCCATGCACTCCCCCCACCCTGAAAATAATGTATTCGTTATTACAGACAATGATGTTTCGGTTTTAGTAAGGCTTAAAATTTACTCCACTCGTCAACTCCCACTCTAAAGATGACACACAGAGCTCATCAGAAGCATCAGGGCCTCCACAGTGAGCAACGCTGTCATGCAAAACGGCTTATAGAAATTCTAGCCATTTCCAGAAGCTTGTAATTATTGCTGCATGGGGCTAAGTCACTTCAGTTGTGTCCAACTTGCTGACTCATCCTCTATTACATTTAGCAGGGACGGGAAGATCCCTTGGAGAAGGGAATGGCTACCCACTCCAGTATTCTTGCACGGGAAATCCCACGGACAGAGGAGTCTGGCAGGCTACAATCCATAGGATCACAAGGAGTCGGACCCGACTAAAGGACTAACACTTTCACCAGCAAGAATATGCCTTACACACATGTCAAAAGGAAAAATATTATTATAACACAATGTATCTTTACCTTATAATAAATTCGGGCCACCAAACCCCGCTGAAGAATCCTTTCACGAAAATGCACCGCTTTCAACAGAAAGGTGAGATGACCAACTGTGTCCATGTTAAATGCCAGGAAACTGAAAAAAAAAAAAAAGCACAGAGACCATCATTATTATTTTGTCATCACCAAAGTACTCAGTTTGAAAGAAATAGATGGGATCTTTTCAAAAAGGATTTCCTCCCGATAGAGAGTGAGTACACGTAATCATCTCCTTGATTTCTCACTTGCTGTATTTGGGGCTTCTCTTGGTAATTTTGCCGATGAATGCCTGGGTCAAGTTATTCTATGTGGTCATCCTTGCGATGTAAAGATAATTTGGTTTACTGCTTTTTCCACTTAGTATTTTTAAAAAAATTTTTTTAATATTATTTTTTAACTTTACAATATTGTATTGGTTTTGCCATATATCAAAATGAATCCGCCACAGGTATACATGTGTCCCCCATCCTGAACCCTCCTCCCTCCTCTCTCCCCATACCATCCTTCTGGGTCGTCCCAGTGCACCAGCCCCAGGCATCCAGTATCGTGCATCGAACCTGGACTGGCGACTCATTTCATATAAATGATATTATACATGTTTCAATGCCATTCTCCCAAATCATCCCACCCTCTCCCTCTCCCACAGAGTCCAAAAGACTGTTCTATACATCAGTGTCTCTTTTGCTGTCTCATATACAGGGTTATTGTTACCATCTTTCTAAATTCCATATATATGTGTTAGTATACTGTATTGGTGTTTTTCTTTCTGGCTTACCTCACTCTGTATAATAGGCTCCAGTTTCAACCACCTCATTAGAACTGACTCAAATGCATTCTTTTTAAGGGCTGAGTAATACTCCATTGTGTATATGTACCGCAGCTTTCTTATCCATTCATCTGCTGATAGACATCTAGGTTGCTTCCATGTCCTAGCTATTATAAACAGTGCAAATTTTTTTTTTAATTTAACCATTTTTTTTTGGCCACACCTCACAGCATGTGGGATCTTAGTTCTCCAGTCAGGGATTGAGCCCTTGCCTCCTGCATTTGCAGCATGGAGTAATAACCATTGGACCACCAGGAAAATCCCTAAAATATATTTTTTAATTGAAGTATAGTTGATGTACAATATTATATATTACAGGTATCCAATACAGTGCTTCACAATTTTTAAAGGTTATACTCCATTTATAGCTATTATAAATGGGATTCCCAATGGAAAAAGTTCTCAGTTTCTCATAAACTAAACACACATAACCTGTGACTCAGCCATTCCATTCCTACTATTTGCCTTAGAAAAATAAAACATGTTCATGAAAACACTTTTATACAAATATATTCACAGAAGTTCTACTCAGAGAAGTTAAAAATTAACATCCCAGGCATCTCTCTGTCAAGAGAAAGGAAAATAATACAAACAATTAAACACCAATAAAACTGACAACCTAGACAAAATAAATAAATTCCTAGAAACATATAATCTTTGAAGACCAAATGAAGAAGAAATAGAAAATATGAGCAGAGTAATTCCATGCCATAAAATTGAATCATTAAAAAAATAAAGATCTCCTAACAAACAGATGGCATCACAGGTGAATTCTACCAAACATCTGAAGAAGTAACACCTATCTTTCTCAAACTATCCCAAAAAAATTAAAGAAAAAAGAAAACTTCTGAACTCATTCTAGAATGCCAGAATTATCCCAACACCAAAACCAATAAAAATATCACACAAAAAGAAAATTACAGACCGATATCACTGATGAACATAGATCCAAAAATCCTCAATAAAATATTAACAAACCAAACAAAACAATACACCAAAAAGATCACACACCATGATCAAGTGGGATTTATCCCAGGAATGCAAGGATGGTTCAACATCCACAAATCAGTGTGATCCACCACATTAACAAACTGAAGAGTAAAAATCTGATCATCTCAGTAGATACAGAAAAAGCTTCCAACAAAATTCAAAATTATGATAAAAACAACAAAGGCTACATATATGACAAACCCACAGCTCACATGTATGTACAATTTTTGCCAATTATTACATAGAAATTTGAAAAAAAAATTTTTAAACAGAATGGAAAACAAACCTTAGTATGAAAGTGAAAAAATGAAAGTGTTAGTCGCTCAGTCATGTCCAACTCTTTGTGACCCCATGGACTGTAGCCCACCAGGCTCCTCTGTGCATGGAATTTTCCAGGCAAGAATACTGAGTGGGTAGCCATTCCCTTCTCCAGGGGATCTTCCTGACCCAGGGATTACACCTGGGTCTTCTGCACTGCAGGCAGATTTTTTACTGCTGAGCCACCAGGGCAGCCCCATGTAACTTCTGCATAAGCAGAAAAAACTGTAACCAAATACTGAAAGTTAGTTAACAATGTCCATTCCAAATTATTCAGAAGTATGCTAATGTCTGTAGTTTACTTTGAAATGCATCAGAGAAAAAAAGGTGAACTGAAGGATGGATCGAGGGCTTGACACGTGGATATATATGTGGTATAGTCAGCACAGTCACGTGTTACTAGTTGATTCTATGCTGGGTATGTGAATGCTCCCTAAAATTATTTCAGTTCTCCTGAGTATTTGAAAATGTTCATAATATAAACGACACAACATTCAAGAACAGTGCAGAAACTTGATGTTCCTCGACCTCCACATCCTCCGAGGCATCCATGGGTCGATGAGAGCAGTGCGGGCTCCAGGCGCAGCCCCTTAGGGGAGGGGAAGAGGCAGCACCCACTGGCACAAGAAAGGGCAGAATGGGGCGGTCTGCAGAATAAAATTCAGCCCCAATCAGAGCCAAGCCCTGCCCACCTCACCTAGTCTCATGGAGTCTTTCCAGCACCATGACTGACTCCTCCCACAGCCCAAACGAAGGGCAGCCTCTGGGAGTCCATACAAATGGTCGCCTACTTGGAGGGATTTCAGGGACCATCGTTCCTCGTGTTCCCATCTGCTCACCTCTCTTGTGAGTTGTCAGTATGACTGCCATCCAACTGCTTTACCTGCTGAAAGTTTCCTGAAAGCTGAGAACCCAAGGTCACTGCTGTATCGCCAACACCTGAAGTAGTGCCTGGTACAATGTGTATGTGTAGAGATGTGCTGGATGACAAAGGCTTTTCTTAATATACACAAAAATGAGAGTGAGTAAGGTTTGGGGATGTAAGGAGAAAAATGCAGCCAGACTGAATCAGTAAAACCTGGATGTGTGGGAGAGAGAAGTGTACTGTTTTGGGGGATAATAACTGAGACAAAAATAAATGGACTAGAACTTTCCAAACATTTACACTTGGGACACTGCCTTTGGCACATTTCAAGTCTATCTTGGAAGATTTACTACGAATATAGATTTGCATATGGGTGAGAATCTGTTTTTCTTTTGAAATGATGGAAACAGCCCTGTTCTGCTATCTGGAAGAGAAATGGAGGGGCAGATGGTATGTAGATGGGGAACTTGTTTCCTGAATGAAGGGAACTGGTTCTGGTGGGAATTGTACTGTTCTTTCAACTTATATGTTGTAAATTTTCCAGCTAATAAATTGTGAGGGAAACTATCAGCTCTATAAAATGCCCATTCAGGGCTGTGTTCTCAGCCGCAGTCAAGTCTGACTCTGTGGCCCCATGGACTGTAGCCCACCAGGTTCCTCTGTCCATGGGATTCTCCAGGCAAGAATACTGGAGTGGGGTGCCATTTCCTCCTCCAGGGGATCTTCCCGACCCAGAGACCGAACCTGCATCTCCTGCATTGGCAGGCAGATTCTTTACCACTAGCACCAACTGGGAAGCCCACAGAAATGTTAAAAAGATTTACTGACTTTGCAGAGTGTGCAAATTGAAATAAAATCAAAGAAAATTATATAAAATTAAAAGATTAAAAAAAACACCCCCAAACAGAGGGAGATTTAAGTGAAACAACCTTCGGATATGGGAGCTGCTATTTCCAGCTTTAAGACAGCCTACAGTTTGAATAAATAGGGACGTGAGCAATAGCTTACAAAACAAGAGAAAAAGGACAGATTCGTGCCAACCGATGTGAAAAGTCTCAGGCGTGTGTGCGTGCCTGCTAAGTCACTTCAGCACTGTCCGACTCTTTGCGACCCCATGGATGTAGCCCGCCAGGCTCTTCTGTCCATGGGATTCTCCAGGCAAGAATACTGGAGTGGGTTTCCATGAGCTCCTCCAGGACTGAACCCAAGTCTCTTACATCTCCTGCATTGACAGGTGGATTCTTTACCACCAGCATCACCTGGAAAGCCCCAAAAGTCCCACACTATCATTCAGTGTGTTTCCCAGGTCTCTCATCAGGATTATAAAATTATACTTTTTAATGAATAGTTGCTTGAAAATTAGTTCATTTGGGTTATAAAGACCAAAGTCTTCCTCCAAATAAAAATGATAATTTAAAAAATACACAAAAGAAAAAAGCACAATAAGCCCCTCAGAAGTACAACAAAGAAGATAATACATTTATGAGCATAAATCAATGAAGTAAAAGCAAAGTATGTCAGAGGATCAACAAAGGGAAAAGTTGGTAATTTGAAAAAAATAATAAATTAGACAAACAAATGGTGAGATTAAACATAACAATAAAGGAGAGAAAGAAAAATACAATAAATAATTTTAGGAATGAAAACTGGGACCTAACTACAGATCGAAAGAGCATCTTGAAGAAAGTGAAAGAGTGAAAAAGCTGGCTTAAAACTCAACATTCAGAACACTAAGATCATGGCATCTGGTCTTACCACTTCATGGCAAATAGATGGGGAAATAACGGAAACAGTGACAGACTTCATTTTGGGGGGCTCCAAAATAACTGCAGATGGTGACTACAGCCATGAAATTAAAAGACGCTTACTCCTTGGAAGAAAAGTTATGACCAACCTAGACAAAAGCAGAGACATTACTTTACCAACAAAGGTCCATCTAGTCAAAGCTTTAGTTTTTCCAGTAGTCATGTATGGATGTTAGAGCTGGACTATAAAGAAAGCTGAGCGCAGAAGAATCGATGCTTTTGAAATGTGGTGTTGGAGAAGAGTCTTCAGAGTCCCTTGGACAGCAAGGAGATCCAACCAGTCCATCCTAAAGGAAATCAGTCCTGAATATTCATTGGAAGGACTGATGCTGAAACTGAAACTCTGATACTTTAGCTACCTGATGCGAAGAACTGACTTATTTGAAGAAGACCCTGATGCTGGGAAAGATTGAAGGTGGGAGGAGAAGGGGACAATAGAGGATGAGATGGTTGGATGGCACCACCAACTCAATGCACATGAGTTTGAGTAAGCTCCAGGAGTCGGTAATGGACAGGAAAGCTGGGCATGCTGCAGTCCATGGGGTCGCAAAGAGTCAGACACAACTGAGCGACTGAACTGAACTGAACTACCGATCTAGCAGAAGTTAAAAGGATAATTAGAGAATAGTATAATAAACCTTATTGGAGAAGGAAATGGCAACCCACCCCGGCATTCCTGCCTAGACAAACCTATGGGCAGAGGAGCGTGGCAGGCTACAGTCCACGTGATCGCAAAGAGTTGGACATGACCGAAAGAGTAAACAACGGCAACATGATAAACCTCGTATGAGTCAGTCTGAAATCAGACAAGTTCCCAGAAAAATATCATTTACCAAAACTGGCAGAGAAGAGAAAGCCTAAATGGTCTTAAAACAACTAAACTAATTGAATCAGTTGTTTAAATATTACCCAGACCCAGATAGTTTTCAAATAACTTCTCAGATTCTTCTACAGAATAAGAAACTACTCCCAAAATAACTTCTGTGGCCAGGAAAACTTGATATAAATCCAATCAGGGAAGTATGAGAAAGGAAAACAATAAGCTAATAAGTACACAAAAACCCTAAAAATAATACTAACAAGTCAAACCCAGGAAAATATAAAAATAATAATACAATATGACAACACTAAGTGTTTCTTAAGCACACAAGTGTTATTTATCAAAACAGGTTAAGAAGAAATAACATAAGATAATTTAATAGATGAAAAATCATTTGCAGGAAAATTCATCATCAAATAATGATGAAAAAAACATGTTAAAAATAACAGTAAATGGAGCTTCCTTAGGAGGTAAAGTAGGCCTATCAAAAACTTTAGCAAATGTATTCTTAACAGTGAAATATCAAACTAATTCTTTTAAAAATCAGGAATAGGGCACCTTCTCACAAAAACAAACAAAAGAAGCAATAACTGGAAAAGAAGGAATAAAATTTACTATTTGCAGATGGTATGACTGTCTATGGAAATCCAAAGAATCTATCAGCACATTTAAATGACATTTTTTATGGTCAGGTTTATATACAAAAGTCAACAGTGTGTATAATAAATCAAGAACAAAAAAACATAATTTAAAAAATGTTCTTTTTATGGCAACAACAAAATTATAAAGGCCCCAGTAATAAATCTGTCCAAAGTTGTACTATGTTTGAAAGAAATTATAAAACTCTGGAAGACACTTGGGAGGTTAAAATCTTTGAGAGGAAGTTCAGTTTTACAAGCATGTCAATTTTTCTGCAAATCTATAGATTTAATACACTTCCAAAGAAAATTCCAGTAGATTTAAAAAAAAAAAAAATTACATAAAATCTGCCACCTTAGCCATTTTTAAGGGTATAGTTCAGCAGCATTAAACACATTTGCATTGTCATGCAACCATTACTGTTACTCATCTTCAAATTTTTTTCATTTTCCCAAACTGAAATTCTGCACCCAGTGAACACTATCCCCCAGTTCCTCCTCCTACTGGCCCCTGGTAACCACTGTTCTACTTTCTTCTTTTTAAAGATTTTTTTCCCCTTAATGTGGGTCCTTTTTGAAAGTCTTCATTGAATTTGTTACGATACTGCTTCTGTTTTATGTTTGGATTTTATGGTTGCTAGGCAGGTGGGGTCTTAGCTCCCCAACTAGAGGGCAAACCCTCACCCCCTGCATCAGAAGGTCTTAACCACTGGACCACAGGGAAGCCCCACTATTCTACTTTCTGTCTCTACGAACTTGACTACTGTAGATAATACCTCATATACGTGCAACCATATAATATTTGTCCTTTTGCTGTACGTATGTTCTTTTCTTTCTTTCTTTTTTTTTTTGGAGGAACTTGACAAACTTACTCTCACACTTGTAAGGATGTACAAAAGACCCAGAATAGCCACCACAATTCTGAATTATATTTTAGATATAGTAGTATCATATGTAATATGTACCACATAATACTATTACACTGTTATAAATCTAGTGGAATTGAGACAGAGTTTTGTTAGATTCAGAATATACTAACAGGGACTTCCCTGGTGGTCTAGTGGCTATGAGTCCACGCTCCCAATGCAGAGGGCCCGGATCCGACCCCTGGTCAGAGAGCTAGGTCCCGCGTGCCACAACTAAGAGTCTGCACTCGTAACCAAAAAGATCCTGCATGCTGCACTGAAGATCAAAGATCCTGCATGCTGCACTGAGACCCAGAGCAGCAAACTAACTAACCAACTTAAAAAAGAGCACACAAGCAGACCAGGAACAAATGGACTTCCGCATATATAAAAGTTTAATGAATGCCAGCGGGGGCATTCCAGATCACTAGGGAAAGGCAGTGAATTCAGAAAATGGGGCTGGAAAAACTGACAATCCCCACAGGAGAAAGAAAATGAAATTAAATCCCTTCCTCACACCACAGACAGAAATTTCTAATGGATTCAAGAATTCAAGGTGAAAGGTGAAACTCTCAAACTCTCAACAATATTAAAACATATATATTTCACAATCACAAAGTAGACAAGATACAGGAAGTGTGGGATATAAAAGAAAAGATTAATAAATTCAACTGTAATTGAAGAATTTATGTTAATCAAAGACATCATAAAGAAAACAAAAGACAAGCCACAAACTTGGAGAAGATAGCTGTAACATCTAAAAATCAATACCGACTAAGACCAAACAAAACAAAAACAGAAAAACACAAGATGCATGACAAGCATTTCAGATAAGAAGAAATACAAATGGTAAAGAGAATGTGAAAGCATGCTCAACTATAAGAAGAAGAAAAATGCAATTTTCAAGCCATAGTGAGGGACTTCTCTGGTGGTTCAGTGGCTAAGACTCTGTGCTCTCAATTCAGGGGGCTGGGGTTCACTCCTGAGTCAGGGAACTAGATCCCAAATGCCCCAACTAAAGATCCTGCATGCTGCAACTAAGAGCCGGTGCAGTCAAATAAAGAAATAAAAGTAAATATCTGACTAGATTCTAGTGAGGTGGACAAACCTAGAGCCTATTATACGAAGTGAAGTAAGTCAGAAAGAGAAAGCCAGATACGGTATATTAACCCGTATACATACATGTATATATATGGAATCTAGAAGGATGGTACTGATGAATCTATCTACAGGGCAGCGGCAAAGATGCAGACGGAGGGAACAGACTTGCACACAGTCGGGGAGAAAGAAGGCGGGACGATTTGAGAGAGTAGCTCTGAAACATACACATTACCAGATGGAAAGTATACAGCCAGTGGGAGTTTGCTCTGTGACACCCTAGAGGGGTGGGATGGGAGGAAGGTGGCGGTGGGGAGGTTTCAAAGGGAGGGAACATATGCGTACCTACGGCTGAATCATACTGATGTATGGCAGAAACCATCACAATACTGTCAAGCAATTATCCTCCAATTAAAAACAAAACAAAAATTTTTTAAAGCCACAGTGTGAGATCTTTATCTTATGCTGACAAAAATGAAATCTGACAATGCCAAGTATTGGTTTCATAAGACACAGGCTGTTGGTGGGGATAAAAAATGTAGGCAGTCACTTTGAAAAATAAATGGGCATGATCTAGTAATGTCCAACACTGGCATACCCACAGCACAGCAATTTCACGCCTGGGTAATATGCGCTATTAAGGAGTGTTTTTTCAGGCAACAGATTGAAAATCGCTAAAACGGCACACGAAATCAGTTTAACTGATTGAGATCAGTATTTTTAAAAAACAAAATTAAGAAACGTCAGAGAACATTACGAGTATAGGATGAGCATTGTTTCACGGCGTGTTTGCTTCATCGTGTCTGTGGTGGAGGGAGGGTAGGGGACTCTATGGGCGTGTGGGTGTCCGTGGTGACGTAAAACACATTTCTCACTCTGAGTCATGGCAACTAAATTTGAAAGCCCTGTAGAAATTCTTGCCCACATTCCCCAGAAAACATGTACAAGATTTTTCACAAGAGGGTTGTGCAAGATATCAAAAATACAACCCAAATATCCACTGATACTGGAGATTAGAAAGCATAAGTAACTTGCAGCACAGACACGTGGTGAAATATTATGAGCAGACACAGAAGCTCTTCAGCCACATGTAATAACTTGGATGAACCTAAGAAACAAAATATTGAGTGAAAACAGGAAGCTACAGAATACCACACACATTACACCTTATTTATCAAGCTTATAGATAACATGAAAAATCTGTGAAAACAACCCAAAGCATGGATCCTGGAGTCCAACTATCTGGATTCAAATTCTAGCTTGGTCACCCACTGGCATGTAATCTTGGGCAAAATGCTTAAGCTCTGTGCCTGTTTCCTCATCTGTGAAACGGAAATAACAAAAACCTGTAAAGTCCTTGCCACAGTGGACATGCTAAAAAGAAGGAACACATGTGGAAGGAGCAGAATTAGCAGTCTTCTGGTCCTTAAGTTGGATCGTGGGTGCATGAGAATTGAAATTACATATCCATACATGTGTTTCCACATATCAGTATTTTTTTAAACACAGAAGATATGGGTTCAATCCATGGGTTGGGAATATCCCCTGGAGCAGGAATGGCAACCCACTGCAGTATTCTGGACTGGGAAACTCCATGCACAGAGCAGCCTGGTGGGCTGCAGTCATGTGGTCGCGGAGTCGGACACGACTGAGTACACACGCACACAGTTGATGCACACTGTTGTTTTAGGTGCACGGCAAAGTGATTCAGTTACATCTATTCTTTTTCAGATTCGTTTCCCATATAGGTCATTCCAGAGTATTGAGCAGAGTTCCCTGTGCTACTCACTAGGTCCTTGTTGATTATCTATTTTATATCAATATTTTACATTTAAACAAGTGTGAACTGTACAAGGCTCTGTATACTCAGCCTCAAGATGGGGAACACATGTATACCTGTGGCGGATTCATTTTGATATTTGGCAAAACTAATACAATTATGTAAAGTTTAAAAATAAAATAAAATTGGAAGAATAAAAAAAAAAAAAAGAATGAGACTCCAGGTCAAGGATGGTGGCAGCCGGAGTGATCACATACCTGGTTCTCAGCCTGTCACTCCCCGATTCCGCCCAGTTTCGGAGCAAGCTGGAGACCGGTCTTTCCTCGCACTGCTTGGTGTACTGAGCCAGCAGTTCCCGAACCACAACCTGCACACAGCATAAACCGTTTGTCAGCCGTTTGTGAAAAACGTAACAAACACCAGGGTGTTCTTAACTGCTGCAGCCAGATAAGGTCCAGTGGCTTCCAGCAAACTTTTGTGCTCAGTGGTGTCAGACTCTTTGCGACCTCATGGACTGTAGCCCACCAGGCTCCTCTGTCCATGGGAATTTTCAGGCAAGAATACTGGAGTGGGTTGCCATTCCCTTCTCCAGGTGAAGCTGACTCTCCTGAATTGAAGATGGATTCTTTACCCACTGAGTCACCTGGGGAGCCCATGTCTTACTATATACATATTTGAATGTCGCTCAGTCGTGTCTGACTCTTTGTGACCCCATGGACTATACAGTCCATGGGATTCTCCAGGCCAGAATACCGGAGTGGGTAGCCATTCCCTTCTCCAGGGGATCTTCCCAACCCAGGGATTGAACCTAGGTCTCTTGCATAGCAGGTGGATTCTTTATCAGTGGAGCCAGCAGCGAAGCCCAAGAATACTGGAGTGTGTAGCCTATCCCGTCTCCAGCAGATCTTCCCGACCCAGGAATCGAACCAGGGTCTCTTGCATTGTAGGCAGATTCTTTACCAGCTGACCTACCAGGGAAACCCAGGTCTTACTATATAGTCATGCTTATTACACATTTCTTTTGTTTCTTTGAAGTATTGTCTTGAATTCTTGAAATCATATCTCTAGATAGATATTACCCATGACTTCATTTCAGGATAGAAAAGGGGGTGTCACAAAATACTGACTATGAAAAAGAGGCCATCAGGATCACTGTATTAGGGGTCAACGGACATAGACATTTTTGTAATTCCTGTTGTACAAAGGTGGGCTTCCCGGGTGGTGCTAGTGGCAAAGAACCCCCTGCCAGTGCAGGAGACATGAGAGACGTGGGTTTGATCCCTGGGTTGGGAAGATCCTGTGGAGGAGGGCATAGCAGCCCACTCCAGTATCTTGCCTGGAGAATCCCACAGACATGGCATCCTGGCCCACTATGGTCCACAGGGTCAAGAGGAGTTGGACACGACTGAAGCAACTTAGCTCGCACGCATGCTGTACAAAGCAAGTTGTGAAAATCAAACACTGCCAGCAACAGGGAAAATGGCGGCGGGCGGGGATCAACTAACTCTGACTAGAATAAAGATCAAAATGATATGGCACTCAAGGTCAGTTTCACTGACATCACTGGGATTAACACATTGTTTGTTTTTGCTCACCTATTCAATTTACAATGGCCCTAACTCCATCACCCTCCTGGTGGACAGCAAACAACACTCCCAGCGTTACACATTGCTCTCTCTGATTCCCACCCCTCTGCTCCAGACCTTCACTGCCTTTATTTTTCCACACTGAGTTTACTGCTACCCAAGGACATGAAGCGTTACAACTTGCTGCTGTCTCCTCATCCTTCTGCCTCCGGAAGTTAAGCGCCACAAGGTCAGAGTTTGTTCACGTTCGTTCCATCAAATGGCTATGGGAGTTGAGGAATCTTTCTTGAATAAGTGAATGAATAAATAAATCCCTTTTCTGTGTCCAGCATCTCATCTGATCCATTCAATTCCTTAACAATTTCCTTTAACTTTTGTCACTATGTCCACCTTTCTGATTTTGCTGTTGTTCGGTTGCTCGGTCGTGTCTGACTCTTTGCGACCCCGTGGACTGCAGCACACCAGGCTTGCCTGTCCTTTACTATCTCCCAGAGATTGCTCAAATTTATCTCCACTGAGTCGATGATGTCATCCAACCTCCTGCTCCTGCCCTCAATCTTCCCCAGCATCAGGGTCTTCTCCAATGAATAGGCTCTTACCTTTCTGATTTAAGCAAATTAAATTGGGAAAACACACGCATTTTAACTAGATTTAAAATTAGAAGGACATCGGGGCTTCCCCAGTGGCCCAGCACTTAAGACTCCATGCTTCTGCTGCTAGGGGCGAGGGTTTTATCCCTGCCTGGGGAATGAAGATCCTGTATGATGCACAGTGTAGCCAAAAAACTATTAACTTCTTAAAAATTTCTAGAACATAATAATCCAGTTTAGGTGTTAAACTTAAAAGACAGACACACTGGGGCCTGGCTAGTATCACAAAATTCCTCTGTTTAGATCTTCGCTCTTTTCTTTTTCCTTTTTGCTCCTCGTTTTTGGAATTGTTCCTCTTCTTCTAGGTCATGAAACAAGACAAGCTGATTTTTTTAAATGAGTCTATTTTCTGCTGCTGATGCACTTTGGTGAAGTTTAGATTAAAGGGTTGGAGCTATCAGCTACCATGGGGTTTGGTCAGGACAGTCTCTACATTCAATACTTCATTTGATAAATGACGTGGAGAGGCAAAGACAGATCCATCAGTCTCTCAACTGAGCATGCAATGAAGACGTGATTTCTTTTACCTCATATATGTGTTCCTGAATACATTATAATATACCATATAGTGTATATTTATATATGTACTATACCATATAGTATATATACATTATATAATAAGCAATAAAATGCAAAATATAAATTATATAACATTATATAAAATATATAATACACACACACACACACACATATATATGAGTGCAGAAGACACAGGTTCAATCCCTAGGTCAGGAAGATCCCCTGGAGTAGGAACTGGCAACCCACTCCAGTATTCTTTTTTCTTTTTTAAAAATTTTTCTTTTTTTACATCAGTATTCTTATCTGGAAAATTCCACGGACTGGAGGCTGGTGGGCTACAGTCCATGGGGGTCACAAATAGTCAGACAGGACTGAGCACATAACACCCCACACACACACATATAATTTTTAATTTTCTATTTTAAAATAATTATATACACAAAAGTTGAAAAATTAAAATGAAACAGAGAGGTTTTGTCGAGTCATCACCCAGATTACCCCCAAAATGCTATCTTACACAGCAATGCGTGTGCATGCTGTTTGTGACTACATGGACTGCAGCTTGCCAGGCTCCTCTGTCCATGGGATTATCCAGGCAAGGACACTGGAGTGAGTTGCCATTTACTCCTTTAGGGGATCCTCCTTACCCAAGGATTGAATCCGCACCTCCAGTGTCTCTTGCACTGGCAAGTAGACTTTTTACCACTGAGCCACCTGGGAAGCCCTCATACAGCAATAGCGATGATCAAACTACGAGATTCAGTAAAATTTGTGTACACGGAATGTTTGAGTTGTAGCAGAGAGTTCATTATTTAAAAATGAACCTGGTAGTAAAAGAAACCCATTTTATACAATAAAATATATTTCCTCTCAATACAAATAGTCATATCTTCTAGGTCTGGTGTTTTGAAAACTTACACCAGATTTTCTTAAGACAACTTGTGATGTTATTTCTTTCCAGATGATGGTTTCTGTGGCTTTGGACACAGTTCTCTGGCTCAAAAGATGAAGACTCTTTATTTTCCTTTATCTACTTGATTACTTCCCAGGGACTGAGTCCCGCTGCACCTGCTCAGGAGTCCCTTCCTTAAGAGAACTCTGGGGAACTGAGCAGCCAAAACAGCTATATTCTTGCCTTTTGTAAAAGACCCCACCTGCAGAAGGAATCAAGTGACTCTGCAGCCGACATGTGGAAACCATGAGTCTGAGTAGTTATGCAGAATAATGATATCACAAACACGCATTTATAACGAATATCCTATGCATCAGGGAACACTGATTATATAGCACAATTACAAATAATTTTTTAGGTCGAATGGCTTTTCAAGGCATCTACGAAGCGACTAGCATGTCTACACACTGAGTATTTCACTGATTTATGTCAGCTACAGAGAAACTTGGATTAAAAAGCCTAACAAGTTGTGTCTGCTGCCAAAGCAGAAACACTTAGAGTCGATTAGGATAGAAAGCACGGTCTCTAAGGAAAAGCCAGCCCACGTCATCCTCTCTGCAGCAGGACAAGCCAGGCAGCGGGCGGCACTCAGGCTTATACCGAGTAGGACAACAGCTTCCTTCCAAGTGGCTGTACCTGTGGCCCTGGGGTCCCAGACCATGCTCTAGGCAGGACTGGCCATAGAACCCAGGGCAAAACAGAAGTGCAGAGCACCTTGTTCAAAAATGATTAGGGATTTCAAGACAGTGAGAGCAGAGTAGCAAACCAGCATAGGCTCTTCTTTTCTAAACATTTCATTTCGTCTTAGGGTATAGCCAGCTGGCCATGCTGTGATAGCTTCAGGTGAACAGCAAAGGGACTCAGCCATACATATATGTGTGTGTCCCTTCTCCTCCATACCTGACTGCCACCCAGGCTGCCACATAACAATGAGCAGAGCTCCCTGTGCTATACAGTGGGTCCTTGCTGGTTACTCATTTCACATATAGCAGTGTGTACATGTCCATCCCAAACTCCCTAACTGTCCCTTCCCCCCAGGTTTCCCCTCAGTAACCATAGGCTCATCCTCTCAGTCTAAGTACAGGCTCTTCTGACCACAGGTTTCATCCCATGAAGCTGGATCTGGCCCTCCAGGCCCCAGGAGGATGGGTAGACACAAACGGGACTGCGTGTCCTGAGTTTTTCTTCCACCCACATCTGGCAATGCGCGCTACCTAAGGGCAGTTCAGGAGTCCCCCGGGGAGTGAGGCTGAAGAAAAGGCCAACTGGGCATTATCTCCCACTGGGTACAGTAACGCTTTGCCTCTTTCAAGTGCTGGACATCCCATCAAGGTAAGATTTCTTTGAGGAGAATCTGTAATGATTCTCTGGCTAGAAGGAGAGAAAGAAAGAAGGAAGGAAGGAAAGAGACAGGGAGAGAGGGAGAAGGAGGGAGGGAGGAGGAAATAAAAGGAACAGAGAGAGAGAGAGAGAGCAAGAATGATTTCTGTACAGAAAATGAAGAAGCCACTCTGGCAAGCTCAGAAGTACAGGTAACAAGGCCCAGACTCAGAAGGCTCTCCTTCTCCCAAACCTCACACACAGAGTTCTTGAGGAGAGCCTTTAACAGTCAGATGCTGGAATATCTGGCTTTGAAAGAATTAGCACCAGATTTGTTACGAGTCAGTGGATTTGGAAGAGAAAACGAGAATGTCTGTTTGAAACTATCCTGCTTTTCTAAAAGGGTACTATCCCAAAGTCCCTTCAAGTTCCCCAGAATGAATGACCACATTTTGTAAATGCTCTGCACCAAATTCTGCCCCCAATCTTCACACGTCTGCCTCCCGCATTTCCAACGCCATTTCCCTCCTCTAAGCTGAGACTTGGTCCCCGGCATACCTCCACTCCCCTGTGGTGGTCTTCAGCCCCCACTAGGCCGGCCTCCGCCTGCCTCTGGCCCATTCACACATCTCCCTTTCTCTTCGCTTCTGCCATCATCTGAGGTGATTCTGTACACCTCATCTGTAGATCCCACCTGTAAACCTCCAGAAGATCTGTTGAACTATCTGTCTCTGACGTTGCTGGGTCGGGCAGGTCCTCAGCTCATGCCCTCATTCTTTCTCTCCAAGAGGCCCTCAGAAGGGGAGGGCGGCTGGTCTTTCAGGACGACTGGCTGTCATCCACAGCCCGGTGACCCCCGTACCAGCTGTTCCTCAGACCCCTCCTGGTGCAGCCAGATCTCAGATCTTTCAGAACTGATACCCCGAGGCCCTGTGATAGGGTCGCCCCAGCCCTCATCTCTGATTTTAGGAGCACCTGCCCCTCGCTCCCTCTAGCATCTCAACACCTCACCTGCTGATCGCTAGGACTCACCTATAGCCAGAAGGCTGGGGCCAGAGGGAACGTTCTTTCAGGTTTTCTAAAGGAACTGTGTGCTTCCTTTAGGAGCAGAGGGAGTCAGGGTCCTACAGCCTGAGGTCTAGCCCTCGCCCAACATCGTACCCATCCCAACATGCCGTTGTAGCACCTGAGGTCCAGGCTGTCTTGGAGAAGAATCTGGAATTCACCCCAGCGATGGGGGTGGGGAGAACAGTAAGGTGTGTGTGTGTGTGTGTGTGTGTGTGTGCGTGCACTCGCATGCAGCATTTGTTCTCTCAGTGAGGCCTTTCTTTGTTACTCTTCATTCCTTCTCTTCCCTTCCTCATCTTTTATATTTAAGGAAGGACTATTTCTTTTTTTTCTATATTTTACTCATAGTTCCTTTATTTTATATAGTAAAAATTACACCAATGAGTAAGAATGCAATAAATGTGTTTCTATAAGGGAGGGCCAATTTATTTTAATGGCTTTCAATATACTCAATTTTTAATTAAAAATTTTTTTTAAAAAAACTAGGAATATAACTACCACATGACCCAGCAACCCCATTATTGGGCATATATGCTGAGAAAATCATAATTAAAAGACACATGAACCCCAAAGATCATTGCAGCACTATTTACAATAGCTAGGACATGGAAGCCACCTACCTGTCTATCGACAGAAGAAGAAGATAAAGAAGATGTGGTACATATGCAATGGAAAATTGCCCAGGCATAAAAAGCAACAAAACTGGGTCATTTGTAGTGATGTGGATGAGTATAGAATCTGTCATACAGAGTAAAATAAGTCAAAAGAGAAAAACAAATATCATATATTATATCTGGAATCTAGAAAGATGGTACCGATGAACCTATTTGCCAAGCAGGAGTACAAACGCAGACAGAGAATGGGCAGGTGGGCACAGGGCAGGAAGAGGAGGGGGCGATGAACTGGCAGAGTAGGGTTGGCATATATCAATATACACTGCCATGTATAAAATAAATAGCTAGTGGGAAGCTGCACCACCAAGCATAAAATACACAGCACAGGGCGCTCAGCTCAGTGCTCTGTGATGACCTAGAGAGGTGGGATGGGGCGGGACGGAGGCTTCAGAGGGAGGGGGTACGTGTATAAATATGGCTGATTCACTTTGTTGTAGAGCAGAAACTAACACAACCTTGTAAAGCAAATCTCCTCCAATTTAAAAAGTTTAGGCCACATTCAGTTCAGTTCAGTCGCTCAGTTGTGTCCGACTCTTTGCCACCCCATGAATCACAGCACACCAGGCCTCCCTGTCCATCACCAACGCCCGGAGTTCACTCAAACTCACATCCATCGAGTCAGTGATGCCATCCAGCCATCTCATCCTCTGTCGTCCCCTTCTCCTCTTGCCCCCAATCCCTCCCAGCATCAGAGTCTTTTCCAATGAGTCAACTCTTCACATGAGGTGGCCAAAGTACTGGAGTTTCAGCTTTAGCATCAGTCCTTCCAAAGAATACCCAGGACTGATCTCCTTTAGAATGGATTGGTTGGATCTCCTTGCAGTCCAAGGGACTCTCAAGAGTCTCCTCCAACACCACCGTTCAAAAGCATCAATTCTTCGGCACTCAGCTTTCTTCACAGTCCAACTTTCACATCAATACCCGACCATTGGAAAAACCATAGCCTTGACTAGACAGACCTTTGTTGGCAAAGTAATGTCTCTGCTTTTGAATATGCTGTCTAGGTTGGCCATAACTTTCCTTCCAAGGAGTAAGCGTCTTTTAATTTCATGGCTGCAATCACCATCTGTAGTCACTTTGGAGCCCCAAAAAATAAAGTCTGATACTGTTTCCACTGTTTCCCCATCTATTTCCCATGAAGTGAAGGGACCAGATGCCATGATCTCAGTTTTCTGAATGTTGAGCTTTAAGCCAACTTTTTCACTCTTCTCTTTCAATTTCATCAAGACATGGCCTTAAATAAAAAGTCAAAGTCTCTTACCCAACCCCTTACCTCTAGAACTTCACTTCAGAAATAACCATTCTCAAGCAGTTTTCATTCTGCTAGAGAAGAAGCTTCCAAATGCCAAGGTCAAACATATTTCTCTTGCTTCCTATTTGGAACATGCTTTTCTCAAGCAGTTTTGTTTTTCCTAGAGTCTTGATCGACTATTTTCCCACTTGTTTCAAGAAGAACCATATGGCTTTTCCATCATGATTAAGCATTTTCCTGCTTCTTAATTATTCTGCTTGTTGAATAGAAATCATTTCCTTCTCAAAGTCATTCTTTTGAGCCCTCTGACTTCTTGTCCTAATTTGGACTAATTGTGTTGGCCACGACTATGCAGGTATTTCTTTACACAAACTCCTCTTGGATTAGCTCCAGAAAGCATAGATATCTTTATTTTTTTTATTTATTTTTAATTGAAGGATAATTGCTTTACAGTGTTATGTTGGTTTCTACCAAACATCAACATGAATCCGCCATAGGTGCACATATGTCCTCTCCCTCTTGAACCTCCCTCCCATCTCCCTCCCCATCCCAGCCCTCTAGGTTGTTACAGAGCCCCAGTTTGAATTCCCTGAGTCATACAGGAAATTTCCATTGGCTATCCACAGATATCTTTCTAATTCTTCACTTGTTTTATGCTTTTCTCCACCTCATCTACAAGTAATATTTTTCAGAAAGTGCATGGCAAAGTAAACTTCCCGAACATTTGAATATCTGTAAGTCTGGCTCATATTTGATGAATAATTTAGCTAGCTGTAAAATTTTACATTCAAAGTAATTTTCTTCTGAGTTCTAAAGGCGTCGTTCCATTTTATTCTAGACCCTGGCCACTGAAACTGTGGTCCGCAGAGCAGCAGTGTCACCGTCACCAAGGAGCTTGCTGGAAATGCAGACGCCCAGGACCCACACCAGAGTCCAACCGTGACAAGAGCCCCAGAGACGTGTGGGTGCAGTGGGGTCCAGCCTCCAGTGCTGCAGCCAATAGGGCTGAGGTGAATCTGACTCTTTTCTTAGCAAATCATCTGATGTTTCTTTTCAGTCTAACGTCCGGAGGCCCTCTCTCTGTCCTTACTTGGTGATCTGAAATTCTCCAGACTGTTTCCAGGCTCTGACCTTGTCTGGTGGGTCCTGCCTGTTGTGAAGAAAGACTTGTGACTGTCTTCAGGTTTGGGAAACTGCCTTCTTTTATTTCTCTGATTTCATCTGCCTGCGTTCTCTGCTCCCTCTTTGGGGAATGTCATCAGTTTCCTGGACATGATCATCCATGTCTCTTAGCCTTTCCCTTTTACTTCCCTTTTGGCTTCCCTGGTGGCTCAGTTAGTGAAAGAATCTTCTTGTGACGCAGGAGACCCAGGTTCGATCCCTGGGTCAGGAAGATCCCCTGGAGAAGGAAATACCTACTCCAGTATTCTTGCCTGGAGAATCCCGTGGACAGAAGAGCCTGGTGGGCTACAGTCCATGGGGTCACAAAGAGTCAGACAGGACTTAGCAACTAAACAACCACCACCACAAACTCAAAGTCTGTGGTTACACTGGACCGCCAGGGAGGTCCCCAGGATGTTTTTGTTTTATGGATGCAGAGTCATCACGTATCTCCAGGAATACTAATTACTTCTTGCTTTCTCCAGTGCCAGTAGTTCTATTTGTTCACCTGGCTCCCTCTTCCTTAAGTTTCTGACTATCCCGATTAGATAACCTGTATTACAGTATGGGGCCTTCCTGGTGACTCAGAAGGTAAAGAATCTGCCTGCAATGCAGGAAACCTGGATTCAATCCCTGGGTCGGGAAGATCCCCTGGAGAAGGAAACGACAACCCACTCCAGTATTCTTGCCTGGAGAATCCCATGGACAGAGGAGCCTGGAGGGCTACAGTCCATGGGGTCAAAAAGTCAGATATGCCTGAGCAACTAACACTTTTACTTCACTTTCATTATGGTATTACTGTTCATTTGCTTAGGTGTGTTGACAGTATTGTGCTTTTGTAAGAAAATGTTCTTATTTTTAAAAAATGAATGTTGACATTTAATTTACACACACGCGAGTGTGCACGTGTGTATAGAGAAAACAAGAATGAGACCACACTCTTAACATTTGGAGGTAGAGAATATGCCCAAGTGATATTATACCAATAGTTCATTTTCTCATGAAATTTGTTTGAAATTTTCAAAAGTTGGAAAAAAGAAAAGCAAAACAAAATATCCGAATACTCGGGAAAATACTCTGGTGGCGGAGAGGGGACGGTGAAATCCCTAAGAAATCAGCTCTCTTACTGGAAACCAGATATGTGCTTGGTTTTTAAGCAAGTAGGACTATAGGTCATTTGAATTTTTGCATATATTTCCTTGGAGTAATAAACAGTGTGAGCAAAGCCTGTGGCTGATATTCCTTAGGAAATCTGCCACAGGGGGTTAAGAAGGGACCTGTCCTAGGGTATCTCTAATGAAGCAGAAGAAAGTTATAATGGGATTTCATGGGTGTGGACAGTAATTGGATTTGGTGGAGGGTATAATTAAATTTCACCAAGGGCTCACAACCTCTGCCCCAGGGAAATAATGAAAGGGTCAGATGACCTTCGATCCCGTTCAAAGGGAAACATGTAAAGCATGCTAACTGCGAAGCACAGGCCTGCTGTGTCCACAGCTCCTCAGTCATGGGGCAGCAGCCACGGTGCCTGCTGGATCACTAAAGAGACGCACCTTCAGATAGAGGGTTGAAGGCACATCAGTAATAGAAGAATACTATGAAAAGTATTGCCTACAGGTCTCTGAAATATCTACCTCTACTTTGATAAGTGGATTCAAAGCATAATCCAGTCCAGAGAAGGATTTGCTGTTGTTTAGTCACTAAGTCTTGTCCAACTCTTTGCAACCCCATGGACTGTAGCCCTCCAGGCTCCTCTGCCCATGGGGATTCTCCAGGCAAGAATACTAGAGTGGGTTGCCATTTCCTTCTCCCGGATGTCTTCCTGATCCAGGGATTGAACCTGTGTCTCTTGCGTTTCCTGCACAGGTAGGAGATTCCCACTGTGCCACCCGGAAAGCTTACAAGTGACAGAAATTCCCCTCTATTCTAGTTTGATGAGAGTTTTTAATCACAAACTATTGTTGGATTTTGTCAAATGCTTTTTCTGTGTAAACCAATATAATCATATAATTTTTTTCACTTGATATGATGGTTTACATTGATTGACTTGAATGCTGAAGCAGCCTTGTACACCAGCGAAGAAATCCATTTCTTCACGGTGTATAATTCTTTTTATACACTGCAAGATTTAATTTGCTAAAATTTTGCTGAGGATTTTTGTATCTGAGATCATGTAAGGTTTTGATATGTAGCTTCCCCTTTTTTTGTAGATAATAATCTACTTTTGGTATCAGAGTAATAATAGCTGTATAAAACCAAGTTGGGAAGCATTCTCTTCTTTTCCATTTTCTGCAAGAGATGGTGTAAAATTCTTCCTTAAATGTTTGGTAGAATTCTCCAATGAAACCTAGACCTGAAGATTTCTTTGGGGGGAGCTTTTTTATTATTATTAAACATTAAGTTTCATTTCTATTACAGGACTACATAGGTTGTCTATTTCAAGTGGCTGTGTTTGGGTCTTTTGATAGAGGAAGGTGAGAGGGCCAGATGTGGAGAAAGGAGCAAATACCTTGACTTCACAGCCACCTGCAGCACCTCTGGGTGGCAAGCTGAGGGACAGTCCTGGGTTCTGAGGCTGGAAACACCTGCCAAGCCAGGTCATAAGCCAGCACCTTCATAGAGCTTTACAAACCAGCACCGCAGGATGAGCTGAGAGAAGGGACAGTGTGAAGGTCATCGTTGAGGACTGAGTTGTTTTTCTTAATGGAATACAGTTGCCTTATGACGTGTTAGTTTCTGCTGTACAAAGAAGTGACTCAGCCACATGTATACATGTATCCCCTCCCTTGTGGCCCTCTCCCTCCAACCCCACCCCTCGAGGTCTTCACAGAGTACTGAGCTGAGCTCCCTGTGCCGTACAGCAAGTCCCCACCAGCTATTTGTTTACACATGGTGGGGTGCACTGATTTTGTGCTCTGTGTTACACAGGGGCGGTCATGTCCACACTTCACAGCAGCGTCTCAGCACCTGGTGGCAGGGATGAGGACGTTGGACTGGGCACAACAGATCCCTGGGACTTTTCGTTTTCTTCCACTTTGTTCAGACTGAGTAAATTCTATTGACTTTACAGATTTTTTTTTTTTCTCGATCATCTCTTCTACTGTCATTCCACCAATTTGTTTTTTCAATTTTATTTTTCAATTCTACAGTTACACTTGGGTCTCCTTTTATTTCTTCCGTCATTGCTGAAATGTTCTGCCACTTTTATCTGTTTCAAGAGTATTTGCAGTTACCTCTAAAGTAGTCTTTTGATGGGTACTTTAAAATCTTTGTCAGATAATTCCAACACCCGATTCTTTATGGTATCATCATCTGTTGATTTTCCCATTCAAAATGGGAAAATTTTGTGGTTGTCCTTTTTGTTGTTGTTTTTATAATGAGTGATTTTTCTACTGTATCCAGGGGGGTTAGATATTACTTTAGGAGATCGTGTTTAATTGTGAGGTGCAGTGCAAGGTCTGGGGGTGTGAATGCTCAGCTTCCCAGCGAGTGCTGCCAGTGCTGCTCTGGCACAAGCAGTACACTGGCTCACACTGGCTTGTTGTGGACAGGTGGGGTGACACTCCAGCTTCCTGCTGTGTCACACTCATACCAGACAAAGGGGGATGGGGAAGCAGCCTGCCAACGAGCCCCAATTCCTACTACTTCTTCCTAACTGACAATGGGTGAGGGCAGAGGCTGAACTTCCTCTTGGCTTCCACTGAAACTAGGCAGACAGGAAATGGAGTATTAACTAACCCAGCTCACACCATTCCACTCCACCCTGACGTCAGTGAAAGCGGAGACTCAGAGTCTACTGAGCCCCTTTGGTATGGGGGTGAGAGAGCAGGGAGAAGAGGATCAAAGAGCCCACGAGTCCTCCTTCACGCCGTCTAGGTAGGTTTCTTTTTTAAATTTTATGTATTTGGTTGTGCTGGGTCTCCGCTGCTGCGTGGGCTTTCATAGCTGCATTGAGCAGGGGCTACTCGTCGTTGCAGCGTGCAGGCTTCTCACTGTGGAGGCTTCTCTTGTTATGGAGCGCGGGCTCTGGGCCTTGTGGGCGTCAGCAGTTGCAGCTCCCAGACTCCAGAGCACAGGCTCAGTGGTTGTGGACCAGACAGCTTAGTTCTCTGAGGCATGTGGGATCTTGCCGGACCAGGGGTCAAATCCGTGTCTCCTGTGTTGGCAGGTGGATTCCTTACCACTGAGCCACCTGGGAAGGCCCCGAATTAGTCTTCCTTTTGCTGGGTACGTGTATAGCTTCAGCTCCTTACTGGGTCCACTGACACCAGGGATGGGGAGAACGTGAGTGCTCACTAACCCTAACTCACACCTCCTGGCTTAGTCTAGTTGATGTCAGGCGGGGGTCGTGTTCACTCTCCACTGGACTCTGCTGCCACTGGAGCTGAGGTTGAAGGGCACTGGTAATTAGCTCCACCTCGCATCACCTCACTGGGTCTCGATGTTGCTAAATGCAGGTGAAGTCTTATCTCACCAAGGGATCCTGCTGACGTTACCGCAGTGGGAGAAACTGGGCTCTTTTTGCTTCCGCCAGGCTTCCCAGACAGCTCAGTGGTAAAGAATCTATCTGTCAATACAGGAGACTCTGGTTTGATCCCTGGGTCAGGAAGATCCCCTGGAGAAGGAAATGGCAACCCACTTCAGTATTCTTGCCTGGGAAATTCCATAGACAGAGGAGCCTGGCGGGTTAGAGTCCATGGGGTCATAAAGAGTCAGATAGGACTGAACAGCTGTGCATACACAGCCAGCCCCACCAGCCCCGCCAGGCGGGGGAAGGGCATCGCTATACCTGCTACCTGCTTCTGCTGACTTCCTCAGACTGGAGGTTAGAAGGAAGATCAGTTCCTGCCAGGCCCTGGTGAAGCTGGGGGGTGTGTGTGTGTTGGTCTGGATTTTCTGTTGCGTGTAACTGGTGGAGAGGGAGTGTTGCCTGTAAGGTTTTCTATTGTGAGGCTACCGTCTTCCGCATCCTTTGACTGGATGCACAGGCTTTACTTGAAGCATATTCTGTTTGTGCCAGTTAGAGATTTAGGATATGCATATTCTGTCCAGGATTTACGGGAGGCAATAAGGAAACCCAGAGAACTTACTTCATTGTCTTCCCCAGTCCCTAGGTCACTGAGCAGCCTACCTTCTTTGTTCCCACTTTATACAATGACATATTATCCAGCCATGCTGCTGCTGCTGCTAAGTCGCTTCAGTCATGTCCGACTCTGTGCAACCCCAGAGACAGCAGCCCACCAGGATCCCCTGTCCCTGGGATTCTCCAGGCAAGGACACTGGAGTGGGTTGCCATTTCCTTCTCCAATGCATGAAAGTGAAAAGTGAAAGTGAAGCCGCTCAGTCGTGTCCAACTCTTAGTAACCTCATGGACTGCAGCCCACCAGGCTCCTCTGTCCATGGGATTTTCCAGGCAAGAGTACTTGAGTAGGGTGCCATTGCCTTTTCCGTATTCAGCCATAAAGAAGAACAAAATAATGCCATTTGCAGCAACATGAATGGACCTCAGACACAGAAAGACAAACATCATGTGATACTGCTTATACGTGGAATCTAAAAGTAGGCTACAAATGAACTTGTCTACAAAACAGAAATAGAGTTACAGATGTAAAAAAATACACTTATGGTTACCGAGGGGCAAGAGGGAGAGGGACAAATTGGAAGATCGGGATTGAGACACACACACTACTGTGTATAAAACAGATACTAATAAGGACCTACTGTAGAGTATAGAGAACTCTACTCAATACTCTCTAATGGCCTTTATGGGAAAAGAATCCGGAAAAAAGAGTGGTGGTGATTTAGTCACTAAGTTGTGTCTGACTCTTGTGACCGCATAAACTATAGCTTGCAAGACTCCTCTGTCCATGGGATTCTCCAGGCAAGAATACTGGAGTGGATTGCCATTTCCTTCTCCAGGGGATCTTCCCAACCCAGGAAAAGAGTAGAAATATGTATGACTGATTCTGTTTGTTGTACATCTGAAACTATCCCAACACTTAAATCAACTACACTCCAATAAAAATTTTTCAAAAAGAATCTCCCTATGCTTGTTCACTGCATTCTGTGCAGGGTGTTTAACTGTTAAGAGGAAAGCCCTGGGAGGAATGGGGCCATTATATCTTAGCAAAACCCAAAGTCCCTATACTTAATCTTTAAAAACACCTAACTGGAATCCCATTCTATATACAGTCTTATATCATTTTTACTTAGCATATCATACATTTTAAATTTCCGTAATAAACTCTTTATAAGTACAGTTTTAAAGGCTATAGAATACCCCATTGATTGGCCAGAACATGATTTACCTAATCATTTTCCTATTGTTGAAAATTTAGTTTCCAATATTATTGCTGTAATAAATAATGCACTAATGAGAATGTTTGTGACCAAAAGTTTTCTGCAGTTTGGATTATAAGTTTAGATGAAGTCCCAGAAGTAGAATTACATATGGCCAAGAGTAACATGGAAGAAATTCCTTTTGTTCTGACCAACAGTGGGATGTGAACATACTCTTAAACATGAGGCAACTGGAGATATGAAAGAGATCAGTACTGCAGAGGCCCCAAAGTTGTTTCTCTGATCACTTACGTGGCTGATCAATTGCCCTCCTTTTGTACACTGGCTCTTCCTATCTTTTGCCTGTTTATCTTCTGGGTGCACACGTGATCAGTCATGTCAGACTCTTTGCAGCCCCATGGATGGTAGCCCCCCAGGCTTCTCTGTCCATGGGATTATCTTGGCAAGAATACTGGAGTGGGTTGCCATTTCCTTCTCCAGTGGAATCTTCCTGACCCAGGGATTGAACTCACGTTTCCTGAGGCTTCGGCATTGGCCAGCAGATTCTTTACCACTGAGTCACTTGGGAAGTGTGGTTGCCTTCTGGGCACTTACAAAGTCTTTGGGAATAGCCTCCCAGGTAGAAGATATATGACTCTACACTCACAAGATGTAACTTTCTTAAGCCAAAAAAGATACCTTTCAACATCAAAAATCAGCTAGGAAATAAATTACTTAATCCCTTTCCCCATTCAACTACTGCAAAAATCGAGTGCCTAATGGAAAACCACCTGCCAATCAAAGACTTCAGATGAAGATACGACATAGGAAGAGCTTCAGATTTCTGGATAACGCTTGATCTTGAAATTTTCACTGTTTAATAAGAATAAACATTTCCCAAGTCTTACCTGCAGCATGACGACATTGTCACCTTCAAAAGTGACAAACACATCTGTGTCACATTTTAAGCCTGAGATTTGATTTTCCATCATGTAACCCTATTGCAAAAAAGAGGAAAAAAAGACAATTTTTACATTTGCAGTCCCATCACTATAAAGGACTAACATTTTCTTTCAAATTAAAAACATACAGACAATTATATATAAAAAAGAAAATATCTTTATTTCTCCTATCCAGAATAACTATTCTAAGAATTTTGACCCATCCCATTAGCTTTTGGTCCATAAATATTATTTGCGATGTGGTCTTCATTAGCAGCAAAAACATCTAAAAACAGTCATGTCACATTTTTCCAAAATATTTCAACAAATTATGCTAGCTTTTCTATTCCAAATCAAGGTGGGCTTCCCTGGTGTCTGAGTGGTAAAGAATCCACCTGCCAGTACAGGAGACTCGGGTTCAATCCCTGGGTCAAGAAGATCCCCTGGAGAAGGAAATGGCAACCCACTCCAGTACTCTTCTCCAGGAAATCCCATGGACAGAGGAGCCTGGCGGGCTACAGTCCATGGAGTCGCAAGAGTCAGATACGACTTAGCAACTAAACAACAAATTCATGATTATATCCCACAAAATGCAGGTGAACGATGCCTCCCCCGACCCAACCCAACTACTGGTACTACGTATAAAATAGGTGACCAATGGGAACCTGCTATACGGCTCAGAGAACTACTCAGTGCTCTGTGGTGACCTAAATGGGAAGGGAATCCCAAAAAGAGGGGACATATGTACACACATAGCTGATTCTCTTTGCTGTACTGCAGAAACTAACACAACATTGCACAGCAACTGCATTCCAAGAAATTAAAAAAATAATAAAGCAGAAAAGAATTAGCAAAGCTACCTATGATTCTTGGGAGACGTCGTAAAAATCCTAAATTGCCATTCTGTCCCTTAATGTCCTTAAATACTCTGTATCCTGAATATACACTGTTTCCAGCCCATTTCTTCTTCTTTTTTTCTTTTCTCACTTCCTGAAATCCTTGTTTAAAGGGCAGAAGCCTGCTGCTCCTTTCCAAAGTTCTGAAGTGTTTCTGCACACACCCTGGGAGAACCAGCTGCCCGTGAGAAAGTGGACCAGCCCCAGGCCAAAAGCGGAGGGAGCAGAGCTGCCCGTGTTCGGCCTTGGGCCCGTCACCTTCTCAACGCCCCTATGCCCTCCTTCCCGCTCATTGTTCTCCCCCTTAGCTCTCAAGATCCTTCCCTCCCTCAAAATCCGCTTCCAGATCAGTCCAGCCACGTAAGTTACACCAGAGGCAGCTGTCGCGCCGCCTGTCCTGGGAGTATGTGCACCTTGGCTCTGCTAGGGAATGACCAGCTTCAGCCTCTGTTGGAATCTTCAAGCCACGTGGGCCAGGGAGAGTTACAGAGGGCACTCCCTGGGGCAGCTGTGTATTCCAAACTCATGGTACCCGTTATCTTTGGGGTGTGTGTGTGCTCAGTCATGTCCAACTCTTTGCAACCCCATGGACTGTAGCCCGCCAGGCTCCTTCACCCATGGGATTTCCCAGGCAATTTTCTGGAGCGGGTTGCCATTTCCTACTTCCGACCCAGAGATTGAACCTGCGTCTCCTGCATCTCTTTCATTGGTAGGCAGATTCTTTACCGCTGAACCACTTGGGACGCTTTTTCCTGGGGGAGCCACTTCATTTATGAAAATGGTCACTTGAATGACAAAAGTGGGCAAGAAGGGGGCACTCTGGGTTCCTGATGCCCACGCGAAGCATCCCTGCTTCCTGCCCCAAGAGCCATCCTTTGATGCTTCCCTCCCTCTGCTGGTTCCCCTCAGCTTCAGTGCAGTCCGAGCAGGCCTTCTGCACAATCTTAGTTTACAGAAGCAAGGGCCTCTTTAACTCTGACTACTTTCATAAAGGTAAAATGATTGTGTGTGCGCACGCGCTAAGTCACTTCAGTCGTGTCCGACTCTGTGCTATCCTATGGACTATAGCCCACCAGGCTCCTCTGTCCTTGGGATTCTCCAGGCAAGAATACTGGAGTGGGGTGTCATGCCCTCCTCCAGGGGATCTTCCCGACTCAGGGATTGAACCCATGTCTCTTAAATCTCCTGCACTGGCAAGCGGGTTCTTTACTGCTAGCACCACGGTGGTATTTATGCATAAATAAATCAGTAGCATTTCCAGTCTGGAGAAGCTGGGCCTCCCCATCCCATCATAGGTACAAGGGAAACCCCACTCCTACCCCTCAGGCAAACCACAGGAGATCGGGTTCCGCCTGAGTGTGATCAGGCCGGAGACTGTCCCTGGCCAGGGAGTAGCTGAGTCAACTTTCACCGTCTTCGTTCTACCATTTGTGAAGTACCCGCCACCAGCCAGATACCTCGCTGGGTGCCTGACCCAACTTCATTTATGATGTCACGTAATCCTTTTCTTCCTCTCGACAGCCCTGTGAGGTGGGCGTTACTCTATTTTACAGATGAAGGGAGTGGGCCTGGAGGGCTATATTCCTGAATAACCTATCAAGTTCTGGTGCCGAAAAGACGAACATAGTGTATACCACCTCGGGACCTGGGAAGAGGCCATTATACATAAGAAGCACACCTGCTAAAGGCTTAAAACAATAATTTTGAAGAAACAAAGTACTTTTCCCTTGAGCATTGAGCTCTGGTCTCTTCCAGCAGGGGAGGGAGGAACAGGAGCTCTATAGTTCTGACACTTTTGAACTGTTCACACTCTGCCCTGGAAACCAGGCCAATCGGGGCTTTCCAATGACCAGACCATGGTCCACTTGAAAGGCAGCAAACCGGCACAGAATCCCACCGACTCTCACAGAACGGGCACTGGAATTCCATAACATAAAGATGCCTCATGTTCCTGTGTTAGTTCTTCTCACACATTATAACTGATTTGAGACTCAGATACTTGATTTGAAATTGATGCTGAAACTCAGCTTTAAATGCCTCTCTTCATTTGAAAATTGAGTAAAACTGTGTGACTATGACTCAGATCATTTAAGACTCTCCAGGGTCCTCGCTGAGCCAAGGTGACAGGGCTCACAGCCCTCAAAGAGCTGGTGGACAACTGAAATGAAGCAGTGGAGAGAAAACCCAAAGGCTAACCACATGCGAGGTGGCGCCATGGCCAGCTCGTCACCACCAAGCTCCTGAAACCACCAGGGCGGAGCTATGATCTAGTCTCCTTAGAATAGCCTGAGAGGGGCAGAGCAGGGACTTCCCAGGGAGTCATGACACCTCACACTGTCCCCTCCCACAGCCCATCCTCCCCAGAGCCAACACCCATGAGCCGCGCTTCTGCCCGGAGGAGGAGCGCCTCCCTGGGGCCCAGGACGGAGGGGCCTGGCTTCCTCCTTGGTGCTTCCTAGAGAATACGAAGTATTCTAGCAAAGTGACCCGGGCTGTACTGCCTGCTCCGCACTCCTACCCCTGCCTGAGACATTTCCCCTCATCTTTCAGCCACAGGGCTCCCTCATGCCCTGCTGGGATTCTGTTTCATTTTTCTAAGCCTCAAAATGGTCTCAGCCTTAACTGGGGTACCAAAGAGGCCCACTCGGCCAGAGGACCGCACGTGACCCACAGTTCTAGGCTCCCGATGCATCCGTGGTTGAAGCCTGGCTGGGGAACAGACTGAGTTCCCACCCTGCCTGTCACATTGGGCATCTCTCCACCACAGGCCTGAAACTTCAGCCTCCAGTGCATCTCAAGTCAAATCTAAAACTTCACTCTGGAGAGGCCCTATCACAACATTATAGAGAGCATGTGCCTGAGTGTGGGTGTGTGTGTGTGTCTGTGTCCCCGGGAGTTCCTACATTGACATCCTAACCCTCAGGACCTCTAATGTGACTGTATTTGGTGATAAGACCTGTGAAAAGGTAATCAAGGTTAAATGAAGTAATGGGGATGGGTCCTAACCCATGATAACAGGTGTCCTTATCAGAAGAGACGTTAGGAATTTGTATCAACTGATGCTGAAGCTGAAGCTTCAATACTCTGGCCACCTGATGTGAAGAGTCAGCTCATTGGAAAAGACTCTGATCCTGAGAAATACTGAAGGCAACAGGAGAAGGGGTGGCAGAGGGTGAGATGGTTGGATGGCATCACTGACTCAATGGACATGAGTTTAAGCAAGCTCCAGGAGATGGTGGAGGACAGGGAAGCCTGGTGTGCTGCAGTCCATGGGGCCGAAAAGAGCTGGACATGACTTAACAACTGAACAACAACAATCCCGCTATTGTGTGAAAACTGTATACATCTTAATTCTGTTGAATTGGTTCATGGTGCTTTTCAGGTCTACTACATTCTTCTGCTTTTCTGTATATTCATTCTATTAATTTTTGAGAGTTTGATTTTGAAATTCCAATGAAAAAATTGTAATTTATCTACTTAAAAAATAATTGCAATGTATAATGGAACTACATGCTCTGTATTTTCCAAGTCTCCTGTAAATGCATCATCATACTTTCATAATTTAAGAAATAAAGAAAGAGGAAAAAAAAGTAGAGACCCTGGGACACAGACACTCAGAGGGAAGAGCATGTGAGGACAAACGGAGGAGAAGATGGTCATATACAGGGCTCCCCGGGCGGCTCAGCTGGTAAGGAATCTGCCTGCAGTGCAGGAGATCTGGGTTCAATCCTTGGGTTGGGAAGATCCCTAGAGAAAGGAATGGCAACCCACTTCAGTGTTCTCGCTCGGGAAATCCCATGGACAGAGGAGCCTGGCGGGCCACAGTCCATGGGGTCGCAAAGAGTCGGACACGACTGAGCAATGAAACCATCACCACAGGCCAAGAGAGAGGCCTTGGGAGAAACCAACGCTGCCGACACCTGGATCAGGACATTCAGCCTCCAGAATTGTGGGACAGTACATTTCTGTTGCTTAAGCTCTGTTACAGCAGCCTGAGCAGTGTCTGTGTGCGCAGGACGTGTGCATCTGCCCGTGTGTGTGCAGCATTCTCTCGAATCCTGCTTGTTCTCCACCAGGGGGAAATCGACATGAACTGTTGCTCCGATAGGAACAGATCCCCTGGAGTCTCAGGAAATTCTTCTCTCCGCCATCCTCTCAAGGCACTCCCTAGCACCTTGGGTTTTCATTATAAAATGAAATGCTTGCTTCCATCATTTTTCTTCTCTTCCACCTTGGACTCTTCTAAGCAGGGGCCTTGGCTTATACATTTCAGGTTGGGGACCGGGGAGATGAGAAAAACAAGGGGGAGTGAGGGGAGAAAGAGGTTGAATGCCCCCAAAAAGTGAATAATATTTTCCATTAGCTTACTTCACTGTGAATAAAGAGAGAAATGTGGACTAGACAGAAGGAACTCTAAACTACGTGCTCCCCTAGCCAACAGCATCCTCAGGGGACACAGGGGCCAGGATCTGGGAGGAAAGAGCAGGCTGGGTAGACGCGTTACTGTAGCCTTGCCTTCTGGGTTACATCGGCCTCCGAGCAAGTAATTGTGAAAGTCATTAAGGTTGTGTCCCATTTCAGTGAGGGCCCCACAAAACATATTTTATGGTTTCAACTTTGTACACTGAAAAGTTTAATATATTCCTGCTGCTTTTCACATCTCTGATTTTTTTTTTTTTTAGTATATGATTACGTTGAATAAGTATATCAGAACAAAATTAGAAACAGGCTTTCTTCCCCCCACCCAACCCTTTAAACCCATGGAGGGTACATTTTGTTCATTTTTAGAAGAAGAAGATAAAATCAGTCTTATCTTTTTGGCTAAAGGAGGGTCAGTGGAAAGTAGAGAGACCATCCAGGAGGGACTTCTTGTGTCAATTTTACACCAACATATCTCTTAGAAAAGACCCTGATGCTGGGAAAGAGTGAGGGCAAGAGGAGAAGGGGGCGACAGAGGATGAGATGGTAGGATGGCATCATTGATTCAACAGACATGAGCTTGAGCAAAGTCCAGGAGACAGTGAAGGACAGGGAAGCCTGGTGTGTCGCAGTCCATGGGGTTGCAAAGAGTCAGGCGTGACTGGGTGACTGAACAATAACCACACATCTGTGCCACCTGGCATGGAACAGAACCCACGTGTGTGGGTGACGGGTGTGTGTGTGTCACTGTCGCCTTTCCTGTGACAGCTGTGATCAGGGCGGCATCTCCGGACAGCCCAGCAGACAGTGGATGCTCTGACGCAGGCAGTGACAAGTCATCCTGCCCTGCCCCGTGCACTCTGGAACGACCCTGAACTCTCAGGGCCTGTGAACTGCGAGGGAATTCACCTGTGGGTCCCATCACCGAACGTTCGCTCGGGGTTTGCACTGCAGGCGCTGTGCCACACACTGCAGACGGCAGACACAGTCCTGTCCTTAGAAGACAGGCACCGGCCAAGCAGGCAAAGAAAACAGGTGACTAAACAATCTGTGGTGGGATAAATGGCTAGAGAAGGTGTGCTATTAGACATACACACAGTGGACTGCTACTCAGCCACAAAAAGGAGCAAACCTGGCTCATCTGTAGAGATGTGGCTGGACCTAGAGTCTGTCATACTCAGCGAAGTAAGTCAGAAAAACACAGAGCATATATTAACACATACATGTGGAATCTAGAAAAATGGCACATATGAACCTACTTGCAGGACAGGAACAGAAATGCAGATGCAGGGAACAGATGTGTGGGCGAGAGGGTGGGACGAACTGGGAGACCAGCACTGACATATACACACGACCAGGTGTAACACAGCTGGTGGGAAATGCTGCACAGCACAGGGGGCTCCGCGTGGCGCTCGGGGGTGGCCTGGAGGGGTGGGGTGCGGGGGATGCACACATCCAGCGGGTCCACTTCACTGTACAGCAGAAACTAACACCACACTGTAAAGCAATCATTGCTGTTGTTCAGTCATTCTGTCATGCCCAACTCTTTGCAACCCCACGGACTGCAGCACGTCAGGCTTCTTTGTCCTTCACCATCTCCTGGAGTTTGCTCAAACTCAGGTCCATTGAGTCAGTGATGCAATTATACTCCAATAATTAAAAAAAAAAAATCCTCTGAGGTAAGCGCCAGAAAGGAAAAGATATGCATTCCATGAAGAAAGAATAAACAAGAAAGACCTCTTCTAACCGAGATGCCAGAGAAAATTTTCAGGGCTTGTTTAACTTGGAGCCATAAAGAGGTCAGCCAAGCCAGAAATGGAGACAGCTTACTCCAGGTGAAAGAAGAGCACGTGCAAACATCCTGTGGCCAGGAAGGAGCACGGAATGTTCAGGACTGGAAAGAAGGCTGGATTGGAGGTGGTGTGCGGGGAGGAGAGTGCCCCAGAGATAAGGTTGGAGACAGGTGTCAAGTGACTCAGCACCTCAGGAGGCATCTTGGACATTTGTTTAACTGAACATGTTAAGTTAGGTGCAATGCAAAATCATAAGATAATTGTATTCTTTGAGATAAGATGACTTGTGATTTTTAAAAGACGGCTCTGTCTGCCAAGTGATCACAGCCCACAGGAGGCAAGAGAGAAAGGGTTGGACTAGTTGGTCAAGATGGGAGACCTGGGTGGCCTGGAGTTAGAGGGAGATGGGCTTGGATGAGCTGCGTGTGTGTGTTTGTGAGAAAGAGAAAGCCCAGGTCACATGAATGGGAGGTGTACGGTGTGGTGTTTACCAAGCTGAGCATCCTGGCAGGGAGTATGTTTACAGGAAAAGATCAAATGTTCATATCTATAAATGTTAGCTGTGAGAATCAGTGAGACACCCAAGGGGCCTGGTCAAAATGAAGGTTAGATACAAGACTCTGCAGATGTAAATAGATGTCTGGGATGGAGGCATAGTGTCCTCATTATATAACTGTTCAAAACCAATGGAAGGAACAGAATTATCAAGAGTCTAACTACACAGGGGCTTCCCAGGTGGGCTAGTGGTAAAGGACCCTTCTGCCAACGCAGGAGACGAAAGAGATACCGGTTTGATCCCTGAGTTGGGAAGATGCCCTGGAGGAGGAAATGGCAATCCACTCCAGTATTCTTGCCTGGAGAATCCCATGAACAGAGGAGCCTGGCGGGTTGCAGTCCACAGGGTTGCAAAGAGCTGGACCCCACTGAAGTGACTTAGCACGCACACACTAACCTCACAGAGAAGAGAGGACTCAGGCTCATGTGATGGAAAATGCTAACATTCTGAGGTCAGGGAGAAGAAAACTAGCAGAGCAGACTAAGAAAACAAAGAAGCAGAAAGGAAGTTGAGAGCATGGTGTCCTGACAGCTTGGAAGAATGCTGTGTTCAGCAGAGAGGGGTGGGCCAGGGCAAAGGCTGCTGGGAGCTCAGGCAGGTGGGGACTCAGAAAGATCCTCTGGACAGTCTCAGGGAGTCAACGGCGACTGGCTCAACACAGTTCAATAAGCATGCAGGCATGACTCAGAAGGAGAACCAAATTTGCTTGGGACATCTGTCCCTGGCAATACAGCAGATGAGACAGTCTTTAACTAAAAATTAAATCACCAGTAGAACCACTGAAAATATGCTTGATAAAATATTTTTTAAAAATCACTTTGATGCATATCAAACTGATAAAGAGAAATACTCAAAAGCTGAACTCAATAAGAAAGCATGAAACCTAAATGGGTAGCAGGTGATGAGACCAAGTGAGAAGTTATATATAAAGAAATCCGTATAATAGCTAGGATATGGAAGCAACATAGATGTCCATCCACAGATGAATGGATAAAGAAGTTGTGGTACATATACACAATGGAACATTACTCAGTCATAAAAAGGAATGCATTTGAGTCAGTTCTAATAAGGTGTATAAACGTAGAACCTATTATACAGAGTGAAGTAAGTCAGAGAGAGGAAAAGAAATGTCGTACGTTAATGCACATGTGTGAAATCTAGAAGGATGGCACTGATGAATCTATCTGCAGGGCAGCGGTGGAGATGTAGACATGGAGAGCAGACTGTGGACACAGTGGGGGAAGGAGAGGGGGACGAATGGGGAGAGCAGCATTGAAACATGCACACCACCACATGTAAAACAGACAGCCAGTGGGAATTTGCTGTGACACAGGGAGCTCCAACCTGGTGCTCTGTGACAACCTAGAGGGCTGGGGTGGGAAGGGGGAGGGAGGCTCAAGAGGGAGGGGACATATGTGTGCCTATCACTGATTCATGTACATGTAAGGCAGAAACCAACACAATATTGTAAAGCAATTATCCTCCAATTAAGAAAACATAAAAATTTTAAAAAGAAAATTAAAGTCAAAAAATAAAATAAAGACACCTGTATAAACACAGTCCTCTGGGAAAACAATGTCCACCAGGGATTAAGTGAGAAAACATCACTCCTCACTCAAGAAGATAAGGAGGAAATTTGCTAGTCCCAGCTCTGGCTGTGGGTGGAGAGAGAAACATCTCTGCTTAGAATTCTGACCCTGGCCTGCATTCATACGACTCTAGGGCCAGAATCCGTACCCTCTATGAGGCCCTCAAAACTACAAAGACAAAGACAAAGCTACAAACCAGTTCAAGTGGGTTGTGGTCTCCAGTCGTCTGGCAGAGATTAATGCAGATCCCTTCTGCCTGGAAAGAACTTACAGAGATAAAGCTCCAAAAGTCTAGCATCACAAAATGTAAGAGCAAGACAATGACAATCAGAAGAGATAGATAACAATAAACAGAAGCAAAACTTCAGAGGGAGTAGGCATTAGCTGCTACACCAAGAAGGATGATATAAGAACACAGAGACGATATTGAAAACGACAGAGGGAGTAGGCATTAGCTGCTACACCAAGAAGGATGATATAAGAACACAGAGACGATATTGAAAACGACAGAGGGAGTAGGCATTAGCTGCTACACCAAGAAGGATGATATAAGAACACAGAGACGATATTGAAAACGACAGAGGGAGTAGGCATTAGCTGCTACACCAAGAAGGATGATATAAGAACACAGAGACGATATTGAAAACGACAGAGGGAGTGGCATTAGCTGCTACACCAAGAAGGATGATATAAGAACACAGAGACGATATTGAAAATGACAACGGCCTGGGACTTCCCTGGTGGTCTGGTGGCTGAGACTCTGTGCTCCCAGCGCAGGGGGACCAGGTTCCATCCCTGGTCGGGAAGCTAGATCCCACATGCCACAACCAAGACCTGGCACAGCCCAGTAAAGAAGTAAACAAACAAAAACAAATATTCAAAAAAGCACAGTGGCCTAAAATTGTCCAAAACTGTCAAGAGACACAAATCTACATATTCAGCAAACACACATGACCCCAAATAAGGGAAATAAGGTAACAAATTCATACTTAGATACATTACAGTGAAACCATAGATCATCACAAAATAAAATAAAAATCTTTAAAGAAGCAAAGAGAAAAAAAGAGACAGCCGTGAAAAATTATAATTAGACACACAACTGATTCCTCAGCAACAAGAGAATCCAGAATAACAGTAAAAACTTCAAATGCTGAGAGAAAAGAACTGTCACCCATGAATTCTATCCTGAACAGTGCTTCACCTTTCAAGGCTGAGATTGAAATAGAGACACATTTAGACAAAGAAAATTAGGTTTACGGTCAAAGACCCACACTATTCTGAAGAAAGTACTCCATGAACAAGGAAAACGACCAAAAAAATGCAAGAAGGAATTGTGAGCAAAGAAATTGGTTTAAAAAAAAAGTGGTAGTTCTAGAGAAATCCTGATTCCGTATAATAATAAATATGATAGCTAATGCCTGGGATTAAAAAAACACACTAGTAAAGTAATGGACAAGGATGCTATAGAACATGGGAGCTGATTCGTGAAAACAACTGAAGCTCTCATATTTTGGGGAGAATGGGAAAATAATGGTTAATTTTAGACTTTGTATGTTAAAGTACGTACTCCAGCTGCTACAGTGAACACAGAATGAATACAACAGGGCCTTCCCCGGCAGTCCAGTGGTTACGACTCCACGCTTCCAGGGCAAGGGGACGGGTTCAGTCCCTGTTTTCCTGACCAGGGATGGTACGGTCCAAAAAGAGAACATCGTAGAATGGAAACTGGAAGAGAGAAGAATGGAAAGGTTGGGATGGGGGTTGGGGGATAACAATAAATCTGAAAGAAAGTAAGAAACCCCAACAAACAGAGGTAAGACACAGCAAAATAGAAAGCAAAGAGTAAGATAGAAGAAATTAACTCGGATACACCAGCAATGACAACAATCATTTAGACTAAACAGATAAAAATGAGGTTGTCAGAGTAAACAAAATCTAAACGCCAGATAAGTGTTGTAAAACCAATACAATATTGTAAAGTTAAAAAATAAAAAAAATAATAATAAAATAAAATCTAAAAAAAAATAAATAAATGCAACACACTAAGACAGAAAGGCTGAGTAAAAGCATGTTACACATAAAGACCAACCAAACAGAAGCCGTTACCCTCAAATTAAAACTGGGCAAAATACACTTTAAGGCATTAGTAAAGCTAAAGAGAGTCACTGCAAAAAACTGAGGATTAAATTCACTAGGAAAATAGGACAATTCTAAATCTGTAAACATCTAAGAGCTCAATTTCACAGCTTCAAAAGAATGAGGCCAAAATTGGTACGAATACAAGGAGACGTCAACAAACCCACCACCAGCCGTGGAAGAGTTGAGCCCACACAGTCACTGACAGATCAGACAGACAAAACCTCAGTGAGAACAGTGAAAACTGGGATAATGCCACTAATCAGCTTGACTGATTGGTCACGTTAAAAACCCTCTAGCTCATTAAGGAATGCATCTCCCTTTGAAGATCACATGGAAACTGGCCACACTATAGGTCACAAAGTAGCTCATACTAAATTTGTATACCTATGGCTGATTCACGCTGAGGTTTGACAGAAAACAACAAAATTCTGTAAAGCAATTACCCTTCAGTAAAAAAATAAATAAAAAAATAATCTGTATCACACTGGCCATTTTCTCTGACTACAATGGAATTAAGGGGAAAAGCAACATAATAATAATTATTATAATGACAACAAAATGAGAATCAAAGAGTCACTAAAAGGAAGTCAATATGTACAGTGGTTATACTTTGTAGCCAAACTGTCTCAGTTTAAATCTTGGTTCTGCCAACTCAGGAGCTCTGTGATCTTGGACAAATTGCTTAAACTCTCTATGTATTCTCATTTTTCACACACATCATATTGGAGTCATAATGGTCCTACTTTGTGAAGATGTTGGGAGGATAACATAAGTTAATATATGTAAAATGTGAAGATTGGTGGCTGGCACATAGTAAGAATTCAACAAAGTTTAGCTATTAGTATCTTTAAATGTTAGACATTAGGAAATTAAAAAAAAAAAAAAAACCCACTCAGCCAATTCATGGGCCAAATAAATCATTATGGACATTAAAACTTAAATGTTTATAATAGAATTGGAGAGAAGGCAAAAATTAACAAGATAACATGCAAGTTAATGTAACAAAAGAAGCTGCTGCTGCTAAGTCACTTCGGTTGTATCCAACTCTGTGTGACCCCAGAGACAGTAGCCCACCAAGCTCCCCCATCCCTGGGATTCTCCAGGCAAGAACACTGGAGTGGGTTGCCATTTCCTTCTCCAATGCATGAAAGTGAAAAGAAGAGCAGAAATAAAATAAACCCAAGGTGAGTAGAAGGAAATAAACAATAAAGATAAAAATCAATGACATGGACATCTCAGATACAATCTGGAGATCAACAGAACCAAAACTTTATTATTTGAAGGAAAAAGAAAACAGATCAAGAGATAAAGGAAAACAAACAATATTAGGGTGGCAAAGGCAGCATAATTACAGATACAACAGGGATAAAAGATAAGAGGGACTTATGAACTTTATACCAATAAACTTTAAAAAGAAGAAATGGACAAATTAATAAGCAAATATAAATTACCAAAACAGACTCAAGAAGAAACAGAAAACCTGAATGGCTACAACTATTCCAAGAAAGAGAATTAATCATTTTAATAGAGAGAAATAATCAGTCTAAGAAAAGAACTATGAGACCTATATGACTTTCCAGGTATTTGTACGAAGTATGCAAGGAACAGATCATTCCATTTTATGCAAACTCTTTAAAAGAGTAGAAAAAGAAGAAATTCTCCCTCCCCAGTTCATTTAATGGGGTTATTATAATTATGATACCCAAATTAGCCAAGGGCAGCACTAGGAAAGAACAACACAAGACAATCTCATGATCACAGATGAAAAAATCCTAAACAAGCACTGGCAGACAGAACCAACAGTGAATTAAAGACACACACAATCGTGACTAAGCTGCATTCATTCCCAAAGCCAAGATATATTAAACATTAGAAAATACATTAATGTAAATTCACCACAAAGACAGATTAAAGCAGGAAAATGTGTGATTATCTCAGTAAAATAAAGGAATATAAATAATTCCATAAGATTTAGATCCACTCATAATTTTAAAATCAAACAAAAAAACTAGCACACACACAAACACACAAAAGCCCCTACCTAAACTAAGGGTAAAACATACCTGCCTTAACAAGATAAATATCCACACCAAACACCAACACCAGAATATCCACACCAAATAAAATCCTTAACAGTGAAAAAGTAAGCACGTCCCCATTAAAGCCAAGAATGAAATATAAGTGCCCATTGTCAACCACTTCTTTAACCACTGCATGGGAAGTCCTGGCCACTTCAATGATATGACAAAGGCATAAATGTAAATAACTGAAAAAGAAGAAACAAGCTATTCATGTTTCATAGGGAATATGATTAGGATCATAGAGAAACACAAAAGAACTATAAACAGGTTTTTAGAATTGTCATGACAATTTAACAAGGTTGCTGGATATAAGATCAATACACAAAATTCAACTCCATTTCTATACATCAGGCTGAAAGGATTATTGCGAAAGTATTTAAAACCTATCACATATATCACAACAGATATCTACTCAGCTACTGTCTGACCACCTATACAACTGGGACATCAGCAGGCATGTTCACCCAATGTGACTCCATTCCTTAGCCAAAAATGTCTGGGTTGGGAAGGACACCAACTCCAACTGAGCCAGGGATTCAGCACGAGATCTACAAGACCCCATCTTGGACAGTAGCTGGAAAGGAGATGCTATAAGTTCCACAGCCAAAGGGCAGCCACATACGCAGTGGAGCAAGAAGAATGGGCAGACCCCAGGAGGCAAAGGCTAAGACTATGCCCAAAGGAGGAGAAAGCAAGGTCAGGGCTGCCTGTACTCTCGGCTCCTTCCCAGTTCCTGGTGCTCACGAGACCTCCCGGACCTCACGAGATGTGACTTCCAGAACACCTCTCTCTCTCTCTTAAGATTTAGTCTCCCTTCTTGCTTGAGCAAATTTGTAATGGGTCTCTCTTATTTGCATCCAAAGAATCTTAACTAATTCTTAACAAATTTAGAAGTCAGTCTTGAAAAGCTTCTTTTCCTTTTCTTATTTCCTTGATGTGATGGACTGAATCCTTCTGGAGAGCTGTGAACCATCTCAAGGGAGGGTAAAATGAGAATATGGTAGATTCAAATTTGGCAAATCATCCCAGGATGGATTCCAACTCTATCTATTATTCTCTCATATGTCTGGATATTCTCCATCGCATATAAAATTTATAATTGCCTTCTTTACACCCTTAAGAAGTTTGGACTGAGATCTTCAAAGGAACATTGCCAATAAAGTGGATTGTCCTAGGGTCATTTTAATAATCTCTCTTTTCTGTATCAGTGATGAGGGTCAGTTTTACTGCCTGCTACTCTCCCAACTCATTTTCTTGACAAGATAAGGCCTACTAACATAAGACACTCACAAATATGACATGTGAATCTTCTCACTAGGAGATTTTTTTTTTTCCAGTGACCAGAGGTTAACAACACAACACACAGACTTGTTTACAAATTGCGGATTATGTTAAATGAGGGCCAAGTGTAGAACATTGATCAACATAGGACCCAGGGGCCAGAAACAAAGTTGTCATCCCCCTCCCCCGGGAAAAAAGCAAGGTCTAGAATTAAGGGCCAAAAACTAAGATGGGAAGACCTGAATTAGAGCCCTGCACCCACCTTTCAGGGCTTCCCAGGTAGCTCAGTGGTAAAGAACCTGCCTGCAACGCAAGAGACACAGGAGATGCAGGTTCAGGCCCTGGGTGGGGAAGATCCCCTGGACTCCAGTATTCTTGCCTGGGGAACCCCATGGCCAAAGGAGCCTGGCGGGCTACAGTCCAAAGGGGTTACAAAGAGCTGGACACGGCTGAGCAACTGCCTGAGAGAAATAGCAACCACCTCCAGTCTTATTTCCTTCATCCATGGGAAACTGTGTAGACAATTACTCCCACTCATAGGACTGTTTGGAGGATTAAAGATAGCCACATCTACATAGGTCCCAGCATTTTACCTAGCATGGACTCAAAGAATGTCAGAGAGGCAGAAATAGAAACCTCTTTTAAACAATAAGAAACAATTCCTCTAATCTTGGAACAAGGTTCTTTCAAAGTTGAGAAATAACTAATCATCATAAAGCTTTTTTTATTGTGCTGTCTTTCTAAATCCCTACAATCAGAAAGTGATAGCAGAAATAAGCAGAAACCTAGGTTTTCATCTGGGATTCTTCTTGAAGGCTCTCAATCTGTCCAGAGAAAGGGGTCTTTGATCCATGAAATCAACGACTCATTGGTTCCCTAGAAAATTTAGGCTGGGGCTGAGCAAAGGTTCTGGCTGATAAAGCTGTCATGGCAACCATTAAGAAGGCTCTTCTACTGGGGTCAACACTTGGGCCCCAGCCAGTCCCTTCTTAGGAGGTTTGCCAGATACAGTCTTGGATCCTTTGTTAGTATGGGCTGAACCTTTTCCATTTTGCTACCCAGTTACTTCATGTTACAGCTCAACTTGCCCCTACCCCACCCATATATGCATTCCTAGCCAACTGGACCCTTGACCTTCAGACTCAGAATCCACCACAAGCATCACTAGCTCCTCGTGCCCAGGCACTAGACAAGACTTTTTGTGGCTCTGTTTCTTCTTACAAAATTAGACGGGGGAGCAAAATCATCTCTGCCATATTAGATCCAAGTCAGGCTGACCTACTTATCTGTTTTGAGAGATACATGTCCAGGGGATTGCTGTTAAGCTGAGCTTTTAAACAAACATCATCTATTGTATTCCGGGAAACAGTAGATCTGCAGCATCCGGGAGGGAGGGAGGACCTCGAGTGACTGTCCTTGCAACAGCTTCCCTGCCTGTCTCCCACAGCCTACCTTGTCTGCAGCCCACTTGGCCTCCTAGAAGAGCTTTGATCCTTCTTGTGGCTGGGCACTGGCCCACTAAGCTCTTGAATCTTTTTTTTTTTTTTTTTTGGTGGGGGGCGTGCTACATAGCATACAGGATCTTAGTTCCCCGACCAGGGATCGAACCTGAGCCTGCTGTAGTGGGAGCATGGAATCTTAACCACTGGACAGCCAGGGAAGTCCCAGAGCTCTTGAATTTTTGAGTCTAGTTTTTCTACCTCTTCTGGCTCTTGTTTGGCCACTAGCCCTCTTAACTGCCTGCCTCTGGAGACCAAATATCCTCACTGGTGTGTGACACGGCAGGAAACCAGGAATCACATGCAGGAGTCAGCCACCAGGAGCAGGCTCCCAGCAGAGGCTGGCCAGGCTCCTCCAGGAGTGGAGTGAGGGCATGTGCTTCAGCACAGGGACTTTGTGCCATCTCTCTGGGAGTCTCAGAGTTCTGTTTTGTCTATTTCAGGCCTCGGCTGTGTTCCAAGAAACAGTGCCTGCCAGATAAACGAGGCGATGGTAAGTCTCCTGAGGATCCAATCTTGGGACAGAGCCTACGGAATAACCAGCAAGCTCAGCATCACATGGCTTTTTTTTCCTTTAACTTACAAACACCGGTAATTGTTTCAGTGTCCTCTTGTGCAATCTTATAGCGATTCTGTCATTGCCTGGCTGGATTGTATCTCTGAGCAACAAACAGCAGCTCCATGTCTAACATGAAAGGAACAGTCAACGCGTGTTTGCTGATAACCTTATCATCATGGTGGGTCAGAGATATCTCCTGAGACTTTATCCTGCTCCAGACTTGTCTGCATATTTCTTTAGGCTGCTTCGGCCAATTTTGCTCTCCCGTGGAATTCAGGAACACGCTGAGAAGAAGTGCAGCAGCCAGGGTCAGAGATGAGAAGGCTTCCAGGGAGAGGCCCTGATGGGAGTGGCGGGTGGGGGACAGGGTGCCTAAAATCCTGCAGCGGAGTCTGATCTTGACCACTGGCCCAGGGATCCCAGGGTGGGTATCTCCCAGTGCTGGAGGGCACAGTTGCAGGCCATGGACATCCAGGTACAGGTAACGCTCAAGGGTCAAGGGATACTGTAGAAGTTCCCCGTGAAGAATTTTGCTGTGCAGGGTCAAGGTCAGCAGCTGGGCTTCAGTTCTGCTGAAGAGTGGGGACCATGCAGCCTATGCTGGCCCCTGGCTTGTCTCTCCAGTCCCTGATGCTATAGAGTCAGATTTGCTGAGAAAATACTTGCCTCCAGAGTCCAGGGCTGCCCCCTGAAGAGCCCCACCCATGCAGCTCCCACACAGATCAAACGCATCAGGATGGGATTTAGGGAAGAGCAGAGACAGCTGGGGTGCTTCACTGTAATCACAGCCAGGAAAAAGAAAGACAAGTAGAGTCTTTACTGAAGCTTACCATGCTTCCCAGGTGGCACTAGTGGTAAAGAATCTGCCTGCAACAGAGGTGATGTAAGACATGTGGTTCGATCCCTGGGTCGGGAAGATACCCTAGAGAAGGAAATGGCAACCCACTCCAGTATGCTTGCTGGGAAATCTCATGGACAGAAGAGCCTGGCGGGCTACAGTCCATGGGATCGCAAAGAGTCAGACACGAGTAAGACACTGCAATACTATGCTGTAGGCTTTAAAAGAGAAGGAACCTGAGGCTCCCAGAGGAAAAGCCCAAGGTCACAGCATCCTGACCCTGAGATGCCACCCCTTCCTTGAGGAGCTGCCCCTCCCACCTCCCAGAGTTTCCTCCCCACCAGGCGGCCCCACAAGGGGCACAGTGAATTCCAGGGCTCTGTTTCCCACTCCTCACTCAGCTGGTGGTAGGAAATTCAACCTGGGTTTGCTTAGATATGGAGAAAAGAGGCCAGTGTAAGTCCAGTGAAACAGCAACAGTCTGAAGGCTTGGTTTACCCGTCAATCCTTGGAAAAGGAAGGTGAGGAGCTAAGGAAGCAAAAGAACTGAGTCACGTGACTACTCCGAGGGGTGGAGTCTGTTCTCTGAGTTCACACATGCAGGCAGGTAAAGGGGTTTCATCACTTCCAAACCAGGCTGGTGGATGCTCAGCTTACACACTGAAGTTAGAAGCCACAGTGCAGACCACGTGTGAGCATGAAGCTCCAGCCCTCGGGAACATCAGGGCTGTCCCAGGAATGGATGGTGACTCCCCAGCTCCTGGTCCAGCCTCTTCTTGGTTATAAACCTCACATCATGTTGTTACGATTTTTGTTTCAACAGTTATATATTTTTAATTAATTAATTGGCTGGGCCGAGTCTTAGTTGCAGCACACAGGATCTTCAGTCTTCCTTCACCATTATATATTTTTATGCTTATCTTCTTGCTCAACTTAACTCTCACAATTGTTACAAAGGAAAGCTTACCCTCATTTTGTATGTGTGAAAAATGAGGCAAAGAGAAGGCAATAACTTTCCCATAGTGTTACTGGCTTCAAAGTCAGTAAATGTGAGTTGAAAATTTTTTTTTTTTTCTTTTTGCAAGCAAGACCTCCTTAGACCTATGGGCCACAGAAGTGGTTTTCATTACCATCTCAGCAGCCCCCAGACTCAGCCACACTTCACTCCTAGAGACTTCCTGCCTGCAGAAGATGAAAATACAGCTTAAAACAATTAGAAGATGCTCATGCTTTTCTTTCAACAAGTGTCTGCGTATGTGCTAAGTGGCTTTAGTTGTGTCCGACTATTTTCCACCCTGTGGACTATAGCCCACCAGGCTCCTCTGTCCATGGGATTCACAAGGCAGGAATAGTGGAGTGGGTTGCCATTTCCTCCTCTAGGGGATCTTCCTGACCCAGGGATCGAACACACGTCTCTTACATCTCCTGCCTCGGCAGGCAGGTTCTTTACCACTAGTGCCACCTGGGAAGCCCCTTCAACAAATATTTATGTCTCCACAAATAGTTCTGGGTAAGATGTTGGGTGGATATGGGGATGGAGAGGAGAAGGGAAGGAACAAAACTAGAAAACAGGGACCCCCTTCCTTCTGTTTCCGAGGAGTTGCTGGGAAGCCACTGGAGGCAGCAGCACCCAGGATTACAGGGCTGGCATCTGGCATCTTCCCAGCCCGGAAGAGCGACCCTCCAGGGTCAGCTGCTTTTCTGTAGGATGGTGGGTGGAGGGGTCATCTCTGCACTGCCGGGCACTGCCGGGTGATGCTGGACAGTGAAAGAGGAATGACCAGGCAGGACCACCGGAAGGGCAGGAACCAGCCCCTGGCAGGGTCTCACAACACATCAGGCCACTACGAGCCATTGCCCCCGGCTGCCTCAGAGGACCCTGACTCCTGACCCCGCTGCACCCCAGCTCCAGCTGTCACTTTATCCTCCTTCTCCTTCTTTCCTGATGGAGCCCAACACCATCCCCACTGGAAAAGCAAGCATGTCCACCACCACCACCATCATGGGTACAGCCTGATTAACCAAGGTCCCCTTCACCACTCGCACGTCTTTACTCAGTCACTGCAAGAGAAGTGACCAGGCCAGCTCTCGCTCCCGTCCACAGAGTCCACACAGGACTCAGGCTGCGCCTGCGGTGAAGGCATAGTCCCTCCTTTCCCCTCCACGGACCCGGGCCCCAATGCTCTGGGCTCTCCAGAAACTCAACCTCCCCCTTCATCTTCTACAGCAGCCCTTGATCTGCTGTTGACCTCTTCTCACTGCGGCTAAAATGCTTCAACCGCCCCTTCAGGTTCAGAGCTTCTATTTCTAGGCAAATATTCAAACAAGGGGCTCCCTCCTCCCCGCATCCTCCTGCAGTACCTGCTTCTGGCCCACATGATGATGAGGCGGGGTGGCCCACGGGCGTGGCCCACACAGGACTGTCGTCTGGGGCTGAACTCAGATGCTACCAGAGCTGATGTCCACAGCCGTGCCATGCTACCAAGTCACAGGGTCAAAAATCGCACATCCCTCCCATGTCCTGCCCTCCAAGACCCCACTTGGGTCCCCTTTCTCACCAGCTCTGGGCTCCTGCAGGTGCCTCCACTCTTAGGGTCATGCAGGAAGAGGGCATAGATCCAGCTGTTCTCAGAGTCCCCTTGACTCTCCGAAGATTCACATAAGGGTTTCTCATACCTCACTGCACAGTCCAGTCTGAGGCCAGCGCTGGGGATGCTCTCAACATGCCCTAAGCGCTTGGCATGTCCCCATCTGCCTCATTCCCAGGGTAGAAACCTGTGGGGTCATTTCCTGCATTCTCCCCAAGGGACTGAAACACTGGAGCCGAGCTTGGATCATCTGGCCCCTGCTGGCCCTTTCCTATCCTGTCAACATCTCACCACCACCGAGTTTCATGACAGGTACTGAGGGCCTCCACGGACCCAGCATTTTACAGGCATGGTCTGCATCCGTCTGGCGGCGTCAGGGAAGATGGACATGCACGGATGACAAGGCGAAGGGGTGCACCCAGGGTCACAAGGGCAGATGGGAATTTCACTTGGTTCCAAAGCCCACTGGCCGCACGGTCCTTCCCCAACACATGCTGTATGTGTAACCTGTAACCTGTAACCATGCAGACTCTGCCGGACCAGTAGCCCGAAGGGTTCGAGGGCACTCACCATGCCTCCGGTGCATTCTCGACAGTCCTGCAGGCAGCTGACGTTCTCCCAGGTGCTGTAGGCCTTCAGCCCGGCCACGAGCGCCTGCAGTGGGCGACTGTCGACGAGCTCCTTCCCACGGAAGATGTCCTCATCCAGAAGGGTGCCGGCATACCTGCAAGACAAGCGGAGACGGGCGATGGGTGCAGTGTGTCCCGAGCATACGTGCTCATCAGGGATAGGGGTCTCACAACTCCTTTGGGTTTTGGTGTTGGGATGCTCCTAAAATTAGTTTTCCCTTTTCTGAAAGAACTTGTGTAAGATCAGTATGTTTCCTTTTTTCAAGTATTTAATGGATTTCACAAGCAATGTCAAAGCTATTCAGGTTTTCTACTTCTTTTTGGGTCACTTTCGGTACTATGCATCTTTCAAGAAATTTGTCTATTTCATATATGCTGTCAAATGTATTGGCATTACATTAACATCACATTAATAATAATGACATTTAATTTTATCCTTTCAGTGTCTGTGGGATCTATAGTAAAGTTCTCTCTTTTATTCTAGATACTGGTAACTTGTGTCTATTTTTTTCTGCATCAGTCTAGAAAGATGGTACCGATGATCCTACACGCAGGGCAGCAAAGGAGAATAGGCTTTTGGACTCAGTGGGAGCAGGCAAAGGTGGGATGATTTAAAGGTCTTTCAATTTTATTTATTGAAAGAAAAATAGTTTGGGGCTTGTTTATTCTCTATTATTTGACCATTTCTTGTTTCATTTTTATTATTCTTTGTACTTACTTTGGGTTTAAGTTGTTCATCTTTTTATAGTTTCTTAAAATAGAAATTTATTCCAGTGGTTTTAGACCTTTCTTTTGTGTTGTAAGCATCTGAAGGAATACATTTTTCTCTGAGTACTATCTTAGTTGCATACCACACATTTTGACATGCTCTGTTTCATGTCCATTCAAAATATTTTCTAATTTCCCTGTGATTTCTACTTTGACCTATGCATGATGTGTGTTATTTGGTTTCCTTGTATGTAAGGATTATTCCAGATATTTTTCTGTTACTAATGTTAGCTTAATTTCATTCTAACCAGAGAACATACTTTGTGTCGTATCAGTCATTCTAAATCTACATGGTCTGTCTTGATGCATGGTCTATGCACCCTGAGTGGGTATTCTGCTCGTGCCCAGCAGAGTGATTGACAGATGCCACTGAGTCTGTCAGTAACGCTCTTCATATGATTTACAGCATCGCTGGTCTTCTGTCTGTTTCATCAGTTACCCAGAGAGAAGGGCTGACGTCTGCAACTATACGTGAGGATTTGCTCATTTCCCCTTTCAGTGCTGTCCACTTTTGCTTCCTCTATTTTGATGCCATTTTGTGGAATCCATACACATTTAGACTGTTACATCTTCTTGATGAGTAGACTCCTTAGTTATCATGAAGTGAGCTTCTTTACCTCTGGTAATGTTCCTTTTTCTGAGGTCTACTTTATCCAATATTAGTAAATCCATGCCAGCTCTTTTACGGTTAATGTTTGCAGGTGTAAGTTTTTTATTCTCATACTTGTAACCTATTTGTCTTTAATTTTAAGTGAGTTTCTTGTAGAAAGCATCTAGTTCAGTCTTAATTTATCATGTCTTGACAATCTGAAAATAGGAGTGTTTAAATCATTTAATTCAATGTAATTATTAACGTGACAATTTAAAACTGCTGCCTCACAAGTTTTCCCCTGTTTATCCCATATGTTCTTTTCCCTCTGCTCCAGTCTTCTTTTGATTAACTGAATAATCTTTAGTATTCCAGTGTTATATTTTAAACTGTTACTCATTTTTTCAGCAATTTTTCTATGGCCTAAAACATGCTACTTTAACTTATGACATTTTCCCTCAAATAGTGTTATACCACTTCAAGGATAATGTAGGACCCTTGTAATAATACAGTACATAATTCCTTTTCATTCTCCCATCCATTATGTCACTGCTGAGACAAAAATATGTTCTATATATGTTACAAACTTCATTGCTATTTTTGCTTTAAACTAACAGTTTCTTTTTTTCTTTATCAACGTTACTGAGGATTAATTTATTCCCAACAGATTGAATTATTCAAAGTGCACCATTTAAAGAGTTTTGACAACTCTATGTACCCACGAGAATATCACCAAATCAACCTACAGAATGCTTTCTAAAGAATGCCTCATCCCTTTTTGCAGTCCATCTCCTCCTCCTCCTCCCATCTCTGGACGACCAGCGACCAGCTCTTTGTTCGTATGGATTAGTTTGCATTTTATGCAGATGGGGTTATACAGTGCATGTCCTGTCTGGCTTTTCTCAATCAGCATGTTGTCATGAGATCCATCCGTCCACCCATATTGTACTATGTATTAGTAGTTGTTTCTTCTCATTGCTGGCCAGAATTCCATTCAAACGCATACATTACATTTCATTTATGCATCCACTTGACAAATATTTTCATTCCTTCCAGTTTGGAGCTACAACAAGTGAAGCTGCTAAGAAAATTCATGTAAGAATCTTAGAGGAGACATATGTCTTTATTTCTCTTGAGTAAACATGTAGGAGTGAAATGACTGGGTCATATGGAATACGTATTTTTAACTTTTTAAGAAACTGCCAAACAATTTTCCACAGTGGCTGTGCAACTTTACATCCCCGCTAGCAGTGCACGGGAATCCTAGTTGTTCCGGCCAACAAGCTATCTTTGCAGTCCTTTTCATTTTAGTCATCCTAATGGATATGTCATCACTTTCCTGCCAAGAAGCAAGAGTCTTCTGATTTCATGGCTGCATTCACCGTCTGCAATGATTTTAAAGCCCAAGAAGAGGAAATCTGTCACTACTTCCATCTTTTCCCCTTCTATTTGCCATGCAGTACTGTGGCCAGATGCCATGATCTTAATTTTTTAATATTTAGCCTTGAGCTGGCCCTTTCACTCTCCTCCTTCACCCTCATCAAGAGGCTCTTTAGTTCCTCTTCACTTTCTGCCATTAGAGTAGTTATCATATGCATCTCTGAGGTCGTTGATGTTCCTCTCGCCTATCTTGATTCCAGCTTGTAACTCACCCAGCCTGGCATTTCTCATGATGTGCTCAGCATATAGGTTAAACAAACAGCGTGACAGCAGACAGCCCTGTTACGACAGTTTTGAACCAATTTTGAACCTTTCCCAATTTTGAACCAGTCAGTTGTTCCATATAGGGTTCTAACTGTTGCTTCTTGACCCACATACAGGTTTCTTGGTAGACAGGTATGATGGTCTGGTATTCCCATCTCTCTGAGAGCTTTCCACAGTTTGTCATGATCCAGTCAAAGGCTTTAGCATAGTCAATGAAACAGAGATAGATGTTTTTCTGAAATTCCCTCGCTTTTTCTATAATCCAGTGATTGTTGGTAATTTGATCTTTAGTTTTTCTTCCATTTCTAAACCCAGCTTGGACATCTGGAAGTTCTTGGTTTGCATAATGCTGAAGCCTAGCATGCAAGATTTTAAGCATGACCTTACTAGCGTGGGAGATGAGTGCAATTGTCTGATGGTTAGCACATTCTTTGGTACTACCCTTCTTGGGAATTGGGACGACAAGGATAGATCTTTTTCCAGTCTTGTGGCCACTGCTGGGTCTTCCAGATATGCTGAGATAATGAATGCAAAACCTTGATGGAATCATACTTTAGAGATATGAATAGTTCTTGGATTTCATTGCATCCATTAGCATTATTAACAGCTTTATTAACAGCAGATGACAAACCTAGACAGGGTGTTGAGAAGCAGAGACTTTACTCTGCCAACAAAGGTCCATATAGTCAAGGCTATACTTTTCCCAGGGGTCACACACAGTTGTGAGAGCTGGAAGCCATAGAATTGATGAATTTGAACTGTGGTGCTGGAGAAGACTCCTGAAAGTCCCCTGGACAGCAAGGAGATCAAACCAGTCAATCTTAAGGGAGATAAATCCTGAACAGTCACTAGAAGGACTGATGCTGAAGCTGAAGCTCCAGTATTTTGGTTATCTGATGCGAACAAAAGACTCATTGGAAAAGTCCCTGATGCTGGGAAAGATTGAGGACAGAAGGAGAAGAGGGCATCAGAGAAGGAGATGGCTAGACAGCATCACCAATGAACTCATCAAACATGAACTCAAAGATGAATGTTTGATGAGTTCATCAAACATGAATTCAGGCAAACTCTGGGAGATGGTGAGGGACATGGAAGCCGGGCATGTTGCAGTCCATGGGACTGCAAAAAGTCGGACACGATTGGGCGACTGAACAACAACAACAAATGGATATGTAATGATAATCCTCATGCTTTGAATCTGCATTGCTCTGATAACTAATGATCACAAAACTTTTTTTTTTATGGTCTATTGTCTGACCATATCTTCTTTCATTGGGCTTCCCAGGTAACTCAGTGGTAAGCAATGCAGGAGATGGAGGTTTGATTCTGGTTTGGGAAGATCCCCTAAAGAAGGAAATGGCTACCCACTCCAGTATTATTGCCTGGAGAATCCCATAGACAGAGGAGCCTGGTGGGTTACAGTCCAGGGGAGTCGCAAAAGAGTCAGACACGACTGAGGGACTGACACTGTGTGTGTGTGCGTTACAGTGCTGTTAGTTTCTACTCTACAGCAGAGTGAATCAGCTATATATATGAATATATCCCCTTTCTTGAGGGATTTCCTTCCTATTTCGGTCACCACAGAATGTTGAGTAGAGTTCCCTGTGCTGTACAGTTGATTCTCATTAGTCCAGGGTTGATCCCTGGGTGGAGATGATTCCCTGGAAAAGGGAATGGCCACCCACTCCAATATTCTTGCCTAGGAAATCCCACGGACAGAGGAGCCTGGCAGGCTACACTCCAAGGGGTCACAGAGTCAGAAAGGACTGAGTGACTGAGCACACCACATTCCCTTATGAGCAATGTGCATGTCAGTGCCCAGAGGGAGTGGGCAGCACTCTAAACCTATGCTGGGGTACAGTCACCTATGCCCTGGGCTGTGGCTGCAGTGCAATGACTCTCAGAGAACCTCAGGACTGGCCATTTAAAAAAAGTACCTGATTCCCCTCTGACCTCCCTAAATACACACATACACACATACACACACACACACACCCCCCTGGATGTTCCCCAGAGTGGAAATGGGTGGGAAATACATTGATTAAGAAAAGGAAGAATCACTGAGGCTCTCTTAGAAGAGATTTGGTAAGATTTCTTTGCAATACTAGCCTGAGATTTTTTTTAGGGGGGAAGAGGAGGCTCAAGAAGGAGGAGATATACATATGTGTGTGTGTGGTGTGTGTGTATGTAATTATGACTTTCTCATTGTTGTATGACAGAAACCAACACAACAATGTAAAGCAATTTTCCTCCAACTAAAAAATTGAAAATAAATGTGAAGAGCCAACTCATTGGAAAAGACCTTGATGCTGGGAAAAATTGAAGGCAGGAGAAGACGGGGATTACAGAAGATGATGTGGTTGCATGGCATCACTGATTCAATGGACATGAGTTTGAGCAAGCTCTGGGAGACTGTGAAGGACAGGGAAGCCTGGCGTGCTGCAGTCCATGGAGTCACAAAGAAGCAGACATGACTGAATGACTGAACAACAAAAATGAAAAGAATAATAAAAATTTTTTAAAAAGAAAAGGAATTTTAAATAATGAGATGAACACTGACAGGACATGGGCCCTACTGAGGACGAATGACCAACGGCCAGACACAGTGGTTCCCCTAGTGGCACTTAGAAAGTTAAGAAACACCTGGAGTAACAGGCAAATTTGGCCTTGGAGTACAGAATGAAGCAGGGCAAAGGCTCATAGAGTTTTGCCAAGAGAACACACTGGTCATAGCAAACACCCTCTTCCAACAACACAAGAGAAGACTCTACACATGTACATCACCAGATGGTCAACACCGAAATCAGACTGATTATATTCTTTGCAGCCAAAGATGGAGAAGTTCTATACAGTCAGCAAAAACAAGATCAGGAGCTGACTGTGGCTCAGATCATGAACTCCTTATTGCCAAATTCAGACTTGAATTGAAGACAGTGTGGAAAACCAATAGACCATTCAGATACGACCTAAATCAAATCCCTTATGATTATACAGTGGAAGTGAGGAACAGATTTAAGGGACTAGATCTGATAGATAGAGTGCCTGATGAACTATGGATGGAGATTCATGACATTGTACAGGAGACAGAGATCAGGACCATCCCCATGGAAAAGAAATGCAAAAAACCAAAGTGGCTGTCTGAGGAGGCCTTACAAATAGCTGTGAAAAGAAAAGAAGAGAAAAGCAAAGGAGAAAAGGAAAGATATAAGCATCTGAATGCAGAGTTCCAAAGAATAGCAAAGAGATATAAGAAAGCCTTCCTTAGCGATCAATGCAAAGAAATAGAGGAAAACAACAGAATGGGAAAGACTAGAGATCTCTTCAAGAAAATTAGAGATACCAAGGGAACATTTCATGCAAAGATGGGCTCTATAAAGGACAGAAATGGTATGGGCCTAACAGAAGCAGAAGATATTAAGAAGAGGTGGCAAGAATACACAGAACTGTACAAAAAGGGTTTTCACGACCTAGATAATCACGATGGTGTGATCACTCACCTAGAGCCAGACATCCTGGAATGTGAAGTCAAGTGGGCCTTAGAAAGCATCACTACGAACAAAGCTAGTGGAGGCAGTGGAATTCCAGTTGAGCTATTCCAAATCCTGAAAGATGATGCTGTGAAAGTGCTACACTCGATATGCCAGCAAATTTGGAAAACTCAGCAGTGGCCACAGAACTGGAAAATGTCAGTTTTCATTCCAATCCCAAAGAAAGGCAATGCCAAAGAATGCTCAAACTACTGCACAATTGCACTCATCTCACAAACTAGTAAATTAATGGTCAAAATTCTCCAAGCCAAGCTTCAGCAATATGTGAACCATGAACTCCCAGATGTTCAAGCTGGTTTTAGAAAAGGCAGAGGAACCAGAGATCAGATTGCCAACAACCGATGGATCATGGAAAAAGCAAGAGAGTTCCAGAAAAACATCTATTTCTGCTTTACTGATTATGCCAAAGCCTTTGACTATGTGGATCACAATAAACTGGAAAATTCTGAAAGAGATGGGAATACCAGACCACCTGACCTGCCTCTTGAGAAACCTGCATGCAGGTCAGGAAGCAGCAGTTAGAACTGGACATGGAACAACAGACTGGTTCCAAATCGGAAAAGGAGTATGTCAAGGCTGTATATTGTCACCCTGCTTATTTAACTTATATGCAGAGTACATCATGAGAAATGCTGAGCTAGAAGAAGCACAAGCTGGAATCAAGATTGCCAGGAGAAATATCAATAACCTCAGATATGCAGATGGTGATTGCAGCCAAGATGGTGATTCCCTTATGGCAGAAAGTGAAGAAAAACTAAAGAACCTCTTGATGAAAGTGAAAGAGGAGAGTGGAAAATGTTGGCTTAAAGCTCAACATTCATAAAACTAAGATCACGGCATCCACTCCCATCACTTCATGGGAAATAGATGGGGAAACAGTGGCTGACTTTATTTTTCTGGGCTCCAAAATCACTGCAGATGGTGATTGCAGCCAAGAAATTAAAAGATGCTTACTCCTTAGAAGGAAAGCTATGACCAACCTAGACAGCATATTAAAAAGCAGAGACATTACTTTGACAACAAAGGTCCATCTGATCAAGACTATGGTTTTTCCAGTAGTCATGTATGGATGTGAGAGTTGGAATGTGAAGAAAGCTGACTGCCGAAGAATTGATGCTTTTGAACTGTGGTATTGAAGAAGACTCTTGAGAGTCCCTTGGACTGCAAGGAGATCCAACCAGTCCATCCTAAAGGAGATCAGTCCTGGGTGTTCATTGGAGGGACTGATGTTGAAGCTAAAACTGCAGTACTTGGCCACCTGATGTGAAGAGCTGACTCATTTGAAAAGTCCCTGATGCTGGGAGGGATTGGGGGCAGGAGGAGAAGGGGATGACAGTGGATGAGATGGCTGGATGACAGCACTGACTCAATGCACACGAGTTTCGGTGAACTCTGGGAGTTGGTGAACGGCAGGGAGCCTGGCGTGCCCCAGTTCATGGGGTCGCAAAGAGTCAGACACGACTGAGCGACTGAACTGAACTGAACTGAACGGCACTTATCCATTGTCAGACTCTCACGTCTACTTGCCAAGGAGCTCTGAGAAACCCTTCTGTGTTCAGGATATGTAAGAGTCCAAGGGGCACACGTCTTAAGAAAGTCTGATATAAGAAACTTGGAGGGGCCCAGAAGATAAATTAGGGAATAGAGATTCTGTGGCAAAAACATTCCACATCTCCAAACCTGTTTATTTAACAGGTAGTGCCTCTAGAAACATGAACTAGTTGTTTACGGGTTACGTCCACTTGAAGTGCTAGAAACCACTATCGAGCAAAATTCATGAGAAGTGCACATTGAGTATCTCTAAAACTGTTAAGTCAGCAAGAGGGCAGGATTCCTTTACAAAATCTGTGTTACATAAAAGTAAACAAGACATTTTGGCAATGAGATTTCAGGATTATATTAAAAACACAGTTCAGCAGTATCATAAACAGTACTATACATGTTATATAATATACTATATGTAGTATTTGATTTATAGTTATAGATAGTCTTCATTTGGTGGAGGAACTCTAAGACGCTTAACATCCCTGGAACTCCATTTTTTGATAAGGACAGCACTATGGTGAATTTCTTTTTAAAAAAATATTTATTTCTTTATTTGGCTGTGTCGGGTCTTAGTCGTGGCATGCAGGATCTTTAGTTGTGGCAAGTGGGATCTAGTTCCCTGACCAGAGATGGAACCCGGGACCCCTGCATTGGAAGAACAGAGTCTTAGCCACTGGATCACCAGGAATGCTCCCTTTGGTGAATTTCTGAGACTGTGAAGTATCATTCTATCCATTCATTTATTCAAAAATATTAATAAAATCTTACTTTATGCCAGGCACAGTTTTAGGTAGGTGCTATGGAGACATCCATTAAAAACAAAGACAGAAACTTGGTCAGTTGTCACAAGACATTGAGTTTACTCCATGTAAAAATCTTAGGACAGCGCCTGGTATATGACAGGCAATTGAATATGTGTCAAGCTATCATCTTCATTTTATCTTTACAGGTCTTGGGCAAAATAAGAAGGCCTGGATCCAGGATAAAGACAGAAGCACTGGACTTCCTTGGCGGTCCAGTGCCTAAGACTTCACCTCCGAAAGCAGTGGGTGTGGATTCAATCACTGGTTGGGGAGATAAGATCCCATATGCCTCAAAGCATAAATACTGAAACACAAAATAGAAGGGATATTATGAAAAAAATTTTAAAGGCTTGAAAAAACAAATGATCCATATTAAAAAAAAAAAAAAAAGACAGCAACACAATGGTGAAGTGGTCCCTCCTGGCCTCGAACGCAGCCTGGACTGCTGAGCTGCCCATGTGGGCTGGAATAAATAACAGGAGAGGCAAACCTAAAATACTATTGCCTGGCACGTCACACACACTGAGCTTTTTAAGAAGTTGTCGGAGACACTCTAAGCTAGGATATTCATTTTTGTGGCAAACCCCACTAGATGATTCCAAGGAGAGACTTCAACAACCAACTGCCCTGGCCAACTAGCCCTGGATGCCTTCCTCACAATGTATAACTTCTGCTTCAAAAACCATCAAAATATTTAATGGAAAAGCTCCAAACAGCCTCATGGCCAAGAGTGATGTAATCACACAAGGTAATTTCATTGAGTTGAGTTGAAGTACCCCATGCAGAAAGTCAGGCTACTCTTAGATGTGGCAATGCCAAATTAAGGATCCACAATTCCTATGCTCAAAGAATTCACGATGGTAAACCAAGAGCCACTGTGCAACGAGTAAAGGAGGCCAGGATGCTGCTCTAAGAGGCCTACAAAGCCCTCCTTATTCCACGAGAGTGGGAGCAGTTACAGATTTGATTTTCCTGGGCTCTAAAATCATTGTGGATAGCGACTGCAACCATGAAATTATTATTTTTTTTTTTAGAGTATCTCTAGTCTTCTTATTTTTTTTTTTTTTTACTTTTTTATTTTATTTTTTAACTTTACAATATTGTATTGGTTTTGCCATATATCAACATGAATCTGCCACAGGTATACACGTGTTCCCCATCCTGAACCCCCCTCCCTCCTCCCTCCCCATACCATCCCTCTGGGTCGTCCCAGTGCACCAGCCCCAAGCATCCGGTATTGTGCATCGAACCTTGACTGGCAACTCGTTTCATATATGATATTATACATGTTTCAATGCCATTTTCCCAAATCATCCCACCCTCTCCCTCTCCCACAGAGTCCAAAAGACTGTTTTATACATCAGTGTCTCTTTTGCGGTCTCATATATAGGGTTATTGTTACCATCTTTCTAAATTCCATATATATGCGTTAGTATACTGTATTGGTGTTTTTCTTTCTGGCTTACTTCACTCTGTATAATAGGCTCCAGTTTCATCCACCTCATTAGAACTGATTCAAATGTATCTTTTTAATGGCTGAGTAATACTCCATTGTGTATATGTACCACGGCTTTCTTATCCATTCATCTGCTGTTGGACATCTAGGTTGCTTCCATGTCTTGGCTATAATAAACAGTGCTGCGATGAACATTGGGGCACACGTGTCTCTTTCAATTCTGGTTTCCTCAGTGTGTATGCCCAGCAGTGGGATTGGGTCATAAGGCAGTTCTATTCCCAGTTTTTTAAGGAATCTCCACACTGTTCTCCATAGTGGCTGTACTAGTTTGCATTCCCACCAACAGTGTAAGAGGGTTCCCTTTTCTCCGCACCCTCTCCAGCATTTATTGCTTGTAGACTTTTGGATCGCAGCCATTCTGACTGGCGTGAAATGGTACCTCATAGTGGTTTTAATTTGCATTTCTCTGATAATGAGTGATGTTGAGCATCTTTTCATGTGTTTGTTAGCCATCTGTATGTCTTCTTTGGAGAAATGTCTGTTTAGTTCTTTGGCCCATTTTTTGATTGGGTCATTTATTTTTCTGGAATTCAGCTGTAGGAGTTGCTTGTATATTTCGGAGATTAGTTGTTTGTCAGTTGCTTCATTTGCTATTATTTTCTCCCATTCTGAAGGCTGTCTTTTCACTTTGCTTATAGTTTCCTTTGTTGTGCAGAAGCTTTTAAGTTTAATTAGGTCCCATTTGTTTATTTTTACTTTTATTTCCAATATTCTGGGAGGTGGGTCATAGAGGATCCTGCTGTGATGTATGTCGGAGAGTGTTTTGCCTATGGTCTCCTCTAGGACTTTTATAGTTTCTAGTCTTACGTTTAGATCTTTAATCCATTTTGAGTTTATTTTTGTGTATGGTGTTAGAAAGTGTTCTAGTTTCATTCTTTTACAAGTGGTTGACCAGTTTTCCCAGCACCACTTGTTAAAGAGATTGTCTTTTCTCCATTGTATATTCTTGCCTCCTTTGTCAAAGATAAGGTGTCCATAGGTGTGTGGATTTATCTCTGGGCTTTCTATTTTGTTCCATTTTTCCATATTTCTGTCTTTGTGCCAGTACCATACTGTCTTGATGACTGTGGCTTTGTAGTAGAGCCTGAAGTCAGGCAGGTTGATTCCTCCAGTTCCATTCTTCTTTCTCAAGATTGCTTTGGCTATTCGAGGTTTTTTGTATTTCCATACAAATTGTGAAATTATTTGTTCTAGCTCTGTGAAGAATACCATTGGTAGCTTGATAGGGATTGCATTGAATCTATATATTGCTTTGGGTAGTATACTCATTTTCACTATATTGATTCTTCCGACCCATGAACATGGTATCTCTCTCCATCTATTAGTGTCCTCTTTGATTTCTTTCACCAGTGTTTTATAGTTTTCTATATATAGGTCTTTAGTTTCTTTAGGTAGATATATTCCTAAGTATTTTATTCTTTTCGTTGCAATGGTGAATGGAATTGTTTCCTTAATTTCTCTTTCTACTTCCTCATTATTAGTGTATAGGAATGCAAGGGATTTCTGTGTGTTGATTTTATATCCTGCAACCTTACTATATTCATTGATTAATTCTACTAATTTTCTGGTGGAGTCTTTAGGGTTTTCTATGTAGAGGATCATGTCATCTGCAAACAGTGAGAGTTTTACTTCTTCTTTTCCAATTTGGATTCCTTTTATTTCTTTTTCTGCTCTGATTGCTGTGGCCAAAACTTCCAAAACTATGTTGAATAGTAATGGTGAAAGTGGGTACCCTTGTCTTGTTCCTGATTTTAGGGGAAATGCTTTCAATTTTTCACCATTGAGGATAATGTTTGCTGTGGGTTTGTCATATATAGCTTTTATTATGTTGAGGTATGTTCCTTCTATTCCTGCTTTCTGGAGAGTTTTTATCATAAATGGATGTTGAATTTTGTCAAAGGCTTTCTCTGCATCTATTGAGAGAATCATATGGTTTTTATTTTTCAATTTGTTAATGTGGTGTATTACATTGATTGATTTGTGGATATTGAAGAATCCTTGCATCCCTGGGATAAAGCCCACTTGGTCATGATGTATGATCTTTTTAATGTGTTGTTGGATTCTGATTGCTAGAATTTTGTTAAGGATTTTTGCATCTATGTTCATCAGTGATATTGGCCTGTAGTTTTGTTTTTTTGTGGCATCTTTGTCAGGTTTTGGTATTAGGGTGATGGTGGCCTCATAGAATGAGTTTGGAAGTTTACCTTCCTCTGCAATTTTCTGGAAGAGTTTGAGTAGGATAGGTGTTAGCTCTTCTCTAAATTTTTGGTAGAATTCAGCTGTGAAGCTGTCTGGACCTGGGCTTTTGTTTGCTGGAAGATTTCTGATTACAGTTTCAATTTCCGTGTTTGTGATGGGTCTGTTAAGATTTTTTATTTCTTCCTGGTCCAGTTTCTGAAAGTTGTACTTTTCTAAGAATTTGTCCATTTCTTCCACATTGTCCATTTTATTGGCATACAATTGCTGATAGTAGTCTCTTATGATCCTTTGTATTTCTGTGTTGTCTGTTGTGATCTCTCCATTTTCATTTCTAATTTTATTGATTTGATTTTTCTCCCTTTGGTTCTTGATGAGTCTAGCTAATGGTTTGTCAATTTTGTTTATCCTTTTAAAGAACCAGCTTTTGGCTTTGTTGATTTTTTCTATGGTCTCTTTTGTTTCTTTTGCATTTATTTCTGCCCTAATTTTTAAGATTTCTTTCTTTCTACTAACCCTGGGGTTCTTCATTTCTTCCTTTTCTAGTTGCTTTAGGTGTAGAGTTAGGTTATTTATTTGACTTTTTTCTTGTTTCTTGAGGTATGCCTGTATTGCTATGAAATTTCCCCTTAGGACTGTTTTTACAGTGTCCCACAGGTTTGGGGTTGTTGTGTTTTCATTTTCATTCATTTCTATGCAAATTTTGATTTCTTTTTTGATTTTTTCTGTGATTTGTTGTTTATTCAGCAGCTTGTTGTTCAGCCTCCATATGTTGGAATTTTTAATAGTTTTTCTCCTGTAATTGAGATCTAATCTTACTGCATTGTGGTCAGAAAAGATGCTTGGAATGATTTCAATTTTTTTGAATTTATCAAGGCTAGATTTATGGCCCAGGATGTGATCTATCCTGGAGAAGGTTCCGTGTGTACTTGAGAAAAAGGTGAAATTCATTGTTTTGGGGTGAAATGTCTTATAGATATCAATTAGGTCTAACTGGTCTATTATATGGTTTAAAGTTTGTGTTTCCTTGTTAATTTTCTGTTTAGTTGATCTATCCATAGGTGTGAGTGGGGTATTAAAGTCTCCCACTATTATTGTGTTATTGTTAATTTCCCCTTTCATACTTGTTAGCATTTGTCTTACATATTGTGGTGCTCCTATGTTGGGTGCATATATATTTATAATTGTTATATCTTCTTGGATTGATCCTTTGATCATTATGTAGTGACCTTGTCTCTTTTCACAGCCTTTGTTTTAAAGTCTATTTTATCTGATATGAGTATTGCTACTCTTGCTTTCTTTTGGTCTCTATTTGCATGGAATATCTTTTTCCAGCCCTTCACTTTCAGTCGGTATGTGTCCCCTGTTTTGAGGTGGGTGTCTTGTAGAGAACATATATAGGGGTCTTGTTTTTGTATCTATTCAGCCAGTCTTTGTCTTTTGGTTGGGGCATTCAACCCATTTATGTTTAAGGTAATTATTGATATGTATTATCCAATTGCCATTTACTTTATTGTTTTGGGTTCGAGTTTATACACCCTTTTTGTGTTTCCTATCTAGAGAATATCCTTTAGTATTTGTTGGAGAGCTGGTTTGGTGGTGCTGAATTTTCTCAGCTTTTGCTTGTCTGTAAAGCTTTTGATTTCTCCTTCATATTTGAATGAGATCCTTGCTGGGTACAGTAATCTGGGCTGTAGGTTATTTTCTTTCATCATTTTAAGTATGTCTTGCCATTCCCTCCTGGCCTGAAGAGTTTCTATTGAAAGATCAGCTGTTATCCTTATGGGAATTCCTTTGTGTGTTATTTGTTGTTTTTCCCTTGCTGCTTTTAATATTTGTTCTTTGTGTTTGATCTTTGTTAATTTGATTAATATGTGTCTTGGGGTGTTTCGCCTTGGGTTTATCCTGTTTGGGACTCTCTGGGTTTCTTGGACTTGGGTGATTATTTCCTTCCCCATTTTAGGAAAGTTTTCAACTATTATCTCCTCAAGTATTTTCTCATGGTCTTTCTTTTTGTCTTCTTCCAGGACTCCTATGATTCGAATGTTGTAGCCTTTAATATTGTTCTGGAGGTCTCTGAGATTGTCCTCATTTCTTTTAATTTGTTTTTCTTTTTTCCTCTCTGATTCATTTGTTTCTACAATTCTATCTTCTAATTCACTAATCCTACCTTCTGCCTCTGTTATTCTATTTGTTGCCTCCAGAGTGTTTTTGATTTCATTAATTGCATTATTCATTATATATTGACTCTTTTATTTCTTCTAGGTCCTTGTTAAACCTTTCTTGTATCTTCTCAATCCTTGTCTCCAGGCTGTTTATCTGTGATTCCATTTTGATTTCAAGATTTTGGATCATTTTCACTATCATTATTTGGAATTCTTTATCAGGTAGATTCCCTATCTCTTCCTCTTTTGTTTGGTTTGGTGGGCATTTATCCTGTTCCTTTATTTGCTGGGTATTCCTCTGTCTCTTCATCTTGTTTAAATTGCTGAGTTTGGGGTGTCCTTTCTGTATTCTGGCAGTTTGTGGAGTTCTCTTTATTGTGGCATTTCCTCGCTCTGTGTGGGTTTGTGCAGGTGGCTTGTCAAGGTTTCTTGGTTAGGGAAGCTTGTGTCGGTGTTCTAGTGGGTGGAGCTGGATTTCTTCTCTCTGGAGTGCAATGAAGTGTCCAGTAATGAGTTACGAGATGTCTATGGTTTGTAGTAACTTTGGGCAGCCTGTATATTGGAGCTCAGGGCTGTGTTCCTGTGTTGCTGGAGACTTTGTGTGGTATGTCTTGCCCTGGAACTTGTTGGCCCTTGTGTGGTGCTTGGTTTCAGTGTAGGGAAAGCTATGACAAACCTAGACAGCATCTTAAAAAGCAGAAATATCACTTTGCCAACAGAAAGGTAAGTATAGTCAAAGCTATGGCTTTTCTAGTAGTCACATATGAATGTGAGAGTTGGATCATAAGGAAGGCTGAGTGCCAAAGAATAGATGCTTTTGAACTGTGGTGCTGGAGAAGACTCTTGAGAATCCCTCGGATAACAAGGAGATCGAAACCAGTCAATCCTAAAGGAAATCAACCCTGAACATTCATTGGAAGGATGGATGCTGAAGTGCCAATACTTTGGCCACCTGATGCGAAGAGCCAACTCGTTGGAAAAGACCCTGATGCTGGGAAAGATTGGGGGCAAGAAGAGAGGGGGACAACAGAGGATTAGATGTTAGATAGCATCACCAACTCAATGGACAGGAATCTGAGCAAACTCCAGGAGGAGTCTGTCCTCAGTGGAGGACAGAGGAGCCTGGTGTGCTGCAGTCCATGGGGTCCCAAAGAGTCAGACATGACTTAGTGACTGAACAACAACAAATTCCAGGAGGGGCTCAGGGAAGAAGGTGAGTTAGGGCACATGACAACAGGTGATGGGAGGCAAAGATGTGAGAGGTGAGTGGTGGGATGAGGGAGGGGGCTACTGTAAGAAAGGCTGAAGCAGGAAATAGGTTGATCCAGGCCTGGGTGAAGGACAGAAGAGGCGACAGATGGGTTGGGGGTCTTAGGGGCCAGGCAGGTAAAGGTGCCCTGGGTGCCACATGAGGGAGCAAGTTTCTTCCGGTGCAGAAGACAGAGAGAGCCCATGGGAGGGTCCCAGCAGGCAGGTAAGAATTCAGATTTCATCCCAGCTATGGAACTTGTGGAGAATGGATTTGACCAGGGCCAGGCTGGATGTGGGGTGCACAGAGGCAAGAGAAGGAGCTGGCAAGATGCTGGAGACGGTGAGCTTTAAGGGATTTCATAGTAGAAGGAAAAGTCACCAGAATGTGATAACTGGCAGGATGGGTGTGGAAAGTTTGAGATGTCTTGGGATAATGGCCACACAGCAACTGACAGTTATTGGCATGTATTCCCACCATGTGGGCTTCCCTGGTGGCTCAGCAGTAAAGAACCTGCCTGCCACTGCAGGAGACATGGGTTCAGTCCCTGAGTTGGGAAAAGCCCCTGGAGGAGGGCAGCGCAACTCACTCCATTAATCTTGCCTGGGAAATCCCACGGACAGAGGAGTCTGGTAGGCTACAATCCATGGGGTCTCAATGAGTCAGACACGACTTAGCGACTGAATACCAACAGAAACATTCCCATCACAATCGCTAATTACTGTCATAGTGAGTGAGAACACAGAGGTTCAGTAAGGCCCAGGTGCTAGGCACCCATGGGCACAGCCCTGAGCCAGGATGCATGGAAGACACTGGAGCACCAGCATGGGAAGGAGCCCCTCCAAGGATAAGAAGTGACCCGAGGATGGGCATGCACAGCCACAGGGAAACGGGCCGCCTGTCTTCCCCGGCCATGGGGCCACCCCAGCAGGGCTGTGACGGTTCTGTTGGCTCTCAAGTCCTCAGGCCTAGAGAGGGACCTGCCACACATGAGGGGAAGAGGGGGAGAGGAAGGAGGAAGACCTGGCAGGCTCCTCAAGGGGCCCCCACCACCTGGAACAGACACCCCCATTGAGCCAGCCCCCTCCCTGTTGAGTTGGCTCTGCCCGGCAGCTGAGCAGCCAGGTGGGACATGCGTCCTACCTCTTCTAGAGAAGCAGGTGCCAAAGGACATCCGGTTCTGTCCCCTCCTTGTCAAGGCCAAGAGGACATGAGTGGAGTGGGCCAGGGGGGCGGGGGGCTTGCTAAGGCCCAAGCAGGCCCACCCCATCTCCAGACTTGCAGAGGCAATGGGCAAGGAGAAGGGTTTGGGAACCAGATCAGCTTACCAACCCGCTACTGTCAAAACCCAGACGAAGCAGCAAAGCTCCATGAGGCAGGGACCACGTCTGACTCCAGCAAGACTGCCAGATTCAACAAAGAGAAGCAGAGCATGCCCAGGAAAATCTGAATTCCAGACAAATAGTGCTTAATCTTTAGTTTAAGAGCACGCTCCCTGTTGCCGTCCTGGGAACACACTGAGACCTCAAAGCCGTGTGTCGGCATCTGAAACTCAAAGTCAACTGGGAGACCACAATTTACCTGGCAGCCCGACTAGCAAGGGGCCGTATGACTGCTGAGGACATGGACATACGTGAGGTGTCCTGCAAGGAGCTGTCCCATTTCACTTCCATGACCTGCATCTTACTGTGACATGAAGCTCTGACTCTTTGCACTTTGATTACATTAGATGGGAAGAGAGGCAGGGCTGCTGAGCCTGGCTGGTGGGGTGTTTTCCCTGATCACCTAACTCCAGCCACATACACCCGTAGGCCTAGACCCTCACAGCTGTTTCTCTACACTTGAATGGAACCCAATGCATTGAACAAACGTCTAACCCATCGAACCTCAGGTTACCCAGACCCTGAAACTGCAGTCAGTTGACTGGTAGAACTGTGCCCACAGGAACTGGAAGAAGGAACCTGTAACCAAGTTTTGATAACCTTAGTTTTTAAAAAGAGGGGTGTTTAGGGAGACTTCCCTAATGGTCCAGTGGCTAAGACTTCACACTCACAATGCAGGGGACGCAGGTTCAATCCCTTATCCAGGAGGTAGATTCTGGGTTGGCTCAGTGGTAAAGAATCCACCTGCCAATGCAGGAGATATGGGTTCGATCCCTGGGTCAGGAAGATCACTTGGAGGAGGAAATGGCAACCCATTCTAGTATTCTTGTCTGGAAAATCCCATGGACAGAGGAGCCTGGGGGGTTACAATCCCCAGGGTCACAAAGAGTCAGACATGACTGAGCATGCATGCACACACACCCTGCAGCTAAGACCTGGTGCAGCCAAACTTTAAAAATAATTTTTTTTAAAAGTAGGGTGTTGGGGAGAGGTACTTAGCATTAAATTCTGTCATGTAACAACCAACTGCATTAAACTATTTCCTTACTAGGAAGAGAAGCAATAGGGTTGGTAAATGAGAGAGAAATAGGAAAGCCAGACTTTGTCACAGAAACGCCACCTTCTTTTCAGGTGGGAAGATTTGGGAGAATGGCATTGAAACATGTAAAATATCATGTATGAAATGAGATGCTAGTCCAGGTTCGATGCGCAATACTGGATGCTTGGGGCTAGAGCACTGGGATGACCCAGAGGGATGGTATGGGGAGGGAGGAGGGTTCAGGATGGGGAACACATATATACCTGTGGCGGATTCATTTTGATATTTGGCAAAACTAATACAATTATGTAAAGTTTAAAAATAAAATAAAATAAATAAAATAAAATAAAACACAGACAATCTCTCCCCACAGTTGCGGCACTTTGTCCTGGGGATTCCTTTAACCAGATTTTCAGTGGGTCCACCTCCTGCTGCTATTGGGGGACAGGGAGAAGGAAAACAAGGCAGGGAACAACAGAGCCATGCTGGGGACACTGAACTAGACCAGAGGCCACTCAGGGCCCAAGGAGGTAAAGGTCATGAAAATCAGGGAGGTCCTAGGGGCAATTCCCACTCCAGTACTCTTGCCTGGAAAATCCCATGGGCGGAGGAACTTGGTAGGCTGCAGTCCACAGGGTCACGAAGAGTCGGACACGACTGAGCAACTTCACCTTCACTTTTCACTTTCATGCATTGGAGAAGGAAATGGCACCCCACTCCAGTGTTCTTGCCTGAAGAATCCCAGGGACGGGGGAGCCTGGTAGGCTTCCGTCTATGGGGTCACACAGAGTCAGAAACGACTGAAGCAACTTAGCAGCAGCAGCAGCAGGAACTTGATATAAAGCACAGGGAGCTCAGCTCGGTGCTCGGTGGCGACCTAGATGTGCACGATGAGGGGAAGGGGAAATCCCAAAGGGACGGGACATATGCATACTTAGAGGTGATTCACTTCATTGTAGAGCAGAGACTGACACAACATTGTGAAAGCAACTACATCTCAAATAAAAATAAAGTACAATTATTTTTACAATAAGTAAATAAAGAATAAAGATGGAGCTGAAGAAAAAAGAAATATGTAGATACATATAACACTTTTGTTATATATAAAGATGGGTGTTTATATGTATATATATAAAGTTATATATATATATACATATATATATAAAGTTATACACATGTGTACAAATACGTGTTTGTGTGTATATATATATAAACTTATCAGTGTGGACTATATAGTGCCTATTTGTTATGTGGTCCAGTAACTTCTTTTGTCATGGATTTGTCAGTTGTAGATTAAGAATTTACAGACACCCTTCCCTCTTCATAATACCACAGATCCCGCTGGGCAAAAATGTCAAAGGAAAAATTTTGTTTGTCTTTGGCATGCATGCAAAACATTCTTAGGTTTCATTGTCAAGTTATTTTGCTCCACCATAAATGTTCATGATAATTTAATACTGCTGCTTCTTAACTATTAGTGAAAATTATTTGCAGGTCATGCTAGGAAACTTTCTAAAAAAGTTCCTGCAATTCTCAGCTCTGGCTGCTCATAAGAATCACCAAGGAACTTAAGAGCATAATAACTCTGGATTCCTTAGGATGCTCCCTAGATCAAGTGAATCTGAATCATGGGAGTAGGTGCAGAGAGTCTGTCGTTTTTAAAAAGCACATCAGAGAACCACTGAAAACCAACCTTTGTGTCAAGAATTATCTGGCTCAGTTGAAGCAAGTCAGGAAGTGTAAGATCAAAAGGGGTATGTGAGGTCTTTGAACTGTGGTGTTGGAGAAGACTCTTGAGAGTCCTTTAGACTGCAAGGAGATCAAACCAGTCCATCCTAAAGGAAATCAACCCTGAATATTCAATGGAAGGACTGATGCTGAAGCTGAAGCTCCAATACATTACCCACCTGATTCGAAGAGCCAACTCATTGGAAAAGACCCTGATGCTGGGAAAGATTGAGGACAGGAGGAGAAGGGGACAACAGAGGATGAGATGGTTGGATGGTACCATTGACTAACCAGACATGAGTTTGAGCAAACTCCAGGAGATAGTGATAGAATGTGAGGGAAGCCTGGCGTGCTGCAGTCCATGGGGTCGCAAAGAGTCAGACATGACTAAGTGACTGAACAACAACATTTTGTAGAGAGTTAGTGACAATTTCAGATGACATCAATAAGGTTAAAGAAATGTCACAGGGCTAAGATATAAAAGGACACCAGAGATTTTTGATCCCTTAATAACAGCAAGAAAGTGGATAAAATAAAAATCATATTTTCCCAAAGTGCCGTCAAAGAACAAAAGCTTCAAGGAGCCTTGATGAATAGAATTCCAGGGAGGGATCAGCACTTTTTAGTAGATTGGACATTGTATACAAAAGAATCAGAAAACTTGAAGACAGATCCATGGACATTATCCAAATTGAAGTATAAAGAAAAAAAAGAACATAACTTCAGTGACATGTAGGACAATATGAAGCAGGTTAACATCTGTGTAGAGGGAAAGAAAGAAAGAGGCAGAAGAAATATTTTAAGAAATAATGGCCAAAATATTTCCAAATTTGATGAGAAACTTCAACCCACAGATCCCAGAGGCTCTACAAACTCCAAACAGCACAGACATACAAAACCACAAAACCACACCTCGGCCAACATAATCAAACCCTGAAAATCAAAGAACAAGAGAAACTCTTAAAAGCAGTTCAAGTGGGAATATACTGCGAATACAGGGAAACAGACAGAAAAATGACCGCTGTTTTTTCATGAGAATCAAGAAATCAAGAAGCCTATAGAACACAGAGGGGTGGGATGGTGGGGTGTGAGCAAGGCCCAGGAGGGAAGGGAAATACGTATACACATGGCTGATTCATGCTGTTGTACAGCAGAAACTAACACAACATTGTAAAGCAATTGTACTTCAACTTAAATAAATAAAATGGAAAAAAATGAGCCTATACAGTGACATTGTTAAGATGCTCAAAGAAAAATAAACTATCAACCCAGAATTCTGGGTATACTGCTAATGTCTTTTTTAAAAAAAAGGAGAAATAAAGACTTTCTCCAAAAAAATGGGGTGAATTCATTGCTAGCAGACCTATTTTACAAGAAATGTTAGAAATTCTTCAGGCAGAACAAATATGGTATCAATTAGAAATTTGGATCTACACAAGTAAATTAACAATGTTGGCAACTGAATAAAGAAAGGTAAAAAAAAATCTATTTTACTTATTTTTAATTGCTCTAAAACATGACTATGTATAAGAAAATCAGTAGCAATGCACTGCATATTTGCAGCATATTTTAAAGTAAATTGTGTGACAACAATAGCAGAAAAAGGATGCAAGGGAGGAATTGGGAATACACTGTCCTTACACCACAGGGGAGGCAAGATAATAGTTTACTGTGGACTCTAATTCACTAAAGATGTGTACTGTAAACCCTGGTCAACAATTAAAATGTTTTCAAAAGAAGTATAAATAATGTCAATCAAGGAGACAAAACAGAATAATAAGCAATATTCATTCAATCTAAGAGCAGGCAGAAAAAAGGGAAAAGTAACAAAAAAACAGATGGAAAAAACAGAATCAGCTGTCTACTAATCCAAACATATCAACAATCACTTTAAATGCAATTGGTCTAAACACAACAGCTAAAAGTCAGAGATTTTCAAGTTAGATTAAAAAAAAAAATTTCAAGACCTAACTATCCTCTGTTTTATAAAGAAACCCACTTCAAATGGATATTCAGGTTAAAAACAAAGGTATGCTAAAGATGTACTATGAAACACTAAGTCAAAGGAACATGGAGTAGCTGTAATATATTAATATGACAAAATAGATTTCAGGACAAGGAATGTTCTCAAGGATTAAGAGAAAAATGACATGATGATAAAGGGATCAACTGTCCAAGAAAATACAATAATCCTTACATGTATATGCATCTTAAAAATGGCAAAATACTAAAGACAAAAACTAATAAAGCTGAAAGAAGAAATGGGCAAATCTGTGTAGGACTCTGTGCGAGAGGGAGAGGGTGGGAAGATTTGGGAGAATGGCATTGGAACATGTAAAATATCATGTAAGAGACGAGATGCCAGTCCAGGTTCAATGCACGATACTGGATGCTTGGGGCTGGTGCACTGGGACGACCTGGAGGGATGGTATGGGGAGGGAGGAGGGAGGAGGGTTCAGGAGGGGGAGCACATGTATACCTGTGATGGATTCATTTTGATGTTTGGCAAAACTAATACAATTATGTAAAGTTTAAAAATAAAATAAAATTTAAAAATAAATAAATAAATAAAATAAAATAACTGAAACAAAAAGAAAAAGAACAAGAGGCAGGAAATCGGTAAGGATGTGCATGGTCTGCAGAGCAGAATAAACCAGCTTAACCTGACTGACATTTATAGAACCATCCTCCCACTATAACAGAAGACACAGTCTTCACAACGTGGAACTTATTAGATTTGTGTGTGTGTGTTCTGGGCCTTAAATTTGAAAGAACAGAATCTTGCATAAGATATTCTTGTACTAGAAGTACTAGGACAGCACTTCTAAATAACCAAAGTCGAAGCAGAAGTTTTGAACTGAATGAAAGGGAAAATGAAAATAGTGCATATCAAAAGCAGAGGGATGTAGCTAAAGTGAGGCTTAGAGAAAAAATTTTGTACTTAATGATTAGGCAAGAAGGAAGGTCCCAAAGCCTTGGGAGATAGAGAGAGAGAACAAATTAACCTTACGAGAGAGAGAACAAATTAAAGCGGAACAAACAGAAGGAAAGAAATAATCAACATTGATCAGATCAGTCGCTCAGTCATGTCCGACTCTTTGCAACCCCATGAATCGCAGCATGCCAGGCCTCCCTGTCCATCACCAACTCCCAGAGTTCACTGAGACTCACGTCCATGGAGTCAGTGATGCCATCCAGCCATCTCATCCTCTGTCGTCCCCTTCTCCTCCTGCCCCCAATCCCTCCCAGCATCAGAGTCTTTTCCAGTGAGTCAACTCTTCGCATGAGGTGGCCAAAGTACTGGAGTTTCAGCTTTAGCATCATTCCTTCCAAAGACATCCCAGGGCTGATCTCCTTCAGAATGGACTGGTTGGATCTCCTTGCAGTCCAAGGGACTTTCAAGAGTCTTCTCCAACACCACAGTCCAAAAGCATCAATTCTTCGGCGCTCAGCCTTCTTCACAGTCCAACTCTCACATCCATACATGACCACAGGAAAAACCATAGCCTTGACCAGACGAACCTTTGTTGGCAAAGTAACGTCTCTGCTTTTGAATATGCTACCTAGGATCAACATTGAAGCAGATACCAATAAAATTGAAAGCAGAAAAACAATAGAGAAAATCAATTGCATTCAATCTGTTTTTTGAAAAAACAATGTAATTGATAAACCTATGCAAACTGATGAAGGGGAGAGAAAGACAGAGAGAGAGAACAAAATATCAGGAATGTATATGTCAATCCTAGTCTCCCAATTCTTCAGACCCCCCCCAGTTCCTTCTTGGTATTCATACATTTGTTCTCTACATCTGTGTCTCTATTTCTGCTTTGCAAATACACTATTGATACTGTGTATAAGATATATATAAAGCTATATATATATCAGTTCAGTTCAGTCGCTCAGTGTCCAACTCTTTGTGACCCCCATGGACTGCAGCACGCCAGGCCTCCCTGTCCATCACCAACTCCCGGAGTTTACTTAAACTCATGTTCATTGAGTCGGTGACACCATCCAACCATCTCATCCTCTGTCGTCCCCCTCTCCTGCTGCCTTCAATCCTTCCCAGCATCAGGATCTTTTCCAATGAGTCCATTCTTCACATCAGCTGGCCAAAGTAGTGGAGTTTCAACTTCACCATCAGTGCTGAATAGTCAATGAATATTCAGGACTGATCTCCTTTAGGATGGACTGGTTGGATCTTCTTGCTGTCCAAGGGACTCTCAAGAGTCTTCTCCAACACTACAGTTCAAAAGCATCCATTCTTCAGCGCTCAGCTTTCTTCATACTCCAACTCTCACATCTATACATGACTACTGGAAAAACCATAGCTTTGACTAGACGGACCTTTGTTGGCAAAGTAATGTCTCTGCTTTTTAATAAGCTGTCTAGGTTGGTCATAACTTTTCTTCCAAGGAGCAAGTGTCTTTTTATTTCATGGCTACAGTTACCATCTGCAGTGATATAATTATACATAAATATAATATATAAATAGATACAAATTAGTTACATAAATATATAATATATAAATATGTGTTTATTATATGTGTATTTTAATTCATTATATAAATATATACATATTTATATATGTATATATACATGTATATATTTATATAACGAATTAAAATGCTTGTTTTAATTAGTTGTATAAGTTTTTACATATATAAATATGTATGTATGTATATAAAATATACATATATAAATATGTATATATTTATATAACTAATTAAAACATGCTGTATAACACACGGCATTGAACTCTACTCGACGCTGAGGGGATAGATGTATTTGCATGACCAATTCATTTTGCTGTACAGTAGAAACCAACACAACATTGTAAAGCAGCTATATTCCAATAGAAATCCATTTCAAAAAGCAAAACCAAATACCAAAAAGAAAAATCAGGAATGAAAGAGAGAAGTCACTGCTGATTCCACAGGTATTAGAAGGATGACAAAGCAATACCAAAACCAGCCCTATTGCTATAGATTGGCAAATTAGATGAAATAAATAAATCCATTCAAGAAGAAATAGGTAATCTGAAGAATCCCATATATATTAAATTCTACAGACAAGGTACTAAAGTAATTCCTATATACTAGAAATAAATAAGTGCCAGCAAAGAAAAGTAAAATGCTTAAGTATAAATATAACAAAACATGTCCAGAATCTTTATGTTGAAAACTACAAAACACTGGAGTAGAAATCTAAGAATAATTTTTAAAATGGAGAGATAACCCAGTGTTCATGAACTGGAAATCTCAACATGAAGAAGTTAATTCTCCCCAATTTGATCTATAGATTCAACACAATGTCAAGCAAAATGTCAGCCATCTTGTAGATATTTACAAGATGATTCTAACATGTGTACAAAAAGGCAAAAAGCACTAAGAGCCAAAACAATTCTGAGAAAGCAAAACTCACATTACCCAATTCCAAGACAAATTTAAAAATTTAAAGCTATTAAATCAAATCAAAATTAAAACTATTGCTCTAATCAAGACACTTTTAAGAGGATAAAAAGAAAACTGACAAGCCAGGAGAAAACACTTACAAATCACATGTATGATATCAAAGACTCTATCCAGAATATATAAAAAACTCTGATACTCAACAATAAAAAAAATTAACACCCCAATTTAAAAATGGGTAAAAGAACTGAACAGATACTCCACCGAAGAAAATATACAGATGGCAAAAACAAGCACAGGAAAAGATGCTCAGCATCATTTTGCTCAGTCGTGTCTGACTCTTTGTGAGCCCGTGGACTACACAGTCCATGGAATTCTCCAGGCCTGAGTACTGGAGTGGGTAGCCTGGAGATCCCTTCTCCAGGGGATCTTCTGGACCCAGGAATCAAACTGGTGTCTCCTGAATTGCAGGTGGATTCTTTACCAACTGAACTATCAGGGAAGTTCATTATTTACTAGGGTAATAAAATTATACCTATTAGAAAGACAAAAAAAATTAAAATTAAAACAAAACAGACAAAACCTTAGAATAACAATGGCTGGCAAGGATGCAGAGCAACGGAAACACTTATACATTGCATGAGAGAGTATAAAATGGTACTAACTTTCTGAAAAACTGGTAATTTCTTATACAGTTAGACATATACCTACTCATTCCCCAAGGATCAAATCCACATCTCTTGTGTCTCCTGCACTGCAGGCAGACTTTACCACTGAGCCACAGTCTCAGGCAAATCCCTGAATTTCTGACATTCACAATGTGGTGATGACATACAACTGCCCAGACAACATCTAGGGCTTATGAGACATAGATAAGAGCCAGCTGTAAAGTGTGAAGTTCTCTGTGACTTGATACCACAATTACTGCTCTTTTATTCAATAGTGATGGGGCATCACTGCTGCTGCTGCTAAGTCGCTTCAGTCGTGTCCGACTCTGTGCGACCGCATAGACAGCAGCCCACCAGGCTCCCCCGTCCCTGGGATTCTCCAGGCAAGAACACTGGAGTGGGTTGCCATTTCCTTCTCCAACGCATGAAAGTGAAGAGTGAAAGTGAAGTTGCTCAGTTGTGTCCGACTCTTTGCAACCCCATGGACTGCAGCCCACCAGGCTCCTCCGTCCATGGGATTGTCCAGGCAAGAGTACTGGAGTGGGGTGCCATTGCCACATCAGGGTGCACACCTTGCCCTAGTTTTGAAAATAGTAGTATAAACAGAACCTTCTTCAGAGGTGGAAAAATTTTAATGGGTTGAGTCTGTTTCTTTCAGAAACTCCAGAGAAACATCAGTCTGAGTCTTCCCAAATTCTTCATGGCTCCTGTTCATCAGGATACACAGACTATCAAGATTCAGATGTCAGGTTTAGCCTGACACTAGAGTTTAACCACAGACTTTTTTGTGTTTGCAGTTAAAAGTGCTGCTGTTGTTCAGTCACTAAGCCGCCTTTGGCTCTTTGCAACCCCATGGACTGAAGCATGCTAAGCCTCTCCGTCCCTCACCATCTCCTGAAGTTTGCCCAAGTTCATGTCCATTGAATCAGTGATACTATCCAACCATCTCATCCTCTGCCGTCCCCTTCTCCTCCTGCCCTCAATCTTTCCCAACATCAGGGTCTATTCCAATGAGTCAGCTCTTAACATCAGGTGGCCAAAGTATTCGAGCTTCAGCTTCAGCATCAGTCCTTCCAATTAATATTCAGGGCTGATTTTCTTTAGGATTGACTGATTTGATCTCATTGCTGTCCAAGGGACTCTTAGATGTCTTCTCAGTTACAAGTAAACTTTTTAAAATAATAAAATTTCTAAGAAAAAAGGAAAAAAAGTAAAGCCTCTGCCTACCTCTCCTGTCCCACCTATTAATGAAACCACAGACTCACTTGGAGACAGGGCAAACCCCTGGAGCCATCTCACCTGCTGGCGAAGGTCAGGGCCAAGGCAGTGGCCAGATGAGGCATCAGCCGCAGGGTCTGCGTTTGGTGCTCAATAATCTTGACCTCTTCCCTGGCTTTGGGTCCAAACTGCCTCCGGCTAGAGAGAAGCAAATAAACATAACTTTACCAAAATCTAACAGGCAACATCACCCCACTCATTTGCCTTTAAATAATTCAGAATTGATGTTTTCTAACATGGTGCTGGAGAAGACTCTTGAGAGTCCCTTGGACAGCAAGGAGATCAAACCAGTTATTTCTAAAGGAAATAATCACTGTATATTCATTGGAAGGACTGATGCTGAAGCTCCAATACTTTGGCCACCTGATGCAAAGAAATGACATGTTAGAAAAGATCCCGATGCTGGGATCTTCTAGTGAAGGCATGAGAAGAAGGGGGGCAACAAAGGATGAGATGGTTGGATGGCATCACCAACTCAATGGACATGAGTTTAAGCAATCTCAGGGAGATAGTAAAGGTATGTTGCAGCCCCGGGGGTCACAAAGAGTCAGACACGACTGAGCAACTGAACAGCAACTTCAGATAACAGAATGCCTGAGTCTTCTAAAACAGAGTTAAGATAACAAGATATCGAGAGTTTCTGAAGACAGTCCAACAAAAAGCTTTTCACCTCCTCTGGAAATTAACCTTCCTGCCATTGAAATTTTTACAGCAAAGTTATCTATTTAATACACAGAGTAATTTTTACACCTTAACATTTACATGGCATTTTATAGTTCCCAGTGCCTTGTGATCATTAATTATTCAGTTTTACTAAGTTTCTGACATACCCTAGAACATATTTCAAAAGGACTCAACGAGGAGGCAACGAACTCTGGTGCTTCTGTCAGATTCGCAGGCAGGTCATTAATTCAGCCAACTGCATCCCCCTGGAGTTTCTCGTGGGAAAGGCGATCTGTCGATCCTGCCTTAAACCCTGTGCACTGCGCACAGCACTGCCTCTCCCTCTCTCTTTTTATAACTTTTTTTTTTTTTTTTGAGTCTTTATCGAATTTGTTACAATATTGCTGGTTTTATGTTTTGGTTCCTGTGGGATCTTAGCTCCTCAAGCAGGGAGCGAACCCTCACCCCCTGCACTGCAAGAAGTTTTAACCACTGGACCACCAGGGAAGCCCTGGCTGCCTTTCTCTCTGATGCAGCTATGCAGGGGTGAACAGAGGCCCTGCTTTGAGCCGCTTGTAAAGTGGGGTAGGATGGTCCCCAGACATTGCCCAGCAATTAATCATACAGAATCTCATGGCTGCATAGAGCCTGGCTTGTCTAGATCACCCCCTGCTCCGTGCAAACTGATGCTCTACAATCTGGGCTTGGCAGCCTCCTGTCTGTGGACAACCCAACTTTAATGTTATTTCTGAAACATCTCACACACATATACATGCACATACGCACACAAACCTGTGGACACATACACAGGAGCACTCACGCGAGGCCGTCCAACGGGCAGCCTGCTGCAGCTCCAGTGCAATGAAGGTGTCCGTCAGTTGCTGCTGCTGTTAGTCACTCAGTCACGTCCCACTCTTTGTGACCCCACAGACTGCTCCCTGCCAGGTCCCTCTGTCCATGGGATTCTCCAGGCAAGAATACTGGATTACTCAAGGAAGAAGAGGAAATGGCAATTTTTTTAAATTTTATATTTGATCTTTTTATTATAATTTCATGCTTTAATATTGTTCCCAGGGACTTCCCTGGTGGTCCAGTGGCTAAGACTCGCTGCTCCCAATGCAGAAGACCAGGGGTCAATCCCTGGTCAGGGAACTATCCCGTATGCCTCAGCTAAAACATACATCCTTCATGTGGCAACTCCTGTATGCCACAACTAAGACCCACACAACCAAAAACTATATATATTAAATAATAATAATACTGTTACTATTTGTAATTAAAAGAAGGGCACTATGATCTTTTTAGTTCATAAGGCACCTAGAATTTAGAACCTGACCATGTCGTATGAGTATGAGGCAGTGAAAACAGACCCAACACAGGCACTCGAGGGCCCACTGTGAGCACAGGTTCATTCCTATGAGCAGAGCTTCCCCGGTCCAACCATCTGCAGATGGCTGTCCAAGGAACATGACCCCAGCCTTTGCCCACGCCCTCCATCCATCCCGACCGCAACAGGGCACAGTGCCAAGCGAGCCCGACAGTCAGTAGGACGACAGCTTTGGCTGGATCATTTTGAAACCAGTAAGTCAGTCATAGACCAAAAACTGGTACCAATGTAGTGTCAGGTTATTCTACAAACTCCATTTGTCCCCACTCCTTTAACTGGCTAGAACTAAACATTTCACAGCATGGATAAAATCATATCACATTAGAATGTATGATCTATCATTAACTTTTGGGGGTATTAAACATATTGCTAGATACCTAACCAATTTCCTTACACTTATATTTTATTCAATATAAAATATTAAACTGGGGCTTCCCTTGCGGCTCAGTGGGAAAGAAATGGCCTGCCAATGCAAGAGATGCGGGTTTGATCTGTGGGTTGGGAAGATCCCTGGAGAAGGAAATGGCAACCCACTCCAGTATTCTTGCCTGGAGAATCCCACAGACAGAGGAGCCTGGCGAGCTACAGTCCACGGAGCTGCAAAAGAGTGAGACACGACTGAGTGACTGAACAACAACCGCTTTAAAACAGCACCCGTGGCCAGACTCACAGCTCACCAAGGGCAGGCCTGTCCTGTCTTCGGGTGTCCCAGCCTGGCCAGGTGTGAGTGGGTGGGAAAGACTGAAAGCGAGGTGACAGATGATGAAGGTCCTGCCATCTCCCAGCAGCAATACACCTGACTCCTCCACTTCTCATCCCTCCGTGTCTCCTTGGAATGTTTGCTTGTTCACAGAGGTTCTGATAAAAGCCCAGCTGGGAGACACTGGAGTACTGAGTGGGAAGTAAGCACTTACGATTGTGATGGGGGAAGCAAATAAGATGAGTAATCTACCTTGTCCTTATGCCCAAGAGCCCACCCTCTGCTGGTCTGGGGTTGGGTTTTCTTCTAAGGACAAGAAAAGAAGAAATGAGGGACTTCCCTGGTGGTCCTGTGGCTAAGACTCCAAGCTCCCAATGCAGGGGGCCTGGATTTGATCCCTGGTCGGGGAACTAGATCCCACATGCCTCAACTAACAGTTCAAATGACGCAACGAAAAAGATCCTGCATGTTGCAACGAAGATCGGATTCCGTGTGCCCCATCTAAGACCTGGTACAGTGAAATAAATAAATATTTTTTTAAAAAAGAAGGAAAGAAATGAGTAGGTGGAAAGCAGGCAGCACCCAGTCTTTCCTCCCCTTTCTCTGGCCCAAGACACCGATAGTCCTCCTGTGCACTGAGCCAGGACGTTCTCACTGGCATCCCATCCATCACGTGTGTTCTGTGGCTGCTCCAGGTGAAAAGACGACACTCAAAGCTAACGATTCTTCTTCTGCCCAGAGATGCAGCCAGAGTCATCCCTGAGATCACCACCGTCAAACCCGGAGCCAGGAGCCTGGCTCCAACACAGGCAGCAGAGAGAGGTGGCCTCAAGACTTTGCACTCTGAGAGGGCTTGGCAGGAGCAGGAGCCCTGCCTGCCACCCTGCCTCAGGCCCCAGTCTACCTCACTGAGGGCCATGAGGGTCCAGGCTGGTCCTCTGGTTGCCAGCATCCTTGGCACACTGCCCTGAACACGGCTCACCAGACCAGAATCCCTGCAGCTGGCCAGAAATTACTGCCTGCCAGACATTTTTACTCTTCCTGTTTATGATCTATATGGACATAAAATTCTTCCTATCCTTTTCCTCCACTGGGTTACTATTTTTCTTTAAAAAGCCAGGTAAAGGCTATATTTTTCTCCATAAACATCATTTTATTTCAGGGCCAGAAAACAACCCCAAAGTCACTGAGCTCAAATTTTTCATGGTCTTTAAAAAAGAGTGTGCATCACAGTATCCATGTGAGAGGGCTGTGAACGATGCCATTTAAAATGATAGATTGGAAAAGCTATTTCTGGATTCCAGCGACTCATAAGGACTGGAGGAAACATTTATTTGGGGGTTGTTTTATTTCATTCCCACTCAATTTTGAACACAGCCGCTTAAAGCAACATTCATGGGAAGTGACACAGCTATTAATCACCCACGCAGCTACTACACGAGCAGCCTCTGGGGAGACACAGGCTGCCCGCCTCCCCAGCTCTCCCTCTGGTCTCTTCTCCCAGAGGAGGCCAGTGACCTACTAAAAAGATAATTGCTTTGCAGGTTTCCTGCTTCTGGAGCATCATTGCATCAGCCTGCTCTGAATGACAGCTGGTCATACTAGAAGAGAGGAGTTCTATGGCTGGCCCCCCGTCCTTCATCCTGAGACTTCTGGGGGTGCAAGCTGGTTCACACCCCTACTGCCAGGGGACAGATCCCTGCTTCTCGGCTGTCAAAGGCTGACCTCTGCGGACAAAAGCTGGGCAGATTCCTGAGGCCCAGCCTCACTCCCTGTGGCCACCCGCCCTCGTTTAATAACTAACTCAGCCACAGACAGGATTCAAGGCAGCCTGTGAGCATCCCACAGGTGACCACTGTGCCCCATTTGGCCCCAGTAGAGACCCCAGCCTCTCAGAGAGCCCACAGCCCATCTGACTCTGTTTCTCTCCTTCTTTCTGATGTTCCTGAACATAGGAACCCAGAGGGAAAATATGTTTACAAAGCAGGATATTTTTTTTTAATTTTCATTAGAACATAGTTGATTTACAATGTTGTGTTACTTTCTGCTGTACAGCAGAGTGAATCAGTTATACATTTACATACATCCACTCTCTTTTAGATTCTTGTCCCATATAGGTCAGTACAGAGTACTGAGAAGAGTTCCCAAAGCAGGATATTTTAATAGCACCAGTTGGACCTGGCAGATTGAGTTCAACTGGCTGACCAGGATGTGAAAACCTGGCTACATTTTTTAAAAGATTTTTTTGATGTGGACCATTTTCAAAGTCTTTATTGAATTTTTTACAATATATTGCTTCTGTTTATGTTCTGGCTTTCTGGCCACGAGGTATATGGGATCTTAGCTCCCAGATCAGGGATCAAACCCATACCCTCTTGCATTGGAGGGGGATGTCTTAACCACCAGACTACCAGGGAAGTCCCTAAACCCAGCAGCTTTTTATCCAGTAATGCATGAAACAGACGCCGGACTCCCAGCCCCAAACTTCACCAGACCCAACCCCACGCCAGTGTCAAGTTTGGGAACATGAAAGGGTTCAGACTGCACACAACTCTCACTGGTTTTTGTGTTTTGTGTGTGTGTTTTTAATTAGATGAACATTTAGTAGTTTGCCTGGAAGCTCTGACAAAGCAATCCTGCCTTGAAATATCAGCCTCTCCATGAGACCTCCACCATGTTTTAGGTGTCATTCTTCAAATGGTCAATTTTCAATCCATCTGCAGGAGAGATGGAAAAGGTGCATGTATGTAGTCTATAAATAAGTGCCTCTTTAATATCAGCCTACGCTTGTTATTGCTTAGTCACCAAGTCATGTCTGACTCTTGCCCACCAGGCTCCCCTGTCCATGGAATTTTCCAGGCAAGAATACTGGAATGGGTTGCCATTTCCTTCCCCAGGAGATTTTCCCCACCCAGGGGTCAAACCCATGTCTCCTACATTGGTGAGTTCTTTCCCACAGAGCCACCGGGAAGCCCCAATAGTAGCCTTGGTTGTGATTAAATATGCAACATGGTTCCAAAGAAGAGTTCTCCAAGTGCCCATCCAATCCTGTAGAGCTCCCAAGGAATACCTTTTGCACCCTCCAGACACCTTTTTCCTCACACTTTTTAGCGGGCTTTTTACTCAACCAGAGAAAAAAACAGATGATCCTCAATGGTTATGATGGGGTCAGTGACAAAGACCATTTTTAAACACCAGAATGTTTCAGATACAGAAAAAATGAGGGTACTTAGGTATTAGGGTCCAAAGGTCTATAGAGAGGGATTGCCATCCTAAGGGCACAAACACAGACTCTAGTGTCCATGTTTTCTTGCTGGAAACTGCAGAGATAAAGAGCTTTCGCTGTTACTTTTTTTCCGTTTATCAAAGGTTACATCAAATCAAAACCCAGGAATTTAAAGACCCTCTCCAATAGGAAACCCATGGGTCTGAAGTCATGGTCCACCCTAGTCTGGTGGGAACTGACATTCTCCTATCGTAGGCTGCAAAGACTGTGCACCCCATCCACTAGAACCAGAAGCGCAGCACCCAGGGGAGCAGGCTGCAGAATCACATGGGCTTGGAATCAGGCCACTTCTTCCCATCTGCACATGGATGACCCCAGTGGAGACCCCCACATCCCTTTCAGATAAGACACCACACAAGGCAGAGCAACCCTATGACTCTGCCTCCATGTTTCTGCTGTGTAGACCGTTTCTACAATGGGCTGTAGCCATAGTAACCCTCACTGTGAAGGAGCAGGGACAGCCAGGCCTGGGTCACCCTGGATCTGAAGGCTGACCAACTCCCGCTTCTTCTCTGAGGGCTCAACTACATCAGCAAAAGGGGTCCGACCCAACACACTGGAGCTCAAACCCCTTCACAATAAACCCCAGAGAACCTGGCTCCCTCTCTCTGAGTTTGTTTTCATTGTCTTCTGGTGTCTCTGGCTGCCCCTGGGGAGGCCATCATGGGACAAAGTCAACATCATGTCATCCCAGGCATCACAGGAGGGGAGGTCAGACACAGGCTTAAAACCCAGGCTTTGAATCAGACTGGTTTTCAAACAGACTCTTGACACTTACCATTTTCTACTGAATGACTTAGACAGGCTGACTGAACTTTGGGTTCTTCAGGACTAACGACGACAGTGAGGAGGAACGGAGACACTGCCTATGCCTGACACATAGTAGGTGTTCAAGGCGTGGCAGGTGTTATCACCACGGTCACTACTGCTATCCCAGGTTCCTAGGATTACCCTCTATTCTATTCATCCTTGATCTAGGAAAGCCATGTAAAAAGTTCCTCAAAGAAACACTCTCTGTTTTCTTTCACTCAAACACAGCACTCATCTATTCCGCATGAGTAAGACTGCCGTAAAAAAGATTTTCAGGGTGAAGAGGAAAGTCTCCTCCACTCAACACTGAATTAAAGATAATGAAATTTCTGACAGAGAAGAAAGCAAACTGTCAACTAATATGCTAGAAAAAAATTGTGTGTGTATGTGTGTGTGTGTGTTGGAAAGCACGTGAACCGTTCGGAAAGCACCTGCCCTTCCTATGCATCCAAGAACACCAGCTAACTTTCTTCTTCCCAAATCCCAGGGAGGGACAAGATGGACAAAATGAAGCCAGAGGAGGCAATGTGGGCAGAGCCCTCCTTCACAGCATGTTGCCATGGAAGCAGCAGATTCTTTCCAGAGACAGTCAGCCTACCCTCTAGAGGAACCTAAATGTTATTCAGGTGGTTCCCACACAAGGGAAATTAACTTACTTTTCAGAATTACAGCCTTAGTAATATCTATGATTAACACACTGGTTAATGTTAGTCGTCAGAACTGTGACTCCTTGTGATTTTTCTCTAAAGAAACTCGCATCCTAATGAATGCAAAACAAAATTACAATGGTGGGAGACGTGAGCCATAAATTACAGCTGAAACTCCCTGTGGTGGCTTAATGATTTCACTGTTATTTTCCTATATTTTAAAAATCATATAAACAGAGAGTGAAATCTTGTATCATCAACACCACTGCAGAAGTACTGCAGAAGCCCCCAGTGCTCTGGTCATTACTGTGAGGAAGCAAGAGGGCTGACCCATCTCTCCTCTTTGCCCTCCATACATAATATGGCAGCTGTAGGGTCCACGTGCACCCTGCCTGCCCAGAGAGCTGGCCAGAGCCTGCTGTCATCCTAGAGACACAAGTCTAACCGCAGCACGAGGAAGGAGACATACACTGAGGTCCAACACTCTCCAGGATTCTCCTTCACTGAGGTTAAGCGTGAGGAGATGAAAGCCAAGTGACTGAAGTTCTCTTTAGGGCTGACACTGATGTCTTAGGCTTTAGGCTGGCTTTATTTTTAATATATATCTTTATTTATTACTTATTTGGCTGTACTGTGTGGCATCTTCAATCTTTGTTGCATGTGGGATCTTTAGTTGCAGCATGTGGGATCACACCCAGGCCCCCTGCACAGGGAGCATAGACGGAGGAGCCTGGTAGGCTGCAGTGCATGAGGTCGCTAAGAGTTGGACACGACTGAGCGACTTCACTTTCACTTTTCACTTTCATGCATTGGAGGAGGAAATGGCAACCCACTCCAGTGTTCTTGCCTGGAGAATCCCAGGGACGGGGGAGCCTGGTGGGCTACCGTCTATGGGGTTGCACAGAGTCGGACACGACTGAACTGACTTAGCAGCAGCAGCAGTCTTAGCCACTGGAACACCAGGCGAGTCCTCGCTTTAGGCTGGCTTTAGCCTGCTCTTGGCACTAGGGCATGCCTGAGTAGCTCAAGGGCTGGCTGCTGCTCCCAATCTCCCTCTCCAATCCATAGCCTTGGAAGTAAGGACGCCCACAACATCAGAGTCTTTCAATGCATAGACACAGTAGGTCTTTCCATTTATTTAGATCTTCAATTGCTTCAATCAGTATTTTGTACTGTTCAGCATATAAGTGTTAAATGTGTACCTAAGTATTTCAATTTTTATGATCAATTGTAAATTCATTATATTTTAAATTCTGGAATCCTTCTGTTCATTGTATATAGAGATACAACTGCAGACTTCTCTGGCACTCCAGTGGTTAAGACTGCACTTCCACTGAAGGGTTTGGTGCCTGGTCAGGGAATGAAGATTGCACATACTGACCAGCATGATCCAAAAAAAAAAAAGAACTTGCTTTCTGCATGTTTATTTTGCATCTGGAGACCATGCTGAATTTAATTCTCAGTTCTAGGGTTTTTATAAATATTCGGGGATTCTCTATATAACAACCAAGTCATCTGAATATAGAAACACTTTTGTTACTTTCTTTCCAATCTGTTTGCTTTTTCCTTGCCTTACTGTACTGGCAAGAAATGCAGGAAATGCCAATTCAATCTCTGGGTGGGGAAGATCCCCTAGAGGAGGAAATGCAACCCACTCCAGTATTCTTGCCTAGGAAATCTCATGGACAGAGGAGCCTGGAGGGCTACAGTCTATGGGACCAGAAAGAGTTGGACATCACTGAGTGACTAAGCACACACGCACTGTACTGGCTACAACTTTGATCACTATCTTGAATAGCAGCAGTAAGAGTGTATATTCTTGCCTGATACCCAATCTTAGGGGGAAAGCATTCAGTTTTTCCCCATTAAGTATGATGTTGACTGTACACCTCGGAGACGTTGTGGGTTCAGTTCTACATCACTGCAATTAAGCAAATATCACAATAAAGCAAGTCACATAAAGTTTTGGTTTTGCAGTGCACATAAAAGTTAAATTCACACTGCTGCTGCTGCTAAGTTGCTTCAGTCGTGTCCGACTCTGTGCGACCCCAGAGACAGCAGCCCACCAGGCTCTGCCGTCCCTGGGGTTCTCCAGGCAAGAACACTGGAGTGGGTTGCCATTTCCTTCTCCAATGCATGAAAGTGAAAAGTCAAAGCGAAGTCGCTCAGTTGTGTCCGACTCCTAGTGACCCCGTGGACTGCAGCCTACCAGGCTCCTCTGTCCATGGGATTTTCCAGGCAAGAGTACTGGAGTGGGGTGCCGTTGCCTTCTCCAAAATTCACACTACACTGTAGTCTATTATGTGCAATGATATTATGTCTTTTAACATGTTTACACCTTAAAAGCTTTATTGCCAAAAAATACTAACCATCATTTGCACCTTCATCATTGCAGTAGTAATGTCAAAGATCACTGATCACAGATCACTATAACAAATACAACAATGATGAAAAAGTGTGAAATAGTGTGAGACTTGCCAAAATGTGATACAGAGACACGAAGTGAGCAAATATTGTCGGGAGAATGGTACCAGTAGATGTGCTCAAGGCAGGGTTGACATAATCGTCCAATTTGTAAAAAAAAATGCAACATCTCGAAGTGTAGTGAGAAGCACAATAAAACAAGGCATGTGCTGTGCTCAGTTGTGTCCAGTTCTTTGTATCCCCATGGACTGTAATCCCCCAGGCTCCTCTGTCCATGCGATTTCCCAGGCAAGAATACTGGAGTGGGACTTACGGACACAGCAGAGGTGAGGTGGGGAAGGAGAGGGTGAGATGTATGGAGAGAGTAACATGGAAACTTATATACCACATGTACAACAGAATGCCAACGGGAATTTGCTGTATGACTCAGGGAACTCAAACAGGGGTTCTGTAACAGCCTAGAGGGGTGGGATGGGGAGGGAGATAAGAAGGTTCAAGAGGGAGGGGACATATGTACACCTATGACTGATTCATGTTGGTATCTGGCAGAAAACAGCAAAATTCTGTAAAGCAATTATCCTTCCATTAAAAAATATATTAATTTTTAAAAAAAGAATACTGGAGTGTGTTGCCATATCCTCCTCCAGAGTATCTGCCCGACTCGGGGATTGAAACCGTGTCTCTTATTGTACTGTACTGGCAGGAGGGTTCTCTACCACTAATGCCACCTGGGGGGCGAAAAAGAGGCATGCCTGTATGTACGTTTCAGATGCTCTTTATCAGGCCGAGCAAATAATAAGTTAATTCATCCGTTTACATGTTTATTAGCCATAGACATGTCTTCTTTAAAGTGTCTCATATCATGCGCCAGTTTATTTATATACTGTGATGTTACTATGTTTCTTTTAAAGAGGCTTTTTATATATTAAGGAAAATAAACCACCGTTAGTCATATTTGTTTAGATATTTCTCTGTGTCATCTGAAATATACACATTTAAAACATTTTTTATATAATCAGTTTACTCTAACACTTTTGCTTTGGGACTTTTTTTTCTCTGAATGTTTTCAAAAAGGACATGTCACTTTTTCCCTTCATCTATGTGATTTTGTGGTTTGTTTTAACTTTAGAGATAAGCAGAGGTGAGAGATGTAGGTCTACCCCAGTGGAATATGAAATAAAAATACCAACATGGTTAACTGCAGCAAGTGCCACTAGGCTGACCCAAGAAGGACGAATGAAGGTGAGCAGACTCTTGTTCCTATCTGCTTAAAATAGCCATTCCCTGCTTTCAGACAATCCCCTTGATCTTCCTCCTTCCAATTCACTTGGCAGACAAGTCCTTGCTTTAACCTCTCTCCCACTTTATTCTCTAATCTGCCAGGAAATTAATGCAGGTCTTGAGCCTCCCTAAACACAGCTTTTTCCAGGCATCCTTTTTCATCTCTGATTCTAAAAATTGAAATAATAAGAAAAAACAAACTTTGCTGTTCTGTTGGCATATGTGCCTTCAAGGAATATTTATTTAAGGGGAAAAAAAAATCTCTTTGAGTGGGTCTATATTGTCATAATCACCCCTCCCAGCGAAAACTAAACATTTCATCCTCCATCTCACAGCTTCTAGCTACCCAGTCGCTGGGCCTCACTTAGGTCCAGCATCTGCATGTCAGGTGTTGCGTGAACACATCTGTCATCAAGGTCTTGAACACAGAAATGCAAAGTTCTTTCAGCTGGAGTTGTCCAGAGAACACACCATCGGTTTGCTGCCCTTGTGACACATGGGCCTGTATGGGACCTATCCCATCTGTGGGTTTCCCAGGGCTCCATTTCAGGACATTCTCCCTTCATTACCCAGATTTCACTGCCATGTTTTGCTCAGAAATATCTGCCTAAGTCTGTTACCTACCTCTAATCCCTTCCTGGGCATTCCCAAAGGGCAATGCCATCATCTGGGTCAGGACAAGCCCATCTCATTTCTTCCTACTGATGTATCCCTGCACATACTTGAACATTAAAAAGAAAATAATCTGGCAGCTGTTTTCTTTACAAAAGCCATTTCCAAAATTAACAATTTATTATGCTTGTGACAAAAATAATTCATCTGCTTTGCAGAGATGCTGTCTGGAAAGAAACTTCCACAGGGTCATTTGAGTTTTTGTGTACAATCTTGGGATACGGGAAATTAGCCAAATCATGGGATGCTAAAGAATGCAACACAAGTTGACAGCCTTGGGGAATGGTTTTCCAAGAGGCTTGGGGAACCTGGTGGAGACTCGACTAGAGGACCTGCCAGTGATCAGGAGACAAGGGTCTTCATACCGCTTCTATCAGGACTGAATCTGAGAAAAGAGCACACTTCTGAACTTTGCTCAAAAGGGAAATCCAATTTTCATCCCCAGCTGGACTCCACTATTTTTGCTGACCCTGCATACGAAGGTACTGATACTCAAATGCTTCTCATTTAATCACTGAAAATTATCTCCAAAACAACTCTTAAAGTCTCAGGAAATTATCTTAAGGGCATTAAGCAAATGCAGAAACATCTATTCCAAAAAATCTAAATTCAAATCTTATTTGAACCTCATCCCTCATCTCATCTCTCATTTGAACCCACTCACAACTACCTCATCCCCCAACGAGCTCCCCCAGTAGCTCAGTGTGATGGCAGCTAAGCAGGTAGATGCAGCCAAGAAGATAGGGCTCCCCCTCCCACTACCTCCCAGTCTAGGACTATGGTTTCATGCAGTCCACTGGCATCTCTCATTCACTCCACCCCTTCACTCCCAGCTCCACATTAGAGAAACTTCATTCCAGGCAGATACAGCCAAGAGGGGGGCTTCCCTGGTGGCTCAGCAATAAAGAATCTGCCTGCAATGCAGGAGATGCATGTTCAACCCATGAGTCGGGAAGATCCCCCTGGAGAAGGAAATGGCAACCCACTCCAGTATTCTTGCCTGGGAAATCCCATGGATAGAGGAGCCTGGTGGGCCACAGTCCATCAGGTCACAAAGAGTTGAACATGACTTAGTGACTAAACAACAGACAATAGGACCACAGCTCCTTTCCCCCATCTGGCCCCCATTCATAGGGCATGAGCTCCACTCCAGACACAACAGGTCAAGAATCGTGAATCTTGAGCATCCATGACTTGGCTTGCTTCTAGCATGAAGATCTCATGCCAGGAAGAATAAGCTGGGAAGACCAGAAGCTACCATCCCTGTCCAGAAGTCTTGCTTGCAGAGGTGCCATATCAGGAGAAGCAAGTTATTGACTCACTCTCAGCTCTGAATATTACAGAGACTGCCCAAGAAGAGAGGCAAGATGTTAGAACAGATAATTCTTCAGTTTTGTGTAGGAGACTAACTATTTTGGTGACAAAGTAAGCAGAAGATCATGCCTAGGAGTGTTGTTTCAAACAACGGAGATCTTGATGGTGAGCAACTAAGAGTCCCTGGTAGCTCTTTTGATTCTTTTAGCAGCAAGCTAAAAGATGATAAGCTCAGTGAAATGGTAGATCAGCCAGAAGTTTAACAGAAAGAATCAGGGAAAGAGATAGCTAAGCAGAGTCCTCTCTGGTTGGAGCAGCCTCAGACTGGAAACATCGTGCCCATGCAAAGGGACCCAACTTTAAGTGTAACAGACTGTGGCATAATGTACGCTTCAGGGCACTGGTTAAAACAACACAGCAATCAGCTAGTGACTAATGAGAACCGCAAACTGGCTTGATACAGATCATCCCAAAGCTTACGGGGGATATATAAATAGCAGCATGATTTACAAATGCAAACATAAGGCAGCAATCTAACTGTCCAAGAGCAAATGAATGGATAGAGAAGATGTGTTGCATATATACAATGGAACACCACCCAGCCATAAAAAAGACTGGCATTTTGCAGCAACATGGACGGACCTGGAGGGCATTACACTAAGTGAAATAGTAAGTCAGACAGAGAGAAGCAAATACTCTTTGCTTGTATGATATCTCTTACACGTGGAATCTAAAACATAACAACGACGTAGTGAATACAGCATAAAAGAAGCAGACTCGTGAACACAGAGGACAAACTAGTAGTTACCCGTGGAAAGCGGCAAGGGGTGGGGAAGACCAACATAGAGGTAGAGGTACAAACTATTAGGTGTAAAATAAACTACAAGGTATATTACACAACACAGGGGAATATAACCAATATTTTTATAATAACCATAAGTGGAGTATAACTTTAAAAATTGTGAATCACTATATTATACACTTGTAACCTATATAATATTTTATATCAACTATACTTCAATAAAAATTTTTCATTAAGAAAAACAATAAAAAGCTCACTGCGGAGATGAGGGAAGGTGATGAACAGAGCCACAGTCTCCCAGGCACTCAGCCACACAGCCACATGCTCAAGCCAGCACCCCTGCACACACAGCATCAGACTGCACACTGCAGCAGCAACAGATCCCACTTAAACAGTCCATTCAAGTCACTAAACAAATAATCCAGTTAACAACAGCAACAAGCCCCAGAAGGGGGGACCCACTATGCAGTGTTGTTATATTATTCATCTCTTATCTTAAAAAAAAAAAATTTACAAAACGCACAAAGAAACAGGTACATGTGACCCTAATAGGAAAAAAATGCAAGCCATAAAAGCTGCCTTTGAGGTGACCCAGATACTGGACTTAGAAAACAAGCAATTCAAAGCAGTTGCTGTAACTATATTCACAAAAAAAGTGAACGGAAATCATGTTTAAAGTGTTAGAAGAAACGGGGGGGGGGGCGGTCCCAAGATGGTGGAGGAATAGGATGGGGAGACCACTTTCTCCCCCACAAATTCATCAAAAGATCATTTGAACATTGAGCAAATTCCACAAAACAACTTCTGAACACTGGCACAGGACACCAGGCACCCAGAAAGGCAACCCACTGTCTTCGAAAGGAGGTAGGACAAAATATAAAAGATAAAAAGAGAGACAAAAGAGTTAGGGATGGAGACCTGTCTTGGGGAGGGAGTCGTAAAAGAGGAGAAGTTTCCAAACACCAGGAAACCCTCTCACCGGCAGGTCTGTGGGGAGTTTTGGAATCTCAGAGGGCAACATAACCGGGAAGAAAAAATAAATAAATAAAACCCAGATTACGCACCTAACTGCAACTCCCAGCGGAGAAGTAGCCCAGACGCTGGGATCCACGACCAGCAAGAAGGGGCTGAACAGGGAGGCGCGTGCTGCACTGCTTAGGGGAAGGACTAGCCCTGAGTGCCCTGAGGGCAATCTGAGGGAGATAACGTGAGATAGCAACCCAGACTGTGTGATAGCCAGAGAGAAAAGAGAGAGAGAGAGAACTTTCCCACAAGAAGCTCTAACCTAGGGCACTGCCAGGCCCACTCAGAACAAAGGACTGAGCGAATACCAGAGGAGAGCTAGCCAGCTGCAGACCAGCCCATGCCCCACCAGAGGCAGGGAGGCAGGCGGGCTGCAGCCAGAGCCGGAGAGGGGCAATCTCGGCCCCAGGGACGGCATCCTCTACCAAACTGCGAGCAGGCTCCCAATTGCTAACCAAGTCTTCCTGGGATTCTGGACGGTTGACATCCACCAGGAGGGTCGCAGCCAGAGATCAGCTCCCCAGAGGAGACACACAGCACACCTGAGACGGCGAAACTGAGAGGCTGGGACAAGGGAGGCGATAAGACGCCCCGCCCCACCTGGGGAGAGCACGCTCGCCAAGCACCTGGGCGCCTGAGCTGCTCAGACTTGGGAAGGGCACAAAACGCCTTTGTGGAGTACCTGAGAACCTGAACCTGAGGGGCTCAGCATGCAGCCCAGGGCCCGCCCTAGACAGTTCCCCTGCAGAACAACCTGGAGCCTGAGCAGTGTAGACCGGGAAAGCACACACATCGTGAGTGGGGGCAAACCCAGTGTGGCCCAGACACTGCGAGCACTCCCCACACACGCCAGTGATATTTGTTTGCAGTGCTCCTCCCTCCCCACAGCACGACTGAACAAGTTGGCCTAAATAAGTGACCCCCTTCACCCCTCTGTGTCAGGGCGGAAGTTAGATACTGAAGAGACTTGCAAACAGAGGAAGCCAAAATAAACAAAGAAGAGGGAACCACTTTGGAAGTGACAGGTGCAACAGATAAAAACCCTGTAGTTAGCACCAACTACACTGGAAGGGCGGAGAAGGCAATGGCACCCCACTCCAGTACTGTTGCCTGGAAAATCCCATGGATGGAGGAGCCTGCTAGGCTGCAGTCCATGGAGTCGCTAAGAGTTGGACACAACTGAGCGACTTCACTTTCACTTTTCACTTTCATGCATTGGAGAAGTAAATGGCAACCCACTCCAGTGTTCTTGCCTGGAGAATCCCAGGGACGGGGGAGCCTGGTGGGCTGCTGTCTATGGGGTCGCACAGAGTCAGACACGACTGAAGTGACTTAGCAGCAGCATGACACTGGAAGGGGCCTATAGACCTTGAGAAGTATAAGCTGGAACAAGGAACTATCTGAACCTGAACTGACCCCACACTGCCCGCAACAGCTCCAGAGAAATTCCTAGATATATTTTACTATTATCATTTTTTAATTTTAAAAAATTTTTAAGTTCTTTATTACTCCTTTAATTTTTATTTTTAAAATCTACTATTACCTTGCCCAAAAAGGCCCTATTTTTAAAGCAAATTTCATATTTTTTTATAGCTTTTGCAATTTTGTTTTGTTTTTTGTAATACTGTATTTTGGGGACTCTAACCTCTAGATTTTTAATCTTTGCTTTTTGGTATTTGTTATCAATTTTGTACCTTTAAGAATCCAATCTTCAGTAGCCGTTTTTACTTAGGAATGTGATTACTGGCTTGATTGCCCTCTCCCCCTTTTGACTCTCCTTTTTCTCCCCCAGGTCACCTCTATCTACTCCCTCCCCCTTCTCTTATCTGCATAACTCTGTGAATCTCTTTGGGTGTTCCAGGCTGTGGAGAACACTTAGGGAACTGATCACAGGCTAGATTGGTCTCTCTCCTTTTGACTCCCCATCCTCTCCCCCTGATCACCTTTATCTCCTTCCTCCCTCTTCTCTTCTCTCTCTTCTCTCTCATGGAACGCCGTGAACCTCTCTGAGTGTTCCAGACTGTGGAGAGCAAATAGGAAATCAATTACAGCTAGGTTGCTCTCTCCCCTTTTGAGTCCCCCTCTTCTCCTCCTGGTCACCTCTATCTCCCTCCTCCCTCTTCTCTTCTCCATGTAACTCTGAGAACCTCTCTGGGTGTCCCTCACTGTGGAGAATCTATTCACCATTAACCTAGATGTTTTATCATCCATGCTGCATGGATGCAGAAGTCTTGAGGCTACTGTAAGAATAAGACTGAAAGCCAGAGGCAGGAGGCTTAAATCCAAAACCTGAGAACACCAGAAAACTCCTGAGTCCAGGGAACATTAATCGACAAGAGCTCATCCAAAAGCCTCCATACCTACACTGAAACCAAGCTCCACCCAAGAGCCAACAAGTTTCAGAGCAAGACATACCACAAGCTAATCCTCCAACAATGCAGGAGCATAACCCTGAGCACAAAAATACAGGCAGCCAAAAGTCATACCAAACCCACGACACCTCAAAACTCACTACTGGACACTTCATCGCACTCCAGAGAGAAGAGATCCAGCTCCACCCACCAGAACACCAACGCAAACTTCCCTAACCAGGAACCCTTGACAAGCCACTCATCCAACCCCACCCAAAGGGAGGAACCTCCACAATAAAGAGGAACCACAAACTGCCAGAATACAGAAAGGCCACCCCAAACACAGCAACCTAAACAAGATGAAAAGGCAGAGAAATATTCAGCAGGTAAAGGAACATGATAAAAGCCCAGCAAACCAAACAAAAGAGGAGCAGATAGGGAGTCTAACTGAAAAAGAATTCAGAATAATGATTGTAAAAATAATCCAAAATCTTGAAAACAAAATGGAGTTACAGATAAATAGTCTAGAGACAAGGATTGAGAAGATGCAAGAAAAGTTTAACAAGGACCTAGAAGAAATAAAAGAGAGTCAATATATAATGAATAGTGCAATAAATGAGATCAAAAGCACTCTGGAGGGAACCAACAGTAGAAAAACTGAGGCAGAAGATAGGATAAGTGAGGTGGAAGATAGAATGGTGGAAATAAACGAAGCAGAGAGGAAAAAAGAAAAAAGAATTAAAAGAAATGAGGACAACCTCAGAGACCTCTGGGACAATGTTAAATGCCCCAACATTCGAATCATAGGAGTCCCAGAAGAAGACAAAAAGAAAGACCATGAGAAAATACTTGAGGAGATAATAGTTGAAAACTTCCCTAAAATGGGGAAGGAAATAGTCATCAAAGTCCAAGAAACCCAGAGAGTCCCAAACAGGATAAACCCAAGGCGAAACACCCCAAGACACATATTAATCAAATTAATGAAGATGAAACACAAAGAACAAATATTAAAAGCAGCAAAGGAAAAACAACAAATAACTCACAAGGGGATCCCCATAAGGATAACAGCTGACCTTTCAATAGAAACTCTTCAAGCCAGAAGAGAATGGCAGGACAAACTTAAAGTGATGAAAGAGAACCCAGATTACTGAACCAACAAGGATCTCATTCAAATATGAAGGAGAAATCAAAAGCTTTACAGACAAGCAAAAGCTGAGAGAATTCAGCACCACCAAACCAGCTCTTCAACAAATGCTAAAGGATCTTCTCTAGACAGGAAACACAGAAAAGGTTTATAAACTTGAACCCAAAACAACAAAGTAAATGGCAATGGGATCATACTTATCAATAATTACCTTAAATGTAAATGGGTTGAGTGCCCCAACCAAAAGACAAAGACTGGCTGAATGGATACAAAAACAAGACCCCTATATATGCTGTCTACAAGAGACCCACCTCAAACCTAGGGACACATACAGACTGAAAGTGAAGGGCTAGAAAAAGATATTTCACACAAATGGAGACCAAAAGAAAGCAGGAGTAGCAATACTCATATCAGATAAAATAGACTTTGAAATAAAGGCCATGAAAAGAGGCAAGGGCACTACATAATGATCAAAGGATCAATCCAAGAAGAAGATATAACAATTATAAATATATATGCACCCAACATAGGAGCACCTCTATATGTAAGGCACAGGCTAACAAGTATGAAAGGGGAAGTTAACAGTAACACAATAATAGTGGGAGACTTTAATACCCCACTCACACCTATGGATAGATCAACTAAACAGAAAATTAACAAGGAAACACAAACTTTAAATGATACAATGGACCAGTTAGACCTAATTGATATCTATAGGACATTTCACCCTAAAACAATGAATTTCACCTTTTTCTAAAGCACACACAGAACCTTCTCCAGGATAGATCACATCCTGGGCCATAAAGCTAGCCTTGGTAAATTCAAAAAAATCAAAATCATCTCAAGTATCTTTTCTGATCACAATGTGGTAAGATTAGATGTCAATTACAGGAAAAAAGCTATTAAAAATACAAACATGTGGAGGCTAAACAACACACTTCTGAATAACCAACAAATCACAAAAGAAATCAAAAAAAGAAATATAAATATGCATAGAAATGAATGAAAATGAAAACACAACAATTCAAAACCTATGGGATAAAAGCAGTGCTAAGGGGAAGGCTGATAGCAATACAAGCCTACCTCAAGAAACAGAAGAGAAATCAAATATATAACCTAACTCTACACCTAAAGCAACTAGAAAAAGAAGAAATGAAGCATCCCAGGGTTAGTAGAAGGAAAGAAATGATAAAAATTAGGGCAGAAATAAATGCAAAAGAATCAAAGGAGACCATAGCCAAAATCAACAAAGCTAAAAGCTGCTTCTTTGAGAAGATAAATAAAATAGACAAATCATTAGCCAAACTCATCAATAAAAAAAAAGGGAGAAGAATCAAATCAAAAAAATTAGAAATTAAAATGGAGAAATCACAACAGACAACACAGAAATACAAAGGATCATAAGGGACTACTATCAGCAATTATATGCCAATAAATTGGACAACTTGGAAGAAATGGACAAATTCTTAGAAAAGTATAACTTTCCAAAACTTAAACAGGAAGAAACAGAAAATCTTAACAGACCCATCACAAGCATGGAAATCGAAAGTGTAATCAGAAATCTTCCAACAAACAAAAGCCCAGGACCAGATGGCTTCACAGCTGAATTCTACCAAAAATTTAGAAAAGAGTTAACACCTATCCAAACATTTGGAAGAGTTTGATTTTCTGGAAGAGTTTGAAGAAACTCTTCCAGAAAATTGCAGAGGAAGGTAAACTTCCAAACTCATTCTATGAGGCCATCATCACCCTAATATCAAAACCAGACAAAGATGCTACAAAAAAACAAAACTACAGGCCAATATCACTGATGAACATAAATGCAAAAATCCTTAACAAAATTCTAGCTAACAGAATTCAACAACATATTTAAAAGATCATACATCATGACCAAGTGGACTTTATCCCAGGGATGCAAGGATTCTTCAATATTCGCGAATCAATCCATGTGATACACCACATTAACAAATTGAAATATACAAACTATATGATTATCTCAATAGATACAGAGAAAGCCTTTGACAAAATTCAACATCCAGTTATGATAAAAACCCTCCAGAAAGCAGGCATAGAAGGAACATACCTCAACATAATAAAAGCCATATATGATAAACCCACAGCAAACATTATCCTCAATGGTGAAAAATTGAAAGCACTTCCCCTAAAATCAGGAACTAAGACAAGGATGCCCACTCTCACCACTACTATTCAACATAGTTTTGGAAGTTTTAGCCACAGCAATCAGAGAATAAAAAGAAATGAATCCAGATTGGAAAAAAAAGAAGTAAAACTCTCACTGTTCGTAAATGACATGATCCTCTACATAGAAGACCCTAAAGACTCCACCAGAAACTTGCTAGAGCTAATCAATGAATATAGTAAAGTTGCAAGATAAATTAACACACAGAAATCCCTTGCATTCCTATACACTAACAATGAGAAAACAGAAAGAGAAATTAAGGAAACAATTCCATTCACCATTGCAACAAAAAGAATAAAATACTTAGGAATAAATCTACCTAAAGAAACAAAATACCTATATATATAAAACACTGATGAAAGAAATCAAAGATGACACAAATAGATGGAGAAATATACCATGTTCATGGATTGGAAGAATCAATATAGTGAAAATGAGTATACTACCCAAAGCAATCTATAGGTTCAATGCAATCCCTATCAAGCTACCAACGGTATTTTTCACAGAACTAGAACAAATAAGAGAAGGCAATGGCACCCCACTCCAGTACTCTTGCCTGGAAAATCCCATGGGCAGGGGAGCCTGGTGGGCTGCAGTCCATGGAGTCACTAAGAGTCAGACATGACTGAGCGACTTCACTTTGACTTTTCACTTTCATGCATTGGAGAAGGAGATGGCAACCCACTCTAGTGTTCTTGCCTGGAGAGTCCCAGGGATGGGGGAGCCTGGTGGGCTGCCGTCTATGGAGTCACACAGAGTTGGGCACGACTGAAGTGACTTAGTGGCAGAACAAATAATTTCACAATTTGTATGGAAATACAAAAACCCTCGAATAGCCAAACCAATCTTAAGAAAGAATGGAACTGGAGGAATCAACCTGCCTAACTTCAGGCTCTACTACAAAGCAACAGTCACCAAGACAGTATGGTACTGGCACAAAGACAGTGGATCTAGAAAGCCCAGAGATAAATCCACGCACCTATGGACACTGTATCTTTGACAAAGGAGGCAAGAATATACAATGGAGAAAAGACAATCTCTTTAACAAGTGGTGCTGGGAAAACTGGTCAAACACTTGTAAAAGAATGAAACTAGAACAATTTCTAACACCATACACAAAAATAAACTCAAAATGGATTAAAGATCTAAATGTAAGACCAGAAACTATAAAACTCCTAGAGGAAAACATAGGCAAAACACTCTCTGACGTAAATCATAGCAGGATCCTCTATGACCCACCTCCCAGAGTAATGGAAATAAAAGCAAAAAATAAACAAATGGGACCCAATTAAACTTAAAAGATTTTTCACAATGAAGGAAACTATAAGCAAGGTGAAAAGACAGCCTTCAGAATAGAAGAAAATAATAGCAAACAAAGCAACTGACAAAAAACTAATCTCAAAATATACAAGCAACTCCTGCAGCTCAATTACAGAAAAATAAGCGACCCAATCAAAAAATGGGCCAAAGAACTAAACAGACATTTCTCCAAAGAAGACATACAGATGGCTAACAAACACATGAAAAGATGCTCAACATCACTCATTATCAGAGAAATGCAAATCAACCAGTCACAATGGCTACTATCAAAAAGTCTACAAACAACAAATGCTGAAGAGGGTGTGAAGAAAAAGGAACCTCTGACACTGTTGGTGGGAATGCAAACAAGTACAGCCACTTGGAGAACAGTGTGGACAGTCCTTAAAAAACTGGAAATAGAACTGCTATATGACCCAGAAATCTCACTGCTGGGCATACACACCGAGGAAACCAGAACTGAAAGAGATATGTGTACCCCAATGTCGCAGAATTGTTGACAATAGCCAGGACATGGAAGAAACCTAGATGTCCATCGGCAGACAAATGGATAAGAAAGCTGTGGTACATATAACCAAGGGAATATTCAGTTCAGTTGCTCAGTCATGTCCGACTCTTTGCGACCCCATGAATTGCAGCACGCCAGGCCTCCCTGTCCATCACCAACTCCCGGAATTCACTCAAACTCACGTCCATCAAGTCAGTGATGCCATCCAGCCATCTCATCCTCTGTAATCCACTTCTCCTCCTGCCCCCAATCCCTCCCAGCATCAGAGTCTTTTCCAATGAGTCAACTCTTCGCATGAGGTGGCCAAAGTATTGGAGTTTCAGCTTTAGCATCATTCCTTCCAAAGAACACCAAGGACTGATCTCCTTTAGAATGGACTGGTTAGATCTCCTCCCAGTCCAAGGGACTTTCAAGAGTCTTCTCCAACACCACAGATCAAAAGCAGCAATTCTTCAGCACTCAGCTTTCTTCACAGCCCAACTCTCACATCAATACATGACTACTGGAAAAACCACAGCCTTGACTAGACAGACCTTTGTTGGCAAAGTAATGTCTCTGCTTTTGAATATGCTATCTAGGTTGGTCATAACTTTCCTTCCAAGGAGTAAACGTCTTTTAATTTCATGGCTGCAATCACCATCTGCAGTGATTTTGGAGCCCCCAAAAATAAAGTTTGACATTGTTTCTACTGTTTCCCCATCTACTTCCCATGAAGTGATGGGACCAGAAGCCATGATCTTAGTTTTCTTAATGTTGAGCTTTAAGCCAACTTTTTCACTCTCCTCTTTCACTTTCATCAAGAATATAGAATACGGAATGAAGCAGGGCAAAGGCTAATAGAGTTTTGCCAAGAGAACTCACTGGTCATAAGAAACACTCTCTTCCAACAACACAAGAGAAGACACATGGACATCACCAGATGGTCAACACTGAAATCAGATTGATTATATTCTTTGCAGCCAAAGATGGAGAAGCTCTATACAGTCAGCAAAAACAAGACCGGGAGCTGACTATGGCTCAGATCATGAACTACTTATTGCCAAATTCCGACTTAAATCGAAGAAAACCACTAGACCATTAAGGTATGAACTAAATAAAATCCCTTATGATTATACAGTGGAAGTGAGAAAGAGATTCCCCTTATGATTATACAGTGGAAGTGAGAAAGAGATTTAAGGGACTAGATCTGATAGACAGAGTGCCTGATGAACTATGGACAGAGGTTCATTGTACATTGTACAGGAGACAAGGATCAAGACCATCCCCATGGAAAAGAAATGCAAAAAAGCAAAATGGCTGTCTGGGGAGGTCTTACAAATAGCTGTGAAAAGAAGAAAAGAGAAAAGCAAAGGAGAAAAAGAAAGATATACCCATTTGAATGCAGAGTTCCAAAGAATAGCAAGGACAGATAAGAAAGCCTCCCTCAGTGATCAATGCAAAGAAATAGAGGAAAACAACAGAATGGGGAAGACTAGAGATCTCTTCAAGAAAATTAGAGATACAAAGGGAACATTTCATGCAAAGATGGGCTCGATAAAGGACAGAAATGGTATGGACCTAACAGAAGCAGAAGATATTAAGAAGAGGTGGCAAGAATACACAGAGGAACTGTACAAAAAAGATCTTCATGACCAAGATAATCATGATGGTGTGATCACTCACCTAGAGCCAGACATCCTGGAATGTGAAGTCAAGTGGGCCTTAGAAAGTATCACTATGAACAAAGCTAGTGGAGGTGATGGAATTCCAGTTGAGCTATTTCAAATCCTAAAAGATGATGCTGTGAAAGTGCTGTGCTCAATATGCCAGCAAATTTGGAAAACTCAGCAGTGGCCACAGGACTGGCAAAGGACAGTTTTCATTCCAATCCCAAAGAAAGGCAATGCCAAAGAATGCTCAAACTACTGCATAATTGCACTCATCTCACACGCTAGTAAAGTAATGCTCAAAATTCTCCAAGCCAGGCTTCAGCAATACGTGAACCGTGAACTTCCAGATGTTCAAGCTGGTTTTAGAAAAAGCAGAGAAACCAGAGATCAAATTGCCAACATCTGCTGGATCATCGAAAAAGCAAGAGAGTTCCAGAAAAACATCTATTTCTGCTTTGTTGACTATGCCAAAGCCTTTGAATGTGTGGGTGACAGTAAACTGTGGAAAATTCTGAAAGAGATGGGAATACCAGACCACCTGACCTGCCTCTTGAGAAACCTATATGCAGGTCAGGAAGCAACAGTTAGAACTGGACATAGAACAACAGACTGGCTCCAAATAGGAAAAGGAGTAGTATGTCAAGGCTGTATATTGTCGCCCTGCTTATTTAACTTATATGCAGAGTACATCATGAGAAGCGCTGGGCTGGAGGAAGCGCAAGCTGGAATCAAGATTGCCGGGAGAAATATCAATAACCTCAGATATGCAGATGACACCACCCTTATGGCAGAAAATGAAGAACTAAAGAACCTCTTAATGAAAGTGAAAGAGGAGAGTGAAAAAGTTGGCTTAAAGCTCAAAATTCAGAAAACTAAGATCATGGCTTCTGGTCCCATCACTTCATGGGAAATAGATGGGGAAACAGTGGAAACAGTGTCAGACTTTATTTTTGGGGGCTCCAAAATCACTGCAGATGGTGATTGCAGCCATGAAATTAAAAGACGTTTACTCCTTGGAAGGAAAGTTATGACCAACCTAGATAGCATATTCAAAAGCAGAGATATTACTTGGCCAACAAAGGTCCATCTAGTCAAGGCTATGGTTTTTCCAGTGGATGTGAGATTTGGACTATGAAAGAAGCTGAGCACCAAAGAATTGATGCTTTTGAACTGTGATGTTGGAGAAGACTCTTGAGAGTCCCTTGGACTGCAAGGAGATCCAATCAGTCCATTCTAAAGGAGTTCAGTCCTGGGTGTTCTCCAATACTTTGGCCACCTCATGCGAAGAGCTGACTCATTGGAAAAGACTCTGATGCTGGGAGGGATTGGGGGCAGGAGGAGAAGGGGACGACAGAGGATGAGATGGCTGGATGGCATCACCGACTTGATGGACATGAGTTTGAGTGAACTCCGGGAGTTGGTGATGGACAGGGAGGCCTGGAGTGCTGTGATTCACGGGGTTGTAAAGAGTCGGACATGACTGAGCAACTGAACTGAAAGCCTTTCGGGAATCATTTAAAATATGTATTTATTCAGATTATCAAACAAATTTTTTTCTCTTAAATTGAATATTGGGAATTCTATATACCTACAAGGAGAGGTAAATAGATGTCCTTTGTTGTCAGCCAGCAAGCAATTAAAATTTGTCATTATGACAAAGAAAGAGCAAAACTTGGATGTCATCCAAAGTATGCTGGACTTTTAGCCCAAGGTAGAAAGGAAACACAGACGTTTAAAGTCACAGTAAACTAACCCCTCAAGTTGGAATAATAGAAACAACCTCTGGTACCTCTGGTAACTCGTTAACACAGCAACTGTTGTGTCATGGTGGGTGTGAGCCTGAGGCCCAGGGCTGGGCTTTTTGCTCTCTGTTCTCATTGAAAGGTGGGAAACATGATCAAAGGATGCAGAGAAACCGAGAGTCGGTGCCCTATGCTTTGCATCAGCCGTCTGGTCCTATGCTTTGCATCAGCCGCCTGTATCAGCACCTACTAATATCTGCAGTGTTTGGAGGTCTGACACTATTGTTTTTCACTTCTGCCAACTCGTTCATCGTGGCTTACCTCCTCGTGTACTAGTGAGTTTAGATTGTGATTCCATGTTCCTTCAAACATTAGCTCTGAAAGTTGAGGTTTAATGTGTTTGTCCAAAACACAAAAGCATTTTGATGTGTTTTTTTAAAAGAAGCCAAATTTCCACTCCTCACAACAAGACCTGAAAATTCATCACGTGCTAACACGTTCAACCATTTCACTTTCAGACCAAAGTTTATGCATCCCAGATCATCATCTTTAACATGTAGAGGCAGCCATCTGCCTGCAAAAACATCAACAGTGGGACCCATTCACACCAGGCCAGCATTTCCCGAAGTGCATCCTGCAGATGTCTGTAAAAACAATATTCTCAGGGCCATGGGTCAGGAGACACTGAAAAAAGTTGGGGGCAACACAGTGAGGGTAATACAGCCCACATGAATATACCCTGGGGAAAGCGGCTGGCAGATTTGAACAGCAAGTATGAGAAACATTAGCCCAAAGCCAGTTTTCAGGGGGACTTACCTGGTGGTCCAGTGGTTAAGACTCTGTGCTCCCAATGCAGGGGGCCCAGGTTTGATCCTGGATCAGGGAACTAGAAAGAGTTCACATGCTGCAAATAAGACCCAGTGCAGCCAAATAAATGAATACTTAAAAAAAAAAAAAGAAAAACAGTTTTCAGGAAACAAGCCTGACTTGCTGCAACTAAGACCTGGCACAGCCAAACAAACAAATAAAAATAAATATTTCTTTTTTTAAAAAAAGGATTAGATGTAGATTTGCTTTTACTCATTCTCTTCAGGTTGGGCTTTTGACTCAGAATTTGTCTTTTCATCAATTCCGGAACACTTTTAACCAAGATTTCTGTTATTACGTCCTCCCTTTACTTCTCTGTATTCACTATTTCTGGCACACCGATTAAACAATAGTGTGAATTTCTCACTTGTTCCTATATGTTTCTTAACACCTCTTATGTATTTTCCACATCTTTGTCTCCGTAGAACTTCTCATTTACTAATTTTCTCTTTAGTTGTATCTACTTAACTGATCTTTTGAGCTTCAATTTCCAATTATTATATTTTTCATTTCTAAGAGTTCTATTTATTTTTAGTGTTCTTGGTTGTTTCTGATACCCTCTTATTCCTTGGTCATCGTTTTAATACCTTATTTTGTTTATGTATACACTTCATTTTTGGCACCTATATACATCTGCAGTGTTTGTAGGTCTGACACTATTGTTTTCACTTCTGCCAGCTCGTTCATCGTGGCTTACCTCCTCGTGTGCTAGCGAGTTTAGACTGTGATTCCATGTTCCTTCAAACATTAGCTCTGAAAGTTGAGCTTTAATGTGTTTTCTCCAGAGGTGTTGGATTGATTTCCAGGGCCTGGGGTGTGTTCTTAACCTAGGATAACCTTCAACTAAGTCAGGATTATAGTTATGGGAACTCTACCCCTGGGTCCCATTTGGGTTTTCTGGCCCCTCCATCATATCCGAGGTCAAGACAGGAAATGTCCTTGTCATTCCCATCATTTTCTTTTAATTTTTAAACAGTCTTTTGGCCAAGTCTCACAGCACGTGGGGACTTAGTTCCTGACCAGAAGCTGAACCCCTGCCCCCTGCACTGGATCACCAAGCAAGTCCCTACCTTGGTTCTGCTTCTCATTAACAATGTCACCCTGCCGGGTCCCAGTTTTACAGACAATTTTCAATCCAACGCCTGATCCTACATCAGCCATGCGTTTTGGATCCCATCCCCTGCGCCTGGGAACACTGGGATGAGCAGACACCTCCAGGGCATCATTGGTTTCCATTTACACTATTTCCCTGGAGTGAAGTTTCCTTAACGCTTCACCTCGTGTTATCTGTCAGTGTTGCAAAGCATTTTTTAAAAAAGAGATGCTTTACATTTTATCCACCATGTTGTTGTTGCTCAGTCACTAAGTCATGTCTGACTCTTTGTGACCCCATGGACTGCAGCATGCCAGGCTTCTCTGTCCTTCATTATCTCCCAGAGTTTGCTCAAACTCACGTCCATTGAGTCGGTGATGCCATCCAACCATCTCATCCTCTGCTGCCCTCTTCTTCTCCTGCCTTAAATCTTTCCCAACATCAGGGTCTTTTCTAATGAGTCGGCACTTCACATCAGGTGGCCAAGTGTTGGAGCTTCAGCTTCAGCATCAGTCCTTCCAGTGAATATTCGGGACTGATTTCCTTTACGATGGACTGGTTGGATCTCCTTGCTGTCCAAGGGACTCTCAAGAGTCTTCTCCAGCACCACAGCATAGATGTCCACTACTTTCTGGAAGGGCTACGTGAAGTTTCTTATCTACTCTGCACCTGAGAAAAATTTTGTTTTCTGAAGAGAACTCACTCCCTGTAAAGAGAGCATTTAGGCCTGGGCACTCTTAGAGTCTGAGCACTGGATCTCATTTGGCCATCAGCTAGGTAGGGCTGGCCAGCTGGCTGCCCATTTATATAAATATTCTGTTGAAGCCAGCCATGCTCAGTTATTGGTAGACTATCTGCGACTACTCTTGATCCACAACAGCAGAGCTGAGTAGTTGTGACAGGGACCACAAGGCCTTCAAAGTCTAAAATAGTAATCATCTGGCCCTTTGCAGAAAGGTCTACCAACCCTTGAACTTGAGAATGTCTGGAAAGAAAACATTTCCTCTATTATATGTTTTCCCAACCTGTGAAACAGGCATGTCTGTCATTTCTGCTGCTCTCCTATCCCTTAGCTATGAAGGATAATTGCCAAGAAGGTGATTATTTCAACATCTTTGAAAATCCAAGCTGAAACTCTTTGTAAAAACCAAGGTCCTTTATTGTTTTAAGCAGAATCTTGGGAAAAACTAGTGAGTTTCAAAAAGCGTAGGATTATTTTAAATTCTGACATAAGAGACTCGTGACATAGTCAGAATGAGCTTTGATTTAAAACTTTGAGAATTAATCCCCAAAAGTGGTCCTGTCTGGCTAGCCTTCTGATTTTCCCTCACCCAACCTGAGTGCCAGGGGAGTGCTTGGAGCAATCTGATCCTCCAGATCTGCGATCCCCAACCTTTTTGTTCCCAAGGAATGGTTTCCTGGAAGACGATTTTTCCACGGATGGAGGTGGGAGGTAGTTTCGGGATGACTCATGCACATTAATTGTGCACTTTATTTCTCTTATTATTACATGAGCTCTACCTCAGACCGTCAGGCATCAGATTCTGGAGGCTGGGGGCCCCCTACTGCAGATCAAGGGCGTGGAACACATGCTCAGGAAGGGTTACTGCAGCTGGAGGATGCAGTGCCCTTTCCAGAGGGGCATCACAGAGCAGAGGAGCAGAGCCATGGTCACCAGTGAGCAAGACCCATCTTAACCATCCCAGGAGCCAGGGATGGTCCCAGTGGGACTTTCTGGCCTCTAACATTGTAGCAAAGGAACGCACAGCCTCAGTGTCGGCAGAGGGTCTGACCTTTGTCAAGAGGAGATAACGTGATAACCTTTACTGTCTATCATGACTGTGGCAGTCTGTAGGAAAGGGAAATCCTGAGTGCTTGTGGGCAGCATCAATGTAGTGGTTATTATCAAAGGGTTAAGTTCTGTTTTCAGCTAGATCTATGGCATCTGAACAAACAGCAACCAAACAAAAACTCATTTGCACAGATCCTATAGAAGTGTGATTTCTTATTAGACCAACAGAAAAATGGACAGAAGTTATAGATCTTTCTAGAAACATCTGAGAAGCCCAGCCTGATGCTGCGTGAGTGCTCAGTCACTTCAGTCCTGTCTAACTCTTTGTGACCCTATAGATGGTATGGCCCATCAGGCTCCTCCATCCATGGGATTCTCCAGGCAAGTATACTGGAGTGGAGTGGAGGCCAGTGATTCCAGATCTGCTAGGAGTCCGGGGTAGCTAGCATCACGAGGCAGAGATCCCCGGCTCCTTGCGGAGCAGAGGATGCATAGCAGCCAGGGGAGGACTGAACGTGAGAAGTTCCTGAGCAGCCAGTTTTGCCCATGGTGCGCTGGACCACTGCCTGGCCTTGGAGGAAGGCACAGCAAGACAGTCACACGGGGACAGGAGTGTCCCTGCGCCACAAACAACAAGACCCCCCTGATCTCTTTTCCATTCACTTAACTGTCACCTACTGAGGGCCTCCCAGGGCTGTGTGCTGTAGGAGACTATACAGGGTCCTCAGGCATGGCCCAGGGGTCCCTGCTGTCAGAGGGAATGCAGCTGCCATGGGAGTACCCGTGGAGGGGGCACTCAGCTGAGAGTCTCTGACTCTGGCCTCCTACTCTCTGTTTAAATATCACTACATACAATTCATCTTTTAATTCACATTTTACTTCTTTATCTCTTCTCTGTTTCCTTCAAGAGTATCAGCTCCAGGAGACAGGGATTTTTGTCTGTTTTGTTCAAGGCTGTATTCCCAGTGACTAGAACAGGGCTTGCCATACAGCAGGTCCTCAACAAAAAAGCTGAAAGACTGAATGAATGAACGTGTGTGTGTGCTCAGTCACGTCCAGCTCTTTGCGGCCCCATGGACTGTAGCCCGCCAAGCGCCTCTATCCTTGGGATTCTCCAGGCAAGAACACTGGAGTGGGTTGCCATGCTCTCCTCCGGGCAATCTACCCTACCCAGGGGTTGAACTCCTGTTTCCTGCATTGGCAGGCGGGTTCTTTACCACTAGCGCCACCTGGGATGATTCCTAAATAAAGATTGCATGAATGGACCCAAAGAAATCTTTTAGAAACCTGTCATTCATTCCAACTTGTTTCTGCCACCATCTTCAACTAATCAGCTGCCATACGCTGAGACCAGATGCTACCACCTGGACCGCGGGCCCATCAGGCTGAGCCTGAACTCCTGAGTGCAGAGGCCCCCTCAGTCCCCTGGAAAGTTCCCCAGCAGCCCCTGAACCACAGGGCAGGAGTCCTGGGCAAACTAGAGGGAGAAGCTGCACACAGGACAGCTCCCCCTGGATCTCACACAGGACAGGCCCCCTGGATTTCACAGAGGCTGACTCCTGGGTGTGCCTGACCACAGTCACCCTGCCTGCTCCTTCCCTCCCAGAGGGCCCCCTGCCTTGGCCGGAGCATCCCATCTCACAGGCCCAGCACCTCAGCTCCCCTCGGAAGAGCCCCTTTCTATTGCAGAGCGTGTGCTCCTCCCATAGGACTTTTTGAGGGACGTCTGTCACGGCACCCCAAGGTCCAAGAGGGAAGAGGCATGGATATGAGGGGCGCCAGTCTCCTTGAGCAGAGGCACTTTCAGTGCCACTGCTTTTCCTCGCGGATGAGAACTGGTATTTTACAAAATGCAGTCGAGTGGGTTTATACAGGCTTGGGGGGACAGAGGACCCCAGAAACACTTTTGCTGTTTCTTCCCCACATGTCCTAAAGACACCGACTCACCCACCCTGGGTGGGTGAGTCCTCATCTCATCTTTTGTAGACAAGAAGAACATCTTTCACACACCTCATTTAGGTACCCCGCAGGTGGAGTTTACTCTCTGCATTTTACAGATGAAGAACCTGAGGCTCAGAGAGGTCAGACAACCTGCCCTATGTCAGACACCTCAGGATCAGCGGGGGACCCCTGCTTGGCCTCAAGCCAGGCTGCAGGAGGCAATGCCACCTGGGATGCTAAGAAAGAAAAAAAAACAAGCTTCTCTTTGGAGGGGTAAGAGTGAGGTGAGAGGAAAGGGGGTCCCAGAGTAGAGAAAACTCGGCCAGAAGCCACAGCATCACCTACACGCCCAGACCACACACACACCTGCCGGGACAATGGCTCCTGGGGCACAGCCCCTTACCTGCCTTTCACAACTCAGAGCTGTAAAGAGGAGGGCTGTCACAGTCTTGTGGCTTGTGGTGACCCGGTTTTCAAAGTCACACTCTTCTTTCCCCAAGACTATATGAACAAAGAAAGCGCCAGAGCTTCGTGACTCACAGAAACCTGCAACCCTGCATGTAAAGAACCCAGAAAATAGTTCAAAAGGCGACGTTTTCAACTAGTTCATTTACGTCTGGAGAGGATTCTTGGTCCCAAGGAAACTGAGCTCACTGCCGAGTCACCGTGAGTGTCCTAACTCCCTCATCACCGGGGTGCAGAAATGACCCCAGCTCGGAGGCCATATCCTGGCACTCAGAACATCCGGCGGGTTGAGGGCCATACCTGGGCTTAGAGCCGTCACTGTATGTTGTATGAAATCATGAAGGATGTTTTCTTCCCAGGAAAGTGCTAATGCAGGACAAGGGAATGGAGCCGGCAGGGACATAGGAAGAACTCAGCCACCTGCCAGCTCGAGGGTCTGGGGCCCAAAGTACTTGTTTCCTGAAATGAAGGTTCTCTGACCCCGCCCCCAGGGAGACTGATGCAGGGCAGCCAGGGTGGAATCTGAGACACTGATGCAAATAATAATATCAACAATGTTATAAGACTAGCAGCTCAGCACCATGGCCTTCCCCGTCAGCCGTGCCATGATCACAACACCGTGGGGAGGCGGCATTTATAATTCTTTAATAGTTTTATTTATTCACTTTTAAGTTTTTTAATGCAGATCACTTTTTTTTAAAGTCTTTATTATTGAATCTGTTACAGCGGTGTTTGTGTTTTGGTTTTCTGCCCTCGAGTTATGTGGGATCCTAGCTCCCTGATCAGGGATTGAACCTGCACCCCTTGGATTGGAAGGTGAGGTCTTAACCACTGGATCGCCAGGGAAGCCTTTGAAACTATAATTTATTAACATGTTTATTATGACTTTAGTGTGCCTCCCTGGTGTCTCAAACAGTAAAGAATCCGCCTGCAAGGCAGGAGACCCAGTTTCAATCCCTGGGTCGAGAAAATCCCCTGGAGAAGGGAATGGCTACCCACTCCAGTATTCTTGCCTGGAGAATTCCATGGACAGAGGAGCCTGGAGGGCTACAGTCTATGAGGTAGCAAAGAGTCGGACACGACTCAGCAGCTAACACACACACACACACTATGATTTTAACACCTCTCCCCCATGTAACTTGGGAAAGCCAGAGAGTCACTTCAGAAATGTTTATCTGGGCCTCCACTCACTTCCTAAGGAGGATGGTTACAGACTTGCTGGAGGTCACTATCCCAGAGTGGCAGGGATGGGCTCTCGGTGCCTTTCGCCCTTCCTTCTTGCTCACTCTGCCCCTAGAGATGTCATCACCCCCTCCTCCTGCCTGCTGCACCCTCTAGCCACAGCCCAGCCCCACCTGGAGGGACATCCAAGTTTCAGCCGGGGTGAGAGAGGTTCATTTTGCAACAAGCATGAAACCAACCATAGAATCAAACAACTTTTCATCTTGCTGATACCTACCAACCTGAGCCCACAAATATCATGCCTATTCTGCCACCGAGGGGCAGCCCCTTCACCCCCTCGGAGCTTTCTGTGGCTTCCATGACCTCCAGCTAGCCTTCAGAGCCCACAGGTGGCCTTAGGGGAGGTCTACCCGCTGCAGCCCACTTTCCCAAGGCGAGCAACGCCCACCTGCACACTTGAGTGCCCCAAACCCTTCTTGCTGTGGGAAAGTTTGCTTTTTCTGCCAGGCTCAGAATCTCTCTCACCCAGAAGCACAGTGCCCCTTGCCGCAGGCTGACCCCCACACAGGGTGGTCAGCGCACAGATGGGGTCCTGGGGGCAGCTGGTACCCATGTGGTAGATGCCAGGATCCCATGCCCTGTCTTCGGCCCGCAGTGCTGGTGAGAGAAAGGGGCGAGAGCCCTGCTGCAGGGAGATGGATCAACATCAGCGCATCCCATGCTCTGTGGAGAGCTTGGGGCCCGCCCATGCTGCTCGTCTCAACCACTTCCCAAGCGCCTCTCCAGCAGCAATGGAGATCTTCTTCATGGACACTTAAGAACTTGGAAGGCTGAGCTGTTTTCCCAGTAGGTCTGTCTCCTATATACAAATCTAACCTGCTGGACAAATGCAGATAATACATTTGAACAGGTTCAGGCTGCAAGGTCAGAACTCCTCCATTCCCATCCAAGGGAAGGCTCCTTCACCCCCTCCACTGCATGAGCCAGGGCCACTGGAGAGCTGAGCAGAGGAGCTCAAGCAGCCCCTCTGGCCCTGCTTGCCAGCTCTGGAGAGAGGCAGTGGGGCTAGTGGTTGAGGGGGCACCTGAGTTAAATCCTGCCCCCCTACTCACCCTCCAGGTATCCTAAAGAGAGAAGAGGACAATTCTAGGATCTCTGTCAGAGTTACAGAGAGACATAAGTCATCAAGATAATGTCTTGAGAAGCTTGAAAGGAAAGACTCAATAAATTACAGCAATGGGGGAAGTTCCAGCATCCTGTGGACCCCATCTGCAACACTGCTCTCCCAGAATCCAGGCCCCCAGCTTGGCCAAACCTCCTGACTCTGCTGCCACTGGGCTCCCTGGCACCAAACCTGGGTGCCCACATCCTGTCACCACCTGAGGTCCTCCCAGTGGCTATGAACAGGACCCTAGGGTGAGAAGGTGACCTCCAGTGGACCTGGTGGGGACATACGAGTTTTGTAACAAGAGCTTCCCAAACTCCGTCACTCTTCACGGGGACATTGAGGCAGCCAGGGGTGGGGGGCGGTGGTGATCAATATGTACCTGAGAAATACCACATTTGCTTAGAGACAACACGACTCAACGCTAAGGAACTTAGAAACTTGATTTATGTTTGAAACAAATGCAGACAGAAAGGGCCAGAGGCAATGCTACATGGCCCTTTACTGGAAGGAGAAAATATATTTTGATCATGATTTAGGCAACCTGGAGCTACCCACCCCACCACCTGCACTCCCTCCATTCTTTGGTGACATCTCTGTGGAACTGCGAACAAGGGACAAAGTCATGCTCTACAGGAGGGTTGGAGGTTAACCAGCCATCAATCCCCTCCTTCCATTCCCTCTCCCACAATATCCACCGGCCAGGGGTTTCCAAAATCCAGGCTAAAGGAAACGTCACAGCGGTCATGTACCATTTAAGGAACTGAAATACAGGTCTCTGATTGAGCCTTAAAGCAGATGGAGCCAGGCCACTACCTGCAGCCTCCTGGAGCCCAAAGCAATGGGCAGTGACACACTGTTCTCCTCCAGGCCTGAGAAGCTACAGGGACCACCCTCCCTTCATCCATCTGTGGGGCCAGAAGCTCTCCCTTCATCCATCAATGAGACCAGCAACCAGGTACCTCTCTGCTGCCCACTCTCACCTGGGGCAGCCCAGGTGAGACCTTCAGCACGCAATCACCCCTCCTCCTCTTGAATCTGAGCAGACCTCAGGCTTGCTTTGACCCGAAGAACACAGAGTAAGTGGCATAGGGCCAACGCCGGGCCTGTTTCTTCAGAGGCCCGGCAGCTTCCCCTTCCTGCCTCTTGGATGAAGCCCAGCTTCCAGGAAGTCCAAAGAGGACAACTCGTGGCCAGTCTCAGCCTCGATCAAGCTCCCAGCTGAATGTGGCTGCGTGAGGAACCCCTGACGACTTTGCCAGACTCCTCACCCATGTTTCATGAGAAATGATGACCGTTACTAATTTAGGCCCTGAGTTTGGGGTGGTTCATTATGTAGCAGCAAATAGCTGAAACGCTCGTCCGTGATCATTAAAGTCAGGGAAGGCAGAGCAAGCACATGGGGGAGGAGACTTCAGAACTTGGGGAAGGAGGAGGGGCACAGGGGCTCCCAGGACTGGCAGGAAGCAGGCGACCAAAGGAAGTGTTCCCTCACTCCCAGGTCATTTTGAAAGCTGGCCTCCAAAAACAACGCCCAATGGAAGTATTCCGGGTGTTATTCCATGTGTTAACAAAAGACAGAGGTTTATTCTAAATATTAGGTAGTTATGTCACTTGCTTTTGAATAAAACAATGACAGCTCATTCAGATCCTGATGTATCTTTACAACATCAACAGACAGAAGTCATTAATGTTACTTGACATGGTTAAAATAAAGATACCCTGATACTCAGAAAAGTATTGGAAACCCTTTCTGGCAAAGTCATATAATTCATATATGTCCATGCTTACTAAATAATTAGTCTCTGTTGTGTAAATCATTAAAAAAAATCACAATTCTTAGATCGTTATATCAGAGAGGTAAAAATGTTTCTATATGCTTGCAATCTGCATTTTGATCTAGGATCACACAATGGACTGTAAAAGGCTTTATTTAGACTATATGTGAAATTAATATATGCTAATTAACAAAACTGAATGGTTTTTAATTGCTACCAAAAAAAGCCGGGGTCAATGGAGATATCTCAGTGGGCTATAGGGCCGTAATCTGTGACCCCAGGTTAAGTGGGGCTGCTGCTTCTGGCTCCCCTGGAGGCAGAGCTGTTTCCTTTCTTGGCCTTCATCTTAATAGCAATGATCTTGACCCTGAACTTGACTTTGTCTTAGTAAAAATGACCTAACACCCATGGTATGCCCCCACATTAACTGGGAGATTCCTCTTGAGTCATACTCCTGAGGGCTGAGACTGTGACAAGGATCTGACGAGTTGAATCTGCACTCCCCTGAGATGAATGGCAGTCATGACTTTCTCAGATTTCAGCTCTCCACGAAGCAAGCTTCACGGGGTCCGCCCCCTGCCCTGCCCCCATGCCTCCTCAACCCCGCCATCTCACTGAGACAGTGGTTCATTCTGCTGTGTTGTTGCCTGCTTCTCTCCTGGAGGCTGAATGCTGGCAAGGCATATGGGGCATCATGGTCCCTTCATAACAAGAACCATTTACAACACCTCTGAGCCCTTCCCCAGACCGCCAAACAAAGCCAGTTCCAAATGGATTGCTCTAGCTGGGCAAAGAGCTAGAAGGGTTCTTTCCAGCCTGTACTCTCTCACTCTAGGAATATGAAAAGTTCCCAATCAAATCTGCCCATCGAAGAAGTTCTAACCAACAGTACTGGCTTGATACAGCGCTCTCCAACATGACATAAATTTCAAATTCTGGAAGGAATGCAATGAGGTCATTTATTATCCTAGCACTCTGAAGTGGATCCCACGAGGCAGTGAACAGATTTTCCAGCGTTGGGATGATTTAAGAGGTGGGTCTGAGCACCTCCTGAGCTGGCCCGACAGCTCTCTCTTGCCCTTCCCCCACTACCGTGACCTCATTGAAACCAAAACCCCACCTGTCACATGACACAGACCTGGTATCCCTACATGAGTTCTCCTCCCCAGGATTTCCTAGGAGTCAGAAAAAACCCTGCATTCTGAGATGAGGAGCTCAGTTTCGAACACGAAACACAGAGGAAGCTCTAAATTCAGGAAACCTCTAGAGCCCTCCGTGAAAGGCAGGGGCCCACCAGCAGGTACCTGCTCTGGCCACCAGGTGTCAGGAGAGGGGAACATCCCTAAATATTTGATCTTGTTCATGAGGATGAGGTTGACTGCAAATCAGAAGACCTGGGTTCTAGTCCTGACCTGGCTCCTGGCATAACCAGAAGCAAACTAAACGTTTCAGGCCGTTTTTCAAGCTTTAGCCTTTATCAAGGGACTTCCTTGGTTAAGTGGTTAAGACTCTGTGCTTCCAATGAAGGGGGTGCAAGTTCGATCCCTGGTTGGGGAACTGGGAACTAAGATCCCACATGTCACACGGCATGACCAAAAATAAACAAAAAAAAACTTTAACCTCCATCAGCACCTCCTAGAAGCTTTGTTAAAATACAGATTAATATGCCCATCCTATCCCTGGAATTCGGTCTATACCTGTGGTCTGCCCACATCTTGAGTTGTTTTAAATGTTGGATTTGTTGCCAATAACTAAGAATTAAAAAGTTTTCATTGAAAGAAAAAATAAGATTTCAGGCTTCCTTGAAAAGCAGGGAGATTGGGCTGCACAGGGCCTGCCAAAGCAGCTAGCTACAGCAGCACTGTCTACAGAACCTTCTGCAAGGATAGAAGTGTCCTGTGCTTTCCAACAGCTGAGCACCAGCCCCATGTGGCTACCGAACCCCTGAAAAATGGCAGGCATGTTTCAGGAGAACATGCTGTACGGGAGAGTCAGCTTTGAAGTCTTTCTCCTCTCAGGAAAAAAAAAAAAAAAAATCATGGGAAACACCCTGATTTCCCCAGGCACAAGAAGAGCCTGGCCCTATGGGCTTAAAGCAGCTGTGAAGGAAATGAAGCCAGTTCTCTGAAGGCTCCTAAGAGACCACTTGCTCGGGTCACCTGTTATAAGCCCCAGCCCGAAGGGGCACAGCCAGGCTTTAGATTAGGAAGTTGAGCCCAGGGGCTCCCCTGGTGGTCCAGGGGTTAAGACTTCGCCTTCCAAAGCATGGGTTGTGGGTTCAATTCCTGGTTGGGGACTTAAGATTCCATATGCCTGGGGCCAGAAAATCAAAACATGAAACAGGAGCAGAATTGTAACAAATGCAAGGAAGACTTTAAAATTGGTCCACATCAAAAAAAAATCTTAAAAAAAAAAAGTTGAGCCCATCTGATGGCTGAAAGGTGCCAGGTCAAGGGCTGGCTGAGTCTCACACAGCAAGGGGTTACATGTGCCCCACCCCAGGGTGTGGGCATCCTGTAGCCAGGAGGTCAGAGGGGCTCGTGGCAGTTGACAGGAGGCTGAGGGTCGGGAGCACCCAGTGGCTGAGGGTGTGGGCTCTGGAGACAGACCCCCTGGGCTTGAATTACTCACGGGTCACCCAAGCTCTCTGTGACCAATGAATATGACCTGGAGAGTTCGCACAGGGCTTGCAGGGTCTCTGCCCCCCACCCCAGTCAGATGATCAGGGCTGGGTGATGGCGAGGGCCAGGGCCCCTCAGAGGGTGACGACAGTGGCCACTGCTGATTAAGGGCCAGGCCCTGCCCTGGTCCCTAAGCAGCACTATAGTCCCAGAATGTAGTGCCACCCCAGGCTAGCGGGAACAAGGGAACCCGCTGCTAACCAGCCATGTGCACAGAATAAGCTATTTCATTTATGAAAAATAAGTGGGGCTTCTCACCCACATTATGGAACCAATGCACACCCATTAAACAGGTAAGCGTGTGCCCCTTGCCTGGCATGCAGGAAGCATAATGCTTCACTGCCCAGTTCCATAAAAGTGCACAGGACACAGGGGATGAGGTGGGGCGAGGAGGGAGGATTTGGGTGCTGTTAGTTAGCTTCTAAAGTAAATTGTTGTTTAGTCAACAAGTCAAGCCCGACTCTTTTGCAACCCCATGGACTGTAGCCCCCCAGGCTCCTCTGTCCATGGGGATTCTCCAGGCAGGAATACTGGAGTGGACTGCCATTTCCTTCTCCAGGGGATCTTCCTGATCCAGGGATCGAACCTAACCTGTCTCCTCTGCACTGGCAGGCAGATTCTGAGCCACCAGGAAAGTGACTAGATGAAGAAAAAAGAAACAGTAATAACAATGATCCATAATCAAAACTGCTCTTGGACTTATGTTACATCACTCTGATCTTCTTGGCTTTCAGAAAGTCAAGCATTTATGTAGCTTCTCTGCATTTCCACTAAGACCTTCCTCCTCTTGGACAAAAGGAGGCTAAGGGCCAGTTTGAAAGTATGCACGAACTGGTGAGAGATTTTCCATCCCCTTCTTCCCCGCAGTCTCTGGAGTTAAATGCCTCCCAAAGAGGCATCGCTGAGGTGGGGTGTGACTGTACAGGGTACCTATAGCCCAGGCTCAGGGGGTGGGTAACTCTGTGGCCAGCGCCTGCCACAGGTGAGTGGTCCAATCCCATCACTTTGGGTTCATCACGTGCTCTACACTTTAAGTCAGACCATCTTCTAAACTAGGTAAAAATGCATCCAGGCATTTTAGTGGGATACCACAATAGACCAAGGCATACTTTGATTTACACAGATGTGGATTATTTAGAAAGTCACTTAGTTTATTCTTGATGGAGGGTTTCCACTTAAACTGAAACTTCTGGCTGAAGGCGAGGTTCCCTGCACCCAGAGCCTTGATCGATGTGGACCCAGTGTAACCAGATACACTCAGACACAGTGGGAGGAACAGGAGCCACGGGTCCAGGGAGGTGGGTCCCTGGGAGACAGGCCCTTCTAAAGGGAAATCTGGACAGAAAGCATCTGAGCCCAAAGCCGGCCTCACTCACTCAGCACCACGGCGGGCTGAAAAATGGCGGTCCACTCAGGTGACCTTCCCCAAAGAGAGATTTAAACAAAAGGCAAAGCTATTGACCCAGCAAGGCCTTCAGGGTGACAGAATGCAGAAATGTGTTTTCCTGAAGCCTTCCTCATGTAGTCTGGAAGTCTCTGTGGTTCTAGTCCAGGCTTTGAAGACTTCCACCAACAACCAGCATTAATAGTGTTCAAGACAGAGCACACAGAGCTACCCCCAGGGATGAGAGTCAAGACGCCAACTGTCCGCAAGAAGAGTGGGCTCCGAGGAAGGGGGCGGGGAGCGCTGGGCGGAGGACGCACTCACCATTACCAGCTGTGTGACCTTGGCCAAGTTGCCTACCGTCTCTGTGCCTCAGTCACCTGAACTACAGAGTGGGGCAAGTAGTATCTACCCCCAGAGTTGCTGCAATGGGAAAAATAGATGATAGAGGGCAGCGTGTAGCGCATCACCGTCTAGGGTGAGCACTCGGTGAAGGCTGGCCGCCACCTTCACTATGCCGCTTCCACGGCGCTAAACGTGCCCTTAGGTGGTTGCTCCAGAGGGACCACCTTGGAAAACACACCAGCGCGGCCTGTGGGAAGCATGGGGAAGAAATTCCAGCAGGAGCAACGGTGAGACAAATGACTAAGATGCGTGTGGAGAAGAGGATGGAAAATGAAGGCCAGGTTAGCTGGGTATGCTGAGAAAACTCACAGAAGTAAGATTCCTTTGAGGAGGCACTGGGTCGATACAGAAGAGCATTCTTTTTTTTTTAAGAATATTTTTTATTTGAGTATTTATTTATTTGGCTGTGGCAGGTCTTGGTCGTGGTGTGTGGGATCTAGGCCCCTGACCAAGGATTGAGCCTGGGTCCCCTACACTGGGAACATGGAGTCTTAGCCACTAGACCACCAGGGAAGTCCCCAGAAGAGCATCCTCGTCAAAGGAGATCAATCCTTTGTTTCTCCTGTTGATGGCTGACTTTTTTTCCTAGGACGGAGAAGGCAGATTATCACCGAATCTTGAACCAGGAGTTGGAGCCCCCAGCCCCAGAGAAAAGGCTCCAGTACCACCTATGATGGTCTCTGGAGGAATTAAGGAAAATGGCAAAGCCAGAAAAAGCAGCTGTAAGAAGTCAAGCTTTCAAAACAGGCTTACATTAGAAACTCCTTGGGACTTCCTTGGTGGTCTCCAGTGGCTAAGACTCCACACTCCCAGTGCAGGGGACCCAGGTCCGATCCCTGGTCAGGGGACTAGATCCCACAGGCTGCAAGTACTTGTTTGTATGCCACAACTAAAAAGATCCTGCGTGCCGCAACGAAGACCCAGTGAAGCCAAATTAAAAAAAAAAAAAAAAATTAGGCAAAGTCAAATTTAAAAAGCAGAAACTCCCTCTACTGTGCTCGCCCTTCAAGGTTCAACTCGTATCCAACACCTTCCTGCCACACACCTGTGCACAACCTCCTCCCTGACCAGATGAGAGGATGGAATCCTGAACTTAGGCACCGCAGACCCCCAATCCCTTTGCACATGCTTGGAACACAGTGCATGCTGAGTAAAGAGACATGCAAATGAACCTCTGGCCACCTCACCTCAAAGCCTGTCACCTCTGCTTGAGCCACCCCAGGAAAGCCCTGACCCTGCCTCCCAGCCAAGGGAACCCCTGGACCAGGGCTCCTGCCAGTGCCCCTGCCTGGCTCACCCCATGACCACCACATGACCCCCACAGTCCACGGACCGCAAATCAGGCCCTCTGTGCGGCTGTGGGCTCTGTGAGCAGGCCAGCCTGGCCACCTCTCCTCTATTGGTGAGTCATCTTTCTTTGTTTTTTGGTTTTTTTTAATAGTATTGATACCTACCATTCTGAGGAGGGAAAAAGCTGACTTTACTTCTGTCACTGAAACAGAGCTTCACTTAGGCACACTGAGAAATACAGTCATTTTCAAGCGATCAAGAGGGTGTAAGTTAAATAAATCTACCATAGGACATGATGAGTCTGCAGTTAAAAATAAGGTAGATCTTTAATGATTTGGGATGGTTTCCAAGATATATCGTTCTATGGGAAACAATAAGTTGTAGAACAATGATTGGATTATGCTACCACTTATATGCAAAAATATAAGACAGTACTTCCCTGGTAGTTTAGTGGTAAAGGATCTACCTGCTTATGCAGGGGACATGGGTTCGATTCCTGGTCTGGGAAGACCCTACATGCCACGGAGCAACTAAGCCGGTGCTCCACCACCACCGAAGCCTGTGTACCTAGAGCCTGTCCTTCACGACCAGAGAGGCCACCGCAGTGAGGGGCCCATGCACCACAGCCAGAGAGCAGCCCCCACTCACAGCAGCCAGGGATAGCCCATGCACAGCCGAAACTAATGCTGTTTAAAAAATACACGACACGTAAGTAACACTACATGATCTCTTTCTCTCCACACACACACACACACACACACACACGGATGCACACATCTGGGAAAGACACCCATCAAACTGTTAACAGAGGTGATCTCAAGGAAGGGGCCTGGAATGGCAGGGGGCGCACAGGATGACTCTGAATTCTATAAGAATGTGTGCCTGTATCACTTTAAAAATAAATTTTAACATAGACATAATCATTTTGAAATACAGCAAATGCTCATCCCTTTAGTGCGTCTTAGACTGGATTCTTCTCACCGGGTTCAAAATAAAAGGTGACTCATCACTCCTCTGAAACATCCTTTTCTTCAGAGAATTGAGAAACAGGCTTAGTTTCAGAATGTGAAATCAGGCCAGGGTTCAACCATCTAGAAATGCAAAGTTAATGTAGAGTAAAAATGAAAGGGTTTGAAAAGCGGATCTGAGCAGGCAGGCAACCACCACCCAGCACTGGGCGCTGTCCTGCTCCGACCCCCACACCAGTCCGGAGATAGGGACACAGGCCCTGGTCCTTCCTTCAGTGTTTACAGCTGGAAATGTACAATTAATTCTAGCTTTTCAACAGGCTTCCCTGATAGCTCAGTTCATAAAGAATCCGCTTGCAATGCAGGAGAGCCCAGTTCAATTCCTGGGTTGGGAAGATCTGCTGGAGAAGGGATAGGCTACCCATTCCAGTATTCTTGGGTATCCCTTGTGGCTCAACTGGTAAAGAATCCACCTGCAACGCGGGAGACCTGGGTTCAATCCCTGGGTTAGGAAGATCCCATGGAGATGGGAAAGGCTACCCACTCCAGTATTCCAGCCTGGAGAAGTCCATGGACTACAGTCCATGGAGTGGCAAAGAGTCAGACATGACTGAGCGACCTTCACTTCACTTCACTTTCAATAGACAGACTTAGGTTTGGGGATGCTGGTTCCTGTATTTTCAGCTTGTATTAAAATTTCCCAGCAACCAGAAATTCTCCCAAAGGCCCTGATTTTAGGAGTGCTTTCAGAGACATGGAAAAATAGAAATCACCCACCATAAAGATATCCTTAAGAAATAAAAATCGTGAGTCAATGGCGCAGGAAGACAACTGGTCACCTTGCATGCCTCGGGTGCCCTCTTGCTGGGCCACCAGGTACCTGATCAGAGCATTTGTTGGCTACGGGGCTACAGTGAGACACCAGTCCCAGGAACCTGGGCACAGGGCTGCTCAGGATGAAACTGGCAAAGTCTACCCAAGCCCTGAGCTCCAATCAGTGAGCCAGCTTGTCCTGCAGCCCCAAGACCAAGAACCAAGCTGTATGACAGTCAGTGAAAGCCTGATGAACTCTACAAAACCATCCTAGAAGGGAGAGATACTCAGCCTGAAAAACACAGCTGAGGTTGAATCTTGCAGGCAAACATTGGCAGGGCTCCCTCTTTGGGAGACAGTCCTGGCTAGGGGCAGCAAGCTCCTGTCCCCTTGAAAGGGCTATTCCCATGTGGGGAAGAGCATCTCCTCTTCCTAAGTTGAAGGGCACGTCTGAAGAGCCCATAACTCAGCAAGCCTGAGATCAACTTCCCACGGACATGTCAACAAGGATGGAATGTTCCGGTGGGTCTGCCTCTGACCTCTGAACCACTGGAGAGCTGAATTTCTTGCTGGAGAAGAATGAACAGCTGGGGGTCCCTGTGAGCTTAGTGAAACATGAGTTTGCCCTTAAGAGGTAAAGACTCCCTTGCAAGATTCTGTTCTGGGGACTCCTCCTCCTGGGAACTGGAAAAATCTTTCCTGTCATCCATCAGACTGTTGCCGCACGCCCTGAAGAAACCTGTTCACCAGAAAAGATTTTTCCCATTCTCACTGTGGGAGATTCTCTGAGAAAGGACAGAGCTGACCAAGGTCACCTAAGCAGTTAATGACAGGAGTTAAGAGGGGACTCAGTCTGTTCTCAAAGTGCTTGGATCTCAAAGCACTTGGTGAAAGGGCTGCCATTCTGGTGCAGTCAAGGAGTGTAGTGGGGCTTTCTCTAAGAACAGCATCACTTCCCCACCCCAGTGAAGGGATCTGAGTTGTTCTGATTTGTCCTCCCTAATGGAGAAGAAGTCAAAGAGGAGGGAAGAAGAGCAGAAACTGAAGAAGATATAGACTACTTGTGCCCCCATGGAAATACATCCATGAGTCACACAAATTGTAACACTAGCATCCCATGGAGGGACACTTAGACTAGCTGATTTCCACTCAAGGGGCCCAGCTGTTGAGTTCTCAAAGGTTGCTCATTACAGCGAGTTGCTGTTGTTCAGTCACTCAGTCATGTCCTGCTCTTTGCGACCCTATGGACTGCAACATGCCAGGACTCCCTGTCCTTCACTATCTACCAGACTTTGCTTAAATTCATGTCCATTGAGTCGATGATGCTATCCAACCATCTCCTCCTCTATTGTCCCCTTCTCCTCCTGCCCTCACTGTTTCCCAGCATCAGGGTCTTTTCCAATGAGTCGGCTCTTTGCATCAGGTGGCCAAAGTACGGAGCTTCAGCTTCAGCATCAGTCCTTCCAATGAATATTCAGTGTTGATTTCCTTTAGGATTGACTGGTTTGATCTCCTTGCTGTCCAAGGAACTCTCAAGAGTCTTCTCCAGCATCACAGTTCGAAAGCATCAGTTCTTAGGCACTCAGTCTTCTTTACAGTCCAATTCTCCCATCCGTACATGATTACTGGAAAAACAGTGAGTACTGAAGGAAAAACAAAAGACCTACAGGTATATCTGCCTCCATACAGACAAGCATGTCCACATAAGGTGCAGGGTCCTGGGTGAGAACCCTGGAGCCGTTCGTGCTGGGCACACGGCTGCAGGCATCCTGCCCCTCCTGAGTGAGACGAGTCCTCATCCAGATCAGAGTCAGGAAACTTGGGTTTCGTTTCTGCCCTGTCACCAAACAGCTGGGAGACTCAGAGAAAACCCCCTTAATTTTCTAGGCTTCTGTTTCTTCTCTATTTTCTACTATTTTGTTCTGAATATAAAACCAGTGTGAGACCCTGGTGGTCCAGTGGCTAAGACTCTGAGTTCCCAATGCAGGCAGCCCACCAGGGTCAATCCCTGGTGCAGGAACTAGATCCCATACCCCACAACTAAGATCTGGCGCAGCCAAATAAATAAATACGTAGTAAAACCAATGCACATTCAGTGTAGAATATGCAGAAAGCCCAGAATAAAATAAAGAGGAAATAATCATGGATAATTTCATTGTCAAAAAGCAAGCACTGCTCATGGTTCAACAAATTTCTCTCCAGTCTTATTTTACACATATTGACATGGCTTTTTACCCCTGAGAATGTAACTAGAGTGCGCTGTACAATACAACTCAGAGTTAAGCTTTTTGTTTTAACCCAACATTATATTGTGAGCATCTTTCCATGTTATTAAACACTGCCTGTGCATTACTTTCACGCCCATGTAACATTCCATGATGGGGATGCACCATAAGTGACTTAACCCACTCCCTTTGCTATGTTGTTTCCAATGCTGTAAATCATGACTAATGGAGAGAAACTTTTCTGTGGTATGAAATGACTTCTGCAAATAAGATCATCCGTATCATTTTTCTAGAGGCAACGCATATACATTAATATATGATATTTGCTTTTCTCTGACTTACTTCACTCTGTATGGCAGTCTCTAGGTCCATCCGTGTCTGCAAATGGTGCGATTCCATCCCTTTTTCTGGCTGAGTAATATTCCTTTGTATATATGTTCCACGTCTTCTTTATCTATTTCTCTGTTGATGGGCATTTAGGTTGTTTCCACATCTTGGCTATTGTGACTAGCACTGTTATTAAAAGAGGGGTGCATGTATCTTTTTTAATTATAGATTTCTCTGGATATACACCCAGGAGTGGGATTGCTGGGTCATATGTTAGTTTTAATTTTAGTTTTTTAAGTCAGCCGGAGCAGGGAAAGCAGCTGTTACAAATGCCTGTTCAGAAGCAGAACTTAAGAGGCTCCTTTTGCTCTCTTTCTCCATCATTCTGTCCCTCCCATCCATCTTCAGAAATCAGACAAAAGTCCTGCCTGAATGAAACCCCAGTGATGCTCGGAAGAGGCTACTTTTCCAACAGAGCAAGTGGCCGAGCCCCTGGGGTCTGCTGAGGCCAGTCTGGGAGGCCTGGGAGGGACACATGTGTCCCCGAGTAGGTATGTGTGGCACACAAGGGCTCTCGGCCTCCCAGGCCTCGCGATTCTCAATGGGCCACATCACAACTCTGCTAGCAGTTGCAGACATGCCCCAGAATAGAGAAACAGGAAAAAAAAAAAAACAATTCTGAGAACTCAAATCCCTTTTCACAAAGCCCAAGAGGTGCCCTTTATGCATCTGCCATCTGTCATCACGAAATTCACAACAGTTCCCCAAGTCTCACAACACGGACGTTCCTGACGGGGTCACCAGAGCAGCTGAGATGCCCTGACAGTCAAACAATGTGCAGCAAGGTGAAGCCCGGTGAGAAAATCCCACTAAACAAACACTGAGGGGTCACCAGCTCAGAAAGCAAGGTGCACTTAAACCCACTAATTGGAAATAACTCCAAGCGTTTCAGACATGACGTATTGACAATAAGGGGCAAACGTGGGATTAGCGACCTCCAAAAGACAGAGAGGGCTTTTGTTCCATCTTTGTCAGAGCAGAAGTCCCCACCCTGTGTTTTGAAATTCCCATCAACTACCCTGTGCCAATTTCCACATTTCCAGATTTTAATAATGTGGCCAGGGTTAGATTTTTAGTTTCCCCCATTCTAGGTCAGGGAGCAGAACGAATGTGAGGAAGGGGGAACGGGCAGGGAATCAATAAAGCATCGGAAGTACCAGGGAGGGCGTATCATCCTGGTCTTTCCCAGAGGTCAGCTAAGCAGACAGACACCCTACACTGCTGTCCCAATGGGAAAAGCCACACACGTTCTCAGAGGTTTGGGTTTTGGTGGTGGTTGTTTTCAAGGCCATCTTGTCAAGCTGTATTTGCCAAGGTTCTCGTTGCCGCTCGGTCGCTCAGTCACATCCAACTCTTTGCGAGCCCATGGACTTGCAGCACGCCAGGCTTCCCTGTCCTTCACCATCTCCCGGAGCTTGCTTACTCCTAGATGGAGGTTTCTTGGTTTTGTTTTTGTTGTTTCTTGTCTTAATATGCTGCAGAATTTCACTGAGCTTGATAAGCAACTAAAAAGAAAGCAAAGGGTTTCTGAAAGTGCCTTATGAGCCTGGAACCTGGTTTGGTTTTGGAGGCATGAACATTTTGTCAAACAATACTGAAACAAATCCATTTCCGAAACAGAATAGCTTGGGACTTCTAGAAACCCTTGTAGAATTTACTGTCAACTTTGGTTTGATAGTATACTCATATCCAGCATCACTTCCACCGGGAGAATGCGGGAGCCTAGGGGCAAAGGGAGACATTGTATTTTTGTTTAATAAGGACCATTTTTAAGACCTTTATTGAATCTGTTACAACATTGATTCTGTTGTTTATGTTTTGGTTTTTTGGTCTCTAGGTGTGTGGAATTAGGGGATCTTAGCTCCCTCACTAGGGATCAAACCCACACCCCCTGCATTGGAAGGCAAAGGTTTAACCACTGGACTGCCGGGGAAGTCCCCTCAGGGGGACATTTTCATCAACTAGCTCCATATGTAGTCCCCAAGATGCAGATAAGCCCAGCTGTGGCTTCCTGAGCGCTCTGTGTCAGGCTTGCCTTGCACAGAATCACCCAGCTATGGAGTAGAGGAACAGACAAGAACCCAAGTCTGCCTCTCCAAACATCCTGGTCCCTACAGTGCAGAGCTGGGTGGAGCTCTAGCCATAGAGGAAGGCTCTTAGGTCCCCCAAGCATCCCACCTCCTGCACTAAGATCCACAGTCTTGAGTTAAGTACACACGATAGACCAGCTGGGGACAGAGGCCACATCTCAGCCTAGGTCAGGCTCAAAGCGGCTGCTCTGAAAGGGATGATGTCACTCAGGACAGGTGATGTTATTCAAGACACCGCAGCCCCTTACCACAGTGGAGTTGATAAGGGGCCTGCCCCAGTCTTTACACGGGATTACAGAATGGCTGTCTAGGTGACAACCTCACGCATACAGACACAAGTGGAAAGCTTGCTGCACTGGATAAAAGAACAGGTGTAAAACCAGGGCTGTTTGTTTTGGCTGCAAGTTACGTGGGATCTTAGCTCTCCAATGAGGGATCAAATCTGCACCCCCCGCACTGGAAGGTGAAGTCTTCACCACTGGACCACCAGAGAAGTTCCCCGTAGGAAGACATTTTAACCCACCAGCTCCGTTGTTCCCAAGATTCAGATAAGCCCAGCTGCCACCTCCCAGGGGCTCCATGCCAGGTGTGCATTGCCATGTGCAAAACCCACTGAGGAGGCAAAAAGAGGATGGTGTGTTGAGGGCTAAGCAAGTTGCATGAACTGGGCTGAGGCTGTTGGAACGTCCTTGTGGCTAAAGAAAGGTTTCCCAAGGATTCTAGAAGTTGCCTCCTCTCTCCTGTCTCTGGTGAGACTGAGAGGCACTCGGGGAGACCTAGCATGGTCCCCAGGGCCAGATATATCGCTCACATGCAAACGCTTCGGTCAGTGTTCCCACTGGGTGCCAAGCGCCTGGGGAGCATATGTGCTAAGTCACTTCAGTCATGTCTGATTCTTTGCAACCCTATGGACTGTAGCCTGCCAGGCTCCTCTGTCTGTGGGATTTCCCAGGCAAGAATACTGGAATAGGTTGCCATTTCCTCCTCCAGGGGATCTTGCCAACCCAGGGATCGAACCTGTGCCTCTTACGTCTCCTGCATTGGCAGGCAGGTTCTTTACCACTAGCGCCACCTGGGAAGCCCATACACTCAGCAAATAAGAGATCGGCCCAGCCACCCAACCCTCCTGTTTGCAAAGCACCCTAAAATAAGATTCCACAAGTTGGAGATGCCATCAGGTTTCACATTTGGCCAAGCACTTGGCCATGGGACACGTCAGAGGTCAATGGCAGCTGTGTTTCCTGCTCCTGGGAGCCCAGTGGGCCCCCCTCCCTCCCCCGCAGGTGAATGCCTGCTCGAGGCTGCCCTAGTGAATCCCCCTTTCACAGTGATCTGATGAATAGATGGTCTGTGTTTTCTTTAGCATTCTCTTTAACGGCCTGCACCATGTACCAGCAACCCAGCTGTGCGTGTCAAATAAAATGTATTGGGGTCAGATGGATTCTCACAGAGCACCGAAACGCACAGCACACCAAGCAAAGGGCACCCAACCACAGTACGCATATTCTAGAAAGTTCTGCGAAGAACAGTGGGACTGCTCCAAGAGCCAGCTGGGTTACCAAAATATTGAGTCAGGTGGCATCCTTTCATATCATTACCCCATTCTCTTTCTCTTTTCTTTAAGATTTTTCAAATACAGTTATGCAAAAGACTTCTGTTTTTAAACTCACTGTGCAAACACTAACATTTTACCCAGCCCAGGTAGATAACATCAGCTCAGGTTGAACGCGAAGCTATAACTGATTCAGCTTTGCAATGTGACCTTTAATTGTCCTGCAGAAATGAGAAGCGGATTTAGAGAAATGGTGAATTGCTTTTGATGTTATATACACAGGGACTGCCCCTCTGAAGCATGTGAGTTCTCTTCAAAGGAGCCAATGCTTACAAACCGAAGGAACACCAGAAGGCAGGCTTGCGGAGGAAGAGGGGGTCTTTTAAACCTATACTAGAACAGGTGGGTTCAAGAAACGCAGAAAAGGGTACGTGGAAACAGACTTTTACTGACATGGTGATACTTGAAAGAAAAAATAAACACGTGTCTCTTGTTCCATAACTAAATGAAATAAGCTAAAGTCATAAGGAGAGTACGTGTGTTTACAACCCAGCCCAGAGTCAACTCGTTACCTCTGACTTTCTGTTCTGGTTAAAAACATCTCTTTCTTTAGCCTGCTGGCAAATACGCCCTCACAGTCAAGAGCAGATGTGGCTCACAGCGCCCAGGGAAACACACGCCAGGCAACAGACCGCTGCCGCGGGCTCCCACACCTGCAGGTGATGTCACCCAGCTCCATCTCACCCCAGAAGTCTATTAACATGAAGAAGCAGGTGCCATCAAACCAAAACCCACTCTTAGAAAGCATTTGCCTCATCCGCCGGAGAGTGGAAATGACAAATGAGATGCTGCACTTCCACTCACCTTCCATGTCTGACAAGGGGGGGCAAGGGGGGGCCCTCCCCAGCTCCCCCATCTTCCCAGGACACCTGTTTCCTAATATTCCAAGGACTCCAGATGCAGCCAGAACAAAAGCTGGGGAGAAAACCCTGATCCCTGGATACTGCGTGCTCCTTTGTTTCAAGGAATTTAGTCTTTTCTCTTTAGCAAAAAGGTAGTTAATCCCGGGTCAGTCTTCACTAATCTCTTGTCCCTGAAACAGCTTTCCTCTTTGGTGAGTGACCATGCATATAGAAAGGACTCAACATATACAAGCTTCCCTGGTGGCTCAGTGGTAAAGAATCCACCTGCCAATGCAGGAGCTGCAAGTTCAATCCCTGGGTCAGGAAGAGCCCCTGGAGAAGGAAATGGCAACCCACTCCAGTATTCTTGCCTGGAAATCCCATGCACAGAGGAGCCCAGCGGGCTACAGTCCATGGGGTTAGGGCCCCAGTTCCCAGGGTCACAAATAGTTGGACACAACTTAGCAACTAAACAATATATATACAAAGCACATAAAAATTATATATCTGGAATTCCTTTTAAAGTACTCCAGCAGGAGAAGGGCAGGACAGAGATGAATTAAAATTGTCAAAATATTAATAACTAGAAACCAGGAGATGAGTATTTGGGAATTACCTATGCTACACCCCTGGTGTATGAAATTTGCCATAATGAAAATATGTTTTAAATATGCAACATTTCAGTTGTTGGTCCAACTCCTTTTTCCTACCCTCCTTAGTATCAGAGTCCCAGTTTTATTCATGTCATCACCCTCCTCCATGGAGTCACTGTGCTTCATTAAACCAACTCACCTTTTCAGTGATGGCCTTAGGAATGGACAGCTACTTTATCTGGCCAATGAGAGATGAGGGGAGGTTTCTTGAAGGGTTTTGGGGGAAAAAAGTAACTGCTACAAAGTGACATATAGACACTCTTCTGCCACATGTTGTATTAGCATGTGACAGCAAGAACCACAGCAGTCACTTTGTCACCATGAGGCAGTCGGTCAAAGACAAACCGATATGCTGAGGACTGCGGAGAGGGAAGATCAGAGCAACCCTGGTCCTTGGGGATGTCGTGGCACTCACGAATAACCACCCTGAAACTGCCTCATGTCAGGAATCATTAAGTGAGAAAACAACACACTTACCACTTAAAACAGTCCAGCCAGGGTTTCCTGTTACTCATAGCTAAAGGCATCCTGCTTGATACAAAATAACTGCAGGGCAACAAGACAAGAATGATGAAGAAGACTGACACATGGGGAGAATTATCATAGTCTCAGCAGCATCTGAGTTAGAATCAGCATAGCTGTTACTCTAAGCAAGACTTGAGATTTACTCTGTATATCCCCTTAGCATACAAGGCCTTCTCTCTTATTTCATGGAACATATTATATATATCTGGGTTTCCCTGGTGGCTCAGTGGTAAAGACTCTGCCTACCAATGCAGGAGACACGGGTTCGATCCCTGCGTGGGGAAGATCCCCTGGAGAAGGAAATGGCTACCCACTCCAGTATTCTTGCCTGGGAAATCCCAAGGACAGAGGAGCCTGGAGGCTACAGTCCATGGGGTCACAAAGAGTCAGACACAATTACACATTGTGTACATCCAACCCTAAGAATCTGCAGGTTCCACATTGGTAGATTCAACCAACAATAGATCAAAGATATTTGAAAAAAATTCCATAAAGTTCCAAAAAGCAAAACTTGAATTTGTTGCATACCAGGAGCTATATACATAGCATGTACAATGCATACAGGCAATGTGCATAAGTTTTATTCAAATACTGTTTACATATACAGGACATGAGCACCCTTGGATTTTAGTATCCCGAGGGTTCCTAAAATTCATTCTCTGAGGACACAGAGGGATAACTCTAGTTTATATCGTTGACCATCAATCAGGTGTATCTTGTATCTTCTCATGCAAAGATGCTCTTTGATTTGTTTGGAGCATTTTCTCAAATGGTATATTGTATTCACAGGTTAGTGGGGGCTCCTAATATACCATAAAGAGCCTGGTCTTTATTAAGTGGCTGTGTGGCCTTGGTCAAATTCCCCAACCTCTCTGAGTCTATAAAACATTATCAGTAATACTTATCTTAGGGGCTAACAGACTTAAATGGGGATGTCTACAGTGTCTAAAGCATAGCACACTTCCATTGCATCCATACCAAGACCGGTTTCAAGGTCAAGGTTAACTGTTAGGAACTAGCAGTACCGCTTTTTTTTCCTTCTTTTACCCTGTTTGAGGTATACAAAAAAGTAACAAGTTTAAAGAAGAAGCAATACAATTTCCTTTTCTACCAACAGGCTTGTCTCTAACACCTAACATTTCTTTCTCCCCCATCAACTTTCATCACAAAGGATATGTGATTAAAAAGAAGATCCTTTAAAAAATGGTACAAATGAACTTATTTAGAAAACAGAAATAGAGTCACAGATGTAGAAAACAAACAAACTTGTGGTTACCAGCCGGGAAGGGAAAGGGATAAATTTGGAAATTAGAACTAACATAGACACAGTGCTGCTGCTGCTGCTAAGTCGCTTCAGTCGTGTCCGACTCTGTGGGACCCCAGAGACGGCAGCCCACCAGGCTCCCCCGTCCCTGGGATTCTCCAGGCAAGAACACTGGAGTGGGTTGCCATTTCCTTCTCCAGTGCATGAAAGTGAAAAGTGAAAGTGAAGTCGCTCAGTCATGTCTGACTCTTCACGACCGCATGGACTGCCGCCTACCAGGCTCCTCTGTCCATGGGATTCTCCAGGCAAGAGTACTGGAGTGGGGTGCCATTGCCTTCTCCGTGCCTTCTCCTACTATATATAAAATAGATAACTAATAAGAACCTGCTGTATAGCACAGAGAACTTTACTCAGTACTCTGTAATGACAAATATGGAAAAAAAATCTTAAAAAAGTATACATATAACTGATCAACACATGCACACCCATGGCAGATTCATATCAGTGTATGGCAAAACCAATACAATATTGTAAAGTAATTAGCCTCCAATTAAAATAAATTTATATTAAAAAAAGTACATGTATAACTGATCAACTTTGTTGTACAACTGAAACTAACACAACAAGGTAAACCAACTATACTCCAATAAAAATTAACTTAAAAAAAGAAAATAAAAAGAAGTCACTAAAAGGTCTTCCTTGAGAATGAAAGGCTCCGTGGGGTCAGTCAACTCTCTCAACTGGGAAAGAGTTTCTTGGAACACAGGTTGGTGGCTCCTCCCCCTCTACTCCTGGCCCCAAGTCCTACATCAGGTGTGAGAGACTGGGGTGGGAGAGGTTGAGGGACCAGTTGAGCAGAGCAGCGGTCTCTGAACTCATAACCCTGCACCAGACAGACAAGGGCCACTGCTCCCTCCTCTTTTCAAGGGATGAAATGAAAACTCGGAAAACCCTGGTCCCTCCTGGATCACTTGAAAAGGGGTCCCCGCTCCCCTGGGGTTGAGCAGGCTTTCTAGACCTCTGACTCTGGACAGCCCTTGTGGATGGCTTCCATGATATCAACACACCACCCGAAGTCTCTAACATGCTTCCATAAATCAACTCAGTTTTCACGTCAGTAAAGTTATTTTAGATGGAAATTTTCTATCAGCATAGCCTGCCCTTCCATCATCATTTAATTTAATTTAATTACAAACAAACACCCCTCCCCAGGGGCTGGGGCTGGAACAAGATTGTAAGCCACATGAGTCATCTCCAGGGACCACCTCCCCCCATCACCATGCAACAATATGGGCTTCCCATATTGGTTAAGAATCCGCCTACCAAGCAGGAGACTTGGGTTCCATCTCTAGGTTGAGAAGATCCCCTGGAGAAGGAAATGGGAACTCACTCCAGTATTCTTGCCTGGGAAATCCCATGGACAGAGGAGCCTGGCAGGCTACAGTCCATGGGATCACAAAGAGTTGGACACGACTTAATGACTAAACAACAACAACAACCATTCTCTCCTGATTTAATTTCTATGTTTAAACAAACAAGCAAAGAGATAAAATAGAACCAAACGATTTTCATGGAATATTAGCTGGTGTTTTGTCAACACAGAAGCCAACATAGCTTGTGAGCCTCTTAATAACAGATTTGATTCAATCTCTGCTACTGGGTACTTGATACCTGCCAGCCCTGAAGACGCGAAGAGCAATGAATACTCTGCTGACGTTGAGAAGCTCTCAGTCTTTCTCCAGCTTGGGGACTGTTCACATTTGAGGCCAGATAGCTCTTTGTGGGGAGAGACTGTCATGTGCCTTGTGGGATAATCAGCAGCACCCTTGGCCATGGATGCCAGCGGGACCCAACCTCCTTGTTGGATCAACCAAAAACATCACCAGATATCCCTGGGAAGTAAAATCACCCCAGTGTAAAACCACTGGTCTTGGGGTGTAAGTAAATAACCACACACATGCCACAAAGTAGGAGACCAACATGGATGGGGTGAGGATGAGACAGCAGCTTGCTCTCCAGACAAGAAATGCCGTGGCCATCAGGAGACCTACACACGAGGACACAAAGCTCCTTCCGTGCCTCGAGCTCCCATCACCACCTCCACCCCCATGGGCTCCCAGGAGGTAGAGACTCTTGTATAACTGAGCAAGCTGCTGCAACCAGCAGTCCTGTCTACCTTATAAAAGATGGGGGAGCATAAATTTACATATTTACTTCTCTGCATGGCACTTGACACTCTACCAACCTCAGCAGGAAACATGATCAAGTGATAAGACACCTCAGGAAGACAAAAAAAAAAAAAAAGCTGCCTTGGCACAATTCCTCTTGCACTGGGCCCACAGCAGATGGCACGCAGGAGGATCCCCTTCAGGAGGAATCCCAGGTGCCCTGGAGGCCCATTCCCCTGTGCAATTTAGAGTCTGCAGGATGGTTTTGATGTCCAGGCAGTCTGAGTCACAGAAGAGGCCAAAATGTCATTCATATACAACAACTTAATAAACAAGGTACCTTGATGACTCAAAGGAGGTGAACCTAGAACTTTCTGTGGCTAGCGTAACAGTCTCAGGATTACTTTTCGCCAATCAAACTGTGCATTACAGCTCGAGAAACAGGAACTTCCCCGGTGGTACAGTGGATAGGAATCCGTCTGCCAATGCTGGGGACACAGGTTTGATCCCTGGTCTGAAGATCCTAAAAGCTTCGGTGATAATAAGGCCCTAGCGCCACAACTACCGAGCCCCTGCTCTAGAACCCATGCGTGCTAAGTCACTTCAGTCACGTCCAACTCTTGAGGACCTTACTGACTGCAGCCCACCCGGCTCCTCTGTCCATGGGATTCTCAAAGCAAGAATACCGGAGTGGGTTTCCATCCCCTCCTTCAGGCAATCTTCCCAACTCAGGGATGGAGCCCATGTCTCTTTTGTCCCCTGCATCGGCAGGCGGGTTCTTTACCACTGGGCCCAGGAGCCCCAACTACTGAAGCCTGTGTACCTAGAGCCTGTGCTCCGCAACAAGAGAAGCCACGACAAGGAGAAGCCCCCGCAACATGATGAAGAGGAGTCACGGCTCCCTGCCACTAGAGAAAAGCCTGCAGGTAGCGACGAACACCCAAAAATAAAATAAATAGGTTATCTAAAAAGGAGAAAGAAAAAGGGTTAAGCTAAAAAATATTAACAAGAAAGAAAAAAAGAAAGAAACTTGAGAAACACCCTTGAGGATGATGTGTAGAACCTTCAGTCCAGCTTATAGGTCAGCCATAGAGAAGCCTCAGGTATGCCAGGCTCCTCAGGGCGTCAGCCTGAACAGAGAACCCCAGGCCCTCTCCCACTTAATGGAAATACTAACAAGGCCTTAGCAAACGCTGCTCCCATCAAACGGGTGATGCATGCCCACTGCCACAGGACCCGCTGGACCAGGGCATTAGGGTGCTGATTAAAGGAATACATAGAAGACCCTGCATGTCCCTTCATGCAGTGGGGCTGCCATAAGCACTGGCCTGCTCAGTAGCCCCAAGCTGGGCAGAGCAACTGTTTCTCTAAGAATGAGGAAAATCCTGCCGGTGGACTTCATCCAGCTCGGTTCTCTGTGAAGAGGTTGCCCCATTCACTGGGTGCCGGGTGCCCTGCCCGCCGTCCAGAGCAGTCAACCAAGTGGGAGTTAGGGTGACCCCTGCCACACTCGCCCGAGCAGCTGGGGGTGGCATACAGAGCTGTCTTCTCACCACTTTCTCACCGGCGAGATCTAGAAGCAGCTGCAGCCTGGACCCTGGGTCTCGGCCGAGGAGTTCTGCAGATGGATGAGGTGGGCAGCGCCTCTCGGAACGTGACCCCAGGCACCTGCACTGGAGCCCCCATTCCCCGATGGAGGGAGCCAGCCTGGCCCAGCGTATCATCCCAGCATCCCTTAGTGGGCAGAGGGCCAGGGATGGAGAGCGAGCGCTGGGCAACCCTGGTGGCCCCTCTAGTGCTCCTTGCCCTGGCAGCAGCCTTGTGGGTGAAGAATGAGGTCAAATCAAATTGCCTCCTGCTGAGCCACCCCCACTGAGAGGATCTCACTCCATCCAGCACCTTTCGATCTAAAAGGCCCACAGGGACTTGCCTGGTGGTGCGGTGGATAGGAATCCGCCTGCCAGAGCAGGAGACATGGGTTCATTCCCTGATCCGGGAAGATCCCACATGCCATGCAGCAACTAACCCCGTGCCCCAAAACTACTGAGCCTGCGCTCTGGAGCCCAGGTGCCTCAACTACTCAAGCCCACATGCCCTAGACCCCATGCTCCACAACAGCAGAAGCCACAGCAATGACAAGCCTGCACACCGCCAGGAAGAGTGGCCCCTGCTTGCCGTAAGTAGAGAAAACCTTTGCAAAGCAATGAAGATGCAGGGCAGTCAAACAGTAAATTTTTTAAAAAAGTTTTAAATAAGAAGCTCACGGCTGACAGAAGTCCTGACCACATCTGTGAAACAGCTTCAAGAGCCCAGCCAGTTAAACTGCATCTTGTTAGAGGTGTCCACTCTCCTTAATGCAGATGGTGAAGGGAACAAAGTAAGGGAATGGATGCCTCATTTTGAGCACACAAAACACAGCCTAAATCCAAAGGCAGGGCCCCTGAGACCACAGCCCGAAGCACGTGGAATCAGGACTGTCCCTGCAGCCTCAGACTCGGTGGTCTCAGCGCTTACAGGGGCCTGGGCTCTCTCCACCCTTGACTGTCTTTAGTTCAACGTGAAATTCACACATTCTTGGTGTTACAGTTCTATGACTTGGTGGTGGTTGTTGTTTCTTTTTTTTTTTACTGAAAACATTATATTTACTTAGATATAGATTTTTTACCATATATCACGTGAGGAAAACTTTAGTTAAGAAAATTAGTCTGCATAGTCCTAAAAACTTCTTTATAAAATATACCTCTACTAAATTTAGTTTTTATCTTGGACTTATCGTTTTCCATGTTTCTCAACACATTATTCTCTGTTTCCTTCAAGTTGGTTGGTGATGCAGCATTTCTTGAAAGATCCCTCTTTTGCTGTCTCCAAGGATTGTCTTTTGAGTCTCTGATAACCATTCTGAAAGTTGTGAGGCTGGTGCTTTTTTCTATTTGAAAGCTCATAGTTTTAGGTTTTTTTCAGTTGAATTAAATTTTGCTGAAACTGAAGCAGCTTCTGTTCAAAAACAACAGGAAGTTTTTAAACAAATTGATGTTTCAATACTCTAACAGTATCTTGTGTGATGCCTGAATTTGGTCATTCTAGCCCCTCGTTACAGTTTGCTTTATCTATTTCGACGGAAATAGTTCTGAGGTTTGACAAACATGTACAGTCTTGCAACTGCCACCAAAATTTAGAATATTTTGTCTACCTCCCCCACCAAAAATCCCTCATGTCACCTTCTCAACCCCACCCTCAACCATGACAACCACTGACCTGTTTTCTTCCCTGTGTGTGTGTGTGTGTGTGTGTGTGCACGCTCAGTCGCTCAATCATGTCCAGCTCTTTGCAACCCCAAGGACTGCAGCCCACCAGGCTCCTCTGTCCATGGGATTTCCCAGCCAAGAATCCTGGAGTGGGCTGCCATTTCCTTCTCCAAGGGGTCTTCCTGATCCAGGGATTGAACCCACCCCTCCTGCATTGGCAGGTGGATTCTTCACCTCTGAGCCACCTCGGAAGCCCTTTCTTCCCTATCGTTCTCCCTTTTTCAGAATGTCATACGGATGGAAGCATACAGTCTGTGCTTTCGAATCTGGCTTCTTTCATTCCGCACGGTGCCTTCTTACTACTGAGTCATATTTCGGGTACAGATGTGCCAGTGAAATATGGGATGTAGAAGTTTGTTTATCCAACTTCCTGGGTGAAGGACAGTAAAGACTGTTTTCCATTTGGGGCTATATTATGAATAGAGATGCTGTGGACTTGTGCTTATAAGTCTTGGTGTGGGTAAACGTTTTCATTTCTCTTAGTACAATCTGGACTAGAGTCACTGGATCATACAGCAAGGTAATTGTTAACGTTTCCCTGGTGGCTCAGACGGTAAAGAATGTGCCTGCAATGCAGGAGACCCAGGTTCGATCCCTGGGTCGGGAAGATCCTCTGGAGGAGGAAATGGCAACCCACTCCAGTATTCTTGCCTGGAGAATTCCACAGACAGAGGCGCCTGGCAGGCTACAGTCCATGGAGTCCCCAACAGGTGGACATGACTGAGCAGCTAACTATGAGAAACTACCGAAGTGTTTTCCAAAATTGCCACACCATTTTGCCTTCCCACCAGCAAAGAATGAGAGTTGCTGTTTCTCCAAGTCCTCATCAGCACTCTCATATCATCAGGGTTTCTGCATTTTGTGTTTTATTGTTGTGCTTGGTTTTTTTATTTAAGCCATTCTGATATATGTCTAACGGTGTCTCATTGTGTCCTTAATTTGCATTTCCTTAATGCTAATGATGCTGAACTTCTCTTCATAGGCTGAAGAGAAGTTCAATGGCCATCTGCAGCTCTTCTGTGGTCAAGTACATCAGTTGAAGAATTGTTGCCCACTTATTAAATTGCTTTCCTGTCAAACACTTGTGACAGTTCTACATGTATTCTGGATGCGAGTCCTTTATCAGATAAGTGTTTTGAAAATATTTTCTTCTGGTTTGTTTTTCTGTCTTTTAGTTTCTTAGCAGCGGTTTTTCACAGCACAGATGTTTTTGCCTTTGATAAAATCCATTTTAGCAACTTTTATACTTTATGCTTTTTGTGTCTGAAGCAACCTTTGCCTGGCCCAAGGTCACAAGATTTTCCTGCTACATTTTCTTCTATAAAGTTTTTACTTATTCCTTTTACTTTAGGCTCATGACCCACTTTTGCTCAGTGTTATACAAGTTGTAAGGAATGGGTTGAGGCTTTGAGGTTTTGATTTTTCTTTCTTTGTTGGGTCACCTTGGTACTTCTGTGCCAATCAGTTGGTCATTTACGTGTGGGTCTACCTGTAGCTGTTACTGTGTTCCATTGACCTATATACCTGTCTTCCACCAATACCACACTATCTTAGCTACTGTAGCTTTAGGATAAGTCCTGAAGTTAGGAAGCACAACTTCTCCAACTCTGTTCCTTTGCAAAATTGCTTTGGCTATTCTAAGTCTTTTGCCTTGATATGTAAATTTTTGAGCTGTCATTTTTTGAATTAGCTTATCATTACACAAAACATTTATGCTTATGCTTCTATTTATTTATTTATTCTTGGCTGTGTCAGGTCTTCGTAATAGCATGTGGGCTTCTTCCCGATTGTGGTGCGTAGGTCCTAGAGTGCACGGGCTATGGAGTTGTGGCCAACGGGCTCGGCAGCCCCGCGGCATGTGGGCTCTTAGTTTCCCGACTGGGGACTGAACCCACGTCTCCTGCGTTGGAAGGCGGATTCTTAACCCCTGGACCACCGGGGAAGTCCCATTTGTTTATGTTTCTACCTTTTCACTTGAGCTGTGTTCATCAAAGTGAGCTGGGTGCCTTATCTTCTTGAAAGTAAAAGAGTGGTTATCTTTCAGAGACCAACCAGTGCCTCCCAGACCACTCACACAGAATGGCTTTGCCAAATGGCCTTGGCTGTGAGGGCTGGTCTGTGGAGCGCACACATTCTGATCTGGAGGGGCACATGCTGTGGGGAAGAAGGAGGTAATCTGCCTCTCCAGCCTGCTGCCTGAGACAGGAAGGAAAAGACACAAAAAGGAAAAGCTCTGAGAAGCACCCCTGAGACCTACAACAGGAAGGAATATGGCTCCTTGACAAATAGGTGAAGAGGAGATAACACAGAAGGGGCCACTGGAGGGTGCATAGGAGTTCACTGACGCAAGACAGGAAGAAAGTTAATTCTTCAAAGGAAGATGCCAGAGCAAGGGGTGAAGGAGGCAAGAAGCTCACGGCAGCAAAGTGGCAGGAGACAGAGGCTGGGGGCGAGGTCTGGAATCCCCTGCGAAGGGTCAGGGGATTCCTTATGCTATTCCACATAAGGAAGCCCATGGAAGCTCCTGAGTGGGAAGGGCATTACAGATCTGTATTTGAGAAAGATCTTTTTGGTGGCAAGCAAAAGATTCCCCAGGGGTCATTTTGTGGATATGGCAACAGATATGTGATGAGTACGTTTGACTGGGGAAATGGCCAGGATCCTGGACCAGAAGATCCCTAAAAGACAAAAACACCAACTGGAGATACCAGACAAGAGATTAAAAGGGGATGGAGAATCAAAAACTGAGCAGAAGACCTAAACAGACACTTTTCCCAAGAAGACATACAGATGGCCAACAGGCACATGAAAAGATGCTCAACGCTGCTAATGATGAGAGAAATGCAAATAAAAACTACAGTGAGGCATTCCCTCACACCAGTCAGAATGGCCATCATCCAAAAGTCTATAGATAATAGATGCTGGAGAGGGTGTGAAGAAAAGGGAACCCTCCTACACTGTTGGTGGGAGTGCAAGTCAGCGCAGCCACTAAGTAGAACGGTGTGGAGGTTTCTCAAAAAAGCTAAAACAGAGTTACCATGAGACCTAGCAACCCCACTCTTGGGCATATATTTGGAAAAGACGAAATCTATAATTTGAAAAGATACATGTACCCCAGTGTTCGTTGACAATAAACAAGACACAGAAGCAATCTAAGTGTCCACGGACAGAGGACTAGATAAAGAAGACGTGGTGCAAAAATACACACATTGGGATATTGTGTGTGTTAGTCATTCAGTTGTGTCGGACTCTTTGCGACCCCAGGACTGTAGCCCACCAGGCTCCTTGGTCCATGGGATTCTCCAGGCAAGAATACTGGAGTGGGTTGCCATTCCTTTCTCCAGGAGATCTTCCTGATGCAGGGATCAAACCCAGGTCTTCTGCATTGCAGGTGGACTCTTTACTGACTAAGCCATCAGGGAAGCCCAGAAATAGAATATTACTCAACCATTTAAAAAGGAATGAAATAATGCTATTTGCAGCCACATGGATGGACCCAGAGATGATCACACTAAGTGAAGTAAATCAGACAGAGAAGGGCAAATATCATATGATATCACTTATATGTAGAATCTTAAAAGAATGATACAAATGAACTTATTTACAACACAGAAACAGGCTCACAGACATAGAAAACAAATTCATGGTTACCATAGGGAAAGGGGGTGAGAGAAGGGTAAATTATGAGTTTGGGATCAGCAGATACACACTACTATACATACAATAGATAAACAACAAGGAAGCGCTGCATAGCACAGGGAACTATATTCAGTATCTTGTAATAACCTATGATGGAAAAGAATCTGAAAAAAGTATGTGTGTGTGTGTGTGTGTGTGTGTGTGTGTGTATTCTGGTGCACAGTCACTTAGCTGTACACCAGAAACTAACACAACATTGTAAATCGACTGTATTTCCATTTTTAAACAGGGTGGGGATGGAGAGGAACATGCATCTACCCCTTACTCCCCTGGACCTTGAAAAGCATCCACCTCTCACCAGGTACATCCACAACCCCCTGCCGAGTTCAGCTGTACAACCCCAGCCCCCAGCATCCTCACTCAGAGCATCTAACTCAGACACCCTGTGAATATTCATACGCTGCTCTTCAGGGGGCAATCTTTTGTGCTAGGTTTGTCTAAAGAAGGAAGCTAAAGCCGCAGCTGGTGCTCTGGGACCACACAGAGGGGTAGGTTGGGGAGGGAGGAGGGAGCGGGTTTCAGGATGGGGGGAAATGTGTGTGTACCTATTGCAATTTATGTTGATAAGTGGCAGAAACCCTCAAAGTACTGTAAAGTAACTGTCCTCCAATTAAAATAAATAAATTAATTGTTTTTAAAAAAGAACGCAATCTTCCAAAAGATGGTGTTGCTTTTAAGATTATACCATGGGGGCTGGATAAATTTCTTGGCGACCTTGAGTATAAATCTAGTTGGAGCCTCAATGTGAAGTCTGAAAAACAGACAGACGGAACAGTCGGCCGGAGAGCCCGAGTAACAGGATCAACTATTCCCTGGAAGGGGAAAAAAGGCCAGAAAGGCATCTCTGTTTATTTTCACAGAATGTGGAGAATAAGCGTCTCCATGAGATCAAACCAGCTCCAGATGGGAGTCGCTAGGTGTTTAAAGTCAATGTCCCAATGTCCTAATGGCCCTGCTTCGGTATGCTCCTCCCTTTGCATCTCAAAATTACAATTTCATCTGTTCATTCTGCTTCATCTACGAACTTCAAACTCTTCTTCTAATCTAAATCAGAACACAAAAGTACAAGACTCCTTCACTTCCTGCTTGGCCCACTTCTCTATGGGCTCATTCAAAACCAATACCTGAAGGCAGTCTTGGAATAACCTACAATCAGGGAGTCTGCCTTTTCTGTGTCTGGAGAAGGCAATGGCACCCCACTCCAGTACTCTTGCCTGGAAAATCCCATGGATGGAGGAGCCTGGTGGGCTGCTGTCTATGGGGTCGCACAGAGTCAGACACGACTGAGCGACTTCACTTTCACTTTTCACCCTCATGCATTGGAGAAGGAAATGGCAACCCACTCCAGTGTTCTTGCCTGGAGAATCCCAGGGATGGGGGAGCCTGATGGGCTGCCGTCTATGGGGTCACACAGAGTCGGACACGACTGAAGCGACTTAGCAGCAGTAGCAGCAGCAGCCTTTTCTGTGAGAGGCCACGCCCACCTTAGTCCAGCTCTGAACTGATCAAGCTGTCAACTCGCCCACTTCCCTGGGACTAATCACAGTCAAGTCTCCTCTGCCCTCGCCAGCCTTCAGATCTCAAAGCCTTTTAGGGGGTTGGTACCTTCAACTCTAAGATTAGGCTTAGAGCACAGGCCTGAATGGGGTACTGATTCTATCAAAGAAATTGACAGAAAAAAGTCAGCTGTGAAAATGATACACCTTTGGTACTGGTTTCGTGTCTAAGTCGTGTCTGCCTCTTTGTGACCCCATGGACTGTAGGTCCGCCAGGCTCCTCTGCCTATGGGATTTCCCAGGCAAGGATACAGGAGTGGGTTGTCATTTCCTTCTCCAGGGGATCTTCCTGACCCAGGGGTGGAACCCATGTCTCCTGCACTGCAGGCGTATTCTTTACCACTGAGCCACCAGGGAAGCCCTATGATACACTTTTAGTCTTCATCTAAAAGTCAGAACTCCGTGGCTTTCCATTTGACTAAAACAAGTGAAAACTTCCCTTCCTCCCTCATTTACTTCTTTATATTGAAGTAGTGGTTGGTTCACAATGTTGTGTTGGTTTCTGGTGCATGGCAAAGAATTGGTATATATGTGTGTATGCACATTCTTCTTCATATTCCTTTCTATTATAGTTTATTACCAGATATTGAATACAGCTTTCCTGAGCTATAAGTAGAAGCTTGTTGATCATCTATTTTATGCACAGCCCTTTGCCTCTGCTAACCCCAAGCTCCTCGTTTATCCCTCCCTTACCCCCTTGTCCCTTTGGTAATCTTACAAGTCTGTTCTCTATGTCTGTGAGTCTGCTTCTGTTTTGTAAATAGGTTCTGCTGCTGCTGCTGCTAAGTCGCATCAGTCGTGTCCGACTCTGTGCGACCCCATAGACGGCAGCCCACCAGGCTCCCCTGTCCCTGGGATTCTCCAGGCAAGAACACTGGAGTGGGTTACCATTTCCTTCTCTAATGCATGAAAGTGAAAAGTGAAAGTGAAGTCGCTCAGTCGTGTCCGACTCTTCGCGACATCATGGACTGCAGCCTACCAGGCTCCTCTGTCCATGGGATTTTCCAGGCAAGAGTACTGGAGTGGGGTCCCATGGCCTTCTCTGAAATAGGTTCATTTGTATCATATTTTAGAGTCCACAAAGAAGTGATATCATATGGTATTTGTCTTTGTCTGACTGACTTCACTTCGTATGATCATCTCTAGATCCAGCCACCCTTCCTTGTTTATTTAAAAACGACAAAATATTAAAAGAAACCAATTCTGTCAGGGGTCGCTTTGCTGCTCTCATACCATGCCTTCATGAGCCTTTCTTAGAAACATGGTCATGAGTGCCACGTGCCAAACTGTCCTGCTGTTGGTACACGTGACCTCTCCATCGCATCAGAGAACGAGAGCCAAAGCTGAGTGGATCCCTCTTGAGCCCGGTTCCCCTTGGCCCAGGGGTTCCTGTCAGGAGGGAGCAGGCATCCTCAGGTTGTTGCCCTGTGACAGGCAGGAAGAACACCTAAACTCTCTTACAATCTTGTCAAAAAAGAAAAAACAAAACACCCACACGGTGGGGGAACAATTTCCCCCACCGTGTGGGTGGCGGGGCCCCTGAGCTGTTATCTGCAAAGGGCACTTCTGGGGGTTACCCAGCTGTCACCACTGTGTGGATTCCACCCGAAAAACCTCAAGCCGAACAGTGGGGAATGAACAGCAAGACAATTTTCCACTCTGTGAAAATGACATGACTTTACACAAATAAACGAAAATGCCCAATAAATGAAATGAGTGCAGGATTTGCCGTCAAAGGCACGGGGGGTCACGGCTGATGCTCTTCCTTGCTCAGGACATCTATACGGTAGGAATATGAGGATGTCACTTTCCACCATCCCAGCTCCTCAGTCTTCTATCCTACACCACATCTCACACACACACACACACACACACACACACGCTCGCACTCCTCTACCACACACACAGGTCTAGAGTAACAGGTGTAGCAGGAGTTTGAACGATGCCTGGGGCAGAAGTGGGGATGGTTGGGGTGTGCGTGTATTAGTGTAGAGCTGGGGGTAGGGTTGAGGGGTCCTAACTCTGAACACCGTGCATGGTATTAATAAGAGATATTTGAGAGCCGAGGCACCAGTGCAGATGCATGGAAACAAAACCAGCATCCTTTGAGCCTCAAGCCCCTTTCTTGCCACACAAGAGCCCCTCTGGCTCCAGGCAGCTCTGCCCCCATGCGTCTGCAGCAGCCTAAGAGGTTCTGCCTGCTCACAGGGTTATCGGATCTTAGCAGGCCCTTTCCCTCCCACACTCAAATCCTTTACAGCCCCCTAGCCTGTTCCTCTTCACACTGAGGAATGTCCTCCCAAAAGTAGCCTCTTGGAACCATGCCTCCTCTCTGCCCTCTATCTCACCTCCATCCACGGAGGCTGTCTGCCAGGGTTTCTCTTCCACCTCGCTTGGCCCTGGCTCTCCTGTTGTGTTTGTGTGTGACCAGCCTCTCAGTCGTGTCCAGCTCTTTGGGACCCCAAGGACTGTAGCCTGCCAGGCTCCTCTGTCCATGGAATTTTTCAGGCAAGAATACTGGAGTCAGTTGCCATTTCCCACTCCAGGGAGATCTTCTTGACCCAGGGATCGAACCCATGTCTCCTGCAGTGGCAGGTGGCTTCTTTACCACTGAGCCACATGGGAAGCCCCCATATGGCTCTCCTGTTAGAATTCTGGAAAGAGACTGGGTGATTAGAACCTAAAGTCCCAAATCTTGTTTCCCAAAATATCCCTATCCACACAAGAAAGACCAAGGAAAACCTCAATTCTGTCATCTGGGTTCTGGGCAAATGCAACAAGAGAAATGGAAATCATTTCTCAATAGCAACTATGAGCTCTTGAAGTGACCAAGAACTGTACAGACACAAGCTACAACCCCATGAATATATGTGTACATAAAGCTGGACCACTTTGCTGTACTCTGGGAACTAACATGACATTGTCAAACTATAAAATAAAATAAAATAAAAATTGAAAATAACATAAACGACAAGGATATATTATACAACACAAGGAATATAGCCAATATTTTATAATAACTATATGTGGAGTATAACCTTTAAAAATTATGAATCACTATTTTGTACACCTGTAACTTACATAATATTGTACCGCAACTACACTTCAATTAAAAAGATTTTTAAAAATGTAAAAAAAATTAAAATTAAAAAAGTAATAAACAGGAAAACAGTATAGCAGCTCTTAAACAGTCTAAAAATAAAATTACCAAAGGACCCACCATGCAAAAGAATAGAAAGCAAAGTTTCAAAGAGATATTTGTACTCCCACACAAAAACGTGAATTTATTTGCAAAACAGAAATAGACTCAAACATAGAAAACAAACTTATGGTTACCAAAGCAGGGGAGGGATAAATTAAGAATGTGGCATTGGCAGATACAAACTACTGTACATTAAATCGATAGCCAACAAGGTCCTCCTGTATAGCACAAGGGGGTATACTCAGTATAATAACCTACAGTGGAAAAGAATCTGAAAAAGAAATATATAAACATATGTATATATAACTGAGGCAATTTGCTGTACACTTGAAACATTGTAAATTAACCACACTTCAGTAAGTAAATAAATATATAAATAAAATGGCAAAATCTATCTTAGATATAATTTACACACATTAAAAAAGTGATCAACAAAAGGATAGAAGTTTCAAGTACTCTAAATAAGATAGTGGGATTTTTAAAGAAAGGATTCAACCAGAAACCCACTCCCTTCATCACCCTGCACCTCCAGAGGACAGAGGTGGGTAACAGAGCCAGGTGGCTGGAGGAGCAGAAGAGACATCACCAGGCAACATGGTGACGTGCGTGCATCTGGGAGGGAAGGCTGGTCCCTTCTGTGCCCACTGGCCCCAGAGACAGGACAGAGGCAACGGGACAAGATGCAGGTTGTGCAGCCTTGACCTCCAACCCCATGAAGATGTGACAGGGAAGAGCAAATCTGACTCCATACTGGATCTGTTTCTTTAACTTTTGTATCCCGCTGCTTTTGCTACAAGTTAATCATTAAGAGAATGTTGCTTATAGCTTTAAATATACAGGGTAGCCCAGCTTTTAAGGCTCTGACCTTTAAAGGTATAACACTTTTCCATTCCTTTAGAGATAAAAAGTTGCAGAACGGAGAATAACCATTTGTGTTGTTGGAGGTTTATAGGAACATTATGCCCTGACCTACATGGACAGCTGCAAGAACAAAGGATTCCAGCACCAAGGGGTTTGTAAAAACCAGCCGCCACCACCCTCCAGCCCTGGGCTCCTCTTAAAGACTGAATTCTAACCAGGGTAAACGATTCTTTGGGACACCAGTCCACCATCTTGGCAGTCTGCTGACTTTCTGAATAAAGTCACTGTTCCATGCCCCACAACTGGTCTCAATTGACTGGCCTGTCATGTGAGTAGCAATAGGGATGTGCTTATTGCCTCTCCGTTGGGCTGTGTCTTAATTAATTCAGCATCTTAATACATTTTGATGCGTGCAAAGGGGAAAGGTTAATACAAGTATAAGAAATAAACGTTTTTGATAAACGTGATGCAAGCTGAGACAAAGGCAGAAATCACAAAACAAAACAAAAAGAGGGACTTCGATTCATTATCAGATGGACCCAAGGCAGGAGTCGGAGAGCTCTGCATTGAGGGGGCAAGGACTTCATTAACAAGCCCTCACCTGGCTTTCTGGCCTCATCTCTCACGCAGGATACCCCTGTCTCCAGTTCTCACCCTCAGTTTAGAGTTCACTACCAGAAGTGACCTCTGTATCCCAGCCCTAGCGTGTTACATTTTTGGTTTTGAAAGAAATGACCTATCTACCACCACTTTTACATAAAAATCTTACTCCTCCAAATAGTGATCAACTCTCACCAATCAGCAACTACATCAATTTCATCACACTGCTGTGCTACTGACATTGTGGGTAGAGCAGCCAACAAAATTCAGCTTAGAAACATGCAGACTCAAGCCAACCAAAAGCTATGAATCAAGAAGGATACTCTAAAAGAAGATGTAACTTTACCTACCTGTGGCTATAGCGAATGGCTATCGTCAGCCCAAGCTGCAATTAAAAAAAGAGAGGAATACATATTAAATAATACCAAGCATACGCTGAATTCACAAGAAAACTAACTTGACATAGCCAATTTTTAAAACATTTCTTAAAACACCCTCCTCCTAATGCTTCATAATAACATGCTTTTGTTGCTGCTGTTTTTGAATAATTTTATTTTTTCCAATCTTGTATTAACTTTAACTTTCCATAGCACCTTGGCAATGTTGAAAACAAAAATACAAATACAAGCATGTACTCATTTTAAGATAATACGCGTGAGCATTCGTCACATCATTAGGAGGGGGCGGTTCTGACAAGAACAAACACACGCAATGAACAAGAGAAACCAGATAACGACGTCTGACTCCCAAGCCCAAACATTTAAGAGCTGTCACTCAAGGGACATATGAATCAGGAAAAAAACAGAAAACAAAACTCAGTAATGATGTGGACTGCTTCTTAATCAGTGTTTTGTGCTACAAAACTGATAATAAAACAATTTTATTTTATAGACAGCCCATTGGTATCTCACTTGTACTTTTGTTATTTTTAATAACACATTTTAATGATTGATCTTTACTTTCAATTTAGTTATTAAAAGAATCATTGTATTTTGAAAGGGTCTTAAGGAGGCTACAATATTCCATTGTGGATTAGACATAAGGTGTCTCTTATCAGGAAAGACTTCTTCCCCACCCCCTCCTTTTTTAAAAATGTTTTAATGTTTATCTTTTATTTTCTGCGAGGTGTAATTGACAAGTAAAAGTGTATCTATGTAAAGTGATGACTTTAAATATATATATATATATACATTGCAAAATGGTTACTGTACATATCATTTTAATTAACATATTCATTTCCTCACAGTTACTTTTTATTTCTTTTTTCGGTGAAAACACTTAATATCTGCTCTCTTAGCCACTTTCAACTGTACAATAGAGTATTGTTAACTACAGTCACCCCACTGTACATGAGATGCTCAGAACTTACTCGTCTTAGAACTGTAAGTCGGTCCCCTTTGACCAGCACTTTCCACTCACCCCCACCCTGCAGCCTCTGGCAACCACCATTCTACTGTCTGTTTCCAAGAGCAAAACAGGGTTCTTTCAGCTCTGAGACAAAGCCATGAAAGGACGGGATGGCAGAGTACAGCTGATTCTGAGGTTCACATTAGGAAAGCATGGCCAAGCCTGGGTCCTGGAAGGTTCCCCTGGCTGTCCCCACCCCGGGGGGTGATACCTGGGCCAGGGCCTCCCTGGGGAGGGGATCGGCACAGACTTCACACCAAGCCTGTCAGTTCAAGGTCAGCAAGGCAGCTCTGAAGACCGCAAGGAAATTGCACCTGTGATATACACGTGACATCAAGAGAAAGTGTGCATGATGCCGGGCACGACCACAAGCGGAGACTCAAGGTGACACGGTGATTTCCTCCCTGCCTTGTGGGGGTGCCAGGGAAACCTCTCAAGCACCACCAGGGGTCGAACCGTACAGCGTGGGCCTCAACCAGTTCACAGCAAGGGATTTCAAGAGCCTCAGTGTTCACAACTGCAAAATGGGCCACTTAACAATGTTGTCACCAGGTTAACATAAGGACAAAGCAGCTTTTCTATGTGTTTCTCTCTGGATATATGCCCACGCATGTGCCTACTGACAGATGGGGTGGTGTGTATGCTTGGTTGCTGAGTCGTGTTTGACTCTTTGCGACCCCCTGGACTGTAGCCCGCCAGGCTCTTCCATGGGATTTTTCAGGCAAGAATACTGGAGTGGGTTGCCATTTCCTTCTCCAGGGGATCTTCCTGACCCAGGGATCGAACTCTGATTTTCTGTATTGTAGGCAGACTCTTTACTGTCTGAGCCACCAGGGATGGATGGGGAAAACTCTATAAATAAGCAATACCACTATTTATAGGCAATACTCCCTGGGTGAAAATGTCATCACATTTCAAAATTTAATTTTGAAGTTTTTTTTTAAACTTTAAGTTTTGCAACCTTGTATTTCATCATGGCTTCCCAGGTGGCCCTAGTGATAAAGAATCTGCCTGCCAATGCAGGAGCCACAAAAGATGCAGGTTTGATCCCTGGGTCAGGAAGATCCCCTGAGAAGGAAATAGCAACCCACTCCAGTATTCTTGCCTGGAAAATCCCACAGACAGAGAAGCCTGGCGGGCTACAGTCCATGCATGGGATTGCAAAGAGTCGGACATGACAGCATCTGAGCATTCCCATTCCATCATGTAAAATACTCAGTGCTCAGCCCTAATCATGCCTATGGAAGTCTCATTCACCCACTTATGGCTGAATTACTACATGACTAAGAATCCCAGTGGCAGTTAAAAACCAAAGCACCAGCTATAACATCATTTCTGGCAAAAAAAAAAAGTCTGCCTAAGTTAGACCTTACATCCCCAAACACATCACTGACAGTCCCCTTGATGTCAGCTCTCACAGAAGTAGGGGTGGGGCGGTGACTTTTGGGGGTGCTGTCTTGGGTGCTACAAGATGACATGAGGGTACCTGGGGCAGTGGGAGGGTGGATGGGGTGGGCACGAGCCAAGAAGAGGAAGAGTTAGGAGAAATCTTAGGGCTACGAAAGCCCAGTGCTTCTAACCAGCTCTGGTTACTGCAGAATCCCCTAGCTACTCTGGGAATGGCTCAGCTCCAGAATCGTTCAGCTAGGCATTATCACTGATTGCCCTGGAAATAGGGAACCAGTGACAGTGAGGCTTCATGTTACCAAAAGCATATCTAAAAGGGAAGACGTAACATATTGAGTTCACACACCCCTCACCTGGATGGACTCAATTGTCTATCTCACCTCAGCCAGGAGGGCACCTTCTTTGAGATTTTAACAAACAGACGAGGAAGACGCCTGAGGGACCATTAAGAATTTAAAGAACAAGGAAGAACGTATTGGGGGAACAAAATACAAGTAGAAACTGCAGCCCCCAAAAGGTTAGGATGAGCCAGTTACCAACTTCACATGCTGGGTAGCTTCACATTTCCTGGGGTGAAAAAGTTCTGGCTTCCAGTTAGGCTAATGATGAGACAATGTGACTGCCTGAATATTTCGATAAGCTTTGGAGTACTGTTTAATTGGTAGCTTTTCCACAGTTAAAAGATAAGCCCTATCTAGAGCAGGGAGAGGAAATAGGACTGGGGAGGGACAAGAATAAAAAAGAAGCAGAAAAAGTTCTTACATGACAGCTGTGCTGGTTAAAAGGGGCTGGGAGATAAATCCTTCATGGCAGTGAATTTCGATTTATCGTTTTTATTAGTCTTTTCATGGCTTCTGAATCGAATATGGTTTACAGTCTTTTTTTTATAAATATACTTTTTAAATGTTATTTTATTGAGGGACAGTTGATTTCCAATGTTAAGTTCTGCTGTACAGCAGAGTGATTCAGTTATATGTGAATACATTGTCTTCTTTTTGGCCATGCCACCCAGCATGCAAGATCTTAGTTCCCCAACCAGGGTTCAGACCCTTCCCCCTCTGCACTGGAAACATGGAGTCCTAACCACTGGACTACCAGGGAAGTCCCTACAGCCATTTCAAAGAACACTTTTGTTAAGAAAGAAACAGAGAATCTTGGAATCATACAGACCAGCCACAGAATCCCGCAGGTCTTTGAAAATGCACACAGGGGCTCCTCTGGGGCCCAGCAGCAAAGACTCCTGCTCCCAGTGCAGGGGGCCCAGCTTGATCCCTGGCCAGGGAACCTGATCCCACAGGCTGCAATTAAGCCCAGCATAACCAAATAAATAAGTATTTTAAAAAAGATGCACTAGGAAATAGGATGACTGGAATCTGTATGAAGGTCCCAGAGCTACTGATGGGGGTGGATGAGCACAGGCCACTGCACAGTCCTTCTGGAAACCTGCATTAAATGCCACATAGAATGCACCGCATCTGATTAGGCAGTCCTGAGAAGGTGCTGGAACAGTGTAGAAAGTTCTGTGGGCCTTGCCATGAAACCCCCATATGGAGCAGGCAAACAAGGCCAGTGAGCTGTGTAAAGCCAAAGTTAAATTAAATTGTTAATTGCTCAATTGTGTCTGACTCTTTGTGACACTATGGACTATAGCCTGCCAGGCTCCTCCATCCATGGGATCCTCCAGGCAAGAATACTGGAGTGGTAGCCATTCTTTTCTCCAGGGAACCTTTCTGACCCAGGGATTGAACCTGAGTCTCCTCCATTGGCAGGCAGGTTCTTTACCACTGAGCCACCTGGGAAGCCTAATATTTGCATACACCAGTATATATACACACAGACACACATTTCTACAGCTGTGCACATGCCCTCACACACACACACAGACACTCTGGCATCTGGAGAGGCCCCTAGAGCCTCTGAGACAAAGGGAAGCTCAGACAATTGATCCTTTTGTGGCTGATCTCAGCAGGGGCCGTGGGGTTGGAGGAGAGGGAGGCCCCGGGGTCAGTCCCCTGACCCAGCCCCGCCTGGGCTGAGGCTCCGGGACACAGAGGTCATCGGAGTTCTGTGCAGCCCCCTGCCCTGGAGAACACCCTCCTCCTCAGGACATAGTGTGGGTATTACCAGCGAGCACCTAACAAACTCCCATTCAGAGTACTTCTTTCCTGGTGGTTTAGTCCCTCAGTCGTGTCTGACTCTTTGCGACCCCATGGACTGTAGTCTGCCAGACTCCTCTGTCCATGGAATTCTCCAGGCAAGAACACTGGAGTGGGTTGCCATTTCCTTCTCCAGTACTTCTTTCGAGATTTCCACAATTTGCTAATACCAAAATTCAATCACCTTTCAATGGCCAGGAAAGAGTCATTTAACTTCCCCCCCCACAAGATCTCCACCAACAACAAAAACCTTTTTCCTGCTGCTTCAGCCCCCAAAACACTCCTTTTTTGGAACAACTGAGCCAGGCAGCTGTTTTGTATCAAGTCCAGGGGTTTTCTATATGACCCAGGGAGCTCAGACAACTGGCAGGCCTTCCTGCATTAAGGGGTAATCTGAGAATAATTTGCCATAAAACACCCAGAAGTGCCCCAGCTGTAGCCAGATATGCCCTAGAAAGCACCACTTGCACTGCGCGGACTTTACAAAATAATCATAATTTTAGAACACACATTTTTTTTTAATCCATTTTTGGAAACTATTTTAAAGGAAAGAAGTAACCGGCACCATCTGAGAAGAAGGCCACAGGGAACTTCCCTTACAGGTACACAGACTGTCCCCAAGCACCTCTTCTCAGCAGCTCAGTCAGTGAAGAATCTGCCTGCAGCGCAGATCTGGTTCAATTCCTGGGTTGGGAGGATGCCCTGGAGAAGGCAATGGCACCCCACTCCAGGACTCTTGCCTGGAGAATCCCACGGACAGAGGAGCCTGGCGGGCTGCAGGCCGGGGGTCGCCCAGAGTCGGCGCGACTGAGGACTAAGACTTTCACCTTCACCTCCTCCTTACTGCCCGCTGGCCCGAGTCCTGTGCTGCCAGGGCTGCACGGGGCTCCACGTTTACAATGTGCTCTCACACACAGGCTGCCGAGGCAGGTGAGAAGGACGAGTCCAGCCTCCAAGTCACCTGCTGGTGAGTACTGCTCCTTCCTGGGTGAATCCAGAACCTTCTAGACTAGGGGCAGGCTGTGATCAGGAGTCAAGTCCCTTCACAAGGTCCACCACCAGCCAGCCACAGACCGTACAACAGCGCTCCCCGCTCCTCCGAAACGAAGCTGGACACCAAGGGTTTTATTATGAAAACTCCTACGTCTGAGACTGATTTGACTATTTCTCAAATACTACGGGAGCCAAACAAAACATGTCAGTGGAATTTGGCCAGGGGGCCACTGATCCGCAACCTTGCTTTCCAGCTTTCTGTGCTGCCAAGCCTCTCCTCGGGTTTTCCAAGCTTCCAATCTGAATTCACAAGTTTGTGACCAACTTGGAAAAAGCCTTCCTGCTACATGTGACTCTTCCCTCCCTTACCTACACTTCAGAGGTGATTTTCCTATAGTTTATTTTTTAATTTCAAGAGTCCAAAATTTATAATGTCACAAAATAAACTCAAAGAGAAAAGGCTGTTGTTTATTTTCCTCCTATATTTTTTGTAATGATTCCCTCTGCCTTTCCTGGGAAAGATGGTAGAAGAGCATGAAGAGAAGACCAAGGGTCACAGCATGGACAGAATCCCACAAAAACAGAGCCATGGTGAGCGGGCACTATGGATGGGGCGCAGGGAGGAAGAGACCCACCAAGAGCATTCCACTGGGCTGGGGGCTTCCTTGGTGGTGCAGATGGTGAAGAATCTGCCTGCAGTGCAGAAGGCCCAGGTTCGCTCTCTGGGTCGGGACGATCCCCTGGAGAAGGGAATGGCAACCCACTCCAGTGTTCTTGCCTGCAGAATTCCATGGACAGAAGAGCCTGGTGGGCTGCAGTCCATGGGGTCGCAAAGAATCAGACATGACTGAGCAACTAACACTTTCACCCTTTCCCTGGCTCTCCTTCCAGCACTTTTCTCCCCTCCTAATGGCCAGCCCCCCAGGCAGCACCGTCCATGGCTGGCCTGTCCTGCAGGCATCACCTCCAGACTTCCTGCTCCTCCAACCCTGACTCTGAAACCCCACCACACATGCCACAACCCACCAGTCCTTGGCCGTGGGCTGTCTTAGTCACTCACTACTTTCTCTGAAAAATTAACTACTGTAGGTCAAAGCATGCTCATGGTCAGCCACAGTGAGCTTTGTGGTCTGGTACCCGACCTTTTCTTGCCTGTTTCCTCATCATAAAATCGTGTCTGACTCTTTGTGACCCTATGGACTGTAGCCCGCCAGGCTCCTCTGTCCATGGGATTCTCCAGGCAAGAACACTGGAGGGGGTTGCCGTGCCCTGGATCTCTCCAACCCAGGGATAGAACATGCATCTCTTATGTCTCCTGCACTGGCAGGCGGGTTCTTTACCTGTAGTACCACCTGGCAAGCCCCCGAAATGGGAATAATGTTACCTATTTCGTGGGGTCGTTTCAGGCAGATTAACGTAGATCTCAGAGAAGAGGAGCAGCAGTGCCAGCGTCTCCTGCAAACTCATGACAGATGCAAGTTCTCAGGCCTTGACCCAGACAGACCCGCTGAGCCAGAAACTGGTGGGGGAGAGGGCTCAAGTGTAGGAATCACCAAACGAGATGATGTATGCAAAGAACTTAGCAACAGGATGGGCACACATGAATTCTTAGTAACTATGACAACAGTGATGATGATGATGATGATGATGATGATACACCTCATAGGAAAAGAAAGTGTTTTTGTCTTATGTCCTCTTAATATCATGTTAATGTCCTACACTCAACTTCAGGGATTACAGTCACCAGCTGGCAGCCTTGGGGTGATGTTTGGGGAGATGAGAACTCCTGGTGCTCACAGGTGATCACCCGCTCGGCAGGGAGAGGTGTCCTTAGCCTGCTGAGATCCACTCTGTGCTGTCCACAAACACGTTCAGGGCGGGCTTCACGGAGGCCCGTGGCAAGGCTCCACAGGCTGCAGCCCCACCCCTCCCCGAGCTGTGCCTCTCTCGGTCATTCCCATCAAAAGACGGGGAGGCATCAAGAGAAGGGGAGGAAGAAAAACGACATCGCGCTTTCCATTATTTTTCATGATGTTATCCCTCCCTTGTCCTTTTAAATTAACAAACAAAAAAAAAACTAAAAAAGCTAAAGTCCCACTCAAGTTTTAAAAAAGGGGATATACACACACACACACACACACACACACACACATGTATATATAATGTAAGGCTCCTTCCAGCTTTGTCAGAAACCTAGTAATTCAGATCTGAAACTTTCAAAACCTGATGCAAAAGACAACTTGCTAAATCAATGGAAATTCGCATTGAACCAACATCAAAACGTAGGCGTTGATTGCTTTAACCAACCTAAGAAAACAAGTTGTTTTTAAGCCGCTAAGCCCCACAGGAGTGACAAGGTAAGACGGGCGATGCTGCTGTGCCTCCCTGCGGTCCCCAGGAACCCGAGCCAGGCACCATCTTTTTGGACTGAAAGTTACACTGCTCTGCTTGGAAAGCTTGGAGATGAGTTTTCACAAGGACTTGCTTTGTCCACCAGTTCGCACAAATTAAAAACATCTGTGAGTCTTGAGTTGCTGCCTGCCATCTCCCCCGACCAGCAACAGCACCTGGGCCCCTTCTGCCAGGCATCTTCCAGGGACTGAGCCCCAGGAGTCATGGGTCGAGGAACCTGCCCCCACCCCCAACCTCAGTACCACCCTCTGCAGAAAGCCGAGAGTAGCTGCAGCCCCTCCCCAGGAGACAGGGGAATGGACTCTCATGGCCTCAATAGAGGACTCCAGGAGGCCAGCTGTCACCCTGGTCACTGGCAACAAGTGGGCATAATCTATCTACCTATGTTACTGCTTACTCATCTTTGTGTGGCTGGGACCTAGAGCTGGATGAACAGGGCTACCAAACCACTTCACGAACCACTTAATCCACTCCAGGGAGTTCTTCTGACACTTGTACCTTGTCAGTGACCCTACTTTTTTTTTTTTTTTAAGGTTTTAGGTTTCCAACAAAATAATTGATGACTTTGGCTTCTTAGCTTCTCTTAATATGAACGGTTGGCTATTCGATAATATGAAGAAACCACACTCTCTTTTCCTAGAAACCGTAACTCGCACATAAAAGAAATCGGCTTGGCGATGGATGTGCACTCTGTGTGCAGCTTACATCACGGAACACCTAACCCAGAAAATTCTGGAACTCTGGATGGCAAATACTACTTTTTAAGTGAAAGCTTGATTATGAAGTCAGAGTCGGCCAGGGCAGGAGGAAGAGACAGAAGAGAAGGAAATGTACGAGGACTGAAGGGGAACATGTGGCGCCCTCGTGTGCATCAATAACAAGTGTTTAGGGCATTTTGGGGTGGATTTTGGCCTGTTAAATACAAGAAAATGAAAGGCCGCTCAGAGCCTGTCACTGCAGCTCAGAGACTCCAAAACAGCGCGTGGACCCACTCTGACTCCCAGATCCTCACCAGACCCAAAAGTAAAACTCCCAGGAAAGGAAATTCCTTTTTAATGTAAGACACAAAAGTACTTTTAGGGAACCTGTTTCAAAGAAAGAAAACCACTTTTCTTCCTTCCAGCTTTTACCTCCTTTCTCCTCTAATCAAATTCTTACCAAAAAAAATTCACAGAACAGACAAAAAGCCCTCCACCCAGGCATACGGGATACAGGCGGATGTGAAGTACTCCGTGAAGTATGACAGGAACCATCAAGAGAAGTGCGGTAGGGGACTTCCCCGAGGCTCCCATGGTGAACGCTCCACGCTTTCAATGCAGGGGGCACGGATTCGATCTTTGGTCAGGGAACTAAGATCCCATATGCCTCGTGGTGTGGCCAAAAAATAAATTTTTTAAAAAAATGTAGTAGATCCACTCTAGAAAAAGAGACACTATATTTCTAAAAAGGAAATTCTGAATTATAAGATAACTGTAGACTCACACGCAGGAGGAATAATAAAGGAAGGAATAATAAAGGAATAATAGAGGAAGCCCCGTGTATCCTTCGCCCAGTAGCCGCCGATGGTGACATCTTCGCGCAGTACCCGTGAGTACATTGACATCGATCAATACAGTTCAGCAACAGAATGTCTCTGTCAGCTTGTGCTGCCCTTGTACAAATGCAGCCACTTTCTCCCCACACACATCCCAGTTCAGACACTGGTAACCAGCCATCTGTTCTCCAGTTTTGTAATTTTGTCATTTCAAGAATGTAACCAAAATGGAAGCCTACGGTATGCAACCTGTGGGGCTCAGGCCTTTTCGTTCAGGATCATTCTCTGGAGACCGATCAGCTGGCTGCACTCCTTCTCACTGCAGAGCAGCATTCCACGGCTTTGGGTGTACCACAGCCCAGTCATCTGTTAAAGGACACCTGAGCTGTCCTCAGTTTGGAACTATTACACATAAAGCTACAATGGACATTTGTGTGCAGGTAGTATTTGCAGGAACCTAAGTTTTCATTTCCCTGGGATAAATGCCCAGGAGTGCAACTGCTGGATTATATGATAGTTTAGTTTCAGAAGGAACTGCTAAACTCGTTTCCCAAGTGACCGTCCTGTTTTATAATCCCACCAGAAACGTATGAATGACGCTGTTTTTCTGCGTCCTTACTAGCTTTTTGGTGTTATCACTTTTTTAAAAAGTTTAAGCCATTCTGATAGGTATTATTTAGATAGCCACTGTGGTTTCAATTTACACTTCCCTAAATGTCTAATGATGCTGAACATCATCTTTTCGTGTGTTTATCTGCCAACATTTGCCCATTTTCTATTCAGATTGGTTGTTTTTCCCTGTTGAGCTTTGAGAACTCTTTATTACTCCTTTGTCAGATATGTGGTTTACAAATATTTTCTCCCAGTCTATAACTTGTCTTTACAAACAAGGTCTTTACAAAGCAAAATTTATTTGTTTTTATGAAGTCGAACCTACCAACTCTTTCTTTAAGGGTAATGCCTTGGTGTCTATTCTACAAACTCTTTGCATACTCTTAGATCCCAAAGATTTTCTAATTTTTCTGAATGTTATATAAAGTTATGTCTTACATTTAAAACCACAATCTATTTTGAGTTAACTTTTGTATAAGGTGTGAGACATTTTTTTAAATTTTAATTTTACTGGAGTCTAGTTGATTTACTATGTTTTGCTAGTTTTGTGTGTACTGCAAAGTGGTTTAGTTACAACTGCACATATATTTACTCTTTTTCAGATTTTTTTCTCATATAGGTTATCACAGAATATTGGGTAGAGCTCCCTGTGCTAACATTTGAGGTGGGGGTCGGGCATTATCTGTTGGTTTATAAATGTCCAGTTACTCATTTGTTAAAAGGCTATTGTTCCTTCCACTGATTTTCCTTTGCACTTTTGTAAAGAATCAGTTGGGTATATTTATTGGGGTTTATTTCTGGGCTCTCTATGCTGTTCCATTGATCTATTTGTCTATCTCTCTGCCAAAACCACTAGACTTGATTACTATATGTCTTGAAATTGAGTAGACTGACTCAATCTACCTTACTCTTAAAAAAAAAAATGTTTATTCTGCTTCCTTTGCCTTTCCATATAAACTCTAGACTAACTTGTGTATATTCAACAAAAAAAAAATTTTGCTGGAATTTTGATAGAAATTGCATTAAACCTGTATATTGATTTTGAAGAAAACTGGCATCAGTATTATCATGTGGAGTCACCCAATCCATAAACATGGTATATAGTTCAACTCGTTTAGATCTTTTATTTCTTTCATTGGCATTGTATAATCACATAATTTTCAGCATACAAGTCCTATACATGTTTGGTAGATTTACTTCTGAGAATTTCTCCTCATTTTCGGGCAAGTGCAAATTATTTTGGTGTCCACATGTTGCTCTTAATATACTGAAGAAAGCTGAGCACCAAAGAATTGATGCTTTTGAACTGCAGTGCTGGAGAAGACTCTTGGGAATCCCTTGGGCTGCAAGGAGATCAAACCAGTCAATCCTAAAGGACATCAACCCTAAATATTCATTGGAAGGACTGATGCTGAAGTGGAAGCTCCAATACTTTGGCCATCTGGTGTGAAGAGGCAACTCACTGGAAAAGACCCTGGGGCTGGGAAAGATTGAAGGCAAAAGGAGAAGGCAGAAGCAGAGAATGAGATGGTTAGATAGCATCACCACCTCAATGGAGATGAGCCTGAGCAAACTTGGGGAGATAGTGAAGGACAGAGAAGCCTGGCATGCTACAGTCCTTGGGGTTAGAAAGAGTCAGACACAACTTAGTGACTAAACAACAACCAAATGTTGTTGCTAATATTCAGAAATACAATTGATTTTTGTTTGTTTATCTTGTGTACTGGGACTTGCTAAATTCACTTAGCAGGTTTAGGAGATTTTTTTGTAGGTTCCTTGGGCTTTCTAGACAGACAAGCATCTTGTCTACATGGAAAGGCTGGTTTTTCCTTTTCTCGTCCAAATGCATTTTCTTTTCTTGCTTTATTGTACCAGCTGGAAGACCCAGAACTACGCTGAGTAACAGCAGTGAACGCATACACACTTGCCTTGTTCCCAATTTTAGGGGAAAAGCGTACAGTCATTCACCATTATACATACTGTTAACTATATGGGGGTGGGGGTTGTAGATGTTCTTTATCAAGTTGAGGAAGTTCCCTTCCACTTCTATTTTTTTCTGACAGTTTTATCATGAATGGATGTTGAATTTGTCAAATGCTTATTAAAAACACTCATCCTTCTTTTAATTGTCCCCTCTCTTCTCTGTTTAGTTTTTTTAAAAATATACAAAACAGATGAAAAATCAAGCCCATCATCCAGGTATATAGAGCATAAGCTAAGATGAGGCTTTCCAGAAAACACAATTATAGCTGTTAAAAGAAGACTGCAGTAGGGACCTCCTCAGTGGTCCAGCGGTCAAGACTCTGAGCTTCCACTGCAGAGGCACGGGGCCAGGCCCGAGTCAGGGAACTACGATCTCACATGCCACGGGGCATGGCCAAAAAAAAGGTGTGCCGTAGACCCACTGTGAATCCACTGCGAAAACTGACACAACATACTTTTTATTTCTCCTTTTGTGCCTCCTTTCCCTTTATTTTTTTAAATTTATTTATTTTAATTGGAGGCTAATTACTTTGCATTTTTGTAGTGGTTTTTGCCATACACTGACATGAATCAGCCATGTGTCCCCATCCTGAACCCCCCTCCCACCTCCCTCCCCATCCCATCCCTCTGGGTCGTCCCAGTGCATCAGCCCTGAGCGCCCGCTCATGCATCGAACCTGGACTGGCAGTTCGTTTCACAGATGATAATCTACATGTTTCAATGCTATTCTCTCCCAAATCATCCCACCCTTGCCCTCTCCCAGAGTCCAAAAGTCTGTTCTTTACATCTGTGTCTCTTTTGCTGTCTCGCATATAGGCATCATTACCATCTTTCTAAATTCCATATATATGTATTAGTATACTATATTGGTGTTTTTCTTTCTGGCTTACTTCACTCTGTATAATAGGCTCCAGTTTCATACACCTCATTAGAACTGATTCGAATGCATTCTTTTTAATGGCTGAGTAATACTCCATTGTGTATATGTACCACAGCTTTCTTATCCATTTGTCTGCCGATGGACATCTGGGTTGCTTCCATGTCCTGGCTATTGTAAACAGTGCTGTTATGAACATTGGGGTACACATGTCTCTTTCAATTCTGGTTTCCTCGGTGTGTATGCCCAGCAGTGGGATTGCTGGATCATAAGGCAGTTCTATTTCCAGTTTTTTAAGGAATCTCCACACTGTCCTCCATAGTGGCTGTACTAGTTTGCATTCCCACCAACAGTGTAAGAGGGTTCCCTTTTCTCCACACCCTCTCCAGCATTTATTGCTTGTAGACTTTTGGATAGCAGCCGTTCTGACTGGCGTGAGATGGTCCCTCATTGTGGTTTTGATTTGCATTTCTCTGATAATGAGTGATGCTGAGTATCTTTTCATGTGTTTGCTAGCCCTCTGTATGTCTTCTTTGGAAAAACGTCTGTTTAGTTCTTTGGCCCATTTTTGGATTGGGTCGTTTATTTTTCTGGAATTGAGCTGCAGGAGCTGCTTGTATATTTTTGAGATTAATTCTTTGTCAGTTGCTTCGTTTGCTATTATTTTCTCCCATTCTGAAGGCTGTCTTTTCACCTTGCTTATGGTTTCCTTTGTTCACAACATACTTTTAAACAAACACAAATTTTTAAAATTGCAGGTACAGAGTAAACATGCATAAATTATAAATATAATCTATATATAGGTTATATAATATAATGATTATAATTATATATAGATATATATAGATAGATAATTTAATACATATATAGATACATATCATATATATAATCATTAGGAAGGACCCTGGAAGACTAAATGCCAATTGTTGGATGGCAAGGGTGAGGTAGATGTGGATTTTCACTCTCCATCACTTTATACTCTGTAATTTTTAAAAGATCTAATAAGGGGGAAACAATTACCTTGCAAAAATGCTATGACCCATATACTTTTGGCATACCTGAGTGCGAGCCTTCTCTTAGGGTTCTGTCTTTGTCAGCCTGAAACATAGATTCTTTGACAGAGACATATTATTAAACTCTGTTCTACCTGCACTCACATTCACATTGAATAAAAAGAACAAAATTTTGAAATAAAGATTCAAGAAAGGGAGTAAAAACACGAGGGCACATCTCATAGAAATAAAGTCTTCCAGCCGGACTCCAGGAGAGCCTCACAACGCTTCCCTTTCATGACCGGAATCTTTAGTCAGTATAACTTAAGTAGGGTCACAAGAAGCTGGACGCAGCTGAGCATGTAAGGAGAAGGGGAACTTGAAGCTGGTCACTTCGGGCATTGATGGGAGGGGAGACAGTTCACCTAAATTGGTGGGTTGACAGAGACGATGCACACACACTCAGCAGAGGACGGGGAAGACAAGACCAGACAAAGAGGGCCCTGCTGAAGTGTGAGTGTGTGGCCACTGGGACTCGGAGGAGAAATGAAGAACACCTTCCCTAGTTTACAGGCTCTGCTGTGACTCATCGCTGCCTCCTCAGGTGACAGAATAAGTAGTCTGAGTTTTCTCCATGCTTCCAGGACAATTCTCAACGGTGCCTTCTCTTCCTCTGAAGAGAAAAACCCACTTCCCAAGGAGTAATCAAACCAAGCAGTCTCCACAGGGGAGCTGGCACTTGAGCGAGGCCTCAAGGGACTGGAAGAGTCAGTCTGGTGAGATGAGACCATCACACGGGGGCTGCAGCGTGAGTAATGGCTCAGCAGTAAGGACTCTGAGTCAGGCAGGAAGTCTGGGCAATAATACACCTGTGGGCGGTAACCACCAAGCACTTTCTGCAGGTTGAATGTGGTGCCAAGCACAGCAGAAATGTCACTTCGTCTAAGCCTTGTAAAAACTCTGAGAAGGACGCAGAACTATCCCCATTCAGGGATGGGAAGATGGAGACTCAGAGACTCTGCTACCTTGCCTAAGATCACATAGCCACAAAGTCACTGAATCCCTGGGGATATTTGGACTGAAGTACTGAGCATCTTTTTTTAGATTAAACAAGTTTCTTTTGTTGTTTTTTATAAGTCGTCTGAAGATGAGTGAATGCTGATGTTAGTTTAGTTGCTCAACAATGTCCTTAGGGACCAAGCTCTATAGGTCTATGTTTAGCAACTAGCTGCTCATCCTTGTGCTCGTTGCCTCGTGGTCACAAAGTGGCTGCCACAGCCCCAAGCATCATGCCATATTGAGAGTCTTAAGTACAATGGAAAACATTGGGAGTATGAGCCTGGAGACACTAGAGAGATGCAGAAGGTGCATGACTAAGGTAGACATACTCAGCAGTGCTTCTGCAAGGTTCACCTCGGCCTTTGCATAAGAGATGCTGGAGGAGACGCTGAGAGAAAAATTCCCTCTAGTGTGCTCTATTTTTGTCCAAAGACGCCTTTCATTCTTTGTTGGTAAGCAACCAGTTTGGTAATGGGCAGTTAAATGAAACATCCAGTTTTGTGGGGATCGTGGAAGTTTCAGGGGCTGTCTGTCCTTTCACATCAGACTCCCCTAACTCCTCTCAGGCAGGTGCTCTGAAGCATCTCTAAGTCTTCTGGAATATCCAGCACTCCTCTCTCTCCAATCCTTCAAGCCTTTCTGCTACCAGTTATACTCAGAAAACCAGCCCAGGCCTTCAGTCAACCACAGAAGGAAGCACAAGTCACATCAAAATGAAGAAAATGAGTATTTTTTCAGAATTCTAGTAAAAACCTCCACTGTGGCTGGGTGCCCAAGACATTTCTCCACGAAGATATCAGAGTCATGTCTAAACAGGAAGGACATCTGATGCAGCACTGTCTTCTAAAAGCAAAGCCTGGGAACAACATAAGCGTCCACCAGGAGAGGGTTCAGCCGCAGTGAGTTACTATATAGCGTTTCAAAGACTGAGAGAAGTTTCTATACATTGACTCGGAAAGGTCTCCAGCCAGAATTTCACTTCCTGGGACTTCCCTGATGGGCCAGTGGCTAAGACTCCGAACTCCCAACGCAGGGGGCACACACTCAATCCCTGGTCAGGGAACTAGATCCCACGTGCCACAACTAAGAGTTCCCATGTCACGACTGAGGAAGAGCTCCCCTTCCACGGTGGAGCCACAGCTAAGACCCAGCACAGCCAAAAAATCCCTTTAAATGATTTATTTGTCTGCCAGTGCAGGAGATGCAGGTTTGATTCCTGGGTCAGGAGGATCGCCTGGAGGAGGAAATGGCAACCGACTCCAGTATCCTTGCCTGGGAGATCCCATGGACAGAGGAGCCTGGCAGGCTACAATTCATGGGGTCACAAAGAGTCGGGCATGACTGAGCAACTGAGCATGCACGCACTGAGTGAAAAAGAGGATTCATAGGTGCTATGTAAAGGCAGGGTTGTACCAGAGGAAAGGCCATACTTAAATTCCTCCTCTCCCTTTCAAAAATTCTACTTGATTAAAAAAACAGAGTATAGGCAGAGAGCACACTTCTTACGTTAAGCACATCTAGTGATCTGAAGCTCAGTCACACACAAACATTGACAAAAGTGTCCTTTAATCTCAGATGTATTTCGCAGCAGTGGAAGGATCTCGTTTGGTTGACAAGGTGAGTTCCTTTCAAAGACAAGTCTGGAGCGTGGATAGAAACAAAGCCTGGATGAGATGCTAGACGTGAGAAATGGAGACTGGCCCCTCAGCGCCTCACACTGTGACAGTTATGTATTCAGGCATGAAAACTGGGCCATCATTCTTGCCACGCTAATCAGACAAAGAAATGAGATATGCAAATATTTTTTAAAAGTCGACTCACAACAACATTCTCATCAGGCAAAAAGTTAATGAAGAAAATAGGACCCCACAGAGTCAACCCGGGGCCAGGGCCTATCATTCTGACTGCCTGACCTACAATACCCCTGGGAACAAACGTCAAGTTCAAGTCTAGGGCCTGGGGACAGACAGGACCCAAGGCTCAGAATGGCCTTGGCTCAAAGGTCAGAGGTTGCCCAAGCAAGAGGCAGGGAAGTCGCCAGCGATCCAAGACGCTGCACTTGAGGCCGCAGGTCTAGTGCTCATTCTCCAGTGCAGCCTCAAAATCAAGCCACTGGCGCATCCCTGCTGGTGTCGGGGGTCGGGGTATGGATTACATCCCTGGTCAGAGAACTAAGATCCCGCACGCTGCAGGGAACCTGAGCACGTGTGCTGCAACTACGGAGCCCATGCGCTCTAGAGCCCGAGCTCAGCAGCCAGAAGAGCCACCGCAGTGAGAAACCCATGGCAACCAGAGAGCAGCCCCTGCTCGCTGCTAGAGAGAAGCCCTCGAAGCAGTGACGACCCAGCGCAGCCAAAACTAATAAAAGAAAGAAAGCAAGCAGTCTTTGGCAAGAGGAGTTCAGGGGGGCCCCTCTGGGGTGGGGTGGGCACAATACTGCCCCACTCCCCATGAGCTGTTTGCCTTTGCCAAGCTACTTCACTTCCCAGCCTCTGTCTTCTCATCTATAAAATGGGAATCACCGCAAAGCTGCTGTGCACACTGGGTGAGAGAAGGCACGCTGAGCATCACACAGCTGGCCCACTAGGGGCATTCAGCACATGCCAGTGCCCCTTCCTGGCTCCTGGAGCCCGAGAGCATGAAGATGCTTGTGATGGGCGGGGGAAGTCACAGGGCTGGGCCAGCTCACAGGTATTTTTTGAGGGGCCGCTAACAGAGCAGCAGCTAGTACTGCGTGAAACCCTGCCCTCCAGGAGCTCACAGTCTAAGGGGCAATCGGAGATGAGACGACAGTTAACACCAGGGCTGAGATAAACCAGGTGCTGCACAAGCTCTATACCCAGAAAGGCAGCCACAAGAGCCTGAGGTCTCCTGGAGACCTAAAAGAGCAGGTGAGCAGGAACGGGAGAGCCTGGGAGGGTCGAGGGTGCAGAAACGGTTTGTGTGGACCCGGGAGGTGGCAGCAGGTCAACTGCTGGACACTGAGATCAGTTTCTCTCCCTCAGAAAGAGTTTCCTCAACCCAGCCCCTCTGCAGTCTGGGGCCAGGGCTGCTCTCCAAGCTTGAAACCTATCACACGACCGCCTTTAGAAACATCCTCAGACCTGTGGTCACACACCCGAACGGCACCACCGTCACACCGACAGTGTGTTGTCAGTGTGACTCACCCATGAGCAGTGTGCAAGGGTGAGCTAGGGAGCGAATGAGCGCTGCAGGAGACAAAAACAGAGCCTCTGCCCGGACACACGCGTGCCTGGGCTGCAAGCACGCTGGCGGGGCAGGTCCCAAAGTCACACAACAAAGATCTGGACACACACACAAGAAATGGAGAATGTTCACTGCCGTTGCTTCAAGATGCAGATCAGAGTTCCCGTATCCATAATACAGCTGAAATACCGCATCTGATCTCCACAGAGCTCATTTGGACTGATTTATTCTGCACTAAAGACACCTTCCCTTCACCACGATATTCATCCATCCATCCATCCACCAAGTGCTTAACCAAGTCCAAAGCAGACAAGAGTGACCACGAAGACATAGGTCCTAATCAATCTCTGGAGGCTGACATTCCCAATGACCAGCCTGAAACTTTGAGGACCCTAGACGAGACCTACTTGCCCACTTCACGGCAAACAGAAAGGGAAGAAGTGGAAGCAGTGACAGACTTTATTTCCTTGGCTCCAAAGTCACCGCAGACATGAAATTAAAAGACGCTTGCTCCTTGGAAGGAAAGCTATGACCAACCTAGACAGCATATTAAAAAGCAGAGACATTATTTTGCCAACAAAGGTCCATCTAGTCTGCTGCTGCTGCTAAGTCACTTCAGTCGTGTCCGACTCTGCGTGACCCCACAGACGGCAGCCCACCAGGCTCTTCCGTCCCTGGGATTCTCCAGGCAAGAACACTGGAGTGGGCTGCCATTTCCTTCTCCAATGCATGAAAGTGAAAAGTGAAAGTGAAGTCGCTCAGTCGTGTCCAACCCTCAGTGACCCCATGGACTGCAGCCCACCAGTCTCATCCATCCATGGGATTTTCCAGGCAAGAGTACTGGAGTGGGGTGCCATTGCCTTCTCCATATAGTCTAAGCTAATGCTTTTCCAGTAATCCTGTAAGGATGTGAGATTTGGACCATAAAGAAGGCTGAGCACTGAAGAACTGATGCTTTCAAATTGTGGTGCTGGAGAAGACTCTTGAGAGTCCCTCGGACTGCAAGGAGATCAAACTAGTCAATGCTAAAGGAAATCAACCCTGAATATTTATTAGGACTGATGATGAAGCTGAAGCTTCAATACTTTGGCCATCTGATGCAAAGAGCCAACTCACTAGAAAAGACCCTGATTCTGGGAAGGGAAAAGGAGAAAGGGGCAGCAGAGGATGAGATGGTTAGATGCACCACTGACTCAACGGACAGGAATTTGAGTGAACTCCTGGAGACAGTGAAGGGCAGAGGAGTCCTGCGGCGCATTCAATGGTATTGCAAAGAGCTGGGCATGCTTAGCAACTGACCAACAACAACAAAAAGAAGTGTGAACGTCTTTGGCTTGTTCAATTTCACTGTGGTAGACAGAAACATTCAGAAATCATTCTGTTGGACTGAGCTCAGAGCTGAACACACTCATTGAACATGATACATGATAAACAGACCTTCTCCCCATAAAAGGACATTCAGTATGAAGTCTGGAGCGGCCCATCTCCCCTCCCTGCTCCTGCTCCCAGTGCACAACCGCTCAGAACCACAGTGACACGGGACCATCAGGCAAAGATAGTGGTGCCACTTGACAAAGTCAGGTCCCAGCTCGCAGCAGGGAAGGAAGCCTGAATTCTGGCCCCAGGGCTAACCATTCAGCATCTGCCAAACCCCAGTTTGGGAGGATTCTCCATGTTTTCCAATGTAGACAGTGAATTATTTTGCATCTTGGTCTGGTTTACCAAAGCATATATCACTGTGAGCCAAAGTGGTCCGAAGATGACAGGGAGCACAGTCGAAGCTGAACTCAAAGAACCTCTTGCTTGAGGGTGACTAAGCAACCCAGTGTGAGTCAGGGCTGGACTCCAGCACCAGACTGCTGCAGCGGGAGACCCAGAAAACTCCAGACAAGCTGTCACCTCCTTCTGCATCTCAGTTTTCTCAACCGGAAAATGGGAATCACGACAGTATCCATCTTACAGGACTGCTGTTTCAATTAAAAAAAAAAAAGAAACAATGATGGGCTTCCCTGGTGGCTCAGAGGCCAAGTTTCCACCTGCCAACGCAGGAGACACAGGTTCAATCCCTGGTCAGGGTAAATGCCACATACTGCAGGGACAGCTAAGCCCATGCGCCAAAACTACTGAGCCTGTGCCCTGGAGGCTGGGAGCCGCAACTACCGAGCCCAAACATTCTAGAGCCTGTGCTCGGCAAAAAGAGAATCCCTAGAGAGTGGCCCGCCCAGGCTCTCCACAAGTAGAGAAGAGCCCACTCAGTGATGAAGACCCAGCACAGCCATGTAGATACAGAAATAAAGCAATTGAAAAAAAAGATGTATAAAAGGCTCAGAATGTGTCCTTCGAACAGGGAGGCGCTGGATGGATTCCTCAGCAGGGACGAGGGAATGAGTGACGAAGCATGGAGGGAGGGGAAGGCGCGCAGTCCTTGTGCTACAGGGAGCATCAAGTTTCAGGTGGAAAATCTCCTAAGGACGGCACACCATCCATCCGTCATCCACGCCTGGCCTTCCAGGTGGCACAGACAGCACTCCCCAGAGGCAGACAACAGGGCTTCCGTGGCGAGGTGAAGCTCCCTGCAGCTGCAGCCCGCGCACCCCTTCTGCCTGCCCTAGGTGAACAGGCTGCTGCTGAAACCGAGGCAGGCAAGCCCCTTCCAAGCAGGACCCAGGCCCAGAGCAAGCTGGGATCGCTCTGCACTGACAACACCATCCCTCGTTCCCTCACAGCTCCCACGGCCACGCCCAGGGTTTGAGGAGACTGGGGTTTCCCACAAGGTTGACTCAGCCTCTGATGACTTAGTTGAAGGGAGTCCTGTTCCTTGGAGGCTTCCCTGGTGGCTCAGTGGTAAAGAATCCACCTGCAATGCAGAAGATGCGCGTTGGATCCCTGGGTCAGGAAGATCCCCCAGAGAAGGAAATGGCAACCCACTCCAACATTCTCGCCTAGAAAGTCCCATGGACAGAGGAGCCTGGTGGGCCACAGGCCATGCGGCCGCAAGAGTTGGACACAACTGAGTGACTCAACCACTATACACACCCACAGTTTTACATATATGTTACATATATATACACACACACATATAAATAACAGCAACCGACACTGTAAACAAACACTGTACATCAACTATACTTCAATTTTTAAAAATAAATTTAAAAAAAAGATAACTCCACATCCTAGAGTCTTGATCTTGAGCCCAACAATTATTACCCTGATGAATTCCAATTCTCCTTATATCGACCACTTTGTAAAAAGCAACACTCACAACTGATAGGAAGCTACTGAGAACAAAAAATCCCAGCCAATTCTTGAATAGAAAAGTAAACAAAATGTAAAGGGAAGACGTCTGCAAATCATTATTGGTATTTGTCGCCCTCTGGTGGTCAGCCTCAAGAAGTGTCTACATCAGAAAATCCTGGAAACTGTATTTTACAGATGGTCCCTCTACGGATCATTCAGGCCAAAGCTCTCGTCCCATGGGACTTCCCCAGCATTTGAGCAAGTTCTGCTACTCTGCTCCCCACTCCATGTGTGTATGTGAGCGCGTGTGACGATGCTAAAGAAAGAATAACTCCAACCTGTGTAGAACAAGAGGAGCTTATGATTCTGCTCCCTCGGGACACGTGTAACGCATCTGAAAAGACAGACAGCTGACACGGAGGAGCCCCTGTCTTCATCTCTCCAGTACCACTCTCTGTGTGAAGAGATCGCTGGCCATGCTACTAAAGGGTCGGGACTTCCATGGTCCAGTGGCTAGGACTCCACACTCCCAACGAAGGGGGCCCAGGTTTGATCCCTGGTCAGGGAGCTAGAGGGGCTTCCCAAGTGGCTCAGCAGTAAAGAACTCAACTGCAGTGCAGGAGACTTGGGTTCGATCCCTGGGTTGGGAAGATCCCCTGGAGAAGGAAATGGCAACTCACTCCAGCATTCTTGCCTGGAGAATCCCATGGACAGAGGGCCTGGTGGGCTGCAGTCTGGGGGGTCACAACTGAGCATGCATGCAGGGAGCTAGATACCACGAGCTGCAATTAAGACCCAGAGAAGCCAAATAAATATTTTTTTTAAGTGCCAAGAGAATAAACATCCAGCAACTTCGGTTTACCAGTTCCAACAGAACACACATTTGTGGGTAGCACATATCTTTAAGACATTACTCCAGGGAACCCATCCCCTCCTCTCCATTCCACCCTCTTTATGCCACACTGTTTGATGGGGCAGAGGTCTCACCATGCTCATTATCACAGCGCTTCCACCTCCTTCCAAACATATTCATTTCAGTCCCCCCCGCCCCGACCCTGAAGCTCTTAGACTCACACGGCCCTACAGAGATGCCCCTTATTCGAGCCTACTGCTGGAAGAGAGCTGTATGCTTCTGGCCTCTCCTGACACACCCCTGCCTGGGGAGGTTTTTCTAATATGTGATGTCCATTCAGTGAGTGGCTGCTTTTCTCGAGAATATTCCACAGCTCCCACTAACTACTAAATCGTAGAGGAACTGATCATCACTGCGTTCAGAGTCTTTGTAGTAGAATGGGTGAGTTGGCAGATGATGGATGAGCGGATGTTCGTGCGTGCTAAGTCACTTCAGTCATGTCCGACTCTTTATGACCCCGTGGACTGAAGCCCACCAGTCTCCTCTGTCCATGGGATTCTCCAGGTAAGAACGGTGGAGTGGCTTTCCATGCCCTCCTCTAGGGCATCTTCCCGACCCAGGGACTAAACTTGCGTCTCATGTCTCCTGCGTTGGCAGGTGGGTTCTTTACCACCAGCACCACCTTTCTTCCTTCCATTTCCCCCTCTCCCTTCCTTCCACCCATGCGTGTGCTCATACATACACCTATCCACCAACACACTCACACATTCGCCTGTCCATTCAGCTGTCTGTCTATTCATTCATCCACCCACCCACTCATCCATCCCTCCATCCATCCCTCCTCCCACCCACCCACTTATTTACCTCCCACCTTTTCACTCATCTGGGCTTTCCAGGAGGTGGAATTAAACAGACAAAAATCTGATAGCTTCATAGTGGTAAGTGTAAGTGTTAGTCACTCAGTTGTGTCTGACTCTTTGTAACCCCATGAACTATAGCCCACCAGTTTCCTCTGTCCATGGCGATTCTCCAGCAAGAATACTCCAGCCACACCCTCCCCCAGGGGATTTTCCTGACCCAGGGATTGAACCCAGGTCTCCTGCATTGCAGGTGGATTCTTTACCATCTGAGTAGTAGCCACAGAAATTAAAATTATGAATATAAGAGGACTGAGTGAGCTTCACCAGAGGAAAGGGAGTCACAACATCTGGTTCGAGGTCAACAGAGCAGATAGGATGTTAGTTACACCCTGAAACCAGCTCCCCAGCCCTGGCCCGTGACTGAGGCACACAAGCATGGCACTACAGGGCTGGATGCAGGAACCAGACACTGGGGAAGAGAACCCCGATGTCATTTCTGGGGAGGGCTTCCGTGGTAGCTCAGCTGCTAAGGAATCCACCTGCAATGCAGAAGACCCCAGTTCGATTCCTGGGTTGGAAAGATAACCTGGAGAAGGATAGGCTACCCATTCCAGTATTCTTGGGTTTCCCTGGTGGCTCAGATGGTAAAGAATCTGCCTGCAATGTGGGAGACCTGGCTTCAATCCCTGGGTTGGGAAGATTCCCCTGGAGGAGGGCATGGCAACTCACTCTGGTATTCTTCCCTGGAGTATCCCCATGGACAGAGGAGCCTGGCATGCTGCAGTCCATGGGGTCACAGAGAGTTGGACATGACTAAGCGACTGAGCACAGACATAGAGAACACCCCAAGACAAGACCAGAGAGCAGCAGGAGCCCAAAGCCTGCTCTGCTTCGTGTTCACCCAAGCGACGGCACCACCTCACCCTCTTAGACCAACAGCCGCCTCCGTCTCAGGAGACTCAGCTGCCCCCAGCCTCCTCCTCTTTGCTGTTCCAATGTCCCATGAACCATCAGAAGGTCTTGGAAAGGTGGTTCGAGGACACAAGGTCCCAAACTCCCGTCAGTAGAGGAGAGAGGGACTCTTGAAAAGGCTTCCCTGGTGGCCCCGTGATAAGACGAGAAGGAGACCGTGCAGGAGATGCACGTTCAACCCCAGGGTCAGGAAGATGCCCTGGAGAAGGAAACAGCAACCCACTCCAGTGTTCCTGCTTGGGAAACCCCATGGACAGAGGAGCCTGGCGGGCTACTGCTTGGGAAACCCCATGGACAGAGGAGCCTGGTGGGCTACAGTCCATGAGGTTGCAAAAAGTTGGACATGACTAGCAGATTAAACAACAACTCCCTGAATAAGAACCACCAAAATCAAAGGCAGCATAGTGAATGCCCACCTCAGACAGATTCCTTTACCTCCTCAGTTTCCCCATATGTAAAATGAGGAGATGGATGGAGCCCTCTCAGAGTTGTTTGAGGAGAAATGAGTTAATACCTGTGAAGCATGTATCATGGGCATGGCTTATAGTCAGCAAGGGGTTGGTGTCATGGGCATGGCTTATAGTCAGCAGGGGGGGGGGGGGCATTGCTTTTTATTTATTTGGCTGTGCCAGGTCCTAGCTATGGCACGTGGGATCTTTGATCTTCGTTGTAGCATGCAAACTGTTAGTCGTATGGGATCTAGTCCCCCGACCAGAGATCAAACCCAGCCCCCTACACTGGGAGCTCGGAGACCTAGCCACTGGACCACCAGAGAAGCCCCAAACCCGTCTGTTCTGGGCAGCCATTCTCCAAGTGCGGTTCTGGACCAGTAACCGCAGCATCGCCTGGGGCCTTGGAGGAAACGCAGATTCTCTGGCCCCATGCCGGTGCTCTGCACCAGGAGCCCTGAGGGTGGGCCCCAGCTGCGGAGTAACACCTACTTAAAGGATGAGGGAGACTCTTAAAGTGGGGACCAGCTTTTCTTATGCTAAAATATTGTTGTTGTTGCCAGGTCTGACTCTTCACAACCCCACAGACTGCAGCACAACAGGCTTCCCTGTCCCTCTCCCAGAGTTTGCCCAAGTTCATGCCCCTTGCATCGGAGATGCCATCCAACCATCTCGTCCTAAAATGCTAAAATATTACTTTCCTGCAAAATCAACCCAAAACTCTGAGCTCGGTCTCATGTGTGTTTCTGACTCCTCCTCTGCCTCCCAACTCACAGTGACTCTCCCTAGATCCCTTCCTCCTTCAGAAAAGGCTCCCCAGCATCCCCCTCTACTTCAGCTGCAGAATTCGATCAATGCGCCCTCCCCAATCCCTGCCAAATGTCTTAGCTTCCTTTCCTCTAGTCCCTGCTAATAATTTAATCGGACATGGCATCTGCGGGCACAAATGACAGCAAGGCTATTACAGCAAGTCTTTAAGAGAAAACCTGAAAGGACTGAGAAATGTGACGAAAATGAGAGGCAACCATGGCAGCGGGGAAAAAAGACATCTGGGCAGAGTTTTAAAGCAGCAGGCGCGCCCGGCCTTGAGCAAACAGGGAGCTGCGGTGACAGTTTTCTAACACAGGCAGAACGAGCGTCAGAGAAAGTGATCCATGCTCTGCTCATCAGCAAGCGCGGGGCAAGCAGGACCATCTGAGGTTTCCCGAGACAGCATCTGTCCCGTGGTTGAGCCGTGAGAGAAGAGGAGCTGCCAAGAGAGGCAAGGTCATTCTCATCCAAGAGGCTCACGATGAGATCACAATGGCCCGGGTCCGTCAGGGACAACACCCCGGCAGCATCTGGACCCCTCGGGTCTGAGCCCGTCCAGCTCTGCAGCGGGCCTCTGCTCACCGGGAAAACCTGCCTCCCGCACAGAGCAAGTGCTGGCTCATCACCGCTGTGTCACATCACTGCGCACACGTCCTCACTCAGGCTGCACTGTGACCAGAAGGCCAATTTTACGGATGAAGAAACTGAGGCCTAAAGAAGGCTACCAGGACTTCCCTGGTGGATCAGGGGTTAGGAATCCACCTGCCAATGCAAGAGACTCAGGTTTGGTCCCTGGTCTGGGAAGATCCCACATGCCACGGAGCAATTAAGCCCGTGCCCCACCACTCCGTGGCATGTGAGATCTTCCCAGCCAGCGCTCTGGAGCCAAGGAGCCTACTCAGGCAACTACTAAGCCCAAGTGCTGCAACGACTGACGCCTGCTTGCCTAGAGCCGATGCTCAGAAACAAGAGAAGCCACCGCAGTGAAAATCCCTCACACTGCAACTAGAGAAAGCCTATATGCAGCAACAAAGACCCAGTGCAGTCAAAAAATAATAAATACATCAAAATTAATTTTAAAAAAAGTTTAAGTTGATTCTCTCCCAAAAGTACCCACTCCAGTGCCCCATCTCCACCACCCTATGCCAGCCACCCTGGGAGTCCACCAGTGGCCCCTGGCAGTACAGACATCCTTCCCATGGCATCACCCACTCCAGCACAGGGCTTCCAGAGTACCTTTACAGCCACGAACCAGTGTGTGGCTTTAATATTCAGCAGCACGCCCGTCCGAGGGGCCCAGAGGCTACTGCGATCCAAGGAGCCCTCGTGCAGCCACAGCGGCCATCACAGCACCAGGGAACCCTGAGCAGATTTCTTTCCCGTCTGCTCTACAGAGCAATTCTAGGTGCGTCTGCTTTCTCAGCTTTTGCCTTCTGGAGTCTGAGAGATGGCTGAAACGGTGTCTATCCCAGACGCAGGAGAAGTATTTATTTTATTTATTTGTATCTGACAGCCCTGGCTCTTTGTTGCTATGTGCAGGCTTTCTCTAGCTGCAGGGACTGGCGGCTCCTCTCCAGCTGTGGTGCGAAAGCCTCTCCCTGCAGAGGCTTCTCTCGGTGCAGGGCACAGGCTCCAGGCACAGGGGCTTCAGCAGCCGTGGCTCCCGGGCTCTAGAGCACAGGCTCGATCGTTGTGGCACCGGGCTTAGTAGCCTCGAGGCATGTGGGATCTTTCCGGACCAGGGATCCAATTCATGTCTCCTGCACGGGCAGGTTGGTTCTTCACCGCTGGACCCCCAGGAGAAGTACCGGCTTGGCCAAAGGGTCTCTCAGGTTTCTGTGTAACATCGCACATATGAGCTCTTGGCCAGCCCAGTATTTCCCTCTGCGCTTTGCTGCTGGATCAGCGCCTTGGAGTCACTCCTGGGCCCACATCCTGAGGTTCTCCTGGAGCCTCACCCACTCAGTTGGTTTGGCTGAGACCCGCCGGGCCACTCCAGACCTGGGTCTTCAGAACTGAACACGCACCTCACCCACTTTACAGAGCCAGCGCGAATAAGCACAGAAGCAGCACCCACAAGCAGGCCGGCAGTCACCAGCTCAGGACTGAGTATCACAGCTGCGCCCACGGTGGGGAAGAGCGCCATGGAGGCGGAGCGCAGCCAGGCGGGCTTGTGAGCCGCACAGACCCGGCAGAGGGAGGGAGGGAAGGCTTTCCTGCTATTCCTGATGCCAGGCCTGGGGTCAAGTGAACGGAACTTATCCCTTCTCAGTGGAGAAGCCGGGTGCCAGCCACACATGGATGTTTGCTGGTATCTCAATGTTCCGTGCAGCTTCCCCCTGCTCCGTGGAGCCTAAGAGGGGAAAGAAATGGGAAGGAACCAGAGGGCAGGCAGTGCTGCACTCTGAAGAGGAGGCAGCTTGCAGAGCACTCTCTCCCGGCTGCTGTTTCCAAGTCAGAGTATAGCAGGGGTGGGGAAAGGGGGGTACGACTGGCTCCTGGAGGTCTGACCCCATGGTCCTGCCTGTGACGGTGACAGTCACATGCCAAGCAGACGTGCGCGCATCAACACTCCCCGATGGACTCAGCCAAGACACGCAGGCTGTTACCCACTAGTCAGCTCTTAGCTGCTTTTCCAGAAGATGTGCTCCTTCCGAAGGACCTGTTCTCCAGGGGCCCACCTTTAGTGGCCTTGTTGCTGTAAGGACCAGGCTCCACCCACCGTAATCCACAGCACACATGTGGATGTAGAGGGATGGTGAGAAGGCTGCAGAAAGTTCTCTGTGTAGAGCTAACTGACACTGGCATTTAACCAGCAACCCAAGCCACCTTGTGCCCACTGTGGTTCAAGAAGCTCAGTTCCTGAGATTGTTACCCAGCTCTGGACACGTGGAAACCAAAATTTGAGGGAAACTAGTCAGTTACCTTCATGGAGCCCATAGCTTGGAAAGTCACAGCGAGTCTGGAAGGGGTCAGCGCCGCCAGCATCGCATTGAATCTCGCACTCTTGTCCTTAATGGGGGAGTGGTACTGCCCATCTGGAGCCACAGAACCGAACCTGCGGTTTCAGGGAGTGGAAGGAGAGGTGGGGTGAGCGTAGGAGGAGGACATCGAGCCTGGAAATGAAGGCAGGTGGCTCCCACAGGCACACGCAGGGAAGTCACGCAGGGCTCCCCATCCTGCAACCTCCCTCCCAAGACAGCAGCGTGAGGGGCAGGACAAGCGCCCCCCCAGGAGACGCTGAGAGAGGCTGAGTCATGGAAAGTAAGAGCCGATATCCTGCCACTACCATCTGCGGCTCAGTGGTGCCCCAGACAGAGAGAGGCATGAGGACTGCCATCATTAACCCAACTCTGGAGCCTGGCAGTCCATCCACAATACACCATAAACTTCATCCTTTTAAACTGCTCAACGGTCTTTAGTATATTCACAAAGCTGTACAACCATGACTACTATTCGGTTCCTAAACACCTCATCGCCCCAAAAGAAACCCCGTGCCATCAGCACTCACATCCCAGATTCCCTACCCTTTAGGGCCTGGCGGCTATTCACCTATTCTCTAACTCTCGGGATCTGTCAATTCTGGACGTTTCACGTAAGCAGCGTCACACAACGTGTGCTCTTTGTGTCTGGCTTCTTTCACCTGACACACTTTTCTCAAGGTTCGCACGTGTCTTCACATGGATCGGTGGTTGTTGTTCAGTCACCAGCTGAGCAACAGATCTGTGTCTGACTCTGTGCCCCATGGACCGCAGCCTCCAGGCCTCTCTCTCCCTCCCCATCTCCCGCAGTTTGCCCAAGTATCAGTGCTTCATTCCTTTTAAGGCCAAATGATATTCCATTGTACGGGTATACCTTAGGTTGCTTATCCATTCATCAGTTGATGGATATTTCTGTTGTTGCCACTCTTTGGGCTGTTATGAATAACTGTTATGAACATCCGTATACAAGTTTTTTTGTGGATATATTTTCAGTTCTCTTGTGGACAATGTTTTCATACAGACCAAGCAGTAGAATTGGTAAGTGCCATGAAGACGTTAACTTTTGAAATCGTACTTATTTATTTATTTTTGGCTGCACTGGGTCTTCACCGCTACACGCAGGTTTCCTCTAGTTGCGACAGGCAGGGCTCCTCTCTGGCTGTGGCACACAGGCTTCTCACTGCAGTGGCTTCTCCTGTTGCAGAGCACAGGGTCGAGAGTGAGGGCTCAGCAGTTGTGGCACATGGGCTCCGTTGCCCCGTGGCATGTGGGATCTTCCCGGACCAAGGATCGAACCCGTGTCCCCTGAATTGGCAGGCGGATTCTTTACCACTGGGCTACCGGGAAGTCTGACTTTAAACTTTTGAAGAGCTGACAAGCTCTTTTCCGAATTGACAACACCGGTTTACATCCCCACCAGCAATAGATGAGGGCTCGAATTTCTCTAAATCTTTGCCAACACTTGTTATCATCTGTCTCTTTTATTATAGCCATGAAGTGAGTACAAAATGGTACTTCGCTGTGGTTTTTTAACTGGCATTTCCTTGCTGACACTGATGTTGAACATCGTTACATGTACTCTTAGCCATCTTCTGTATCTTCTTTGGGTAAATGTCCATTCCTATTTCTGCCCATTTTCTAGTTGGGTCATTTGTCTTTTTATAGTTGAGCTGTAATGTGGTTCCTTTTATAGTCTGGATATTAGGTTCTTATACATGATTCACAAATCTTCTCTGCCACTCTGTGGATGTCTTTTCACTCTCTTCATAGCGTCCTTTGCTGCACAAGGTTTTCAAATTTGGATGAAGTCCAGGGTATCTATTTTTGCTTTGGTTCTTTGTGCTCTTGCTGTCAAATCTCATAAATCATTGCCTAAACAAGGTCACAAAGATTTACACCTATGTTTTCTCTTATGAGTTTTATGGGTTTAGCTCTTATATTTAGAGCTGTGATCCACCTTCTGTTAATTTTTGTACATCGTATGCAATAAAGGTCCAAGTTCATGTATTTGCATATGGATATCCAGTTGTTCCAGCACTATTTGTTGAGAAGACCTTTCTTTCCCCATTAAATTATCTTGTCACCCTTGCTAAATATCAACTGACTATAAACACTAGAATTTCTCTCTAGATCCTCTATTCTGTTCCATTCTCCATCCATCTAGCCTTATACCAGCACCACAGTGACCTGACAACTTTAGGTTTGTAGTAATTTTTCAAATCAGGAATGGGAGTCCTCCTGCTCTGTTTTCCATTATCCAGATTATTTTGGCTACTCTTGAGTGTCTTGCATCTCCATCTGAATTTTAGGACCAGCTTCTCCATTCCTTCAAAAAAAAAAGCAACTGAAGTTTTGATAAGGGTTTCAATGGATCTGTACATCTATTTACAAGCCCATTTTTGATCAAGTGATAAACCAACACCCCCAAGTGTGTTGCCTCTGCTGTTTCGTAGTATTTGGGGGGCTATACCAATGGAATAGTTTTCAATCAAATCTTACCAAAGAATATTCTATACACTCTCATACCTTCTACAGACCTTGGAGCCCCCGATCATTTTTCTTTCTGATTGAATGTGACTTTCTAATCTCTAGTGCATTGGGTAAATGCTAAACCAGTTGGATGAGGTTCTGATAGAGGACTGTCCAATCCACTAAGATCCCATTTGGGTGAGTAAGAGAGAGGGCACACCACATCTACAGCTTCTCTTGCCTCTTCCCCATCTCTGAGAGTGGAGTGATACTGGTAAGCGACAGGAAGCATGCAGGGAAGGCTGGTGGCCCTCAGATCTGCTGGCACGGGCACTGGTTGTTTCTGAGGGGCCTGGGGGCTTCATCACCTACTGGGATACCTACAAAATGCTTTTGTTGCCCACATTTTGTGCGTGTGTGCTGAGTCACTCAGTCGTGTCCATCTCTTTATAATCCCAGGGACTGTGTCCCGCCAGGCTCCTCTGTCCATGGGATTCTCCAGGCAAGAATACTGGAGTGGGTTGCCATTTCCTCCTCCAGGGTATCCTTTTCACGAAGGGATTGAATCGGGTCACCTGTGGTGCAGGCAGATTCTTTACTGTCTGAGATACAAGGGAAGCCCCTGTTTCCATTTTATTTCCTATCAATTCACAAGGGGAAAAAAGTTAACAAACCGAATTTGGTTCATTTTAAGTTTGTTTCGCCCATTAGTTTATTTAAACTTTTTATATCTATGACATATATTTGCTGGCAAGAACTTGAAGGCAACAGAAAAGAGTAAAATGTTCAAGGAAAATCTATAGGAAAGCACGGAGCAAGACTGATGGCTTGCCTTTTCACAGATTTAAATATCACTGTAGTTCAGGATTGTTATTGGATTCATGAAAACATGCTGAGAAAAGTAAAAGTAATTGGTGTTTCTCAGCCTGCATTAAGGAGAAGGCAATGGCACCCCACTCCAGTACTCTTGCCTGGAAAATCCCATGGATGGAGGAGCCTGGTAGGCTGCAGTCCATGGGGTCGCTAAGAGTCGGACACGACTGAGCGACTTCACTTTCACTTTTCACTTTCATGCATTGGAGGAGGAAATGGCAACCCACTCCAGTGTTCTTGCCTGGAGAATCCCAGGGATGGAGGAGCCTGTTGAGCTGCCGTCTATGGGGTCGCACAGAGTCGGACACGACTGAAGCGACTTAGCAGCAGCAACCTGCTTAAGCATTGTGAACTCCTGGGCTCCACACCTGGAATGCACCTGTGGAAGTGCATTCACCTCACTGGAATGCACCTTGATCTCACTGAGGGATGCTGGGAAACGACACTAAACACTTGTGACACTGGGCTTCCCTGGTGGCTCAGTGGTAAAAAAAAATCTGCCTGCCAAGCAGGAGATGTGAGTTCAATCCCTGGGTCAAGAAGATGCCCTGGAGAAGGAAATGGCAACCCACTCCAGTATTCTTGTGTGGAAAATCCCACGGACAGAGGATCCTGACAGGCTACAGTCCATGGGGCCCCAAAAGAACTGGATACAACTTAGCAACTAAACAACAACAACTTAAGACATTATTCACCCAATCAGTTCAGTTCAGTTGCTCAGTCGTGTCTGACTCTTTGCGACCCCATGAACTGCAGCACGCCAGGCCTCCCTGTCCATCACCAACTCCCGGAGTCTACCCAAACCCATGTCCATCGAGTCGGTGATGCCATCCAGCCATCTCATCCTCCGTTGTCCCCTTCTCCTCCTGCCCTCAATCTTTCCCAGCATCAGGGTCTTTTCCAATGAGTCAGCTCTTCGCATCAGGTGGCCAAAGTATTGGAGTTTCAGCTTCAACATCAGTCCTTCAAATGAACACCCAGGACTGATCTCCTTTACGATGGACTGGTTGGATCTCCTTGCAGTCCAAGGGACTCTCAAGAGTCTTCTCCAACACCACAGTTCAAAAGCATCAATTCTTTGGCGGTCAGCTTTCTTTATAGTCCAATTCTCACATCCATATATGACCACTGGAAAAACCACAGTCTTGACTAGACAGACCTTTGTTGACAGAGTAATGTCTCTGCTTTTTAATACGCTGTCTAGGGTGGTCATAACTTTCCTTCCAAGGAGTGTCTTTTAATTTCATGGCTGCAATCACCATCTTCAGTGACTTTGGAGCCAAAAAAAAATAAAGTCAGCCACTGTTCCCACTGTTTCCCCATCTATTTCCCATGAAGTGATGGGACCAGATGCCATGATCTTAGTTTTCTGAATGTTGAGCTTTAAGCCAACTTTTTCAGTCTCCTCTTTCACTTTCATCAAGAGGGTCTTTAGTTCTTCTTCACTTTCTGCCATAAGGGTGGTGTCATCTGCATATCTGAGGTTATTGATATTTCTCCCAGCAATCTTGATTCCAGCTTGTGCTTCATCCAGCCCAGCATTTCTCATGATGTACTCTGCATATAAGTTAAATAAGCAGGGTGACAATATACAGCCTTGATGTACTCCTTTTCCTATTTGGAACCAGTCTGTTGTTCCATGTCCAGTTCTAACTGTTGCTTCCTGACCTGCATACAGGTTTCTCAAGAGGCAGGTCAGGTGGTCTGGTATTCCCATCCCTTTCAGAATTTTCCACAGTACTGGTTATAATAGCCTCCAAAGCTGAAAGAGGGTACCTTACCTCCTGCCATCCACAAAGGAAGCAATAACACTGTTTTATGATAACCAAAAAAAAAAAAAATTAAGGGAAATAATCTAAATACCCAACAATAAGGGACTGATTATTAACTTACAGATAATTTATTTAACAGCTTATGATGGCAATATTAAAAATGATAATGCCTATGTGTATTTCAGGCTTCCCTGGTAGCTCAGACAGTAAAGAATCTGTCCACAATGCAGGAGACCCAGGTTCAATCCCTGGGTCGGGAAGATCCCCTGAAGAAGGAAATGGCAACCCACTCCAATATCCTTGCCTGGAGAATTCCATAGACAGAGGAGCCTGACAGGCTACAGTCTATGGGGGTCTCAAAGAATCAGACACAACTGAGCAACTAACATTTTCTATGTGTATTTATTGTTGCATAGAAACTTTGGACATATTTTGTTAAACAGAAACTACAAGTTATAAAAAAAAATAGAATTTCTAAGTGGATCTCATTCAGTAAAAATCAAACATCTCTCTCTCTCTTTAGTATCTACTCATAGAGAAAAGTCTAAAATGTTAAACACAAAAGTGTAATAAACATTGTGGATAGATGATCAAACCAGTCAATCCTAAAGGAAATCAACTCTGAATATTCACTGGAAGGACGGATACTGAAGCTGAAGCTCCAATACTTTGGCCACCTGATGCAAAGAGCTGACTCACTGGAAAAGACCCTGATGCTGGGAAAGACTGAGGACAGGAGGAAAAGGGGATGACCAATGAAATGGTTGGATGGCATCATTGACTCATCGGACATGAGTTTGCACAAACTCCCAGAGATAGTGAAGGAGGGTGAAACCTGGCGTCCTGTAGTCCATGGGGCTGCAAAGAGTTGGACACAACTTAGCGACTGGACAACAACATCAAAGGTGATAGTACTGGGGATAATTTTAGATTTCCTTTTATTTATCCACCTTTCCTGACGAGTAAAACTGTAAACGTGGCTATAAGAAGACAGCTGGGCGTACAGCCCATGAGACTTAGGAACCAGGCCTGGGAGGCAAGGAGCTCACAGCTGCAGCACGTCTGAGTTAAGGAGGCAGCTACTCACTTATCCAGCAGGTTCTCCCTTGGTATCCGAACACTGTCAAATCTCAGAATCCCGTTATCCACACCATGTAGACCTAGAGAGAACAGACAGGAAATGGAGCTGCAGGTGGGACAAGCTTATGAGCATCAGAAATACTGTCCCACGGGACTTCCCTGGTGGCCCAGTGGTTAAGAGTCTGAACTCCCAACGCAGGAGGCTCGGGTGTGATCCCTGCTCAGAGAGCTAGGTCCAGCTTGCCACAACTAAGGGTTTGCATGTTGCCTTTGCTGTTCAGTCAGGAAGTTGTGTCCAACTCTGCGACCCCGTGGACTGCAGCATGCCAGGCTTCCCTGTCCTCCAGTACCTTCTGGAGTTTGCTCAAGTAGAGGTTGTATGCTACAGCTAAAAGAGCCCACACGCTGTGACTAAGACCTGCTGCAGCCAAATATACAAACACATTTCTTAAAAAAATACACACCAAGACATTTTTCAAAACAGTTATACCATCGCTGCCACTTTCTAGGTTGGACATCACTGAAACGCAAAGCCCTTCTTCCACTTCCAGAATCGTGGCTGCTTTCTTATCTGGGTGAAGATGCCATCTGCTTGTTTCCACGCGGCGCGGTGCCTGTCTGTCCAGCTGCCTCCTCACTAATGAGAACGGAGGAGGAAGTGCTGGACTTTCTAGGGCTCAGCCGGGGCCACAGCTGTCTGCCTGGGCAGTTGCTGAGGCTGGAAAAGGGGAGAATTCCAGGCAGCCGAGAGAACATCTGACTGAACATACAGAAGCAGCAAAGCTCATTCAGCCCTGCCAGTGACCCCAAACTCAATTTCTCCTCCTTCCCAATGCTTCCTCCTCCGAACACAGGGTGAATTTGCAATAGCAAAGGCCTAAAAGACACTGGAAAACGGCCAGAGGGACAGCAGCGGGTGGGCAGAGTGGTCCCTTCAAAACCAGTCTCTTCTGCCTTCACTGCTTTGGTGAGTTAGGCTAGACTCAGGTGGGGAAAAGTGGAAACAGTGACAGATTTCGTTTTCTGGGGCTCCAAAATCACTGTAGACAGTGATGCAGCCATGAAATTAAAAGATGCTTGCTTCTTGGAAGAAAAGCTATGATAAATCTAGACAGTATATTAAAAAGTAGAGACATCACTTTGCCAACAAAGGTCTGTAGAGTCAAAGCTATGGTTTTTCCAGTAGTCATTAACAGATGTGAAAGTTGAACCATAAAGATGGTTAAGTGCTGAAAAACTGATACTTTTGAACCGCAGTGCTTGAGAAGATTCTTGAGTCTCTTGGACAGCAAGATCAAACCAGTAAATCCTAAAGGAAATCAATCCTGAATATTCATTGGAAGGACTGATGCTGAAGCTGAAGCTACAGTACTTTGACCACCTGATGGGAAGCGCTGGTTCTTTGGAAAAGATACTGTGCTGGGAAAGACTGAGGGCAGGGAGAGAAGGAGGCGATAGAGGATGAGATGGTTGGATGGCATCACTGATTCAATGGACATGAGTGTGAATAAACTGCGGGAGATGGTGAAGGACAGGGAAGCCTGGTGTGCTACAGTTCACGGGGTCACAGAGAGTAGAACATGACTTAGAGACTGAACACCAAGAGCTGGTAGGGTCGGGTGGGGAGGAGGCAGGAAGTGCAAAGGAGGGTGGAAGAAGGGTCACCCGCGAACTCACCTTCTTTATGCATCATATCAACGACCGTCACTCCTGGGTACAAGCTTCCATTTTCATCTCGGACAGGAACGATGAAGCAGTGGGGCCCTGAGGACGGTGAAAAGACACTTTACTAAAATCTCTAAAGATGTGAGCAAGGCTTTCCTAATTTCCAGTGTGCCATTATGTTGATTCTGAAATTCATCTTGTTGTATGACTGTGCACTGCCCATAATAGTGTACAGTGTTGAAGGTAATGATAAATGGTTTCATCATGTATATTTAGGAGACCAAGTGCTGAATTTTTTAAAAGGCAAATAACTCAATTTCTTATGTAGCTGTGCCACACTGCATGTGGGATCTTAGTACCCCAATCTGCAGTGGAAGTACAGAGTCTTAACCACTGGACTGACAGGGCTAAGTTCCAGCGTGAATTTTTTACAAGATAAAAACAGCCCTTGGAAGGGGAAGGATTCTGTAAAGCACTCATGGGAGAACAGTGCTAATAAAGAGAAACGGCCTAGGATTCTGTGTTGGTGACAAACCTTGAGATCTTCCGTTTATGATGAGCTGGGCAAAGACTGCTGCGTAATTCCCGTACATCGCATTTCCAATGTACATCTTCTCAGCGTTTTTACACGGTGTGTCAATGACAAACTCCTGCACAGAAACACCAAAGCAACAGAGTTTTCTTCCTTACGGTTCCTTTCAACCCCTGGGCTCAGTGCAATGAACACCGTGAAACAGATTCACGTTGCACAGCTGCGCCCACTTAGGCGACCTCAAGAAAAGGTGTAGGTGACCCAAAATCGTTTAGTTCACCCTCACGTTCCTTCCCTTCTTGCTGGCTGCTCTTCTTTGTCAGGTTGGACTAGCACGTGTCACATTCGTCCGAGCCTGTGGCTTACACGTACGAATCCTTCTTCAGTGAGCTTCTTTCTCTCGAGGCTGCTCCACACTGAGGTTTTGACTTTTAAATAGCCCAGCACCCAAACCCCTAACAGCCCTGGTGATCTGTATTCAGCTCTCACCACAGCCCTCGCTCCCAAACACTCCACCTGCAGGTCTCACAAGAAACGATGGCGTACCCAGCGATCTGGGGCCCAGTTCGATGAGCCATGCCTGTGCATTTCATCTGCTGGACACTGTCCCTCCTGGGGCAATGGAATGGTTCCTCAGGTCCTCCATGATGCTGGGCCGCAGGCACTCCTGCATCTAAGGTATGAGTCCATCGTCTGAACAGCAACTAACCAAAGGTTAAACACGTCGGGGCAGGGGTGCTAAGTCACTTCAGTCGTGTCCACCTCTTTGCAACCCTATGGACTTAGCCCGTCAGTCTCCTCTGTCCATGGGATTCTCCAGGCAAGAATACTGGAGTGGGTTCCCATGCCCTCCGCCAGAGCATCCTCCCAACCCAGGCATTGAACCCATATCCCTGATGTCTCCTGGTTGGCAGGCGGTTTCTTTACCACTAGCGCCACCTGGGAAGCCCTTAAATGTGTACATCTGAACACAAACAAGACTAATAAACAACTGTGACCTAGTCCCACCATTGCTTAGAATCTCATCCCAGACAATTTTGATTTTTATAAAAAGAAATATCTCATTTAAGCCTTGGGGTGACTGTTTCAAAATCTCTCTCCATGTTCTTGATCAATGAATATGATAATGAAAGGTTCCCTCAAAACTCATGTGAATAAGCCCTTAAACCAAAAAGCATGTGTCAACAATTCTCCATCTTATAAGGGAATGAATCTTAGAACACACCATCTAGCTTGTCTCCAAAATATGACCAAGGAGTCTAGCTCAAAACAGTCTGAAGTTAACACTGGTCAGGAAAAAGCAGGAGGGAAATAATTAGCTTTTTGTTTTCAGTCTCTGCTCAAAATTCTGCCTCGTTTTTTCTTCCTCTCCAGGAACCAGAACAGGATCACATGGAAACACCTCTCTTCCCTTCTTGGTCCTCTCTCATGCGGCTTGCTACCTGGGATACCCTTCAGCCTCTCGTTAAGGAGAGACAGACCATAACTGCCAAGTCTGCATCCTGGGTACCTGGAACAGGTCGAAGAATCCAGGGAGTAGGGGGAAGGAAAGGGGAAGCGGGGTGGGGCATGATGGCAAAAAAACAGAACCGCAAATTTAATCGAAGCTGACAATATCAAATATGTGGCTGAACCAAACCAACAAGCTATTGATCGTGTAAAGATCATCTCGGATTTCAGATTTTCAAGTATATGGACTGCACTTTCCCTCTGGCCAAGAAATACAGTCTTGGAGCCCAAGAAAACATTCTCTGACACATGTGCACACAGGGAAACTTTTAACATAGGCAAGGGCTTTTCAGAAACATAAATGGATGAGCTGATCATTTTTAAGTCTCTGGAGGCTGCTGCCCTTGTCTCATTGGGCCAACCAGGAACTTCTTAAAGAAAGGAGTTTTTATGAGGCTGGTGGGTGCAGTAACACACAACACGTGGTGAGGGGATGCATTAAATAGCACCCCACGGGTGGGAAGGGAAGTAGCAGAAAAAGGCTAACCTGGCAGAAAAGATCTGGTAGTGTGGGGAGGAGACAGGAGGCCATTCGTCCCCATCAACATTTGATCCTCTCTGGGAAAGGAGTTCTGTCACTTCTGGCAAAAAGACTTGATTTGGAAAGTCTGCCTCAGCCAAAACGCTGGCGTTTAAAGCTGGATCTAAATAATGCACACCATGTGTGTTGGTTCCTATTATAATTAGTCGTTGAAGACTGACAAAACAGTCAGTCCTATAAACACTCATGGCTTTGGCCAGAGAGCTCTTAAAGCCTCATTTATTTTTGTGATTTTGCATTAAGTGTAAAACTCTCTCTTACCTCAAAGCCTTCCATGCCGCTACTCAACCTACCATCCAAAAATAAAAATAAAACAGCCAACCCACAGGAACGAATAACAAAAAAATTGAAGACATTAAAACTGCTCCGGAGGGAGAGAGCTCATTTGATATGCTCGAACATTTGAAAAGGGAAATGAAGGGGAAAACACAGAAATCAACGAAGGGGAAAGCCGTTCTCGGCTAAGCAGCCCTCAGCGGCCTGAGTCTATGATACGCTTATTCCCTCCCTCACTCCCCCGGGAGGTGGCAAGTTCACCAGAGTCTTCTCATCATTACGATCTCAACTTTGCAACTCCCCTGCAGAGAGTGGCAGCTGCCAAAGCACACCAGGTAGCTAAATCATTTATGCTGTTTGGGGAAAACAGGACCAACACAGGGAAATCATTTTTGTGCAAAAAAATAATTATAAGAAGAAAACAAATAAATAAGAATTGTAGCTGGGTTTTTTTCCCTTAAAGGACAGCAAGGTGACCTCAATACTACAGTTTTGGGAGAAAAAAAAATGGGGCAGGCAGAACCCTATGATGTTGGGTCAATCTGCCATGTCTGACAGGAAAGCTAAGTTCTTAAGGGCAATCTCCTTGAACCTGAGATTCACTTATTAACTTCATAGCCATAGTTTCTCCGCCTGAAAAATAAGGACAAAAATATGTTCCTATAAGATTATAGAACATTTAACACAATGTTGCACTGCAGAGTGCTTGGCCTGGTGCCTAGCACACACGCAGTAGCTTAATTATTACATCTATGGGATTGTTGCTGTAGGAGAATGTGCACGAGTGCTAAATCACTTTAGTCATACACAACTCTTTTCGACCCTATGGATCATAGCCCTGTCAGGCGAGTCCATGGGGATTCTCCAGGCAAGAATACTGGAGTGGGTTGCCATGCCCTCCTCCAGGGGATCTTCCCAACCCAGGGGTCCAACCCGCATTTCTTACGTCTCCTGCACTGGCAGGCAAGTTCTTTACCACTAGCCCCACCTGGGGAGCAGATGAATGTGGTAGTATACTATACAGAGAGTTTGAGGCAGAGCCTGGCACAGAGCGACCATTCAATAGGCGACAGTCCTTATTCTGGCCCTTATTGTGACCTTAGACATCACTGGCTACTGCAGAGAACTAGCATTGGGGCCAGAGACAAGGCAGGACATCCTCTCACACAACCCTCACCTGCATGTGTCATTCTAAATGTTGACCGCCTCCAGCTAGCGTTCTTGGGTCAGAAAACCCTAGGAACAGAACTCCAGATTCCAAAGGACAACAGCCAAAATGAAGAAAAGGCTGAGTCACCACATGCTCAGGCAAATGGCCACACCCACAAGCACATGGCCACACCCACAGCACATGGCCACACCCACAGCACATGGCCACGTTCATAGCTTATGGCCACACCCACAGCACATGGCCACACCCACAGCACATGGCCACATACATATCTTATGGCCACACAGCTTGCACACTCATTCACACACACATTTCTAGAAAAAAACTGCAAAATGTATTTATCCCTTTCTGGTTTTTAGGAATACCTAATATTAAACAAGAAACTAGAAAGGAGAATGAAATAAGTAGATCGTTGCTTTCTTTATTTGAGGACAGGAAGTAGGAGCTAAAGAGATGGGGGGTAGGATTTATAGAACAGGATTTTTGCTGTTACCCATTCATAGAGAGCTATAGATTTAGAGGGTCTTACCAACATTTTGGAGTTCATCCCATACAATAGGGCTTCCCTGGTGGCTTAGAGATAAAGAATCCGCCTTCCAAGCAGGAGACACAGGTTTGATCCCTGAGTCAGAAAGATCCCCAAGAGAAGGAAATGGCAGCCCACTCCAGTATCCTTGCCTGGAAAATCCCACAGACAGAGGAGCCTGACAGGCTACAGTCCATGGGGCCACAAAAGAGTCAGACACAACTGAGTAAGTAAACAACAACAACCCGTGTAATAAAGTCAGATTGTTTTGTCAAATTTTATTTTGGTTGCCTTGTGGATTTTTGTCCATATACAGTTAAAGATGGAGAAGGCAATGGCAACCCACTCCAGTATTCTTGCCTGGAAAATCCCATGGATGGAGGAGCTTGAAAGGCTGCAGTCCATGGGGTCGCTAAGAGTCAGACACGACTGAGTGACTTCACTCTCACTTTTCACTTTCCTGCATTGGAGAAGGAAATGGCAACCCACTCCAGTGTTCTTGCCTGGAAAATCCCATGGACGGAGGAGCCTGGTAGGCTGCCGTCTATGGGGTCGCACAGAGTTGGACACGACTGAAGTGACTTAGCAGCAGCAGTTAAAGATATTGCATCATGCTGAGACAGACCTGGGACCTGCGACCCTTTGCTGCAATGCTTGCACCTGTCTACACCTCTCCTCAAACAACACAGTATATAAAGATACAATACTGGACTAAAAATAACTGCGTGCATGCTCAGTTGGGGCAAAATTATAGAGAAAACATACAAAGAGACCAAAAAACCCAACTGCCAATTTTGAAGAGCCTGGAGAAAAAGCAGGGTGTTGAGAGCAAAAACAGGATACTGAGCTACCCCCTGCACACAACACCACCTCAGGGGTAGGCAAACCATCTAAGCCATCCCTCTGGCCTGACCCCTTGACACACCCCTATACTCACCCCATGTAAGGGATCGGCTTACCCCCCCACTCAGGGAGTGAGCAAGCAAGAGAACCTGATGCTTGTTCTCACCTCCCCCTGCTGCAGCAGGGGTCCCCAGTAGAGCCTTGCCTGAATTTCTTGTCTGGCCTCTGATCAGTTTCTACTGATTGGGGAAGGTCAAGAAGCCTGGTTGGTATCAATGCCAGCACCAAGGACTCGGCTCCCGGAAGGAGGTCCAGCACACACAGTGCCCTCCTGCCCCATGGGGTGACGCGCCAACAGAGACCTCTCTTATACCCATGTACCTGCTGTAGTTCGGAAGAACCACAAGATGGTGGAGGTCCTGCTCCCACCAAGTTTCCCCAAAGCATTAAGTTAATAAGTGCACCTCAAATGTCTCAGCAGTGTCCTCCCAAGGTAGGTGCTGTGCAAGTGTTGACATTAGACTCAGGGAGGCTGAGCATACATCCACCTCCACTGAAACTCGGACACTTCCGAATCCGAGCACCTCTGGCTAGAGAGCCCACACAGTGTGGGCGGACACGGCCTCGGGAGGAAGCGGAGGGAGGGTCTGCTGGGTTCAAGTCTTCTGCCCACAGGACTGCAGAACCACACGAAGAATCCTCACCTGTGCAGAGAAGTCAAAGGTGGCTTCGGTCTGGATCGCTCTGACGTTGCTCCCGTGGCCCCTCTCAGTCATTGCAAACATCCCCGTGTATTTCTGCTCCTGGAGTTGACCGGGTTAGAAGGGAATCAGCTAGTCAAATGGCTGCTCTAACTGCCGACCTCTCAGATCATTATCTCAGAGGACAGGATGGCTGGATGGCATCACTGACTCAATGGACATGAGTTTGAACAAACTCCATGAGATGGTGAAGGACAGGGAAGCCTGGCATGCTGCAGTCCATGGGGTTACAAAGAGTTGGACAGGACTGAGTGACTCAACAATTGAACAACAGATCATTAAGAACATCAGCGAGAGAGGGAGTAGTGAGTTGGAGATACTATAAAAATTCAGTCTGGTGACAACCAGGGCGATAACAATATGACAGACCTGTGCAATCTAAAAAAGGGAGTCAGGATTCTCATTTCAAACAAAGCTCTGGATGACACTAATTCTACATTTTACTTTCTTTTTCTGCAAACACACACACACCCCTAACTACTGTGACATTTTGCTACCCACTCCAGTATTCTGGTCTGGAGAATTCCATGGACTGTATGGTCCACGGGTCAGAAAGAGTAGGACACGACTGAGCGACTTTCATTTTCATTTTCATAGAAACTATCTAGGGTGGTCCATGCCATACCTGGAGAGGCTGAAGCCACTGAGTTACGTGTGCTGGGCCTCCAAGACTTCTGATGGCCCCACCGAATAGCCAATAAATTATTCCACACTGGAAACAAGCACAGGACAGATCATTGTTAGAAACAGTCAACAACTTAATGACGACCGAACCCACTGGGCAAAAGCATTCAAGGAACACCGATCAGCTCATCAAGCTCTACCTTCACTCCACAAGCAGCAAGGCATCCACGCCCTCCCCTTTGCGGCCTGTCCAGCCCCAGTCCCCCTGGGCAGGCACGGCTCTCGGTTCCCCTTTGTGCAGAGGTCACCCCAGCAGCACAGCCCACCCATCCCCTATCCTCAGAGAAGCCTGGTGCACCCCATCACTCTGCCTTGTCTGAAAAAAGGGAAAGTGTTAGCCACTCAGTCATGTCTAACTCTTGGTAACCCTACAGACTGTAGGGTCCGTGGATTCTGTCCTCTGTCCATGGGACTCTCCAGGCAAGAATACTGATGCCTTCCTCCAGGGGATCTTCCCGACCCAGGGAATATAACCCGGGTCTCCCTCACTGCAGGCAGATTCTCTACCATTTGAACCACCAGGAAAGCCCCTGCCTTGTCTGCTCAGGGTTTAATTTGGTGCCTTGTAGGTCAAAGATATGCAACAGTCTTTGTGCGCAACAGATCCCAGGTGCTGACTGCAGCCTGGAGAGTCCACGAGAAACAGTCTGCAAACAGGAAGGTGGATGGAAGAGGTCAGGCTACAGCATGACCAGCCACTGGGCTCAGGTGAGGCAGGCCAGACTCACCCAGCTCAGCGCCCCGCCAGCTGGGGGACCCTGCACAATGACACAATGCCTGAGTTTCCCCATCTGACAAAAGCGATGAATGGTGAGCCCCACCTACTGTGCCTCCCGCCTTCCAGGGTCTGAGCTCCACACACTCACTGCCTATCACGACCATCCCAGGAGGAAAGCACAATTCCCCTCACTTGATAATTGGCAATTCCCTCACCAGGCTTCCTTGGTGGCCAGTTAAAACTCTTCCCGCAATGCTGGAGACCCAGGTTCAATCCCTGAGTCAGGAAGATCCCCTGGAGAAGGGAATGGCTACCTACTCCAGCATTCTTGCCTGGAGAATTCCACGGACAGAGGAGCCTGGCGGGCTACAGTCCATGGAATCGCAACGAGTCAGACATGATGAAGCAACTGACACTTTCACCTCCACTTCCTCACTTGACAGATGAGGACAGTGAGGTTCAGGAGAAGGAAGTGACCTGTCCACGGCTGCACCTGAGGAAGCACGTGGGGCTGGGGTTCTAGTCCAAGCTGCCTGACACCCAACAGCCCTTCGTAGCAAGGTTCAGTGAGAGGCAACTGCCAAGCACTTTGGTCAAGAGGAGGAGAAAGAAGAAAAGGAAGGGTGGCTTGAGCAGGGCCATTTGATGGGAGCAGGGGACTGACTGCAAAGACAGAAGAGCTCAGGTGTTCAGACATTTGCTGTGCTTGCTGTTCAGCATCCCCATAGGAACACAGCCCCAGCTTTCTTCTTGGGAGCCCTCTTCCCCCAGATTCAGTCCAAGTGGCTTGTGGCTAATGTCAACCTCCAGTCCAGCTTTCAGATGAGCCTGGGACCCAGGACTGGCCAATCTGCCTAACATTGTGGCCAAGGGGATGCTTTGGGATGAATCTGTGATCTGGGTGGGTCCTATCAGACTGGCCACTGGACACAGGAGTCAGCTATTAGAGAAGAGAAACTCTCTCTTTTATTGGAAGTAATGGAACTTGGAAGAAGGGAGGGTGGGGATTGCTCTTGCCATCAAGAGAGCTGGTGAAGGAAGCCAGTGCATGGGGGTCAAGAAGTTGAGAGATGAGAGGGACCAGGTCCCACACACCCACATCTGAAGCGAGTGGACCCTGGACTCTTCGAGTACAGCAGCCAATAGGTCCTTTTTTCTGGGGTCACTGCAATGGAATGCATCCCAGTGGACACAGTGACCCCAAGGAAGACCTTGCAGGTAAGTGGCAGAAACAGCATCTTCACATGCTCCCATCTGAGAACTGTCATCAGCCTCTGGTGGGGACCATACCCCGCACCACACGGGTGTAATCAGCCTTACGCTAACTTCCAAAAAGACCACCTCATCAAGTCGAAGTGAACCACTTGACCAGCTGAAATGCTCTGACGTCACAACGGATGAATTTCACTAATTACATCTGACATATGAGGCGCTTTGCATTTGGAGGATCATCAAACGTCCTTGGAAGAGGCTGAACACCCTGATTTCTCAGTTCCCTGCTCCTTGGAATCACTGCCGACCCAGCAAACTGCTTTTCTAATTCCAACCCAGGAAAATGGAATCCATCCAAATAGCCCTTTTCCCCCCAAACCCTCTTGGAAATCAAGTTAAAGAAAAATATTTTTCTAAAACTAAAAGAGGTTGAATTTTCTGCCCTTAAGTCTCTTTGGCTGGTGGCTAATGCGTTCTTTATGTTGCATTGTTTTCCTAGGTTTTACATTTTTTCTTCCTCTTTAGAAAGACAGGAAATGAGTCGGCCACCTTTTGAAAGACTCCATTCACTAAACGCTATTAGCAGGAGCGCTGGGCTGGGTGAGTGAAACCTGCAGGCTTCTGGAAAACCACAGGAGCTGGGCTTCCCTGGAGGCTCAGTGGTAAAGAATCTGCCTGCCAATGCAGGAAACATAGGTTCAATCCCTGATCCAGGAAGATTCCACAGGGCGTGGGCAACTAAAGCCTGTGTGCAGTACTACTGAGCCTGTGCTCTGGGGCCCAGGAGCCGCAACGACTGAAGTTCGAGGACCCTGTGCTCTGCACCTAGAGAAGCCGCCACAGTGAGAAGCCAGCACACCGCAACTAGAGGGTAATCCCCACCCACCGCAACTAGAGAAGGCCCTCACGGTGATATAGACCCAGCACAGCCAAAAATAAAAGAATGGTTTTAAAACTGCAGGAGTTAACTGAGGCATTACCTGCGAGACCCCGATCCACATGGTCTGTTCAAACACGGGCCTCTTCCCATGTGCTGACCAGCACATCGCCAAAGCCACAGTCCCCAACGAGCAGGGAATCTGACAGCTGGGGAGGCCCTTGGGGGACTCTCACAGACAGCTCCCTGGCCCACTGTACTCTGAGCAGGGTGCGGCGCCCAGCCCGGCGGGCAGGCCCAGGTGCCTGGCCAGGGCGTGGTGGTCAGATCACAGTAAAGGGCACAAGAAGTGGAGGCGTTTGGGGAGGATTCTGGAGACAGAGCTGGTGGGTTAGACTCGGGAGGTGGGGGCAATGTGATACCTGGTCTTTGACCTGAGTCTTCAGATAGATGGAGGATCATCCACTGCAAGGGAGGAGGCTGCAGGAGAAGCCAGGGAGGAGGGGTGGATTCCTAAAACAGGGATGCTGAGCCAGAATGGAGCAGGGCGCAGAGCCGCCACGAGGAGCAGCACCAGCCGGCCCCGTGACAGGGCACCAGACCACTGCTGCCAACACGGCCGTGAGAGGCCTGCTCTGGCTGGACCCAGCCCCCTCAGGAGACAAGATGCAGAGAAAAGCTGGGGAAAGCAGCGGCAAGGAAATAAAACGGAAGCAGGAGGCAAGGGACACCCAAGGAGAACCCTAACTTTAAACACGTGCACACCTTGTACTGCTTGTTTGAGAAAGCCCCCTCTCTCCTTTCTCACTTCTCTGGAGGACCACAGACACAGCTCCAAGGTCAAGTGCAGGGGGTCATGAGCACAACAGGCCCAGGGAGGGCTGGTAGCAGCCTCCGGTGGCCACAGTTGGGAGCTGGGAACTACAGTCAGGACAGGCTGACAGGCCCAGGGATATGGTCTTCAGCAAGGCCCTTTAGCTCCCAAAGAGTAGCTAGAAGGAGAGCCGACCCCTGGGCAGGGAAAGCTGAAGGGCTGAGCCTGGGAACAAAGGTTGGTCCCTCCTCCACCCACTAGCTGAGCCACCATCTGGCAGCCCGTTTGGGGAAGGCCCACGTCAGAAGCTGCAGCCCCACCACCACCACCACTTACATAGCTCCTGCAACCTGCAAGGCATGGCCTGGAGCTCCTCCTGGGCACCATCGGCTTAAATCTGAACCAGCCAGTGACTGGGCATCAACACCAGCTAGCATCACCGTCCTCACAGAAAACGAAGCTGCAGGAGTATGATGTGACTTCTAGGGCCGTGATGGAGACGTCTCAGAGTTGGGACATGAACCCTCATCATTCTGACCATCTCCCTGACACCACGGACCTGCCAGGTCTCTGATGTGTGCAAGAATCCAGGTCCTTCCTACATGATGGGCAGACAGAAGGCCCCCTAAAGAGACTTCAAGTGCATTCAGATTGTTTCCATTTCAAAAGCAGATGGGAGGAACTTACCTGGTGATCAAGTGGTTAAGACCCCATACTCCCAATAAAAGGGGTGGGTTGATCCCTGCTCAGGGAACTAGATCCCACATGCCACACAACTAAAGATTCCACGTGTCACAGCTAAGAATTGCCATAGTCAAATGAATAAGTATGTTTAAAAAAGAAAACAAAGAGTAGATGGGCTATACCAAGGCACTGCAAACAGTTTTTGAGACTACGGTGACCCCACAAAAGATAGTGCAACAGACTAAGTCGTTAGGTCTTCACCCAAAAACTCCTCTATTTGTTGCTGAATAGTCACTAAGTCATGTCCAACTCTTTGCAACCCCAGAGACTTACCCAAAAGGCTCCTTTAGTCCATGAGATTTTCCTGGCAAGAATATTGGAATGGGTTGTTATTTCTTCCTTCAGGGGATCTTCCTAATGCAGGGATGGAACCTACAACTCCTGCATTGGCTGGTGGATTCTTTACTGCCGAATCACCAGAGAAGCCCAGAATTCATATGCAGAAGCTTTAATCCCCAATGTGGTGTTAGGATATAGGACCTTGGGAACTAACTACATTTAAATGGGGTCTTTAGAATGGGGCCCTTATGATGGGATTAGTGCCCTTACAAGAAATACCAGAGTGCACACTCTCTCTCTCTGTCTCTCTCTTTTCTCTCTCTCTGTCTCCCCCATCCTGCTCCTGAAATGTGAGTACACACAGAGAAGGTGGCTGGCTGCCTACAAGCCAGAAAGAGGGCCCTAACCTGGAGCTGAATCAGCTGGAAGTTAGATCTTGGACTTCCCAGCCTCCAGAACCATGAGAAAATTAATTTCTGTTGTTTAAACCACTGGTTCTGTAGCTCTTTATCATGGCAGCCCACGCAAACCAAGATAGAGTGAGATGATTCAAACAAGGGGAAACAGGAGCCGTCATGGGGAAGAAGAAAAGGAAGCAGGTCTCGATTCTTTTGGCTGTAAGTTCATCCAGATTGCATCAGCCTGTTTGGCGGGAGACCTTGGGCCAGCTCCCAAGTCAGAGTGAGATTCAAAGCCCTCAGCAGAGAAGGTCTCTCTCTCTGGCAGCCCTCTCCATTTCCCTACGCCCTCACTGTGAGTCGCTGTCCAAGCAGCCCTTGGCTCAGCCAGCACTTGGCTGTGTGAGTACAAATGTGTTTGTCCGAAGCACTTACAGACACCTGGAGCTGCTGGATGATGCAGACTCGGAGGAAGAGAAAAAGGCGCTCAGGTCTACAGGGTGCAGATAACGCTGATGAACTGATGTTCAGGTTGACGGCCAGCTCAGGTGACCAGGAGAGCCACAGGGGCCTTGGGCTGGCAGTGAGATGTGGGGAGGTCGTGACCAACCCAGGACTCACTCACCCATTCTCCATGCACTGCATTCCCCTCACCGAGGTCTCCCTCCATCACCAACAGGAAAGGCGGAAGGGCTGGACCAGGGGCACAACCTACACCCTCTGCTAACTGTCTAGGATGTCCGAGCACAAGGGAAGAAAGATTACCCTGTATGTAGCGCTTTCCTGGTGACTCAGCAGAAAAGAATCCTCCTGCCACTGTCTGCCACTGCAGGAGACCCAGGTTCAGTTCCTGGGTCAGGAAGATCCCCTGGAGAAGGGAATGGCAACCCACTCCAGTATCCTTGCCTGGAAAATCCCATGGACAGCGGAGTCTGGAAAGCTACAGTCCACGGGGTTGCAGAGTCAGACATGGCTTAGCAACTAAACAACAGCAACAAACAACTCATGTGCGGGAAAAGCAAACAGGGTTAATTGTCATTTTTTAAAGTCTTTATTGACTTGTTACAATATTGTTTTTATGTTTTGTTTTTTTGGGCCATGAGGCATGTAGCATCTTAGCTCCCTGACCAGGGATTGAATCCACACCCCCAACATTAGAAAAAAGAAAGTCTTTACCACTGGGCCACGAAGGGAAGTCCCTAATCATCATTTTTGTCCAATTTTCCAAGTCTTTTTATTATGGTATAATAATAACATAAATGTTATAACACAAAGCTTGCCATTTTAGCCACGGTTACGTGTACAGTTCAGCAGGATGAACTGTACTAACAGTATTATGCAACCATTGGCACCACTTCTAAAACTTTTTCATCCTCCCAACAAACTGCCCATTAACCAACAACAGACCCCGTTCTCCTCTTCCCTCGGCCTCTGGGAACCTGTAATTTACTTTTTATCTCTAGAAATTAATTTGTCTATTCTCAAATTTTCATATAAGTGGAATCATACAGTATTTGTCCTCATGGATCTGGCTTATTTCACTTAGCATATTTTCAAGATTCATGTTGTAACATGTACCAGAACTTCACTCATTTTTACGGCTGAGTGATAGTCCATGGTACATTCTATATATTAGACAATATTTTGCTTATTCATTCATGTACTGATGGACACTTGCTTCTTTCAGCCTATGAGGCACTGTGAACAACGCTGCAATGAACACTAGCATACAAGTATCTATTTCGGTCCCTGTTTTAATTCTTTGGGGTACATACCTAGGAGTGGAAATGCTGAATCATACAGTAGTTCTACATTTAACCTTTCGAGTGACTGCCAAACAGCTTTGATTCTATGCATTCATTTAATACTCATGTCTTGACACTTCCTCCATAGCAAGACTGTAGACAGATAGTCTTCAAGGATGCTGCCCTCTAGCGGTGCTAAGCGACATACAGTAGACATGTGAATAAATACCTCAATCCAAAATGGGCGCGCACGCAGACAGACGCTGTAAGTAAGGTACACGGACAGATGACAGCACGTAAGTGGGGTTTAAACTGCAGGCTCCCTGGCGCCTCAGTGATAAAGAATCTCCCTACCAATGCAGGAAACAGGGGTTCCATCCCTGGTCCAGGAAGACCCCACACGCCGTGCAGCAACTCAGCCTGTGCGCTATACCACGGAGCCTGTGCTCTGGAGCTGGCGGACTGAGCTGTTGAGCCCACACGCGGCAAGCACGGACCCTCAACTACACCAAGAGCCCGTGCACCACAGGAAGAGAGGCCCCGCAAAGAGCAGCCCGAGCACAGGCACCAGAGCAGCCCCTGCTCGCCACAGCTCGAGAAAAGCCTGCGCGGCAACACAGACTCGGCGCAGACAGAAATAAATAAATAAACTTGAGGCTGGAGGGAGGTTTCCCTGAAAGAAGGACACTTGAGCTGGGACTTGAGAATGAGTGTCAGGCAGGTGAAGGAGGAGAAAGACAGCATGAGTGGTCCAGATGTGGAAACAAGAGACCGAAAGAAGGCCAAGATATATCCTGGGCAGGACCATATGGCACAGAAGGTGTCTGGAGAGGCGAATGTCCAGCCAGGCCATTTGAGGACCTGTGAGCCAGGTCAAGGGCTGGAGGCCTTCTCTAAACCATAAGAGGAAGAGGTCTTCAGTAGAGGATTGATGTGATCAGAGAAGCATTTTTAAAGGTCTGTTTCTTTAAATCTATTCAAATTTCCTTCTAGGATACTCCGGAGTAAAACTTTTTTTAAAAGTTTTCTAGTGTGGAAAAATTCAAACAAAATAGAAGAGTATCATGAACTCAACAATTCCCAGCTCGTGGTCCATTTTATTCATTTTCCCCCCAGTTCACTCTCCCATTCTACACAGCAGGGGATCTCAAAGTTTATCCCAGACATTCTGTCACTTCATCCCTAAGTATCTCCTAAGCCTCTGTCAAAGGTAAGGACTCTTCTTAAAAGCATGATCCTCAAACCATTATTTCACCTCAGATACAATAATAATCTTTTAATACTGCCAGAGAGCCAATGTTCAAATCTCCCCAACTGATTCCTAGTCTTTCTTTACGGGTTGTTGTTTGAATCAGGGTCTACTTAGGTTGGCTGAAAAGTTCATTCGGGTTTCTCTGTAGCATCTTGTGGCAAAACCCTAAACGAACGTTTTGCCCCACCCAAGAAGTAAGGTCCACACATTGCAACAGGCTGAAATGTTTCTTCCGTCTGCTTGATACCAGAAGCTGCCCTTCCCTCATTCGCTCAAACATTCCCTATGCAGTTCTATGCGCCTGGCTCCGTGCAAGACCCTGCAGCTGCAGACGAGCAGGTGTCCTAGCCAGAGAGTGGGGATGGCCTGTGGGGGCTTCCCCATAGAGATCTGCCAGACAGAAGGTGGGGGCAATGTAGCAAAACGAACAGCTGAGGCTCATGACTCTTGAGCAGGATCCTCTAGGATTTCTGAGAGGAGGAGCTATTTGAGCCTCTGAGGTGACTTTCTTCACTGCGGAAGCCACAGCCAAGAGAGAAGAGACCCTGCCTGGCTGAAATCGTAGGGAAGCCAGCTTCCCCACAAACATTCTCACCTTGGGATGGCATTCACAGAAGTCTTCGTTTTTAATTTCTGTTGCTGCATTTTAAGTCACTTTAGTCGTGTCTGACTCCTTGAGACCCTATGGATAGTAGCCCACCAGGCTCCTCCATCCATGGGATTCTCCGGGCAAGAGTACTGGAGTGGGTTGCCATTTCCTCCTCCAGGGGATCCTCCCCATCCAGGGATCGAACCCAGGTCTCCTATATTGCAGGCAGAATCTTTACCATCTGAGCCACCAAGGAAGCCCTTTTATTCCTACTCATATATAAACGTCTATACCGCAGAACACAAAGAGTTTGCATCTTGGACTCATCAACGGCTTCTTGTTTGATCATTTCCTCTTCATGTTCTTATCATAACTTCTCCCCTTTGGGGACATCAGAACTGGATGTCTGCATGCAGACACTTATTTGGAGATGCAGTGGCATCCAGGGAGGGAGAGGAGGTTACATGCAGAGCCACATGCCTGCTGGGAGACTTAGGGCATTAGGAGAGGTCATGGCACTCATGCCTTTTAAGCTATTCTGTTTACCACCCTTGGTGAGCTGGTACATGCAAACAAGTCTACTGCATGATGCCATTTTATACCCATTTAATCAGCAAAAATGGAGAAGTATATAAGAAGTATATAAGAATCCCAAGTGTTGTTCCACCCGAAGGAGTATTATTCAGCAGTTGAAGACTCAGGAGGACTTTCCTGGTGGTCCAGTGGTTAAGAATCCACGTGCCAGTGCAGGGGGCAGAGGTTCAGTTCCTGGTCCAGGAAGATCCCACATGCCAAAGGGCATTAAGCCCGTGCACCACACCTACTGAAGCCCAAGTGCCTAGAGCCCGTCTCCGCAACAAGAGAATCCCCGCAATGGGAAGCCCACGCACCACCGCCGGAGAGTGGCCCCGCTCAGCACAACCGGAGCGAGCCCGAGCAGCAACGCGGACCCAGTGCAGCCTGCGTAACTAACTAAAACACAAAAGGAAAGGAAAGGAAAATAACTGGCTGGCATAAATGCAGTAAAAGTATACAGAAAGAAAAAGCAAAGAAAACCAAATACCGGATTGAATACAACGACTGAAGCAGAAGTCAAGGGGATGTGTTGGGAGCTGTACCATTTTATAAACATCTCTTGTAGGGACAGACTGACACCTATGGAACTGTTTTGTTTTCTCTCCTTTTGATTCAAAATTATCAGTTCATGGGACGCCCCTGGTATCCTGTGGTTAAGCCACTAAGCTCCCAAGGCAGGGGGCCCAGGTTCAGTCCCTGGTCAGGGAATGAGATCCCGCACACCACACCTAAGACCTAGCGCAGCCAAATAAATAAAAATACAGTGAAATAAAACAAAACTCGCAGTGCATGAAGGCTGGGAGACCCACTGACTTTCACCTTTACTCCTGTGGCCATGTCCGCCATGGAGAGGACTTCTCCTATGACCAGGCTCCGGCTGACAAAATTCCTTGTTTTCTCCACCTGAAAACATGACAGACCCAATGTCAAGATATCCTTAAATCCTAACCATTTAAATTAACATTAAAAAAATAAATAAACATGTTACTTTTACAATTTAAAAAATTCAACACTTTTATTAAGCAATTTTTAAATAAAAAATAATCCTATCACCCTACAGAAGTCAATGTTTTCATCCTTATAAAAATTCTTTTTATTTAAGTATAGTTGATATACAATATTGTGTTAGTTTCAGGTGTCCAGCCAAGTGATTCAGTTAAATTTATATAAATGTATTGTTGTTCAGTTGCTAAGTCATGTCCAGCTCTTTGTGAACCCATGGACTGCAGCACACCAGGCCTCCTTGTCCTTCACCATCTCCTGGAGTTCGTCCAAGTTCATGTCCATTGAATCGGTGATGCCATCCAACCATCTCATCCTCTGCCACTCTCTTCTCCTTTTGCCTTCAATCTTTCCCAGCATCTATCTCTATTATTTTCCATCACTGTTTATGGTGAGGTACTGAGGAGAGTTACTTGTGCTGTACAGTAAATCCTAGTTGTGTATCTCCTTTATATAGTCGTGAGCATCTGTTCATTGTTTTTTAATGCGATCATCTGGTCTCAGACCACAGTCAAAGCAGTTAAAGACTCTCTTCTCCCATAATAGGAAGTCAACTACACCTGCATGGAGCCCAGCCCTGACTGACTTGCCTTTGGCCTCAGGTGGCCTTACCCAAGTCTGCCCCTGGGCCTCCCCTCAACGATTCTCCATGACAACCCACCAGCAGTCCCACCAACAGCGAGAGCCTGGCACAAGTCCAGGTGACCATCCTGATTCAATACAGAGGATTCAGAAGGTTTGGAACATTCTGGACATAGGAAAGGCACTATGCTTCACTTTCCTTTCTAACCACAGACCATCCCTGGGCTTTGATCAGTTAAAAACCATGACGTCTGGCCCCCCTTTGTGACCCTGTCTTCCACTGCTGTGCACAGCAGCCTTGAATCCCAAAGCTGTACAAGCATGCTCTTCTCCACCAGCAAGAAATGGGACAGGACAAGAGCACCATTGCTGTTTCATTTTAAAATTTCAGAGGCAGGTGGCATTTCTGCCAAAAGTAATGGGCCCTTGCATGTGTAAATTCCAATTACCCTTTCTTGGAATTAATGCTAGCTTTTTTTTCCTCTGGTCCTGCGCCCCGGTAATGTGGGATCTTAGTTCCCCGACCCGGGATGGAACTTGTTCCCCATGAGTTGGAAGCTTGGAGTCCCAACCACTGGACCACCAGGGAAGTCTCAATGCTAGCCTTTTTGATTCATCAGTCTCTTCTGAGATGCGCCCCACAAAACTCGTGCAAGCTGCCCACGTGCACGAGTGTATACATGTGTGCTGTGTGTGTTTGTACATGTGTCTAAACTATGCCCCACCAGGGCAGGAGGAGCCTATCTTCCTTGGATGACTCTCAGTTTCCACACTGGCTTAAGCTCTCTCCCCAAACATACTACTTTCCCTCCTGTAGGTTTTTACACTGTTCCTCTCAAGCATTATTAATTTTTTCAAGCAGCAAACTGTCAAGATTTATGACTCTTAGCATGGCTCCTACCCAATGCATCTTGGATTGATTATTTCCTAAAATACCTCCAAGGTTGGAGCACGTACCAGTGCCTGGCTCCAGCATCACTCACACAGGAGAGTTCGTCCCCAGCAAATAATAAAAACCAACTGTAATGGATATTTGTGTGCTTTTTCAGAGGGTCCCTAGGTCCTCTGTCCTGTGGATCCCCACAATGACCCTTCATGAAGGGCTGAGTGGGGCAAGACGTGCTGACCCCATGTCATGGATGGAAGAGTCTAGGCTCAGGGAGATCAAAAGACTTGTCCAACAAGAATCATCTAGTAAGTGGTAGAAGAAGGGCCAGAAACCAGATACTCAGTGTCCTCACGTGGACCTCTTGCATCCAGTCCTCAATGCCCCTCACTGTTGAGCTGGAGGAAGCCCGGGACTCTGGGTGGCCCAGTCCCAGTCATCAACAACTCTCTCCTGTACCACCAGCCTCATCTCCAGAAAGCATGTGACACCAACATGTCCCAGTCCCCAGGTGACTTTGCTAAGAATCACCCCACTCACTTCGTTATAACAGCCCCTTCCTCCCCTTAAACCACATGCTCTGCTGGAGCTAAACCTAACCCATCAGAACCAGGGAAATCCCTCAGCATCTCCAACTAGGCAAGGTTTTCATCATACTTCATTCTCTCCATTTCCACCATGGATGGGGCAGCATGACTTTGCCATCAGTGGGATCCAGCTATGGTCACTTTTACATGCATAAAAGTGAAATAAATTATGATCACATTTCCTAAAGAACCAACCCCCAATGTAGCCATCCTGGAGCATAATAAATTGATTGTGACAGTTCTTTTCCTTCTCGAGTCTCTGCCCAGGACAGAGATCTTTGCCGTTAGATCCTATGGGCAATGCCATAGAAGTCTGCCATTAATGCTCTGGTGTTGACTCAAGCACTCATTTCGGCTGGTCCATTTCAAGACATCAAGTAAAAGTTTCAGAATGAAGACAAGGCTTAATTTGATGGATTTCCTTACTAGCACACACTTTTAACATCTTCTCCACACATAAATTCTCCCTTTTCTTCAGTTCTTCTTTCATTTCATTTTCCTTTGATTTACTAATTGTTCTTAAATAAAGAATGTCTAATATTTACAAGGTCCCCCCATATTCAATTGGCAGCATACTGAACTGCCCATGCTAGTAATGATCAATCAAATAATTAATGCATTTTTTGACATACATTCTTGCAGTATTTCTACCTATCTATATATTCATTTAGGCTGATTGAATATATTCAAGCCAAACTCAATTCCCATATCAGACTATTACCTTATAGTAATTTTAAATTATAATAATTCCATAAATGTATAGAGAATATACTCAAACTTGTATTTTATCCTAAATTATACTCTATGATATTTACATTTCTGCTTAATAAATTCAGTCTCAAATAGAAGGAAGGTAATTTCCCCTAAAATAACCTTCATTTCTTTATAAAGCACTTGATATCTCAGTGAACTCCAGGAGTTGGTGATGGACAGGGAGGCCTGGCATGCTGCGATTCATGGGGTCGCAAAGAGTCGGACACGACTGAGCGATTGATCTGATCTGATCTGATCTGATATATCAGACCTTCGTGATACAATATTCTATTGCAAAGCAAATTCTACAAAAATGTATATTTTTTTATTTTATAAGCCCAGAGAGTCTCCAAAAGACAAACATTCCTTCTTCTTCAACTAAAATCAACTTGATTGAACACTGCATGGATGTCTATAATCTGAGCTTTCTTTCCTCTGATATTAAAAGACCCTTACTGTCCCCTTCATAACCCATTGGCAAGCCCTGTTAGGAGCCCAGCCAAGAGGACTGGGCAAAAAGAGGTTCCTGATCTTAGTTTTCCAACATCAGTCTCCAAACTGGCATATTTGCTTCTTCTATCTTCTGGTTTCAATTTCCCTAATTTAGTTACATTTAATCAGTCTTACTGAATACATAGTCAATACCAGATGGTCAATACTGAAATCAGATTGATTATATTCTTTGCAGCCAAAGATGGAGAAGCTCTATACAGTTGGCAAAAACGAGACCAGGAGCTGACTGTGGCTCAGATCATGAAATCCTTATTGCCAAAGACAAACTGAATTGAAGGGAGTAGGAAAAACCACTAGGCTATTCAGGTATGACCTAAATCAAATCCCTTACGATTATGCAGTGGACGTGACAAATAGATTCAAGGCATTAGATCTGACAGACAGAGTGCCTGAAGAACTATGGATGGAGGTTTGTGACACTGTACAGGAGGCAGTGATCAAGACCATCCCCAAGAAAAAGAAATGAAAAAAGGAAAAATGGTTGTCTAAGGAGGCCTTACAAATACCTGAGAAAAGAAAAGTAAAAGGCAAAGGAGAAAAGAAAAATATACCCATTTGAATGTAGAGTTCCAAAGAATAGCATGGAGACATAAGGAAGCCTTCCTCAGTGACCAATGCAAAGAAACAGAGGAAATCAACAGAATGAGACTAGAGATCTCTTCAAGAATATCAGAGATACCAAGGGAACATTTCATGCAAAGATGGGCTCAATAAAGGACAGAAATGGTATGGACCTAACAGAAGCAGAAGATATCAAGAAGAGGTAGCAAGAATACACAGAAGACCTATACAAAAAAGATCTTCATGACCCAGATAATCACGATGGTGTGATCACTCACCTAGAGCCAGACATCCTGGAATGCGAAGTCAAGTGGGCCTTAGGAAGCATCACTACAAATAAAGCTAGTGGAGGTGATGGAATTCCAGTTGAGCTATTTCAAATCCTAAAATATGATGCTGTGAAGGTGCTGCACTCAATATGCCAGGAAATTTGGAAAACTCAGCAGTGGCCACAGGACTGGCAAAGGACAGTTTTCATTCCAATCCCAAAGAAAGGCAATGCCAAAGAATGCTCCAACTACCGCACAGTTGCACTCATCTCACACGCTAGTAAAGTAATGGTCAAAATTCTCCAAGCCAGGCTTCAACAGGATGTGAATCATGAACTTCTAGATGTTCAAGCTGGATTTAGAAAAGGCAGAGGAACCAGAGATCAAATTGACAACACCTGCTGGATCATCAAAAAAGCAAGAGAGATCCTGAAAAACATCTACTTCTACACCAAAGCCTTTGACTGTGCAGATCACAACAAACTGTGGAAAATTCTTCAAGAGATGGGAATACCAGACCACCTGATCTGCCTCCTGAGAAATCTGCATGCAGATCAAGAAGCAACAGTTAGAACCAGACATGTAACAACAGATTGGTTCCAAATCAGGAAAGGAGTATGTCAAGGCTGTATATCGTCACCCTGCTTATTTAACTTATATGCAGAATACATCATGCAAAATGCCGGGCTGGATGAAGCACAAGCTGGAATCAAGATTGCTGGGAGAAATGTCAATAACCTCAGATATGTGGATGACACCACCCTTACGGCAGAAAGTGAAAAAGAACTAAAGAGCCTCTTGATCAAAGTGAAAGAGAGTGAAAAAGTTGGCTTAAAACTCAACATTCAGAAAACTAAGATCATGGCATCTGATCACTTCATAGCAAATAGATGGGGAAATATTGGAAACAGTGACAGACTTTATTTGGGGGAGGGGGCTCCAAAATCACTACAGATGGTAACTGCAACCATGAAATTAAAAGACCCTTGCTCCTTGGAAGAAAAGCTATGACCAACCTAGACAGCGTATTAAAAAGCAGAGACATTACTTTGCCAACAAAGGTCCATCTAGCCAAAGCTATGGTTTTTCCAGTAGTCATGTATGGATGTGAGAGTTGGACTATAAAGAAAGCTGACCGCCAAAGAATTGATGCTTTTGAACTGTGGTGTTGGAGAAGACTCTTGGGAGTCCCTTGGACTGCAAGGAGATCCAACCAGTCAATCCTAAAGGAAATCAGTCCTGATTATTCACTGAAAGGACTGAAGCTAAAGCAGAAACTCCACTACTTTGGCCACCTGATGTGAAGAACTGACTCATTGGAAAAGACCCTGATGCTGGGAAAGATTGAAGGCAGGAGAAGGGGACAACAGAGGATGAGATGGTTGGATGGCATCACCAACTTGAAGAACATGAGTTTGAGTAAGCTCTGGGAGTTGGTGATAGACAGGAAGGCATGGCGTACTGCAGTCCATGGGGTCACAAAGAGTTGAACATAACTGAGCGACTGAACTGAACTGAATACATGTCCTGTATTATAATAAACCTTCAATTATTTTAGCAAGAAAATGAACCAGAGTAAAACATACAAATAGAATAAGTAAATGGGCTTCAAGGATTCAGTCCTCTGGGGCCTGCTTTAAACAAGACTCTTGCCTACTGGGCTACCTAGTCCTGACCCTCCCTCCAAAAGGGGTCCCAAGTCTGTTCACTGCTTCCATCTCCCATCACCATCTTGAACCTGGACTATTCTAACAGCCTTTCAGCTGGCCTCCTGTTGCACTCTGCCTCAAATATCAGCCAGGATGATCTTAGTATCAAGGCAAAATTTACATACAGCAAAATGCACAGAGCGTAAATGCATGAGCTCTGGTCCATCATCAATTAAGATCACGGGACATCCCTGTGCCACCTAGAAAGTTTCCTCATTCTCCTTTACAGGGTCACCACCCCCATGGGCACCACTGTTCTCTTGTCATCAATATTCACTAGCTTTTCCTGTTCTTGAACTTAGAAAAAATGGAAGTACACAGTATGTACTTTCACATCTGCCTTCTTCTGGGCAAACAAGGCGCCCACGCTGCTCTGTGTATCTGTCGTTCATTCTTTGTCATGGCCAAGTAGTCTTCCATCTGCAGATGTTCCACAGTTTGTCCAATCCCTTATTGATGGACATTTGTGTTGTGTTCAGCATGGGCTTATTTCAAGTAAAGTTGAGGTAAGCATTCATGAACAAGTCCCTGTGGGGATATGTGTTTCCATTTCTCTGTTGTAAGCCCCCAGGAATGCAACTGCTGGTTAAAGGGTTGTAAGGAAGTGCTGAACACTTGTGCAGAATGACTATACCATTTTCCACTCCGACCAACAGTGCGTGAGAATTCTAGTTTCCCCATATCCTCATCAGTATTGTCTTTCCCACCTTCAGCTATTCTCGAGGGCTTGCGATGTCATCTCACTGTGGGCTCTTTGGCTTGTTGGCTGCTGGCTGGCTGGGTTTGTTTGGCTGCACCAGGTCTTCAGGCCCAAGTGAGAACTCTTAGTTGTGGCATGTGGGATCTAGCTGCCTGGCCAGGGATCAAACCTGGGCCCCTACACTGCAAGCTCGGAGTCTGAGCTACCCAGCCACCAGGAAAGCCTCTCATTATGATTTAAATGTGCATTTCTCAGATGACTAAAGATGCTGAGCACATTTTTCTATGCTTATTGGCCATTTGGACCCTTTTATAAAGGGTCTATTCAAGTCTTTGGCCCATTTTTTACATTGAATAGTTTATCTTCTTAGCATTTAGCTCTAAGAACTCTTTATATGTCCTGGGTACAAGGCTTTTGTATCTGGACATAATTTTTTCAGATATATGCATTGTAGGCATTTTTTCCTGGTTTGGTGATTGTCTTTTTCTTCTCTTCATGATGTCTTTTGATGAACAACAGCTTTTAATTTTGATAAAGATCAATTTATCAGTTCTTTTTCTTTTATGTGTTTAGCATTTGACGTCCTCTCTAAGAAACCTCTGCCTTCTCCTTTGTTCTTCCACAAACTCTAATTGTGGAATTCATGTTTAGGTGTATAATACCTCTCAAATTATTTTTGTGTGTAGCATGAGGTAGGGATCAAAGCTAACTTTTTTTCTATAAGTTTATAAGTCATTCCAGCACTATTTATTGAGAAGACTTTTATTTTCCCATTGAATTGCCCTGGCAACATTGTCCAAAAATCTATTGATCACTCATGTGTGGATTTATTTTAGGACTCTCTATTCTGTCCTATTAATCTGTGTGTCTGACCTTATGCCAATACCACATAATCTTGAGACACTGTGAACAAGTCTTGAAATCAAATAGTGAGAGCTCTCCAAATGTGTCCTTTTTTAGAACCGCTTTAACGATTCCAGGTCTTTTGCATTTCCATAAACATTTTTTGAATAAACTTGTAAATTTTGACCGAGATACTATAATACTTCCTTTTTCATTTAAATTTATCTATTTCAATTGGAGGCTAATTACTTTACAATATTGTATTGGTTTTGCCATACACGAACATGAATCTGCCACGGGTGTAATACTTTCAAAACAAGCATTACAGGACTTCCCTGGTAGTCCGGTGGTTAAGACACGACACTTCCACTGCAGAGGGCATAGGTTCAATCCCTGGTCAGGGAACTAAGATTCCATGCTGTGCTGTGTGGTCAAAAACTAGGAAAATATAATAAGCATTATACTGTGCTTCCCTACCTCCTCTTCCCTATCCACCCTTGAGAAAACCCTCCTATGACTACAGTTACCTTTGCAAAACAAATCCAGGATTCTCACTGTGGCCCCCACATCTGACCCTTCTTGCTCTCAGCTGTTCTTTATTCTTGGCTGATTCTCCCCTGAGGCCACAGAGTGGGGGCCCTGAGCACAGTGCTGGGAGAATTCTGTAACAAAGGCTGCCTGTCGCCACTGTGCTTCTGTCCTCCCCAGGGGCCTTGACTACTCCAGGAAAGCCCAGAAGAGGAATGACGGAAAATGACATTCCCATGGCTCTGTCCAAAGATATTTTTCACCTGTCACAATATCACTGCAGCTTTTTGACGGCTTCAGATTTTCCAAATTCTTGCCTTAAATTTAATGCCGCTTCTCTTGGCAGCATATGCTTCCTACCAAACTCCTAGCTGCCTTGGAAATTTTTATGATGATTACTGTAATCATATAATTTACCAACACTGACAGCACCATTGAAGAATGTACTGTATTGACATTACCAGCCTGATTTCATGAGCTTACTTAGCTCTTAATGGGAAGTGCACTATTTTATATGAATTTTAATGGAAAAGAGTGATGGATTGTGTACCTTGCAACTTTACCAAATTTGTTTATCAGTTCTAACAGTTTGTTAGTGGAATCTTTAGGGTTTTCTACATTAAAAAAATTATATCATCTGTGGACAGAGATAGGGTTACTTCTTTTCCAGTTTACCACGCTTGATTTTTATGTCTAGCATCGACAACCATCCGACATAAATTTACTTTTTTATTAGTTTGCTGCCTAAAATGTGAACTCCGTAATGCGGGTATATTTTTTGCCTGTTTTGTTCACTGCCTCTCGAACTACTTTGTAGTAGGCATTCAATAAATGATTGTAAAATGAATGACTCACCTCTCTTGGCACATAGCAGGGCCTTAGCAAACGATAACAGGTAATCACTATTGTTATGTTTAACATAATAGTTCAATGCAAGAAGAATCACTGTGCCTTAAAATGAGAAATTTCCATTATGCAGGATGGTTTCCAGTGCAATAAATACATAGCACCAAGCCCACAGCCGCAGTGGCGTCCCTGGCTGGGTCCTAGCTCACCCCCTGGCCCACCCTTGCAAAGAATCCCTGTAGCGTCACAGATGACAACTCTGTTCAGGTGCCAATCTACACAGAGGAACTTCTGTAAACAGGCCCTCACTCTGTCCTGTCATCTCTGCTCAAATCCTCCAGGGCTTCCCACGGGGCCAGGGCTGACCCAACCAAAGTGCTGGCCAGGTGGCCAGGGCCCAAGTCATGCAGCTGGAGCTGGGACAGGGCCTCCTGCCAGAGACAGCACGCGAGGCCCAGCGCACGGCAGCCTGTCAGGCCCCCAGGTGCTGGTACAAACAGAAGCCGGGGGGTCACGGGCAGAGCCAAGGCCAGGGTGTGGGAGCCAAGAGCGCAAAGGAGTCAGGGACCAGTCCCAGGGTGGGTGGAGCAGGTGTGCCTGGTCATCGTGCTGGCAGTGGTGGGTGACAGAGTGGGCCTGGGTGGGGCCAGAGGGGTGGTGGACAGCCTCAGCCCCCTGGCACATCCCTGCTCAGGTCCTTTCTGCAACACGCCGACAGCGTCAGTGTAATGGCTTCCTGGAAAAGCCTGCTCCTTTTCTCAGGGTTCATGAAGAAAGCAATAGTGATCCGCACTCCCTGATGCCTTCTAAGGGGAGCTGACTTTTGAAGCTTATTCCATTCCAGATCTGACCACCCCCTTGCCCCAGATATGTCTCTAAATATAAAAACCCAAACCATACCAAACAGACACTGTCTAAAATTCTGATTGAAATAATAATTACAGTATGGTGGTGGTTTAGTTACTAACTTGTGTCCGACTTTTGTGATCCCCATGGTCACTTTTGTAGCCCACCAGGCTCCTCTGTCCAGGGGATTTCCCAGGCAAGAAGCGGCAAGAATACTGGAGTGGGTTGCCATTTCCTTCTCCAGGCTCTCCAGGGTCCTTCTCCAGGGTTTGCCATTTCCAAACCCGGGTCTCCTGCACTGCAGGTGGATTCTTTACCAACTGAGCTACGAGGGAAGTCTCTAAAATTCTCGTGAAAATAATAATTACAGTATAATAAAGAATAATTTCATCAGCCACATATGGATGTGAGAGTTGGACTATAAAGAAGGCTGAGTGCCTAACCCTAACCCGAATTGTTGCTTTTGAACTGTGGTGTTGGAGAAGACTCTTGAGAGTCCCTTGGACTGCAAGGAGATCCAACCAGTCCATTCTGAAGAAGATCAGTCCTGAGTATTCATTGGAAGGACTGATGCTGAAGCTGAAACTCCAATACTTTGGCCACCTGATATGAAGAGCCGATTCACTGGAAAAGACCCTGGCTGGCAAAAACTGGGGGCAAGAGGAGAAGCAGGTAACAGAGGATGAGATGGTTGGATGGCATCACCGACTCAGTGGCAACATGAATTTGAGCAAGCTCTGGGAGATAGTGAAGGACAGGGAAGCCTGGTATGCTGCAGTCAGTGGGATCACAAAGAGTCTTGGCAACTGAACAATATACTCTTAAAACTTATCTCAGATTCCAAAGAGCTTTTGTTTACACAGGTTGTATCTATCAAGTTGCCATACAATTAAAGCTGAGAATTTCTAAAATATTTACTCATTTAAAAACAATAATGAACCTATTACATGTTAATGTAAATGACAAAATTCTTATGAAAAACAACCATCATTTTCAAGCCAAAAAATAATCAATGAGAAGAATGGTATTGTTTTGCATTTTTACAAATTGCTTTAGCATCTGGCTAATAAAGCCAGCTGGCCTCTCGCGCCTGCTTCTGCGCTCCATGTTTTGCCCTACGCTGTTTGGGTTGCAATTGATGATGAAAATCTGCTGTCATGCTTGCAGGCAGCTGACGTCTACTTTTCAGGTAGAATCAAGATGTGAAAGGGTCTGGAGTAACCCCGAGGGGTCCTCAGATTATGCTTTGAGAACCACTGGCTTAGATAATAAAGATGCTACCACACCCACAGCCCACGTGGCTCATGTTAGGATGAGAAGAGCTCAGGTGGGAAAGAAGACGGCTGAGGTGGGGGTGGAGGAAGCAGTCACGGGTGCAGTGGGGCTGCAAACCCAGATACCCATCCCCATTCCTCCTACACTTGGCCAGGAATAGCCTGAGTCCCACTGGCTCCCTCCTGGGAAAAGGAAATATTAAGATGAAGTATCCCTGAGTCAGCCCCGAACCATGATTCAGTTCAGTCACTCAGTCATGTCTGACTCTTTGTCACCCCATGGACTGCAGCACACCAGGCTTCCCTGTCCATCACCAACTCCCAGAGCTTACTCAAATTCATGTCCATTGAGTCCGTGATGCCACCCAACCATCTCATCCTCTGTCATCCCCTTCTCCTCCTGCCCCCAATCTTTCCCAGCATCAAGGTCTTTTCCAGTGAATCAGTTCTTCACATCAGGTGGCCAAAGTAGTGGAGTTTCAGCTTCAGCATCAGTCCTTCCAATGAATAATCAGGACTGATTTCCTTTAGGATGGACTGGTTGGACCTTCTTGCAGTCCAAGAGACTCTAAAGAGTCTTCTCCAACACCAAACTTCAAAAGTATCAATTCTTTGGTGGTCAGCTTTCTTTATAGTCCAACTCTCACATCCATACGTGACTACTGGAAAAACCATAGCTTTGACTAGATGGACCTTTGTTGGCAAAGTAATGTCTCTGCTTTTTAATATGCTGTCTAGGTTGGTCATAGCTTTTCTTCCAAGGAGTAAGTGTCTTTTCATTTCATGGCTGCAGTCACCATCTGCAGTGATTTTGGAGCCCAATAAAATAATTATAAGAAATAATTTAAGATTATTATTAATATTTAATAATCATTAAATTATTATTAAATTTAAATATAATCATTAAATTATTATAATTTAATGATTATAAGAAAATAAAGTCTCTCACTGTTTCCATTGTTTCCCCATCTATTTGCCATAAAGTGATAGGACCAGATGCCATGATCTTAGTTTTTGGAATGTTGAGTTTTAAGCCAGCTTTTTCACTCTCTCCTTTCACTTTCATCAACGGCTCTTCAGTTCCTCTTTGCTTTCTGCCATAAGGGTGGTGTCATCTGCATATCTGAGGTTATTGATACGAACCATGATTGGCAGGGATCAAATGTGGGATGGGAACAATCTAGAGAGACAGTGCGGGGTACCGAGAAAGAAGGTCAGCACTTCGGTTCTCAAGCCAGGACACAGCCTGCATCACCTGAAAGATGTAGATGCTGATCTGATGGGCCTGACCGACAGCCTGGGTGGCAAGAGTCTGGAAAGCTCCTTTAGGGGGTTCTAGTGCACCGGGGGGTGAAATCACCAGATCTGAGTGGGCTCAGGAAGCAACCGCCCTGGCTTTGAATCTGTGCTCCACTAGTTACACACACAGCTTACTACTTGCGTGTGTGTGCACGTATGCTCAGTCGCTCAGTTGTGCCCAACTCTTTGCCACCCCCTGGACTGTAGCCTGCCAGTCTTCTCTGTCCATGGGATTTTCCAGGCAAGAATACTGGAGTGGGTTTCCATTCCCTATGACCTCTAGTCAATTCCTCAGCCTCAGTTTACTCATCGGAGAAGGCAATGGCACTCCACTCCAGTACTCTTGCCTGGAAAATCCCATGGATGGGGGAGCCTGGAAGGCTGCAGTCCGTGGGGTCGCTGAGGGTCGGACATGACTGAGTGACTTCACTTTCACTTTCACACATTGGAGAAGGAAATGGCAACCCACTCCAGTGTTCTTGCCTGGAGAATCCCAGGGACGGCGGAGCCTGGTGGGCTGCCGTCTATGGGGTTGCACAGAGTCGGACACGACTGAAGCGACTTAGCAGAGCAGCAGCAGTTTACTCATCTGTAAAATGAGAATACCTTTAAGGTTGTCAGGAATACTAAATGAGATCATCCATTCATTCAAAGTTCTTAGAGCTGCAACTGGCACAAAATACGAATTTAGTAAACGTGAGCTGTTGTTACGAGTTATGGTGATTTGGGTGCAGACCATCAGCCTACACGGACAAGTGTTTGAGGAGATGGGACCAGGCACCCAAGGAAGGGGATGGGGTCCAGTTCTAGCGCTTCCACAAAAGAGATATCCCAACCGGGTCCTCTGTGTCTTCATCTGGAAATCCTGGGAGCTAGGACTTCCACCATGCAGGACCTGGTCCTGAATTCTCAGGGAGAGAGGAGAGAGTTGACTGAGGGGCACAAAGACGATGCTGCTGGAAGCGGGTGCAGGAAGAGTCAAAAAGGTGCAATGAGATTATTCACACTGTGTGTGTGTGTGGGGGGGGTGTGCACGCGCACATGTGCAAGTGTATATGCTCTGTAGTCAAGGTCAGATACTGTTTTCCTTTTCAAATTATCGAAACATCTCTAATCTAGAGCAGATGACAGAGGGGAGAAGACAGAGTGGAAACATTTTAATGGCTTCTTCTCAGCCTGTGGGCTGTCTGCCGAGACTTGAGACAAATGCGGCTCGCTCCTCGTTCGTCTTCAGGAACATCATCATCACATGTTACACGCCGCCCTCTGCCTGGGCGCTCATCAGATCGTCCCCGAAAGTTAAGAGCAACACGAGGGCCAGGGAAAGATGGAAGGACTTGGACCACTCTCTGATCGGGCAGTGCAGCCATGACTCAATAATTTCAGGAAGAAGCAGATAAATCATGGATGAATCATACAACACTTCTTCTAGAATTACTGGCTGTGGACAGCTCCTCCAGCTGTTCACGGGGTAGAATTTGAGAGTCTTTACACACAGATGTGCTGCTGAATCTTAGGACACCCGTCCCCCAAGAGGAGCCTGTGCCCTGGTGACCGATGACCGACTAGTTTAATTTCCTTCAGGCTTTTTGACTTTTGCTAATTCACGCAGAGAGAAGTGCCAAACAGCCTGAAATAAGTAACAGAAATGAACTGGAGGGATCATCCAAGGCCAATCCTGTGCCTCCCAGAGGAATCATACCTAATCATCCAGGACAGAGCTGTCTGGCTGCTGAAGACCTCAGAGGGAGCCAAGGAAACAGGAAGCTAATTGGATGCAGGGCTTCACACGCTTCATGGGAGCAAGAGTGCACAGGCTATGCCTTCAGACATGGGGGTCGGGCTGAAACTGGCAAACCTCATTACAGGATTAACTCTCACGTCTGGGTCTTGAATTTTGACACTAAGTTAAGCCTTAGACATAATGGGCTGATTAAAGGGGCAGGGGACTGGCCCCCATGTCAAGTTCTTACCTTCCCCCCAGCCCCAGGCTGGATGCATTTGGAGGCCTGGCTGTGATGGAGAAAGCAGCTGAAAGCAAAGAGGGATTAGGGTTTCTTTATGTTTGGTTGGTTGGTTGGTGGGCTGTTTGGTTGGTAATTCGGTTGGTTGTTTGTTTTGTTGGTTAGTTGGTTGGTAGGCTGGTTGTTTATTTTGTTGGTTAGTAGGTTGGTTAGTTGGTTGGTTGGTTAGTTGGCAGGTTGGTAGGTAGGTTGTTTGGTTGTTAGGTTGGTTGGTTGGTTAGGTGGTTGGTTGTTGGTTGGTTGTTTTCTTGGTTGGTCATTAGTTGGCAGGTTGGTAGGTTGTCTGGCTGGTAGGTTGGTTGGTAGATTAATTGGTTGGTTGTTTGGTTGTATTCACTTCTTTTTTTTTTTAATTTTATTTTATTTTTAAACTTTACATAATCGTATTCACTTCTAAATGTATGTTCCATTTAGAGGCAATTCACCAGTTTGGACATCTACTTTGCCAGTATGTTCTGATTGGTGCAAAACTATTTTCCAGGCTTTGCCCAGCATGTGTCACCCTGTTCTGTGGGTGTTTCCTTGCACATACTCTCCATCTAAGGGTGACAATGCTGTGCCCCTGTCACCTCGGAGGGACTGCAGGACCTCACCAGGAGATACCAAAGCTCTGCCCATAACTCCCTCCTGATGAGAAGATGCTGACTTCTGTCCCTGCTTCCCCAGGACAGACAGCCAACCAAGGTGGGTGAGGGGGTGGGATCTGGTCTCAACCAATGACCTCAGGCCCCCACTGGCTCTGATTCACATTCCACAGAGAAACAAGGCTCCGTGGTCTCCTGAATGGGCAAGACTCCCACCAGTCAGTCCTCAGCCTCTCCCTCTACAAACCACGGGGGGCACAAAGGGGGCTGGGCTCACTCTAGAATACATTCAGCTTCTCAGCATCTAAGGAAGCTCAGCCCCAGTTCAGGCCCCTCCCCCAGGGGTCTCACGAAGAGGTATATTGTTCCTGTATAAAATGTTAGGTTTAAGGAAGCTATGAAGCTGCATGAATGGACTTTGTTGGTGGTGTTCAGTCACTAAGTCGTGTCCATCTCTTTGTGACCCCATGGACTCTAGCACACCAGGCTTTCCTGTCCTTCACTATCTCCCAGAGTTTGCTCAAACTCATGGCCATTGAGTCAATGATGCCATCCAACCAACCCATCCTCTGTCACCCCCCTCACCTCCTGCCCTCAATCTTTCCCAGCATCAGGGTCTTTTCCAATGAGTCAGTTCTTCACATTAAGTGGCCAAAGTTTTGGAACTTCAGCTTCAGCATCAGTCCCTCCAATGAATATTCAGGGTTGGTTTCCTTTAAGATTGACTGGCTTGATCTCCTTGCAGTCCAAGGGACTCTCGAGAATCTTCTCCAGCACCACAGTTCAAAAGCACCAATTCTGTTGGACTTGGCCTTCTTTACGGTCCAACTCTCACATCCATACAAGACTACTGGGAAAACCATAGCTTTGACTACATGGAACGAACTTAATGGACTATATGGAATGGACTTAAACTCGGGTAAATATAGAGCTCCTAATGCTAGCCTCACAAAGGAATCCTCTCCTCACATTTTCTTTGCTTCTTTCCTTCTCTCTTTTTAGCAAGGCTAAATTGACTAAAATAATTTCACTGCATTGAGAATGGCAATTTTTAGACAAACAAGACTCATCCATTTTTGACAAGACTAAAATGCTTGAAAAGCCTGTAAAATGAATTTTTTATTTTTATTATTTTATTATTATATTTCTCAGATATTTGAATTTGAAACCCCAGATCATATTTGTTTTGTGAACAAATATTTTACTACCTTTGCTGATTCTCCTACTTCCTGGCCTGTTGGCTTGAGAGAAGTGAATGTCAATTAGATTAACAGGAAGGCAGCAGAAAAGGAGGGTGAGGGAGACACTCCCATACCCACCAAATTGTCTGCTCCCCCAGGACAGAATTAATGCTCTTCCTTCCACAAGTTGCAAAAGCAAACAAAGCAAAACAAAATCTTTTTCTCTCTCTGTCTCTCTCTCATTCACTCACACACTTTACACCATAATAACAGTGAGACTCACCTGATCCTGAATTGCACGTTTTAACAGAGGTAGACCCATGGTAAATGTCACTCTCTGAAATGTCAAAGTTCTCATTTCATCCAGACTCAAATCATACCTGTGACAAATGGATACAAAATAGGTGTTAAGACCTTGAATTGACCGTGAATGGAGCCTGTGGACCCAGGGATCTGATAGGACAGACATCTTTTCTGGGTCTCCCTAGCTCTTGTTTGATACTGTGCTTCAAAAGCAGCCAATGTGTGTGTGACACAGGCTGAGTGGTCAATACAGGGGGTCAAATGGAAAGAAAGGAAGGTTTCGTATTTGCAGGGTAGGAACAGAAATGCAGACTTAGAGACGGACGTGTGGACGGGGTGGGGGGCGCGGAGAGGGGAGGGTGGGATGAACTGGGAGGTTGGGACTGACATGCATACACTCCCATGGATAAGACAAAGGACTAGTGGAAACCTCCTCTATCGCACAGGGAGCTCAGTCCAGTGCTCTGTGGTGACTTAGAGGATTGGGGTTGGGGGGAAGTGGGAGGGAGCCTCAAAAGAGAGAGGACATATTTATGCTTACAGCTGATTCACACTACTGTACAGCTGAAATTAACACAGCATAGTAAAGCAATTATCCTCCAATGAGAAAGATGATTTTCTGGAATTCCCTTGCTTTCTCCATGATCCAGTGAATTCTGGCAATTTGATCTCTGGTTCCTCTGCCTTTTCTAAACCCAGCTTGTACATCTGAAAGTTCATATACTGCTGAAGTCTAGCTTGAAGGATTTTGAGCATAATCTTGCTAGCATGTAAATTAAAGGATACATATTCCAAAATGTTTTAACTTATTTTGACCTGTACACTTAAATATAACCACTAGATGGCGCTTGTTCTTCACTTCAACAGCCACCCCAAGGAATTACTATTTAACAAAGATAGCAAAGCTGCATGAAAAAAATCTTAGAATCTGTCCTCCTGAAAGCTTGAACATTTGCTTATCATAATATGAATGTCTAAATTCCTAATGCTTTTCAAGTAAAAAGGAAACTATCTCTGTGATGGAAAAGTCAGGGTTTCAGGAACATCTCAAGCTCTCCCATGAAACATACATATTTGTTTGTGCATTTTCTGTTTTTAAATATCAATCTCTACACTTAGCAATCTTAGTCTTTCTGTTTGTTCTTGTGCTCAGTCATGTCAGACTCTGTGACCCCATGGACTGAGGCCCACCAGGCTCCTCTGTCCACAGAATTTTCCGGCAAGAATACTGGAATGGGTTGCCATTTCTTACTTCAGGGCATCTTTCTGACCCAGGGATTGAACTCTCATCTCTTGCATCTCCTGCAGGGCAGGTGGATTCTTTATCACTGCACCCCTTGGGAAGCTTTGTTATGCAAACAGTATTTAGCATTTAAGGTGGCCTACTAAGATTACTGGGCTTCCCAGGGGGCGCAGTGGTACAAAGAATCAGTGAAGGAGACTGGGGTTCAATCCCTGGGTCAGGAAGATGCCCTGGAGGAGGAAATGGCAACCCACTCCAGTATTCTTTCCTGGAAAATTCCAGGGACAGAGGAGCCTGGCAGGAGACACTCCATGGGGTCACAAAGAGTCAGACGGACTCAGCACACATACACACACAAGGTATAAATCATAAATAACAATGGTTTTTGGTATTTTAACAGATACAGTTTCTCTTTTCTGTCTTCTTGGGTCTGTAAGATATGAAGATTTGGCAAATATTTTTATGTCTGTGCCGTAAGTGGCAGAGAGAGGTCCTATGGAATTAAGAGGCCTGGCAGGTCCTGGGTAGACGGCATGAGAGTTGAGAGTAAGAGCTGGGACTCGTACGCTGGGCAGCTCCTTGAGGACAGCTGTTGGGGTGGCGATGGGGCGCAGAGAGGGCCGGCTCTACTCCCAACAGCCCCACCGTCTGACTTATCTACTGGTGGTCTGTGTAGGACTTAGCTTTTTAAAACATGGTTCCATTATTAACAACAAGCTTGAAAACCTCTGAGCTAGGATCATTACAGGCAAGAACAAAAGCAAAAGACAGGAGCTTCATTTTTCCTGAGTCGTGTAGGGAATCAGCATCCAGCAAAAGTATTAATAAGACAATGCAATGGCACCCCACTCCAGTACTGTTGCCTGGAAAATCCCATGGACGGAGGAGCCTGGTGGGCTGCAGTCCATGGGGTCGCTGAGGGTCGGACACAACTGAGCAACTTCACTTTCACTTTTCACTTTCATGCATTGGAGAAGGAAATGGCAACCCACTCTGGTGTTCTTGCCTGGAGAATCCCAGGGATGGGGGAGCCTAGTGGGCTGCCGTCTATGGGGTCACACAGAGTCGGACACGACTGAAGTGACTTGGCGGCAGCAGCAGCCTCACTGGGAAGTTCCACATGTGGAATTAGGACCAAACTATAAGATACTAATTTAAAAAACTGAATCATAAATACCTAACAGAGAGGCTGAAATAAAAAACACTGATAATATCAAGTGTTAAGAAGACAAAGAGTAGCTGGATCTCTCGTTCACTAGTAGTGGGAATTTTGAAAAAAATGCTATAGCCTCTCTGGAAAAGTTTAACAGTGTCAGTGTTATGAAGTCAATCCTAAAGGAAATCAACCCTGAATATTCACTGGAAGGACAGATGTTGAAGCTCCAATACTTTGGCGACCTGATGAGAAGCGCTGAGTCATGGAAAAGATCCTGATGCTGAGAAAGATTGAGGAGAGGAGGAGAAGGGAATGACAGAAGAGATGGTTGGATGGCATCATGAATTCAATCACCATGAGTCTGAGCAAACTCCAGGAGATAGTGCAGGACAGGGAAGCCTGGCGTGCTGCAGCTGATGGGGTCGAAAAGAGTCGGACACAACTTAGTGACCGAACGACAAGAACGTGAAGTTAAACACACACTTGAGTTTACAGCTCAGCTCAAATACTCACTCCTGGGTATTTACCAGAGAGAAATGAAAGCCTCCATTCACGCAAACAATTGTACATGCATGTTTATAGCAACTTTATTTGTAATCACCAAAGACAGACATAAATCCAAATGTCCCTCGATTAGGGAACAGATAAACTGTGGTGCGTTCATACAGTAGAGCACTACACAGCAATACAAAGGAGTGAACGACTGATACACATGACCACCGCGACGATCTCCAAGCACTGTGTTGAGTGAAAAGAAGCCAACCTCAGGACTTCCCTGGTGGTCCAGTGGTTAAGACTCTGCCCTCCCAGTGCAAGGGGCCCAGGTTCAACCACTGCTCAGAGAGCTAGACCCCCAGTGCACATCTAAGAGTTTGAATGCTGCAACTAAAACCCCCACACGCCACAATGGAGATCAAAGGTCCCATGTGCCGAGACTAAGATCGAGCCAGCCAAACACATAAATAAACATTCTTTTAAAAATTCTTGTAGAAGAATGTTCGTATCAACTTTATTCATAAGAGCCCCAAACTGGAAAGCATCCAGACAGCCATCATTCATTAACAGAATTGATAAATTATGATCTAGTTGTAAAATGGAATATTACCTAGCAATGAAAAGGAATGTACTATGTACGTGCTTCTCTGTCCATGGGATTTCCCAGACAAGAATACTGCGGTGGGGAGCCATTCCCTTCTCCAAGGGATCTACCCGATCCAGGGATCGAACCTGGGTGTCCTGCATTGCAGGTAGATTCTTTACCGCTGAGCCACCAGGGAAGCCCAAGGAATGCACTCCTGATACGTATAAATGGCGTGTATTAATCTAGAAAACATTGTTTTGGACTCTCTGGGATCTCTCGCTCTGGAAAGCCAGCAACCATGATGTGGACACTCAAGCAGCCTGATAGAAAAGTCCACCTGGGAAGATGCTGAGGCCTCCAGCCAACTAGCCATGTGAGCGCCCCACCTCTGAGGCAGCTCTGCCAGCCCCAGCCAAACCTTTATACACCTTCAGCCCCAACCAACACCCTACATGCAACGTCAGGGAAGACCCAGCTAAGACGCTGTGAAATTCCTCACCCACAGAAAGTGCTGCTAAGCTTAGAGGTAATTTGCTATGCAATTACCTATCAATAGATAGGGAATACACATGGCATCATCAAATACACTCACACACACACACACACACACACACACACACAACTGATGGGCATAAACTAGTATCTTATAAGCATTTTAATAATATGTAATACACCAAGAACAAAGCAACAGTCATAAAATTATAGCCTAATGAATTATCACAAAGATTACACCCACCTGTATAATCCCCAGCCAACAGCACATCAGCTGACTCCCTCCGTGGTCTCTCTCTTGAGCATGCCCTCTCTCCTGCCCATGCTAGCTGCCCTCCTGACCTGTAATGCCATGGATTATTTTTGACCACTTTTGAATATTAAGGAAATGGGATTAGTCACAATGTCCTCTCTTGTGTCTGGCTTCTCTCACTCAACATGGCTAATAAGATTCCTCCTAAGTGTCTATTGTAGCTGTGGTTCATGCATTTTCATTGCTTTATGGGATTAAATTGAATTATTATACCACAAAAAATATGCCGTGTGAACACACTGTAAGATTCCATTTCTATTAAATTCTGAAACAAACAAAACCAAAACACAGCAGGAACAAAAGCAGAAGAGTGGTTGTCTCTTGGAGGGCAGGGCAGAGGTGGGCAGGGCATGAGAGGGGCACAGGGGAGCTTTCCAGGGTGGTTGTCTCTTGGAGGTGGGGAGGGCATGAAAGGGGCACGGGGGAGCTTTCCAGGGTGATTGTCTCTTGGAGGGCAGGGCAGAGGTGGGCAGGGCATGAGAGGGGCACAGGGGAGCTTTCCAGGGTGGTTGTCTCTTGGAGGTGGGGAGGGCATGAAAGGGGCACGGGGGAGCTTTCCAGGGTGATTGTCTCTTGGAGGGCAGGGCAGAGGTGGGCAGGGCATGAGAGGGGCACGGGGAGCTTTCCAGGGTGACAGTGTTGTTGTTGTTGTTCAATCACAAAGTCGTGTCCGAGTCTGCAATGCCATGGACTGCCTCACGCCAGGCTTCCCTGTCCTTCACCATCTCCCAGAGCTTGCTCAAACACATCTCCATCGAGTCGGTAGTGCCATCCAACCATCTCATCCTCTGTCATCCCCTTCTCCTTCCTGCCCTCAATCTTTCCCAGCATCAGGGTCTTTTCCAATGAGTCAGCTCTTCGCATCAGATGGCCTGAACTTCAACTTGATAGTAATGTTCTCTACTTTGATAGAGGTTTGAGTTACCTGGGTGAACGCATTTGCCAAAATTCTGAGAGTGTACACTTAATAATTTTGTATTTCATTGTACTTTACAGCAAAATTAAAAAATCCAAGCCACATTGACAGGATGTATACAATGGTGTGATGTGAAATGATGTGACTGGTGTGATGTGATGTGATGTGATGCGATACGATAGTATCATATCAAATCATGTGACATGACGAGAAGGGCACTCCCCCTCACACACTTTCCCGAAACTCATAACCTCAGCCTAAAGGTGAGAAAAACACCAGACAAGGCCGGAGTGAGGGACATTCAACATAATATCTGACCCAAACTTTTCAAAAGTGTCAAGGTTATGGAAAACAGGGAAAGAAAGAGGAATTGTCACAGCCCAGAAGAGACCAAGGAGCTATGACAATGAAGCACATAATGTCCTGGAAGAGAGAGGCCGCCAGGGGGAAACGATGAAACCCAAGCAGTCCAGGATTGAGTCCACAGCAACGCCCCAAGGCTGTCTTCTTCATTTCGGCAAACGTGCCGTGGTTCTGTAGAATGTTAACAGGGGAAACCTGTATCTTCAACTTTCCTATCAATTGAAAAGTATTTCAAAATTAAAAGTCCATTTTAAAAAGAGACAAGTGTTAGGAAGAGAGGATATATGAAAAAAGAAGGGATCAGTTCAGTTCAGTCGCTCAGTCGTGTCCGACTCTTTGCGACCCCATGAATTGCAGCACGCCAGGCCTCCCTGTCCATCACCAACTCCCAGAGTTCACTCAAAATCATGTCCATCGAGTCAGTGATGCCATCCAGCCATCTCATCCTCTGTCGTCCCCTTCTCCTCCTGCCCCCAATCCCTCCCAGCATCAGAGTCTTTTCCAATGAGACAAGTCTTTGCATGAGGTGGCCAAAGTATTGGAGTTTCAGCTTCAGCATCAGTCCTTCCAAAGAACACCCAGGACTGATCTCCTTTAGAATGGACTGGTTGGACCTCCTTGCAGTCCAAGGGACTCTCAAGAGGCTTCTCCAACACCACAGTTCAAAAGCATCAATTCTTCGGTGCTCAGCTTTCTTCACAGTCCACCTCTCACATCCATACATGACCACTGGAAAAACCATAGCCTTGACTAGAATCTTTGTTGGCAAAGTAATGTCTCTGCTTTTGAATATGCTATCTAGGTTGGTCATAACTTTCCTTCCAAGGAGTAAACATCTTTTAATTTCATGGCTGCAGTCACCATCTGCAGTGATTTTGAAGCCCAAAAAAGAAAGTCTGACACTGTTTCCACTGTTTCCCCATCTATTTCCCATGAAGTGATGGGACCGGATGCCATGATCTTCGTTTTCTGAATGTTGAGCTTTAAGCCAACATTTTCACTCTCCTCTTTCACTTTCATCAAGAGACTTTTAGTTCCTCTTCACTTTCTGCCATAAGGGTGCTGTCATCTGCATATCTGAGGTTATTGATATTTCTTCAGGCAATCTTGATACATACATGTATATATGTATATATATATATATATATATATGAGTGATTCATTTTGCTGTTCAGTAGAAGCTAACATCAGAGAAGGCAATGGCAACCCACTCCAGTACTCTTGCCTAGAAAATCCCATGGATGGAGGAGCCTGGTAGGCTGCAGTCCATGGGGTCACTACGAGTCGGATGCAACTGAGTGACTTCACTTTCACTTTTCACTTTCACACAATGGAGAAGGCAATGGCAACCCACTCCAGTGTTCTTGCCTGGAGAATCCCAGGGACGGCATAGCCTGGTGGGCTGCCGTCTATGGGGTCGCACAGAGTCGGACATGACTGAAGCGACTTAGCAGCAGCAGCACCAGAAGCTAACATTATGGCAACCCACTCCAGTACTCTTGCCTGGAGAATCCCGGGGACAGAGGAGCCTGGTGGGCTGCTGTCCTTGGGGTCGCACAGAGTCAGACACAACTGTAGTGACTTAGCATGCATGCATGCATTGGAGAAGGAAATGGCAACCCACTCCAGTGTTCTTGCCTGGAGAATCCCAGGGACAGGGGAGCCTGGTGGGCTGCCATCTATGGGGTCGCACAGAGTTGGACACGACTGAGTGACTTCCCTTTCACTTTTCACTTTCATGCATTGGGGAAGGAAATGGCAACCCACTCCAGTGTTCTTGCCTGGAGAATCCCAGGGACAGAGGAGCCTGGTGGGCTGCCGTCCTTGGGGTCGCACAGAGTTGGACACGACTGAAGCGACTTAGCAGTAGCAGCAGCAGCAGCTAACACAACATTGTAAAGCAACTAGACTTTAATAAAAATTAATTTTAAAATAGAATAAAAAGAGACAAGCAAGACAACACCACCACCAAAAAAAGATCTTGGTGTTTTAAACACATATACACACACAAATCATTTTTTAGAAGCAGTGGTGGGTGTTTTTCTTCACTCCAAATCAAAATCAGTTTTGGTCTAAGGGAAACCACACCTTCAGATACCTAATTTGAATGCTCATGACAAAGGACATCCCTGGTGCCTGGCCTTTGATCACCATGTGTCTCCATGCAACACAGACATTCTAGAATGAAAAACTAACCAGAACTTGAAAACAAACCCTGGTTTCCCAGCATTGCTCTGCTCCAGTAATCCACGCCTTTACCCTGGTCTCTTTGGCAATCTGCTTCTGGAGACACCTCCAGCTCAGCCCTGAACAAACTCCCTCTTCTCTCTGAAAATAGCAAGAATCAAAAATGCTTCATCTTGGAAAAATCAAAAGCTTTCCAGACAAGCAAAAGCTAAGAGAATTTAGCACTACCAAACAGGCTTTACAACAAATGCTGAAGGAAATTCTCTAGACAGGAAACACAAGAGAAGGAAAAGACCTATAGAAAACAAACCCAAAACAATTAAGAAAATGGTAATAGGATCATACATATCGATAATCACCTTACATGTACATGGATTAAATGCACCAACCAAAAAACACAGACTGGCTAGGCAGATGAAAACTTGTGCATGTATGCACTTCCACTTACCACATCACTCTGCTTAACTCCCTAAATTATATGTAATTATTTTATATTGTTAAGTTACTCATGTTCCCGTTATGGCTTGCAATTGTAATTATCTTTTATTTTTTGTCTGGCTGATAAAAATATCACTCCAACTGATATTCATCTTTCCCTATTGTCAAAAAAAAAAAAACGTTCTATTAAAAATCGAGGTGTACCCCACTGCGAGCACACAGGACCCCCCAGAGGCAGCCAGCACAGGGCCCATCCGCCTTCTAGCAAACATCGTGATCACAACTCGACCTCCGACCCCCAAACCTCGGCACCACCCCGTGAACCCCACACACAGCCTGGTGAATGAGTAGACGGTGAATGAAAAAGAAACTGTTGAATCATCTTGCGGTAACTGTCAAAGGCTGAAGGCCTGGAGCCAGCAGGCACCTGAGAAGATGCAAAGGGGGTGGTTTCTAAGTGCTGCGGTTTAATGTAGGCCGTGAAGTTCCCTCAACTGGGAAGATGTCCAAAAGTTCGTTCTGACTTTTGCATAACATCTTATGAAAAAACCCGAATGAACTTCTGACCAACCCAATACCTTGGCTGATGAGCAAAGTACAGAGGTTGCAGGTGGGAAAAAAAGGCTATGAATATTGAGAGGAAAGGGAAGAAGAGGAAGGAAAGTCCTTCCTTGAAGACAAAAACCTCACAGGAATTCCTGAAGGAGGCAGTTCTAGACCCCATCCTTGCATCCTGGGCCCCCACCAAATGACCGAGGAACCGAGTGACCGAGTAACCGATGAAAGGGAACCTCCCCCTCCATCCTGGCTTTTCCCCTTCCTTCCTGAGCTTTTGCTAAAGCGCCTGCTCCATCTCAACGCTCAAAAGAAGCCAGGCCAGTTTCCACGCTCAAAGGGCTTGGAGTCCCGCATGGAAGTCAAAGCAAGAGGAAGAGGGGCCCTGCAGGCAGTTCACCTGTTATCATCAGACCTCAAGTGGCTGGATGGGCGTTCCCTCCCTGGGATGGCCTGGTGGTTTTCTGGAATGGAGAGCTTTGGGTTTAGCAATTACCTTTACTTGGCTCGGTCGGGAGGAGCTGAGAGAAGGCAGAGCAGCGAGCACCCAGTGGCTGTGCTGGGTAGGCTGAGGAGTGGGGTGTCTGTGGGCAGAGAGAGGAAGTCCCCGGGGAGGGAGGGAGTGGGAGGGGAGGGAAGGAGGAAAGGGGAGGAAGGTGAGCAGGAAGGGAGCCAACGGGGAGGCAGTGCTGAGGGAGCGGGGGACAGGAACAGACACAGCCTCGCAAGATGAAAATACAAGCTGTCACCAGACTCAGGCATGTCTGTCATTAGGTGAAGGCACATGGTGCAGACTGCTGCCGGCTCTTCCTCCCCCACCAGGATCCCGGGGACGCTGTGTCAGCCCCGCCCGAGGGCGGCTTCTGATTGGTCCAGGTCACCACCCCATCTCAATCTCCAGGATGGTGATTGGCTGAGAAATGAGGCTTGAAGCTTCAAACAAGGGGGGTTACTTTTTAGGGTTCATGCGAGAGGTGCTGATGGGAGTGGCCCCTGTTATTGTTCAGTCGCTCAGTTGTGTCTGACTCTTTGTGACCCCACGGACTGCAGCACACCAGGCTTTCCTGTCCTTCACTGTCTCCCAGAGCTTGCTCAAACTCATGTCCACTGTGTCAGTGATGCCATCCAACCATCTCATCCTCTGTCGTCCCCTTCTCCCAATCTGTCTTGCCCAGCATCAGGCTCTTTTCCAATGAGTCGGGTCTTTTCCAATGAGGCAGCTCTTTGCATCAGGTGGCCAAATTATTGGAGCTTTAGCTTCGGCATCAGTCCTTCCAATGAATAATCGGGGTTGATTTCCTTTAGGATTGGTTTAATTTCCTTGCTGTCCAAGGGACTCTCAAGATTCTTCTCCAGCATCAGTCTGAAAACACCAATTCTTTGGCACTCAGCCTTCTTTTTGGCCCCTGAGAGATTAGCTAAGAAAGCAAGGATGGGTTTGTGGCCAACAGGTCAGGGTCTTGGAGGATGCCCAGCCCCATGGCCTACAAGTACAATCAGGCCTGACTCCCTCCCAAGGTCATACTCTGACCACAGGATGCTGGTGTCTGCTGGCTTATGGGGCTCCTTGTATCCAATTGCAGTGATACCTTTGGTGACTCAAAGGATGTCTTTGGAGCAACCTTGTGTGCGTGTGTGCTACATGCTCAGTTGTGTCTGATTCTTTGCGACCCCAAGGACTGTAGCCCACCAGGCTTCTCGGTCCATGGGATTTCACAAGCAAGAATACTCGAGTGGGTTGCCATTTCCTTCCCCAGGGGATCTTCCTGACCCAGGAGTCCAACCTGCATCTCCTGCATTGGCAGGTGGATTCTTCACCACTGCCCACGTGAATACTGTTGTCATCGTTCAGTTGCTAAGTTGTGTCCAACTCTTTGCAACCCCATAGACTGCAGCACACCAGGCTTCCCTGTCCTTCACTATCTCCCGGAGTTTGCTCAGATTCATGTCCATTGAGTTGGTGATGCTATCCAAAGATCTCATTCTCTGCTGCCCTTTTCTCCTTTGCCTTCAAATCTTTCCCAGCATCAGGGTCTTTTTCTGAACATTACTGTACACAAACTCACAGTAGAAGATCTAGAGAGAAAATCCATCATTTTCAACCATAGATCCATTCACCGAGTGTGTAGGAGGCACCCTTAGTAAGTTAAACATGCATAGGCGCCAGGGTCCCCTGCTGGACCCTGAGAGCTACCTGCCCACCTACCTGTCCATTTACAGGTAAATGGGAACTTGGAAAATGGCCACAGAGCTTCCCTCAGGGGCCAATGATCCCCTGGACTTCAGGGCCTGGGGTCCCCAAAGGGCCAAGTGGAGATAAACACTCTGCCATGGCTGCCATGAAGGGTTGGGGGGAGATCCTGGGCTTCTAGGGTCTCCCATGATGTCTAAGTTCTTACAATAAGCCCATGTGTGAATGTTCAATCACTCAGGCATGTCTACCTCTTTGTGAGCCCATGGACTGGAGCCCACTAGGCTCCTCTGTCTGTGGAATCCTCTAGGTAAGAATACTGGTGTGGGTTGCCATTTCCTTCTCCAGGGGATCTTCCTGACCAGCCACGGATTGAACCTGCATCTCCTATATCTCCTGCATTGGCAGGAAAATTCTTTACCGCTGTGCCACCTGGGAAAGCCCCACAATAAGCCAGCAGATAGTGTCAAAGAAACAGAGGTTTGCACGTGGTCCATAGAGCTGTTGCTATGAAGAGAAGGGTGAGTAATCATTAATCAGCAGTGCCGTCTCCTTTTGTCACAGTCAGGATCCCCCTTGTCACAGTCACAGCTATGTAAGAATCAGTCTCTGCTCCTGGAATCAACCCACCAGCAAAGCATCACTCACGGAGAGAGGACCGAGTCCAGATGTTGTCACTTGGACATCATTGTAAAGCAGAGGATGGACAGAAGGGAACTTAGAAAGACAAGGGATGCTACTGAAACTCAGTGCAACAAGGTAAATAAGAATAAAAACATATCCACACCGACAAGCAGTCACAGAAGAATCTCAGCTCTCTAGGAGGGAGAGAAGGGGGCAGAGAATTGTGGGGGGACCCCCCCAAGAACAGCATCAGTTCTGAGATCTCCAGACACAGTCAGAATGACCTCGGTTCGAAAATATGCCTGCTTCCCTCCAAAGTCGCAGCCCCTCTGAGGCAGCAAGCAATGAGTATCCATGACCCTAGCCTCTCTACACAGACATTGGTTTCTTTCATGCAAAACACTCTTTTGGAATCAGCAACTCTGCCCAGAAAAGCCAAGGTATTGCCCAACTTCAGATCCAACTCACGGCCAGAGGAACATGGAAGAAACTTAACAGGCAGCACTAAGTGCCCTATTCAAGGTGAGAACGCCTGACCTGGCTTCCGAGGTGCCCTTCCCAGCCATCCTTCACTCCCTGCAGTGACCCAGGGGCTCAGGAGGAAGCCAAGGAGGGGTGCCCAGCACCGTCTGTCCCACACGGGCTCTTCCTTTCCTGGGCCACATCACCCCACTCTGTCTTTAGCAGGCTCCCACTCCCACCCCCACCCACATGGTTCTGCTGGGTGACCCAGCCCAGTGGCATGTCAAGAAAAGGCAACAGCAGTGGCCAGATGGGCCAGTGAGGGTGGCCTGGACCAGGCCAGAAGCCAAGAAGAGCCCCTCTCTTCCCCTCTGGCTGCTGAGCTCTGGGACACGCACCCAAAGCTCCGAAGGCCACAAGGTGGCCAGAGCTCATCTGGACGTGAGGCAAGCAGAGCCAAGGACTCCCGCCAGCGTCACCCCAGCTCCTGCCTTTCAGCCTCCGCACCCGAAACCAAGGTAAGCTGTGTTTGTCTGTTTCTGTAACTGAAACTAAAGTGAAATAAAAGCAAACTAACTAGGGTGCTTCTGGTTAAGAACCACAAGTTTGGTTGAAACCCAACTCACAGTGGCCTGAACCATAAAGGGGACTTACTGCTTCATGGAACTGGGGATGAGGAACACAACGCGGGCTTCAGGGCACATGGGCTCTGTGGCTTAACCATGTTATCAGAATATGGAGGCTCTCCACTTTGCCTCTCTGAGTCATTTCCTCCTAGGGCTGGCTTCCCTGTTGGTGAGAAAACGGCTGCACGCCTGTCAGCCTCACGTTCAGACTCCACTCTATCCAAGATGAGAAGGTCTGCCCATCCAACAGGTCTCTCAGATAAGCAAGGAAGCATCTTTTCCTGGACCCCTCAGAAACCTCCCTTCCTATTTCATTGGCTGAAATCAGATCATGTGACGATTCCTGCACCAGCTTGAGGAGTCACACTGTGGTAACCCTGATCCCTGGGTCGGGAAGATACCCTGGAGGACAGCATGGCAACTGACTGCAGTATTCTTGCCTGGAGAATCCCATGGACAGAGGAGCCCAGTGGGCTACAGTCCATGGGGTCACAAAGAGTCTGACACAACTGAGCAAGTAATACAAATGAGGAAGCCAAAAATGGCTTCTGCACAATCTTCTCTAAGGAAATTTCTCACGTTAAATTAGTATACGGAGTTTATTGACTGTAATTCAAATCCTGCAGATCCCACCTCTATACTCTCTCTCTCCTCTCCTCTCTAAAGAAAAGGAAGATAGGATTATGCCCTTTTTGTTTAAGGATTTTTTAATATGAACCATTTTAAAGTCTTTATTGAATTTGTCACAATATTGCTTCTGTTTTATGTTTTGGTTTTTTGGCCACAAGACATGTGCGATCTTGGCTCCCTGACCAGGGATCAAACCTGCACCCCCTGCACTGGGAGGCGAGGTCCTAACCGCTGGACCACCGGGGAGTCCCAGACTCTGCCCTCCATAGGGCTCCCCTGGTGGCTCACATGGTAAAGAATCCGCCTCCAAGGTCGGAGACCTGGGTTCAGTCCCTGGGTCGGGGAGGTCCCCTGGGGGAGGGCACGGCAACCCACTCCACAGAGGAGCCTGGCGGGCTACAGTCCGTGGGGGTCACAAAGAGTCAGACACGACTGAGTGACTAAGCACACTAGCGTGCCCTTCATAAACTTCATTATCATCACCTCTGAGAGTCAGATGAACAATCAAATGTAAAAAGCACGTAGCCAACTGCTCTCCTGGAGTAGAGCCCTGTGAGGGGGAAGCGGGACCACTGAACCCCTGACCTTTTCCTGGCACGAGTGTCAGTACCTTTCTCTAGATCTCTCTTTCTCTCAGTCTCTCTTGGTCACTGCCTGTCTTTCTTTCTGCCAGTATCCTGAGGAGGCACTCTTGGTTATTAACAGCTCATTTTTTTTTTCTTCCAACTGTTGGTCCAACCAGAAAACAATTCTGCCTTTTACAACCATAATTGGGAGGTAACACAGTCTGAATCATCATCTTAAAACTGTGATAAACACCTTCATCCAGTCAGAGAAGCAGCCAGTAACCAAAACCCACACCCATGTGTCCCCCGCCCCATCTCTCAGCCCTCGCCTGCCAACCCTTTTAAACCTTGGTTTAGCATTCCTTTACTTTCATTTTATAGAGTTTCTCACATATCCAGGTATGTCTAAAGAGTGTGTGCTCAGTTGCTAAGCTGTGTCTGACTTTGTGACCCTGTGGACTGCAGCTCGCCAGGTTCCCAGGCCCAAAAGGGATTTTCCGGGCAAGAATACTGGAGTGGGTTGTTGTTTCCTCCTCCAGTGGTCTAAAGAGTTATACTGTTAGCACAATTTATGCTAACTTTATTTTTTAAAAAAGGGGGGTGGGAATCAGCACCCCAACATTCATAATAGCACTACGCACAGTAGTCTGGACACCAAAGCAACCAAAGTGTCCATCAACAGATGAATGGATAGAGAAGATGCGGGACATATACACATATGGATATATATGGACGGATTTGGAAATTATCATACTAAGTGAAGTCAAAAAGAGAAAGGCAAATATCATGTTATATCACTTACTAAACAAAGACAGACCCACAGATACAGAAAAGAAATTTATGGTTGCCAAAGAAGAAAAGGGATAAGAAAAGGATACATTAGAAGTTTGGGATTAACAGATACAAACTACTATATATAAAACGCATAAACAACAAGGCCCTACGATGTAGCACAGGGACCTGTGTTCAATCTCTTGTAATAAACCATTATGAAAAAGAATATATATATATATATGTTACTTGCTGCACACCAGTAACTAACACAACACTGCAAACCAACTCTACTTCAATAAGGAAAAACACCCTAGTCTTTAGCAAGGTTGACACTCATAAACAATATCACTGTCCATACTCGCTATACTGTGCCATCTGTCGGTCACAAGTTTGTCCCTTTAAACAACATCCCTCTTATTCCTCCTACCACCAGTCCCTGCTAAGCACAATTCTATTCTGTTTTTACGAGGTCACAGCTTTTTAAAATGTCATACAGAAGAGGAGCTTAGTTTTCTAATCAGCCTAAAGTCACATATGGAGGAGCCCAGCTCACCAACCATCCTTTCAGGCACCCGGGCTTATCACCTGTCCTTCATTCTCTGTACACCCATCCTCAGGGACTGCTGCTGCTAAGTCACTTCAGCCGTGTCCAACTCTGTGCGACCCCATAGACGGCAGCCCACCAGGCTCCCCCGTCTCTGGGATTCTCCAGACAGGAACACTGGAGTGGGTTGCCATTTCCTTCTCCAATGCATGAAAGTGAAAAGTGAAAGTGAAGTCGCTCAGTTGTGTCTGACTCTTAGTGACCCTGTGGAGTGCAACCTACCAGGCTCCTCCGTCCATGGGATTTTCCAGGCAAGAGTATTGGAGTGGGGTGCCATTGCCTTCTCCGCCTCAGGGACTAACACTGACCAAAACAGAACACTAATGCTAACCTGCCTTGGAAAGGAAGGTTCTCTCTGATCAAGAAAGTCTGGGACCAAGAACCCTGCTTGTTTACAAACCAGCATTTACTCACATTACTCACTTCACTCCTGTTTTTAACAAACACCCAAGGTTGACTAGACACTTAGCAAAAGCCTCAAACACGAAAAACAGAGGTCAAAAGTACAAAGGGGGAGAAAAGGAACTCAAGAAACAGCGACAAGGCAGAAAATAGAAAGAAACATCTCAGAACTTACCATCAAGTATTCCCAAGAAATAAGAGATTTGGCAACCAGAAAACAAGAACAGATGCTCTAGAAAAGGAACAAGGGACTTAGAGAAACTTCAAAAATTATGACAGTAGTTATCTTAAATGACTCAAGAGAAGTTGGAAGATAAAGTTGAGAAAGTCTGCCAAGAGAAAAAATGAAAAGGTAAAGAGATGAAAAACAAGAAAGAAAAGATCAGGAAACTAGAAGACAAGCCCCAGAGGTCTGACATCTGAATCAGAGTTCAGATAAGACAGCCGTGCAAATAGTTGAAGAACAGTAGTTTCCAGATTACAAGAGCCCCTGGCATGCCCCCAGCAATGAAGGAGAAAGAGACCACCATCAAGTCACGACACAGTAAAATGCCATAAGCAAAAGTGAAAGTGAAGTCGCTCAGGCGTGTCCGACTCTTTGGGACCCCATGGACTGTAGCCTACCAGGCTCCTCTGTCCATGGGATTTTCCAGGCAAGAGTACTGGAGCGGATTGCCATTTCCTTCTCCAGGGGATCTTCCCGACCCAGGGATCGAACCCGTGTCTCCCGCATTGTAGACAGGTGCTTTATCGTCTGAGCCACCAGGGAAGTCCATGGCCATAAAGCCTGTGCTAAACACAAAGTCCTAGAAACTTCCAGGCGGGAGGAAGAAAAGTCATATCTTTACACACTAAAACGCCAAGGTGCAGAGGGTGGCTGGTTCCTTAATAACAATGTTGGATATTTAAAGGCATGATGACTTTAAAATTCTGGGGGAAATTTTATTCCCAGTCTAGAATTCTACACCTACACAAATATTCAGCCAATTTTGAGAGTAAATATTTTCAGACGTGAAGATCTGAAAAAGTTAATTCTCTGGTATCCCTTCTCAAGAAGCTATCACATGAGAGAGTGTCCTGGCTCTCTAAGGCTATGGTAATAACATACCCCAAAACGTAGTGGCTTAAAACGGTTCAGTGTCACTCTGCCTCCTGCTCTGTCGGGAACTTGGACACACAGAATCAAGTATTAATAGAGATGGCCTGTGAGCTCCTCACAGGCCTGGGGTCCCAGCTTAGATGACATGAACAGCTGGGAGCTGGAGCAGTCAGGAATGGCCAGCATCGCTCTATGGGGCATCTCTTCAAGGACCAGCTTGGGCTTCCTCGCAGCATGGCAGCCACAGGCTGGTGCAGAACTTTCCACACGGAAGCCAGGGCCTCAGGAGACAGAAGCAGAAGGTGCCGGTCACAGTCACTCAGAGCTGAGCCTAGACACTGGTGCCCTGTCACTCCAACCATACCCGTGGGCCAGAGCAGTCCCCGAGCCACCCAGACTCAGGGGAGGGGACACAGAAGCACCCTTCTCAACGGGAATGACGCTCAAGAGTCTGTGGCCACCTCTAATCCTCCACAAAGAGCGACCAAGAAAGAGAAGGCCTGGGAAAACAAAAGCTTCACTTTAAAGGAGATGCAAAGGAAGCTCCCCAGGTGGCCGGGAAGACAATGGTAAAGCCCGTCCAGCTGAAGCCCCTGAGGGGGACCTCCTGAATGGATCTGTCCACAGGGAGGGAAGGGAACGCATATACATGACAGCTTTGACCAAACCGTTGTTTTGTTGTTGTTTAGTTGCTAAGTCATGTCCAGCTCTTTGCGACCCCATAGACTGTAGCTCACCAGGCTCCTTTGTCCATGGGATTCTCCAGGCAAGAATACTGGAGTGGGTTGCCATTTCCTTCTCCAAGGGGATCTTCCTGACCCAGGGCTTGAACCTGCAAGTCTCCTGCACTGCAGGCAGGTTCTTTAGCACTCAGCCACCAGGGAAGCCCTTGACCAAACTGAGAGGACTGTAACTCTTGTCTAGAAGTGCACAGGCCAGTGAGTGACCATTTTATACAAAACTAAGCAAATGAATAAAGGTAGAAATTGTTATCCCAAGAGAACACCAAAAGTTGTCAAAGAAAGGAAATGAAATATGTTACGCTGTGGGGCATGGCAGGGAATAACACACATAGTCACAGCAGTGTGAACCCTGGATACCAATGTAAGTCCACATGGGGATGCACTGATTGGTGGGAATAAGGAAAGAAAGTGGGCAGCCATGGGGATCTTCATTCTCTATGCTACTAAGTCAATGCATGGGCTTCCCCAGTGGCTCAGACAATAAAGAATCTGCCTGCAATGCAGGAGACCGGGTTTAATCCCTGCATCAGGAAGATCCCCTGGAGAAGAGACTGGCTACCCACTCCAGTATTCTTGCCTGGGAAATCCCATAGACAGAGGAGCCTGATGGGCTACAGTCCATGGGCTTTCAAAGAGTCAGACACGACTGAGCGACTAACACACACACACACAAATCACTGTATAATCAGGAAGTAGCTCTGTTTATGACTGTTTTAAAAGAAAATAGATGTAAATGACATAAGAATCCCCCAAAAGACGTGAAAGTGTTTGCCAGTGAGAAAAGGGAATGAGAGGGGAAGGGGTGGAATAGGGGCAAATAGTTTTCACTCCAAACCTCATAGTGTCTCTTTTGTATTAAGTGGGTTCATACATTGTATTATGAAAATAAAAATAAATTTTAAAAGAGAAAGCTGGAACACATAGTATGATTCTGTTTATCCAAAAAAAATGTTCACATGTATATGTGAACTCATAGAAAAATAGGGAAAGTAGGGAAAACAAACTCTACAACACTCAAGTGTTCAAAGTGGTTGGAGGACCAAATGCTATCAACATATGAATGGATAAACAAAATGTGATGTATCCATCTGATGAAGTACTGCTGTTGTTCGGTTGCTCAGTCATGTCCAGCTCTGCGACCCCATGGACTGCAGTACACCAGGCTTCCCTGTCCCTCACTATCTCCCTGAGTTTCACAAACTCATGTCCATCCAGTCAGTAATGCCATCCAACCGTCTCATCCTCTGTAGCCCCCTTCTCCTCTTGCCCTCAGTCTTTCCCAGTACAAAGAAATAGAGGACAACAACAGAATGGGAATGACTAGAGATCTCCTCCAAAAAAATTGGAGATGTCAAAGGAACATTTCACGCAAAGGTGGGCACAGTAAAGGATGATGGAGTATTATCCAACGTTAAAAAGGAGATCCTGTCACCTGTTGCAACATGAAGGACATTCTGCTAAGTGAAAAAAGCCAGACACAAAAGGACAATGATTGTATGATTCCACTTATATGACATAACTAGAGTAGTTTAGAGACAGAAAGTAGAACTGTGGTTGCCAGTGGCTGTGGGGAGGAAGGAAGAGCGAATTAATGTTTAACGGGTACAGAGTTTCGGACTGCGAGGATGCCAGAGTTCCGAGATGGATGGCGGCGATGGCTGCACAGTACCGCGGATGTACTTCGTGCCACTGTGCACTCAGTTCTAGTGAGCTGGGTGAGCCTGGAGCCTGTGGCACAAAGGGAAGTCAGAAAGAGCAGAACAAACGTTGTCTATAAACACATACATGTGGAATCTAGAAAAATGGTACAGATGAATCTATTTGCAGGCAGGGCAGGAACAGAGACACAGATACGGAGAAGAAACGCCGGACACAGTAGGGGGATGAGACGGTGGAACAAATTCAGAGAGTAGTGCTGATATATACACCATCGCGAAGAGTCGGACACAACTGAGCGACTGAACTGAACTGAACGTGTAAACAGATAGCCGGTGGGAAGCTGCTGCACAGCACGGGGAGCTCGGCTGGTGCCCTGTGATTACCATGGGGGTGGGGGTGGGGTTCAGGAGTCAGGAGACATATGTGTACTTATGGCTCATTTGCATTGTTGTATGGCACAAGCCAGAGGAATACTGTAGAGCAATCATCTTCCAATTAAAAATAAATGTCTAAAATTTAAAAGTAAAAAAGGTTAAAATGGTCAATTTTATTTTCTGTTTATTTCACCACAATAAAAATAAGTGGCTGGGGACTTCCCTGGTGGCCCAGTAGTTGAGACTCCGCCTGCCAATGCAGGGGACCAGGAAGATTCCACATGCCACAGAGCAACGAAGCCCGAGCGCCACAGCTACTGACGCTCATGTGCCTAGAACCTGTGCTCGGCAACAAGAGAAGCCACCGCAATGAGAAGCTCACATGCCTAAATGAAGAGCAGCCCCCGCTCATGGCAACTAGAGAAAGCCCACATGCAGCAAGGAAGACCCAGCACAGCCAAAAATCAATTCAGTTCAGTCGCTCAGTCCTGTCTGACTCTTTGCGACCACCATGGACTGCAGCACGCCAGGCCTCCCTGTCCATCACCAACTCCCAGAGTCCACCCAAACCCATGTCCACTGAGTCAGTGGTGCCATCCAACCATCTCATCCTCTGAAGTCCCCTTCTCCTCTTGCTCTCAATATTTCCCAGCATCAGGGTCTTTTCAAATGAGACAGCTCTTCAAATCATGTGGCCAAAGTATTGGAGTTTCAGCTTCAACATCAGTCCCTCCAATGAACCACCCAGGACTGATCACCTTTAGGATGGACTGGTTGGACCTCTTTGCAGTCCAAGGGACTCTCAAGAGTCTTCTCCAACACCACAGTTCAAAAGCATCAATTCTTCAGCGCTCAGCTTTCATTATAGTCCAACTCTCACATCCATACATGACCACTGGAAAAACCATAGCCTTGACTAGATGGACCTTTGTTGACAAAGTAATGTCTCTGCTTTTTAATATGCTGCCTAGGTTGGTCATATCTTTCCTTCCAAGGAGTAAGCGTCGTTTAATTTCATGGCTGCAATCACCATCTGCAGTGATTTTGGAGCCCAGAAAAATAAATAAAATAATAATCAATAAATAATAATTAAAAAAAAATAAGCTGTTGCGGGAGGGGACAGTTTGGGAAACTTTTAGGTTTTCAATATTATCTGACTCTTTGCAATAAGAAAGTCTTCACCATATGCTTGAGTGCATAAATAAGGCTGTGGGGGAAAACCAAATCTCAGCAAAGGTTAGGAAGAGAAATGTGCATTGCTCCAGGAAAGAAAAGAAAAGGCAGTGAAGAGAAAGAAGGGGGACAGGGAAGCAGCCGGCTCAGCACAGCCAGGCCAGGGAGGGGAGCCCTGAGGACAGATAGTGGGGAGGTCCCATGAGTCTAGAAACTTCTAGTGAGGCTGTGAGCCTTACAGGGCTTACCAGGTGGCGCTAGTGGTAAAGAACTTACCTGTCAATGCAGGAGACATAAGAGAGGAGGGTTCGATAGCTGGGTTGGGAAGATCCCCTGGAAGAGGGCATGGCCACCCACTCCAGTATTCTTGCCTCAAGAATCTCATGGACAGAGGAGCCTGGTGGGCTACAGTCCATGGGGTCAGAAAGAGTCGGACACGACTGAAGCAACTGAGCACAGAAGCCTTACATGTGCACACCCACCCACCAGCCTGGCCCCCAGGAGAGAGCCCCGCTTTACCAAGAAACAAACTCAGAAATGTTTGAAAAGCTTATCACGTTTCAGACGTTGCTCTTTTTTTTTTATGGGGACCGTTTTAAAGTCTCTACTGAATTTGTTACATGATTGCTTCTGTTTTCTGTTTTGGTTTTTGGCCATGAGGCATGTGGAATCTTAGCTCCCTAATTAGGAATAGAGCCTGCACCCCTGCATTGGAAGGCGAGGTCTTAACCACTGCACCACCAGGGAAGTCCCTGGATGCTGTTTTTAAATATCCCCTGCAACCTCAGGAAGGAGCCTCAAGTGGCCCAGAATCCGCTGCTGCTCCAGCCAAGGGCATGCTGTTCTATGGATCTCAGGGCAGGTGGGACCCTTAGACATGGGGACATTCCCAGAGCCTGGGGGACCCGCCATCAGAGTGAGGACAGGGAGGATTCAGCCTGGAAGGCTGGTCTTGGGGAGAGAGGGGGGAAGCTGGGCTGCACCCGCACCACAGCTGGCGCAGTACCCCAGAGGAAGAATCCCTGCACAGAGGAGGGCAGCGGTGATGTGCTCAGAAAACTGCAAAACCAGGATTTTGGTTTTTTGGGGAAGCAAACTGTTTCCTGGGCTCTGATGTCCTGGGAGTGCCTGACACTATACGAACTTCCCACTATACACATAGCACTCACACTCATGAACCCCACCCCCTCCAACACCTACTTGAATTTCAAGGGCCTGGGGATAGGGGACTGGCTACAGGAGGCCTCATATTGTATCTGTGAATCCATGTCTGGTGTTAGTCAATCGGTCATGTCCGACTCTTTGCCACCCCATGGACTGCAGCCCGCCAGGCTCCTCTGTCCATGGGATTCTCCAGGCAAGGATACTGGAGAGGGTTGCCATGCCCTCCTCCAGGGGATCTTTCCAAACCAGGGATCGAACCTGGGTCTCCTGCATCGCAGGCAGATTCTTTACCATCTGAGCCACCAGAGAGTTTTATTTCTGACCTCTCATGGAGCCTTTTACCATGGTAGAAAGTTAAAAACAACAAGAAGTCAGGTCACTGTCTTTGAACACAGGATAAGATCAAATCTGATAGTACAAGGTGAACTTTCAAGCAGATACTAAGATCTTTAATCACTGGGGGCAAAAAAAAAAACAGTATGACATTTAAGCTATTACAACTCTGAAATTATGAAGTCAATAAACAAGAACTGGAGACAATGGAAAAGTATTTGTTAAAGTAATGGGGTTTGTATGTCTTTCCCCCCACTTTTTTTTTTAGGTGTCATACCACAGCCAGCATTAGTGAAAAGCCACTCAATAGTTTCTCATTTAAACCAGCAGCACAGATGTTATACCCTTTCTGCAGATCGAAGCTCAGGAAGGTAACATCTCACTTGATGACAATCACACAGGTAATGTGCTGCTGGCTGCTGGTTGGCTTTCCAACTCCAGCCTGCCTTTCCCTCTGTCCCAAAGCAGACTGCACAATTCACAGCAAAGAACCTTCTATTTGGTCCAAATCAGCGGTTTAGATGTTAGCATTCCATCATTTAAACTGCAGTTATCTAATAAGAAAAGACAAAGAGACGACAGCCCAGGAACTAAACTGAAAAGACACAGGAAGACAGGAAAAGGGACGTGTGTAAGGGCAGTGGTCCCCAAGCTTTTGGGCACCGATTTCATGGAAGGTAATTTTTCCAGACACCGAGGAGGGGGATGGTTTTGAGATGATTCAAGGGCATTACGTTTCTTGTGCGCTTTATCTCTATTATTACTACATCAGCTCCACCTCGGATCATCAGGCATTAGATCCTGGAGGCTGGGGACCTCTGTTTAAAGGGATGTGACAGAACCTTAGGGCAGCAGGACCTCCTTGCCCTCTTAAAAATTCTTGAGGCCTCCACACAAAAACCTGTACATGGATGTTTATAGTAGCTTTACGCATAACTTCCAAAACATGGAAGCATCCAAGGTGGACTTCAGTAGGTGACTGGATAAATAAACTGGTTCATCCAGACAATAGAGCAGCATTCAGCACAAAAAACAAATGAGCTCTCGCGCCATGAAAAGACATGGAGAAAGCTTAAACACATATTACTAAGTGAAATAAGGCAATCTGAAAAGGCTACATACTGTATGATCGCAACTATATGATTCTAAAAAGGCAAAACTATGGAAACACTGAAAAGATCAGTGGTTGTCGGGGTGGGTGGTGAGGAGAGAAACACAGAGTGCTGACCGTGTTTCGGGGGTGAAAACACTGGATGACGCCGTAATGACGGGAGCCGCGCTGTGCTCAGTCGGCCCGGCTCTTTTGCAACCCCGTGCACTGGAGCCCGCCAGGCTCCTCTGTCCATGGAATTTTCCAGTCAAGAATACTGGAGTGGGTTGCCATTTCCTCCTCCAGGGGATCTTCCCAACCCAGGGACTGAACCCACATCTTCTGCATTGGCAGGTGGATTCTTTACCACGGAGCCACCTGGGAAGCCCCTATAATGATGGGCACGTGTCATTAAACATTTGTCTAGACCCACAGAATGTACAACACCGTAAACTGTGGTCTCTGAGTGACTATGATGTACCCATGTAGATTCATCTTTGGCAAAAAAAAAAAAAAAAAGTCCATTCTGGTGAGTGATGTTGATAATAGAAGAGGTTATGCCTGTGTGGGGACAGGAGGTATTAATATATAGGAAATTTCTGTACCTTCCTCTCAATTTTGTTATAAACCTAACACTGCTCTTTAAAATTGTCTTTTAAAAAATTATTGGGGTCCGCAAATATCTATGGGTATTTATCATGTCAGAAATTATAAAATAAAAAAATGTTTAAATATTTATATCATTTGAATGTAACAATAATAAACTCATTAAATGTTTACAAAAAGAACTACACTTTTAATTAGAAAAGTGGCATTGTTCTGCGTCTTTACAAGTCTGGTTAACGTCTGCCTTGAAATAACTGGATGCTGCTCTCTGCTTCTGCAGATATGTTGGGAAATTATGCATCCTATAGTTTCTGGGAACTACCACTGTACCTTCATGAGAAAATGAGGATGAAAGGCTCAGTAACTGCTTCATATTATCACTAAAATAATTTCTAACTTGTGAAGCTCCTGGAAAAGTCTTGGGTACCCCCAGGAGTCCCTGGACCATGCTTTGAGAAAGATAACATAAAGAAGACGGTGTGAGAGAGAGAGGGAAAGGACAAATTGGGGAGACAAGGGCCCACCCACCATCTCACCTGTCACCTCCCCTAAGCCCCGCTCCCCCCACCTCCAGTGCGGAAACCACAGCTTCCTCCCCAAGGATGACCTGCTTTTATTCCGAACATCTCCTCCTTCAGCCTGGCTCATCCTTGAGACAGAAACATGTGCTAACTGGTTAATCTTCCTTCAGAACATACTGGTGTTTTTTAACTGGGGCTTTCTTAAATTAAAACTCCAAAGCCTGATTCTAAAAATGGGCTTATCAGACGACCTGAGATGGGGTGAGCCACCCAGCAGAGCACAGGAGAAAGTCCTCGACGAGACACAAGGGCTGGTTCTTGGGTTATTTTCTCCGTCTGCAAACTTAGCTTGCACCAAGCCCTCTGTCCACTTTTCTGGGCTGTGCTGCCATCAAATGACTTCTGGGCCTGAATCCACCTTACAACCCAAGCACCCCAGCCGCTGTTCGGCCGCCCCTGCGCACACCTGGACTCCGCGAGGCCCCTGGGAGTCCGCAGCATGCCAGCAACCAGATACGACCCCGGGCACAGCCAGTCCATCCCTGTGCCGGGAAAATGCCCTCACTTCTCTGCAGGGACGACCCGGGATAACGCTGTTTTGCCCCACTTTCCGCGCTTCTGTTCCGGACCAGGCGACACGGTGGCCCTGGGGGCGCTCCACGCCCGCTCCAACCCGGTTTTCTGCCCCCCTCTCCCGGCAAAGGGTGGCACCCAAAAGCGGGGACTCAAGAAACAGGTTAGGAAACAGGTTTAGAAGCTACCACTCTGGGCCGAGCATCCCGTCCGCCGCTGCGGGGCGCGCCCGTTCGTCCCTGCTCTCCGTGAAGGAGGGAGCGCGGTGGGCAGAGGACGCCTCCTCAGGGCCACGAAGTCGCCGGCTCTGCGGCGTCCACAGGACTGGGGCGGGCAGTCCATCTTCTGTCAGGTCGGGAGGGACCTGTTTTCGGGCGCAGCACACACACGCCAGCTTGCCCTGCCCGGGGTGCACCGCGGGGTGCCCTTGGGGACGCGTTACCTGGGCCGGAAGAGCGGACAGCCGCCCAGGAGCTCGCGCAGCTCGTTTTTGAGGCTCCAGAACTCGCCGTCCAGGTAACGGTGCAAGGATGAGTCCCCGAGCCCCAGGTCCGCCGGCTCCATCGTGCTGTCGGGCCTCTGGCGCGTCTCTGGGGCCGCTGCCCCGCGCGCCTCCTCCCGCACGTGGCCCGGAGCGCACTCCCGCTCGGCTCCACGCCGCTGGCCAGTCTCCTCCCTCCTCCGCCGCTTGCCCCGCCCTCCCGCGCGCTGGCCCTACCCCGACGCTGCTGCCTGGGCACCCAGTGAAGAAAGAAAGGTCCAAGGAATTTTACAATGGTCTTCCTCCCCGCCTTGCCCCGGGGCTTGAGTTCCTGCTGCCTGTGCCCTCGGCTCAGTTGTCCCTCCAGTCGGTGGCCCACAAGAGCCCTGGTATTAGAACCCTAGAGGGGAAGTTGGTCTGTAGACACCGGGGCCTGGTTGCTCAGAGCTGAGGCACCTCACGGAGCGGACGTCCTGTGTCAGCAGCCTCTCTGCGCCCAAGATCCAAGATGGCCTGGCCCATGCTCTGGCCCCAGATCAGCTGCAGCTTGGCATTCCAGCGAACTTTAATATTACCGTAATCTGGGGGGTGGCCTGGGGCTACAGGGTAGCTGGGAGATGCAGAAAGAACAAACGATGAACAAACATGAACTCATCTCCCAGAATCCTCCTTCTGTTGTTCTAACAAGTGACATTCATTCCTTTCCTCTAAGTCTCATTTACTTGACTGAGTCTCCATTTAAGTGGAAAGGGAATGTTAGTTGTTTCCTTTCAAAGACCAGTGGGCTGGGGAGATGACTGTTGGGGAGTGTGCTGTAGCTGGCCCTTGGGTCTCTGTCTGCTGTCATTAGGTTAACGAATATCATCTGTATTAGTTTCCTTCTTGTTGCTCAGTCCTAAGCCTTGTCCCACTCTTTCCAACCCCATTGGCTGCAGCTCGCCAGGCTTCCCTGTCCTTCACTATCTCCCAGAGTTTGCTCCAACTCATGTTCGTTGAGTCGGTGATGCCATCCAACCATCTCATCCTCTGTCATCCCCTTCTCCTCCTGCCCTTAATCTTTCCCAGCATTGAGGTCTTTTCCAAGGAGTCAGGTCTTCACATCAGGTGGCCAAAGTATTGGAGCTTCAGCTTCAGCATCAGTCCTTCCAGTGATTCAGGGTTGATTTCCTTTAGGATGGACTGACTTGATCTCCTTGCTGTCCAGGAGGATTTTAGCTCTGTATTTTCATGGTGCTGTGTGAGCCAAGGACTGTTCTGAGGCATAGAGCCCCCGTGCCCCTCTTCTCCTGAGGATTCTGGAGCCTGGGCAATCCCTGGGGCCTGCCTGGAGCCACAGCTCTGCTTTAGCTGATGGTCTCTCCCTTCCAGGGCACCTGAGCCTATGTTTGTTGTGAGGGTTGGTTTGTTGTGAGGGTGTTGTCAGGAGGGGCACCCCCAGTTGCACACGAGCCCTTCCTGTGAACCTGCTTCTGCCCAAAGGCCTGCCCTGGAGCCTGACCTGCCCCAAATTTGTCTGTGACTGATCTTGTGACTTTAGATAAGAATCTTCATCTCTCTTAGTTTCAATTTCTTCATCTGAAACTTGTGGCTAATATGATCTACATTTTTTTAAAGACTATAATTATGTATACATAATATTTGCCTCATATTAGGTGCTCTCTGATGGTCAGTGGGATGTTCTATGGGATTATTTAAATTGTGGACATATTCCACAATGACTGCAGAAAATCTGAATAGAATAGTCATTGTAGATTTCTCAAAAAAAAAAAAATGAAAACCTCCCTCTCCTTATAAGGACACCAATCAATGGGTTGGGCTCCATCCTACTCCACTCTGACCTCATCTTAACCTGATTACATCTGCATAAACCCATTTTTCCAATTAGGTTTCCATTAACCAATAAGGTTACGTGAACTTTCAATCCAGTATGTGCATATGTGCTAAGTCACTTCAATCATGTCTGACTCTTTAAGACCCTTTGGACTGTAGCCCACCAGGCTCCTCTGGCCATGGGATTCTCCAGGCAAGGATACAGGAGTGAGTAGCCATTCCCTTCTCTGGGGGAATCTTCCCAATCCAGGGATCAAACCTGGCTCTCCTGCACACGGGACAGATTCTTTACTGTCTGAGCCACTTAGAGAAGTCAAAGAGCACAGGCTAGATGTGCCAGTTACCTCTGAGCCAGCATCAGAAAACCTTCCCCAACAAGATGCCTGCTAGAGGAGTTAGGTATGTCCTGGAGAAAAAGGCTGGGCTCAGAACCAGAGTACCTACAGCAGGACCTCATAAGGGAAATGCAGGAATCCAGCAGCCCAGGCCTCTGAGAAGGGTGTCCAGTAACCCACAATGGACCAGGCATGGCATCCAGGTTTGTGCTCAAGGGCCATCCTGTAGCCCTGGGCTTTCCATAGAAGAGGGAGGCTGTAATGGCTGCTGGCTTCATTTTGCACTACCCCAGCCCCTCGGTCCTTGTAAGAGAGGCAGGCCCTTGGCTTGGACATTGAGAGAGTGTTCTCCTGCGTGGATGGTGGCAGGCAAGAATCCTTTAAGCTCCTTCCATAGATGAGTGACCAGGAATGTTAATGACTTGCCCAAGGGCTCCTGGCTCTCCAAGGCAGAGGACTCAGGCCCTAGAGGACCCACACCACATCACACTCCCCTGCGGGACTGGCCTGGGGGCCTCGGTGACCTTTCTGGAGGCAGCTTTCATGAGGGCCTGGGGCACAAACACTACAGCCCAGGGCTTAGGGTTCCGTGGTGAGGCACAGACTGTTCTCAGGGAACTTTGGTGTGTCTGTAGAAATCAGAGAACCAGAAAATAGAGCAGGGAGCACCCTGGAGTATTTTCAGTCAGTCCTTTCTTTTCAGATGAGAACTCTGGAGGGCATGGCCTCTAATGGCTCCATCTGACCACTGCGCTGGGTTTCAGGAGGCAAATGGGGCAACTTAGGAAACTATACTGTTCCTTGTGTATGGATGTGAGAGTTGAACCGTAAAAAAGGCTGAGTGCCAAAAAACTTACTTTCAAATTGGGGTGCTGGGACTCTTGAGAGTCCCTTGGACAGCAAGGAGATCAAACCAGTCAATCCTAAAGGAAATCAGCCCTGAATATTCACTGGAAGGACTGATGCTGAAGCTGAAGCTCCAATACTTTGGTCACCTCATGTGAAGAGTTGACTTATTGGAAAAGACCTTGATGCTGGGAAAGACTGATGACAGGAGGCGAAGGGGGCAACTGAGGGAGAGATGAAAGGATGGCATCACTGACTCAACAGACATGAGTTTGAGCAAATTCCGGGAGATAGTGAAGGACAGGGAAGCCTGGTGTGCTGCAGCTTATGGGGTTGCAGAGTTGGACACAACTGAGAGACTGAAAACAACAATGCTTCCCAGTACCCCCCAGTACTTTGAGAATCCCAGTAATGATACTAGCTCAGGTTTACCTAGCCCTTGCCTTATAACATTGTTATAAGGTAGAGAGGCTATAAATGCTAGAGAAATTTTGAACTAATGCTCAGAGATGCAGGTATAATATTATAAAAAGAAATTTGTCTGGGGACCTCGCTGGCAGTCCAGTGGTTAAGACTCTACACACCCAGTGCAGGGTGCATGGATTGCATCTCTGCTTGGAGAACTAAGCTCCTCCATGACAGTGGGCATGGCCAAAATAAATTTCAAAAAAAGAAAAGAAATTTAGTTGGTTTTTGACTGAGGTCCTGACACAGAGCCTTCAAAAACTCTGAGCATTTCTTAAGGGATTGGTGTCTTTGTTGTGCTACTGAATAATGCCTGCAGTGATTTTGGAGCCCAAGAAAATAAAATCTGTCACTGCTTCCACTTTTCCCCTTCTGTTTGCCATGAAGTGATGGGACTGGATGCCACTATCTTAGTTTTTTTGTATGTTTCACTCTCCTCTTTCACCTTCATCAAGAGGCTCTTTAGTTCCTCTTCACTTTCTGCCACTAGAGTGGGTATCATCTGCGTATCTGAGGTTGTTGATATTTCTCTTGGCAATCTTGATTCCAGCCATTAGTACCAGTGCAGCCATTTATCCGGATGCAAAAATGAGCTCATAAGATTAGATGCCTCTAATAAGGGAAGAATAGGAAAGAGAAAGGAATAGGGTCTCTGGTCTCTAGAACCAGGCTAACATGTAAATAACATCTGGGCATCACTTGTGTCCATTATACAAATACCAGGATAGCACACAGGACTGGACATTCAATTAGAGATTCTTGTGGAGACTGATGGCGGCAGAGAGCTGGGATTTCCATCCTTCCTTCCAGGCTGCAGTGATATGAAAGTCCATCCTGGGTTTTGACCACGCAAGGGATCTTCAGAAATAACAAAACACCTTCAGATGAAAAACATTTCTAGAATAGGGCTTTATATTTTTTCCTTTCTTCATATCAACTTTATTCTTAATGTTCTATAGCCCCTGAAATCACTTGTCAGCTTTCTGTCACTACTTGAATTATAAATCTCTAATCTTATATGATGTTTCAGCAACACAGCTAATACTGCTGCTATAAATTACTTTAAATTTCCCAGTGGAAGGAAGATACATGTGTGTTTGTGATTGTCTGCATGTGTCAAACAGGCAGAACCTAGAGAAGAATAATTGTTTTCTTTCTCTTTTCTTTTTAATTTTGACTCAACAGACATGAGTTTGAGCAAATTCCGGGAGATGGTGAAGGACATTTTGGCTGCGCTGGGTCTTCGTTGCAGTATGTGGGCTCTTGGCCGCAACAGGCTTCTTCAGCTATGCTGCACACAGCCTCCTCTGGTTGAGATGCACAAACTCTGCAGCGTTCAGGCTCACTAGTTGTGGCACCTGGGCTTAGTTGCTCCAAGGCTCATGGAACCTTAGCTCCCCTACCAGAGACAGAACCTGAGTCTCCTACATTGGGAGGCGGATTCTTTACCACTGGACCACCAGGTAAGTCCCCATTTTCCTTTTCTTAACAGAGCACTGACTGGTATCATGGGACAACCCAAGAAATTGAGTGGAGGCTATAGGAGACTGGGAGTCAGAGAAACATTATGAAGAGAAGGAGATAGTTTTCATTTTACAGATCAGGAAACTTACACCCAGATTCAGGGTTTAAGTCCCATTATCTGCTTCTTTGGCTTCCCAGGTAGCTAACTGGGTAAAGAATCTGCCTGCAATGCAGGAGATGAGACTCAGAAGACATGGGTTCGATCCCTGGGTTGGGAAGATCCGCTGGAGGAGGACATGGCAACCTACTCCAGTATTCTTGCCAGGGTAATCCCATGGACAGAGGAGCCTGGTAGGTTACAGTCCATGGGGTTGCATAGAGTCAGACACCACTTAGCAACTGAGCACAGCACAGCACATCTGCTTCTTGAGGAAGTCAAGTCTGGAGCTCATGTTCCCTGATGCAGTCTGGTTTTCCATCTCCAATAAGTTGGGAAATTACTATTTTGGACAAACAAGTCACTGAAAGCCCAAATATGAACAAAAATGCCTTACCAATTTAGAGAATCTATTAGTCATTTTACATATTTAATATTGAAATATGTAAATATTGACATTTAATATTGAAATTAGCAGATAAACTAATTTAAAGTTTTAGAGGAAGAGAGAGTTGTAACTGCACATTTCTGCCTCAGAGGTAGGAAATGCAGACCTTGACACATGTGGACCCACTACTCCCACTCAGATCAGAACAAGCCTCCCCACTCACATTCTGGGGTGGGTCTGGGGAGATAAGGTAACAGACCCACTAAGGCAACAGCAATGCCAAAAATTAAAGGGATGGCTAATCAGTGAAGCAACAGTTATTATTTAACAAACTTTCAGATATGCCATGGCAGTCGCTACACTCTCAACACAAACCTGAGGAGAAAAGGGCAAAGGGAGAAGATGAAAGAAGATAAGCGTTGGAGCAGATGGAATTTGAAATGCTGTCAGTGGTGCGAACCTCCAATTAGTGAATTTTTTAAAAGACGAGCAACATATTTGCCAGCTCTTCAGGATTTTCTGCTTATATTGATTTATGTAAATTGCCAGCATTTGGGGGTTTATAGATTTTCATCAAAGTAGCAAACTGTTTCTTCATCACACTCTTTGGAAGGTCTTCCTTTACTCCTGACATGTAGAGATAATGTGAAGCTCTTAGAAAAATACAGTCATCCTAGACTTAGGAAACAGCACATGAGACTTACTTCAACAAGCTCCGGACGGCTTTGAATCAGGCCAGTCTCTGCTTTCCTTCCGTGGTGCTTAGTCCTGTTACGTAGGAAGGTCAAACATCTGGTAAACCCTCCAACTCAACACATCTCTACACAAGTAGCAGCCTTCCCCAGCTCCAGTGGCCTGTTTCTATCAATTCTTCTAGGCCATCAAATTACCTTTCTCTTCTTTTCCTTACATATTGAAGACATCTTTGTGTTCTGAGAACACTCCCTCCTTGAGATCTGATTCCCTGTCTTACCTTCTTCCAGTCCCTCTGCCTCCAACGCCAGCTTAGAGTCTGCAGATTACTGATCTTGGCCTCCCTGTCCCCCTAAAATCCTGATGTATTGGGAACTGGTTGATTAACCTAACAGGGACATTATGATGAACACAGTGTGTGGAAGGAGCATTATATTGGGTTGGCCAAAAAGTTTGTTCAGGTTTTTCCATGTTATAGAAAACCCTGAATTTTGGCCAACCCAACAATTTTCCTACACAATAAGAATAATAGTAGAGAGGGATGTCCGTAATTAAGGAAAAAGAGAAGGCATTGAGTAAGCCAGGAAATTATTTCCAGAAACACGTAAGATTCTAATAAATGCTAATAACTGTAATACTTATTACTGCTACCTCTAGATATACCCCAGTGTCTGGCATCAGTGGGTCAGTGTGCCCTTTTTAAGGGGCAGTGTGGGAAGAGGCATTCACAATACTTTACTCCACAAACAAGCCTGGTGGGAGAGAAGCTCCTAGTGGTAGAAATGAAGGAGGGCAGACAAGCTCTGTGGCCTCTAGAAAACAGGGTTGAGCTAAGTATACCTACCATGAGGTCCTATGAGCACAATGCTGCTCATTCCCCAAAGGCCCAGTTTATTGTCAAGATCAAGTACAAACGCCTTAATCTAGCATGTAAGATCAGACATCAAACTATCAAATTCGTCTTTCATAAAGACTTTCCACTGCTCATTAACAGAAGTCCTCAAGGGTTATTTCCTTCAGTGACCTTTATTTACACCAGGAATGACGTCCCCAGACTCCCCCCAGCCCAGATCCACTCCACCACGTTCAAGGCCTAAGTCAAGCCCTCCATTCCCCAGGAAGCTTTCTCTGACAGACAGGCCCCATGTCCCCTCCCTCCTCTAGACTCCCCTCGCAGAAATCATATGTGTATTAATTTAGCACTTAATCTTGCATTGGCAGCCAGATTCTTTAGTAGCTGAGCCACCAAGGAAGTCCCAAACATTCATTTAGCACTTAATATTATTTATGTCTATACAGGCTTCCCAGGTGGCTCAGTGGTAAAGAATCTGCCTGCCAATGCAGGAGACACAGGTCCAGTCCTTGGGTTGGGAAGAGCCCTGGTGAAGGAAATGGCAATCCATTCCAGTATTCTTGCCTTGAAACTCCCTTGGACAGAGGAGCCTGGCAGGCTACAGTCCACGGGGTCACAAAGAGTCAGACACGACTTAGTGACTAAACAACAACAATGTTTTATGTCTGTATCTCCATCTTCCAGATAATACCACTAGTTTCTTAAGGACAAGATCTGTCTGAGTCAGATAAGGTTACAATTAAATTCAGTAGCACCTAGTATACGAGAGATGCCTGATCAACATTTCCTGATTGGTGACTGAGGTGGAATCAGACACCCGTTGAAAACTTGAGTTAGTGAGAACAAAATTGTGTTAATTCCTGTGATAATCAGCAGAACCTAAACTTGTCTAAAGACTCCAGAGTGAGCACCCTCTGAGTTAACAACCCTACAAATTGGATACTTGTGTAATCCAAATCAATCATTTCCCTGAAAGAAATTCTGAACTCTGAGAGCATCAGGATTTCCAGAAGCTGCTAATTTTTTTAAAAAAGGTATTTAACTTAAGGGCCCCAAGACAGCAAAACATGCACACCACTTCTCTAAAAGGAAGTAATCACATGAATAGCTCTTTATATTTTACTTGCCCTGTCAAGTGGCTCCTGAAAGAACCTCGAGAAGTAGAATCAAGGGGTTAGGCAAGGTTAGGTTGACTCTTCCAATTCAGTCTCAGGTAGGAAGCATCAGAGTATTACATAATTCTTCTTAGACTTCTGGGCTCCTTTGCAAAAGGATCTCGTTTTTGGTTTTCTAATTCCTAAATCCATGGTCTCCACAGCTCCCAAGTTCCACAGAAGATGGTGAAAGTTGTCCTGCGGCCATTCTGTACTCTATTCAAACTTCTGTTCTTTTAATCACCAGTTGGATGTAGGAACTGCCCAGTCCCTTGAGCTCTCATTCGCTATAGAGCACCCACAGAGCATTTCATATCAGTTAAATCAAGCCTGGAGGTCTCCAAGGGTATCAACCTATCGCTTTATTTGCCATGTGTAATTTACATAACTAACCCTTAAGCGCTTACAGACGTGATGCCCTTACGTTGTAACCACTAAGCTAAAACCCACTTAGGTTTTTCCCTGGGCTTTTGATGAATCACTCCCTCTCTGCCACAGCTTTTTTGGATCTGGAACCAAAATTTAAAGGACTTCAGCATCTAGGTTCTTTACTTACAGAGAGGACGCGGAACAAAGTTTTTTGTTTTGCGGGAAATGGAGAGGTGTGCCACTGGGCAGGATTCCGTTTTTCACCCCATCAGCCTCTCCTAAGCCAGAGGTAGGCATTCCTCCCGGGCTCTGCGACCTTAAACAAGTCTGAACGGTATAAACGGGATTATTTTTCTTCTTTCCATAAACCAGGCATAACGACTCTGGTTTATATAAGTAAGCAAAGCGTCGAAGCGGCACAATTTTTTCAACCTCGAGAAACTATTTTTCTCCCAGGATGCCTTCCTCAGGGTGATGCCTTAATCATGTAATTTTGTAAGCCAGCTACAGCTTGCACGGCTAAGGAAAAAACTCATCCCCTACTCCTGAGCCAAACTAGGTGGTCCCCATCACGCCGCACCCCGAAACCTAACCCGCCCTCCGCTCAGCTTGCGCTTTTGATTCAACTGGGTTGCCGGAAGTGGGAGGAGCTGCCGGCGCACCAGAGGGAGGCGGACCTTGGTCTCCAGGCAACGGCCCAGGTGATTGGCCAGCTCGTTTGCAGCCGAGGCCAATGGCCAGGCGCCTTGCAAACGGTCGTTGCGGCGACTGAGGCTGCGCGGGAGATTCGACTTGGCGGCGGCTACTACCCGACGGCGCAGCTGGGACTGCTACTGCCCTGGTTCCTCTCGCCATGGATAACCCGGAAAATGTTTTTCAGTAGGTGTGGGTCTGGTGGGAGGGAGAAGGGTGGGCGGGGGCGTGATCCCCGGCTGCAGGCCGCCGGGGGCTGGCGTACCTGAGTTCGGGCCTAGTGGGCTGTAGGTCCCTGGCCCGCCCCAGACCTGCCTCCCTTGGCCTTCCCGCCCCTTTCCTTGGCCCTGGAGTTTGTACCCTTCCAGCCTCACTACCCCCATCCCTCCCCGGCTGCGCTGCGGGCCACTCGGGAGTCGTGGAGAGGGAGCACAGTGTAGCCGGGACTCTCCGCTGAGACCGCGGGCCTTTGACCGAGCTGCCTCTAGAGTGGCAGTTTGGGGCGGGGGGTGGGGTGGGGGTGCGGTTTGGATGAAATTGAGGCCCCCAGAGCTCCTTGATTGTGTGTAAGGAATTCTCCTCTGGGCAGATCGCCTCGGTGCAAGTAAAATGTCTAACCCCCCAAAAATTAACACTAGCATGTAGGTTTCATGAGAAATTTTCGAAACCACTTATTTTAAAATTCTAGAAAGGGGAAGAACTTAAAATTGCACTATCCCATAATCCCACAATCCCACAATTATTAAAAATCGTTGAGGAATGTACACTTTAAGGGAAAAAATGTTGCACTGTTTGTCATTTATGTCTACCTGCTAACAATTTTTAAAATTCCCATGTCTTTGCTTTTTATGACTTAGGTGATTTATCCAGACTGTTTCAAATGCATTTAAAACAGTTAAATCTTGTGCTACGGAAATTAAAACTGGTTAGTTTTATTAACACCAGTCTAATATTAACTGGGATCAAAAGACTCAGATCCTTAACTCTGCCTTCAGACTTTTTCTGTAGCCCAGACTGCAAAGGATTTCAATTTTACAGACTCCTCTTCCCCCATTTTAAAATAGAAACCAGATATTTCTGACCTTATTTTGACTTTCCAAAGGCTAATTTGCACTAATGAGCTGAGTGTTTTAGTATTGCTTTACAGTGTATTTAGACCGTATTACTAGGGAAGTGTGATTGGTATCAGATGGGCATCTTACTTTGGGCAGCCTATTACATATGTTTCAGGAGAAAGTTATTTCATAACTTAAATTAGGAACTTTTAAACTGCTTATAAATTGTGGGAGCTTATCTCCTATGATGCACAAGAGGGAGTTTCAAGATGTAGGAATATTTTTTAACTTTTAAAAATAAGTATTACGTTTATGTGGTTAAAAAAGATTTAGGAAAAGTGTTCACTGAGATCTTTATCTGACGGCTCTCCCAATGCCTTGTATGCAACCATTTTTCTAGTTTATTTTTCAAGAATGTAAATATTTATAATAACACGAACATAGGTATGTACATATGTAAGTATGTGTACAATTTCTGCCTTTATTAAACATAAAAAGTAGCAGAGCATATGCACTGCCTTTTTTTTTTTTTTTTTTTTTTTGCTTAATGCTATCCTTGGAGATTTTAGTCTGCTATTCCATAGATTCTTTTTTCATTCTTTTTTACAACTGCATGGTATTTCACGTACCATAATTGACCTAAAAAAGTACCCTATTGATGGACACTTGGAGTGCGGACCTTCTTTTGCTATAATAGATAGTGCCATGGTGAAAAATCTTGTACCCACCGTGCTTTTCATGTATCTGTCCTCTAGATTCCTAGGAGTGGGTTTGCTAGATCAAAAGGAAATCTATCTGTAATTCTGGTGATATTATTACCAGTTCCCTTGGCAGGAACTGAGCACACTCCCACCTCCAAGCAAGTTGTAAGTGTGTCTTTTTCCATTACTTCCCGTCTACATTGTTGTCATATTTTTGGAGTTTGGCAGATGAGAAGTTATCTCAGTGAGCAAATTTCTCTCCTTAGAGAGGTTGAGTATTTTTCTGTGAAATGCCTTTTGTTCATTCCTTAAATTGGATTGGGTTTGTTTTTCCCCCCCAATTTCTAGAAGCTCTTTCGTCATCCCCGTTTAGCATTTCTCTCTTAACTCTGCTTGGTGTTTTGTTTATTTGACATAGAGAAGCTTTTTATTTATAAGTAGTCCACTTACCTAGCTTTTTCTTTTGTGGCTTCTGGATTTTGAGTCATAAGAAACTTTGATTTTATTTGTATTGTGAGGTGAAGGCTAGAAGAAAATATTACTTTCAAATTTTTTTTTTCCCTCGAAAAGATCATCGAACTTCTTTGATAGAAACCTGAAAGTCTTCCTTACTTTGGCTCTCTCTTTTACCCAGTGTTCAGTCCCTTCCGCAAGTCTCATTGTCTCTTTCTCCAAAACACCCCAGTTCTGCATTTGAACAGTTCCCATACTGGCTGGGACTCTGCAATAGCTCCGTAACCGTTCTCATCCCCCACCCACTTCGTCACTTAGAGACAGTTTTAAAATACACATTAGATCTCGTCACCCCTCACCTTTCTCCTAACTTAGCTGCTTGGATCTGGCCCTGTCAAACGTTACCCTCTCAGAGAGGCAGGCTTTCCCTGACCGCCCTACCTGAAAACAGTAACCCCCGTCGCACTCTTAGCCCTTCTGTCCTTTGGGTTTTTGTGTTTGTTGTCCCCCTCTGTGTTCTTATTTTACAGATTTCTTTTTGTTGGTTTCTTTATCCTGCTAGCACCTGGGGCCTCTTGGAGAACTTTCTTGGCTTGGCTGGTTTATTTTTTAAGCTGTGGCTGAGTATGCAGAAGTAGGGGCAAGTTCTCAGGGAGCTACAGCCACTGACTTCTGAGCATTGTCATCGGGTGGCCTCCCTCGGGAGCCTGGTGTCCCATTGAGGCCCAGAAAGCAAACTGTGTCCTAGAAGTCCCGATTTGTTAGACCCTGGGCTGTCACGCGCTTCCCTGTTGACTCAGACAGTAAAAAAATCTGCTTACAATACAGGAGACCCAGGTTTGATCCATGGGTTGGGATGATCCCCTGGAGAAGGGAATGGCAACCCACTGCAGTATTCTTGCCTGGAGAACCCCATGGACAAAGAAGGCTGGCGGGCTACAGTCTATGGGGTTGCAAAGAGTCAGACATAACTGGGTGAATAGCCGTGGGCTGTCATGCACCTTTCAAGAGCTCTCTTCACATCTCCAGCTGAGTTCCTAAGCAGCAAGGCGAGGGGTCTGGGTCAACGCCACACCTGGGTCCCAACATTAGAAGGAGGAGCAGCAAAGTTCTGGTGCCCCTCATGGTGGCTGTGACATTGGAACTGGAGACCTTTTATTAATAGCTGCTTCCTGTAGAGCCACCTCAGGGGCCTTGCGTCTTGCTTTCTTCTGGAAACAACGCTGCTTTTGAGTTTCTGACTTCTGAGTGAATACTGTTTTCATTTTTATTATAGCATTTGAATTGATGTCTAAGATTTCTATTTTAAGGTATGTTCATGATAAATATGAAATATAACTTTTGCTTTTAGGAAGTATTCCTAATAATCCCATGTACCTATTTTTCTTCATTCTAGAATGTTTGAAGCCCATATGCAGAGCTACAAGGGCGATGACCCACTTGGTGAATGGGAAAGGTTAGCATTTCATTTATTTTTTTTTTCTATAAACAAACTGTATGCGGCCCTGAAAAATTAACACTGTCGATATTTTTTCTAGTTACATGCAATGGGTAGAAGAGAATTTTCCTGAGAATAAAGAATACTTAACAACTTTATTAGAGCATCTAATGAAGGAATTTTTAGATAAGAAGAGATATCACAATGACCCAAGGTTCATCAATTATTGTCTACAATTTGTAAGTATACTTTCAGAGGTATAATCACATCCCTCGTCATGTTGTACTTTTGCTTTTTACCCCAGATTTTAGGATCAGTTTTTGGGTATTTTTTATTTGATTCCTTATGTTTCTAAGTCATAACTTTTTTTTTTTTTTTTTTAAGTTGTGTGGCCAGAGACTTGTATTTTACAATCTTTTGGCTTCTGTCTTATGGAATCAGTGATTGAATTTTAAAATCCTCCTTCTCTGTAAAGCCTGTAATGTGACAACAGAAGGTAGAAACCAGGCTTCCCTGGTGGCTCAGGTGGTATAGAATCTGCCTGCAATGCAGCAGACCTGCGTTCGACCCCTGGGTCATGAAGATCTCCTGGAGAAGGAAATGGCCACCCACTCCAGTATTCTTGCCTGGGGAATCCCATGGACAGAGGAGCCTAATGGGCTACAGTCCATGGGGTCACAAAGACTGACCCAAGTGAGCGACTAACACTTTCACTTTTCAAGGTAGAAACCTTGAAAAGAAGGTTTGTCAGCTGAGAAGTGTGTTCAGGAAAGAGTAGATAAACAGGCATTCCCTGGTGCTAAAGAGGGTTCCTCAAATAAATTAAATTCATTGTGAATAATTAAGAAAATATTAACTCTCAGAAATGAAATTTAGTGCTAAAAGGAGATAGCTGCCTCAGGTTAGTCTTTCAAAGGTTGGATCTGTTCAATCTTGAAATAAGGCTTGGGGCATGAGTTGTGGTCATAAAATCATGAATGGAATAGATAAAGTAAACAGGAATTTGTTATCTGTCTTTACTAAGTTTCAAAATGTGAGGATTAGACACACCCTGTGGAATTTGAATGAGTACAACTTTATATATTAATATTACGGCACAGAACCTACTGTCTTGGGAAATAGTGGGGGACGCTGAATGTCAAGGAGGGGGATGAGCTGACTTTGAGGCTTGCCATCGGAGGACCACACAGGCCTTCCCCTGCCAAGTACATCATGCTGCCTCCTTGAAGACGAACACTGAGTGTTGTTTGGACTAGGAGCCCCACTGCGCCTGGCAGGGGCCCTTCTCTCATGTCTGTCTGCTTTGGATTTCTGCAGGCCAAGTGCAACAGTGACCTTCACCAGTTTTTTGAGTTTCTGTACAACCACGGTATTGGAACCCAAGCAGCTCCTCTGTACGTAGCCTGGGCCGGGCATCTGGAAGCCCAGGGGGAGCGGCAGCACGCCAATGCCGTTTTTCGGAGAGGAATTCAGAACCAGGCCGAACCTAGAGAGCTGCTGCAACAACAGTACAGGTAGTTTGACAGTGAGACTCCACACAGTGATTCCTACCTTGAAACGTAGTGGTTTGCTCTTTAAAGATTTTTATTGTTATATTTGTACAGGGAAATGCTTCTCATTGGGGAAAATGTGGAATTAGTGTAAAGAAAAACTGTCCAGAAATATTACCATTAATATTTTTGAGCACTTCCTTCCAGTGTCTTTTCTGTGCCTGCGTGTGTGCCTTACTCTCTGTATAACAGTAGTAAACTGCACTGTGTGTCTGTTGTATATGCTGAGCTTTGTGCTGCTCTTAAGAAATTATGGACTTTTATACCACTTAGAAAGTGGTTGTGAAGTCTGTCCCAGAGCAGTGGCATAATTTCATTGTTCTAGAATGGAACATTTGTTTCCAACATTTTTTTTTTTCACAAAGATCAGCACACGCTTTGTGCTAAGTTACTTCAGTCTTGTCCGACTCTTTGTGACCCCATGGACTGTAGCCCACCGGGCTTCTCTGTCCAAGGGATTTTCCAGGCAAGAATACTGGAGTGGGTTGCCATTTTCTTCTTCAAGGGATCTTCTCGACCCGGGATCGAACCCAAGTCTGCTGCACTGCAGGTGGATTCTTTACTGCTGAGCCACCAGCAAAAGCCTACAATGTGTGCATGTTGTAACATGTGCATATTGATACCCACAGAGCAGGGTACATTTGTTATGTGAATTTATAAAATACTGACATCCATGAGGCAAAAGGAGGAATTTTTCTAATTAAGTGCATTAGGTGTGAAAATAAGCCCAGGTTTTTTTTTTTCTTAATTTTGAAGCAAATCTAAAATTCAACTTTGCAATCTGTTTTAACCTCAGTCTTTATTAGATCACAGTAAGCTGTCTATCCTGTTTAGTTTTCACTCTAATATAAATGCATATTAAACTGTGAATTGTAATCTATATTGATGCCTTTACTGTTGTCTTTTAGGATGTTTCAGACACGCCTCACTGAAACCCATTTGCCTACTCAAGGTAAAATAACACTTTCTAAAATATCCAAAGTATCAGTAACTTAGTCTCTGATTTGCACTGCCTTTTTCCCCTTAAAATCACATCCATCCAGTATTTATTGATTATATTATCTTAGGTAACGGGGAAGACCCTCTGATAATAATAATGCCTGCTTCATAGCCCTGCATAGCAGGGACTCTGTCTTAGCACTTTAAAAGAAAAACTCACCAAAAAAAAAAAAAAGCTTGGCAATTTCATTATAGTTTTAGGATTTTCAAAAAGTAAAAATTACCCCAAATTGAGTGACAATACTTATTCTGGAGTACATCTGTTCTGAATTAAATTAAATGTATTTAATGCAACTTTTAAAGAAATGGAGTTTCTTCTTTGTTTTTTAAGAAATAAAGATTACATTTCAGCAATAAGCACTACTTATCCTGTTTAAAATAGCTAGAGTTTACATTTCTTTCAGGGACTTCCTTGGGCATTTTGAATTGATTAGAAAATAGTTTCTACAACATTACTTTTATTTATAAGGTGTTTTAATTATGTTTTTGAGATAGTGTGAGTGAGTTCATTTTTCAGTGCTACTTATTGAAAGATCAGGGGAATGTATTTGTATTGTATTCATTTAATATGGTTTCACCCTTATTTCTTTTTCTTTCGTGCATTTCGTGTCATAGTAAGAACCTCAGAACCTCTGCATGATGCTCAGATTTTAAATCAAATGGTAACATCAAGCTCAAATCCAGGAAGTAACCCAGCCTGCATTTCTAAGAATCAGGTAATGACAGTTGTAGTTGCGTGGAAACCGGGAAGGGTGCTGAACGGCCAGCCCACCTGCCATTCGTGTCCCTCGGGCACCTCGTTCCTTTGACCTTGTCTCCCAGGACTGAGCTCCACGTCAGCCACCTGTGCTGTGGCGCCTTTCTGGGCCTGTCATCACCCACTGCCCACTTCCAGTGTTAAATGGAAAATCGCTCACTGTCTGACCGTAACTTCCTGTACTTGTCTGACCTGGTGACACCCCTGCATGACCTCCTGCCTTCGCCTGCCCCCCCAGCAGCCTTTGTCCTTCTTTGCTCTGCGGGTCTCCCTTCCCTGGCCCAGGAGTCTCTAGCTTAGGTCACACCCATCTGCAGACACCTGAGTCTACTTCAAATGCTCTGATCCTGGAACTGCCTCCTCAACCAGAGCTCTTCTCTTTCCTGGCAGTTATGCTTCCAGTTTCCCCGTTCACACTTTATGTTTTCCACATTGCCTGTGCTTCCTTTTCTATTCACTGATGCCAAATGATAATTTTTAACTTCTTTTTACTCTCCTCAAACTTGGGGCCTGACTATATCTAACCTCTTTGTCAGGAACTGGCACACTTACTTTCAATGAGACAGCAGAAGCGCTCAGATGACAGCTCCATGTCCTCCACCAACCAGTAAATAACTGGACCCTTGCTTGCCACGGCAGGGGCCAAGTGACTCATCTGCATGTACACGTTCTCTCCGTTCTCCCAGCATCTTTCCTCCTCAGGGTACCGGTGCTCTTTGAGTTTGCTATGGACCTGCTTTAAGCTGAATCCTATGGAAATGCCTCTGTTCCAGGTGCACATGTATTACGTTTCATTAATGTAACACATTCTTAGAAGGAGACTGTGAATTCCAACCTTGACAGATACTCACGCTGCCCCAGTTTACATCCTACTCATGCGTGCCATCTTGTTTGTTTCCTGTTGCCCCAGCTGTAGGCGTCTAGGCAGCAGAGGTGGATCTTGTTCACAGTCAGTGCTCAGGACCTGACATGACACAGATGAGATGTCCAGTAAATACTTGTCTAGTGACTGAATGCTAGCACTGTGGACTCCTGAGCAGAGAACAGTACCAGAAGAAAATGTTAAGAATTTTTTTCTAATGTAGCTATTTGGAATATTAATCTCATTACACTTATGCCCTGTGGCTCAGCCCCTAGACTGTGGGTCTTTCTTATTGGAAGAAGACCCACAGGTCCAAACACTTCTTATTGGACTTTAGTTGTAAAATCTGTCATAAAAGTGATCATGCAAACCAAGGCTTCAGCGATTAATCGTAACTTGAAAGAGCACACATAAATCTACTTGATGACTCAGAGACCCCTCAAGTGTTTCCATATTGCTTTCTGCAGTCGTCTGGATGACGGATTCTTCTCAGATAAGTGATTATTTGTGTTTCTTTCTGTCTTAGGGTCCACAACTTTCTGGAGCAACACCTGCAGCTGGTGATAAAGGGTCGGACACGCAAGTACAATCGGTGCCTTCATCTGACTGATTTTCCTCCCAGAGCCATTGCAGTACACTGTCATAACTGATGTGTTTTTCCCCATTTTAGGGAACAAAGGGTGATCACGATTTCCAAATCAGAATATTCTGCACACCCGTCTGTGGCAGACAAAGCTGATGTTCAGCAGGTTGTCATGTATTGCAAGGAGAAGCTTATTCGCGGAGAATCGGAGTTTTCCTTTGAAGAGCTGAGAGCCCAGAAATACAATCTACGGAGAAAGCATGAACAATGGGGTACTTGCAGTCTTAAATTTGAGACAGCCTAGGTCACTTAACATGATTCTCATCTCTGAGTAATTACATTTGTAGTAGATAATTCATTGTACTGAAAGAATCTCAAAAAAAAAAAATCTCTAGCTCATTCCATCAGAAGCCTAAAACCTTTGTTAAACACTAGTGTAGCATCTACGTTTGTCCAAAGCTTAAACTGATGTCTTGACAGCAAAGCTTAGAGCTGAAACAGCACTAAAGGAGATGTCCATGCCAACGCAGAGATACTTTTAAGCTTTCACATAACATCTGTATGGATTTGAGCTTCTGTATCTAGCAATTCTAAACCCCTGGGTCAGTTATTTATACTATAAAGGATTAATTAAGAACTAGAGTTGAGAAGAGATTTTTCAAAGTCTGCAGCTGTTATAAATAAGACGTTCAGGAGTCCTCTGATCAAAGTGCTGTGCTATTCACGGCTGTGCTGTACAGTGGGCCCTGACTCTGCAGGGAAGACTGGATGTTAGCAGCAGCGTTGGCTCTTCAGTTTACAGCACGTGTTTGCTGTAACAACATGGACCTCAGAGGAAAATGAACCTCTGTTCTCAAGACTTCGACACCATCTGACTATTTGTGCTGTGCCCCCTGTGTTGGCCAATTTTTGTTTATTCATTATTTCTCGTTTGGTTAACAACCGAGAGGACAGTCAGTGACACTCGGGGAGGACCCTTTCGTGCCTTGCACAGATGCTAAATCTGAGCTGGACAGTTTGATTGGTATGTGATGTGGTTATGTTAACCAGTTGCTGGTAATGGGACCGACAGCAGTGTCCTTGACATCCTGACCTTTCAGTGCACTTTACTCTTATTTCTTAGGAAGCACCGAGAAACTTCTATCTTTTAAAAACACTTCCATTTTCAAATGATTTGCACAGTCTTGGTTGTTGAAAGTGCTTGGTATCATACCATGCTATTACCAAATATTTTTGTTGCTTATCATGTACATTTTTATAACTTAGCACCCTGAACTTAAAAGTAACTGTGCTGAGGTTAGGTAAAAATTATAATTGAAAAGTAGTGTTTCAGTTCTAAAAACCTAATACTCTTGGAAAAAGACTAGTAAAAAATAGTTGCCATCTTAAAGATAACCTTTTGCTGATTTTGCACGATTCTTCTGTTGACCTGAGTTTAAATCTCACCTACAAACTATACTTTGTCTTTCCTAAAGTAAATGAAGAGAGGCATTATATGAAAAGGAAAGAAGCAAATGCTTTGGAAGAACAACTATTAAAACAGAAAATGGATGAGCTTCATAAGAAGTTGCACCAAGTGGTGGAGAAGTCGCAGGAGAACCTGCCCTCTTCCCAGGGGACATCTGAGGTGTGTGGGCTCCCCATCGCTTCCCACACCCACTGCAGTGATTTCTGTTGCTGTTTGTCCCTTCCATGCTCTATTTTTAGAGTTAATTCTGATGTCAGTTTAGTTACTAGCTTTCCGAATTATTCCCCCCTCCCCCCACCGAGAACTGGGGGGAAAGACCATCCGACACACTTCCAGCAAGGATGGAAGTCACGTTTAAAGAGCCAGGAGTCAGAGTGACACTGGGCTTCTCAGTACCAGCCCAGAGGACAGTCACAATGCAAGATGAGAAACGAGGTTACAGAACAGGGTGTGTAGTGTGTGTGTGTGTGTGTGTGTGTGTGTGTGTGTGTGTGTGTGTGTACATTAGTGTATATAGTCCTTTATCTGGTTTTCTTTTTTTTAGGGGAGGTACAATAACTGTTCGGAGAAGGCAATGGCACCCCACTCCAGTACTCTTGCCTGGAAAATCCCATGGACGGAGGAGCCTGGAAGGCTGCAGTCCATGGGGTCGATAAGAGTCAGACATGACTGAGTGACTTCACTTTCACTTTCATGCATTGGAGAAGGAAATGGCAAGCCACTCCAGTGTTCTTGCCTGGAGAATCCCAGGGACGGGAGCCTGGTGGGCTGCCATCTATGGGGTCGCACAGAGTCGGACACAACTGAAGCGACTTAGCAGCAGCAGTAGCACAATGACTGTTACAGAATGAAAATTCAAATATAATGATTAATTTGTATTGAGAAGCCAGCAACACCTGCAGGAATGGGTCTCAGAGCTTGCTTTTCCTATAGACCTACTGTGGCCACATTCCTGTTTTCAGCTCTACCTTCACTTCCATTCTGAGACACGTTCTGCGCTTCTCCGGAGATCACCGCCCTGACTGCTGTTTGAGGTGTTAGGATTCCTTTACTGTCATTTTAGTGAGGTTTTGGCAGGATGTGGATGATAAAACACATATTTAAGCCACTGTCTTTAACCAGAAACCTCTCTTAATGAACTTATTTCTGTATATGAGCAGTCTGAGGATGTATTTTCCAAACAGATCTCCAGTTGTCCCTGAGTCATTTATTCACCAGCTCAGCTTTTCCCAATTATGCTCAGTCACTTCAGTCGTGTCCAACTCCTTGCAACCCTATGGACTGTAGCCCACCAGACTCCTCTATCCATGGGATTTCCCAGGCAAGAATACTGGAATGGGTGGCCTTTCCCTTCTCCGAATGGAGATCTTCCCCACCCAGGCATCACACATGCATCTCCTGAATTGCAGATAGATTGTTTACCGCTGAGCCACCGGGGAAGCCCTTAAAATGTCTTTATCGTAGACTTGAGTTTTTAATGTATAAGAGACCATTTCTGAAATGAGCACCTCTGCTTTGGTCAGTAGGCTTCGTCTTGCTCGTTCCATGTTGTGTTTTCTGTAACTTTGTTGCGTGTTTTGATATCTGTGGGAAGGTCTGATGATTGTTTTTTAACATGTTTCTTCAGAAGTAAATATTATGATTATTTTTGCTCTTTACTAATTCAGTAGATAAGAAAATGGTATAGGTCATTTAAATTATCTCTTTTTTGATGACTACTGAGAATAAACTTTATATTTTGTCCATTTGTTTGTGAAATAACTGTTCTTGCCCTAGCTATTTAGTGTTTCCTGAACAATTTGTGAGAATACTTTTACATGCTGAGGAATTAATTCTTTGTCTTTTAACTTGGTAATATAAGAGTGTACATGTGCAGTCTAAGTACATATGAATAGAAAAGCAGAGATTTTAATTAAGTTAAAGGCCTGTGTCCATGTCCTTCCCATGATGAGCCATGCTTTTGTGGCAGTTAGTACAGTTAATATTCATGTTTCCTATTCATTGAGAAAATGGTCACCAAGGGTATTTTAATGGGAAGAACACCATTATGAGCATTTGGTGACATTGATTTGTTAGTATTTTCCCTAAGTAAAGAAAAATGTACCAGTTCTTAAATACTGATGCACGGTCACGGCTGCTATTTAGTGGTTAGAAATACGAAGCACCAGTTGAATCTGTGGTTAAGTAAGCTAGCGAAGCATCCAGCATGGGGTGTGGCCTTGTTGTTGTTGACTGTTCATTTCAAAATACCTAGGGAGCTAAGAGGCTGCCTCAGGAGGCAGGCGTCCACTGAAGACAGATGCCTGTCTTTGGAAAGCCGTAAGACCTAACTGGTAGCCTCGTGGCTTTTTGTCTGTTTGCTTACCGTGAAAGGTCAGTCCAGCATGTTTGGAGCCGCATACAGACTCCCAGCAGGAACTAAGAGCTCCGGGTCTTCCAGCCATCTCTCAGCAGACCTCGAAGAATGTGGACGAGAAACCCAGAGAGGCATCTTCTGTTCCTCGTATGGCGAATGCTGCCACCACTGCTTTGGTGTCCCCAGCCGCCAACCAGAGTGTAGCTTGCCCGGCTCCTTTGGCAGGCCAGCGCGTGACAGATGCCGTGTTTTCAGGGGGCAGCAGAGATGCCAGGTGAGCCAGAGGGGGCCCTAGAGACGGTGGCGGTGGCAATGGTGCGCGGTGGCTTCTTTGTGTGACCTGCAGTAGTGAGAGCAGCGTGCAATTGATGGGCGAGGCTTGTTCCTCAAAATAATTTTTAGATGGGCATGTAGTAGAAAAACCAAATTGCCAAAACATTAGCCCCAAATCATTCTACCTCACTTACTCTGTTTAAGAATATTTGTTCTACTTCATACTTCTCTCTTGAATTAAAAATTCTGATGCCCTGAAACTTAACAATCTTTCTGTAACTGAGGAATATGCAGCTGTTAAACTGAAATTGCCTCTGCTTACCAACTCTGACGGAACATAATGTAGGGGTTATTACAGTCCAGATAGTTCCTTGACTGTTGGATTCTTACTTGATAGTGTGTTCTCATATTCCTTCTGTCGTCCCCTGGGACAGTTTGGGATTAATACCCATTATGCAGTATACCAAAATCTGTCTCATACACTGCTGGGGAAGTTTCTCTCCCCAGTTCTGGGCAGTTTTCCTAGATGGCAGAGATGATAATTATTGTTGTATCACTTGTTCTGCTTATATTATCTTCAATCACTTTGGTGCTCTGTCTCTTTTTTGAAACATATAAAAAATTTTCTTGCTCTTCCAGGAAAAATGAAAGTGAGGCTCCCATCTTTCCCTTGGGCTAAAACCCTTAGCACAGATTATGGTTCTTAAGGACTGGTTCTCCTTGGTGTCTGAGGTTAACCTTACCAATGATTTCCCTTGGAAATAAGATTTTAAATGATCCTGCTTTTGCAGTCACCTTAGGATACTAATTCAGACCTGTGTCCTATATTGAACCATGTATGTAAAAAGTAAACTGCTGGGACCTCCCTGGCAGTCCAGTGGTTAGGACTGCCCTTCCAGTGCAGAGGGTGTGGGTTCTATCCCTGGTTTTGGAACTAAGATCCCGCAAGCCATGTGGTGTGGCCAAAAAAAATTTTTTAAGAAGAGAACTGCTGTGTGCGGGGTGTGACTTCATTAGCTCTTCATAGTTAATTCTCATGACCATAAGATAGTCACAACAGCAGTGACGGACCCTGTAGACATGCGCATCCAGCCATCCCTTACAAAAGGATGAGGCTCTTTAACCTAATGAGCAATCAGATCTCAGAAGCACTGCGGATTGACCCTGACCCTGGCCCAGGCAAGGGACCGAGTGGACCCCCTCACACTCTCAGTGGCCTGGACAACTGACTGTGGCAGAGAAAAGGCACCTTCCTCTGGTACTGCATATAAAACTCAGGTTTTTATAAAACTCACAAATCCAAAAATGGGGATTTGTGAAATTAAGGGTGCCTTGCGCTTTTTACTTCCCATCCTCACAGGGTTCATGAAGGGAATCAGTGTTAAAGAGACAGATGAAGTCCACTGTCCCCACTGGACTTAGACCAGACTGTGATGTAAGTGCCTCCGTAGCATTTTTTCCATTCTAGATAACTGTGAAGTCTAGAGCATAAGGCACTACAGCTCCACAGCAAAGGCACCAGCACTTTCCCGCATTGTAACTCAGAAGAGCCACGCTGGGCACCCAGACCCAGAGCTGCCGGTCAGCTCCTTTGCCTGTGTAACAAATGGCATCGTTTGAGTCAGGGAGACCCTTAACCTCCCTTCCACGTGTGCAAATGATTATCAGGTGTTCACGTCTATGATCGCTACGTAAAGCAAACATGAATACCTGGCCTTTATCTGTAATAATTACTGTCCTCAAAAGGACATGAAATAAAAAATAAAGTCGCTTACACTGTAGACCTAGGCAGTCCCATCTGTGGCCATGCCACGTGCCATGCAGGATCTTCTCCAGCCAGGGATGAAACCTGTGCCCCCTGCATTGGGAGTGTGGATTCTTAATCTCTGGGCTACCAGAGAAGTCCCCCATCTGTATTTTAAAAACAGGCTGGTAATCGCCAACATTTTTTTATTGTTCTTGAGAGTTAGTGTGTCTCAAGAGTTTTCTCTTCCAGGTGTGTGAACAAAAGTACTCACGAATTCAGGCCACAGAGTGGAGCAGAGTTAAAAGAAGGTAATGTTTAATTGTAATACACTTGTGTCTGATCTCTGCCCAGACTCATCCAAGTTACTCAGGGGTCTGTTAGCTGGCCACAGTTTATGGGGACTCTAGGCCCTAACGAACTTGGTTGTCAGCTCTCTCTTGCAGGGGTTAGATAAGCCCTGGGCCATTTCCAATAAAGGGGGAAATCTACTTGTTAGTCACAGATTATTAGTTAGAATCCTTTGGAAACTTGATTTGTGAAAACTTTCCTCTTAAATTTCCCAGCAGAGTACTCTAAAACAAGAGTCGTCTTTAATATGTTGTGAGGAAGCAACGGTGGTTAGTTGGAAGTGATGTATAATATTTCTGTTTTGTACTACTTCGTTAGAGGTACTTACATAAAAGTAAGTTTTATAAATAAAATAGGACATGGATTGGGCATTCACTTCCCACTCCCATGTACCATGACATTCTTTCCAATGACAGTTCAGTGGAAGCAGAGCTACTTGAAAAAGCAGGTGACACCTACATTGAACCAGGACCAAACTGAGCATGAGCGGATGCCAAGTGCTGTTCTGAGTGATTGCGGGTGCAGTCACAAACAGAAAGGGCAGAGATCCCCACCCGCTCGGAGGGGCAAAGGAAGTGTGGCTGTTAGGGAGGGGACTGAAACTTCAGAGGGACCCAGGAAAGATGCTCACAATGACAGTGCTGTTTGGGTAAAGACAGAGCCAGCTTGCAAAACCCGTTTCAGGCAGAGGTACCAGCAGGGCAGAGTCTTCGATGTCCCTCATGTGTTCTGAGCACAGCAGAGCAGCCAGTGGCCTCCGGGGGTGGGGGTGGTGAGGAAGATGAGGTCGGAGCTAGGAGGGCTCAGGCTGTGCAGGGCCGTACCTGGCCTCCAGCTGAGTGAGATGGAAAACCGGTCCTAAGATTTACAGCATAGCTACTATTTCTTGGGATAGAGTGGAACAGAGGGTGCTATTGATGACTAGGCTCATTTGATACGGTTTTAGACCAAGCCGCTTAATTAACTCTTTTGAGCTTTTATTTCCTTTTCTGTTAACAGATAATTCTTATTTTACCTACCTTGTGGGACTATTATAAAGATCAAATAAGAGACGTGATAGTACTAGAGTAATGGAAATTCCTAGAGAGAATTGGCTTCCCAGGTGGCTCAGTGGTAAAGAATCCACCTGCCAGTGCAGGAGACTCGGGTTCAAGCCCTGGGTTGGGAAGATCCCCTGGAGAGAGAAATGGCAACCCACTCCAGTACTCTTGGCTGGGAAATCCCACGGACAGAGGAGCCTGGCGGGCTACAGTCCATGGGGTCAGTGGACACGATCTAGTGACTAGACAACAAGTGAGAATTGGCACCAATAATAAAATGTATAGTAAGTTTCTTAAATTGTGTGTCTTCCGAATTATTCTGATTTCTCCACTGACATGGCATTTTGTCCCCATTTCTTTAAAAGGGTGTGAAACACAGAAGGTTGTTAACACGAGTTCCTTTCACACAACTCCAAACACATCTCTGGGACTGGTTCAGGCAACACCATCCAAAGCGCAGCCATCACCCACTGTGCACACGAAGGAGGCTCTCGGTACGTAAAGCCTGTTGTTTGAATATGTGACGTCTGACAGTGACTTAGTGAAAGCTCTTTTGCAATCATGTTTACAGTTATTCTTCTGTTCTTTTAAGGTTTCATCATGAATATGTTTCAGGCTCCTACACTTCCTGATATTTCTGATGACAAAGAGGAATGGCCATCTCTAAGTCAAAATGAGTTCGAAGCCCAGTTTCAAAGTAATAATAACAAATTATTTAATAGCTACTAGATGGATAACATAGCAGGTAGTTGCCCACGGAAAAAGCAAGGATTATGCAAGAAGTAGGCCTGCCCTTGGTTAGCTTGTCAGGTACGGGCATGTTGCGAAGTAAAAAATATAAGCGTTTTGCCACGTACTCAGTGTGTGTCATAGACTTGGTTTGTTTCTTTAAAAATAGTAAGTGCTAAAGAAAGGCAAAATAGGCCTTGGTAGGAGTGGCCAGGAAGGACTGAGTGGTTGAGGGGAACTTGAGCCTTGCCGGGCAGAGGGGTGTTCAGGGTGGAGTGTTGGGGACCAGGACTCGCCCCACCCCCCACCTCCTGTTTGTCTCAAGTCAGAGGACTTTTGCTGGAAGCCAGAGAGAGAGCACAGTGAAGACAGAGTTAAGAGCTTAATTGTAGAAAAAGACGTGGAGAGTTGTGTTCAGTGTCAGTGACCACAGCTGTGTGTTAGGAACATGGTGATCGCTGCATTAGATGTGGCAGGGGCTTGAGGCCTGGAAGCCCGGGTGCTAGCGCCTGTAACAGCAGTCAGTCCCTTCCTGTCAGCGCAGAGGGACTACCGCATGGCCTGGAGTTCCAAAGCTGACATCAGTTATTTATTCCATTTTCTTATTTGTAATTAAAGTTTCGACTAAAGGGTAGTGTTTTTGTCCTACAAAACAATTAACTACAGTTTTTGTACTCTTGCAGAAAATGCACCATCTTCTGGGGCTTGGGGAGTCAATAAGATCATCTCTTCTTTGTCATCTGCTTTTCCTGTATTTGAAGATGGAAACAAAGAAAATTATGGGTAAAGACATGTGTGGTTAAGATAACTCTGAGTGAAAACCATGTTGCCATAGTGACGGGTGGTGTAGGGTCCAGGTGGGGCTGTTGAGAGAAGACCACCTGCCAGTCAGACGGGCTGTGTTCAGCCCCAGCTCTGCCAGGGATGAGCCTTGTGACCACAGGACCAGGAGGCTGTGGCTGAAGTTCTTTCCACATTTACAGCGTTACAAGAAAGCAGTCCTCCCATGACAAAAGCATGTATTATGAAAGGAAACAGTATGGTTATAAAGCATAAGAGAGCCGAGGTATCCTACAGATTTGAAATTGTGTCAGTTGTAAATGAATTCATCAACACAGGTATCCATACATGTTCTGTATGTATTTGCAGGATTGATGAAGTACAAAGGGAAGTGGCTTACATTGGCTCACACTGCAGAGAACATTTGTTTTAAGGCTGAGCTGCATTACGATAGAGTAGGGTAGCACCAGGAAGTTTCACTGTTAATAATTTAAATCATGAAAGAGAGGTGTGAACTAAAGTGTCCTGGTGTGGAAGAGACGTGTATTCCGTAGCTGGACCACGCACTGGGGAGAGAAGCAGCATCTGGCGTCCACGCCACCCTGTTGGTCACAGCCCTCACTCTTTTGTCCTTAAAACTTAAACCTCAGTGCCATAGAAAGTTCCGTATTTTCCACCCTCACATAAATTAACTATAGATCTTTTTGTATATACCTACTCAGGTTAGTTCAACTTGCACTCAGATTTGCTATAAAGGTAAGAAATATGTATATAAATATTAACTAATTAAATAGGATAAGTGGAGAATGTTTTTAACACTGTGACTTAAGTGGTAGGATTTATTTCCTTAGGGTATTTTACTGTTTATAATTCTGTCAATTTTTCCTTAGATTACCACAGCTGAAAAATAAACCTGCAGGAGCCAGGACCTTTGGAGAACGTTCCGTGAGCAGGTTTCCTGCAAAACCAAATGTGAGTCTGTGTTTCATCCATGAAATGGTGGTGCAACCCTTTTCGCTTTCTTTTACCAAACAATTGTGCCACTCAAAGGAGATGGTGTATTTAAAAAGCAGTTCTGGAAAAACAGAATATTATGTGAAGATCATATTTTTAAAATATTATCCTATAATTATTTGCAGTCTGCACAACACATACTGACAGATGTGAAATTGAAAAATGAGTTTGATGTGATCCTTGCCCTCTGAGAGTCTTCCCTGGAGACAAGAGGAGCCACTGGGGGCATATATATTTTTCCCAGACCTAAGAATCTTGATAAAGGCTAAATGGGAACTCCGTAATATCTTTGTTATTCCTCTGTAAATCCAGATTTTTCAAATTTTTTTAAAAAATTGGTAAATAAACTATGGCTCTTGCATGTGATGCAATTCCACTGGCGTGTGTTAAAGATGAAGTGTCCCAGTTCCAGGGAGAAGAACCAGACCCATGATGTCCTTGGCTGCGTGTTAGCCGGGGGTTACATCCATTCCTTTGAAAAAATCAAAATTCCTGTTTTTTTTTTAATCTAAAGTATCGATGTGTTAAATTTCATCTGCAAAACAGGGAGCCTGCTGCCTGTTTTCCAGTTCATCTTTCGTTGTAGGAAGTGCCTCACACTGACGAGTTTCTGGATGATTCAACCGTGTGGGGTGTCCGCTGCAACAAAAGCCTGGCGCCCAGCCCCAAGAGCCCAGGAGACTTTAGGTCCGCCGCGCAGCTGGCGTCTACACCCTTCCACAGGCTTCCCGCGGACTGCGTGCACCCACCAGAAGATAAAGGTGTGCACTGTACTCTCCTGGTGTCTTATCTCCCGCCGACTGCAGCTCTACTACTACGATAGTCGTCTTCTTGAAAATTCTAATTGGGACACTGGAGAATCATAAAGAGGAAACTTAAAATCCATTCATTGTAGTATTACATAAATATAATGTCCTCATAAAGTCTGTGCCTTTTCAAATTCAATAGCTTCGGTTGTAAGTAGAACAGAAGAAAAGACTACAGAAGGGCAAATGTCCAACCCATCTGCACAGGACAGAGGTTTATTTCATGTTTTACAGTAAATAAAATAGCCAGGACAGACAGATTAAAGTACTTAAATGCTAAAATAGTGAACATTTTCTAATTTGATAAGAATAACTAATAGCAAGTTTTAATCCTTGATATGTATCTACAAATTTTATTACTTTAGAGATGTAGCAAATACTATACTCAGAAAATCATATTTAAAACTTTTTTTAGTGGTGTGATAAAACTCACAGATAGTCCTATTTTCCCCAAACATAACACTCTCATATCAAAGATCTTTATACACTTGAAATGAAGCTTAATAAATGATATAGTTATTGAATACAGATAATTATTACCTTTTAAATACCAAACCTGCAAAATCATACAGGCATACCTTATTTTTGGCACAGTGGTAAAGAACCCACCTGCCAATGCAGGAGACTCAGGAAGATGCAGGTTCAACCTCTGGGTGGGGAAGACCCCCTGGAGAAGGACCTGGCAACCCACCCCAGTATTCTTGCCTGGAGAATCCCATGGACAGAGGGCCCTGGCGGGCTACAGGCCACGGGGTCACAGAGTCAGAGACGACTGAGCGACTAATCACTGTACCTCGCTCTATGGCACTTCACTTGGTTGCTTGCGCAGAAACTGGGTTTTTTACAAATTGAAGATTGGTGGCAACCACCTGTCAAGCAAGCTTACTGGCGAGACTTTTCCAGCAGTGTTTACTCACTTCATGTCTGACATTTGGTCATTCTTGCAGTATTCCCACCTTTTTCATTACTGTTACATTTGTTATGGTGACCTGTGATGGGTAACCTTTGGTGTTACTATAACTGTCTTTGGGTGCCACAGACCTCACCCATTGGAGATAGTAAACTTAATGGATATTGTGTGTATTCTCGCTGCTCCAGCTGGTTGTTCCCTTTCTCACTCTCCTCGGGCCTCTCTCTTCCTGAAAAAGGAGAATATTGAAATTAGGCCAATTACTAACCTACAGTGGCCTCTTAAGTGTTAAAGCGGAGAGAAGAATGTCATGTCTGTCGCTTCAAATCAAAAGCCAGAAATGATTAAACACAGTGAGGAAGGCACGTCAAAGTCCAGTTAGGCTGAAAGCCAGGCTTCTTAGCCAGTTAGCCAAGTTATGGATGCAAAGACATCATTCATGAAAGGAAGTCAATTGACGTGGCAAATTTCATGGTTGTCTTATTTTAAGAAATGGCTGTAGCCAACCCAGCCTTCAGCGACCACCACTTTGGTCATTCAGCAGCCACCAACATCAAGGCAAACCCTCTACGAGCCAAAAGATTACGACTCACTGAAGGCTTAAGTGATGGTTTGCATTTTTTAGCAATTAAGCCTTTTTTAATTAAGATGCACACATTGTTTTTCTATGCTGTTGCACACTTAAGACTTCAGTACAGTGTAAACGTAACTTGTGCATGCACTGGGAAACCAAAAAAATTTGTGTAATTGCTTTATTGCAGTGGAATGGATCCAAACCCACAGTGTCTCAGAGGCACACTTGTGCTGTAAGATCTGGGACCACTAGCCAAATAATCACTGCTGGCACTATTTCTGTGTTTAAGCAGCAGTTGTTCACTGAAGCAGATGCCAAAGAATTCCATTCCCCTGGATGAAAGGATGGAAACTTATTTTAACATGAAGTCTGAGCATATAGGCCTAAACATTTTTAACTAAGCAATAAAAATCTCTTACTGTACTAACCAAATATATTTCCTACTTGAATTTTAAAGGAGGATTTAGTTGAAACTTGGACAATTTCCAAGTGCTATCACAGACTTGCTACTTTAATTTTTTTTTAATTTAAAACATTTCAGTTTGGAGAACTTAATCTGTTTTAAGTCAAGCGTCTTTCATAAAGTCAGTATTGGCCTTTCTTAGCGTATTTGCCACTTTGGTCATATGAAGAGAGGCTAATGTTCTAGGACTGAAGAGTATTACTAGCACCTGCTCAGTGAGGCAACAGCTAGTAAAGTTTCATCCTGTGTTAACACCTGGCTGTATACTGTGTTAGCATCACTTGGTAGAAGTAGTCTCCGTATTTCTATCCTATCTCATTTACTTCACTATAGATTTTTTTTTTAATAATTTTATTTATTTGTTTGCTTGTTTTTGGCTGTGCAGGTCTTCACTGCCATGAGGGCTTCTCTCTGGTCTCGGCGAGCAGGGGCTACTCTCTGGCTGCCGTGTGCGGGCTTCTCGTGGCAGTGGCTTCTCTTGCTGCAGAGCACAGGCTCTGGGTGCGCGAGCCTCAGTAGTTGTGGCTCACAGGTTTACTTTGCCCCTCGGCATATGGAATCTTCCCAGATCGGGGATCAAATCCATGTCTCCTGCACTGGCAGGTAGATTCTTTACCACTGAGCCACCAGAGAAGTCCTATCTGGACTGTTTTCTCTTAAAGGATTGTACGGATTAGATGTATAAGGTTGAAAAGCTCACATACAATAACAGAAGGTTTTCAAGTGACTTTCCCCTCATTTTAAAAAATATACTGCTTTTTACCATGGAACACTATTTTGAAACTGTAATGAAAATCAGTGCAAAAAAGGAATCCCGGACTTCATAACCATTTAAAATCATACGTGTGTGTATAGTGTCCATCTCTACTTTCTTGTGTGTTTCAGAAAATATGGTAGCAAACCAGCACACCCGTGTGGCTTTGGATTCTTGTGAAAGAAACAAGGTGGAACCCTTGAAAGAGAGAAAGTGCAGGTATTGTGGGGGTGTGTGTGGTTCTGTCTCTCTGCATTTTCATTGTAGCGTTGCTTTTTAAGCTGTAAAGGAATACCTCATTCCTGTCTTTAAGGGCTGCCAGAGTTTTTATTAACTGAGAGCTTTAAGTCACCAGGTACTCTGCAGATGTAAGGACAGTGATTAGGGACTTCCCTAAGCACTTCCAGTGCTTAAGACCTCACCTTCCAGTGCAGAGGATGAAGGTTCGATCCCTGGTCGGGGAACTAAGATCCCACATGCCTTGCAGCCAAAAAAAAAACAGAACATAAAACAACAGAAGCAATAATGTAACAAATTCAATAAATACTTTGAAAGGATAAAAAAAAATTAAATACAATGATTAACCGGAACACTTGGTTTTAATACATCAGGGAGTGAGAGAAGCGGCTGGGGTAGCAGAGAATCCCTGACTTCCGCTGACTGGGGGAGTAGAACTGCATGGTGAAATCACGGGAGGAGAGAAGAAGGGCATGTCTTCCCATACCAAGACAGTCTGATTATGATAAAAACAGACAGGTCCAAATCAAGGGACAGACTACGAAATAGCTGGACTGACAAGGTCTTAGGGAACCAGCAAAGACCAAGAAACCCACAGGAGGAGAGAGTAAGGAAGGTGACAACTAAGTGCACCGCGGTGTCCACAAGTGGATCCCGGAGCAAACACGGTATCTTGTGGAAAACCTGGCAAAATCCAAACGAGGTCTGGAAGTTTGTCAGTGGTAGCATGACAGAGGTTGGCTTACTGCTCTTGACCAGAGCGCCACCTTAACGTGAGATGGTAACATTAGAGGAAATTGACGAGGAGCTTGTGGGAATTCTCTACCATCTTTGCAACAGATGACTAAATCTAAAATTACTCCAGAATTAGTATTTGCATGTAGGTGAATTCACAAATATGGAATCCGCGAGTAATGAGGGTCAACTGTGTCCATGTGTGCGTGTCCCCCGGTGTGTGTGTGTGCGTGTGTGTGTGTAAATGTACTGCTGTTAGGTTATCGAATTACGGCTGACATTTTCTGTTTGTTTCAGTGTCATAAAAGAAGCCATTTTTGTAATAAAGTTAAATATTTAACCTCGTTTACAGTACTGATGCTTAGAGGACAACTCAGGGAAATAAACCTCCCAGCATATCCTGCTAAAGAATATCCAGTGTCTCACCTCACCTATTTATCTAATATATTACCATGTTTTTTATTTCTGGTCATACTGTATGAACCATGTAATTCGCATGTATTTGTACGAAGAAAGTGCTTTAATCAAGTATTTGTGAAACAGATTTGAAATGTCCTTCATAGAATGAAAAGGAAACTGTTCTGTGGGACTTTGATGCGATCAAACCCAGTAAGCTTGTAATCACGTGTTTTGCTTCCTCTATCCCTTTATCATATCTAGTCCAGTTGAAGAGACAAGCCCAGACCCAGTGTGCCCCGCAGATGGCCCTTCGGCATCCTTGCTCCATCTGGGCCAACCTGCTGTAGCCGTGCTGATGAGCGAGGCAGAGCAGGGTCTCAAGGCCTGTAAAGTCACAGACCCCGACTTTGCCACTGCAGAGGATCCGGCAGAAGCCAGTGCTGAGCTCCAGGCTGAACTGATGCCGGCTGGCCCGCTTGGGAATGTCGACGCTCCAAGTATGAACAGATGCTCAATCTTAATTGTTCCCTGAATAAGGACACTAGCCGGGTAAAAGCTGTTTCATGAAAGAAACTCAAAAGAGTAGGAACTTGAGCGCCGTTGAGTAGAACACAAACTTGCAGGTTATCTCACTGTGCATACAACAGTAGCCTCCTTGAAGGAATACTTTTGTTTTAACTTTAAAATATCAAAATAACTACTGTTGGAAGAAGCAAGTGGAATTGGGGGGCCCACTATGTGCCAGGCATTTAATCTGACACTGTTGTCTCCATTTTACAGAAAAGTAAACAGGCTCAGGATCAAAGGACCCCCGTCCTTACTCCAAGGCTACACACAGAAGTAGTCTTGAATAGTGGTTAAGAGCACAGACTCTGAAGATAGACTAGATTTTTTTTTAAACATAACTACTTTATTTATTTGGCTGCGCTGGATCTTAGTTATGGCACGTGGGATCTTCAGTCTTTAGTTGCAGCATGAGGGATCTAGTTCCCTCACCAGGGATCAGACTTGGGCCCCCTGCATTGGGAGCATGGAGTCTTAACGACTGGACCACCAGGGAAGTCCCCAGACTAGCTAGACTCTAATCCTAGCCACCCCCTCAGGCTGTCCCTTGATCTTGGCCAAGATCGTTTCACTTCTCCGTGGCCCTCTTTTCCGTAAAGTGGAGGGGGTGGTAGTACCTCCTTTAGAGTCTTATGTAAGGGCCATGTGAGGTACTAAACATGAAGGGCTCAGAACAGTGCCCTGCATCTGCTTAGCACTGGTGAATGTCAGTCATGTTGGCTTAGACTGATAACTGCACTAGTAGAATTTTGTAGAGCATTCTAAATTGGGCAGAAACCTTTTTCTTCCCTTTAGAAATGGTTTCTCTTTGTGGATCCAAAGTGTGTCTCATACAGATAAACTGCACATGGTACAGTCCGTGGGGTCACAAAAGGTCGGACATGACTTAGCGACTGAACGACAAGCAAGACTCTAAGTATTCAAAGGCAGCATGTTTTCTAGATAGAAGTGGAAAAGCGGTTTAAAGAGTACATAGCTGAGCACATCAGTAATGAATCTCCAACTCTGCCTTTAAGATGTGTACCCCCAGTTCTATTAAAGGCAGAATCATGAACAGATGCTCCTCATTTTGATTTCCTTTGTCACAACTGAATACACAAACTTGTTGATCTGAAAATGACAGACGATGAACTGCAGAACTACCAGTTTTGACTTTTGAAATGATAATTTATTATTTGAATCAATGCTCTTTAGAGATAAGACTTAAAAGGTTAAGGTCTCCACTTGCTTTGTCTTATGATTTATTTGGTAAGTCTTGCCTACTGAATTCATTTCCTTTTTTTGTTCCCATTCCTTCAAGACTTCACTGTTGAGAACCCTTGGGATGAGGAGTTGATTCTCAAACTTTTATCCGGGCTTTCTAAACCAGTGAGTTCCTATCCAAATACTTATGAATGGCCATATAAGCTTCCAGCCATCAAGCCCAAGACTGAATTCCAATTAGGTAAGCACCATATGGGTAATAAAACTTTAACCTCTCTTTTCGCTACGGGAAGTTGGTGCTGACTGGTGTGTGTGTGTGTGTGTTTCTCCGCCTGTCACCGCCCCGCCCCGCCCACCAATAACCGGTTTCATCTGTAGTTTCACCTGTAGCGTTAAGATGAGAACATCTTGTTAAGGCGTAACTACAGGATTTGATTGCTGCTGTGACTGTGACTGTAAAGGGTAATTGGGCAGTTATCTGTCAAAATTAAAAACACACACGTTTAGACCCAGACACCCACTTTTCAGAATTCCTGCAGATAACACTTGCATACCTTCAAAGTGATGTGTGTAAAGCAGCAGATTGGAAGCAACACAGACAGCTATAGGGACTGCTTAAATAAATGATGGAACGCGCGTGTGTGCTCAGTCGGGTCTGACTCTTTGCGACCGACCCCATGGACTGCAGCCCACCTGGCTCCTCTGTCCATGGGATTTCCCAGGCAAGCATACTGGAGTAGGTTGCCATTTCCTTCTCCAGGGGATCTCCCCAACCCAGGAATCAAACCTGTGTTTCCTGCATTGGCAGGCAGATTCTTTACCACTGAGCCACCAGGGAAGCTGTATTATCCTTTTAATGTCCACAGGATCTATAGTGATGCCCCGTCTTTCATTTCTACAATTAGTGATATGTGTACTTCTTATTTTTCCTTAGGCTGGCAGAGGCTTATCCGTTTTATTGATATTTTCAAAGAACCAACTTCTTTTTTCACAGAATCAACTTTTGTTTTCACTAATTTTCTATATTGATTTTTACTTTTAAATTTCATTGATTTCTACTCTATTTCTTATTATTTCTTTTCTCTGCCTACTTTGGATTTAACGTGCTCTTCTTCTAGATGTCTAAGGCAGAAACTAAGAGTATTGATTTTAGATCTTTTCTAACATATACATTCGGAGAAGGCAATGGCACCCCACTCCAGTACTCTTGCCTGGAGAATCCCATGGACGGAGGAGCCTGGTGGGCTGCAGTCCATGGGGTCACTGGAGTCGGACACGACTGAGCGACTTCACTTTCACTTTTCACAATTTCATGCATTGGAGAAGGAAATGGCAACCCACTCCAGTGTTCTTGCCTGGAGAATCCCAGGGAAGGGGAAGCCTGGTGGGCTACCGTCTATGGAGTCGCACAGAGTTGGACACAACTGAAGGGATTTAGCAACATATACATTCAGTGCAATAAATTTCTAAGCATGCATTTCATGCATCTCACAATTTCAATGTGTGTATCAGAATGTGTTATTTTAGCTGCAAGTGTTTGAGGGCTCTCCAGCTCTCCTTCTGTTATTGATTACTAGTTTAATTCCATGAGTGTATGATTTCTTTTTTTTAATTGTATTTTATGACCCAGAACGTGATCTTTATTGGTGACTATTCCATGTAAGCTTGAAAAGAATGTACATTTTGCTGTTGTTAGATTATTTCGTAAATGTCTATTAGATCCAGTTGATTGGTGGTGCTGTTCGTGTCAGCCATGCCCTTTCTGATTTTCTGCCTGTTGGCTTTGTCAGTTGCTGACAGAGGGATGTAGAAATCGCCAACTATGATAGTGAAGTAATCTGTTCTCCTTGGAAGTCTGTCAGTGTTTTTCGTCACTATTTTGATGCTCTGTTCTTTGACTCATACACTGATGCCTTCCAAACTCCTTATATGCCAGCTAGAAACCAGAAAGCGACTTTTTTATATTTGATTTTAAACGTGATTTTTTTTTTTTAATAATCTATTACAAATTGACCTCTGTGGTCTTTCTCCCAAAACAAATAACTCCAGTGTCACTAAAAAATATCAAAACAAATCCAGATGAGAGGCATTCTACAGCTCATCAGACAGGTGCTCCATGGAGCTGCCACAGCTGTCGGAAACAGAAAGTCAGGAACTGTCACAGCCTAGTAGAGGCCGAGGAGACTTGAATATGCCCTAGAACATTAGGGGAGGACTAGTGAAATCTGAAAAAAGTGTGGAGCTAGGTAACAGTCACCTACCAGTCTTGGTTCTTATTTGTTACCAGTGTACCTTGGTTATGTAAAAGTTAACAAAAGGGAAACTGGATGCAGAACAAACAGAAACTCTACTATCTTTGCAACGTTTCTATCAATAAAAAACTTCTAATACAGAAGGTTTACTGCAATAAAATTTTTAAATTACCTGTTAGAAATACCCGTACAATTATGCCCTGTCCCTTTTATTCTGATGTTAAAACGCTTGCATTTTTCATAGGCACATTAGACCTTTGTTTAGCGCTTTGCAGATGATGTTTACGTCTTCTTTGATATCACAACAGTCTTGCCAACTAGGCAGCACAGGTATCTCCCCTTTAGACACGAGAGCACGGGTGACGAGGATGGCTGCCCGAGGCCGCCTGCTCGGGGACAGGCCTGGGCCCCGGCCGTGCTGCCCTGGCTCCCCCGTCACTCCATGGAAGACTGGCCAAACACTTCCTAAGGGAGCTGTACCCACGTTTATTTATTAAAGCAACTCAAGCCCAAGAAGAATTGACAAATACTTTATTCTGATAGTCTTTAGTGTTTTGAGCTGCTTCTTTGTTTTTACTTTGACTTCTCTCTCTCCTCAGGTTCTTTGCTCGTCTACGTTGATCACTTTATTGGACAAGGGGCTTTCGCCCAAGTCTATGAAGTTACCCATGGAGATGTGAACCACAGCAAAAATAAGGAGAAATTTGCTTTGAAGGTAAATGATCTGAACAATATAGAAATGAATTTTAGAACTTGAGATTGCCATTCTCTTTTTAAGACAGTGGTGGTTTCACGGACTTCCCTGATGGTTCAGACGCTAAAATTCCCCACTCCCAACACAGTTCCAATTCCAGTTCAGTCACTCAGTCGTGTCCAACTTTTTGCAACCCCATGGAGTACAGCACGCTAGGCCTCTCTGTCTATCACCAACTCCTGAAGCTTACTCAAACTCATGTCCATCGAGTCAGTGATGCCATCCCAACCATCTCATCCTCTCTCGTCCCCTTCTCCTCCCGGCTTCAATCTTTCCCAGCATCAGGTCTTTTCCAGTGAGTCAGCTCTTCACATCAAGTGGCCAAATTATTGGAGCTTCAGCTTCAGCATCAGTCCTTTCAATGAATATTGCAGAACTGATTTCCTTTAGGATCGATTGGTTTGATCTCCTTGCAGTGCAAGGGACTCTCAAGAGTCTTCTCCAACACCACAGTACGAAAGCATCAATTCTTTGGTCTTCAGCATTCTTTATGGTCAAACACTCACATCCATATATGACTACTGGAAAAACCATAGCTTTGACTAGACGGACCTTTGTCAGTAAAGTAATGTCTCTGCTTATTAATACACTGTCTACGTTGGTCATAGTTATTCATAGTTATTTTTCCAAGGAGCAAGTGTCTTTTAAATTCATGGCTGCAGTCACCATCTGCAGTGATTTTGGAGCCCAAGAAAATAAAGTCTGTCACTGTTAACATTGTTTCCCCATCTATTTGCTATGAAGTGATGGGACCAGATGCCAAGATCTTAGTTTTCTGAATGTTGAGCTTTAAGCCAACTTTTTCATTCTCCACTTTCACTTTCATCAAGAGGCTCTTTAGTTCGTTCGTCTTCACTTTCTGCCGTAAGAGTGGTGTCATCAGTATATCTGAGGTTATGGATATTTCTCCCAGCAGTCTTGATTCCAGCTTGTGTTTCATCCAATCTGGCATTTCACATGATGTACTCTGCATGTAAGTTAAATAAGCAGGGTCACAATATACAGCCTTGACATACTCCTTTCCCAATTTGGAACCAGTCTGTTGTTCCATATCCAGTTCTAATTGTTGCTTCTTGACCTGCATACAGATTTCTCAGGAGGCAGGTCAGGTGGTCTGGTATTCCCATCTCTTTCAGAATTTTCCAGTTTGTTGTGATCCACACAGTCAAAGGCTTTGGTGTAGTCAATAAAGCAGAAGTAGATGTTTTTCTGGAACTCTCTTGCTTTTTCAGTGATCCAGCAGATGTTGGCAATTTGATCTCTGGTTCCTCTGCCTTTTCTCAACCCAGCTTGAATATCTGGAAATTCTTGGTTCATGTCGTGTTGAAGCCTGGCTTGGAGAATTTTGAGCATTACTTTGTTAGCGTGTGAGATGAGTGCAATTGTGCGGTAGTTTGAACATTTTTGGCACTGCCTTTCTTTGGATTGGAATGAAAACTGACCTTTTCCAGTCCTGTGGCCACTGCTGAGTTTTCCAAATATCCTGGCGTATTGAGTGCAGCACCTTTACAGCATCATCTTTTAGCATTTGAAATAGCTCAACTGGAATTCCATCACCTCACTAGCTTTGTTCGTCGTGATACTTCTTAAGGCTCACTTGACATTACACTCCAGGATGTCTGTTTCTAGGTGAGTGATCACACCATCGTGGTCATCTGGGTTGTGGAGATCTTTTTTGTATAGTTCTTCTGTGTATTCTTGCCACCTCTTCTTAATATCTAATGCTTCTCTTAGGTCCATACCATTTCTGTCCTTTATTGTGCACATGAAATGTTTGAAATGTGCATGAAATGTTCCCTTGGTATCTCTAATTTTCTTGAAGCAATCTCTAGTCTTACCCATTCTGTTGTTTTCCTGTTTCTTTGCATTGATCCCTGAGGAGGGCTTTCTTATCTCTCCTTGCTATTGTTTAAAACTCTGCATTCAAATGGATAAATCTTTCCTTTTTTGAAATCAAATTGCAATCAGGGTACCTGCATTCAAGCCCTGGTCAGGGAACTGGACCCCACATGCCACAACTAAGACTCTGCATGCTGAATCTAAGACCCAGCATAGCCAAATAAATATTAAAAGAAACTGTCTTTGAAAAAAAGATACTAATGGTTTCATTTAGATATGTTGTCCGCACTTAGGAAACAAAACTATCCCACAGGGATTCAGAACTGCCTTGCCGCTAAAATTATCTTGGAGCAATCCCCATACTGCAGCAGCAATTCATAGCTTGTCATACCTTTCTACTCCATGCCCCCCCCCCTTTTTTTTGGATGAAGTTGCTTTCTTGCAGTCATTTTACAGAACATGATGAGCTGGATGTGAATGTTACATTACCTGTTTTGCAGGTCCAGAAGCCTCCCAACCTCTGGGAATTCTACATTGGGACCCAGCTGATGGAAAGACTAAAGCCAAGTATGCAACACATGTTTATCAAATTTTATTCAGCCCACCTGTTCCAGAATGGCAGCGTGTTAGTAGGAGACCTCTACAGTTATGGCACATTATTAGTAAGTGTGATGCTTTGATGACACAAGCATGAAGTACCTTTTTTGCTTTGCACATCCCTTTTTGCACTTGAAGCTTTTATTGGAGTGGTGGGTGGGGCAAAGCTCTTGGTTTGAAATTTCATTAATCATGGGCAGCCAACTCAGGACATTCCACTGTCCATTGTTTCTAGAATGCCATTAATCTCTATAAAAATACCCCTGAAAAAGTGATGCCTCAGGCACTAGTCCTCGCTTTTGCTATCAGAATGCTCTGCATGATCCAGCAAGTCCATGACTGTGAAATCATCCACGGAGACATCAAGCCAGATAATTTCATACTCGGAAACAGGCAAGTGTTGCAATTTGAACGAGTACTTCTCTGACCATCTCCCCCCAGCAGCCTTTTATTTTCTTTGCTTACACAGCCTGGTGCTTGTTTGTGTTTAACACAGATTTTTGGAACAAGACAACAAAGATGATGACTTATCTAACGGCTTGGTCCTGATTGACCTGGGTCAGAGTATAGACATGAAACTTTTTCCCAAAGGAACTGCATTTACAGGAAAGTGTGAAACTTCTGGTTTCCAGTGTATTGAGATGCTCAGTAACAAGCCATGGAACTACCAGGTAGAGAACTAGAGATGTGGAACCTTTCCTGTATTACGTTCACTGCAGTCTCACCGTGAATTTGGGCATCCAGGTAGTTTGAGCTGGTGTAGTCCTCTTCTTGGAGAAGGCAATGGCACCCCACTTCAGTACTCCTGCCTGGAAAACCCCATGGACGGAGGAGCCTGGGAGGCTGCAGTCTATGGGGTTGCTGAGGGTCAGACATGACTGAGCGACTTCACTTTCACTTTTCACTTTCATGCACTGGAGAAGGAAATGGCAACCCATTCCAGCGTTCTTGCCTGGAGAATCCCAGGGACAGGGGAGCCTGGTGGGCTGCCGTCTGTGGGGTCGCACAGAGTCGGACACGACTGAAGCGACTTAGCAGCAGCAGTCCTCTTCTAGCCCTGGAGACAGACCACACTGCAGAGCTGTTTTCAGTCGTAGGCACGCCACACTTCGTGGGGCTTGGGGTGCAGCTCAGAAACGACAGCTAGCCCCTGGGGAGGAGGGGGGCATCCACGGGGTTAACACTGCTCTGGCCTCATGACAGAGTGAACGACACGGTGGCCCAAGAAGAACAGAACTTCTGAGATGTTCCGTCGGGGTGCAGAGGGGGTGACCTGCCGTCTGTGGAAGCCTCCAGCAAAGCCTAGATGGCCACTCATAGGGCATGTCAGTGTGAGGGCTGACACGTGGCTTCCAAAATTCTTTAAAACTGAAATCCTATTACTGTTTCCTATGATTTATTGTATTTGCTGCATAACTTGGACAGACATGATAATTTACTCACGTGTAAATTACTATTTTAATCATTGATACATACCCATATTTTCATTTTCTTTTATTAAAAAACTTTATTTTATATGGGAGTATAGCCAATTAATAACATGGTGATAGTTCCAGGTGGACAGTGAAGACACTCAGCCATACATACACGTGTGTCCTTTCTCCCCAGACGCCCCAGCCATCAGGCTGCCCACGACACTGAGCAGAGTTCCCTGTGCTGCACGGGAGGTCATACACGTGTGTCCTTTCTCCCCCAGACGCCCCACGCATCAGGCTGCCCACGACACTGAGCAGAGCTCCCTGTGCTGCACGGGAGGTCATACACGTGTGTCCTTTCTCCCCAGACGCCCCAGCCATCAGGCTGCCCACGACACTGAGCAGAGCTCCCTGTGCTGCACGGGAGGCCCCTGTTGACACCCGTATTTCCTTTATAGATTGATTACTTTGGAGTTGCTGCAACCATATACTGCATGCTTTTTGGCACCTACATGAAAGTGAAAAATGAAGGGGGCATCTGGAAGCCTGAAGGTCTTTTCAGAAGGTGGGTATTAGCGTTGGTGCTCCAGTGGATGTTGCCTTCTGTCTGGTGGAAGATGGACCTTTGCCACGAACATCCATGCCTTGGGAAGCAGGGTGACGTAGCATAGTCCTGACCCTCTGAGCACTGAGAGTTAAGCGGTTCTGTTTCTCCATCCGTAACTTTTGTTCAACAAGTGTGTAGACAGTTAATCGAATCTCTACTTTCTCTTAGTTATAATAGAGCCAACATTTCCATTCTTGATGTATTAAGTTGGCTTTAGGTGAGAGTGAAGTCAGATGCAAGAGTGGGGTTGCCATGTGTGTTGAAGGCTACACTTCACCCTTCTTTTATGGCTCTGTCTCGTCAGGCTTCCTCACTTGGACATGTGGGATGAGTTTTTTCACATAATGTTGAATATACCCGATTGTCATCATCTTCCATCTTTGGATTTGTTAAGGCAGAGGCTAAAGAAAACATTTCAAGAACACTATACCAGCAAGATCAAGACCCTGTGTAACAGGCTAACTGTACTGCTCTTAGAATATAAGCGTTCTCGGAAATAAAATATGGACACTCCCTGGAGATCACCTGGTAAATACTTGCCCGTTCACTCAGTACCTCGATGTCTACATTTACTATTACTGTAAATGTTTCTTAAAAGCCCACAAAGTATATCCATGTGACATAGTTGTTACAGATATTTCAATAAAATACACAACAGGATAAGGTCCCTGCCTAGCAGCTGATTTCACGGCTTTTGGGGTGGATACGAGCATTTATGAGGACAGTCTGCACAAGGACGTGCTCTGAAAGCGCTTAAAACACTGACCTGTTTACTTTAAGCCAGAAAAGAGCCACGTCAGGTTTTTTTCACCCAAATTTAAAGGTTTATATTTGCGTAAAATAAGCAAAATTTCCCCAAATGTATCCAGCGGACTTCATGTGTTTATGAATAAAATATGCATGTCCTTTATATATATAACTGTGTGTGTGTATGTATATATATGTATCGCTCCCCAAGTGGCGCTAGTGGTAAAGAACCCGCCTGCCAGTGCAGGAGACATAAGAGATGGCCTCAAACCCTGGGTCGGGAAGATCCCCTGGAGGAGGGCATGGCGCCCCACTCCAGTACTCTTGCCTGGAGAATCCCATGGACAGAGGAGCCTGGCGGCTCCAGTCCATGGGGTCACGCAGAACGGGACACAACTGAAGTGATTAGCACGCATACATGCCCTTTGTCGTACCTGTTCTTCATTGCTATCCATGGGAAATAATGCAGGGACAAATCTTAAGCGTCTTGTTTTTTAAAAGTACCGTGAAAAAGACTATGCCAGATCTTGAAAATAGTCATATAAACCCCATACATCATTAATTAGCTCTGAAATAACAGCAGCCAACTTCATTGACCAGCCCCTGCATTAGGAGGTGAAGTCTCAACCACTGGACCACCAGGCAAGTCCTGCAAATATGTTTTTATTTTAAAAATAATATAACCTACATGACTGATTAAACATATCCTCAAATTAGAAGGAAAACAACATTAGATTTACTCACAGTGTCAAAACAACTGAGCACTGATAAAGACATTTGTGGGATTTTTTTCTTTCCTCTTGAAAATGTTTGCAGTGGAAACAAGACTAAAACAGATCAGGGTGCTGTTTTACTAAAGTGAAAGTGTCGGTTAGTCATGTCCAACTCGGCAACCACATGGAGCCTACCAGGCTCCTCCGTCCATGAGATCCTCCAGACAAGAATACTGGACTGGGTTGCCATTCCCTTCTCGAAGGTATTGTCCTGACCCAGGGATGGAAACCAGGTCTCCTGCACTGCAGGCAGATTCTTTACTGTCTGAGCCACCAGGGAAGCCCCCTGTTGTACTAAACTCAGAGCTAAATGAGTCCATCTGTGGAAAACAGCTGTGGCGCCTTCTTGTCTCGGGCAGGGAGGACCCTTGGCCTCTGCTTCCAGCCCCTGTCAACATGTCCTGCCTCCCTGCCAGCCCATTTGCTGTTACTGAATCTTCAGCCCCATCACACCCAAGACACCCTCTGTGTCCTTCACACCAGCAACCTCAACCTGACCAGTGTCATCTCAGCGTTGCTGCCACCCATCTGGTGCCCAGTCTGTGCCAAGGACTCCACTCACCACCTGCACAGTCAGCTTTCCTAGCTGCAGCCTTGTCCCCAGGGAGGAAGGCTCCGTCGAAATAAAGAATTCATTTTATTAAATACACACTAGGAAAGTAGATCGTTTTTGGTGGTGGTGGTAGTGATGGGTTTTTGGTTTTTTGTTTTTCTCCATTTCATGGTACAAACTGTAGCAGTTATCTTCATTTCATTATAAATTAGTTGTTTGGATCACATACATGGTTTATCTGCACAAGGACAAAAGCTCTGCATCCAAAGGGCAACTGAGGGACTTCCCTGGTGGTCCAGTGGTTGGTCTCACCTCCCAGTGCAGGGGGTGAGGGTTCGATCCCTGGTCAGGGGGCTAAGATCCCACAGGCCTGCTGCTGCTGCTGCTAAGTCGCTTCAGTCGTGTCCGACTCTGTGTGAGCCCATAGACAGCAGCCCACCAGGCTCCCCAGTCCCTGGGATTCTCCAGGCAAGAACACTGGAGTGGGTTGCCATTTCCTTCTCCAATCCCACAGGCCTGGGGGCCAAAAAAATCAACACATACAAAACAGTAACATTGTAACAAATACAATAAAGACTTTAAAAATGGTCCTTACAAAAAAATCTTAAAGGGGGTGGGGGGTAACAGATGGATGCCACAGACAGCAGTGTTGGGGGCAAAGAAACCTCCAACTCACCGACGGAGATCGATGGAGACTGGAGTTCCCTGGGGACAGAGCTGGGTTCCATTTACCCCATGTCTCGAGCTGAGCAAGGGCCCAGCTCATCCTAAGTGCCCAGGTATGGGCTGGATTCACCAAGGTTCAGATTTAATATCTACTTGGGCTTCCCTTGTAGCTCAGTCGGTAAAGAATCTGTCTGCAGTGCAGGAGACCCAGGTTCAATCCCTGGGTTGGGAAGATCCCCTGGAAAAGGAAATGGCAACCCACTCCAGTATCCCTGCCTGGAACATCTCATGGGCAGAGGAGCCTGATGGGCTGCAGGCCATGGGGTCACAAAGAGTCAGGCACGACTGAGCAACTAGCACTTAACCAACTGAACTGTACACTTAGAAATGGTTATGATGGTAAATTTCATGTTGTCTTTTTTACCACAATTAAAAGTGTTTTAAATAAAATGAAAAATGTTAGTCGTTCGGTCGTGTCTGACTTTTTCCGACTCCATCTGCAGCCCACCAGGCTCCTCTGTCCACGGGATTCTCTGGGCAAGAATACTGGAGTGGGTTGCCATTTCCTCCTCCAGGGGATCTTGCCAACCCAGGGATCAAACTCAAGTCTCCTGCTTGGCAGGCGGATTCTTTACCATCCGAGCCACCAGGGAAGCCCTTTAAATAAAATAAATCCCTTTAATTTCCCAGAAGGAGTAGGTTGATGTATTGACAGATTTGAAATGGGAAAGTGGCCTCAGGGAGCAACTGACTCAAAATCTTGCTATAATTTAATTCAACAAACTTTGAGAGCCTCCCTTGAAAAGAAGCAATTGTGACAGAATTTGATCTTCACGTTCATATTGTTCTTCATTTCGAATAAACACCGCATCTAAAAGCTACCATACTAGGACGTGTTCCTTTAGCATATTTTGGTATTTTAAATTCATTCAGTAACACCACAGCACAGTATTCATTTAGTAAAACAGCAAAGTATCATATAAAAATAAAGGAAATCTTTTCTATATCCATCAAAAGGACTTAAATGTATGAGCAATGCCCTCCATAAACTCCTTATAGATTTTCCTCTCCTTACTTCTATGATCAGCTCTAAGCATGACCACACAGAGCCGGCAACTCAGGATGGGCAGGGCGATTCACAGTCTTATCAAAACACAGATGGGAGCCTGGGCTGAGAAAGTAACCTCTAGGTAGGAAACGCGAACAGTGACGATAGCTTATCTTGGTTTCCGGTCGTGCACAATTCCAGGCTCGGGATCAGGCGCTGTTATCAAAATTGACCTTCTTGGGTGAGAAGTTGAGAATCTCCTTCAAGGAAGGGTCTTTACCCTCTGGAGCTATTTCAGACTCAAACATCTGCTGTAACAAAGTGTCCACCGTCTTGTACTCTGGGAGAAAGGAGAAAGGGCTCATGGAACCGGACTGTGGGGGAGGAGGGGTGCACCCGGCCCCTCAGACCGGGGCTTTCCCGAAGGAGGACCTTGGAGCCCCTCCCACGGAGCTCCCAACCCCCACGGAGGCTCTGCAGAGCAAGGAGAAGGTCCTCCTTGAAGAAGGCAGGAGGACCACCTCTGGGGTGGCGTGCCCGCCCCACTCCTCCCTGCATCTATGCTGTGCTGTGTCTAATTGCAAGGTACGGTGTCCCCACCAAAGCCCTGGCTGGAATTCAGACAGATTTGCGTTCACTCGATTTTGTCCTTTAATTGCCAAGTATTATCAACTCTGTGTGACCTCATGAACTGTAGCCCATCAGGCTCCTCTGTCCATGGGATTTCCCAGGCAAGAATACTGGAGCAGGTTGTCATTTTCTTCTCCAGGGGGATCTTCCCAACCCAGGGATCAAACCCAAATCTCTTGCACTGGCAGGCAGGTTCTTCACCACTGAGCCACCAGGGAAGCCCCCTTGGGTTTACTCTGTCAATCCATAATTCACTGCAAATCAGTAAAGTAATTAAACAGCTAATGTTAATGACCCCGTGTCCCAGGCACATTGTGAGGCCCTGGGAATACAGTTCAGTTCAGTTCAGTCTCTCAGTCGTGTCTGACTCTGCAACCCCATGGAATGCAGCACACCAGGCCTCCCTGTCCATCAGCAACTACCGGAGCTTGCTTAAACTCATGTCCACTGAGTAGGTGATGCCATCCAACCATCTCATCCTCCTCCCACCTTCAATCTTTCCCAGCATCAGGGTCTTTTCAAATGAGTCAGTTCTTCGCATCAGGTGGCCAAAGTATTGGAGTTTCAACTTCAGCATCAGGCCTTCCAATATTAAGGACTGATTTCCTTTAGGATTGACTAGTTGGATCTCCTTGCTGTCCAGGGGATTCTCAATAGTCTTCTCTAACACCACAGTTCAAAAGCCTCATTCTTCAGTGCTTGGCTTTCTTTACAGTCCAACTCTCATATCCATACATGACTACTGGAAAAACCATAGCTTTGACTAGATGGACCTTTGTTGTCAAAGTAATGTCTCTGCATTTAATAAGCTGTCTAGGTTGGTCATAACTTTCCTTCCAAGGAGTAAGCATGTTTTCATTTCATGGCTGCAGTCACCATCTGCAGTGATTTTGGAGCCCAAGAAAATAAAGTCTCTCACTGTTTCCATTGTTTCCCCATCTATTTGCCATGAAGTGATGGGACCAGATGCCATGATCTTAGTTTTCTGAATGTTGAGTTTTAAGCCAACTTTTTCACTCTCCTCTTTCACTTTCATCAAGAGGCTCTATAGTTCTTCTTCACTTTCTGCCATAAGGGTGGTGTCAGCTGCATATTTGAGGTTATTGATATTTCTCCCAGCAATCTTGATTCCAGCTTGTGCTTCATCCAGCCCAGCATTTCTCATGATGTACTCTGCATATAAGTTAAATAAGCAGGGTAACAATATACAGCCTTGATGTACTCCTTTCCTGATTTGGAACCAGTCTTTTGTTCCATGTCCAGTTCTAACTATTGCTTCTTGGCCTGCATACAGATTTCTCAGGAGGCAGGTCAGGTGGTCTGGTATTCCTATCTCTTGAAGAATTTTCCAGTTTGTTGTGATCCACAGTCAAAGGCTTTGGCATATTCAATAAGCCAGAAACAGATATTTTTCTAGAACTCTTGCTTTTTCAATGATCCAACATATGTTGGCAATTTGATCCCTGGTTCCTCTGCCTTTTCTAAAACCATCTTGAACATCTGGAAGTTCACAGTTCACATCCTGTTGAAGCCTCACTTGGAGAATTTTGAGCATTACTAGCATGTGAGATGAGTGCAAGTGGGCGGTAGTTTGAGCATTCTTTGGCATTGCCTTTTTTCGGGACTGGAATGAAAACTGACCTTTTCCAGTCCTGTGGCCACTGCTGAGTTTTCCAAATTTGCTGGCATATTGAGTGCAGCACCTTCACAGCATCATCTTTTAGGATTTGAAATAGCTCAACTGGAATTTCATCACCTCCACTAGCTTTATTCATGCTTCCTAAGGCCCACTTGACATTGCACTCCAGGATGTCTGGTTCTTGGTGAGTGATCACACCATCATGGTTATCTGGGTCGTGAAGATCTCTTTTGTATATTTCTTCTGTGTATTCTTGCCACCTCTTCTTAGTATCTTCTGCTTCTGTTAGGTCCATACCATCTCTGTCCTTTATTGTGCCCATCTTTGCTTGAAATGTTCCCTTGGTATCTCTAATTTTCTTGAAAACATCTCTAGTCTTTCCCATTCTATTGTTTTCCTTTATTTCTTTGCATTGATCACTGAGGAAGGCTTCTTATCTCCTCTTGCTATTCCTTGGAACTCTGCATTCAAATGGGTATATCTTTCCTTTTCTCCTTTGCATTTCACTTCTCTTCTTTTCAGTTATTTGTAAGGCCTCCTCAGACAACCATTTTGCCTTTTTGCATTTGTTTTTCTTGGGGATGGTCTTGATCACTGCCTCCTGTACAATGTCATGAACCTCCATCCATAGTTCTTCAGGGACTCTATCAGATCTAATCCCTTGAATCTAATGTCACTTCCACTGTATAATCGTAAGGGATTTGACTTAGGTCATACCTGAATGGTCTAGTGGTTTTCCCTACTTTCTTCAATTTAAGTCTGAATTTGGCAATAAGGAGTTCATGATCTGAGCCACAGTCAGCTCCCGGTCTTGTTTTTGCTGACTGTATAGAGTTTCTCCATCTTCGGCTGCAAAGAATATAATCAATCTGATTTTGGTATTGACCATCTGATGAGGTCCATGTGTAGAGTCTTCTCTTGTGTTGTAGGAAGAGGGTATTTGCTATGACCAGTGCATTCTCTTGGTAAAACTCTATTAGCCTTTGCCCTGCTTCATTCTGTACTCCAAGGCCAAATTTGCCTGCTACTCCAGGTATTTCTTGACTTCCTACTTTTGCATTCCATTCCCCTATAATGAAAAGGACATCTTTTTTGGGTGTTAGTTCTAGGAGGTCTTGTAGGTCTTCACAGAACTGTTCAACTTCAGCTTCTTCGGCATTGCTGGTCAGGGGATAGACTTGATTTACTCTGATACTGAATGGTATGCCTTGGAAACGAACAAATACCATTCTGTCATTTTTGAGATTGCATCCAAGTACTGCATTTTGGACTCTTTTGTTGACCACGATGGCTACTCCATTTCTTCCAAGAGATTTTTGCCCACAGTAGTAGATATAATTGTCATCTAAGTTAAATTCACCCATTCCAGTCCATTTCAGTTCACTGCTTCCTAAAATGTCGATGTTCACTCTTGCCATCTCCTGCTTGACCACTTCCAATGTGCCTTGATTCATGGACGTAATATTCCAGCTTCCTATGCAATATTGCTCTTTACAGCATTGCACTTTACTTCCATCACCAGTCATATCCACAACTGAGTGCTGTTTTTGCTTTGGCTCCACCTCTTCATTCCTTCTAGAGTTATTTCTCCACTGATCTCCTGGGGACACAATGGAGAGCAAAAAAGATACAGCCCTGCACCTGTGGAGCTCTGAGTCTGCAGAGAAGACAGATGGTGACCAGGCAGTCACTCAGCAATGAATGTGCTGCTGACCTGTGCTAAAAGGTGGGGAGGAGAGCTGGGGGAGCTCACAGGACCACCTGACTTCTTGGGGAGCCCAGGGTGCTTCCCCGAGGAAATACTACCTGAGCAGAGACCTGTAGGTGGAGAGGCCTTGATTAGGCAAGGTGGGGTGGGATGAGGGCATGGGGAGAGAGCAGCATGTGCAAAGGGCCTGTGCAGGATGGAGCAGGGGAGCCAAGGAAGTAGGGCCAGCAGGGCTGAAGGGCAAAGGCATAGGGGGTCCTGAGCTGAGATACTCAAGGGAACCAGATATGGGGCCCCCAAGCCCATGGCAGGTCTTTACCCTTGACCCACAGAAAGCCCCTGAAGGTCAGGTTTGCATTCTGGAAACATCACACCAGCTGCTATGAGAAGGATGGATCAGAGGCAGTTTCAGGTTGGGTTAAAACTTACTTTTTGATGCAATTCTGAAGTACAGTCCTTTCAAGTCCTTCTTTTTGTTGTCTCCTTCGTCCGCACTGAAGCCACTGTCCTTGGCGTCCATGTTGTCAATGAGCCCCCCGTCCTGCACCTCTTCCCTTCAGGGAGGAAGACATGTGTGAACACAGCCGAGTCCCTCAGCTGAGCCCCTCTCTGTCCTCCCAGCCGTGGCCCCACGCCGCCCGTGCAGCCGGTGAGGGTCTCAGGACTGGCACCCAGGAGCCAGCTGGCTGCCATGGGACTCGGGGGTTAAAGGTGGTCAGGACCCTGACAAGAACACCCCACTCCAAAGTCCACGAGCCGTGTCAGGAACTGCTACTCACTCTTGGACCCCCACTCCAAGCTCCTGAATCTTCTTCTCAATGGCAGTTTCCACTTCGCTCTTTTCTAACGAATATGCCACAAAAAACGCCTCCAAGATGAACGCTATGAAAATACTGAGAAAGAATAAAAGAAGAGGATGTTATGTTGAGTCAGCCATGGTCTAAGTGATGGGAAACCGTAATGCCAAAGAGTTTTCAAGCCCAAATGAGAAAAAGGCTGCCCATCTTTGCAAAGAAAACATAACATGAAGAAATGACAACGTGTCTTTCAAGCATTGGGCACAACTTTCTTTCATCTGGAAAATCAGTCTTCCTCTACATCCTATTTAAACAATGACTATTAAGAAAATAGAGGGTTTTTTAATTCACAATTTTTAAAGGTTATAGTCCAGTTATAGTTATTATAAAACACTGGCCATATTCCCTGTGTTGTAGCTGATGATAAGTCACTTCAGTCATGTCCAAGTCTTTGGGAATCTAAGGACTGTAGGCCACCAGGATTCTCAAAGCAAGAATACTGGAGTGGGCTGCCATGCCCTTCTTCAGGGGATCTTCCTGACCCAGGGATCGAACCTGAGTCTCTCCTGTCTCCTACACTGGTAGGCAGGTTCTCACTCCTAGTGCCACCTGGGAAGCCCGTCCTTGCATCTTATTTTATATGTAACAGTTTGTACCTCTGAATCCCCTACCCCCATACTGCAAAAGTATCAACTGATTCACCAGTTTGTGTTATCCTTGTGCAGGGGCAATGTGAATCTTCTTTGTATATGGTTCCAATTTTATTACATGGGTTGCCAGACCAAGCACAAAAATACAGTTTAAGGGGAAGCTTAGGCCAAATGATGGTTGATAGAAAACTCTCCACGAATGTCTCATGTTTCTGCACAGTCTAGATCCTGGAGCAAAGGCACTGGGAGTCAATTTAGGGATGTATTAACTGTAAAAAAATTCACTATGGAAAACCTGAACTTTTTGACCAACCCAGTCAGTACACTAGCCTCTGGAGATGTCCCATGGTAGTAAAGCTTGGCGCTGCCCCCTCCCCAGAGATCACTGTGGCTAGCAAAGACCTCTCCTCCCCAGAGACCTGCTTGCATTCAAAAGTAAAAATATGGTCTTTCTTGAACTTACTTACAAAATAGAAACAGACTCACAGACTTAAAGAATGAACTTACGCTTGCCAGAGAGGAAGAATGGGGGGAAGGGACAGTTAGGGAGTCTGGGATGGACATGTACACACTGCTGTATTTAAAACAGATAAACTTTTTGAAATTTAGTAATGTTTATCTTTTTGCCAGTTTTTCTAAATGTCCCCTGGACATCTAATAACAACATATGAGATACAAAATTTTTAATATGTTTGTGTAGGATATGATTAACATAAATTAAATATAAATCTATTATATTTAAATTATTAATGACATCATTCAAGATGCTCCTATTCTTTTCCTATTCTTTTTTCTGCACTTGATAAAATATTCTCAGAGAAATGTTAATATGTCTCACTATGATTATGTGTTTTTTCTTTTCCCTTTATTTCTTCTGATTTTGCTTTATGTATATTTGTTTCTTTGCTGTTAAGGTGTTTAACAGTTTATGATGTCTATCTTCTTTGGGAATTGTACCATTTATCATTATCAACGAATTGTACCTTCAATCATTATCAAATTGTACCATTTATCAATAATTGTATCTATTATGTCATTTAAAATAAATATATTAAATTTAAAAAATAAAATAAAACAGAAAACCAACAGAGACCCACACATCTAGCACAGGGAACTCTGCTGCATGTCACCCGGCAGCCTGGAGGACAGCAGAGCTTGGGGGAGAATGGACACGTGCATATGTACGGCTGAGTCCCTCCCCTGTTTACTTGAAACTATCACACTGTTAACTGGCTATACGCCAATACAAGGAAAAAAGATTTTAAAATAAGGTATTTCTCTTTTTCTCTCTCTCTCCAGAGGGGAGGATGAGCAGGTCTTCCCAGATACACAGATTAGAGTTTCCTCAGTTTGAATTTCTGGTTCTACAATCTAGCCCATCCAGCTGGCCCTCATCTCGCTGCTTAGTGGGGATTAGGGCTCAGGGAGCAGACCCAAGTATTGCTCTGGCTGCAGCTTCCGTAAGCTCTTTGTCTTGGACCCTCGGTGTCTCGCTCTGTCATTACATACACGTGACGTGCATGCACAGTGACCCGTCGACTAGAGAGTAGGGAGTCCCAGCCCCTCACCACCTTGCCTTTACTCAGTGCTGTTGGAGCCCCGCTGTCACCGCCTCCACGAACCTTGGGGAGGAGCCCCTACAGCTTTTCATGATCCCCCGGCCCACCCCAGCATTCTGAAAATCGCTCTTAGAGCCACTTGGAGGCGTTCTTCTCTTGTTCCTGTTGCATGTTCTGTCCAGACTGTGCAGGACCAGCAGCGCTGAGCGGTTCTTCCCTTCCCCTCCCTCTACTGGGACGTTCTTCAGCCAAAACCAGCGGGTTGGTGGCCAAAGCAACCTTGAGGTAACAAGGCCCAGGGCTGGGCTGCCACGCCAAGAGCTGCGTGCCCTGGGCACTGAGAAGGGTACAACAGCCAGAAAACATCTCTGGGAAAAAAACTCAGCGATCAAGGGCTTCCATGGTGGCTCAGTGGTAAAGAATCCATTTGCCAATGCAGGGAACACAGGTTTGATCCCTGATCTGGGAAGATCCTACATGCTGCGGAGCAACTACTGAGCCTGTGCTCTAGAGCCCATGGGCCATGAGTACTGAAGTCCAGGCACCCTAGAGCCTGCGCACTGCGAAAAGAGAAGCCACTGCAAGGAGGAGAAGCCCACACCCCACCAGAGTAGTGCCCACTTGCTGCAACCAGAGAAAAGCCTGAGCAGCAACGAAGACCCAGCACAGCCAACGCATAAATAAATAACCAAAATTATTAAAGAAACGAAAACCTGTGATCAAGGGAACTCAGATTCCCACAAGGAACGATGGAACTAGAATCAGAGATCGGCAAGCTGGAAGGAAAGCCCTCTGAAGCACTGAGATGTCATAACTGCTTTCAAATAGTGGCTGAGTTCCCCCACCCCCGGAAGACGGATCAGGACAGAACTGGAACCAATGAAGAGAAGTAACCAGTGGCACCTTTCCATTCTCCCTGTGCAAGGACAGGGGAGGACCAGAGCTGGACAACAAGGAAACTAACTCGTTTAGGTTCTAAGGAATCCCAGGAGTTGGGCAGATTTCAGCAGAGGTGGATGCAATTCACAAGGATGTTCATCCCAGTGGGGAAGGGTAGGGAGACCCACCAGGACCCCAGAGCCCTTCTGACCCAAACAACTTGTGAGGCTATGATATTTATATGATATACTGACATGCACGGCTGGCTGACACTGAAGAACACGAGTGTGAACAGAAGTTAGACGCCTCCCTTCTGGTGTCCTGGGCATCTAGCAAGGGAGATGGGACCCATCCACAGGGAAGTCCAGGGTGGAGCCAGGGAGGAGGGAGGTGCGAGCGGCTGTAGGTCTGAAGGTGGTGGGGGGGGCGGGTCTGGAAAGGCCCACTGGCAGGAGCAAACTCACTTCACAATGAGAATGACGACCACCACGTGGAAGCCGATGAAATACAGCTTTGCTGCCTGGTGTGTCACGAGGGCAAAGCCGTCCGCGAGGAGTGCGAAGCTAAGGCACCAAACCTGCCAGGTCGTTGTTTAGTCGCTCAGTCGTGTCCCACTCTTTGCGACCCCTGGACTATAGCCCGCCAGGCTCCTCTGTCCACGGGACTTCCCAGGCAAGAATACTGGAGCGGGTTCCCATTTCCTCCTCCTCCCAGGAGCTGCTCTGAGCATCCCCCACCACGCCGCCTCCTCAGAAAGGATATTGTGCCACTGGTTAACCACAGTGAGCTCCGTCAGCAGGATGAGTGAGGACGCCAGGTCGTTGAAGTTGTTCTTGCAGTACCTGCCTTGGGCAAATGCTGAGTCTTTTAAGGCTGGGTTCCCACACACCAGGGCATCAGGACTGCCAGAACCGGGGTCCAGGAAGTGGATTTTGCCGTGGAACACTTCCATCCCAATGATGGCAAATGCGTAGTAGACCACCTAGGGTGGGCGGCAGGGTCACGGGGTGGCACGCGGGGTGAGGGGAGGCAGGAGGACATGGACACAGGCGGGCCAGGTGACAACAGCCAGCAGGGAAGGCTGCTACCCTCATTCCAGGAATGGCTGCCCCCCAGCCATGAGTTCCAGCAACATCAGGAAAAAGCGTGGCTGGGGTTTGCCCACCAAACACTGGGTTGTTCAGGGACAGGAGACACCCCAGCTGGACCACACCCTGCCCTCTCCCAGAGTCTCCATTTACAAAGTCAAAGTGATGCTGCTAACAAGTCAGGGGGTTAAATTCACTACTGTTGTTCACTCCTGTCTGACTCTTTGTGACCCCATGGAATGCAGCCCACCTGGCTCCTCTGTCCATGGGATTGTCCAGGCAAGCATACTGGAGTGGGTTGCCATTTCCTTCTCCAGGGGGTTTTTCTGACCCAGGGATCTAACCCACATCTCCTGAATTGGCAGGTGGATTCTTTATTGCTGAGCCACCAGGAAAGTTAGAAATCATTAGATTTCGAATATTGGTCATATTGTGCATATTTGTCATATCGTATAGCGATTTCCCAGTAGAGTTTAAAAAACAACCCAGATACAAGAGCCATGCACTGGAAGAGCTTAAATCCCTGAGAACCACCTGGTGGTTAGGGCTAGGAATACCCCCTGGACTGCGAGTGAGAAAAACTGTAACGCGATTAACCCGCTGAGGCTGGGGTGTTCATTACAGCAGCCAGTGTACCTGAACTGTTTGCAGGTATAAATGCCTGATGTTTATACACATTTGATATTTCTAAAAATGGCTCCTAGAAACCACTGAACTCATTGATTTCACATCTCTTTCTTTCCCTCACTTAAAATAAGGCTCAGAGAGAGCTGCTAAGAATGAATTTCTTAAGACTTCCCTGGTGGTACGGTGGCTAAGAATCTGCCTGTCAAAGCAGAGGACACAGTTTGATCCCTGGTCCAGGAAGATTCCATATGCCTTGGGCAACTAAAGCCCGTGTGCCACAACCAATGAGCCCAGGTGCTGCAACCACTGAAGCCCTAGAATCTGCACTCTGCAACAAGAGAAGCTCCACTGTGAAGAGCCCACCCACTGCAACGGACAGCAACTAGAGAAAGCCCATGCAAAGCAACGAAGACCTAGTGCAGCCAGAAATGAGTAAGTAATTTTTAAAAAATGAACATTTTACCACTTGCTTCACGTGGATCAGAAAGAAAGCACTCACCAAGACCAGGCCGCCGAATGTCAGCATTGTGGGGCCAATGTTAATTAAGGTGGTCACGATCACCCGAAACCTGGGATAAAATGAAGTTTCTGACACAAGGAAAAGGGCAGGTAAGAATAAAACTGACACCATCCTAGCACCTTGGGTCTAATGCCTCTCCCTCCTGCCCTGGATCTGTCCTTTAAATGCCGCTGGGAATCTGCCTTTACAATTTTGTCGGTGTCAGTCCATCTACTGAACTGGGTGGGAGGGGCAGCAGGTGGTTAACCTGTATTTCACCTACAGCAAAGCAAGGCAGTTAAAAAAAAAAGAGAGAGAAAGAAAGGTCATCAGTTTCACCAGTAAGACAAAGGTGGGTATTGAGGCTGAAAACCCATCCAGCCTGGGACTTCCCTGATGGACCAGCGGTTAAAACGTTACCCTTCAATGCAGGTGGGTGAGGGTTCGATCCCTGATTGGGAAGCTAAGATCCCACGTGCCTTGCGGCCAAAAAAACAAAACATAAAACAGAAATAATACTGTAATAAATTCAATAAAGACTTTAAAGATGGTCCACAAGAACAACAAAAAACTTGTAAAAAAAGAAAAACCATACAGTCTCATCGGATTTTTTCCTCCACTTTTTTCTTCATCAAAAATCCGGTCTGTATTAAAGCTTCCTTGGAGACTTAGGTTGAAAGAGTGAGTACCTTGTGGGGTAGCAGGCCAGTCCTCGAATGGAGGCATCCCGCTATGCTCCTGGAAAGTAACCTAGCCTATCCCAAGCAGAGTGGGCTTTTCCAGGTTTGGGGATCAGACTCCTGGGTTGTGCCCTATGTCTGTCTCTTTCTCGCTGTGCATCAGGGGAAACCTCTCGCTCTCGCTGAGCTTCAGTGTCATGACCCATGAACTCAGGATCATTAAAGCCCCTACATCAAGTGTTGTTGGAAGGACTTAACAAGCCAAGGTCCATCTAGTCAAGGCTATGGTTTTTCCTGTGGTCATGTATGGATGTGAAAGTTGGACTGTGAAGAAAGCTGAGCGCTGAAGAATTGATGCTTTTGAACTGTGGCGTTGGAGAAGATCTCCTTGGGCTGCAAGGAGATCCAACCAGTCCATCCTAAAGGAGATCAGCCCTGGGATTCCTTTTGAAGGAATGATGCTAAAGCTGAAACTCCAGTACTTTGGCCACCTCATGCGAAGAGTGGACTCATTGGAAAAGACTCTGATGCTGGGAGGGATTGGGGGCAGGAGGAGAAGGGGACGACAGAGGATGAGATGGCTGGATGGCATCACTGACTCGATGGACGTGAGTCTGAGCGAACTCCGGGAGTTGGTGATGCACAGGGAGGCCTGGTGTGCTGCGATTCGTGGGGTCGCAAAGAGTCGGACACGACTGAGTGACTGAACTGAACTGAACTGAACTGAATACTTTGGCCACCTGATGCAAAGAGCTGGCTCACTGGGAAAGACCCTGATTCTAGGAAAGATTGAGGGCAGGGGGAGAAGGGGTGACAGAGGATGAGATGGCTGGATGGCATCGACTCAATGGACACGACAATGAAGGACAGGGGAGCCTAGAAGGTCACAAAGAGCCAGACCCAACTCAGGGGCTGAACAATAAGACGATGGTTATCACACTGTTAGCATTGAAGTGAAGTGAAGCGAAGTGAAGTCGCTCAGTCGTGTCTGACTCTTTGCGACCCCATGGACTGTAGCCTACCAGGCTCCTCAGTCCATGGGATTTTCCAGGCAAGAGTACTGGAGTAGGTTGCCATTTCCTTCTCCAGGGGATCTTCCTGACCCAGGGATCGAACCTGGGTCTCCCGCATTGTACGCAGATGCTTTACCGTCTGAGCCACCAGGGCCAGCATTAGCTGCCGTCAAGACTCGCAAGCACAGTTGAGGGACCAGGTCACAGGGATGAAAGTGATGGACTGATTCCCTGCCCTCAGGGAGCTGCCACGGGTCCCCTTCACCATCTTCACAGGCTCCCTGCCGCTGCCCACTGCCCCTGGAGAACCCAGGTCCTCTATACAAGTTCCACCCTGGGGACACAGTTGGGCGTGTTTCTAGCTCCCAGGCAGGATGGTCTCTGTCGAGCCCCAGAGAGGGGAAACCACCCAGGTGCGACGGTTCCCCATGGTTTCATCCTTACCTCTGGATGCTGACGATGACCCGAAGGAGCCGGAGTATTCTCAAAATCAAGACAATATCCAGTACCTGCTGACTGTTGTATTTTCTCGCTGGAAAAAGAGCACAGTCAACTCTCATTGTTCTTTCTGAGCACCTCCAGCTTGTCCCATAATTCAACAACGCCTGAGACTCTGTGGGTCCTGGGGAAATACATACTTCACTTCAAGAACAGGGTGATGGCTCCATGCAGTAAGGAAGGGAGGGTTCTGCAAGCTGATCAGAGCTGAGCTGAGCAGCCCTGCCAGCCCTAGAGCAAAGACTCATGAGTGCAGGACCAGACTTCAGACCATCATCAAGAAGGGACTGTGAGTCCCGTTCTATGGAACACATTTCAGCAAGCCCTTCTCCCCCAGCATTCAGGTTAAGAAGCTACTCTGTCTGGAATTCCCTGGTGATCCAGTGGTTAAGAATCCAACTACCAATGCAGGGGACATGGGTTCAATCCCTGGTCTGGGAAGATCCCACGTGCCTCGGGGTGACTAAGCCCATGCCACAACTACTGAGTCTGTGCTCCAGAGCCCGTGCTCTGCAACAAGAAAAGCCGGTGCAATGAGAACCCATGAGCCTGTGCACTGCAACTAGAGAAAGGCCACGCGCAGCAATGAAGACCCAGCACAGCCAAAAATATAAAGAAATAAACATTTGGAAAAAAAAAAAAAGAGAGAACCTGCTTTATCTGTAAATAATCTTCTTTGCCTTCTACAGGAAGGAGTGTGCAGGGTGGTGAGGGCACAAGTGGGGAAGCCAGAAGAGGGTAGAAGGAAGAGGGTGGGAGGATGGTGGGCAGAGGCTGATGCTACAACTGGATCCAGGGTCAGGGGTCAGCATGGGCAGAAGGTCAAGGATGAGCCCTGAGACCAAGGGCAGTTTTGGAGAAATAACCAGGTGAGTGGTTGGTATGATGATGCCTATACATGAATCTCTACATAAAGAAGCTGAGCACCGAAGACTTGATGCTTTTGAACTGTAGTGCTGGAGAAGATTCTTGAGAGTCCCTTGGACTGCAAGGAGATCAAAGCAGTCAATCCTAAAGGAAATCAACCCTGAATATTCATTAGAAGGACTGATGCTGAAGCTGAAGCTCCAATACTTTGGCCACCTGATGTGAAGAACTGACTCACTAGAAAAGACCCTGATGCAGAGGATGAGATGGTTGGATGGCATCACCGACTGGATGGACGTGAGTCTGAGCAAACTCTGGGAGATGATGAAGGACAGGGAAGCCTGGCATGCTGTGGTCCATAGGGTCGCAAAGAGCTGGACACGAATGAGCGACTGAACAACAACCACACAGCTAAACACAGACAAAGCTAGCATCCCTCTCCAGAACACGGAACAGTTACCGATTCTCTTTCATCCCCTCTGCGTTGCTCCAAACACCCTAAGAGTGCACCGTGGATGTTCTACAAAGATCACTGATTGAACACACGATCCAGGAAGCAGAGAAGCTGGGAGTGGGTGATGACACTGACCTTGAATAGTGGTGTTGGCCACAGTGGCCAGCAGGGCTGCGATGATGATCAGCGTGTCGAACCTAACAGTGAAGAAGCAACATCAGTAAGGAATCAAGAGAAAGGTCTGTCAAGCTTAGGACAGTGAATCCAGGAGGGTTCAGGATGGGGATCACATGTATACCTGTGGTGGATTCATTTTGACATTTGGCAAAACTAATACAATTATGTAAAGTTTAAAAATAAAATAAAATTTAAAAAAAAATGCTGAATCCCATCTCCTAGGGAAAGCCAAGATCCAGCCATCAGACTCATTTCCATGATTTTTAGGATAGCAGATACAAAAAGAAACACTGTGTTTAATCACTGACTGGCTGCTCCAATTAACCATTCTGGGAAATCTGTAGAAATCAACTAATTCATATCACTCTGCCTTCCAACATAGCTACATACTTGCAAGAACACTTTGACACATTTTCAGAATACACAGTATAATTTTTTTTGGCATTAATTTTACTAAATGCATTGCACCTTAAATTTTTTTTTTCTTTTTGTGTTTTGGCCACACTGAGCAACGTGTGGGATCTTAGTTCCCTGACCAGGGATCAAACCCACATCCCCTGCATTGGAAGCATGGAGTCTTAACCACTGGACCACCAGGGAGGTTCTGCAACTTTCTAATTAAAGATGAAATTCATCATGCCATTACTTTTCTTTCTGACAAAGGTGCCATGGTCCTGGACAACACTGGTCAGGTCCCTCCTGTTGGGCCACACAAGAACTCTAGTGAGTTTCTTGGCACTGAAAGCAGTGACCACAGAGATCCAACTTTCCAAACTGTGTCCTCCTAAAGTTTGTGTTCCATGATGCCTGACACTCAGTGGCACCCGAGACGGTGTGCAGCATGCAGGCGATGGTTTGAGGCCAGGAGGTACACAGCCTGGAGAAGAGAAGGTCACAGAGACACATCCAGCCCAGGAAAGAGCTCACTAAGGTCCTCATCATCCAGCCGTGCAGGCCATGTTTTCTGATAATAAGACTAGATGAGTGTGGGGCCCAGCAGTTCTGGAGGGAACTGTCTCACTGGGCCTGTGTCCTAAGATTCCTTTTCAAATTCAAGATGTGATTCTAATTTTAGCCAGTCATTCGAACTGACATCATAAATCACAGCTCTGACAACCAGATGTTCCCATGTCCTCAAGACTTCATTCTAAGAAGCCTGGGGACTTCCCTGAAGTCCAGTGGTCAAGATGCCACACTTTCACAGCAGGGGGCGCAGGTTCGATTCCTGGGAGGACCAAGAACCAAGATCCCTCATGCTCTGCAGCATGGTCAAAAAAACAAGACTAATGAGCAAAGAGCAACAAAAAAGAAACCTCAAAACTAGGCAGACGGAGCTGTGTTCCCACAGTGTGACAGGAAGCCCTGTCTTCACCCACAGTTTCCCCACTACCCACAAAAAAACACACAGACTCACCAGTTCCAGAACTGCTTCCTTCCAAAATAAGCGCTGGGTTCATACGTGTACAATTTCAGGAGAATCTCAATGATATACAGAGAAAGGAAAAGCCATTCTGCGTAGGAAATTAAGGAGTCCTTCTCATCCAAAGCAATGAATATGGCATTTATTAGAATGATGACATCATAAACCCAGACAAAAATCCTGGCAGGAGAGAAAAAGAAGAGATCCTGTCATATATTGCAGTTAAAAGAGAAAAAAGCAGGTTTAGAGCCCTACAGGGACAGATGTGTTTCCTGTCAATGGGATGAACGTGATATACTCACCACCTCCCACTCCACCAACACACACAAACACACATTCACCCCTCATGGAAAGAAAGGTTCCACCATAGTCAGGGCCCTGAAATTCACCTGCCTCCCAGGCTTTCCTACCAGGAGAAAATGAAGACAGCATGAGGGAGAAGGCCCAGTGTTCCCAAGTTCACCTTTCTGGCACAGCAGCTGGGTCAGAGGAAAGGTTCAGTAGAATCGGGGGCAAGGAGAAGGGACCACTGTATCTCCACTGCTTGTCCCTGGAAAACTGGAATCCTTTGCTAAGAAAGTTCCTGAAAACTTCTTTTTTAAAAAAAACCAAATTCTCTTTTATTTTTCTAAACAGGTTAAGATTATTTTAACAATATTTTCTATTTAACACAGTACATCCAAACTACTATCTGCTTAACATGTAATGATCATAAAAATTATAAGCGAGATATTTGGCATCCTTTTTTGGTATGAAGTCTTTGAAATCCGGCGTGTGTGTGTGTGTGTCTTTTTTTTAAATTGGGATATAGTCGCTCACACACGAGACTTCCAGGGAGTCAACATGTCCTATTTTCTCACCAAGTCAGGGGTGAAAAGGGATGAAAAAAATGTGATATTTGGGCTCAGGATCAACTTTTCAATGACAGAGAGGGTTGCCCCAAGCAGGCATCTGCATGCTGTGCTCCTGGGCGAATCCTGGACGTGGCCGCAGGAAGACAGAGTCCTAGCCCACTGTTCTGGGGAAGCTTCAGACTCCAGGGGCCAGCCCTGGAGGCCACATGTGGACACACAAACATCCACCAAGTGAAACATATCTGTAGCTCAATGTTGAGATGAATGGAAAGGACCTTTTACATAAACGGTTTTGTTTAATATAAAATATGGGCACTGAAAGGGATATTTATCAACATCATAGGCTGGGCTACTTTCAAGGACTTCTGAACCATTTACTTTCTTAAAAAACTATTTATTTGCAACAGGTCTTAGCTGTGGCACGTGGGATCTTAGATCTTTGTTGCGGCATTCGGGATCTTTAGTCATGGCATGTGGGATCTAGTTCCCACCAGGGGCAGAACTTGGGTCCCTTGCACTGTGAGTGTGGAGTCTTAACCACTGGACCCCCAGAGACGTCCCATCATTCACTTTTATGAGACAATAAATTCAAAGACAGCAAGAGGGGAAATCTCTGCTGACAGGAGTATTCCAGGCAATGTGTAGCAAAAATAAGGTCTCCAACCAGGATAAAGGACTCTTGCTGGAGTCCATCGTGTTGTTCAGTCACGTCTGACTCTTTGCGACCCCATGAACTGCAGCACTCCAGGCTTCCCTGTGCTTCACCATCTCCCGGAGTTTACTCAACTCACGTCCAGTGTATTGATGACACTATCCAACCATTGGTCTGCCCCCCATTCTCCTCCTGCCCTCAGTCTTTCCCAGCATCAGGGTCTTTTCCAATCAGTCACTTTTCACCAAGTCCATCTACTTGAGAATAAAAGATTCAATTGACATTCTTAACAGTCATTCCCGTGATGCTAACTCACATCTTCCTACCACATTTTACAGAGTCAAAATACCACACTTGCCATCAACTTCCTAATAACTCTGACAGGACTGGAACTTTCTGAAATCAGAGTGATTCACTTCCCTGACTCAGAAAGCACAGCCAGTCTGTGGCTCTTGAGCATTAAAAAAAAAAAAAATCGAAGAAAGAAGCGTCATCTAAAAGCCTGGCCTCTGGCTAAGGTTAAACACAGCTTGTCCAAAACCCTTTCCATGCCTCCCTGAAAAAAACAAAAACGCACAGAACAGGGAGTGACTTATAGCTTCAATGGTGAAATGTATTCAGTCCAGACAGCACTAACTGACTGCAGTACTTTGAAAGCAACTTGAGAGAAAACTGGCTCCATCTCACTTGCCTGTGTTGAACCATCTTCTGGACCAAGAGGCTTGTGGATGACTGGTATACCCGAGGCATCCAAGTTTCCAGTGGGTGTTTTTTGATGTTGATGGCGACTACCCGGATGTTGAGGAGGTCAGCCAAGCGTAGAAAGTTCACTTTGTCTGCAATGAAAAGATGACCCCCCAATATGGGGCCGCTGTGACACTAAGGTCCAAAGAGTGACACCAAGACCGCACTCCTGGATCTGCATTTCACAGATGAAGATCTGAAGCCGCAAAGGCCAAGGCCAAGGGGCCAACGAGTGGCCCCGCCTCCCGCCTGTCCTCACGCAGACCCTGCGCCAGCCTAAAGCAGCCAAACCAAGCATGTGACTTTGCTGGTTCACAGATGCCACTGCCTCCCTCCCTGCCTCCCACCTCACTTTCCTCCTCAGTGAGGACAGTCGCTGCCTCCCGCGTCTGCCTGACCTGCGTTTCCAGCCTCAATCCCACGTCCCTGTCCGCCCCTCAAAACCTCCAAGGTAGGCATAACCCTTACCCTTCAACCTCCACCCTTTTCTCGGCCCACCCTCCTCTCTGCCCCTTCTCAGGGACTCACTCAAACCCACAGCCTCCACAACACACTGGCGCGTCATCCCAGGCCACAGTACAGTGATCACTTTCTTTTTAAAAATAATTAGGGAATTAATGCTTGGCTGCGCTGGGCCTTCACTGCTGTGCGGGCTCTCTCTAGCTGCGGCGAGCAGGGGCCACTCTCTAGCCGCAGTGTGCGGGCTTCTCACTGCAGTGGCTTCTCCTGTTGCAGAGTATGGATTCCAGAGCACGGGCTCAGTAGCTGTGGCACACGGGCTTAGGTACCCCTTGGCATGGGTCTTGGAATCTTCCCAGACCAGGAATAGAACCTGTGTCCCCTGCATTGTCAGGTGGACTCTTAACCACTGGATCACCAGGGAAGTCCACAGTGATCACTCTCCTGACTAGCCTGGACCCACCCAGCTGCTGAGCCAATGCACTCAGGACCTGCTGAATGCCCAGGGCAAGCAGACTATTCTACATCACCTCATGCACCTCTCCCCGACCAGGCATGTGGGGTACTGACCAAGAGTCCACTGTTCATGTATGAACTTCCTGTTACATACAACTTCAAGAAACATCACATCGATGGATGAAATCAGATTGTACACAGAGTGTTGCTGCTTCTTTGAAAACCAAGTTGAAGGCTTTGTTACGCTTTAAAGAAAGTTGTAAATTGCAGGTACAGATTCAGGTATAGCTGAGATAGTTGTTAAAGAGTGGGGTGGATTTTTTTTTTAATTTTTTAGAAGAATTATTTTAAAAAAATATTTATTTATTTGGCTGTGCTGGGTCTTAACTGCGGCCCTTGGGATCTTTTATCTTCGTTGTGGCATGTGGGACCTTTACTTGTGGCATGCAAGCTCTCAGTCGCGACATACGGGATCTAGTTGCCTGACCAGGGATAACGCAGGCCCCCAGCCTTGGGAGCACACAGTCTTAGCCACTGGACCACCAGGGAAGTCCCGGGATAGAGTTTTTAAATTCTAGAATGCTTCTCGGTTAGAGGCCTAGACAATGGCCAGGTCTCCAAGGTTTCAGAAGTAAACAACCAGTCATGGTTCTACAGATGTCACCATAATAATTAATTTGAGAAAGATGACAGTGAACTGCTATCAACAGACACCCAGGCAAAGAGAAAGCCCCAGCCATGTTCAAAGTGGGGCCTCATCCAAGCGAGGAGCCTGAATTAGACAAAACACTGAGTGATATTCAACAGTCATGTTGCTTATATTCTCTAGGAGTGCCAGAGTAAAGAAGCTGCCTGCATGCGGAAGATCCAGGTTCGATCCCTGGGTTGGGAAGACCCCCTGGAGAAGGAAATAGCAACCCATTTCAGTGTTCTTGCCTGGAGAATCCCATGGGCAGAGGAGCCTGGTGGGCGATAGTCCATGGGGTTGCAAAGAATCCGACATGACTAAGAGATTAACACTGCACACTCAATGATCCTAAGAACATCAACTTGGATGAAAGCATTCTCAGATATCTTAGGATAGCTAAGAATATCTTATTCGTAGATTCAATTCTGGGTCTTTAGAGTTAGAACCAAAACACATATATTTGTCTTAATAGCCAAAGGCATGTAGTACCCACTCAGGGGGAAGGGCAGCCTGGGAAAATTAGTTGATGTGATAACTTGAGTTCAGAGACTTGGGCTATGTGAGCTCCACCATCAGAGGGCAGGGAGACACTGACATGACAGCCACAAAAAGGGTTCAGGGGAACCTACTGTTAAGAATCCAGCCAAGGGACTTCCCTGGCGGTTCAGTGGCTAAGACTCTGAGGTCCCAGGGCCGGGGCCTGGGGTTCAGTCTCTGGTCAAGGAGCTCGAGCCCACGCTGCAACTAAGAGTTCAAATGCCACAACTAAAGACTCCATGTACTGCAACTCAGACCTGACAAGTCAAATACATAAATGAAACTCTGTGTGTGTGTGTGTGTGTGTGTCTGCTGTGTGTGCGTACACAGAATCCACCCAAAACCTCAGTCGTCAAATAACCTCAACCAACAGGGACTCTATCAGAATCACTGGGCTCACATCTTTTCATCCAGAAGATTCTGTAGAACAAGAAAGGACAGGACTTCCCTGGTGGTCCACCGGCTAAGACTCCGTGCTCCCGATGCAGGGCGCCAGGGTTAGATCCCAGGTCAGGGAACTAGATCCCATGTGCTGCAACTAAAGATTCCACATGCTGCAGACCCAGCTCATTTATTGCAGACCAAATAAATAAACATTAAAAAAAAAGAAGAAGAAGAACAAGAAAGGACAAAGAGAATCCAAATTATGGTAATTTTGCGTCAAGAAATTTGTGCCCATCTGGTACTATATGTTGGAGATTAGGGATCAGCAAATTCTTTTCTGCAAAGAGTAAATATGTTAAGTTTTGTAGACCAATTGATCCCTGTTTCAACTTTTCAATTCTGCCACTTTAGCATGAAAGCAGCCATAAACAAAACACAGATGAGTGAGCCTGGCTGTGTTCCAGTAAAATGTGTTTATAAAAACAGGCAGTGACCATATATAGCCTGTGGATCACAGTCTACCAACTCTTGTTGTAGACACATTATTCTCTGTACTCTCTGTTAACAATTCTATTCGGCTCTTTTCTTTCCACGTCTGTAAGTTTCATCTTTCTCAGTTTAACACCAGGTTTAAGTCTAACACTTTAGGCACTAACGGAATTCCAGCCTTTAACCTTGGAAACCACACATGCCCATAGTCACAGATCAAGGGAGAAAGCGAGCATGCCTCACAGGCCAGTGGTCTCCCGCTCGTACTGAGCGGAGACTACAGTGACGTGCGAAATTCTGTTTGTCTTTCTGTTATTAAAACTGTCTTTGAAAGTGTCGGTTAGGGACTTCCCTGGTGGTCCAGTGGTTAAGACTTCACCTTTTAATGCAGGGAGTTGGGGTTCCATCCCTGGAGGGGGCCTAAGATCCCACATGCCTTGAGGCCAAACATCAAACAGAAGCAATACTGTAACAAGTTCTATGAAGACTTAGAAAAAGGGTCCACATCAAAAAAACCTTTAAAAATTTAAAAAAAAGGAAACGTTGGTTAACGAAAGGAGTCTTTGCACACCCTCAGAAATAACTGCTATCTCCCCTAAAAGATAACCTACGATCCCTAGAAGTTAACAAATCTAATTGGCTGTCTTCCTTGAGGACATGTTTGCCCTGGTAACAGTATTTAAATTGACACCCCTGTTTTGTGAAAGGCAAAATACCGGGGAAGTCTGCTAAGCCATGAGTCTATGGGCACCCTCCTGCCACTTCCATGGAGCGCTCATAAAATCTGGGACTTGGACGGACTCCTTTTTTCAAACTAGATGAGTCCTGGTCTCATTTAATTTACAAATAGGATCATGACTCAGGTGGCAAAATTGAGCAGGGCTTCCTGGGCGTGATCCAAAAGGATACCTGCACCCCAGTGCTCATTGCAGCATTGTTTACAACAGCTAAGACATGGAAGCAACCTAAATGTTCATGGACGAAAGAATGGATAAAGACGAAAGCAACCTAAATGTTGACGGACGAAAGAATGGATAAAGACGATGTGGTGCATGTATACAACGGAATATTACTTAGCCACTGCTGCTGCTGCTGCTAAGTTGCTTCAGTCGTGTCCGACTCTGTGCGACCCCACAGACAGCAGCCCACCAGGCTCCCCCGTCCCTGGGATTCTCCAGGCAAGAACACTGGAGTGGGTTGCCATTTCCTTCTCCAATGCAGGAAAGTGAAAGTGAAGTCGCTCAGTCGTGTCTACTCTTAGCGACCCCATGGACTACAGCCCACCAGGCTCCTCCGTCCATGGGATTTTCCAGGTGAGAGTACTGGAGTAAGTTGCCATTGCTTTAGCCATTAAGAAGAACGAAACAATGCTATCTGCAGCAACATGGGAGGACCTAGAGAGTGTCATACTGAGTGAAGTAAGTCAGAGAGCGAGAAATATTATATGGCACCCCTTACCTGTGGAATCTAAAAAGAAATGATACAAATCAACTTATAAAACAGAAAGAGACTCACAGACTTACGGAACAAACGTTGCTGCAGGGAAAGATGGGGGGAAAGGGATAGTTCGGGAGTTTGGGATAGACATGTACACATTGCTATAATTAAAATGCATAGCCAATAAGGACAGGAACTCTGCTTGATGTTATGTGGCAACCTGGACGGGAGGGGAGTTTGGAGGAGAATGGATACATGTTTATGGATGGCTGAGTCCCTTTGCTGTCCACTTGAGACTGTCACAACATGGTTAATCAGCTATACCCCAATACAAAATAAAAAGTTTAAAAACAAAAAATTGAGCAGGGCTCAGAGCTGAGGACCGAGGCCTGCTGACTCCAGCCATGAACCAACCAATGGCAGCCAAGGTCATGGGTATGTATGTCTCAAGGGCATCTGCCGACCTCCTTTGCCCCCTCTCACCTGTTCAGAAGGCCATGCAATATCCTTTGCTGAACGTCCCCAGGGCATCAGAAAGTCAGGGCACTGCCTGGGTGAGGTCTGATGCTGTCGTCATGCTGCAGCTTTGCAGCCTCAGACCAGGTGGACTCACATCATGTGAGGGAGAAAGCCGCGGATGAAGCAGAACCATAGCGGTGCTGTGCTTTGAGTAAATGTTCAAGTTTGAGGTTTTGATAACCTAAGGCTATAAATCCGACACAAGCTTTCGAAGATTAGCAGTGCTAGGGCATGGGAGATGGTAAACCAGAGACAGAAGAAAGTTCTAGAGAAGCCAACAGTCTAAGGCCGGAACCGGCCAAACAGGAGTTATGGGCTGATCTGTGTCCCCTGAGATTTAACATGCTGAAGGCTTAGCTCCCAGCACCTCCGAGTGTGCCTGTATTTTGGAGATGGAGCCTCTGACGAGGCAATTAGGCAGAAAGGAGATCATTAGGGTGGGCCCTGATCTCATATGACTGGTGCCCTTAATAAGAAGAGGAGGGACTTCCCTGGCAGTCCAGTGGTTAAGAATCTATCTTGCAATGCAGAAGATGCAGGTTCGATCCCAGGTCGGGGAACTAAGATCCCACATGCAGCAGAGTGTGGACAAAAAAACTTAAAAAAAAAAAATATCCACCCAGGAGGGAAAATTTAATAATGAAAAATTGGGACTTGAATTTTACATTTTTTTTTTTAATTCCACCTTTCTAGTCATTCATCTTTGCTGTATTTTACCCAAGTATACAGATCCACGGAGGGCTAGAAATTTAAAAGCTTCATGCACTTTCCAAAGAACTTGAAAAGTTTGGTGCTCAGGGGCTTCCCAGCCACTCTCCCCCCATCATTAGCAGAACCTTAAGTCTGGCATGAGGACCCACGGTGTATCACTACCAATCCCTAACTGGGCCGCCAAAGCCGGTTCTTCAGGGTCTGAGAAGCCTGGCTTCTGAGCCATCGAGTTGGGTGGCTGAAGGCACATGCCCACGGCTCAGCGAAGATGCCTTCAAACCCTGCTGACCTTGCCTCCTGGAGGATGCTGGCACTCCCCGTTTAACAGCGTCTTGCCACACAGTTCCCTCTTTTCCCGGGACACTCTCATAAGTTCCAGAGGATCACTGTCACTGTTTCCTTCTTCTCACACAGGCCATGAGTCCTAATAAAGCCCTGGCTCTGCTGGACTGGTTTGAGACTCCTTGTCTCATGTGAATTTACATCCTCTCAGACTTATCTCTCCATTTGGATGCGTCTCCCTCTAGACTCTTCTTGGAACTGGTGAAGTGAAGTCGGGGTGTATTGCAGTCATTGTATATCTTTCCCCATTGCTACCTCATCTTTATGGTCATTTTTAAAAGCATCTTTTAAAGTGTATTTATTTATGTGACCACACTGCACAGCATGTGGGATGTTAGTTCCCCAACCAGGGATTAAACCCATGGCCCTTGCCTTGGAAGCGTGGAGTCATAGCCACTGGCCCACCACGGAAGTCCCTTCATGATCATTTTTGATGTCACCAACATTTCCTGTTAAGCGATCCTTAGAATTGGGGGCAGTTTAGAATAATGATAAAAGGCAGGGGCCTTGGAGTCTAGCCTGTACCACACTGCAGCTGTGTGGCCCTGGCAAATGACTTGACCTTCCTGAGTCTCAGTTTCCATACTGACAAAAGCAGATAACAAGACCCCCACCCCGCTTCCCCTGAGTTTGGGGAAGATCACACACAACAGTCACAACAGTGGCACACACAGCAAGCAGGCTACCAGTATTAAGCGTTACTGATAATCGCATCAACCCCGTATACATGAATATATCGGTTACTTTCAACTTCTCGCTTGTAAATGCTAAATGCACTTCAGACAGCCATTTTCCATGTTTTAGATGTGCTCCTTAAAGCAGAATCCCAGACAGGGAATGACCGTGTTACAAGGTAAAGGGCATCTGGAAGGCTCATCACATGCTGACAACACGCACCCTAGTCAGAACACAGCTGCTGCTGCTGCTGCCAGGTCGCTGCAGCCGTGTCCGACTCTGTGCGACCCCATAGACGGCAGCCCACCAGGCTCCCCTGTCCCTGGGATTCTCCAGGCAAGAACACTGGAGTGGGTTGCCATGTCCTTCTCCAATACAGGAAAGTGAAAAGTGAAAGTGAAGTCGCTTAGTCACAGCTCAGGACCCTAATTCCACTGTAACACTGCCAGCCAATACACATCTCTATTTGCAAACGTGAGAAAGTGAGGGACTTCTCTGGTGGCCCAGTGGTTAGGAGCTTGCCTTCCATTGCAGGGGTTGAGGGTTTGATCCCCGATCAGGGAACTAAGATCCCACAGGTGACTAAGCCCACACACCACAGCTAGAGAGAAACCCATGTGTCCCAACTAAGATGGGACTCAGTCAAATACATACATAGCTTTTTTAAAAAGAAAATGAAAAAAAAAATCCAACCCCCCCACTTCCCATTGAGGCTTCTTACCCACGTGCCCCTTCTGTCCCTCGTCGGAGATCCTCAACAGGAGCTCCAGGTGGGAACTGCTGACGTCTGGTGCCACCACCTTGACCAGCCGCCTCCACCGGGCCTCCTTCACCACAAACTCTGTGCCCACCTTGACTTTCAGGATGTTGAAAGCTTCCGTCATTTTGTGATGTTTCAGGTACGCCAGTGTGTGAATCTCATTCTTGAAAAAAAAAAAAAAGAAGTGTGTGCATTTTTTTTTAAGAGGAAGATTCAAGGAAGCCCCATTTCTCGGCTTTAAATACTTCGAGGTCATGGAAGAGTTGAGATGAGTGCGTCCTGGGGACCACGTGTATCCTTTCTGGGTGAGCAGGAGATGCTCGCGTGTAAAGGTCTCTCCATGCCTAACAAGGACTCCTAATACTTCCTGCTCCTGGGTTTACAACAATGGCAACCCAGGAACTCATGCCACAGGAGGAATCGCAGGGAGAAGTCACTGATAAGTCTGTTAATTCGCAAGGTACAAAATCCCTTCCCCGCTCCAGAGATGGCTAACTATCTAGTGTCTGAAGAAAACAGAACTCCGCTTACCGCGTGCAAGTGAGTGAACCCCGGAAGGATAATCAGAACGCTGAGAGACAAAGTAGCAGGAAGCAGACAGGCCCACACTCCACTCTGCCCAGGAGAAGGCAGATGCCAAAAAGGACGGAGATGAGGCGCGCTGCTGAGAGAGAGGGAGCCGCTCGGAGGGAGAAGACAGACCTGCCATTAAGTCGATGAAGACAGAAGAGAGGGGGGGAAGCAGGGGAGTGAAACGAGGCTAGAAGTGGCCTGGAAGGAAGGGGTCCAGGGCTGCCATGAAGCCTGACTGTGCACAGAGAATCTTCCAGAAGAGGAGAACCCCTCTTCATGTTATAATGGGCCATGTGGATGCCCATCCCGACTGCTCCCTGTAAGCTGATAACATAGTTAGACCAGAAATTCTCTTTCTCAAATTGAGCAGAGTTGATTTACAATGTTGTCTTTGTTTCAGGTATACGGCAAAGCGATTTAATTATATATAGATAGATAGGGCAGATAGATAGATAGGACTTCCCCGGTGGCGCTAGTGGTAAAGAATCCGCCTGCTAATACAGGAGACAAGAGATGCAGGTTTGATCCCTGGGTTGGGAAGATCCCCTGAAGGAGGGCATGGGAAGCCACTCCAGTATTCTTGACTGGAGAATCCCCATGAACAGAGGAGCCTGGGGGGCTACAATGCATAGGGTCACACAGAGTTAATCTGAAGCAACTCAGCACACACAGTTGCATATATGTATATATATACACACACACACATACATATATATATGTATGTATATATATGGCTCAAATCATGAACTCCTTATTGCAAAATTCAGACTTAAATTGAACAAAGTAGGGAAAAACACTAGAGCATTCAGGTATGACCTACATCAAATCCCTTATGACTATACAGTAGAAGTGACAGATTCAAGGGATTAGATCTGACTGACAGAGTGCATGAACAACTATGGATGGAGGTTCATGACACTGTACAGGAGGCAGTGATCAAGACCACCCCCAAGAAAAAGAAATGCAAAAAGGCAAAATGGTTGTCTGAGGAGGCCTTACAAACAACTATGAAAAGAAGAGAAGCAAAAGGCAAAGGACAAAAAGATATAAACATCTGAATGCAGAGTTCCAAAGAATAGCAAGAGGAGATAAGAAGCCTTCCTCAGTGATCAATGCAAAGAAATAAAGGAAAACAATAGAATGGGAAAGACTAGAGACCTCTTCAAGAAAATTAGAGATACCAAGGGAACATTTCAAGCAAAGATGGGCTCATAAAGGACAGAAATGGTATGGACCTAACAAAAGCAGAAGATATTAAGAAGAGGTGGCAAGAATACACAGAAGAACTATACAAGAGATCTTCATGACCCAGATAATCATGATGGTGTGATCACTCACCTAGAGCCAGACATCTTGGAATGTGAAGTCAAGTGGGCCTTAGGAAGCATCACTACGAACAAAGCTAGTGGAGGAGGTGATGGAATTCCAGTTGAGCTATTTCAAATCCTGAAAGATGATGCTGTGAAAGTGCTGCAGTCAATATGCCAGCAAATTTGGAAAACTCAGCAGTGGCCACAGGACTGGAAAAGGTCAGTTTTCATTCCAATCCAAAGAAAGGCAATGCCAAAGAACTCTCACAGAATTGCACTCATCTCACACACTAGCAAAATAATGCTGAAAATTCTCTAAGCCAGGCTTCAACAGGATGTGAACCATGAACTTGCAGATGTTCAAGCTGGTTTTAGAAAAGGCAGAGGAACCAGAGATCAAATTGCCAACATCTGCTGGATCATCGAAAAAGCAAGAGAGTTCCAGGAAAACATCTACTTCTGCTTTATTGACTATGCCAAAGCCTTTGACAGTGTGGATCACAATAAACTGTGGAAAATTCTTCAAGAGATGGGAATACCAGACCACCTGATCTGCCTCCTGAGAAACCTATATGCAGATCAGGAAGAAACAGTTAGAACTGGACATGGAACAACAGACTGGTTCCAAGTAGGAAAAGGAGTACGTCACGGCTGTATATTGTCACCCTGCTTATTTAACTTATATGCAGAGTGCATCATGAGAAACGCTGGGCTGGATGAAGCACAAGCTGGAATCAAGATTGCCAGGAGAAATATCAATAACCTCAGATATGCAGATGATACCACCCTTATGGCAGAAAGCAAAGAAGAATTTAAGAGCCTCTTGATGAAAGTGAAAGAAAGAGTGAAAAAGCTGGCTTGAAGCTCAACATTCAAAAAACTAAGATCATGGTGTCTGGTCCCATCACTTCATGGCAAATAGATGGGGAAACAAGGGAAACACTGACAGACTTTATTTTTGGGGCTCCAAAATCACTGCAGATGGTGACTGCAGCCATGAAATTAAAAGACGCTTACTCCTTGGAAGGAAAGTTATGACCAACCTAGACAGCATATTCAGAAGCAGAGACATTACTTTGTCAACAAAGGTCCATTTAGTCAAGGCTATGGTTTTTCTAGTGGTCATGTATGGACATGAGAGTTGGACTATAAAGAAAGCTGAGCGCTGAAGAATTGATGCTTTTGAACTGTGGTGTTGGAAAAGACTCTTGAGAGTCCCTTGGATTCCAAGGAGGTCCAACCAGCCCATCCTAAAAGAGATCAGTCCTGGGTGTTCATTGGAAGGATTGATGCTAAAGCTGAAACTCCAATACTTTGGCCACCTCATGTGAAGAGCTGACTCATTGGAAAAGACCCTGATGCTGGGAGGGTTTGGGGGCAGGAGGAGAAGGGGATGACAGAGGATGAGATGGCTGGATGGCATCACCGACTCGATGGATATGAGTTTGAGGAAGCTCTGGGAGTTGGTGATGGACGGGGAGGCCTGGCGTGCTGCAGTCCATGGGGTCGCAAAGAGTCGGACACGACTGAGCAACTGAACTGAACTGAACTGAACAGATCCCTCCCTGCTTTTCCCCTTTAGTGATCACAAGTCTGTTTTCTATGTCTGAGTCTATTTCTTTTTTGTAAATGAGTTAATTGGTATAATATCTTAGATTCCACGTATCTGTGATATCATATGATGCTTGTCTTTCTCTTTCTGGCTTACTTCACTTAGTGTGATCATCTCTAGCTGCATCCGTGTTGCTGCGAATGGCATTATTTCACTCTCTTTTGTGGCTGTGAATGGCGTGTTTCCTCCTCTGTATGCTCCACTGTAGACATGCACCGCTTTTGCTTTGTTCACTCATCTGCTGGTGGACATTAGGTTGCTCCCATGACTTGGCTGTTGTGAATACTGCTGCAGTGCACATGGGAGTCCAGCTATCTCTCTGAATTAAGAGTTTTTTCTGAACATACACCCAGGAGGGGGATTGCTGGATCATAAGGTAACTCTATTTTTAGTTTTTTAAGGAACCTCCACACTGTTTTGCATAGTGGCTACACCAGTTTACATTCCCATCAGCATGCAGGAGGGCTCCCCTTTCTCCACACCCTCTAGTATTTATTATTTAAAGACCTTAAATTCTTAATGGGTGCAGCTATGTCTTCATCAGCTTTGGCTCCTTCATACTTTGTATGAAGTAAGTCAGACAGAAAAGGACAAATATTGTATGATATTGCTTATACGTGGAATCTAAAAAAAAAATAGTAAAAATGAACATATTTACAAAACAGAAATAGAGTCACAGATATAGAAGACAATCTAATGGTTACCAGGGAGGAATGCCAGGGAGGGATGAATTGGAAGATTGGGATTAGCATATACCCACTACTATATATAAAATAGATACTGAAATAGACCTTCGGTATAGCACAGGGAACTCTACTCAATACTCTGTAATGACCTATATGGAAAAGAATGTAAAAAGAGTGGACATATGTATGTGTAAAACTCAATCACTTTGCTGTACACCTGAAACTAAGACAACATTGTAAATCAACTAAAAATTTAAAAATAAAACACTTAAATAAAGATTTTATTTTAATACTCAATAAAAATTTAAAAATAAGTAAATAAAAGCACTAAAATAAAGAATAAAAGACTTCAAGGAGCCATGAACAATCAGATGCATTAAGAGTGAGGGACAAGGGACCTCCCTGGTGGTCGGGTGGTTAAGACCCTGCACTTCCACTATAGGTTGAGTCCCTGGTTGGGAACCAGGATCTCACATGCCAAGTGGCCCGGTCAAAAAGAGAAAAACAAAGAAAAAGACTGAGGAGCAAATCCGGGATCTGCCCTGAAGCTGGGACGCACTGTCAGACCCACGCCAGACTGACAAAGAGCCACCTGGCCTAGCAGCATTCAGCAAGGCAAGTGAATCTTCAGATTCATCAAAGCGAAAGGAAAATGAGCATGTTCAAACATTTAGCAAGTGCACAGGCAAGCCTCCCTGCTCCCACCCAGCCAGGTGCCGGATCCCCGCTGGAGCCCCCGCTCAGGCGTGTTACCTTCAAGTGCTTCCTGTAGTTGTTGTAGATAACAGCCAGAAAGACAGACATGAAGATGTAGGTGTTGATGATGATGTAGGTTATAAAGTACAGAGAATACCACCAGTTGAGCTCGTAGGCAGGCATCCTAGAAGGAAATAACTACGTGTCACGGTTTTCCGTGCCCTAGGTCCACAGTGCATAGAAGGCTGACCACAGGGGACATCCCACGTGGACAGTCCACGTGCGTGGGGCAAGGAAAACCTTTACTCCGTCTACGTCTCCCCCAGACAGTGCGACGGGGCCTCAAAGCCATCACCATGCTTCATGCTAAATGGCTCACTCCAGACCTGCCTTCTGAAGTCCTTCGTGCCTTAGAGAGGTGCCAACTTCCAGAGCAGGCAAGATCTGGGAGATGCCCCCATCCCACTCCCTCCCTTCCCAGTGAGAAAATCAAAAGCCCAGAAAGGAGATTCACTTGCCCAGAATTATAGGAAGAATCTGAACTTTGAGCTGGGTCAAGGCTTTTCAGGGACACCAGAATGCCTTGCCAGGATGCAGGGAAGGCAGATAATTTTGTATCCACATTCGGACTATGAGAATGAAAGAAGTAGCATTAACAATGGCACTGGGGCCTTCCCTGGGAGTACAATGGATAGGAATCCGCCTGGCAATGCAGGGGACTCGGGTTCGATCCCTGGCCCAGGAAGATTCTATATGCTACAGAACAACTAATCCTGTGGAGGACAACAATCGAGGCCGTGTCCTGCAACTACGGAAGCCGTGAGCCTAGAGCCAGTGCTCCGCAACAAGAGAAATCACCACGATGAGAAGCAGCCCAGGTCCCACAACGAAGAGCGGACCCCACTCGCCACAACAAGAGAAAGCCCCAGTGCAGCAACAGAGACCCAGTATAACCAAAAATAAATTAAAAATAATGTTAAAAAATAACGGTGCCGGGACAAAAGGCACCAATCAGGATGCATGCTCACACCCCCATTCATGGAAACGGTTTTGTACAGCAGGGGACGCTGAGGGAGTCAGCAGAGGGAAAGAGCCAAGAAAAAACAGGAGGGCCAGGAGCTTCCCTCGCTCACTTTTTGCTAGAGACAGGCCTCGGAGCGAGCAGGAACCCGGGACAAGTTGACACGAGGGTCCTACACACAACTGGACAACAGGAAGCCCGCCCTTCCCCCACAGCGAGTTATGGGAGGAGACGGGGCGGACATTCGCAGTTAGAGCTCCAGCCACACTCTAGGACCCAAGAGTCATCTGTTCAGGGGGCACTGTTGAATAATCTTACCTCCACAAACAAGGCAAATCCATAATACACAGGATATTAGGGGGAAAAAAGAGCCTGATGTTTTTCTCCTAAATAATGTCCACGTGTGTGGAGAACTGGCACTGGGGGACAGGGGGAGGGGACAACTCCTAACCTTTACATTTCTTTCCTGTTTCATTTAGCCAGAAAACCACATCAATGCTTAGGAGAAAAGCTGTGCTTCCTTTACAAAAATGGCTTAGGTGTTTCAACTCAAGACTCAAAGAACCTTCCAGAACAGAATTGAGTTCAAATATCTAAGTTATGTCTCCAGATACGTCTCCTGTTGCTTTTGGTTTTTTTTAAAAGGTCATCTAAATTTAGTTTTAATTTAACCTATTTTTTTTCTTTTTGGCCATGTTGTTCAGCATGCAGGATCTCAGTTCCCCAACCAGGGATCAAACCAGTGCCTCCTGCAATGGAGGCTCAGAGTCTTAACCAGTGGACTGCCGGGGAAGTCCCTCATAAAATTTTTGAAGAGTGCAAAGTGTTGGCACTAGCCTACCCTCTCTATTTAAATCTAAGTTTACATAGGGACTTCCCGGGCAGTCCAGTGGTTAAGACTCTGAGCTTCTATTCCTGAGGGTAAGGGAGCCCTGGTGGGAGAACTAAGACTCTGCATGCCTCATGGTGTGGCAAAAAAAAAAAAAGAAAAAGCTGTATAAAAATTTTACAACAACAACAACAAAAATTTTACAACAAATATGAATAAACAGAAAATCGCTATTTTTTTCTCTTACAGTTGCTTTTAAGAAAGTGGATTCTGTTATAGAACAGATGTCAGTGGATGTGAACTGGTGACTCACGTACATGACGTCAGGGCTGTTTGCAGTGGTGACCAGCACGTACAGCTCAAACGCTATGTCCAGGATGTTGGTGAAGTACGGTGACCCTTCCACAGTCCTAAGATCCCTAAAGAGGAATCAGCGACACAGAGTGAAAAAAACCCACAGACATAAATGAAGCTGTGGTTTCTGACACCCTTTTCCCCTTGTGGAGCCCTCCTGGAGTGTCTGAACGGGGAAGACAGCCACTGGTGAACACACACATGGGAGAGTTCTCCGGCAGAAACTTCCAGAGCAGCCTGCTCACCTATCCCCGAAAAGCTTCAAGGCCATGAGGGAGAAAATCATCATACTGAAGAGGAACAAGAGGAACACGTAGAGAATGTCGGGCAGAGTGTTCCGGATGCTTCGGAAAGTCCTTCGGATCTGTGACAACAAAATTTCATTTCATTTACACACAATCAGCTAATTCTCTGCTAAAACAAAACCCCCACTGCCTTAGCAGATGCAGACTGGGATCATTTACACACAATCAGCTAATTCTCTGCTAAAACAAAAACCCGGCTTCCTTAGCAGATGCAGACTGGGATACGTTGTTTTATTTGCTTCGTCCTATCTGACTCTTTTGCAACCCCATGGACAGTAGCCCGCCAGGCTCCTCTGTTCAAGGGATTTGCCAGGCAAGAATGTTGGAGTGGCTTGCCATTTCCTTTTCCAAGGGATCTACCCAAACCAGGGATCTAACCCATGTCTCCTGCATTGGCAGGAGGATTCTTTACCACTGAGCCACCAGGGAAGCCAAACTGGTGTGTGTGCAGAGAATGGGTAAACAACAAGGTCCTACTGTATAGCATAGGGAACTGTACTCAATACCCCACGATAACTGCGCTCACACCCTACCCATGATGGAAAAGAACATGAAAAAGAATGTACATACAAATGTATAACTGAGTCACTTTATTGTACAGCAACAATTAACACAACTCTGTAATTCAACTACACTTCAGTAAAAAAAAAAATTTTTTAAACACCCTCTTATGTATCCTAAATCATATCCTTACCTGACGACTTTCAGGGAAGTTGATGAGGAAGACTGGCCTCAAGGCCCTTGACCATCGAACTCCGCGGATGTTAACAGCTTCCAGGGACCCATAGATGACCAGATCAATCAAGGTCAGCTGTGACAGACATGGGGCGGAGATGTCAATACTGCTAGAGGACTGAGGAAGTGCCATACAGACGCATGTTCACTGACCCAGGAGGAAGGTCATGATATATCACGGGAAAAGAACCACATTCATAGCATAAAAACAGAACATTAACAGCGGCTGTCATCCGAGAGTTCACTATGTGCCATGGCCTCTATAAGCTTTCCATAGACTATTCCACGCCCCCTGCAGAGGGTACCACTCCTGGATGGAAATGTTTGACATACAGAGAGGGAGATCACGAGGCCCCAGTCACACAGCCAGCAAGAGGGGCAGGCCTGGGACTGGACCCAGGAGGCTTGGTAACAGAGCCTCGGCAGTTACCAGCACTACCTACCACCATGTGGTACTTTTCTTCAGTTCCACATATGAGGCAGGTTTCTAGCCTAGTTCCCAGGTGGCACCAGTGGTAAAGAACCTGCCTGCCAATGCAGGAGATGCAAGAGACGCAGGTTCGATCCCTGGGTTGGGAAGATCCCCTGGAGTAAGAAATGGCAACCCGCTCCAGTAACTTTGCCTGGAGAATCTGCAGTCTACTGGTCTACAGTCCATGGGGTCGCAAAGAACTGGACAAGGCGGAGCATGCACACACACAACGGGATAGAAATATGCAGATTACAGAAAATTCTTATCAATCCTTATTAAGGTCAGTCTGTGATCCTGAGGATGGACAAAGGAAGAAGGACCCAGAGCAGTTTAGAAAAATGTAAGTTAAAAAAGAATAATCTACCATCATCAGAAATGTTAGATCAGTCCCTTTGGAGGCAAGGCACTGAGGACTGAGAAAGCTCAATCACAGTGGGAGAGAAAATACAGACTCAGAAAGAGGCTGGTGCTGGCCGCTGCACGGGGGCGCCACCTGGAGGGAGTCAGAGGGGTTATTCCAGGGCAGCAGGGGTGGCCGGACAGCTCACCAAGGGTCACGGTATCTGTGGAGGCTTCCTGGAGGAAGCACTCCCTGATGCAATCTTTTGCTGCTGTTGTTAATTAATTTTTAAATTTTTGGCTGCACAGGGTCTTCGTTGCCATGCTCAGGCTTTCTCTAGTTGCAGCGAGCAAGGGCTACTCTCTAATCGTGGTGCAGGGGCTTCTCACTGCAGTGGCTTCTCTAGTTGCAGAGCACAGGCTCCTAGGTGTGCAGGCTTCAGTAGCTGCAGCACATGGATTTAGTTGCCCCACCTTATGTGGAATCTTCCCGGACCAGTGATCGAACCTGGGTCCCCTGCATTGGCAGGCAGATTCTTAACCACTGGACCATCAGGGAAGTCCCCTTTGATGTAATCTTAAAGCAAATAAAAGCTTTAAAAGCACACAACTCTGAGCAGTCAAGAGCTGTGGCAGGCAGACACAGCAAAGGGACGCTCAGGAAGCAGGGATTCCTGGCAGTGGGGGCAGAGGGGAGCAGGAAGTGACAAGCCCTCAGACCGAGGGCAGGTAAATTTGAGGATCAGGCTACAAAGATAAGTCTTATTCCCAGAGCCTGGGGAGCCCAGAAAGTCTTTCAAATAAGGGGGATGGAGGTGAAGGAGTGAGACCCTTTTGCTTACAGATGCAGGACAGACCTGGACGGGGCACTCTGCACCCTCATCCAGTTCACTCTATACACCTCTGCGGAGTGCCTCTTCATGCAAGGCATTGTTCTAGCTCTAGAGAGAGAAAGCACTCAGAGCTCTCTGGAGGAAACCTGGATGAGACAGGGGCTGAGGGTGTGTGGGGTGGGGCTCTGAGGAGGTGGCGTGGGAGGGATGGCCGTGCAGGTCTAGGACAGGAGGACCTCCGGTGGGAGGGACACAGAGCCTCCGACACCGACTTTGGCTTTTCTTGGTGGGATTCGGGATGCTCTAAAGAAGGGAGCATGGTGACTGGGTTGGACTTGGGCTTGAAAAGTGCCCACGTGTCCATCATAGTCAAGGCTCTGTGCTGGAAGTCTTAGGAGATGAGGATGGACTTCCGACCCTGTCCCAGGAGGGGGTCATGCAGCAAACACAGCCTTGAAAGACGTACATGCTTTCCAACTCTTTTCTTTGTTTTTTTTTAAGTTTTCCCAGCCATCTCATCCTCCACCTTCCTGTGTCAGGCAATACTGTGTTATGGACTGAACTGAAGATGTCGTCACAAGTCCCATCTCAGATGGAGGGTTCTTGTACAGTAAGACACTCATATATGAATATGTTCTGTCCCAAGAGCGCATTTGTAAGTCCAACAAAGTTAGCCTAGGTACCCAATTATACACAGTACTTTACTATACAGTACTTTGCTGCTGCTGCTAAGTCACTTCAGTCGTGTCCAACTCTGTGCAACCCCATAGATGGCAGCCCGCCAGGCTCCGCCGTCCCTGGGATTCTCCAGGCAAGAACAGTGGAGTGGGTTGCCATTTCCTTCTCCAATGCATGAAAGTGAAAAGTCAAAGTGAAGTCGTTCAGTCGTGTCTGACTCTTAGCAACCCCATGGACTACAGCCCACCAGGCTCCTCCATGAGTGGGATTTTCCAGGTAAGAGTACTGGAGTGGGGTGCCATTGCCTTCTCCGATATAGTACTTTACTTTATTTTACTGTAATGGGGCTTCTTTGGTGGCTCAGAGGTAAAGAATCTGCCTGCAATGCAGGAGATGCAGGTTCCATCCCTGGGTTGGGAAGATCCCCTGGAGAAGGAAATGGCACCCTACTCCAGTATTCTTGCCTGGAGAATTCCATGGACAGAGGAGCCTGGTGGGCTTATAGCCCATGGAGTCGAAAACGAGTCAGACACAACTGAGTGACTAAACAACAACAGCTTTACTGTTGTAAAGGTTTATAATACTTTTCACATAAAATACATTTTACATAAAACACAAAAAATTAAAAAAAAAAAAAACCTTTTTAATCTTAGAGTACAGTACCTTGAAAAGTACAGCAGTACCAGTTACATCCCTGCTGCCTTTACGGTTGCTCATGGACATCTTGGGATTGAACTAAAGATACGTACAAACGTACTCTATACAGTGCTGTACAGAAAAGTACACAAAAGCACAGCGACTTGTAGAAGGTGCCCGCACATGACCACATACACCAGACACATGACCTCACTCACACGATCGGACGTGTGAACACAGGCTCATATCTTTGAAAGTCTGCAAGCTGCAGGTTCGTAGGTAGCGGACTCACTGTATTCATTTGTTAATAATAGGAAGTGAAGATATTTCTAAAAAAATGAGACCAGAGAGATAACTCTGTGTATTTCGGGAGTTCAGCACGTGTATGAAGGAAGTCAAAACAAATTGAGGAAGGGTGAGAAAAGATAGTGGACGCTCTAGGTTGAGGCCGGCTGGCTGCTGTGCTGAGATGCTAATTATAAAGTGCCCCCAGTTAATCACCGCCAGGGACCACTCTCATCACAGCAGCATTTCAGAATATGTCACCCTGCCTCACTTGGCATAAGCCCTTAGCTAGGGTCCTTCCAGATTATGCTGTGAAGCTCTATCACTCTTTCTTCTTTTCCTTTAACAAAGATGTGTTCCAACTATACTGTAACCTGCTCTTTTGACCTAATAAACAAGAAGCAATCTCTCCTTGATCACAGACACATAAGTGCATATAAGGCCATTTTAACAGATGTGGATGTACCGTATTTTATTTATCTCCTATTGTCAGGAGAAGAAGAGAAGCGAAAGGCAAAGGAGAAAAGGAAAGATATATCCATCTGAATGAAGAGTTCCAAAGAATAGCAAGGAGAGATAAGAAAGCCTGCCTCAGTGAACAATGCAAAGAAATAAAGTAAAACAATAGAATGGGAAAGACTAGAGATCTCTTCAAGAAAATTAAGGATACCAAGGGAACATTTCATGCAAAGAAGGGCACAATAAAGGACAGAAACTGTATGGATGGACCTAATAGAAGCAGAAAATATTAAGAAGAGGTGGCAGAATACACAGAAGAACTATACAAAAAAGATCTTAATGACCCAGATAACCACGACAGTGTGATCACTCACCTAGAGCCAGACTGAACTGCGAAGTCAAGGGGGCCTTAGGAAGCATCACTCTGAACAAAGCTACTGGAGGTGATGGAATTCCAGTTGAGCTATTTCAAATCCTGAAAGATGATGCTGTGAAAGTGTTGCACTCAATATGCCAGCAAACTTGGGAAACTCAGCAGTGGCCACAGGACTGGAAAAGGTCAGTTTTCATTCCAATCCCAAAGAAAGGCAATGTCAAAGAATGCTCAAACTACTGCACAATTGCACTGATCTCACATGTGATCAAAGTAATGCTGAAAATTCTCCAACCCAGGCTCCAACAGAACATGAATCAGGAACTTCCAGATGTTCAAGCTGGATTTAGAAAAGGCAGAGGAACCAGAGATCAAATGAGTTCCAGAAAAACACCTATTTCTGCTTCATACCAGACCACCTTACCTGCCTTCTGAGAAATCTGTATGCAGGTCAAGAAGCAACAGTTAGAACCAATGGACTGGTTCCAAATTGGGAAAGGAGTATGTCAAGGCTGTATATTGTCACCCTGGTTATTTAACTTATATGCAGAGTACCTCATGTGAAATGCCAGGCTGGATGAAGCACAAGTTGGAACACAGACTGCAGGGAGAAATATCAATAACCTCAGATATGCAGATGATACCACCCTTATGGCAGAAAGTGAAGAGGAACTGAAAAGCCTCTTGATGAAAGTGAAAGAGGAGAGTGAAAAAGTTGGCTTAAAACTCAACATTCAAAAAACTAAGATCATGGCATCTGGTCCCATCACTTCATGGGAAAAAGATGGGGAAACAATGGAAACAGTGACAGACTTTATTTTCTTAGGCTCCAAAATCACTGCAGATGGTGACTGCAGCCATGAAATTAAAAGACACTTGCTCCTGGGTTTGTCATAAACCTAGACAGCATGTTAAAAAGCAGAAACATTACTTTACCAACAAAGGTCCATCAAGTCAAAGCTATGGTCTTTCCAGTAGTCATGTATGGATGTGAGAGTTGGACCATAAACAAAGATGAGCGCCGAAGAATTGATGCCTTTGAACTGTGGTGTTGGAGAAGATTCTTGAGAGTCCCTTGGACTGCAAGGAGATCAAATGACTTAATCTTAAAGGAAATCAACCCTGAATATTCAATGGAAGGACTGATGCTGAAGCTCCCATACTTTGGCCACCTGATGCAAAGAACTGACTCCTTAGAAAAGACCCTGATGCTGGGAAAGATTGAAGGCAGGAAGAAAAGAAGCCAACAGAGGATGAGATGGTTGGACGGCATCATTGACTCGATGGACATGAGTTTGAGCAAGCTCAGGGAGTTGGTGATGGACAGGGAGGCCTGGCGTGCTGCAGTCCGTGGGGTCAAAAAGAATCAGACACACCTGAGTGAATTGAACTGAACCGACTGTCAGGAAATCCAGTTGTTTCCAATTTTTCAATACTAAGAACAGCTCAGCCATGACTAATCTTGTGGATGAATCTTTGAACACATCCTTCTTCCCTAAAGATCAAGTCCCAGGAATGGAAATATGGGAGCAAGCACTTGCACACAAAAGGCTTTTCCAAAGGAATAGCTAACCAGCCTTCCAGAAAAAACAACTGATTCTTCCCTCGAGTAAAGGATGACAAGATTGAAGGGATGAAAGGACTGAAATGTTTTCAATCTTGCTATGATTGTTTTACAGGCAAATGCACGGTCTTTTATTGTTGCTTTCATGTATAGTTCTTTTATGGGGGGTGGTATAAAGAGTGGCTTTATCTCTTTTCCAGGAAAAGGGGGAACACAGTAGGCTAGCCCCTCAAGAACCATGCCCTCCCACATGTATTTCTTAATTAGTCAAGTTAAACATTTTTTCTTATCTGCTAGTATTTACTTCCTCTTTCAGGAGATGCCATCACCAGTTTTCAGCACATATTTTTCATAGAAAAGTTGAGCATTTTTATTTAAAAAAAAATCAAAACATCTATTTGGTCTTTATGCTATACTGAACTATGAAAAAGCTAAGAAATAGTCAAATAATACATTAATCTTTCAATCACAATGATTGAGCAGCATTCATACAGATATACTATATATAGGTATATATAATACAGGTACTATGTTCCTGAACTTAAGTATGAATATACAGCAGGGAACAAAACGATCATGTTCATATGTGTAAATGCAATTCAGGGAAAAAGGAATGGAAGGATATATGCCGGACTTGGAACTAGCACTCTGTTCTGAGGCTGCCCTGCAGCACATTTTTTAAAACTGTGGTTTCTGTTTCTTTTTCCTTTAATTTGGAAGTGCCCTTGAAACATTAAAACTCTCACATCGTCACATTTTGCCCAATTTGCGCTTCCCTTGTGGTTTTCTTGCAGTTGTGCTGCTGGTGCTTGCTCTCCCAGCATCCGTCATTTTCCTGAACCCACTCAAACCTACCCAGTCTTTTCATACCTTCTGCCTTTGACCACAGCCTCTGGAAGGCACTGTAACCAGCACTCACCACTATGGTTACCATGACGCAGATGTTTTTTGTATCCTTCCAGAAGACCTTCTGAGGAGTGACCTTCGCAAAGTGAACCAGTCTCCCAAAGAAGGCAGTCAGACAGAGCACTTCTGCTATCGAGGTAACCTGTGGCAAAAAAACAGAGCTATGGCTTAATTCTCTCTTACTCCCTGACACCACCCTGTGAGCTGAGCAATGTCCCTCAGTTTTACTTGGGCTTCCCTGGTGGCTCAGATGGTAAAGAATCTGCCTGCAATGCAGAAGATGCAGGTTCAATCCCTGGGTCAGGAAGGCCCCCTGGCGGAGGCAATGGCAACCCACTCCAGTACTCTTGCCTGAAGAATTCCACGGACAAGGAACCTGGAGGGTACAGTTCATGGGTCATAAAGAGTTGGACACAACTGAGCAACTAACACTTGGCTTAATATTACTGAAAGTTACAGCAAAATTCTTAGCTGGTTGGAATGTTTTTTCTCTTAAAACGAAACCTGCCTCTCAACCACAAATCCCATGACCCAGCTGACAGGGTTTCCTGGAAGGGGTGGGGAGGGGCGTAAATCAGCATGCAGAGGACCCCCAGAAGGCATTCCTCAGAAAAGTGGGGCTCAGGGATTGGCAGAAACGGGCATCTGCTATGCTCTCAAATTCCCTGTGTTCATACTCAGAATAGACATCTAGAAGTTCAGTGTCTCTAATAATAACGCTCCAGAGATGTGTTTTGAAATGCCAGATCATTCCTTAGATCGCTGCCCTCCCAGCCTGCTGCCCGGATTTGGCTGGATGCTACCAGACCCACCTCGATGTCCTGACCATCTCCTCCTTGAGCTACAGGTATCAATTCCAAACTCCCACAGGCAGCTAGCTTTGCAGTCTGTGAGTGCAACTCATATTAATACTTTGCCTGCGGTTGCCAAGAGACAGTAAATCCTCCCTAACAGGAGTACTTCTCTCCATCCGTTGGGAGAGAAGAGCTCAGTGAGGGTGGAGGGAATGAACTTCTCAAGGGAAGGAGGAAGGGGGCTGGCTCTGGGCCCTGAAAGCAGCAGGTGGCACAATTTCTCCACCCCTGACCCCAGCCCTCATGAGCCCTGGGCTCAGATAGGGGCTGCAGCCCCTTCAAACTTTCTAGCTCTCAGCCTGTTCATCCTTGAGGGGCTATAGAGACTTACTGTCAAGACCAGGCTTACAAAAGGGCCTGGGGCATTCCAGGACACCCTGGCTCAAGATGAGATTTTCTTGGTAATGCTGCTGTTGTTCAGTCACTAAGTTGTGACCCCACAGACTGCAGCATGCCAGGCTTCCCTGTCCTTCACTATCTCCAGAGTTTGCTCTAACTCCTGTCCATCGAATCAGTGATGCCATCCAGCCATCTCATCCTATATCGTCCCCTCCTCCCCACCCATCCCCCATAATCTGACTTTAGAGATGTGAAGTGCAAACACTGGCTGAACAGATAGCCAAGCCCAAACTGTGTGTGAGCAATAATAAACAGCAGGGTGGGGACACAGAAGAGAGCTAAGGGGCTGAGAAGAGATCCTTGGGAGCGCACCTCATCCAGTGCCGGGCGGCGGGGGCCGGGGACCAGCTCTGTTCGGGTCTGTGAACGCACAGCTCTGCTTCTTCAGGTTTGGTGTTTGTTTTGACAGACACTGGGCTAAAAGTTTTCTGCCCAGAGACGTCATTAATTGTGACATCCTCATCAAACGGATACCACCAACCGTGGAAGCACCCATGGAAGACTGCCAACTTTGATGGCACCCAACAAACACAACTCTGATTTTTTACCTCCCTGTGCAGGGTCCTCCCCTGCTGACTCAGGGCTTGGGCATGTGATGGGCTCTGGGCACCTGGGCTTTGGCAAGTATGGTGTGAGCAGAGGTTGACGGTGCTTGCATGTTAGGATGCAGCTCCTTCTTAGACCCCCATCCACAGGGAGAAGCCTGAGCCACGGGGAGAGGCCGAGAGAGAGCAGAGCAGAGAGCAGGGGCACTCCAGCCCCGTGAGCCCCCAGCTGCCCACCAGACGCACTACCCCAGCCAAGAGAAAAATCTGCCCAGTTGAGCCAGTCACCCGCAGACTCATGGGAGGCAGGAAAACCTTGTTCTTTAAAGCAAGGGTCAAATGAACTTTGTCTGTCAAAGGACCAGACAGTAAATATTTTAGGCTTTGCAAGTCATACAGTCTCTGTCACATGTATACAGAGAGGCGAGAGCAGTGTGAGTCGGGAATTAATGTGGGCAGGTCATCAATTTATTACTTGGAACCCATCTGCAGTAGCTCGGTAATCTGATGCTTTACTTCAAAGCACCTATAAATAATGACTTATGACTATGAAAAGAGCTGGAAGTGTGGCAAGTACAAGACACATATTACACTATATGCTCACATTGTCTACTCAACATTAAGTAAACACGCCTTCAAACATCACTTGTCTGTGCAATGTGCCCTTGTACGCATTCTAAAGGAGATCAGCCCTGGGATTTCTTTGGAGGAACGATGCTAAAGCTGAAACTCCAGTACTTTGGCCACCTCATGCGAAGAGTTGACTCATTGGAAAAGACTCTGATGCTGGGAGGGATTGGGGGCAGGAGGAGAAGGGGACGACAGAGGATGAGATGACTGGATGGCATCACCAACTCGATGGACGTTGAGTCTGAGTGAACTCCGGGAGTTGGTGATGGACAGGGAGGCCTGGCGTGCTGCGATTCATGGGGTTGCAAAGAGTCCCACACAACTGAGCGACTGAACTGCACTGAACATATAGAAGACCCAAAACTGCCACTTTGTTTCCACTGTCTAGTGAGGAAAAGCATCAGCTCTGCAGAATTCTTCCAACCCCTCCCCCAGAAAGAAAAGGAAACCAAATTCATAGGTACTGAAAATCTGAGGGGAAGAATGCGACTGAATTCATCTGTGACAAAGTCTGATTAGCCGTTCTGTGCTGAGAGCTTACCAAGAAAGGGAGCGGGAACACGGCTGGTTCCTCAAAGAGGGCAAGCGCAAGGTTGACCCAAATGAAGAAGTAGGTGGCTGCCCGCATCGTCCAGTGGTTATAGAAGTGGTAAAGTCTGGAGCGGAGAAGAACAGAGGAAGTTACAAGCGAGAAGCAGAAGTTAAACGGCTACCCCGAGCCCCATTCGAAGAGGAGGAATAGGAGATAAACTACAAAGTCCAGGCTCTGACCACTCTCCTTTCAATCCTAAGGAGTGAGGGGTAGCGTTTGACTGAGTGCGCACTACAAAATGTTCACAACGAAAAAAGTCACCAGCTGTCGAAGTGCATTCTCTTAACAGTCTCAAGCTAGGATGAATACCCTCCTGGTGGGGTGTTGGGGACCCTGAAATGTCCTTTTGGAGGGCTGACACAGAGCAAGCCCTCAGTCAGAGTGACCTGTTATTAATATTACATGGCGCAGGGGCCTAACTGATTTATAATGTCTATCAGCCCATCTCGGCATGGTGGACCCAGAGAGATCCCGGGCACACGGTTCTCTTCTGTAGGGGGTATCCCCCAAACTGCCAGACGGCATCCAGGCATGAGGCATCCGCTGCTGCCTTTGGAGGTACTGACACCTCAGTCCTGGCGGTAAGATTTTTTTTTGTCTTATTCTGAGATGAATCTTTGGTTTTAGTTCGACCTTTAGGGAGTTAGGGAGAAAAAGCTGAATTGTCATGAAAAGAACCAACATATGAGTTCCATCAAAAGGCGATAGAAAGTAAAAGAACAAGTCTTCTTATCACGTGGGAAGCTCTAAGCGAGCGAGAAAGACGCCATGTTTCCCACGCGGATGTCTTCTCCCTGTCCCGGGTGTCACTCACTCGGTTATCTGACCTTGGCATGTGTGCTGAGCGCTTCCCGACCTGTGAGGACCGCGCTCTTAAAACGTGGGAGAACACCACCACTGGGGTTTGCCCGACGCTGCGCGCCATACCCCAAATATTGCTCCAAATATTAGTTGATACAGTGACTTTAGTTTGGGTTCAACTTCAAGAATATGAAGTGCTAAAGGACAGGCGACTCTAGGTTTAACACTGTTTCAAGTGTTGACAGTTGAACACCTGAATTACCTGATGGCCTGAGGGGATGTCTCAAACGGAACGTTTCTGTTGTACTGGGCGTCCGAGACATAGGCAGCTGCCAGGAGAAGCTCCTGGTCCTCAGTGGGAGAAAGAAAGGGGAGAACAAGTCAGAGCCAGAAGGGACACTGGGCTTTTCTGTTTGTAAGTACTGAGCGCGAAAAGAAAGCCCTCTTCTCCTCTCCCCCACCCCCACGCTGCCCCCACCCACGCAAGGAGGAGCTAGCATTAATGCCCCACCCCCGCAGGGAGGAGCCAGCATTAATACCCGCACCCCCAACAGGGAGGAGCCAGTATTAATATCCCCACCCCCCCTGCTGCGCCCACCCCCACAGGGAGGAGCCAGCATTAATACCCGCACCCCCCCGCAGGGAGGAGCCAACATTAATGCCCCCACAATCGCAGGGAGGAACCACCATTAATGCCCCCACCCCCACGCTGCGCCCACCTCCCACAGGGAGGAGCCAGCATTAACGCTGCGCTTGGTCGCCTCCAGGTGCTTTCTGGGCAGTGAGAAGCCTGCTTAGCGTTCGGGAATTCAAATACAGGCTCTCAGAGGAGGAGATGAAAACCACCTGGGTAATACAGCAGATTCTTTACTGTCTGAGCCACCAGGGAAGCCGCATAGATCTATTAATAAATGTGCTTAAATGGTATATTTCTACGTTCATATTGGGCTTCCCAGGTGGCCCTAGTAATAAAGAACCCGCCTGCCAATGCAAGAGACCTAAGAGATGAAGGTTCAGTCCCTGGGTCAGGAAGATCCCCTGGAGGAGAGCATGGCAACCCACTCCAGTATTCTTGCCTGGAGATTCCCATGGATGGAGGAGTCTGGCGGCTGCGGAATATGGGTTCACAAAGAGTTGGACATGACAGCGTCTGAACACATTCATACACCAAGACTCAAACTATAGACTTTAAATATGTATGGTTTGGTGCATATTAATTATAGTTCAATGAAGTTGTTAAAAATTGCCCTCCCCCCTTCAACAACAATAACAACAAAAAACATTTGGATTAAAATTTGATGTGGAACAATAATCTCACAGGTGAATTAACTGCTATAAGAATATAACATCTACTGATTCACATGCATTCTCAGGGGTCTCAGGGGTCTTAAAGACAGGTCATTAAAGCCTAAGAAACATCATATAAATGTGTTAAACAATTACTACATATTTTCTTTTGTGCAGTTAAAAAATATTTTAGTAGAAAACCTCGGAGAAGGCAATGGCAACCCACTCCAGTACTCTTGCCTGGAAAATCCCATGGATGGAGGAGCCTGGTAGGCTGCAGTCCATGGGGTCACGAAGAGTGGGACACTTACTGAGCGACTTCACTTTCACTTTTCACTTTCATGCATTGGAGAAGGAAATGGCAACCCACTCCAGTGTTCTTGCCTGGAGAATCCCAGGGACGGGGGAGCCTGGTGGGTTTCTGTCTATGGGGTTGCACAGAGTCGAACACGACTGAAGCGACTTAGCAGCAGCAGCAGCAGCAGAAAACCTAATATCAATTATTGTTCTGTGGAATATCTTGAACCTTCAGGAACACTAGGGTTCCCCACGACATGCTTAGACAGCTATAATATTTTAGTTATAAAATAGCTGGCATCAGCAAACGTTGGTTTTTAATGAACACATTAATTTTAAGAAAATTCCATTAAGCTCCTAAAAGATCACACTGGGACAGCAAAGAATTCTGATACCAAAGTTTTTTTAAAGAAAATATTTAAAGTGAAATCTCTTAAAGACATTAAGAGATTTTTAAAGATGATGAGGGAGGGACTTCCCTGATGGACCAGTGGCTAAGACCATGTGCTCCCAATGCAGGAGACCGGGGTTGATCCCTGGTCAGGGAACTAGATTCTACATGTAGCAACTAAGAGTTTGCATGTCACAACTAAAGATCCTGCGTGCCACAACTCAGACCCATTGCAAATTAATTAATTAATTTTTTTAAAAACGATGAGGGAACTCCCTGGTGGCCCACTGTTAAGACTCTACACTTTCACTGTTCAGGTTAGTTCTCTAGTGATCACTGGTCAGGGAACTAAGATCCCACATGCCACACGACTCGGCCACACACACACATACAAGAAAATCTTTCCAGTCCCAGGGCAACCCTTTGTCCACAAATATAAACAGTTTGACAGCTACTAATTTGAGGGCAATCATCCATACAGCCTCCAGGTGGAGAATGGAAAAAAAAAAAACATTGTTGCTGTTAAGTCGCTCAGTCTGTCCAACACTCTGCAACCCCATGGACTGCAGTACGCCAGGCTTCCCTGTCCTTCACCATCTCCTGGAGTTTGTGCAAACTCATGTCCATTGAGTCGGTGATGCCATCCAACTATCTCGTCCTCTGACGTCCCCTGCTTCTCCTGCCCTCAATTCTTCCCAGCATCAGGGTCTTTTCTAATGAGTTGGCTCTTCATATCAGGTGGCCAAAGTAATTTCTCAGGCGATTGGGCCCTGGGGCTACCTCCCTCAGACCCCACCCAGACTCCCTGCAATGAATATGTAAGCATCGTGGCACCCCATCCAAATGACCCCTTGCCAGCCAGACTCATGCCTGTCATTTTTAAATACGCTTACACTTTCATAACAGCTAACTTACATTAATGTTCCAAAGCTTTCCCATTCTTAACGGCTATTCTGTTTCTGACACCTGTCTCTTCTTAGGATTCCATCTGCTCTGTCCTCTGGTTTTTCTTGTCTTCCTTCCCTCCATCCCATGTGTATATGACTTCTGCCCATTTGTGCTTGGGACGAAGTACTCTCAACAGGCAGAGTTACGGTACATGAACATTCTCACCTGTATTAAGCCCATTTGTATCCTCCTTGTAAAATGAATGACTTTTCATCCAACCCAAGAATGTGGCTTATGTTAGATATGCCATTCCAAAACTGCATATACTTTTCAAGTTTACATGGGAATCACTACCCAGGTGGCATTCATGGTAAAGAACTCACCTGCCAATGCAGGAGACATAAGAGATGTGGGTTCAACCCCTGGGTCAGGAAGATCTCCTGCAGGAGGGCATGGAAACCCACTTCAGTATTCCTGCCTGGAGAATCCCATGGACAGAGGAGCCTAGTGGTCTAGAGTCCATAGGGTTGCAAAGAGTTGGAAACAATTGAGCCAACTTAGCACGTATGCGTGCCCATGTCTACTGTGAAAATGGCAAAGACTGGATATCAGGCATTCCTCCAGACAAGCTGAAAAGTGGCTTCATATCTCAAAACAGTAGCCCCAGTCTAGGGGAGACACCGCTGACTGCCTGGACAATAGATCTCACCTCCCAGGCACAATACAATCACCCTCAGAAAGTTTGCTTGTAAAGATCTTCCAGCCCAGACCAATTACATCGTTCTCTGGGAGGTGGGACCCAGCGCTGAACTTTTAAAGCGGCCAGGGGATTCCAATGTGCAGTCAATATCAAAACATCACTGGTCTAAATATGGCCATTTTACTACTGTTTCTCATAGGTTTTGTATTTTCATGGCACTTGGACAATAATTGACTTCTGATTTTTTTTTTCTTCCCTTTTCTCAAAGCCATGACATTTCCTTTCCACTCCCCAAGACTTAAAAACATGTGTAAGAGTTTTACATTTTCTCCTCCTACCCTCCCCACTTTGTAAGCCTCCCTTCTGAGGAAGGTGAATAATTTAAATCCCCCAGGGCAAGAGGGAGGAGGGTGTCCAGGAGGGAGGGGGAGATGGAGTCCAGAAATTCCAGTGGAATGAACAACTAGAAGCTCCAGATACCTTTAAGTTCAGAAACCCTGATAAAACCGAAGCTGTTGATAAACGTGCTTTGAGAAATGCCAAGGGATCTTCCTGGCAGTCTATTGGCTGAGACTTCACCTTCAAATGCAGGGGTTGCAGGTTTGATTCCTTCTTGGGGAGCTAGGATCCCACATGCCTCACAGCCAAAGAAAACAAAACATAGAAGCAGAAACAATATTGTAACAAGTTAAATGCTGTTGTTTAGTTGCTAAATCTAAGTCAGGAGTCTGACTCTTTTGTGACCCCAAGGACTGTAGCCCACCAGACTTCTCTGTCCATGGGATTTCCCAGGCAAGAATAATGGAGCAGGTTGCCATTTCCTTCTCCAGAGGATATTCCTGAGAAGAGAGCGAACCCAGTCTCCTGCAATGGCAGGTGGGTGGTTTACCACTGAGCCACCAGGGAAGCCCCAACAAGTTCAATAAAGACTTTAAAAATGGTTCACATCAAAAAAAAAAATTCAAAGAGAGAAAAAAGCCAATATGTCTTATTTAGATATAGAAGAAAATTTATAAAACTTAAGGTAAAGAGAAGTTACCATAAATTTCAAGCAAAGTGCTTCTCCTTGTCTGTTTTCCCGTGTCATTAGAAACACTATCCCCTCTCTCTGTCTCTCTCTCTGCCTTCCTTCTCTGCTCCCATAGGGCACTCTGATGTCCAGAATACAGCAGATCATTGCTTCCCTATGCACCTCACTCAAACCTTCAGTCAACAACACTGCCTGGTGTGCCCACAGAATCAAACGTCAACTCCCTGGCTTAGCCCTTAGGGCCTCTCCCTTCTGCCTTGGCTCCCTCACTTTCCCTACAGGAATCCCCTTCTCTGGCCCAAACTGATGGACTGACTGTCCCACTCCCAGCTCCACACCCACGCCTGATCCCTTGCATGCCTAAAGCCAGGAATATCCTTTCCACCCTCCTCCATGGGGACCCATCTCAAATTTCACTTTCTCCTTGAGGACTGCCAACACCAGCAGCTTCCATTTCCATGTGGGAAGACAGCCAAGGGATGCTTTCGAAGTGTATGGTGAGTGTTCCATACAAAGAAATGGCTTCTGAGGCTAACCTAGGCACAGCAGCCTGGGCAGGAAAGGCGAGAATATCAGTGACCACTTGGTGTGGGTATAAACGAATCGTGTGCCTCCATGCAGAAAGCAACAGCCTAAGGGCCAAGGGCAGCCTGAAGATATGTTTTGTTTGGCCTAGAGAGTGCTTTCTGGATGCTGGCTACTGATTCAAATTTTTTACAAAACCGGAGCCAACACAAAAATGTGAACTTCTGGTTTCTCTTCAAAGGATCATAACATCCGGCCATGTTGGGTTGTACTGCAATAAGTTTTTGCAACCCGCCCTGATACTCGGTCACCTGAAGGAACGCTTAGTATTTTCCCCAATTTTGTGGGTTAGCCAGGCAGTCCTTCTAGTCAGGGCCAACTTGGCTGGTCTCTGTGGTCATCTGGGGCTAGATGGTCTGGAACCAGCTGCGCTCACACATCTCGGCTGTGTGCACCGCGCAGCAGGCTGGCCAGGGCCCTTTCCTACGTGGTCGCTGGGTCCCAGAAGCATCTGGAGAACACACACCAACGCTCAAGTAATTTTCATACCTCTGCTTGCGTCACATCTGCCAACCTTCCACTGGCCAGAGCAAGTTTCATGGCCAGTGGTCTCAAGGGTTGGAGAAACAGACTCTACCTCCTGATGTGAGGGGTTGCAAAGGCCCATTGCAGAGGGGGAATAGATCCAAGATGGAGTGTGTGGCCATTTCTGCAATTGATAGCCCACGTGGCACAACCAACTGGACGTGGGGAGCTGTGGTCCTCACTGTCCAGAGGACGTGCCCTCCGGGTCACAAGCCCCAGTCCCCTCCCCAGCTGGATTGTTCCCGTCCAGGTCACTCCTTTTATGTTGCTCCCTGGGCCCTGTGGACATTTCAGCTCGTGACCACACCTGATGTAGGGTTTCCCAGGGGATGCAGTGGTAAAAAACCTGCCTGCCAGTTCAGGACCCAAGAAATGCACATTCAGCCCTTGGGTTGGGAAGTTCCCCTGGAGGAGGAAATGGCAACCCTCTCCAGTGTTCTTGCTTGGAGAATCCCATGGACAGAGGAGCCTGGCGGGCTGCAGCCCGTGGGGTCGTGCAGAACGAGACAGGACTGCAGACACATGCATGAGTTGATCTCTACCTGATTTAATGAACACCTTCCCAAGCCCTCCTGGTCACTGCCCTTTCCTCTTGCAAGGAACCTCTCTGAAAATTGCTATAAGGGAACACCAGTGAACCAAGAGCCCCCAGACAGGGTGAGCTAAGAGTTGGGATGAACAGGTTTAAGAACATTAAAAAAAGAAGCACACGAAGTATCAAGAGGTAATCACACAGAGGCACAAGGAAACAGCCTAGGACTGTTCTCAGCCTTGGCTGCCCTTTCGATACTTAGTAGCTTTAAAATTACTGTTGCTGGGACTTCTCTGCTGGTCCACTGGTTAAGACTCCAGGCTTCCAATACACAGGGTGTGGGTTTGATCTCTGGTTGGGAAGATCCTGCATTCTGCAAGGTGCAGCCAAAATCAGGAGAAAAAATTACTATTGCCCAGGCCACACCCAGGTCAATTAAATCAGAATCTCAAGGTAGAGTTTAAACCCAGATAATTTCCTTTTTTAATTAATTAATTTATTTTTAATTGGAGGGTGATTGCTTTACAATATTGTGTTGGTTTCTGTCATCTATCTACACGAATCAGGCATAGGTATACATATGTCCCCTACCCCTTGAACCTCCCTCCCATCTCCCACCAAACCGAGATACGTTTCTAAAAACTCCCCGGGTAATTCTGCCCAACAGTAAGGCTGAGAATCACTAGAATCAGATTATTTCTATTTCAAAACTGAAAGTATTGGTCAAAGCACCAGAATGGCTTGCCATCTCAGTTCGGTTGCTCAGTCATGTCCGACTCTTTGTGACCCCATGAATCGCAGCAAGCCAGGCCTCCCTGTCCATCATCAACTCCCGGATTTCACTCAAATTTATGTGTCATCGGTGATGCCATCCAGCCATCTCATCCTCTGTCGTCCCCTTCTCCTCCTGCCCCCAATCCCTCCCAGCATCAGGGTCTTTTCCAATGAGTCAAATCTTCGCATGAGGTGGCCAAAGTATTGGAGATTCAGCTTTAGCATCAGTCCTTCCAATGAACACCCAGGACTGATCTCCTTCAGAACGGACTGGTTGGATCTCCTTGCAGTCCAAGGGACTCTCAAGAGTCTTCTCCAACACCACAGTTCAAAAGCATCCATTCTTCAGCGCTCAGCTTTCTTCATAGTCCAACTCTCACATGCATACATGACCACTGGAAAAACCATAGCCTTGACTAGATGGACCTTTGTTGGCAAAGTAATGTCTCTGCTTTTGAATATGCTATCTAGGTTGGTCATAGATAACTTTCCTTCCAAGTGTCTTTTAATTTCATGGCTGCAATCACCATCTGCAGTGATTTTGGAGCCCAAAAAAATAAAGTCTGACACTATTTCCACTGTTTCCCCATCTATTTCCCATGAAGTGATGGGACCAGATGCCATGATCTTAGTTTTCTGAATGTTGAGCTTTAAGCCAACTTTTTCACTCTCCTCTTTCACTTTCATCAAGAGGCTTTTTAGTTCCTCTTCACTTTCTGCCATAAGGGTGGTGTCATCTGCATATCTGAGGTTATTGATATTTCTCCCGGCAATCTTGATTCCAGCTTGTGCTTCTTCCAGCCCAGCGTTTCTCATGATGTACTCTGCATGTAAGTTAAATAAGCAGGGTGACGATATACAGCCTTGAAGTACTCCTTTTCCTATTTGGAACCAGTCTGTTGTTCCATGTCCAGTTCTAACTGTTGCTTCCTGACCTGTATATAGGTTTCTCAAGAGGCAGGTCAGGTGGTCTGGTATTACCATCTCTTGAAGAATTTTCCACAGTTTATCGTGATCCACACAGTCAAAGGCTTTGGCATAGTCAATAAAGCAGACATAGATGTTTTTCTGGAACTCTCTTGCTTTTTCAGTGATCCAGCAGATGTTGGCAATTTGATCTCTGGTTCCTCTGCCTTTTCTAAAACCAGCTTGAACATCTGGAAGTTCACAGTTCACATATTGCTGAAGCCTGGCTTGGCAGCCAAAAGCAATACCAGGCAGAAAAGGGTTCTAAAAAACTGCTTCAAAGGAGAGGACAGAAATGCATTTCAGGTGACTAGGCAGTTTCTTATTAAGTGACCCCAAACTAACTTTTAAAAAGGTTAACCAGGTCAGACTGGTACCTAGTGTCTGAGGTCTGAGCTGCAGTTTAATGACTTAGTCGATACTGTTATCTCAGAAACTAGGGTTCTGCTGACAGTGACCTGTTGGTACCAGGCTCTTCATCTGCTCTGCCTGCTCCAGGCTGACCCCTGCAGGCATGCATTAAGCTTATGTCTCACTCAGGACTCAGCCGGGACTCTGGGCTGTTTTCAGCCCTCCTGGCATTTCTAGAGGCCTGCAGTTACTTTTTTACATTCTTTAATTTTGACAACAGTCTCAAAAGATTTTCCTGTTGCAGAAGACTGGTGCTCACCGTCAGCGTCATCAGTTTGCGGAATGAGGGGAGCAAGACCTGGGTTGGGCCGGAGCCAGGGACCAAGAATCCTTTTCCTTCTCTTCCTTCTTGACCTGCTTTTCTCTGCTTAATCCTTTAAGGGACAGGGGACATGGTAGAATCTGCCTGTTGGAAGTTGCCAAGCCCCTTTGAGAGGCCAGTAGGCCAGGGAGCACTGGGGGAACAGGGCATTTAACCCCACCCAGAAGCCTGCCCCTTGGACCATCCTGAGCAGGCTGCAGGGGCCACATAGCTGAAGCGAGGAGGAAGGGGAAGACTTCTCCATACACTCAAGGAGACAAAGGACTAAAACGCCTATCACCTCCCACACACCTGCAGGAGTAAAGGACACGCCTCCGTGTGCCAAGCAAGGCGCCCTGGGCCTCACCGACACCGTCTTCTCCAGACGGGTGTGATTTATCACCGCCAGCCTTACAAAGTGGGAAACCAGAGACTTCCAGCGTCTTGTCATTCACATCTAAAATTTCCTGACTCAGAGCCGAGGCTCTTTCCATTGGCGCCCTGCCTGCCTCTCCACTGAGTTCTTGTTCAGGGAAAGGAAACAGCCCGAGAAGAACTCTTTCCAGTTTCCAGTCTTCCCAAGCTCAGGCGGTCTGGGTGAAAGCAGAGCTGAGCGACTGCGCAGCGCGTCTTCCCGGCCGCAGGGATCCGAAGAGCCAGGGCGACAGCAGCGCTCCCCGCCTCACATCCTCCAGCCTCCCAGGCTTTCCCCTTGCGGCGGGACCCTCGCTTGGCTTCCTGCCGCCATGGAGCTCCGTGCTGCGGGCACGGGCCACCCAGACCCGGGGGCGCGCCACACGGAGACAGGATCCCCAACACGCAGCCGGAGCGCCGATCCCAGCTTGGCCCCGGCCTCCGGGTACGGGCTTGACAACTCCAGTAACGACCCGAACGCGCGGGGCTGAGGCCAGGGGCACGGCGCCTCTGCGCTCCAGCGGCGGTGCGCCTCCCGCACCCGAGCACCCAGAGGACCCAGAGGACCGAATAAGCCCGGGGGCGGAGGGGCTCTGCAGCCGCATCTCCATCCCGGGGCCCTCGTTTCCAGCGGCTGGTACTGGCTGGGCTCGGGGTCGCTCTCCACCCAGGAGTCCCGAGGACCGCGGACGCGGGGCTGGGGGCGCTGCCGTCCGCGCGCAGCCACCAGCCCTCGGGGCACCCTTACCTCCAGGTCGGGCGGCTCCTCGGAGGACGACGGGCGCGAGTGATGGGTCCCCGCGGCTCGGCTGTTCCCGGGCATCGCGGCGGCGACGCGCGGGGCAGGGATGGGGCAGAACGGGGTCCCGGGCAGCGGACTCAGCCCTCGGGCTGCTGGAGGCACGGGCTTGGCGCGCTTCGCACGGCCCTTCGCGTGACTGCGGCGGAGCCCCAAGGGTGGAGGATTGGCGGCGGGCGCGGCGGGTCCCCGGCTCTGGCCCCTTCCCGCCCTGCCCCCGGAGTAGTGCTGGAGCCGGGGGCGGGGACGCAGTCTCGTCCGGGGCGGGGGCGGTGGGGGCGGGACGCTAGGGGCTCAGCGGATCCGAGGGGCAGTGCGGGGTTAGAGGCTAAGCTGGAGAAGGGTCCCAGCCGTGCGCCCTGGGCGTGTGACTGCGCTTAGCTTTCTGTATCAATAAAATAGGAACAAGACCTTCCTCCCAGGGTTGTTGCGAGAATTAAAGGAGTTACTGTATTCAGTTGCTGCCACTGGCAGCTGCCCGGTAAATTATGTTTCCTTCCGACTGGAACCCCCTGGAGAGCTGGGTGTGGACCCAGAGAAGGGCCTCCTGGGGCAGATACCTCTGAGAAGGGGTGTGCTAACCTTCCTCCCTTCCCTGGTGCACCCCAGTGTCAGCCTGGCCAGGAACTTGGGGTTACCAGAGCCTCTGAATTTGGAAAGAAAGCAGATTTTCATGAGACTATTCCTGATTTTTTTTAATGTTGGGATGAATTTTAAAATAATAATAATAAATGTTTACATGGGTTTTTGTTTTTGTTTTTGTTTTTGTTTTTGTTTTGCTTGTAGGGCAGGCAGTGCTGGGCTCCTGCACCAATGAACTTCACTGAAAAGTGAAAGTGTTAGTTGCTCAGTCCTGTCTGACTCTTTGTGACCCCATAGACTGTAGCCTGCCAGGCTCCTCTGTCTATGGGGTTCTCCAAGAATACTGGAGTGGGTTGCCATTTCCTTCTCCAGGGGACTCTTCCCGGACCAGTGATCAAATCCCTCTCTCCTGCGTTGGCAGGTGGATTCTTTACCACTGAGCCACCAGGAAAGCCCAAGAAATTCACTAATACTTCTCAAAGGAGGAAGAAGCCTGGCAGGGCAGGGACTGACCCTGGTCACCTAGCAAGAGGCACAGTGTTCCTTTGGGCTCATCAGGACTACTCTGTGCTTGGTACTGATGGATGCCAAGGTCCAGGTAGGGTACTGTGGTGGGCAGAATTATCACCCACCCACCCCAAGATTCCAGATCCTAATGCCTAGGACTGCGAATCTGTCACTTTACTCCTCTAAAGCAGGAGTCCCCAACCTTCCAGATCTCATGCCTGATGATCTGAAATGGAGTTGATGTAATAATAATAGAAATGAAGTCGCAATAAATGTGTCCCCACACCATCCCACCACCCCATCTGTGGAAAAGTTGTCTTCCATGAAATTGGTCCCTGGTGCCAAAAAGTTTGAGGACAAATGCTCTAAAAAGACTTCACAGTACTGTTACTAATCAGTTGATCTTAAAACACAGATTGTCCTGGATTATCTAAAGTCACTCAGTGCAATCACAGGAGCCCTTAGAAACAGAGGAGGAACGCAGAACGAGAGGTGAGAGATGGTGGTCCTGGAAGGACTCGGTGTGCCTGATGGGAATGCTGCTGTCCTGAAGATGAAAGGGAGCTACAAGGAACCGAATCTGCCATCAATTTAAATGAGCCTGAATGGGAATTCTCCCCAGAATCTCCAGGAAAGAACACACCAACTTTGTTTCAGTGGCTTGAGACTCAGAGCGTAGAATCCAGCCATGCCTTCCTGGACTTCTGACCACAGACTGCGCTAATACGTCGATGTTCATTTAAGCCCCTGAGTTTGTGGCACTTGGTTACATGCAAGAGAAAATGAATATAGGACCCTAGACTGCTTTTCAATGCCAGAGTCAAATTCTTGCGGTGAGGCTGGCCTGCAGTGAGAAGGGCAGGTGGCCCCAGATCCTTAGTAGGCATGCTGGGCACTGCATTTGCCACCATCCACCTCTTCTGGTTTTCCCCCCCTCAATTCAAGCTTTACACCCTCTGGGAGGCCCTTCCTCAACTTCTCCCAGCAATGGATCACTTCCTCTCTGTGGTCCCATGCTCTTCATGAAAACAGCCATGTGGTACCTCAGTTCTTCTATTTGTATACGTTGTCACACACCACCGGGCCACCAGCACCTGGTGGAGGAGGGACTGGGAACCGTGATGTCTGAATCTCCAGTGCCTGGCACAGAGCAGGCACGTGGCAGGTAAGTGAAATGCAAAAACGGAATTCATAGCAGCTTGTGGCCAGTGGTTCTTGTTTATAGGGTGTCTGCAATAATGAGTTCTTGTCACTGTTTATTGTGTGGATTACCCTAAAACTCTCTACATGTTCTTGAGAAAAGACAGTGATTCTATTTCTATCCAAAATCATGAGTATGGAATGGTTGTTTTATGGTGGGGTCTTTTAAAATGGCTTTTCATCAGTACAGTGTAAATGCGCGCATTGTAAAGCAGAAGAGTGAAAGTGAGCTCTCTCAGTCGTGTCCGACTCTTTGTGACCCCGTGGACCGTAACCTACCAGGCTCTTCTGTCCATGGGATTTTCCAGGCAAGAATACTGGAGTGGGTTGCCATTTCCTTCTCCAGGGGATCTTCCCGACCCAGCAATCGAACCCGGGTCTCCTGCTTTGCGGGCAGACGCTTTACCATCTGAGCCACCAGGGAAGCCCTTTTAAAGTAAAAACAACTCATCAAAGATAACCATGGTTAGTGCATTTCGGCGAGCAGCCTTCTCCGCGTCTCTCTACGTGTGCACACAAACATACATGTATGCGGTTCTGTGTACATGAGGTTATATTCTACCCTGAAGATGCTGTTGATCTTCTATCTACATCCTTCCTACCCAGGAACCCAGAATCAGGCCAGACTTCTACCCTCACTAGAGGAGAATCCTTAATGAGGATTCTCACTAAGAGAATCTATACAGGCTAATCTATACAAGGTGTTTCCTGCCAACAGTTACCAAGGGAAGAATGTAACTTAAGGTAGCTCAACCCATGATCCAGCAATCCCACTGCTGGGCATACACACTGAGGAAACCAGAAGGGAAAGAGACACGTGTACCCCAATGTTCATCGCAGCACTGTTTATAATAGCCAGGACATGGAAGCAACCTAGATGTCCATCAGCAGATGAATGGATAAGAAAGCTGTGGTACATATACACAATGGAGTATTACTCAGCCATTAAAAAGAATACATTTGAATCAGTTCTAATGAGGTGGATGAAACTGGAGCCTATTATACAGAGTGAAGTAAGCCAGAAGGAAAAACATAAATACAGTATACTAACGCATATATATAGAATTTAGAAAGATGGTAACAATAACCCGGTGTACGAGATAGCAAAAGAGACACCGATGTAAAGAACAGTCTTATGGACTCTGTGGGAGAGGGAGAGGGTGGGAAGATTTGGGAGAATGACATTGAAACATGTAAAATATCATGTAAGAAACAAGTTGCCAGTCCAGGTTCGATGCACGATACTGGATGCTTGGGGCTAGTGCACTGGGACGACCCAGAGGGATGGTATGGGGAGGGAGGAGGGAGGAGGTTTCAGGATGGGGAACACATGTATACCTGTGGCGGATTCATTTCGATATTTGGCAAAACTAATACAATTATGTAAAGTTTAAAAATAAAATTAAAAAAAAAAAAAAAGGCATGGGCTGGGCTTCCCTGGTGGTTAAGAACCCGCCTCTCAATGCAGGGGACACTGGTTTGATCCCTGGTCTGGGAAAATCTCACATGCTGCCGAGCAGCTAAGCCCATGTGCCACAACTGCTGAGCCTGTGCTCCGGAGCTCAGGAGTCACAGCTTCAGGAGCCTGCCCACCTGAGATCCCATGCTCCACCGCAAGAGAAGCACCAAAACTGGAGAGAAGCCTCTGCTCGCCACACCTAGAGAAAGCCCACTCTCAGCAATGAAGAACCCCACACACAGCCTGAAAATACTTTTAAAAAAGCTATTGGCTTGAGAGCAAAGACTTTTTCTCTCTCTTCCCTCCCTTTCTATAAGTGTAAATTTTTAAAACTCAAGAAACACATTTTCCTAATGGCCACTGACAACCGTCTTCCAGCCAGCCTTGGGTAAGGATGATGCTGTGGATGGTAGAGCAGAGAGATATATACAGGCATCCAGGTCTCTGAGGACCTTGTGGAGAGACTGCTTTTTGGTACCTCCCTCCTTACAACTGTCTAACTGTTGTAGGAAGGGGGACCCCTTCCAGGGCCCGAAACTGGGCTCTTGTCTAACACTCGGAAATGCATTGTCCGAGGAGACGCATGTGCTGACAAAGCAAGAGATTTTATTGGGAAAGGGCACCTGGGTGGAGGGCAGTAGGGAAAGGGAACCCAGGAGGACTGCTCTGCCGCGTGGCTCGCAGTCTCGGGTTTTATGGTGATGGGATTAGTTTCCGGGTTGTCTTTAGCCAGTTATCTGACTCAGAGTCCTTCCTGGTGGTGCACACCTTGTTCAGCCAAGATGGATGCCAGAGAGGATTCTGGGAGGTGGTCTGACATGTGGTGTCCTCTTTTGAACCTTCCTGAACTCTTCTGGTTGATGGTGGCTTATTAGTCCCGTGTTCCTTACCAGGACCTCCTGTCATAAAACGCATGCAATGGTTACTATGGTGCCTGGCCAGGGTGGGCAGTTTCCATCAGTGTGCCTCCCCTAACATAAGCTTTGCCCTTAGAATGGTGTGTGTGTGTTAGTTGCTCAGTCGTGTCCAACTCTTTGTGACCCATGGACTGTATCCCGCCAGGCTCCTCTGTCCATGGGATTCTCCAGGCAAGAATACTGGAGCGGGTTGCTATTCCCTTCTCCAGGGGATCTTCCTGACCCAGAGGTCGAACGTGGGTCTTTCTCCTGAACTGCAGGCAGATTCTTTACCAACTGGGCCACCAGGGAAGCCCAGGCCCTGAGAATTATGTGAGCTATATCATAGGACTCAGGAGACAAAATGTGGTAGACCTCTATGGCTGATGTGGCGGGGGTTCGGGGGGGAGGCAGTGGAAGCAAGATAGTTAAGGGTGGTAGTATCCTGCAAGGAGTTTGATCTCTTTTGTATACAATTTTAAAAGGATGCATATACCTCTATTTTCTGATAAATGCATAAAGTATTTTCCTGAAAGGATACATCAGGAAACTGTAATCGGTTTGCCTTTGAGCACAAAACTGAAACAACAGGGAAAATAGAAACATGAAGTGAGAAGAACTTTTTTTCCTCTCATTTTACACTTTTCAGTAAGGTTTCATTTTCACTCTATTACTATCACGTGTTTGCACATCATAAAATTCACAAGGATGAGGGATGGAACTTAAGTGGCAATTTTGGATGTTTAATGAAAGAATATTTTCTGTAATGGAAAAGATTAACATTGATGATTATGTCTGAAAATGCCTGTTCCTGGCAGCATCTCTGCTAGTAGGGAGAATATACATTTGCAGGGTAAGAAGGAATTCAGTTTAGAAAGCACTGCTTTTAGAGGCCAGCTGAAACAAAGCATTCACCGTGTTACAGCCTTTTGGAGTACTGAATTGGTTTACCAGAGTGACCATAGAAGTGCCGCAGACTGGGGAGGTGGGGGACTTCAACAATAGAAATTTGTTTTCCCACTGTCCTAGAGGCTAGAACTTCAAGTTCAAGGTGTTGGCAGGTTGGTCTCTTCTGAGGCTTCTCCCTTTGGCTTGTAGATGGCCATCTTCTCCTCCTTGTGTCTTGACATGGGTTCCCGCTCTGCCCGTCCATGCCCAAATTTCCCTCTCTTATAAGAACAATGATTACTTGCAAGCTGTTGATGGAAACCACCCCACCCCACTTCCAGAAATTTCCATTCAACAAATACTTACTGAAAACCTTTTATTTTTCAGACATTGTATGAGAAGCTTGGCAAATATCCGCCCAAAATGATTTCATTTTAACTTAATTACCTTTGTAAAAAACAAAAACAACCCTAACTCTGAAACTTCCCTGGTGGTTTAGTGGTTAAGAATCTGCCTCCAAATGCAGCAGATGTGAGTTCCACCCCAGGTTAGAGAACTAAGATCTCATATGCTGTAGGGCAACTAAGCCTGTGTGCCTCAACTAGAGAGAAGTTCATATGCTGCAAAAGATAATGCGGCAAAAAAATAAACTTCACATTTTGAGGTGCTGGGGGGTTAGCTCTTCAGTACATGAATTTGGAGTGGTGGAGGACATAATTAGGCCCATACAGATGTTGATTACACTTCCCTGGTGGCTCAGTGGTAAAGAATTCGCCTGCCAATGCCCAAGACGTGAGTTCGATCCCTCGGTCAGGAAGACCGCGTGGAGAAGAGAATACCAACCCACTCCTGTATTTTTACCTGGAGAATCCCATGGAAAGAGGAGCCTGGCGGGCTGCAGTCCATGGGATCACAGAGAGTTGGACACAACCAAGCGACCAAGCATGCCGGCACCCCACTTTAGAATTAAGAAAAAAGAAGCTCAGAGAGGAGAATCAAGCTGTCCTAGGTCACACAGCTTGGAAGTGTAGCACCAGGATTACAAACCCAGAGCTACGGGCATTGTGGAATTTCCACTCCACTCACTCTGCTCTGTCCAGAAAGAGCTCCTGGGGACTTTCAGTTGAGAAAATGAAAAAAGTTCATATTTTACCAAAGAAGTCTGCCTAATTCTGCCTAACCAAAGCATCTGCCAATTATCCCCTAGAATCCCATGAGATTTGTAGAAGTATTTTGAACACTGCAAGGCAGCCAGTTAGGACACATGGTTGACAGGTGGTCATGGGTGATAGACAGGTGGTGGTGGTTTAGCTGCTAAGTCGTATCCAACTCTTTGCGACCCCAGGGACTGTAGCCCACCAGGCTTCTCTGTCCTTGGGACTTCCAGGCAAGAATACTGGAGTGGGTTGCCATTTTCTTCTCCAGGGGATCTCCCCGATCAGGGATCCAACCCACGTCTCCTGCATTGGCAGGCGAATTCTTTACTGACTGAGCCACGAGGGACGGTAAGGGGCAAACCTCAAACAGGACTCCCCTGCTGGTCCAGTGGCTGAGACTTTGCACTTCCAATGCAGGGGCTGTGTGTTCGATCCCTGGTCCTGGGAACTAATGTTCCACATGCTATGCAGCCAAAGTGAATAAATACATTGTAAAAGAACAACAACAACAAAAACCCTTCTCAAACGTATTTCTCTGGCAGCACAACCCAACTGCCATCCTGCTGTCTTTGACTCCGTCCACCACCCCCTTCTCACACGCTCTGCTCCAGCCTCGCTGGCTTCCATTCCGTTTCTCCAACACTCCTCAGGGTCTTTGCTCCAGCCACGCCTTCAGCCCAGATGGCTGGTTCCCCCGCACCCAGCTGCCCAGCTCCCTGCCCCTCCAGTGTTTGCTCAGCCCCCACCTTCTCGGGGGCCCTGACTGTCCCACTTGATTCTCCTGCCCACTCCCGTCCTTCTGACCCCTCTCCTCGTCTCTTACTTTCTTGCATTGCCCTTATCACCTTCAACCCTACAATTTCTCATCTCACATTTATTGTTTATTATCTATGCTGTGATGTACTGTCCACAAGGGTAGAAATCTTGATCTTGTCCACAGACAGTTCTCAAAGCATCTGATACAGTATCTGGAAAATAAAAGGTTTTCAGTAAGTGTGTGTTGAATGGAAATTTCTGGAAGTACTGTGGAATGGCTTCCATGAAGACCTTCCAATTAACCACAGAAAAGAGGATGTAGGAGGTTATTCTGTGCTTTCGGTTCCCAGAGGACACAGTTTTCTCAGGGCTCCCTGGCCCCCTCCCCCGTGCCCCGTGGGAACCCACACCTACGTTTGGCATCTTGCCTGTGTTCTCACTGGGGGTGATGGCTTGTTTCCCCCTCCCCTGCCCCTGGCTGAAGGCTCAGGGCCAGAACTCCAATCTGAACTACCTAGGTATTCTTTGAAGCCACATGAGAGTCCAAAAATAGTTCTCAGCCTAAAGTGCTGATCTATTCCAAGTTGAAAATTTTATAAACAAAACTGAGTTATTAAAGCAAAGGATGAAATGAAGCATCACTGTGGATGATTTCACATAAAAGCTGTTTATAGTTCTATTTTGTTGGAGTCATTTCTTCTTTTGTGAAGTCTCTGCTTTTGAAAAAAGCAGTTCTCTAAGGGCTTCCCTGGTGGTCCAGCAGTTAAGACTCTGAGCTTCCACTGCGGGTGGGGTGTGGGTTTAATCTCTGGCCAGGGAACTATGATCCCACATGCCGCATGGCCACAATAAATAAATAAATTGTAAAAAAGAAAAGCAACAAAGAACAACTTCTTTATATTAAAAAAAAAAAGGAGTTCTCGCCTTAGTTTCTTGGTATGAGAAGTGAGCCAAATTGCCAAGTCTAGGAAGCAGTCCCCAGAAGACTGCCATCACTTCCGACATCAATCACAAATTTGGGGCGTTCCCAAGGCCACCAATAATTTGCTGTAAAGACTCACAGAACTCATTGAAAGCTGTTATGCTCATAGCTGAGGTTTATTACAAGGAAGGATACAAATGAAAACCAGCCAAGGGCAGAGTGCATAGGACAGAGTCCATGGAATAGAGTGCTCTGCAACACAGAGCTTCCTTCCAGTCATCTGATCTGCTGGAGTCCTGGACAGTGGCCTCCTGGCTGTGACGCGTGGCAGTGAGCACAGATGACTCAAGAGTTTCCACTGGCCGACAATGGAATGATCTGAACACTAGTGAGGAATACAATGCAATAGATAGAAACATATTATGTGTGTTAAAATCTCTGCGTTTCTAATGATCCTTTTAAAAGATAGCTACAGAATGCTAGGAAACTAAATCGTTATTTGGAAAACTGGTAAACAGAGGGGAAGATGCGAGCACCTGTCTCACCTTTCTCCGTCAAATGATACTCAGAGTAATTAAGAGTGAATGACAGGGACTTCCCTGGTGGTCCAGTGGTTAAGAATCTGCCTGCCGATGCAGGGGATGCAGGTTCAATCCCTGGCCCAGGAAGATCCCACACGCTGTGGAACAGCTAAGCCTGTGTGCCACAGCTGCTGAAGTTCGCGTGCCTAGAAGCCCTGCTCCACAAGAGAAGCCACCGCAATGAGAAGCCCTTGCGCCACAACTAGAGAGAGCCCACATGCGGCAACAAAGACCCACACAACCAAAAATAATTTTTTTTTAAGAGTGGCTGATGGGAAGTTTCTCTTTATTGAAGTATTCCAGCTGAATAATGAAGAACTGTGGAATTAAAATATGACCATTTGCAATCCATGATGAGTCAATGAATTCAGGCAATGATTATCCATGACTTCTAATGTAAAGAGAGAGAGAGAAGAGATGTCTTTTGCATCCTTATAGGAGAACATACCCCTGCCTATGGCATACTCTTGCCCCAAACTGGAACCTAATATGATCAAAACTCTAGATCAAACGATCAGTTTTGAGGACTACAGGCATAGTTCGATACTGCAGGTTTGGTTCCAGACCCCTCAATAAAGTGAATATTGCAACAAAGCAAGTCACATGAATTTTTTGGTTTCTCAGTTATGTTTATACTGTAGTCTATTAAGTGTGCAATAGCACTATTTCTTTAAAAAATGTACATACCTTCATTTTAAAATGTGATATTGCTAAAAAAAAATACCAACCATCATCTGTCAATGCAGGGTTGCCACAAACCTTCAACTTGTAAAAAATGCAATTTCTGCAAAGCAAAATAAAGCAAAATACAATAAAACACATTATGCCTGCATAAAGAACTAAGGAATGTGTTTAATGACAGCAAAGGGATGTGACTAATAAAATTCTGATTTTATTAATATTTCTGTATTAATATCAGGATATTTCCATAAATCACCTGATTTCTTTAACAAATACAATGGAAAAAGAAATTTGAACTGACTATATATTTAGTAATATAAAGGCATTATTAAATTTTTAGATGTGACAATGGTGTTTAGATTATTTTTCAGAGTCCTTATACCAAAATGTTGATGGATAAAGTAACAGGAGGTCTGAGATTGCGTTAAACTGATCTAGGCTGATGGCAAGCAAGTAGGCATATGCTAAGCTTCCAAGGTGGCGCAGTGGTAAAGAATCTGCCTGCCGATGCAGTAGACGTGAGTTCAATCCCTGGGTCAGGGAGATCCCCTGGAGAAGAGAATACCAACCCACTCCAGTATTCTTGCCTGAAAAATGCCAGGGACAGAGGAGTCTGGTGGGTGACTGAGCAAAATATAATACATATATATACAATATAATATATATATTATTTGTTCTATGCTAACAAATATAATTTACAGAATGAGTACATATAACTCATTCTGGAAGTGAGTTTGGAAATTATATTTGGAAATACATATTTGTTAGAATATACTGAAAATTTTTTGAAAATTATATTTGTTAGAATACATTTATTACAGGAAATTAAATGTATTCACCTATCATGTAGCAGCACCTGCTGCTGCTGTTCAATCCCTAAGCTGTATCTGACTCTTTTCGACCCCATAGACTGTAGTCCACCAGGCTCCTCTGTCCATGGGATTCTCCAGGCAAGAATACTGGAGTGGGTTGCCATTTCCTCCAGGGGATCTTCTCAATCCAGGGATTGAACACGTGTCTTCTGCATTGGCAGGTGGGCTACAGAATCACCAGGGAAGCCCCATTTATGGGGGACATAGGAACAAATTACGTATAAGCATAAAAATACATATTGGAATAAGATAAAATCTGGGAAGACACTGTTACCGAAGGGCTTGTTCACATAGTTTTTGAATGGATGATAGATGGTAGTATTTGAATTCCAATGAATCTCTCTGAGAGAGGGATTGGTATCGTAATTTGATTTTAATATGTCAAATTTTAATATGTCACTTTGCTTCTGGCCATAGTTTGTTTCAGGCAGACTTCCCACTGAGAATAACTAGAAAATCCTGGCAAAAAAAATTTTTTTAAATCTAAGGCAGCAAGGAGCCGCAGGGAACCTCAGGGAGCCAGCATCCTGGAAAAAAGGAACCTAGAGAGTGAGCTTGAACTTGGCTTGACTTCTCCTTTCAAGGCATTTGCCAGTTGGCAAGTGGGGACTGACAGGCTGAGCCAAGAGCAGCAGATGAGATGCTGAGATGCTGAAGGGAGAGCTGGTGATGTGTCAGAGCTGGGAGGACAAACACTCGGGGGCTTCCCAGGTGGCGCTGGTGGTAAAGAACCCGCCTGCCAATGCAGGAGACGTAAGAGACAAGGGTTTGATCCCTGGATTGGGAAGATCGCCTGGAGCAGGGCATGGCAACCCACTCCAGTATTCTTGCCTGGAGAATCCCATGGACAGAGGGCCTGGCAGACTACAGTCCATGGGGTCACAAAGAGTCGGACACGACTGAGGCGACTAAGAACATGTGCACCAACAAACACTCGGGTTCAGGACCAAACGAAGAACACCTCAGGCTTTCAGGATGGACCCTAAAGGTATACAGTCTATAACCAAGTATGAAGTAGAAGTAGATCCACCTTTATAAGGACTGAAGCCTACCTTCTAATTCACTCAGTCCCTAATGGGACACAGTTATGTTAGTCTCTAGTAAGTCAAAGATGAATGTCGTAAGGTCTAGGGAAAATATCAAAAGTAAAAGAATGCATAATTAATGAACTAATAAAGACGGAAAAGGGAATAATAAGTTCTGCCCTGGAAGCAAGATAAATTCTCTCTGGATTACGATATTGTCCAAAGATTCAAATTATCAAGAATTTCTTTTAGGGAATTCCCTGGTGGTGCAGGGGTTAGGACTCAGTGCTTTCATTGCCAGGAGTCCTGGTTCAATCCGTAGTAGGGAACTATGATCCTGTAAGCTGTGTGGTACTGCCAGAACAAGACAAAAGACAAGTCACAGATCCAAGAAACTATGAACACAAGATGGATCAATACAAACAAAAACTCACTTAAAAACCGCACATCAAATTACCAAAACTTAAAGGAGAAAATGCTAAAATTGGCCAGAAGAAAGGTATAAATTCATGCTACCATGAAAGACACAAAAGCAAAGCTTATGATTGACTTCTCAGCCCGAAGAAAAGGTAATGATACCTTCAAAGCAACAAAGAAAAATAACCGATAACCTAGAATTCTATACCCTGAAAATTATCCTTCCAAAGCAAAAGTGAAATAAGGATAATTAGGCAAATTACAATGGAGAAATTTCTTTAGCAGCAGACTTGCTACAGAATATATTAAGTGGATTTTTTAGGTAGAAGGAAAATAATTCTACATGGAAGCACAGAGACATGAGGAGGTATGAAGAGCAATAAAAAGCAACTTATTCACCCAATAAACATGTGGGTGAATCTTAATGATTATTGGCTGTGTAAAACAACAATAATAACTGTTTGTAGGATTAAAATATATACAGAGAATTTACATAAAAGTAACCAGGACTATGAACAAAGCTAGTGGAGGTGATGGAATTCCAGCTGAGCTATTTCAAACCTGAAAGATGATGCTGTGAAAATGCTGCACTCAATATGCCAGCAAATTCGGAAAACTCAGCAGTGGCCACAGGACTGGAAAAGGTCAGTTTTCATTCCAATCCCAAAGAAAGGCAATGCCAAAGAATGCTCAAACTACTGCACAATTGCAGTCATCTCACACGCTAGTAAAGTAATGCTCAAAATTCTCCAAGCCAGGCTTCAGCAATATGTGAACCGTGAACTTCCAGATGTTCAAGATGGTTTTAGAAAAGGCAGAGGAACCAGAGATCAAATTGCCAATATCCACTGGATCATGGAAAAAGCAAGAGAGTTCTAGAAAAATATCTATTTCTGCTTTAATGACTATGCCAAAGCCTTTGACTGTGTGGATCACAATAAACTGTGGAAAATTCTGAAAGAGATGGGAATGCCAGACCACCTGACCTGCCTCTTGAGAAACTTACATACAGTCAGGAAGCAACAGAACTGGACATGGAACAACAGACTGGTTCCAAATAGGAAAAGGAGTACTTCAAGGCTGTATATTGTCACCCTGCTTATTTAACTTATATGCAGAGTACATCATGAGAAACGCTGGGCTGGAAGAACCACAAGCTGGAATCAAGATTGCCGGGAGAAGTATCAATAACCTCAGATATGCAGATGACACCACCCTTATGGCAGAAAGTGAAGAGGAACTAAAAAGCCTCTTGATGAAAGTGAAAGAGGAGAGCGGAAAAAAAAGCTCAACATTCAGAAAACTAAGATCATGGCATCTGGTCCCATCACTTCATGGGAAATAGATGGGGAAACAGTGGAAACAGTGTCAGACTTTATTTTTTTGGGCTCCAAAATCACTGCAGATGGTGATTGCAGCCATGAAATTAAAAGACGCTTACTCCTTGGAAGGAAAGTTATGACCAACCTAGACAGCACATTAAAAAGCATAGACATTACTTTGCCAACAAAGGTCTGTCTAGTCAAGGCTATGGTTTTTCCAGTGGTCATGTATGGACTGTGAAGAAAGCTGAGCACCAAAGAATTGATGCTTTTGAACTGTGGTATTGAAGAAGACTCTTGAGAGTCCCTTGGACTGCAAAGAGATCCAACCAGTCTATTCTAAAGGAGATCAGTCCTTGGTGTTCTTTAGAAGGACTGATGCTAAAGCTGAAACTCCAATACTTTGGCCATCTCATGTGAAGAGTTGAATCATTGGAAAAGACTCTGATGCTGGGAGGGATTGGGGGCAGGAGGAGAAGGGGACGACAGAGGATGAGATTGCTGGATGGCATCACCGACTCAATGGACAAGAGTTTGGGTGAACTCCGGGAGTTGGTGGTGGACAGGGAGGCCTGGCGTGCTGCAATTCATGGGGTCGCAAAGTGTCGGACATGACTGAGCGACTGAACTGAACTGAACTGAACCAGGGCACAAAGCGACCCAGTTATAAAGTGGGGAAATGACACTTCTCCAAGAAGACATACTAGGGACAAGTAAACACATGAAAAGATATTCAACATCACTCATCATTAGGAAAAAGCAATTTGAAAATCACAGTGACACACCACTTCACACGGGGCTTCCCTGGTGGCTCTGTTGATAAAGAATCTGCCTGCAGTGCAGGAGCACGGCAGCTACATTCCATGGGGTCGGAAGAGTCAGGCACAACTTAGCAACTAAACCACTACTTCACATGAGAATGTTTGTGATAAAACAAAATTTAAAAAAATAGCAAAGAACAAAGTTGGAGGACTCATACTTCTGATTACTAAACTTACTACAAAACCACAGTAATGAAACAGTGTGGTGCTGGCATAAGAACAGACACATAGATCAATGGAATAGAATAGACGGCCTAGAAATAAACCCTAACATATACCATCAATTGATTTTCAGCAAGGATGGCAAGGCCATTCAGTGGGGAAAAGACAAGTCTCCTCAACAGATGATGTTGGGACAACTGAACATCCACATGAATGAGGTTGAAACTTTACCTTATACAATATACAAAAAGTAACTCGAAAATGAATCAAAGACCTGAATGTAAGAGCTAAAACTATACAATTCTTAGAGGAAAACATAGGGAAACACTTTCACGACATGGGATTTGCAATGATTTCTTGGTATGATACCGAACGCACAGGTAACGACAAAAAGAGTTGTAGAGGAAACCAATTCTATTTGCATACATACATTAAATGAACTTACAACAAATGTAAGTCTAATACTGTAAATGGCAATATCTTTTGCTTGGCAAGCACTTTGAAATGCAAACTCAACAGTGGTAGTTAATGTATCATTCAAAAGACACTCTTGTAATCCTTTAACTCATTACACTTGACTATTCAGCCTGTAAATCCCCAGTAATCATCACCTCAAAGCCAGTTGACCATTATCAAGTCTACTAAAATGCCCCACTGAAACAATGTACCCAGGAGAAAAATACAAAATCTCAAGTCAGGGGCACACTAGCTTTTTAAGAGGGATTTAAATCTTATACCTCTGAACTCCTTCCCATCAGCTCTATTCATCCTTCTGGCCCGAGTTACCTCCTGCTAAAACAAGAGGATGTGGGGACTTCCCTACTGGTCCAGCGGCTAAGACTCTGCATTCCCAATGCAGGGAGCCTGGTCAGGGAACTAAACCCCACATGCTGTAACTGAGATTCCACATGCCTCAATGAAGACCAAGGATCCCACGTGCCACACTAAAACCCTGCACGGCCAAATAAAAAAAAATAAATATTTTTTAAAATGAAAATAAAACAAGGGCAATTTTCTATGGTTTCTGCCAGGTCTATGTGTCTAAGGTTCTCCCATATTCAAGGCTCCCGTGTACATGATCTGGCTTATTTTTAACCCAAGGGCCACTGAGGGATGAGACATGGATTCCACGTGAAGTTCAAACTGCAGTATCAGCAGTGGTGCAAGTACAGCACGTCAGGCTGCCAAAACTGGCTTTTAAACATGCCTCAGAGCTATTGAATGGTACCAAACTCCTCAGTTTACAACTGAGAAAACGAAGATTCAGGGAAATTAAGTTTTTTCTTTGGATTATCCTACTTATCTATTCCACTTAAGATTTAGTTCAGTCACCCACAAATAAGCCTCTTGTAACCACTCCCCGCCTGTCACTCAACACCAAATGTTCACTGAGTGTCTGTTACTGTGCAAACCTCAGAGGCTAAAAAATCCACTGGCAATGACAGAGACCCAGGCTTGATCCCTGGGTCAGGAAGATCTCCTGGAGAAGAGAATGACTACCCACTCCAGTATACTTGCCTGAAGAATCCCATGGATGGAGGAGCCTGGCGGGCTACAGCCTATGGGTCACACAGAGTCAGACATGAATGAGCAACTAACAGCATGTACCAGCCATTATTGTAGGCACTTGGGACTCATCAATATACAACTGAAACAAACAAACAAAACAAAAAGAAAATCCACCCTCAAGTAGCTTACATAGAAGCAGGGGAGCTGGAGATAAACAGTTTTTGTATTCGATAAGTATTGGGTTGGCCAAAATGTTTGTTTGGATTTTTGGTAACATATTATGGAAACCCTGGATGAATTTTTTTGCCAGCCCAATAAATTCTACAGCATGTGGAGGGCGGTAAGGATGGAGTAGGGGAACAAAGCAGGAAAACAGAGCAGAAGTACCAGAGAGCGGGGATTTGCTGGGCTTGTGACTTTTAAATAGGTCCCACTGAGAAAGTGGCAGTTGACAAAACCTAAAGGCGGTGAAGGAGTCAGTCCTGAAGGTGTCTAGGGGGAAAGTATACCAAGCAGGAAGACTGCACCTGGAAACGTTCTCAGGCAGCACCCTGCCTAGTGAGCTCAGTAAACAATGAGCATACGTCTGCTTGAATTACGGTTTTCTCAGACCCTTGCACTGCAAGGAGATCAAAGCAGTCAATCAGAAAGGAAATCAACCCTGAATACCCATTGGAAGGACTGATGCTGGAGCTGCAGTTCCAATACTTTGGCCACCTGATGTGAAGAGCTGACTCACAGGAAAAGACCCTGATGCTGGGAAAGACTGAGGGCAGGAGGAGAAGGGGACGGCAGAAGACGAGATGGTTACTGACTGACTCAGTGGACGTGAGTTTGAGCAAGCTCTGGGAAACAGGGAAGGACACCGGAGTGCTGCAGTCCACGGGGTCCCAGAGCGTTGGACACAACCAGCGACTGAACAACAAAGCCGCCTATGTGATTAGCGTGACTGAAGAACCAGGTTTTGAATTTTTTAAAACAATTTAGGGACTTTCCTGGTGGTCCAGGGGCTAAGATTCCAAACTCCCAGGGCAGGGAACCCAAGTCTGATACCTGGTCAGGGAACTAGATCGCACACGATGCAATTAAGAGCTCAAATGCCACACCTAAAACCTCACAGGTGAAAGTGAAAGTCACTCAGTGGTGTCTGACTCTTTGCAACCCATGGACTATACAGTCCACGTAATTCTCCAGGCCAGAGACCCTGCCAATGCAGAGCAGGGCCTCCTGCATTGCAGGCAGATTCTTTACCAGCTGAGCTGCCAGGAAAGGCCAAAGGCTCCCATGCCACACCTGAAAAGATCTTGTGTGCTGCAAGCAAGACTTGCTGCAGCCAAATAAAATAAATCTATAAAAACAATTTAATGAATTTTAATATAAAAACCAATATTCAACTCAGTCATTGCAGAAATTTTTACACGTATTTGGAACGATGTGGGTATATGAATCTAACTTTTCAACTAACTTCTACATATTCTAGAAACTGATCAAATATCTGCACCAAAAATTTACTGTTCAAATTGAGATGTTCGGTTAATTATAACATCTACACCAGATTTCATAGACTTTCAATATAAAAAAGAATTTAAAAACTTCATAATAACTTCCTCTATGTAAACTAAGGGAGAAGGCAATGGCACCCCACTCCAGTACTCTTGCCTGGAAAATCCCATGGACGGAAGAGCCTGGTAGGCTGCAGTCCATGGGGTCGCTAAGAGTCAGACACGACTGAGCGACTTCACTTTCACTTTCCACTTTCATGCATTGGAGAAGGAAATGGCAACCCACTCCAGTGTTCTTGCCTGGAGAATCCCAGGGACGGGGGAGCCTGGTGGTCTGCCGTCTATGGGGTTGCACAGAGTCGGACACGACTGAAGCGACGCAGCAACAAATGTAAACTAAATAAAATACATTATTAACAACAATTTCATCTGTTTGCATTTTTAATAAGTTACCGGAAAATTAAAAAAAAAATTTTTTTTTTTCAGAAAATTTAAAGTCACATATTTGGTTCACATTCTACTGCTTCGAGAAAATATAAAGAGGTTGAACTGCCCATGGGCTTAGAAAGAGGCACCACTGAAGTTAGGTAATAATGCAAGGAAATATCTGATGAACGCCAAACAACATTGGCAGTAAGGGCTCTGAGGAGGGAAAGATGGGGATGTAGGCGAGCCAAGCAAGTCTTCAACAGGTGGTGGTGGTTTAGTCGCTATGTCTCTGTCTGACTCTTGCGACTCCATGGACTGTAGCCCACCAGGCTCCTCTGTCAGTGGGCTTTCCCAGGCAAGAATACTTGCCATTTCCTTCTCCAGGGGATCTTGCTGACCCCGGGATCGAACTCGGGTCTCTTGCATTGCAGGCGTATTCTCTACCAACCCGCGAGATTCAAGAGAGGCGCCGCAGGATGTGCCCCGCCCCTGAACGCGTTGGGTCGTTTGACCCCGCCGCCCCGCCGTAGCCGCGCTGCACGCCCTGGGTTCGCGATGGCGGACGTGTCCGAGAGGACGCTGCAGTTGTCTGTACTGGTGGCATTCGCCTCCGGAGTGCTCGTGGGCTGGCAGGCAAACCGGCTGCGGCGGCGCTATCTGGACTGGAGGAAGAAGAGGCTGCAAGATAAGCTAGCGGCGACGCAGAAGAAGCTGGATCTGGCCTGAGATCCCCGCCCTGTTGGTCCCCGCCGACTCCCGCGCGACCACCTCGAGGGCATCTACCCTGTCCCGTGCGGGGCCTCGGCCATAGCTAGGCCCGTCTCACGCCCTGCGCCCGCAGTGCCAGGCTTGTCTTGGAGTTGGTGAGCAGTATTTATAGCAGCGCTTTAAGGGGAGATTTTGGGGATAGACCAATATCTTGCGGCAAGAGGGTTTCAAGAGCCCCAGAAAGAGGAGAAAGTTCTGTTTTCCGTGGTAACGCACACTTTCGTTCCATAGTTTAGTTCCCTGCGCGTGTTTAACGGGACTGCCTTAACCACGTGCAAAGTCATTGCACCTTGACAACATTAAGCTTCAAAATGGAAAACACTCGAAAGAATAGAAAGAAAGAAGACGGACCGTGGAGGTGTTCTTACCATCCTTTTCTCTCCCTGATCAGTTTATATTTAAAAATATCTTTGATAGCATCATAGTACATCTTTGCATTCATGCTTTGTCATCTCCAGTCTAAATTCTTAGCTTTTTGGCAGGCTGGGAAAGTGGAAAGAACAGTGGCTTGTAAGTCAGGAGCTTTGAACCTAGTCTTGGCTTTTTCATTAGAGCTCTGTAAACTTTCAGGGTCTCAGTTTTCTTATCTGTAACACCAGATCTTGTTGGTCATGGTTTAACTAAACAGTAAAAATAATTGGAAGTTATCCATTACGTATTTCTAATTTTTATTTTTCTTTTATGTTTCCAACAGCTCACTGAAGATGGATATGGAGAACTGGAGAGAAATAATTCTCCTTGCACTTTATGAATCAATTTTATTTTTAAAATAAAAAATGTAAACGTATTTGAACCTTTTATTAAAAGGGAAAGGAGTATCAGTATCCTTGCATAAAGAGAGCTGGAGCCTCAAAACTGATAATTACTGTTTTTGATCACATACCTTGTTTTCTAAGGAATCTGTGCTAGTTCGTTGGTACAACTGCAAAGCAAAGTTGGTCTAGGAACCATTACCAGTCCCTTTGCTCAGCAGATTTGCTGGAGCCATTCTGGAAACCAAACAATTGTGTAAAAATACCTGAGGTTAGGGAATATATGTAAGACCTTTACGCTTCTGAGGGTGACAGCATACTCCAAGCACAAAGTATAAATTTTTATTGACAGAAATTTCTTTTGTATCGTTAACAGAACATACATGTAAAGGAGAAAACTCATTGAATAGAGCTTAGTGATAAATCCCAAATACAGTTGACCCTTGAACAACATGGGTTTGAATTGCAGAGATCCACTTACATGTAGATTTCTTTTTCAATAAATCTACATGTAAGTGAACCACTATCCATGGTTGGTTGAGTCCATGCATGTGGAAACATGGACAGCAATGATCAACTATGCCACTTGAGCATCCTTAGATTTTGGTGTCCGTGGCAACTCCTGGAAGCAGTCCTCCAATGGTACCAAGGGACAGCTGTGTCTAAAAATCAGGAGTGAGTGACCAGGTCCCTGTGTGCCAAGTTGCTTCAGTCATGTCTGACTCTTTGGGACCCCATGGATTGCAGCCCACCAGGCTCCTCCATCCATGGGATTTTCCAGGCAAGAGTACTGGAGTGGGGTGCCATTGCCTTCTCCGTGTTAGCCACTAGTTCTTCACTATGAGTGTCTCTCAAGCTGTTAAATTCTTTTTCATCTTTTTAAAAGTGAGCTCAGATCATTGGCGTAGGGGGAAGAGTTTGGGAATTGCATTTATAGGAATGACCCCCACGTGGGGAAATGTTATTACAAACCTCCATAAGAGATGTAAAAATGTAAAATTTTAACAGTTTCAGAGACTCGTAGTGGACTAGTTCTCCACTACAAGCCTCTCCCAAAGCTGTTAAATTCTTTTTCAGTAGCTCCTATGAGGAAGCCATACAAGGTCGATGTTCACTGTAACACTGTTACTCTTGGTTTTCATAAGGGCATTAAGGGATAACAATGGAGAAGCAATGACTAGCATTAAAGTGACTGCTGAGGGTTACAAGTAAAACAATGTAAGTTAAAAAAGAACATAGCTGAGTAATCGCATTCCTTACAGCATGGTGAATACTGAAGTGGTATTTCTCAAACTTGAATATGTGCATAAAGCCATGGAGTATTATTACAGTACACATTCTGATCTTGTAGTTCTGGGCTGAGGCCTGAGAAGAGGCATTTCTAACAGACTTACAGGTGGTGATGATGCCAATCCGAGACTCATAGGAAATGTTTGTCACTCTGAATAGGGTACAAAAGTGTATAAAATCTGTCATCTTTCCAGTGGAGGTAAACAAGAGTAATAAACTTTTTTTCATCCTTCCTCATTCCCCATACATGTACACATATATAAGCTGTTTATTTGTTTATTTTTACCAACATAGAACTGTACCATCTCAAAGGACCTGGCTTTTCAAGAGCCTTGTAGATGTAAGTGGAGAAGGTGATGGCACCCTACTCCAGTACTCTTGCCTGGAAAAATCCCATGGATGGAGGAGCCTGGTAGGCTGCAGTCCATGGGGTCGCTAAGAGTCGGACATGACTGAGCGACTTCACTTTCCACTTTCATGCATTGGAGAAGGAAATGGCAACCCACTCCAGTGTTCTTGCCTGGAGAATCCCAGGGACGGGGGAGCCTGGTGGGCTGCTGTCTCGAGTCGCACAGAGTCGGACACGACTGAAGCGACTTAGCAGAAGCAGAAATGACTCTGTAATTTTTCATTTTAAATATGGAGCTCCCTATAAAATAGAAAGTTGTCCTAATTTATTTAGAGACATATACGTAAAATAAATAAGGATTTCCTAAATGACAGATTGTTTTTAGTGCAGTTTTTTTTCTTTCTTACCTCTTACAAGATCATTAGAAGTACTGATTTGTCAGTCCATCTGAAAATACTTTATAACACTACCTCAGTTGTTGGATTTTTAATGGAAAAACTGGCTATTTAAGTGAATTTTAAGTATCAGGAGCCATCATGAAGAAGTTAATTAAAAATAAAGACAGGAGCTATAAATAAAGCAGAGCAACAGTAGGATAGTTGAGTCTACTAGAGTATGCCATACAATGAAATGTCAGAGAGCAATGAGGGAACAACCTACATGATGATACAGATGCATTGCACAAACAGGTTGAGTGAAAGAATCCATTATTCGTTCAAAAGGAAGACAAATTTTTACAGTTAGAAGTTGGGGTAGAGTTTACTTTTAGTGTAGGAGTGGAGGTGGACGAGGACTAGAAAAAAGGGAAGACTATTAGGATGTTGGATACCATCAGTATCCAAAACTGCTTGATGTTACATGGAGCTGTGTTCAACGTGAACATTAAGTGAGGTGGTTCTTGTCACTTTTCTGTTGAAGAAAGAACGCAAATAGCATGGCTCTTGGCCTGTGGGATTAACTTGTAAACCTGTATCAATGTGGTTCACCTTTTAAAAAGTGAGCTTCCATGTAGTGGGAAAAGTGAGCTTCCATGTAGTGGGAAGAGTTTGGGAATTGGATTTATAGGAATGAGTCCCACTTGGGGAAATGTTATTACAACCTCCCTGAGAGATGTAAAATGCAGCGCATAATCACGGTTTATAGACTTCCTGTAGAATGAACATCCCTAGACCATAGAACTCAGGATGCAAAAACTGCAATTAAGTGATACTCCAGCAATATCCCAAATAGCAAAGAATTAAATACTGCCTTTGTGAAGTGAGAGTATGCAGCAGCACGTATCCCGTATAAGCCATGTAAGAAAACTGTACAGTTCATTTAAGATTAAGAAGCTTCAAGTACCCTGGTGGCTCAGACAGCACAGAGTCCGCCTGCAATGCAGGAGGCCTGGGTTTGATCCCTGGGTGGGTAAGATCTGGAGAAGGGAATGGCAACTCTCCGGTATTCTTGCTTAGAGAATTTCATGGACAGAGAGGAGCCATGGGATCGCAAGAGTCCGACGCGACTGACTGATCGACTAACACAAGATTAGTTTAGCAAAACTGGTGCGTGCAGGCTCAGTCGCTTCAGTCGTAACCGACTCCGACCCTATGGACTGTAGCCCGCCAGGCTCCTCTGTCCAATGGATTCTCTAGGAAAGAATACTGGAGTGGGTTGCCGTACCCTCGTCCAGGAGATCTTCCCCACCCTGCTGGCTTCTGCATTGCCGGCGTTTTTTTTTTTTTTTTTAATGGCATTTTAAAATATTTTATTAATTTCTGCTTTATCTTTATTATTTCCTACTACTACTTTGTTTTTTCAATTTCATTTTATTTTTAAACTTTACAATATTGTATTAGTTTTGCCAAATATCGAAATGAATCCGCCACAGGTATACCCGCGTTCCCCATCCTGAACCCTCCTCCCTCCTCCCTCCCCTACCCTCCCTCTGGGTCGTCCCAGTGCACCAGCCCCAAGCATCCAGTACCATGCATCGAACCTGGACTGGCGACTCGTTTCACACATGATATTATACATGTTTCAATGCTATTCTCCCAAATCTCCCCACCCTCTCCCTCTCCCACAGAGTCCATAAGACTGTTCTATACATCGGTGTCTCTTTTGCTGTCTCGTACACAGGGTTATTGTTACCATCTTTCTAAATTCCATATATATGCGTTGGCGTGTTCTTTACCGCTGAGCCACTGGGGACTCCGAGCAACCCTGCAGGAATGTGGTATACTGAGTATTATGGGACTTGTAGTTTCGGACGTAGCGGCAAATTCTACCCCACCTCCACCCTAATCCTTTGGGACCGGCCAGGAAAAAATGACTTGCTGGGCAGTGAACCTGAGAAGCGAGCTCCGGCCCTGCGGGTTGAAGGAGCCGCTTCCTTAAGAAAGGACCAACCCCACACTCCTCCAGAATCAGCTTCCCAGCGGGCTGCAGGGCGCCGAGGCGGACGCGTAGTGATGGCGTCACGTCCCGGTGCAGCCGCCATGGTTTCCCTGGCGACCGGTGTGCTCTCCGCGCCTAGGCGACGGAGATGCTGGCGAGGCGGCAGCGCGACCCACTCCAGTCCTTGCAGCGCCGCAATCAGGAGCTGAAGCAACAGGTACCGTCTGGTGAGAGACCTGGGCTCTAGTGGCGGGCGAGCTCTGGGGCGCACCCTAACTCTGAGAGTCAACCCCAACGCAACCTTTCCAAGTTGTAACCTCCCCCACCCGCAACGTCCCGGGACCAAACCCTGATTCTACCCGCTCAACCCAACCCTGGGGAAGCTAGAAAATGGGGTCCTCGACTAAGTGCTGTCCTCCTCTCCCTCCACCCCACCTAACAGCTCCATCTGCAACCTAACAACTTTTCTATCCCATCTCACCTCCAAATCTAAACGAATAATAATTCCAACCATCTCTGCACTCAACATCACTTTCCTCCATTCTCCATGCTTCCTTGCCTTTATCTCTCATCCAGTGGAGGCTCTTGGGTGTTTTTACTTCCCATGAAGCCAAGCCAAATATGCATCAAGGAATAATATATAAGAAAAATATTCAGTTCAGTTCAGTCCGACTCTTTGCGACCCCATGAATCGCAGCACGCCAGGCCTCCCTGTCCATCACCAGCTCCCGGAGTTCACTCAGACTCACGTCCATTGAGTCAGTGATGCCATCCAGCCATCTCATCCTCTGTCGTCCCCTTCTCCTCCTGCCCCCAATCCCTCCCAGCATCAGAGTCTTTTCCAATGAGTCAACTCTTCACATGAGGTGGCCAAAGTACTGGAGTTTCAGCTTTAGCATCATTCCTTCCAAAGGAATCCCAGGCCTGATCTCCTTCAGAATGGACTGGTTGGATCTCCTTGCAGTCCAAGGGACTCTCAAGAGTCTTCTCCAACACCACAGTTCAAAAGCATCAATTCTTTGGCGCTCAGCTTTCTTCATAGACCAGCTCTCACATCCATACATGACCACTGGAAAAGCCATAGCCTTGACTAGACGGACCTTTGTTGGCAAAGTAGTGTCTCTGCTTTTGAATATGCTATCTAGGTTGGTCATAACTTTCCTTCCAAGAAGTAAGCGTCTTTTAATTTCATGGCTGCAGTCACCATCTGCAGTGATTTTGGAGCCCCCCAAAATAAAGTCTGACACTGTTTCCACTGTTTCCCCAACTATTTCCCATGAAGTGATGGGACCAGATGCCATGATCTTCGTTTTCTGAATGTTGAGCTTTAAGCCAACTTTTTCACTCTCCTCTTTCACTTTCATCAAGAGGCTTTTTAGTTCCTCTTCACTTTCTGCCATAAGGGTGGTGTCATCTGCATATCTGAGGTTATTGATACTTCTCCTGGCAATCTTGACTCCAGCTTGTGCTTCTTCCAGTCCAGCATTTCTCATGATGTACTCTGCATATAAGTTAAATAAGCAAGGTGACAATATACAGCCTTGACGTACTCCTTTTCCTATTTGGAACCAGTTTGTTGTTCCATGTCCAGTTCTAACTGTTGCTTCCTGACCTGCATACAGGTTTCTCAAGAGGCAATTCAGGTGGTCTGGTATTCCCATCTCTTTCAGAATTTTCCACAGTTTATTGTGACCCACACTGTCAAAGGCTTTGGCATAGTCAATAAAGCAGACATAGGTGTTTTTCTGGAACTCTCTTGCTTTTTCAGTGATTCAGCGGATGTTGGCAATTTGATCTCTGGTTCCTCTGCCTTTTCTAAAACCAGCTTGAACATCTGGAAGTTCACGGTTCACGTATTGCTGAAGCCTGGCTTGGAGAATTTTGAGCATTACTTTACTAGCGTGTGAGATGAGTGCAATTGTGCGGTAGTTTGAACATTGTTTGGCATTGCCTTTCTTTGGGATTGGAATGAAAACTGACCTTTTCCAGTCCTGCAGCCACTGCTGAGTTTTCCAAATTTGCTGGCATATTGAGTGCAGCAGTTTCACAGCATCATCTTCCAGGATTTGAAATAGCTCAACTGGAATTCCATCACCTCCACTAGCTTTGTTCGTAGTGATGCCTTCTAAGGCCCACTTGACTTCACATTCCAGGATGTCTGGCTCTAGCTGAGTGATCACACCATTGTGATGATCTTGGTCGTGAAGATCAAAGCCTTCCTCAGCGATCAATGCAAAGAAATAGAGGAAAACAACAGAATGGGAAAGACTAGACATCTCTTCAAGAAAATTAGAGATACCAAAGGAACATTTCATGCAAAGATGGGCTCAATAAAGGACAGAAATGGTATGGACCTAACAGAAGCAGAAGATATTAAGAAGAGGTGGCAGGAATACACAGAAGAAAAATGTTAAGACCTGACAAATGAGCAAAGGACATGAACTGAAGAAGAAATACTGGTCACATAAACATGAGAAAAGTTGACTTCTAAGATGAGCAATTGCAAAGGAAATAAGATACCACAAACACTTAAAAAATCTTGATGCTGAGTACTGGGGAGGCTGTGATGAAACAGGCACTTTTACTGCTCCAGGGTATAAGGCACAGCATTTCTGGAAAGCACCTTGACAAGATGTAGAAGATATTTATGCTCCTAGGCTGTGTAATTGCATTTCCAGGAGGAAGCACAAGCTGGAATCAAGATTTCTGGGAGAAATATCCATAATCTCAGATATGCAGATGACACCACCCTTATGGCAGACAGTGAAGAAGAACTAAAGAGCCTCTTGATAAAAGTGAAAGAGGAGAGTGAAAACGTTGGCTTAAAGCTCAACATTCAGAAAACTAAGATCATGGCATCCGGTCCCATCACTTCATGGCAGATAGATGGGGGAACAGTGGAAACAGTGGCTGACTTTATTTTTCTGGGCTCCAAAATCACTGCAGATGGTGACTGCAAGCCATGAAATTAAAAGACGCCTACTCCTTGGAAGGAAAGTTATGACCAACCTAGACAGCATATTAAAAAGCATAGACATTACTTTGCCAACAAAGGTCTGTCTAATCAAGGCTATGGTTTTTCCAGTGATCACGTATGGATGTGAGAGTTGGACTGTGAAGAAAGCTGAGCACCGAAGAATTGATGCTTTTGAACTGTGGTGTTGGAGAAGACTCTTGAGAGTCCCTTAGACTGCAAGGAGATCCAACCAGTCCATCCTAAAGGAGATCAGTCCCGGGTGTTCATTGGAAGGACTGATGTTGAAGCTGAATCTCCAATACTTTGGCTACCTGATGCGAAGAGCTGAGTCATTTAAAAGACCCTGATGCTGGGAAAGATTGAGAGCAGGAGGAGAAGGGGATGACAGAGGATGATATGGTTGGATGGCATCATCGACTTGCTGGACATAGGTTTGGGTGGACTCCGGGAGTTGGTGATGCACAAGGAGGCCTGGCGTGCTGCAGTTCATGGGATCCCAAAGAGTCAGACATGACTGAGCGACTGAAGTGATCTGTTAATATTACCAAGTATTATTTCCATTAAATAAAATGATTTTATAATCTTTAGCAGACAAAAGACGGAGAAGGCAGTGGCACCCCACTCCAGTACTCTTGCCTGGAAAATCCCATGGACGGAGGAGCCTGGTGGGCTGCAGTCCATGGGGTCGCTGAGGGTCAGACATGACTGCGTGACTTCACTTTCACTTTTCACTTTCATGCATTGGAGTAGGAAATGGCAAACCACTCCAGTGTTCTTGCCTTGAGAATCCCAGGGACAGGGGAGCCTGGTGGGCTGCCGTCTATGGGGTCGCACAGAGTCGGACACGACTGAAGCAACTTAGCAGCAGCAGCAGCAGACAAAGGATGTACTGAATGTTCATATTTTATCCAGTTTTGGACTTGCATTTAAAAAGTGCAAAAGATTGGGTGGATAAATATTTCTTAAGGAACTCTATTGGAATTATAGTGGTACAACAAAATAGAATACTTTTCTGGTGGAAATAAAAATAAAAGCTGATGAGACACTGACTTAAGCTGAGCTTTGGCCAGATGCTTTATATTGTATTGAATTTTAAATTTAGTGGGATATTAACAGAACCAGGAAAAGTTGTAGAAGGAAGCCACAACAATTGTTACTGATACAAAGATGAAACAAAACAATCACCAGGGTTATTGAAGCTGGAACCCAGTTGGCTCCTGAGCCTTTTGATACCCTGTGTGTCTGGGAAGGGCTCTGTGATATTGTGGGGTCCTTCTTCCCTGACCCCATAAAGGATGTGCTGCTGCTCATGCTCAGTTGTGTCTGACTTTTCGGGACCCCATGGACTGTAGCCCACCAGGCTCCTCTGTCCGTGGAATTCTCCAGGCAAGAGTACTAGAGTGTTTTGCCATTTCCTTCTCCAGAGGATCTTCCCAACCCAGGGATCGAATCCATGTCTCCTACATTGGCAGGCAGATTCTTTACTGTCTGAGCCACCAGGGAAGCCTCCACAGAGGACACGTGAAGCAAAAAATGGCACAGACTTCCACCCTGTTGTCCATGGGACAAGTTACGAAGGACCCGTCTGGGTTATGCCTGTGATGACTGACTGTCACTATGTGTGTAAATGGTGTAAATAACAGATGCAGAATGGCAAGAGTAGAGAATTTTTATTTTTGTCAGTCACTTTATCTTTTCCACATCTATAGAACCCAAAAGATGTATGTGCCTCTTTTGTGGGTATGTTGGCAAAGTTACAGGTAGTATTTGGAAATTGCTAAGTCACAGTATAAGATATAAGAATGAGGATAAGAGAGAAAAAAACTTTTGGTTTATTCATACAGGGAGTATTACTCAGCAATAAGAAAGAATAAACTGACGATACACACAGCAGTGTATATGGAAGTATACTTCTGATATGGAAGTATCTCAGAAACATGCTGTGTGAAATGATCACACAAAAGAGTACATTCTGGGAACTTTCTGGAGTAATAGTAATTTTCTGTAGGTTGGTAGGGGTTTGGATTACATGTCACTTGCCAGAACTTAGCAAATACAGTCTTAAGATGAAATGTGTATTTCATTGTATGTAAAACTCACACCAAATACTGAAGTCTAGTTAGTGATACCCATGACGTATTGTTTAAGGGAAAATATACTGATGATTGTAATTTTCTTTGTAATATGTAAAAAATTAGATGGGTTGATGAATAGATGGATCAAAAAAGTATAGTAAAATACTAATGGTCGAATCCAGGTGGTGGGTGTATGGATGTTCACTGTACGATTCTTTCAGCTTTACTGTGTGTTTCAAAGTGTTCATTATAAAATATTTGCGGAAAAATTACAATTTTATGTCCTAAGGTTATATGTGAAGAGGAACTAAAAAGCCTCTTGATGAAAGTGAAAGTGGAGAGTGAAAAAGTTGGCTTAAAGCTCAACATTCAGAAAACGATGATCATGGTATACGGTCCCATCACTTCATGGGAAATAGATGGGGAAACAGTGGAAACAGTGTCAGACTTTATTTTTTTGGGCTCCAAAATCACTGCAGATGGTGACTGCAGCCATGAAATTAAAAAATGCTTACTCCTTGGAAGGAAAGTTATGACCAACCTAGATAGCATATTCAAAAGCAGAGACATTACTTTGCCAACAAAGGTCCGTCTAGTAAATGCTATGGTTTTTCCTGTGGTCATTTATGGATGTGAGAGTTGGACTGTGAAGAAGGCTGAGTGCCGAAGAATTGATGCTTTTGAACTGTGGTGTTCAGAAGACTCTTGAGAGTCCCTTGGACTGCAAGGAGATCCAACCAGTCCATTCTGAAGGAGATCAGCCCTGGGATTCCTTTGGAAGGAATGATGCTAAAGCTGAAACTCCAGTACTTTGGCCACCTCATGTGAAGAGTTGACTCATTGGAAAAGACTCTGATGCTGGGAGGGATTGGGGGCAGGAGGAGAAGGGGACGACAGAGGATGAGATGGCTGGATGGCATCACTGACTCGATGGCTGTGAGTCTGAGTGAACTCCGGGAGCTGGTGATGGACAGGGAGGCCTGGCGTGCTGCAATTCATGGGGTCGCAAAGAGTCGGGCACAACTGAGCGACTGAACTGAACTGGAGGTTATATGGTATTTAACAATGTGATATTTTAGACAGTCTCCATTTATTGTAGGTCGATGGGTTGCTTTTTGAGAGTCGACTGAAAGGAGCTCTAGAAGCAGGTAAAAGGAGAGATATGTACCAAAGGTAAAGTATACTAAGTTATGTAAGCTTTGTAGAGGCTGTACTTAGATTTCAATGAGCAGTATTTACAGCATAGAAATTGAGGCACTATATTTTTTAAATTAATACAATTTCTGAAAAGACAGTAATAATAGGAAATAATATTGAGGTAAAAATGAATGAAATTTTTCAAAAGTATTTTGGAATATTTCTTACAGTTATCTATGTCAACCAAGCCTAAATATTGGAATAAGGTTAAATAGAGGATGACAAATGTTAAAAAGAAGTATCTTACATTTATTTTGTACTTTTGTACATACCAGACAGTGTGGTCCGCATTCTAAGAATTTTTTCTTAATTAACTTTCATAATAACATCTGAAAGTTGCTGAAAGTTAGTGAGCTACTCATTAATATAGATGAGAAAATTAAGGTTTACAGTGATTAATTAATATGTCTAATATTACTCAGCTGTAAAACATCAAAGTGGGAAGGCAATAAAAATGTTTTAAAGCCAACAAGAAATGCATAATTTATTTATTGAAGTACAGTTGATTCATTAATATGATGTGTTAGTTTCTGGCCTAAGGCAGTGATTCAGTTATAAATATATATATATTCTTTTCAACTCTTTTCCGTTATAGTTTATCACAGGATATTGGATAGAGTTCCCTGTGCTGCACCATAGGACCTTGTTTATCCATCTGCTATCTAATAGCTTTCGTCTGCTAATCCCACAGTCCCAATCCGCCCTCTCCTCCCCTCCCCGCTCTTGGCAGCCGCCAGTCTGCTGTCTTCGTTTGTGATTCTGCCTCTGTTTCCTAGAGAGGTTTATTTGTGTCATATTTTAGATTTTACACGTAAGTGATACCACATCAGGCAGTGTTTGTCTTTCTCTTTCTGACTTACCTCAGTTACTGTGATAATCCAGGGCCGTACATGTTGCTGCAAATGGCCTTCTTTTATTCTTTTGAGCGGCTGAGTCGTATTTCGTTATATTAACACGCGTGTGCCGCACCTGCTGTATCCAGTCACCTTTTAATGGATGTTTAGGTTGTGTCCACGTCTTGGCTGTTGCAGACAGTGCCGCTGTGAGCATGCGGTGTATCTTTCCGAGTTCGAGTTCTCTTCAGATGCATACCCAGGAGTAGGATTGCTGGATCAATAGGCCAGCTCTACTTTTAGTTTTTTTGAGGAACCTCCATACTGTTTTCCTCCGTGGCTTCACCAATGTATATTCCTACCAACAGTGTCGGAGGCTCCGCCTTTGCCCCACACCCTCTCCCGCGTTTGTTTTCTTACAGACTTTTTGATGATGCCCATTCCGACCCGTGTGAGGTGATACCTCATTGTATTTTTGATTTGCATTTCTCTAGTAATTAGCCATGTTGAGCATCTTTTCACGTGCCTGCTGGCGATCTGTGTGTCGTTTTTGGAGGAATGTCTGCTTATGTCTTCTGCCCAGTTTTTGACTGAGTGGTTGTGGTTTTGTTGCAGTTGTTGTTGTTGAGTTGTGTGAGCTGTGTGTATATTTTGGAAATTAAGCCCTTTTGGTCGCATTGTTTGCAAATATTTTCTCCCAGTTCATATGTTATCTTTTCACTTTGTTTATGGTTTCCTTTGCTGTGCAAAAGCTTATAAGTTTGATTGGGTTCCATTTGTTTATTTTCGCTTTTATTTTCTATTGCCTTGGTGTTATTAGACTGACCTAAGAAAACATTGGTATGGTTTATGTCAGAGAATGTTTTGCCTGTATTCTTTTCTAGGAGTTTTATGGTGTCGTGTCATATTTAAGTCTTTAAGCCATTTTGAGTTTATGTCTGTGTTTGGTGTGAGGGTGAGTTCCAACTTCATTGATTTACATGTGCTGTCCAGCTTTCCCAGCACCACTTGCTGAAGAGACTGTCTTTTCTTCATTGTATATTCTTGCCTTCTTTGTCAAAGGTTAAGTGACTTCAGGTGTGTGGGTTTATGTCTCGGTTCTCTATTCTGTTGCACTGATCTCTGCCTGTTTTTGTGCCAGTACCATGCTGTTTTGATTATTGTAGTTTTGTACTATTGTCTGAAATCTGGAAGGGCTATGCCTCTATCTTTGTTCTTTTTCCTCAGGGTTGCTTTGGCAATTGTGATTCTGTATAAATTTTAAGATTATTGGTTCTAGTTCTGTGAAAAATACCATGGGTAATTTGATAGGGATTACATGAAATCTGTAGATTGCTTTGGATAGTATGGCCACTTTAATAATAATAATCCTTCCAATTCAAGAACCTGGAATTTCCAGGTGGCTCAGTGGTAAAGAATCCACCTGCCAGTGCAGGAGTCACAGGAGACGCAGATTCCATCCTTGGGTCAGGAAGGTCCCCTGGAAGAAGAAATGGCAACCCACTCCGGTGTTTTTGCTGAAAAAATCTCATGGGTCCTGGCAGGCTACAGTCCATGGGGTTGCAAAGAGTTGGGCATAACTGAGCAGCCAAGCGTGTACACACTCCAAGAACATGGATCATCTTCCCATTTCTCTGAATTATCTTTAGTTTCCTTTATCATTGTTTTATAGTTCTCGGCATATGTCTTTCACCTCCTTAGTCATTTATTCCTAAGTATTTTATTTTTTTAATTTTATTGAAGTATAGTTGATTTACACTGTTGTGTTCATTTCTTCTCACAGCAAAGTGACTCAGTGTCACACACACACACACACACACACACTCTTTTTCACATTCTTTTCTGTTACAGTCTGCCACTGGGCATTGACTGCAGCTCTCTCTGCTGTACAGTAGAACCTTATTGTTCATCCATCCTATGTATAATAGTTTGCCAAACCCCCAGTCCTTCCCTCCCCTCATCCCTTGTCAGCCACAAGTCTGTTTTCTATATCTGTGAGTCTGTTTCTGTATCATAGATATGTTGACTTGTATTGTAGATTACACAGAGTATTTTATTTTATTTTTTGATGCAATTTTTAAAGGAATTATTATTTTTACTTTCTGATATTTCATTTTTAGGATAAAGAAATGCAACCAATTTCTGCCTGTGAATCTTGTATCCTGCTACTTTGCTGAATTTATCAGTTATAGTAGTTTTTGTGTGGAGTCTTTAGGGTTTTCTATATATAGTATCATGTAATTTGCATACTCTTCTCTTCCAAGTTGAATACCTTTTATTTCTTTTTATTACCTGATTGCTATGACTAGGACTTCCAGTACTATGTTGGAGTGGTGAGAGTGGGCATCCTTGTCTTGTTCCAGATTTTAGCAGGATGGCTTTCAGCTTTTCAGCGTTGAGTATTATATTGGCTATGGGTTTGTCATAAGTAGCTTTTATTATGTTGAGATGTGTTCCCTCTACACCTGCTTTGGTAAACATTTTTATAATGAATGGATGTTGAATTTTATCAAATGCTTTTTCTGCATTTGTTGAGATGATCACATAGTTTTTGTCTCTTCTTTCTTTGATGAGGCGTATCATATTGTCTTCTGGGCTGAATCGTGGGTTTATGGAATTTTAGAGCTATGGAAGCAGTTAAAAGTCCAGTGCTTTCCTTGTTTTAGAATTAGGAGACTGAAGCCCAGAGTCACTTGTCTTCTGAGTTTTGATTATCTGAGGATCATCCAAGCTAATGAGTGGAAAGACACTTACATATGAGTTTTTAAACATCATTCATACAATAGAAATTTCCTTGCCTGCTTAAAGATTGAACATATGATTTTATAAAATAGCTTTTTTGGTTATGACAATTAAAAAATCAACATTTTTCTTTCTTTTTGAAAATTTAGATGTATCCAGTTAAAACAGGCAATAGATGAAAATAAAAATGCTCTTCAAAAATTAAAAAAAGTAAGTATTATAGTTGATCACATTATTTTTTAAAAAAATATCTGTTTTTACCTGAATATTTTATTACGTGGGAGTTCCTACCCCTAGAGTGGGTAGGTTCCTGGGTTCATATAAGTGTTGAAGTGTGAACCAGGGCCCCAAATACTGATAAAAGTTCAGCTGTGATGAACTCACCCAGCACTGAGGACTCAGAAGAACTTGGAAGAAGCTCTTTTTATTATTGCATTGTGTAAGTTTTATGTTTTACAGTTTAAATTTGTTTTCATTTTAATCACACTGTGGGGAAGTAGATTATCTGGCCCAGAGGGTACGAGGTAGAGAAGCTTCCTGAATCACAGCAGCTGTTCTGAGATCGGTGACTCTGCAGAAATGGGGGGAACTAGAAATTTCTCTTGGCAATTCCATCAGGATCTCCTCTTTTAATATGAGCCTGAACTTGAGCAAAGTGTTCAGGGCCAGAGACTCAGAGAACATGTAGGGTGGGAGGCGTGTAGAGGTGGTCGCCCTGCCAGTGTGTGAGTCTCCTCTACTCAGACAGCACTTAGGGTGGAAGCTGCGCAGGAGTCGTCGCCTTGCCTGTGAGTGAGTCTCCTTTACTGCATTGGAGACAGGTGGTTTCTAAGCATCTCTTCCGAATTTCTCCAGTGATGAAACACTGTAATTCAGGAGACTGACCGACCCTAAATTGGAAAACCTAACTACTGGGGCTTGCAAAGGTGAAGCAGTTTTCCCAGTGTCTCACTGCCAGGAGGCGACTGAGCCTGGACTTGGCACCTGTCCTTTTAACTCCAAAGCCAGTCCTCCGTCTGGAACTGTCCCTTACTGGCTGTAGAGGGTCTGCAATACCTAGCAACAAAACAAAACAAAAATAATTGGAGGCATAACTTTATTATGCCATTTGATTCACGTTCCAGCATAATCTACATTTCTTTTAAACTTCTTTATCTAAGATAGGCATAGTCTCATATTGATATTTGCTTTGTCTTATATCACTTATTGAAGTTTTTTTTTTCTATTACAATAAATGTAATAAAAACGGAATTTTTTTTTTTTTTTAGTGAAGTAGACTTATATTCTCTCATAGGCTGATGAACCTGCACCTGTGGGAAATTATTATCAGAAGAAAGAAGAGGAGCACAATCTTTTGGATAAGCTTACCCACCAACTGCAGGAGCTTGCTGTGTCCATAAGCAGAGAAAATGTCACTGAGTATGAGCCCTTTCTTTCTTTCTTCCTTTCAAATATTATATCACCAACAGTTTAAATGTTTTATTCTATTAATTTGCATATAGATAAAACTGTAACAGTATCATCTGTCAACAGTTACTTATTGTATATAGAAGAAAGTGTGAACTTCCAGGAGACATGTAAAGCAGTAGAAGCCATAATCTCTCAAGTAATTCATAAGCTAGTTGGGGGAGCAAAACAGAGATGTGAAAAGCTCAATCAACAGACGTTAGAAAGTAAGGGTCATGCCTTTAATGTCAGGGTTAATGTGTAGAAACAAAATTATCTGAATTATCTATTTGCTTATTTCCTTCTTTTATAAATATTCTTTTAAAAATGGAAGCAGAAACATGCATTCTTTTCCTGATGGAGTGTATGTTAGTAATAGGCTTTGTAAAGTGGAAAGAAAACTTGACGGTATAAACAAACTCAATTCATAGGGAGATAAAAAGGGAAAAGTCAACTATTTAGACTCTTCAAATGCTGTTCCCATACTTTTACACTGTATTCTGTGGGAAAAAACACTAAAGAATATATTATTAGAAGGTTTCTAGAATTTCCATTGATGTCCAGTGCTGAGAATGACTAAGTGGCTGGCATTGGACTTAACCTTCCTACCAAAAAAACGCTGCGGAATCTGGACAAAATGTACAAAATGGCTGTCTGAACTCACTGAACATCCGCTGAGCAGTGCTGATATCCTTAATACAGAGAGACGCAAGAGGTGACTCCTGTATTCACCCAGACCCTCTCCCTGGCGATAGTTTACGGGCTGTGTGTAATGCAGGAAGGTAGATCCCAGACAGGAAGCAGCAGTCTCTCTGGGTTCCAGAGATCAAATTCTGGAGTTGCTGGGACCTAGTGGTCCAGTGGTTAAGACTTTACCTTCCAGTGCAGGAAGCTGAGATCCCACATGCCTTGGGCCCAAAACATAAAACATAAACAATATTGTAACAGTTTCAATAAAAACTTTAAAAATGATCCCCATAAAAAAAGAAAAGGTCTTAAAAGTTCTGGAGTTGCTGAGGCTCCTGGGACATGTAGGGAGAGGGAAAAGACTTGCAGAGAGACAACTCCAGAAATCTGAGGGGACTCCTGGGCTACACAGAGCTTGAATCCAGAAGGCCTGGCAGAAAGCACCTGCTGGGAGACTGAGAGCTTAAAAGATTCTGGAGGTCACAGAATCCTAGAAAAATGTAGGGGTTTATACAACCCAGCTAGAGTAGAGAGACCTTGGTGAGTGTTGCATGCATCTGGCTAGAGAGCACGTAAGACCCATGTGTAGGAGTGAGGAGTACAGAGTACACCCTAATATTCAAAACTGATCATGGAATACAGACAAAACTGAAGGAAATCTTTCCCAACCAAACCTAAAACCAGACCTTAACAGGAAAAAGACAACAGGACAAAATTAACTACTCATTAAAGGATGACAGCATAATCCAGAGTCTCTAATTATGTTGTCCACAATGTGCAGTAATTATTAAAAATAATGACTAGAAATGCAAAAAAAAGTAGGGGAAAATAAATAATAGATAATTAAGCAGTGACAGTCAATAAAAACAGACCCAGATCCAAACTAGGTAGTAGAGTAGTCTGACTAGGATTTTTAAACAATATGATTAATATGTTAAAGAAAATAGAAGAAAAGATGGATGAAATGGGGGGAAAAAAGAATATTTTAAGAGAATTCAAGTGTAGAAAATAATCAAATGAACATTCTACAACTGTAAAATATAATACCTGATAGAATAATGGCTGAGAGCTTTCTAAGTCTGATTCAATATATAGCTTCAAAAAGGTAGAAAATGTCTTATAATAAAGAGAAAAAATAATCAGTGGAAACCTAGGTGACCTAGATGTGAAAATTAGCACATCAGAACTATCAAAGAACTATGTTCAGTGTGTTAAGGAATTTGTTGGAGAGATAGGCAGATTGGTTGATGAGAGAGGATCTTAAGGAGAGAAATGAAAACTAATACAGACCAACATGGAAACTCTGAACCTAAAAAACACAGTATATAATTTTTTTTTAACTTGGTGGTTTGACAGATAGCTAGATACAGTAGAGGAAAAGATTAGCAAACCCAAACACTGAGCAATGAAAAACTCTCAAACTCGTGCACAAAAAGGAAAAAAGAATGGGAAGAACGGAACACAGGAATGGTTAAGGACATGGCCAAAAGCTGCAACCCATGTGCAGCTGAAGTTCCAGAAGGCGCGGGGAGAGAGGATGGGGCACAGGAAATCTGTAAATAAAATTTTAGTTGAGAATTTTTTTTAAATTATTGATTCAGTGATCCAAGAACCTCAGACAACCCCAAACAATAAATATATAGAAAGTACACATAGGTGTGTCAGTGAAACTGCTGAAAAGTAAACATAATGGAAAATCATAAAAGCAGCCAGGGGAATAAACATGTACAGGCAAACAATTCAAATTAAAGTTGACATCTTGTGAGGAAAAAATACAGGTCAGAGGATAATGCAGGGATATCATAAAAGAATTGAAAGGAAAAAAAAATCTGTCAACCCAGAATTCTGTGTAGAGCAAAAATATCTTTTAGAAATTAAAGTGGAATGAAGACATTTTCAGACAAACAAAAGCTGAGGAAATCTGTCAGACAAGAACTGAGGAATTTGCTATAGGAAGTCCTTCAGGCTAGAAGGAAATAATCCCATGTGAAAACTTGGATCGGCAAAAAGGAGTGAAAAGCCCTGGTATGTGGGTAAACAGAAAAGACTATTTTTCTTCTCTAAATGTCTTTTTAAAAAACACTTGATTGTGTAAAGCAAAATGTAAATTTGAGAATTGATAATATACAGTCAGTTTTCATTATTTGCAGTAGTTATACCCCACAAAATTGCTGCAGACCCTGAATAGTGAATACTGCCCTGTAGCTTCTAGGAGAAGGTAGGTTCCTATGAAGCAGTGAACAAAATGTTTTTTGTCAACTGAGTAATATACGTCCTTGTTTTTTGTGTGTTTTGGTGTAAAGATACCTTATTTAATATATATTATTGATTCATTAATATTGAACTCAGCGAACAGCCCTGTAATTTATGCCTGAAGAAATCTAATAATAACACACTAATTTTCTCCATTAGGCACATCACAGCTTTCTTCTGCTTGGGACCACTACATAGCATTTCAGCACTGTGTTTGGGGGCCATTTAAGATAGCATAAATGGGTTGCAAGTAAAAGATTGGAAAAAGATATTCCATGCTTACCCTAACCAAAACAAAGGTGATGCAGGTACAGTAATATCAGGTGAAATAGACTTTAAGGTCAAAACTAATTTAATAGATTAAGACATTTTATAGTAATAAAAGGACCGATTCACTAGGAAGAAATTACCCTTAATGTGTAGGTTCCTAATAGCTGCTTTACAACATAGAAAGCAAAAATTGCCAGCACTACAGGGAAGCTGACAATATAATCCACAAACCTTAACCCCCTAATTAAAAATGTATTTGTAGAACACTGTATCCCACTAGGTAATACATGTCTCTTCCAAGTGCATATACAACATTAACCAAAATGAATCATAATGGACCATAAAGCAATTGTCAACAAATGTCAAAGGATTGAAATCATGCAGCAATTTTGGTGACTTGGAATTACATTAAAACTCAATGACAATCCAAAACTAATACAATGGTGAATGTCAATTATATCTCAGTTAAAGAAAAAAAAACTCAAATGACAGAGAAATAAATAAAAATCTCCAAATGTTTGCAAATTAAATCACATACTTCTGGGACTTCCCTGGTAGCTCAGTGGTTAAGAATCTGCCGTGCAACACAGGGGATGTGGGATTAATTCCTGGTCAGGGAACTAAGGTTTCATATGTAACTACTGAGCTCCAGAGCCCATGTGCCTCAACAAAAGGTCCTGTGTAGCATGACAAAGTATTCCATGTGCCTAAACTAAGACCCAGTACAGCCAAATAAATAGATAATTTAAAAAGAATCACATACTTCTATATAACCTAAAGATCAAAGAAAATATTACAGTGGACAGCTAAATATTTTGAATGATAATCAAAATGCAGTTGTGGGCTGCCGCTAGAGCAGCGCTTAGAGGGGAATTCATGGCTCTCAGTGCAACAGTTAGAAAAGAAGAAAAGTTGAAAATCATCTACTAGAACTTCACTGCAAACCCCGGAAAGCGGAAGCTGCAGCCCGGCTGCACCGTGGTCTGCGGAGCTGCTGCTTCCCAGGTCTGGGTCGGCTGAGTCACGGCCCGGCCCGGCCTTTATTTAAAAAAAAAAAAAAAAAAAAAAAAGAAAATCATCTACTAAAGTTTCCAACTGAAGAAGCCAGAAAAAGAACAGCAAATGAAACCCAAGGAAAATAGAAATAAGGAAATACTAAAAATAAGAGAGAAAACTGGATAATAAACTGACATATAGTAGATAAAATCAATAAGTGAAAAGTTAGTTCTTTAGAAAAAGTAATTAAATGAGTAAATTCCTAGCAAGACTGATCAAGAAAAGAGAAAGAGGGAAAACACTAGCAAAAAACAAGGATGAAAACTCACCACTCAGAGCCGACAGAAATTTGAAAGATACTGTGAAGATGCTATGAAAAACTTTATGCCGATAAATTTGAAAATACAGATGAAATAAGTTCCTTGAAAAATAAAATATACTCAAATTGACAGAAGATGAATAGAAAATCTTAATAATCCTACCGAAATGTCTACTAAAGAAGTTGAATGTATAATTAAAACCCTTTCCACAGAATAAATCCTCAGGTTGTTTCACTGACACAAACTTCTGCAATGATTGAGTAAGACGTAGCACAAGTATTATGAAATCTTTCCAGAGACTAGAAAAAGAAACATTTCCAAATCATTTTATGAGCATTATGAAAAGTGAAAGTGTCAGTCGCTCAGTTGTGTCCAACTCTTTGTGACCCCTTGGACAGTAGCCCGTCAGGCTTCTCTGTCCATGGGATTTCCCAGGCAAGAATACTGGAGTGGGGTGCCATTTCCTTCTCCAGGGGATCTTCCCGACCCAGGGATTGAACCCTGGTCTCCCGCATTGCAGGCAGACGCTTTAACCTCTGAGCCACCAGGGAAGCCCACATCACGACTAAGTGGGATTCATTCTAGAATGCAAGGTTAATTCAGTGTTTACTTTTACTCATTTGGCTGTGCCGGGGCTTATTACGGCACTCAGGGAGCTCTGATCTTCCCTGTGGTGTGCTCTTAGTGCAGCATGTGATATCTATTAATAGTTCCCCCAACTGGGATCAAACCTCAGCACCCTGCATTGGGAACATCAGGCAAGTCCCTGCAAGATTAGATTAACATTGAAAAAATCAGTAATTGAAATTTACTGTATTAGCATAATAAAAAAGAGTCATTTGGCTAGTTTTATGGTTAGCACTGTCTATTTGCTTCAAAGTATTGTTAGTCACTCTCCTGTCCATTGTGTCCGTCTTGTCCAGACTCTTTGAGACCCCACGAACTGTATCCCACCAGGCTTCTCTGTCCATGGAATTCTCCAGGCAAGAATACTGGAGTGGTTGCCATGCCCTCCTCCAAGGGATCTTCCTGACCCAGGGATTGAACCCAAGTCTCCTATGTCTCCTGTACTGGCAAGCGGGTGGGTTCTTTACCACTGGTGCCACCTGGGAAACCCTGTCCTTTTCTACTTCGCCCAAAACTCTGTCTCCAGGATTCCGTTTGGCACGGATACACAGAGAAGCTGAGCTTCAGGCTTCCTTAGTTTATACTATTTCATGCCTCACTTTTAATAACCATCTTTGTGTTTAGCCTTTCTTTCAGTCTCCATGGAGCGTGATCATCTTTCTCAGAGCAGGTCAGATCACACCCTTCCCTGCCTTCATTTTTAGGGAGCACCTTCAAGATAAAGCTCACATGGGCTGCATTTTGCTCATCTCTTTTCCACCTCATCTCTTGCTCATTTCTCCCAGACCTCTTCCTACCATTCATGAGCTACCTGAGGTTCCCTCTTTTCCAGCCTTCTTCCTCCACTCTTTTCCCTACCTCTTTACCCACCCCGCCCTTTACCTGATTAATTTCAGCTCATCCATCAAGTCCTAATTCTGAGCCTTTCCTGATCTCCACCCGTGCAGTCTTGGTTGGGTGCCCATCTTGTGTATTTCCTTAGCACGCTGTGTTTACCTCTACTGCAGTATCTGTTGAACTATCTTGTAAGTATCCATCTGCTAGATTGCCTCATTGTTCTCCTGGAGGACAGAGGATTGTCTGATTTACCTTTGTTTCTACTGTGTCTGACATGGAAACTGACAGGTGACGTCATGAGTATCATCACTGCCAACTTTTGTTGAGAACTTGCTGTGGTCAGACACCGTTGTAAACACTTGGCAAGTCTGTAACTCCTCTAGTCTTCATGAGGACCTTATGAAGCAGGTTCTGTTATTATCTCTACTTCACCAATGAGAAATGGAGAATCTAAAAGAAATGTACCTAAGACCAATCAGCGAAGAGGAGACAGAACCAGAACTTCATCTCAGAATCCATGCTCTAACCACTGTGCAATAACGCTCAAGCAGCATTTGCTGAATGGATGAATCCAGGACTTAAATTCAAGTCTCCTGGCCTCAAGACCAGCACTTGCTCCACCATGTCAATACATTCCTCAGATATTTTAACTCCTTCATTACTCTCAGGTCACGTATTCTTCGCTAGATGGTAAAACTGTTAGTTGTACTTGCCCTTTATTTATTTTTTTAATTTGCCTGTTATAGATATGGGCCAGTTCTGCTGTATGTAGAAGTTATACCTGATCTGTTCTTCTGCGTTACTTCTAGTGATCCTCATCAATTATTTTCTGCAGAACTGGGGCACTTGCTGAAAGAGAGGAAGAGGAGGACTCTGCTGAAGAAGATGAGGAAGAAGACGACGACGAAGAAGAAAGTGAAGAAAGTGGGGGTGAGGACGAAGAAACAGAAGAGGAAGAGGAAGAGAAACAGGAAGGTGAATCTCAGCCAGAGGCCACGAGTGGAGAATACATTGCTCTTGGAGATTTTACGGCTCAGCAAGTGGGAGACCTAACATTTAAAGTAAGCAGAAACAAACCGGAAGCAAACCTAAGGATAAATTTGCATACCTAACAGAGCAAGAAGGCTACCTGTACATCTGGATTACAGAGTCCTGATACTCACTTTTTAAAGACTCAGTCTGTTTAAATAAAATAGGTGATAATTACCATTTACAAGCAGTAGTCGTAAAATTCTGTTATCAAAGTTACCTGCTAGTAAAATGGTAAGGAGAAAAAAAAGAGTAGATGTTCCTCTGGTTTTGAAAATACAAATAGTTTTAATGTTGATAATTCTGAGCTTAGGGGTAAATTCTAATTAAAACATTTTTACTTTTATTTTGCCTTAAGAAAGGGGAAATTCTCTGTATAATCAAAAAAAACTCTGATGGTTGGTGGATGGCTAAGAACACCAAAGGAAACGAAGGCCTTATTCCTAAAACCTACTTGGAGGTTAGTCTTTTTTGTTTATTCTTTCCTTTTTCTCCTTTAAGACTTTTTTTTTTTTCATTTATAACAAAACACTAAGTTGTATTCTTTGATCAATTGGCTAGTAAATGACTTAAGATATACAATTTGCTTCAATTTTAGAGGATTAGAGCATGAGAAAAATTTGGGGCTTCCCTGGTGACTCAGTGGTAAAAGAATCTGCCTGCCAATGCAGAAGACACGGGTTTGATCCTTGGGTTGGGAAGATTCCTTAAAGAAGGAAATGGCAACTCACTCCAGTGTCCTTGCCTGGGAAACCCCATGGACAGAGGAGCCTGGCGGGCTACAGTCCATGGGGTCACCAAGAGTCGGACATGACTTAGTGACTAAACAGTGATTATAGTGTTCTGCTCTCATGCAGGTGAGCTCTAGAATGTCGTCGCACGGTGAAGATGCTCTGTGGGTTCGTGTTGATCATAAAAATTAATAGACATTTATTTTTTGTTGTGAAAGAAAACTGCAGTTAACTTTGTCTTACCTTCCACAAATACATGATCCTTTACTAAGACGTGAACATAGTATATAAGCATGTTGATTGCCCAGTTCTTTCATATTTCATAATATGGCATGGTCATTTGCTGTCCAGTATATATAGATCAGTGCTGTTCAGTAGAAGTATAATGCAAACCACAAATGTAATTTAAAATTTTCTAGTAACCACGCTGAGACATCTTGTTTTTCCTCATACCACTTCTGACACTAGCTGTGTGAGGGGTTTTTTTGACACCAAATACATGTTGTTTTTCACACTGTTTCTTTGAAGCCGACCAGGTGTCCAACAGTGCAGTTCAATTCTAGCACTAACTCCTGGACTTAGCATAGACCCCACAAGATAAGGGCGCAGTCCCGCAAGACTGCCCCACTTTGGGGACTTCCCTGGTGGTCCAGCGGTTAAGAGTCAGCCTACCAATGCAGGGGATGCAGGTTCAAGCTAAGCCTCAACTTATATTTCAGTTATATATAACTTATATGTAAAGTATACCACAACTACTTAACCCACACTCATGAACCTGAAAACCGAACTTACTGAGTGTCCGTACTCTGCAACGAGAGAACCCACCAGTGAGAAGCCCACACACTGCAAGTAGAGATTAACCCCCGCTCACAATGAAGATACAGCACAGCCAAAATTCAGTCAATCAATGAATCAAGCAGTAAATAAAATTTAAAAAGCAATTTTAAAATTGCTTGGACAGAGGAGCCTGGCAGCCTCCTTCATGAGGTCGCAAAGAGTTAGACGCAACTGAGCAAAGCAGCAGCAGCAATCCATACCTAGAAGTGACATTCATGGGAGCTTGGGTTAACTTCCATTACGAGCTAAAGATCTCTGAAATCGTGTCCCAAATAAGGTAGACGCACATTTCTCTTGCGTGTGGAGAAAGTGTGGAGATGGGCAGTCAAGGCATGGCAAGGCCCTACCTCATATTTTACTTGGGGCTTCCCTGGTGGCCTAGTGGTAAAGAATCCCCCTGCCAATGCAGGAGACACAGGTTCGATCCCTGGGTCGGGAAGACTCCCTGGAGAAGGAAATGGCCACTCACTCTGTCCATGGGATTTTCTTACCTGGAAAATCCCATGGACAGAGGAGCTGGGTGGGCTACAGTCCATAGCGTAGCAAAACACTCTTGACATGACAGCGATTAAACAACAGCAAAAGCAATATTTTACTCTGTGGTTAGGTGCCATCAGCTCTCCCTAGGGTTGTCATCTCTTTAGGTTGGCAGCTATATCTTTTAACAATTCCAAGCAGAGAGAGAAGAAAAGTGAGGAAGAAGTCGAAAGGCAAGAGCTGCAGTCTTGTATAGAAGGTTTCCTGGAAGTTACACAAAAAGCTTCCAATTATATCTCCTGGACCAGCATTCAGTTTCTTGACAACACCTAGCTGTGAGGAGGGCTTGGAAAATGTAGTTTTCTTAGGTTGCGTGCGTGCTCAGTTATGTCCGAATCTTTGCAACTCCATGGACTGTAACTTATCAAGCTCCCCATCTGTGGGCTTTCCCAAGGCAAGGATACTGGAGTGGGTTGCCATTTCCTTCTCCAGGGGATCTTGCCTACCCAGGGATCGAACCCACGTCTCCCCTGCATTGGCAGGAGGATTCTTTACCACTGAGCCACCTGGGAAGCCCCTTTTAGCTTGATTCATTGCTATAATCAGGGACTCTTGGAAAAGAAGAACCTGCGTTGTGATCAGTTTGCACACAACCTTGTCCCATTATTCCCCTTAAATAAATTCCTAGATGCTCATTGCTGCTGAAAGGCATGAGCCTTGGTATTTTGGTCGAGTTTGCCATTTTGCAAATTAGGAGAGTTATTCTTACTTGGACTCCCGTGCCCAGCAGCTGAGAATGTTTGTCTGTCTGCACACTTGCCACTGATGGTTGGCACCAGTCTTTTGCCAAAGTGATGACCAAAAAAAGAGGGGCTCATTGTTGTTTTTTGCTTGCATTTATTGTATTGCTAGTGAGGTTGAGTGTCATTTCATTTGCTTTATTTATTTCTATTTCTATTTATTCTTTGAAAATTGCCTTTTTAACTCATTTTTCAAAGGGGTTTTTGAAAACTGTATTGCTATGGAAGAGTTTTTGTATTATCTTAATAATAAGGATATTAAGCCTTGGAAACTTGAGGCAGATATTGTCTTTGTTGACTTTCAACCAGATTTACTTTTAGGTAGTTAAATCTGTCAGTGTTCCATTTATGAGTTTTGGTTTTGCTATCATGAGTGGAAAGGATTCCCCCATCTCAAGATTATTTTCTTCTAACACTTCTGTAGTTCTTTTATTTATATCTTTTCTTCTTTTTTTACATTTGAGTCAGTTCCATCTGGCACTTATGTTGATTAAACTTGTTCTCTACCTTTATCCTTGTACTTTTTTTGAATAATGACATCGTTATTTGAGCTTTTATCCACTGATTTTTGATATGTCTGTCATATACTAAACCCCTACCTACACTCACATCTTTCTGAAAGTACATTTATTGGTTGATTTTCCCATTAGGTAAAAGGCACTTCATATTATTTTTCAGCCCTATAATAAAGAAGGAGGTCAAGAATCCGGTGAAGAAGGCAGTGAAGAAGATACAGAGGTAGGGGATGGAACAGTGGACGGAGCCGAAGTCAAGCAAAGGTAAGTTGGTGCGAGGGGACCTAAAAGTAGGTTCAGGAAATGTTGTATTTGTTCATCTTTACTGTTATAAATACTGGAAGAATTTCTTGAAATGGAGACAACTTATGGTCTGGGGGCTTTTCTCATCACCATCTGCTTAAAGGTCATCACAGCTTTACCTTTGTGGTTGCTTTTAGCAGGTGACATTATTCTTAGTTTCATGTAGGCAGTGTTAGATTGTCAGAAGGTACAATGATGTACCCTGTTCTTTGATTAATGAAGTTCTCTGATTGAGTGAACACGCATAAACTTGCCGAGCACTCACCTAGCTACCCTGTCTCCCTAGAACTGATTCTCACTGGAGTGCTGTACGGAAGGCCATCTCAGAGGTTGGTATCTCCTGTCTTATTAATAATGGGGCTTTCCTGTGGCTCAGTGGTAATCTGCCTGCAATGTAGGAGACATGTGTTCTATCCCTGGGTTGGGATGATCCTCTGGAGAAGGGCATGGCAACCCACTCCAGTATTCTTGCCTGGAGAATCCCGTGGATGGAGGAGCCTGGTGGGCTACAGTCCATAGGGTGATAAAGAGTCAGACACAACCGAGCGACTAACACTTGCCCTTTTCACTTCATCTTATTAATAATGTCTCATTTTGTTACCTAATAGTTCTGATTAGAGTTCAGATTCAAAACAACTTTAAATGAAAGCATTGGGTCTTAAGCGGGTACAGGGCCTGGAATGCACAGGACATTAAAACGTACCTCTGGTTTAGTAAGTCTGTACTCCGAGTCACATTTCCCATTAGGTCTTTTCTGTTCAGAAGAGTAGATTTGAGGGCTTGGAAATGTCTCACTTTGAGTCTGCTTGAATTTTCTGTCATTTGGGTAAAGACAATTGTTAAATTTTAGTTTTGTAACATGTAAAAATTCCAAAAAGCTCAAAAAAGTAAGAAACTACCCATAATCCTATCATTTAAAAAGTTACATAATGAAATGAAACTCCACTCCTTCCGTAAGTAATCACCACTAACCGTTTAGTAAATGCATCCTTTGTGGGATTTTTACCTCATTTATTGTTTATGGACATGGGTGCACGTGCACGTCTGTGTATGTTACACACACACATGCAAAGCCATTCAGTCTTCAGTGCACGTCGGTTCATGGTGTCAGCTCATCTGTGACATGGCACACTCCCTGGTGGGGCAGGACAGGCCGTTTTGACAGGGACCACACAGAAGCAGCCGGTCTAAAGTGCAGAGCTCGGTGCCTGGAGAGCTGCATGGGGCTTGGGAAAGGCCATCCTTGGGAAAGGCCAGGTATCAGCGATAGCATCTTCTCATAATTGGGGGCTAAACTGCTGTATTCTTCCATTAAAGTCTGGACATTTGTATTTTTGTTTGGGGAGTTGTAGTTGCTATAGTGATAAAGAGAGTATTCTAGAGGTGAGAAAACCTGAACAAAAGCAAGCAAGTTAATTTTGTTTTACTCTCTTCAGCAGATAAACACCGTCGACGTGCTGACCGCGATGGGAGCGATTCCTGCCGGGTTCAGGCCTTCCACGCTCTTCCAGCTCCTGGAGGAAGGTACCAGGTGCCCATCAGCCAGCATAGACTTTCAGTGAAGCCGTCATGGTTTACATCTAACTTTGCTGGCACAGCCAGAGAAGGTTGTTGATAAAGATGTTGGATCTCACGTCTCTTGGACGCTCATCTTGCCCCTCGTCTTGCCTGTGACAGGAGGAGGGAGCCCTGATCCTGTCAGACGCCAAGCCCACTTTCATTTATTTCGGGAGCAGGGCTCTCGGCTTCCACCCCTTTCCTGTGCTGCTGTCCCCTGCCCCGCCGGCTGGTTGCCTCATAGTAGTCCTAGCACCAGCCCCGCTCAGCCCTGTCACACGCCAGCTGAGGCCTCCCTTTCTCTGCTTTTCTTCACATCAAGACTTTTCCCAAGAGTTCTCTCTCCTCACTGTTTCTGTTTTCTTATTCGTTCTTGGATTGCCCTGTACTTGGCACCATTTGTTCATAAGCTCATTTTATTTTATTTTTAATATTTATTCATTTATTTGGCTGTACCATGTCTTAGTTGCAGCATACAGGATCTTTGATCTTCATTACAACATGCAAGATCTTTTTCGTTTCGACACGTGAGACGTTCAAGTAGCAGCATGCAGGGTCTAGTTCCCTGACCAGGGATTGAATGCAGACTCCCCGCATCGGGAGTTTGGAGTCTTAGCTCATTTTAAAGAGCAGCGATTTTGGAGAGAGGCTCACCTGGATTCTCTGAGTTGTTATCTATGTAGGGACTGCTTTGAGGCTCCTCTGTTGGGAGGCTCTTCTCAGCAACCCCTAAACACCCACCTCCTTCTCATGCTTCTGTCTCAGGATAAAACGCCACCTTCCCAGAGACACCTTCCTTGTAGGTTCTCCCGCTCTCGTCCATGTCAGCACCCTTTATAGGTCTAAGTCAGCTTATAATTATTTTATTTAGTCTTTTGTCTCCTTATTTTTCTTAATTATTTTCGCCCACTGAGCTGTAAGCTCATGGGGGCAGGGGATGTATTTCTCTGATTCTTGTTTGTGTTTCCAGTTCCTAGCAGATTTGTTGTTGTTGTTTGGCTACTAAGTCATGTCTGACTCTTTGCAACCCCCTGGACTACAGCATGCCAAGGCTCTCCTGTCCTTCACTATCTCCTGGAATTTGCTCAGATTTATTTCCATTGAGTCGGTGGGTAATGCTATCCAACCATCTCATCCTCTGTCACTCCCTCCTCTTGCCTTCAATCTTTCCCAGCATCAGGGTCTTTTTCAGTGAATCAGCTCTTCGTGTCAGTTGGCCAATGTACTGGGGATTCAGCTTCAGCATCAGTTCTTCCAATGAATATTCAGGGTTGATTTCCTTTAGGATGGACTGGTTTGATCTCCTTGCTGTTAAGGGACTCTCTGTGGAATAGATTTTGTAATAAGTATTCATGACTAAATTATGGAAAAACAGCATTAAAATACTTTTATGTAAAGAAGTAAAATTAATGATGATACACTTTTTCTAGAATGTCCAAAAAGTGGTTACATATTTTCTGCATTTTACAAAAATATTTGAATGGGTCATCTTCATTAGGGGGCATGTTACCAGCCTGAGAGTCTTTAAGGTCTTTCCTAAAGCTGCTTAAGATCAGCTCTTATGTGCTTCCATCTTTTCGTTTCCTCCTGTTGTTCTTATCTCTGTTGGTATGTCTGTCTTAGGAAGCAAGTTTCTAGCAAACAGTATGCATGGTATTTTCGACGTCTGTTTCCTAAGTGTGAACCGTAACATCATGGATTTGGGGTTTTGAATTTCGTTCATTCTTTGTAAGAATATAAAGGAAAAATTATTTTTGCAGGGAATCAATTCCGAGCAAGTTACTTCTTACAGCCAGAGCTCACACCTTCCCAACTGGCCTTCAGAGATCTGATGTGGGATGCAAAAACCGGCTCTGTAAGTATGGTTACTCTTTAAGGTGCTCAGAAAGTGAATTTGTCTCATAAGTCATACAAGCAGACCTTCCTCGTAACTGATTGTTCTTGCAGATCAGGTCAAGACCGAGCCGTGTCTCCTTGATTCTGACTCTCTGGAGCTGCAAGATGATTCCTCTTCCAGGGGTGAGCATCCAAGTTCTGAGCAGACACGTGCGCCTCTGTCTGTTTGACGGCAGTGAGGTGAGCTTGCTGGGGAGTCCAACTAGTTCCCGCCACATGCATTTTTTTAATTTAATTTTTTTTAAACACCAAAAACATTTTGTAGTGGAATATAGCTGATTAACAATGTTGTGATGGTTTCAGATGAACAGAGAAAGGACTCAGCCATGCATATACATGTACCCATTCTCCTCCAAACCCCCCTCCCTCCCAACCACCTATTAAACGCATGCTGCATAGGATCTGTCTGTCTCTTTCTCTCTCTCTCAATCTCTCTGTGTGTGTATAAGTATCTAGATAAAATAATGTATTGTGTTAGTGTTAGTCGCTCAGCTGTGTCTAACTCTTTGCGACTTCAGGGACTGTAGCCTGCCAGGCTCCTCTGTCCTTGGGATTTCCCAGGCAAGAATATTAGAGTGGGTTGCCATTGCTTTCTCCAGGGGATCTTCCCAACTCAGGAATCAGACCCAGGTCTCCTGCACTGTAGGTGGATTCTTTATCATCTGAGCTACCGGGGAAGCCCCAGATATTGTATGGTAGCATGCAAACAGCAAGGGTTCTGATGATACAGGTTTATTAACTCCAGACTCTCTCACTGGCTAAATGTATGACATTTATATATCACAGTTAGCTCGCGTGAGCCATAGGTTTTTCGCTTACAAAAAGGTACTGATGCCTGCCTCCTAGTACTATGTACACTTCAGGTTTTGAGTATAGAGTATTGCGTTTTAAAACGCTGATTCATTTATGGCTGTGCTGGGCCTTCGTTGCTGCGTGGGCTTTCTCTAGCTGTGGGAGCGGGGGCTGCTCTCCAGCTGCGGTGCGCAGGCTTCTCCTTGCAGCGGCTTCTCCTGTTGCAGAGCGTGGGCTCTAGAGCCCAAGGGCTCCGTGGTTGTGGCCCTCTGGCTCAGCTGCTCTGCAGCACGTAGAGTCTTCCTGCAGCAGGGATCAAAGTTGTGTCCCCTGTAGTGGCAGGTGGATTCTTAACCACTGGACCAGCAGGGAGGGCGAGCATTGCGTTTCTGACAGGTGTACACACCTGTGTAACCGACATTCCCGTCAACCTGCGGGGCACGGCCATCACCTGGCAGAGTTGCCTTGCGTCCTTTTCCACCCCTTCCTCTCTCATTCCTAAGAGAGTATTTTCCACCCACTACCAACCAAAGAATTTGAATGACTCTTAGTTAATTGATTTGTTTAGGAGATACAGCTAAAACAGTGCTGAGATGGAAATTTATGACTGAATATACTAGGCAAGAAGAAAGATTTTAAATCAGTGATCTAAGCTGGAACTCAAGAGTCTAGAAAAGAAGAGTGAGTGAAACCTGAAGAAAGTAGAATGGAGGAGCTAGTAAAGAGAAGAAACGAATGAAATAGAAAGCAAAAGAGAAAGTCAGAAAAGGCAAAGTTTATTCTTTAACAAGATTAATAAAATTGAGAGATGCCTAGTGAGACTGATCAAGACGTTTTAGAAAGAGAGACTTCCCTGGTGGGCCATTGGTTAAGGCTTCACCTTCCAATGTGGGGGGGCAGAGGTTTGATCTCTAGTTGGGGAGCCAGGATCCCACATGCCTTAGTGGGGCCAAAAATAAGTAAAATAATTTTAAAAAATAAATTTTAAAAAGAGAGAAAGAAAGAAAACAAATGATTGTTGCCAAAACTCAGCCTCTGTTCACTAGTGCCCAACAGAAACATGGAGACAGAGTTTTGGGTGAAGTAGAAAAGAGTAGCTTTTATTGCTTTGCAAGGCAAAGGGCTCCACAGCTGGTGAAGGCCCTCAGAACTGTGTGTCCCACCCTGGAGGTGAGGTGGTGAGGAGGGGCAGTGAGAAGTCTTACAGTGTTAAAGGAGCACGGCGTGGCCAGCTCATGGGCTGCAGCCCGCCAGACCCTTCTGTCCATGGGATTCTCCAGGCAAGAACACTGAAGCAGGTTGCCATGCCCTCCTCCAGGGGATCTTACCCACCCAGGGATCAGACCCATGTCCCTTGTGTCTCCTGCATTGGCAAGTGGGTTCTTTACCACCAGTGCTACCTGGGAAGCCTGAAAGAAGAGAAGGGCGATATTATAAATAATTTCAGGGCAATAGATTTGATAAAATCACTAAACAGAGGAATTCTTCAAAAACCACGACTTAATGAAACTGGCCTAAGAAGAACTAGAACAATTTGAATAACCCCTGTTAAAGATATTAAACCTGAAATGAAAGCTGTTCCAGTTGAGGAAGCTCCAGAACCCAGATGGTTTCACTGGTGGTTTCCGCTGAACATTTAAGGAAGAAATAATACCACTAGTACACAAACCCTTCCAGAGAACAGATGAAGAGGGAATGCTTCCCGTCGTGTTTCAGGAGGCCAGGAAAAACATGCTACCAAAATAAGACAGCACATTACAAAAGAGAAAAATTACAAGACCAGTACTCCTCACGAATATAATGAACTAAAATCCTAAACAAAATGTGAGTGAATTGAACCTGATTGATGATTATCCAGCTCAAATCTATACTACTGTTAACTTACCTGCTCCTCTGTTGACATTGGTTAGCACTGTTAGCACGCAGCTCTCCCTTGAAGTACAGGCGCATGTGTGTCCTCAGTCATGTGAGACTCTTAGCGACCCCAAGGACTGTACCTGCCAGGCTTTTCTGTCCATGGGATTTTCCAGGCAAGAATACTGGAATGGCTCCCCTACTCCAGGGGAGCTCCCCAGCCCAGGGATCGAACATGTGTCTCTTGCACCTCCTGCAATGGCAGGAGGATTCCTAACCACTGCACCACCTGGGAACATAAAAAAGGACAATGTATCATGATTAATTGGGATTATTCCAGGAATTCAAAGGTACCCTCCTGTGTAGCCAAGAATAGATCATTGTAATTTGCCATATTAACATAACTAAAGAAGAAAAAAAAATGTGATCATTCAATAGACGCGGAAAAAGCATTTGACAAACATTAACACCCATTTACGATTCTTTAAAAAGTTCTCATCAAATTAAGAACAGAAGGGAACTTCACGTTGGTAAAGGGCAACAATTCAGTTCAGTTGCTCAGTTGTGTCCGACTCTTTGCGACCCCATGGACTGCAGCACACCAGGCCTCCCTTTTCATCACCAATTCCCAGAGCTTCCTCAAACTCATGTCCATTGAGTCAGTGGTGCCATCCAACCATCTTATCCTCTGTCGTCCCCTTATCCTCCCACCTTCAATCTTTCCCAGCATCAAGGTCTTTTCAAATGACTCAGTTCTTCACATCAGGTGGCCAAAGTATTGGAGTTTCAGCTTCAACATCACTCCTGTCAATGAATATTCAGGACTGATTTCCTTTAGAATGGACTGGTTGGATCTCCTTGCAGTCCAAGGGACTCTCAAGAGTCTTCTCCAACACCACAGTTCAAAAGCATCAATTCTTTGGCACTAAGCCTTCTTTATAATCCAAATCTCACATCCATACATGACTACTGGAAAAACCATAACCTTGACTAGACGGACCTTTGTTGGCAAAGTAATGTCTCTGCTTTTTAATATGCTGTCTAGCTTTGTCATAGCTTTTATTCGAAGGAGCAAGGGTCTTTTAATTTCATAGCTACAGTCACCATCTGCAGTGATTTTGGAGCCCAAGAAAATAAGGTGTCTCATGTTTCCACTGTTTCCCAATCTACTGGCCATGAAGTGATGGGACCAGATGCCATGATCTTCGTTTTCTGAATGTTGAGCTTTAAGCCAACTTTTTCACTGTCCTCTTTAACTTTCATCAAGATGTTCTTTAGTTCTTCTTCATTTTCTGCCATAAGAGTGGTGTCATCTGCGTATCTGAGGTTATTGATATTTCTCCTGGTAGTCTTGATTCCAGCTTGTGCTTCTTCCAGTCCAGCGTTTCTCATGATGTACTCTGCATGTAAGTTAAATAAGCAGGGTGACAATATACAGCATTTCCAAATACAGATTTGGAACCAGTCTGTTGTTCTATGTCCAGTTCTAACTGTTGCTTTTTGACCTGCATACAGATTTTTCAGGAGGCAGGTCAGGTGGTCTGGTATTCCCATCTCTTTAAGAATTTTCCACAGTTTGTTGTCCACACAATCACAGGCTTTGACATAGTCAATAAAGCAGAAGTAAATATTTTTCTGGAACTCTCTTGCTTTTTCCATGATCCAACAGATGTTGGCAATTTGATTTCTGGCTCCTCTGCCTTTTCTAAATCCAGCTTGAATACGTGGAAATTCACGGTTCATGTCCTGTTGAAGCCTGGCTTGGAGAATTTTGAGCATTACTTTGCTAGCGTGTGAAATGAGTGCAATTGTGTGATAGTTTGAACATTCTTTGGCATTGCCTTTCTTTGGGATTGGAATGAAAACTGACCTTTTCCAGTCCTGCAGCCACTGCTGAGTTTTCCAAATGTGTTGGCATATTGAGTGCAACACTTTCACAGCATCATCTTTTAGATTTGAAATAGCTCAACTGGAATTCCATCTCCTCCACTAGCTTTGTTTACAGTGATGCTTCCTAAGGCCACTTAACATTGCATTCCAGGATGTCTGGTTCTAGTTGAGTGATCACACCATTATGGTTATCTGGGTCATAAAGATTTTTTTTTTATAGTTCTCCTGTGTATTCTTGCCACCTCTTCTTAATATCTTCTGCTTCTGTTAGGTCCATACCATTTCTGACCTTTATTGAGCCCATCTTTGCATGAAATGTTCCCTTGTTATCTCTAATTTTCTTGAAGAGATCTCTAGTCTTTCCCATTCTATTGTTTTCCTCTATTGCTTTGCATTGATCACTGAGGAAGGCTTTCTCATCTCTCTTTGCTATTCTTTGGAACTTTGCATTCAAATGGGTGTATCTTTCCTTTTCTCCTTTGTATTTCATTTCTTTTCTTTTCTCAGCTATTTGTAATGCCTCCTGAGACAACCATTTTGCCTTTTTGCATTTCTTCTTCTTGGGGATGGTCTTGATCCCTGCCTCCTGTACAGTGTCACGAACCTCATTCCATAGTTCTTCAGTCACTCTGTCTATCAGATCTAATCCCTTGAATCTGTCACTTCCACTGTATAATCATAAGGGATTTGATTTAGGTCATACCTGAATGGCCTAGTGGTTTTTCCTACTTTCTTCAATTTAATTCTGAATTTGGCAATAAGGAGTTCATGATATAAGCCGCAGTCAGCTCCTGGTCTTGTTTTTGCTGACTGTATAGAGCTTCTCCATCTTCAGCTGCAAAGAATATAATCAATCTGATTTCGGTGTTGACCACCTGGTGATGTCCATGTGTAGAGATTTTTCTTGTGTTGTTGGAAGAGGGTGTTTGCTATGACCAGTGCGTTCTCTTGGCAAAACTCTATTAGCCTTTGCCCTGCTTCATTCTGTTCTCTAAGGCCAAATTTGCCTGTTACTCCAGGTGTTTCTTGACTTCCTACTTTTGCATTCCAGTCCCCTATAATGAAAAGGATATCTTGTTTGGGTGTTAGTTCTAAAAGGTCTTGTAGGTCTTCATAGAACTGTTCAACTTCAGTTTCTTCAGCGTTACTGGTTGGGGCATAGACTTGGATTACTGTGATATTGAATGGTTTGCCTTGGAAACGAACAAATATCATTCTGTTATTTTTGAGATTGCATCCAAGTACTGCATTTTGGACTCTTTTCTTGACTATGGGGACTACTCCATTTCTTCTAAGGGATTCTTGCCCACAGTAGTAGATATAAAGGTCATGCGAGTTGAAGGGCAACAAGAGAAAACTAAAGCAAAGCTAGTATCATCATACTTAATGTAAAGTACTGAACACTATCCACTACGGTCAGTAACGATTCAAAGATACCCAAGAAATAAGAAGATAGCTTAGGTTTTTTTTTTTTTTTTTTAATTGACAAAAGACTTGAGCAGGCACTTAAAAAAAGAAAATATGACAGGCCAACAGGCATATAAAAAGATACTGAGCACATAATGAGTCATCTGTGAAATGCAAATGAAAACCAGAGTGAAAGAGATCCAACTATAGACTAAAAGACCACCCTAAACATAATAATACAGGCAGGTTAAAAGTTGAAGAGTAGAGAAAGATACACCATTCAAAAGATATTAATATCAGACAAAGTATACTTCGGAACAAGGAACATTATTGGGAATAAAGGGGTACATTACACGATAGGATGGACCATTCAGCAAGAAGATGTAACAGTCCTCAATGTGTATACACCCAGCATCAGAGCATCAGAGCTTCAAAAGACATGCAGTAGAAATGGATCGAACTGAAGGGAGAAATGGGCAAAGCCATACTTATAATTACAGACTTTAATACTTCTCTCTACAATACTGTAGAACAGAGAAAAGATTAGTAAGATTATGAAAGAACAGAATAACACCGTGAACAAACTGGATCTAATTAACATTTGTAAAACACTTCACCCCCCACTTGCATTCTTTTTAGTGAATGTGGAACATTCACCAAAACAGTTGGTCCTGAACAGATTTTGAAATCGTGCAGTGTAGGGTTTTGATCACATGGAATTGAATTAGAAACCAAAACCAGAAAGAGAACAGGAAAAAAATCCTTGGAAATTATGCAACTGATTTCTAAATAATCAATGAGTTAAGAAAAGCATTGCTTAGAGGGAAGTTTGTCACACTAGAAAAGAATTCTCACTTCCATAATCTAAACTCTCGAGGGGGTGAGGCTTGCCATGAGATCTGAGGGGTGAATAGACCATAAGGAGACGGCAGTGTGTTCCTGACTGAACAGGAGCACAGGCAGGGCCTTGAGAGGAAAGGTGTGGGGAGGGGCACGGGCGTGGCTGAGCAGAGGAAGTGCAGGGTGGGGCGAGGTGGGGCACGCTGTGTAAGAGCTTATTGTAAGCCGCAAGCTTTTGTCTTTGTCCTAAAAACAGGAAAGAGAGTGACATGACTTAGATGTACATCTGAGGGTGATTTCTGGCTACCCACTGGAGATGGATTGGAGGGGTGGTCAGAGGGACCCCAGTAGACCATTTGGAAGCTGTGTCACGATGTGGTGGTCAAAAGGCAGCAAGTGTCCACGCCTCCAAGAAAATGAAATCTGAAATCTGGAGCCATTCCGCCTGGAATTAAACCCAGGCTCCACCAGCTGAATGTGGGATGCCGACCAAATGACCCTACCTTGCTCTCTCTGGTGTACCTTCCTTAGGGTCAATGTGAAGACTAGGTAAGTTAGTATAAGTAAAGCACTTAAAGCTAGACATCCTGGAGCGTGAAGTTAAGTGCTAAGCTAGTGGAAGGTGATGAAATTCCAGCTGAGCCATTTCAAATCCTAAAAGATGATGCTGTTAAAGTGTTGCACTCAGTATGCCAGCACATTTGGAAAACTCAGCAGTGGCCACAGGACTGGAAAAGGTCAGTTTTCATTCCATTCCCAAAGAAGGGCAACGCTGAAGAATGTTCAGACTACCGCAGAATTGTGCTCATTTCATGTGCTAGCAAGGTTATGCTCAAAGTCCTTCAAGGTAGGCTTCAGCAGTACATGAATCAAGAACTTCCAGATGTACAAGCTGGACTTAGAGAAGGCAGAGGAACCACAGATCAAATTTCCAACATTCATTGGATCATAGAGAAAGCAAGGGAATTCCAGAAAAACATCTGCTTCATTGACTATGCTAAAGCCTTTGATTGTGTGGATCACAACAAACTGTGGAAAATTGTTAAAGAGATGGGAGTACCAGACCACCTTACCTCTCCTGAGAATCCTGTGTGCGGTCAACAAGCAACAGTTAGAACCAGACATGGAACAGCAGACTGGTTCCAAATTGGGAAAGGAGTATGTCCAGGTTGTATATTGTCACCCTGCTTATTTAACTTATATGCAGAGTACATCATGAGAAAGGCTGGGCTGGTCGACTAACAGGTTGGAATCAAGATTGCCAGGAGAAATATCAACAACCTCAGATATACACATGATACCACTCTAAAGGTAGAAAGTGAAGAGGAGCTAAAGAACTCTTGATGGAGGTGAAAGAGGAGGGTGAAAAAGCTGGCTTAAAACTCAGCATTTAAACAACTAAGATCATGGCATCTGGTCCCCTCATTTCATGGCAAGTAGAAGGAGAAAAAGTGGAAGCAGTGGCAGATCTCATTTTCTTGGGCTCCAAAATCACTGCAGACAGTGACTGCAGTCATGAAATTAAGACGCTTGCTCCTTGGAAGAAAGCCTATGACAAACCTAGATAGCATATTGAAAAACAGAGGCATCACTTTGCTGATAAAGGTCTGTTTAGTCAAAGCTATGGTTTTTCCAGTAGTCGTGTATGGATGTGAGAGTTGGACTATAAAGAAAGCTGAGCACCAAAGAACTGATGCTTTTGAACTGTGGTGTTGGAGAAGACTGTTGAGAGTCCCTTGGACTGCAAGGAGATCCAACCAGTCCATCCTAAAGGACATCAGTCCTGGGTGTTCATTGGAGGGACTGATGCTGAGGCTCCAATACTTTGGCCACCTAGTGCAAAGAGCCGACTCATTGGAAAAAACGTGATGCTGGGAAAGATTGAAGGCAAAAGAAGGGGACGGCAGAGGATGAGATGGTTAGATAGCATCACCGACTCGATGGACATGAATCTGAGCAAACTCTGGGAGATAGTGATGGACAGGGAAGGCTGGCGTGCTGCAGACCATGGGGTCGCAAAGAGTGACTGAACAACACAACAACAAAGCACTTACACCAATCCACGCAACATCGTGAGATCACCAGAGGAGGGAGATGACAGCGACTTGATGAGAGACGTGGAGACGAGGGCTGTGGCTTGAGGGACATTCAGGAGGCTTGGTGGGTCATGGGCTGAGTGTGGGGCGTGTGGGAGCATGGGGCGTCAGGCGTGAAGCTGGATCTCTGACTCCCACGTCTGGGTGGATGGCGGGGACCTGCCCTGAGGCAGAGAGCACTGATAGCAGCCCAGGTGTGGAGGAGTTCTTGGGTTTATCTTGGTCCCCGCTGAGTATACTTATTTTAAAAAAAATAACTTTTAAATTTTGTGTTGGGGTATAGCCAATTAACACACAATGCTGTGAATAGTTTTAGGTGAACAGCGAAAGGACTCAGCCATACACAGACATGCGTCCATTCTCCCCCAGACCCCCTTCCCATCCGGGCTGCCGTATGACACTGAGCAGAGCTCCCTGTGCTGTACAGCAGGTCCTTGTCGGTGACCCATTCTAAACACAGCAGTGTGCACACGTCCATTCCAAGCTCCCTAACTATCCCCTCCCCCGCCCTTCCCCCCAGCAGCCATAGCTCGTTCTCGAAGTCTGTGGGTCTGTTTCTGTTTTGTAAGTTCATTTGTGTGAGTCTTTTCAGATCCCACATAGGATGGATGGCATACAACGTTTCTCCTCCTGTCTGACTCACTTCACTCAGTGTGACACTCTGTAGGTCCTTCGTGCTGTGGCAAATGGCATTATTTCACTCTTTTATGATGGTTGAGTAATATTCTGTTTTCTATATGTATCACATCTTCTTTATCCATTCCTCTGTTGGTGGGGCTTTCCCTGTGGCTCACCGGTAAATAATCTGCCCGCAATACAGGAAATGCAGGAGGACTGGGTTCAATCCCTGGGTTGGGAAGATCCCCTGGAGGAGGGCATGGCCACCCACTCCAGTATTCTTGCCAGGAAATCCCATGGACAGAGGAGCCTGGTGGGCCCCAGTCCACGGGGCTGCAGAGTCAGACACAAGCACACACACCGCAGCTAAGAGTATACCTCTCTCTCACAGCACGAGGGAACCGCACAAAACCACTGCCATGAGGAACCACTAGGTGGCACCAGTGTTCAAGAAGAGATGAACCGCCTTCTACCATCTGGTTCCATACTTTTTGCTCTCTCGCTGTTCTTATACATGACAACATAAAATAAAGATTGGAATTTTATTTTGACTAATATATCAAAATCATAGAAGTTATTTTATATAAAAATAATAGAGGTTAGTTTATGAAGCAAATTTATGTCAAATTTTCCAAATCATGGAGTTATAGAACGTATTTAATAGTTACATGCTCATTCTATTTATTTGGGCTTCCCTGGCAGCTGGTAAAGAATTTGCCTCCAATGTGGGAGACCCAGATTTGATCCCTGAGTTGGGAAGATCCCCTGGGGAAGGGAATGGCTACTCACTTCAGTATTCTTGCCTGGAGAATCTATTTACTTAAGAATACTTTAGTAAATTTAAGCCAAATCACAAACAGAAAGCATTATTACTAAAACTGATTAATAAGACACTGCTTCCAATAATGACTGAATAAGCTCCTCTTCAAATCACTAACGCAGTGGTAACAGCTGTAAATTTTGGGCAATATACAAAAAGCCACTCCCTCAAGTCCCTGACAAGCATCCCAAAGCAGGTGGATCCTGGAGGGAAATCTTACCTCTGGAGTCTGCTGTTTTATTTTTTCCCTTCCTTCCCTCTATTTTTCATTCCTCTATTTTCTTTTTTCTGTCTTCCTGTGTGTTACTTAAAACATTTTTTTAAGAACTCCATTCTGAAGTGCCTGCCGTGTTATTGAGTGGCTCTCTTTGTACAGCTTTTTCAGTAGTTGAAATACTGAAAATAAAATAAGTAGGTATTATTTTATACATGCATAACTTTCCCCCAGTCTGCTTGTCAACATCCCAGTTCAAGTGATCAGTAGAAACTTTAATCCTCTCACTGCTTTGTAATTATCTTAAGAATTTCCTCTGCATACATTGAGAACCACATCACACAGTGTGATAATTTTGCCTCAACCATTAAGCTTTTCTCCAGTTACAGAGAGCAGGGGCTACTCTAGTTGCCGTGTGTGGGCTTCTCATCACAGTGGCTTCTCATTGCAGAGCACAGACTCTCGGCTGCGGGGGCCTCAGCAGTTTCCGCACGTGGGCTCAGTAGTCTCAGCCCCCGGCCTCTAAAGCTCGGGCTTGGTAGTTGTGACACATGGGCTTAGTCACTCCAGGGCATGTGGGATCTTCCGGGATCAGGGATTGAACCCACGTCTCCTGCATCGGCAGGCAGATTCTTTACTACTGAGCCACTAGGGAAGCCCTACCCTTGTTTTTACTCTTTCCATTGTTCTTTCTTCCTTCCTTCCTGATATTCAGAGATTTCTTCTTTTATCGTGTTCTTTTCTATTTAGAGAACTTCCTTTAACCATTCTTTTAGGGTAGGTCTGCTGGCTATAGATTCTCTTAGTTTTTCTTTATCTGAGAGTGCCTGCTTTCCCTTTATTCATGGTGGATATTTTCACTAGATATAGAACTCTGGGTTGGCAGTTCTTTTCTTTAAGCACTTAAAAAATATTGTTCCGCTTCACTGGAATTGGTTTTACCCTAGGGGTGAATCTAGGTGGTTCCTCTCTCACTGCTTTAAGGATATTGTGTTTATTTTTAGAAGTTTGTATACTTTGTCATGGGTTTCTTGGATTTTATGTTGTTTAGGGTTTTTTCAGCTTCTTAAACTGTAGGCTTATGTCTTTTGCCAGATTTGGGGATTTTTCAGCCATTATTTTCTCAAATACTTTTCCAACTCTAAACTCCCTTCCCTTCTGGGACTCAGATAGCATGAACATTAGATCTTTTGTTATAATCTCATAGGTTCCTGAGGCTGTGACCATCATCTTTCCATCTATTCAGTTGTTCAGACTGTGTAGTTTCTGTTTGCCTGTCTTCAAGCTCACTGATTCTTTTCTCTCTTTTCTGTTCTGTGGTTGAGTCTATTCAGTGACTTGTGTAGGTGTGTGTATGTGTCTGTTTTCAAACTTGGGGTTCTCTGGTGGCTCAGATGGTTAAGAATCTACCTGCAATACAGGAGAGCCAGGTTGAATCCCTGGGTCAGGAAGATCCCCTGGAGAAGGAAATGGCAACGCAGTCCAGTATTCTTGTCTGGGAAATCCCGTGGACGGAGGAGCCTGGCTGGCTGAGTGACTAACACCTTCACTTTCATTGTATTTTTCAGTTCTAGAATTTCCATTAGGGTCCTGTTTCTTTTTCTTTTTTTGTTAAAATTTCCTTATTTCTTTCTTGAAACCCCATATTTCTTTCTGTTTTTTTTTTTTTAATTTATTTTAAGCATCTCCATAGTTGTTTATTGAAGCATTTTTAGATGACTGCTTTAAAATGCTTTTCAAATAATTCCAACATCAGTCATCTTCGTGTTGGGATCTTTTTTTTTTTTAACTTTTAACTTTATATTGGAATACAGCTGATTAACCATGTTGTGATGGTTTCAGGTGGACAGCAGAGGGACTCAGCCATACATACACAGGTATCCATTCTCCCCCAAACGCCCCTCCCATGCAGGCTGCCGCAAGACATTGAGCAGAGTTAGTGTTGTTATCTTTTGATTCTTTTCTCACTTAAGTTGCGATTTTCCTGGTATTTGGTATAATGAATGATTTTTTCTTTAAAAATGGTATCCTAGACATCTGAGAGCTGGGAGTCTGGATCTTGATAAGCTTTGCTCCTACTGTGGCACACACATTGGCGCCGTTCCTGCCAGGCGAGAGCGAGCCCGCCTCCTGGCCTCTGCACACACCTCTGGGGAAAGGCGTGTCTCCTTGCACTGGGACCCTGATGAGGCTCAGGCTCCTCTGTAGGCCCCCAGTGACAGCACTTGCCGTGTCATTCCTTAGGGCCTATGGTCCCTAGCCAGCCCACGTTCCTTTCCCCACTCTGGACATTACAAGACGATAAAAATAAGGTTTCCGAATTTCATTATATTAAATTTTCCATCAAAAAGAGAACTGTGAACAAATAATGAACTCTATGCTATGCATGTTAACATATTTAGAGAAAAATTTACTTATGTCTGCAAGTTTGTCGTGTATCAAAAAATAAGATGAACTGATGGATGGCTAGATGGGATATGTGATAAAGCAAGTGAAGTAAAATGTTGATGGCAGAATCTAGGTGATAAGCTTAGGGTGTGCTGTAAGTTTCTTTTAACTTGTCTGGTATATTTGACACATTTTATAATCAACCATCGTTGTATGTTTCATCCTTAAAGAGTGATGGAAAAGCCTTAAGAACTCAGTAAGAAATAATACATCAACAAACTATATACCTATTTTGCCAATAATAAGAGAAATAGAAAACAAATCTAAATCTCACATTTAGACTCTTATCTTTGAACATTATAATCTTCCAATTTGCTTATTCTTTTTCATTTTACATGTATTTTACACTACAATCTGACTTTTATTGAAATTAGCAATATTTGTTAAATTAGGAACTATTTCAAATGTATAAAAACATGCAGAAAAAAAAATAATAGCCATCCATGGCCTTGTCACCTGGTTCTTTTGAAGCCTCTCAGTTTGCAGTATGTAAATTTCTAGGCTTCCTACTTAGCTGTAGATTATTCTCATAAATCTAAAATCACTCTGTATTTCTATATTCCTCCTTAACACACCAAGATACTCACATGTAACTCCCCACTGCCCCCATCTTGTTATCATTGCACATAAAATGCTCCTGGGGGCCATATTTCTTGAAAGGTCAGTTATACCTAAGATTTCTCCTAATTTTCTGGTTAATCTCTCTCAGATATTAAGTATTTCACTTAGTACAGTTTATTATTAGTGCAGAAATCTGAGTCTGAATTCACTTGCCAGCTCTTTTGTTGTTTTATAAGTGCTATAACACTTGGCTTTGTTAATCACTGTTCCCCTACCCCCGAGCACACTTCTTACCCTCCTCCTCAGCTTTTACTTTGCGGTGCTCATCAGCGCCAGGCAGATTTGTTCACTTTTTGTGAGTCTGTTTGGTTATTCTCTTGCCAATTCCATGAACAAGGGATATTTGTCTGTTGTGTTCACTGCTGTGTATTTCCAGTGCCTAGAACAGTACTGGTTTACAAAAATATCTCAATTGTATGTTACATGAACAAACAAATGGGTATTTCAGAGGGATAATGAAGTGCCCAAGGATTATAGCGAAGCTTGGAGCAGACAGGGGACCGCTCACAAGGCTGCTTATATATGTTTATGTATAAGGATATGTTTGAAATAGCACTATTAACGTAATGAGGCGTGTAGAGGATCAGTATGATTTACTGTTGGCTTAGTTCATTCAGCTGTTAAAGAATCTGCCTGCAATGCAGGAGACCCCGGTTCAATTCCTGGGTCGGGAGGATCCGCTGGAGAACGGATAGGCTACCCACTCTAGTATTCTCGGGCCTCCCTGGTGGCTCAGATGGTGAAGAAGCTGCCTGCAGTGAGGGAGACCTGGGTTTGATCCCTGGGTTGGGAAGATCCCCTGGAGAAGGGAACGGCTACCCTCTCCAGTATTCTGGCCTGGAGAATTCCGTGGACTGTATGGTCCATGGGGTCGCAAAGAGTCAGACGTGACTGAGCGACTTTCACTTTCACTTTAGTTTGTTCCTCAAGGGCTTCCCTGGTGGCTCAGACAGTAAAGAATCCGCCTGCAATATAGGAGACGTGGGTTCCATCCCTGGGTCAGGAAGATCCCCTGGAGAAGGAAACGGTAACCCACTCCAGTGTTCTTGCCTGAAGAATCCCATGGATAGAGGAGCCTCCTGGGCTACAGTCCATGGGGTTGCGAAGAGTCAGACATGACTGAGTGACTAACACAAGTTTGCTCCTCAGGGAAGCCCTGCCAGGCTCACCTTCTCCCATCCTTCTCCCCTGTTTCCCTCCATTGGGCCCCTGCCCCACCCAGTCACCCAGCTCTTCAGCCCAACATATTCCTTTTCGTGAAGATGCGGGATGGTCTCAGCGATGGGACACTTAGGGCACAGCCCATGGGGCCACACTTCAGCTTGCCGGTTACCCAAGGCCCCGTGGACCCACCCACACCCCATCCCATTCCAAGAGCATTCACATGTTCCCTTTTGTTAATCATTTTAAAAGTTATGTATGTAGTTGATGTAAAAAGAAAAAAAAGAAATACAGAACCGCCCAAAGAAGAAAGATACCCTCTTTCCCTCTGATCCGCTGTTCACTGTTTGGAGCATGGAGGTGCTGATGTTCCAACAGTGATTCCAAATGGGAAAATCTCATTTCAGGTTCTGAGCAACATTCACACAGTCAGGGCCACGTGGCAACCTAAGAAGCCCAAAACATGGACCTTTTCTCCCCAGGTAAGGCATCTGCTGAGTGAATTGAGTGAAACATGAGTTTATTTTACCCATTAAGTATTATGCAATTAGTTTCTAAGGTAAGATTATCAAAATGTATTTGGTAATACACTTTGGTGTATTTGGTGTTGCTGGAGAAGACTCTTAAGAGTCCCTTGTTCAGCAAGGAGATCAAACCAGTCAATCCTAAAGGAAATCAACCCTGAATATTCACTGGAAGGACTGATGCTGAAATTGAAGCTCTAGTGCTTTAGCCACCTGATGCAAAGAGCTGACTCTTTGGAAAAGACCCTGATGCTGAGGGCAGGAGGAAAAGGAGGTGACAGAGGATAAGATGGTTGCATGGCATCACTGACTTAATGGACATGAGTTTGAGCAAACTCCGGGAGATAGTGAAGGACAGGGAAGCCTGGCGTGCTGCCTTTCATGGGGTTGCAAAGAGTAGGACACAACTGAGTGACTGAACAGGAACAACAAATTCCTGAAATAACGTATTTTTATCTAACACAGACTATATGGTGCCAGGTTTGAACCTTTACATTATTTAATGTTCTCTGAGAACTTTAATAAAAATCACTCGTTTCTGCTTCACCAAAGTTACCATGCCTATGAATCATCTCATTCAATGAATCACAAGGTTCAATTTTAGAAAGTTCTGTCTGATGGAAAATGAAAACAAAAAGAGAAACCTTAAAAGAGACTCTTAGCATCTCTTAAGAAGTGGTGTTTTTTTTTTTGTTTTTTTTTTAATGCGGTCTCCAGCTGTGCTCAGGAGAGCTGTGCTTTCTTCAGATAAACTCATGGGTGACAGCTAGGGAACCGATCATCCCTTGACATCCAGGGACTGTCAAGATTGAGACAAACAAAGACAGGAATGAGGTTAAGTGGCTTCAAGCCACTGAGTCAGTGTCGTATAGATGCCGGGGAGATGAAGATGTCTTTCCTTTAATAACATTACTTGTCTATAGTTCTGTTTACTTTTTCCACCTCCAGTTTCATTGCCTCCTTCCCACGGTTCACTCCCTTGTGTCACTGACCCCAGGAACCCTTCATTAAACTTTTCCTGTTGCATCAAGAGATCTCACAGCAAGGTAGAGGCTCACCATGTGGGCACAGCACGGGGAGGAGCCCGGCCACCTCGCCTGTGGGCTGCACAGGTCCACACTTGTCCACAGCACCACCCCTCCAAGTCCAGTGTGATCTTTTTTTTTTTAATGTGAACCATTTTTAAAGTCTTTATTGAATTTGTGACAACATTGCTTCTGTTTTTTGTTTTGTTTTCCCATCGAGAGGTACGTGGATCTGAGCTCCCCGACCAAGGATTAAACCCACACCCCCTGCATGGGAAGGTGAAGTCTTAACCCTCTGGGCCACCAGAGAAGTCCTCCAGTTTGGTCTTTTAAGCATCCTCTGCTTTCATTTTGGCCCAACAACTTTTCTAATGTTCTCCTGGATATAAAGATGAACTGATGGAAGGGATAACTAGTACGTATAGGCTCCTTTGTGAGTGAAATTAACCGTCCATCCTTTAGGTGTGAGGCATGCTTCCTAGATGCTGTGGGAGCGTCTGTGTTGGTGCAGAAGAGGCAGACATGTGTACAGCACCGATATCCTCTGTGTGTGGAGCTCTGACCGCGTGCTGGGCACCGAGGCAGCCGCTAGGGTGTCTTCTCACTGAATCCTGAGAGTCACTCCGTGCAGTGGGTGCTATTGGCAGCTGTGACGTAGGCAGAGTGTAATTGTTGCGGGGCTCCTGGTACTGTGGAACATAGAGAAACAGGTTTTATAGAAGAGAAACTGATCTTGAAGGGTGTGTGGGATTTTATAGGCAAGGAAGAGGGATGTTGTGGTGCAGGAAGAGTGAGAGGAAAGGAAAATTTCCAAGGCCTGCCTCAGGGAAGCTGGGCAAGTGTGTATGCAGGTTATAATTTTAGTCCTGTCTGCAAAGGACAGTGGTTAATATAAATATCTCATCAGGAACTTGCCTGGTGGTCCAGTGGTTAGAACTCCAAGCTTCCACTGCAAGGTTTGACCCCTGGTCGGGGGTCTAAGATCCCGTGTGCCATGCAGTATCCCCCCTGCCCTCCAAAAATCTTATCCTATATCAAACTATGTTTGTAATACCTCCGAAGACCTTGGTACAGTGCTTGTTTTGCATTAGCTTCCTCTCTAAGCAAAGAGTAAGTGAACGTAAAGGTAGTTTTCTTTAGCACAAAAATTACATTTTAAAATTTCACACCATTGGTATAGATGAGTCCAATCCATCTGCTTTTTGTTTCCTTTAAAAGACCTTGACGACTTGGCTGATGGTCCAGTGGTTGAGACTTGACCTTACAATGTGGGGGCTGTGGGTTCACTCCCTGGTCGGGGAGTTAGGATCCCACAGGTCTCACAACCAGAAAAGCAAAACATGAAACAGAAGCTATATCGTGACAAAATCAATAAAGACTTTAGAAGTGGTCTACATATTTTAAAAATCTTAAAAAAGACCTTTATTATGATGCAGATGATACAGCTGAACTGTCCTGCCATTTTAAAAGCGTTTATTGTATTGAAGTGTAGTTGATTTACAGCATGTACTCGTCACTGCTGTACAACAAAGCGATTAGGTTACCGTGTATATTCGGTCTTTCTCGTACCCTTTCCCATTATGGTCTGTCACAGGGCAGTGACTATTGCTCCCTGCCCAACAGCGGGACCTCGCTGTTTTTCCTCCCTCTGTTCTCCGTGCTTCTTAGTAACCTCCGTTTTCTGCCTTGTTTCAGGTTACTGGCATCTTGCCCTGCCTGCTTGATGGCGACTGTTTCATCAGATCCAACTCTTCCTCTCCAGATCTTGGAATATTATTTGAACTTGGAATTTCTTATATTCGCAATGTATGTCAGTTGAAAGATAAAGCTTTCTGATTATCAGTTAAAAGGGAAGTTTTTTTCTAAATGTCTGTTCTTAGTAACAATAATTGAGATTTTTCTGTGTAATAGAATATTAACCTCTTGAGGAATGGGAATGGCAGTGATTCTAATTTTTTTTTTTTTTATGATGCTGCTTTTTTCAGCAGCGTTTAAAGCAAATCTTTTTCTTTGTATTTATAGCTGGAATGAACTCCAGTGCTTTATAAGAATGAAGATTTGAAAAAGATGGGACTTTACAGAAAGTGATAGATGTATAGTGGCTTTCCAGCACAGAGTGGTACCTCTGTCCTTGAGGGTCAGTGTGCCCTTAACCTTGTAAATGGGGGTTCTAATAAAGGGACCTGGCAGAGTGGTCATTTTTATTCAGGGAACATCAGAAACTTGGATTAACTTACATCATATAAACTCTTGAATCAGCGGATGTGGGTCTGTGGTAATATATGTTTCCATATTTAATAACCGCTTCCCGGGTGTGGTGTGTGTGCTTGGCTTCATGGTAACCCAGAGAGCCGGCTGTTAAATCCCATTAATGGAGTTATGCTGGCCTTCCATTTCTTTTTTTAAAACTTCCTCCTTCATCGTTGATTTCTGGCTGCGCTGGGGCTCCGGTGCTGCGGGCAGGCTTCCTGCAGTCGTGGCGGGCGGGTCTCTCACTGCGGCGGCGCCTCTTGTTGCGGAGCGCGGGCTCAGCGTGGGGGCGCACGGGCTCAGTTGCTCCGTGGCACATAGAATCTTCCCGGAGCAGGGATCAAACCCATGTCCCCCACGTTGGCAGACGGGTTCTCACTGCGCCACCAGGGAAGTCCTGCCCTTGCATTCCTTTAAGGCGCATTCATCCGTGCGTGTTGCTGTGTAGGACAGGAGCGAGGAGCAGGACCCCCAGGTGAATGCACTGGCCTCTGACGATTGACGGGGGCTGGGGGTGAAGCTCTGAGCAGGGCGCCCCTTCAGTGACTTAAGTGACTCATTCCATTTCTCACTGAGACCCAAAGCCTCCTGCTTGCACGTAGCATTGATGTGACCTGGGATCACTTCCCAGCATATTTATATCACTCAAAAAACAACAGCAGCGGTAGTCCTAGCATCAGGCTTAGGGTTTTTTCAGGAGCGACTTAACAAGGTCAGATTTTCACTTGACATCCTGCCTTTACCATCTGCCCTGCAAGTCCAGTAGGCCTCCCCTGGCTTTCACTTTGTTTTCTTGTGAAGAACTTTTTCGTTCTAAAGGCAAATACTTGTTTTATTCCTTTTATAAGAACTTGGTATATGCTGATAGATTTGACTGATTCAGACACGAAGGTTCACACCCAGTTTTATTTTCTAGTCCACTGGGGAAAGAGGAGAGTTGAGCTGTGGCTGGGTGTTTCTGAAACTTTTTGATGCCACTGGAATTCCTATTCCAGCAAAGTAAGTTGGGTTTATATATTCCCTCCAAGTGGGTAATTTTGTGGAAATTCATTTTTTAGAATCTAGACACCTCAGGTTTCCAGAGGTTTCACATTTCAGTAACTTGAGGGGAGAGGGCTTTTTAATGTTCTTTGGGGGCTTCCCTGGTGGCTTAAATGGTAAAGAATCTACCTGCAATGAAGGAGACGCAGATTCAATCCCTGGACTGGGAAGATCCACTGGAGGAGGGCATGGCTACCCGCTCCAGTATTCTTGCCTGGGAGATCTCCTGAAGGAGGAGCCTGGCGGGCTGCGGTCCATGGTGCTGCAAAAGAGTCAAACACGACTGAGCAAACTAAGACTTTCAGTTTCACGTTAATACTCTGTTAAGGTAGTATATGAAAACAGCATACGCGATCTCATCCTAGTGGGGAGACGCGACACAGGTCGCAAAGTATTTTAAACGATGTTTGCACCAGTTGTCTGCTGAGAATATTCTTTCAGTAACTTCCTGTGGTGTTAGCACACTTCATAGTGCCGGGACAGAGCCTGTGTGTTCATGTGCTCAGTCCACTTCAGTCCTGTCCGACTCCACGACCCCATGGGCTATGGCCCACCAGGGTCCTCTGTCCAGGGAGTTCTCCAGGCAGGAACACTGGAGTGGGTTACCATGCCCTCCTCCAGGGCCTCTTCCTGACTGAGGGTTTGAACCCAAGTCTCCTTCATTGCAGGTGAATTCTTTACCACTGAGCCACCAGGGAAGCCCAAAATAGAGCCTAATTCTCACCAAAGAGTGGGAAAGCTAGGTCAATGGTCCCCGTAGCAGCAGCCACTGTAAACAAATTTAAAATTTAAGACCAAAAGCAAATGTTTGTAATGTATTTCCAATATATCCAGTATCTAACAGTCACAAGATTATTATCTTTAATATAAGAAGAGCTCTCAAAAACTAAGAAGAGAATCCGAATTTGAAAGTGGGTGCACACACAAATCTAAGTTTCGGATATAAACAAGAAACTCACAGAAGGGATGCAGAGGGGCAGTCAGTAGGATGATGATGGAGACCCTAGGTTTGGAATGATAGAATTCAGGGCCATAGCCTGGGCTCTGTTTGTGTAACTGTCAATGGGTTCTGTAATGTCTCCAAGCCTCAATTTCCCCCAGCTTTAAAATGGGATTATAATAGTTCCTATCCCCAGGGTTTAATTCCGATAATGCTGCCCCCTTCCTCCTCTACTGACACCACGGGTGGGCATGACCTTACCACAGAACAGAGGTGAAAGTCCTCCTGATGGCACTCTGGTGGGAGGGGCGGGCACCTATCACCCCTCAGCCCTAACCCAATACCGCCTGTAGATGTAGAAGCCCAGGCTCCTTGTGGGTTTTTTGTTTTTCTGTTTTTAATAATGTTCACGGTTTTTAGTTGTGCTTACTAGGAGGGAAAAGTGTGTCTATCCAATCTTTCTTAAAGTCCTAAACTATTTTTTAAAATGAGACGGAGGCCTGTGTATTGATGCAGAGACATCTCCAGCGTGTGTTCTAAGCTGAAACCGGCAAGGTGCAGGGCCACGAGCGTGCTAATGCCCCTTCTTTGCACAGAGTGCTGTGCTCGTGTGCCTGTGGAAACTGTTCCTGGAGGTCATCTCTGGGGAGCAGAGTTGGGGAGGCCATGCCACGGGTTAAAGAGGCAACTTTAGAAGGAAATGTGTGTGTCAGTTTGAGATTTATTGTGTGTATGAACTTGTTTCAAAATAATTTGTACAGAAAAAAGATAGGACAGGGGGCTTACCAAACTAGGTGGGAAAGGACAAGGAGGGAGTTTTCGGGTTTTTATTGATCATTTCTATGTCATTTGAAGTTTTTACAACAATCTACATGTTACTTTTGCATTTTAAAAGTAGTATAAATTCATGATAGCTTTATTTCCAATGATGATTCAAAACTTTTGAAAAAGACATTTAAATGGCACAAGTCATTAAAGTCTCAAAATGACATCAGTTAATCTTTCTCACTTTAATGTGGAAAATGTATTTTCTATTGTTCACAGTTAAGAAGGAGACTCAGTTTACTGAGAGGATAACCCTAGGGAAGGATAACAACTTTCACTCTCATTTACCAGTGAATGAGGCATGAATAAAATGTCTGTGAACGTGCTTGTGCTAAAATCATGTTCCGCTGCTGGCTCCACTGTGGGTGTCACGTGCACACTGGTGCTTTTCTTTTGTAGGACTTACAAGCTCTTCTTGAACGGAGGCACCCCTTATGAAAAAGGTGTTGAAGTGGACCCTTCAGTATCCAGAAGAGGTACCACTTTCTTTCTGTTGCTTTCTTCCCTTTCCTTAAAGATTAAACAAGCAGAAGATGCACCAAAGAAGACAGCTATAGTCTAAAAAGCCTAACACTTTTCACCTGGATTCACATTTTTAAAAGCATGTCATTTGATATTAAAATCTTAATCATTTTCATCTAAGTGAATATTTCCTTGGTGGCACATGTGAGACTTTAACATAGGCAATTAGGAAGCGTAAGGGCTCTGTATTGGCTCCTTTTCATTGAGCACAGGGCCTCAGAACTGACAGAACAGGCCAATTCAGTGCTTTCCTATTGCTTGGTCACTGGCATACATGCCAGGCTGCCCTCTAGAAACACTGAGCATCTTTCGATGTGTCCATTGACCAGGCGCTGTGCTAGATAATGGGAACATGGAGAGTCAGGCAAATATTTATGGCACTTGCCTCTTGGATTTAGAGCCTGACAGATCTAAAACTCCCCTCTGGCTCCTCAGACAGCCGTCTCCTTGTTTCATGATTTAGGACACGCAGCAATGCCAGCCCCACCATCTTGGAACAGGAAGGTCCTGGGGTCTGGGATACGGTTAGTTCCACTTGAAGTCAGGGATGCTTTTTAAACTCCCCTTCCGTCTAATCTAGCAGCAATCATGCTGTCTAAGAATCTGCCGGAGTGGCAGCTCCTGGGGTGGGTCAGTTGGGAACCTTTGAGGGTCTTTGAAAATGAAAGTGAAAGTCGCTCAGTCATTTCCCACTCTTTGCAACCCCATGGACTATACAGTCCATGGAATTCTCCAGGTCAGGATACTGGAGAGGGTAGCTGTTCCCTTCTCCAGGGGATCTTCCCCACCCAGAGATCAAACCCAGGTCTCCCACATTGCAGGCAGATTCTTTACCAGCTGAGCTATCAGGTAAGACCTCTGAAGGTCTTTAGGGCAGATGGTACTTGATTAGTTCATTTAGGGTGTATGGGCAGCTGCTGCCTTTCATACAATTCAGCACCCCTGGTGCTGAAGAAACTTTGTCTTATTTTTATTATAAAATTTTATGTAAAATACTGTTGTATCACGTTCACTGCCTAAGCACTAAGTTTTGATATTTACTTTTTCTTTTTTGAAAGCACATGGTAGTGTTTTCCATCAGTTGATGACAATGAGGAGGCAGCCTCAACTTCTAGTGAAACTGAGGTCTTTGAACAGAAGATCCAGGAGCACACTAAGGTTAGTACCCTAAGGCTTGTACCCGCCGTTACCTGTCTGGCCAACTTGGGCTCAGTCAGCATTTATGGCCCGTCTCTGCTTCCAGCTTCTCTTCCTGCTCAGTCACCATTTGTTAGTTTGGTTTTTTTTTTCCCTCACTGATTCTTCAGCCAAGGATCAGTAGGGAAATGGAATAATGATACATTTCAGATTAACTTACTCTTCAGTTTACCAGTTGGTACAAATGACAGATGTGGTCAAAAGTAGTATAGCCGCTTTTGACTAAGCAGGGCTTATCATCCGTGATCTTTCCCTTAGGGAACTTTGGGGAGCTTTTTTTAAAAAATCATCATGAATTTCTTTTTTTTTTTTTTTGGCCACAGCACATGGCTTGTGGGATCGTAGTTCCCAGACCAGGGATTGAACTCGCAGCCTCAGCAGTGAGAGCTCAGAGTCCTCATGACTGGATTGCCAGGAAATTCCCTGGGGAGCTTTTTAAAATGTCAGGTTTGTTGAGGTATAATTTACACACAAGTAAAATTTACCCCTTTTACTTTAAGTTCTTTGAGTTTTGACAAGTGTATACAGTCATGTAGCTACCACACAGTCGAGATAAAGAATATTTCTGTCACTCTGAAGATGATCTCATGCCCCTTTGTAATCAAATCTCTGGCTCTGGTCTCAGGCAACAGTTGGTCCGTTTTCTTCTCCCAGTTCTACCGTTTCCAGAATGGTCTCCAAATGGAGTCACACGGTGTACAGCCTTTCGCATCTGGCTTCCTTCATTTAGCGTAACATAACTGAGATGTATCCATGAAATTGCGTGTGTCAGTGCATGCCTGCGTGCATGCTCAGTCGCTAAGTCGTGTCTGACTCTTTGTGACCCCATGGACTGTAGCCCGCCCGGCTCCTCTGTCCATGGGATTTTCCAGGCGAGAATACTGGAGTGGGCTGCCACTGCCTTCTCCAAGGGATCTTCCCAACCTAGGGATCAAACCCAAGGCTGCTGCGTCTCCTGCACTGACAGGAGGATTCTTTACCACTGAGCCACCTGGGAAGCCCCATATGTTAGTGGCTTGTTCCTTTTTGTTCTAACTAGTATTCCATTTGGTGGATATACACCATATGTGTTTATTTATTCACCAGTTCAGAGACATTTGAGTTGTTTCTAGGTTTGGGCAATCATGAATAAAGCTACTCTAAATATTTGCATAGCAGTTTTTTGTGTGTGTGTGGACTTATATCTTCCTTTCTTGTGAGATTACTGGATCATCTGGCCTTTGCTTAACTTTATAAGAAATTGCCAAACTGTTTTGGCAATTTGGCCAGGCTGTTCTATATTCTCTCCAGTAACATATGAGAGTTCCAGTTACTCCAGTATTCTTGACAGCATTTGATATGATCGATTTTTTCCTGTTTTGCCCGTTTTAGTAAGTGATTAGTGGTATCTCATGGTGGTTCTAGTTTTCGTCTTCTTCCAGGAGCTTCTACATGGGAGGCATCCCGGGTGTATCCATGTCCGACTCAGGACTCTCTTAGACAAGCCATTGACCATCTTTCTCAGGGTCTCAAGGTCTGTGTCTTTAAAATGGACATAATAATATCAAGCCCATCAAGCTCTAATGAGGTTTAAGGAAATGAGAATATATATAGCATTTGCCTAGTATTTATGTGCATGCTTCACAGTAATACACAATAAGTATCACAGTAATTATTACTATTATCATATGTGTGCATGTGTACTCAGTGGATCAGTCACTCTTTGTGACCCTGTGAACTGTATAGCCCGCCAGGCTCCTCTGTCCATGGGATTTCCCAAGCAAGAATACTGGGGTGGGCTGCCACTGCCTTCTCCAGGGGATCTTCCTGAGCCAGGAATCGAACCCGAGTCTCCTGCATTGCTTTACTGTGTGAGCCACCAGGGAAGCCCTGGTATTGTCATATGTGTAAGTAAATGTAAATGTCATATGTGTAGATAAATGTAAATATAATAGCAGATAGCAGTGCTGTCATAAAGTTTGTTCAAGTGAGGATGTGCTATGTAGCTGGTAAGATCAGAGAAATTCAAATCGGGCTTTGAAGTTTGGAAGGAGGTGCCATGCGACGATGTGGGGCTGTGTAGAACACATGGCACAGGAGGTGGATGGGAGCGCACGGCTTACGAACAGGCGGAGGCGGCGGGGCAGCCCTGCCGGGACGCTGACTGCTGGCGGATGCTCAGGCTCAGGGAGACTTGGAGCACTCTGTGAGTGGTTGCTTTCCTCAGTTGGGATCATGCTCCCAGTTTAAATATCCCTGGCTCTTATCACTAGTACTGAAATGTGTTTTATAATGATAGTGTTAACAGTTCAATCTTTCAACAGCCATTAATTGTGTACTCGTGGGTAGTATTCACTCTTGGCTGCCCCCGCCCTGCCCACCACCCCGGATGTCCATGGAGCCTATAAACTCCCCCTTTCTGGCCAGTCTTTTCTTGGACAATTTATATTTTTCCAGATAAAAAAAGAAGCAGCAGCACAGGAGCGGTCTTTGTAAAAGGAAAGCTAGAATCCTGTTCAGCCTCATTCTTCCTACTTCTTCAACCACCTGCTGCTTCTCTGGTTGATAAGCTTTCCAGAGTCTAAAGCACTTCCAAGCATATCTTTCAAGTACAGCTTTTAATAGTGTTTCTTTGGCTTCAAATACTGGCTTGGAGATATGCTTTACAATCTAGAGATCAATCTGACTGGGTGAGCAGTGGTCAGATCGCCGGGCCCATTCTCCCAAAGCCGCAAATGTTCTTCTGTGTACTGGGTTCTCAAAGAAGGGCCCCCAGCCCTCAGCCCCGACCTCAGGAATAGAGGCCCTTGTTGGTTACAGCACATAGTAGGCACCCGAAAAATGTTTGTGAAGTGATTTCAAGGTAGAGCTCTTCCTGCCGGTGTAAAAGCTCTGCCCTGCCACCTGTGATCCCTGGCCTCCCTCGTCTCGTCTCTGCGTGCACGCAACTCTCCTCCCAGAGCCCAGAGAGAGCCCTGAGGGCCATCGTGAAATTGGGCTCCACTCTGAGGATCCACGGGACACCAAGGGATCAGAGAGACCGAGGGAACACTTCATGCAAAGACGGGCTCAATAAAGGACAGAAATGGTATGGACCTAACAGAGCAGAAGATATTAAGAAGAGGTGGCAAGAATACACAGAACTATACAAAAAAGATCTTCTCGACCCAGATAATCACAATGGTGTGATCACTCACCTAGAGCCAGACATCCTGGAATGTGAAGTCAAGTGGGCCTTACGAAGCATCACTACAAACAAAGATAGTAGAGGTGATGGAATTCCAGTTGAGCTATTTCAAATCCTGAAAGATGATGCTGTGAAAGTGCTGCACTCAACATGCCAGCAAATTTGGAAAACTCAGCAGTGGCCACAGGACTGGCAAAGGTCAGTTTTCATTCCAATCCCAAAGACAGGCAATGCCAAAGAATGCTCAAACTACAACACAATTGCACTCATCTCACATGCTAGTAAAGTAATGCTCAAAATTCTCCAAGCCAGGCTTCAGCGGTACGTGAACCGTGAACTTCCAGATGTTCAAGCTGGTTTTAGAAAAGGCAGAAAAATGGGAGATCAAATTGCCAACATCCGCTGGATCATCAAAAAAGCAAAAGAGTTTCAGAAAAACATCTATTTCTGCTTCATTGACTATGCCAAAGCCTTGGATTGTGTGGATCATGATAAACTGTGGAAAATTCTGAAAGAAATGGGAATATCAGACCCCCTGACCTGCCTCTTGAGCAACCTGTAGCTCAGGAAGCAACAGTTAGAACTGGACATGGAACAACAGACTGGTTCCAAATAGGAAAAGGAGTACATCAAGGCTGTATATTGTCACCCTACTTATTTAACTTATATGCAGAGTACATCATGAGAAATGCTGGGCTGGAGGAAGCTGGAGGAAGCTTAAGCTGGAATCAAGATTGCTGGGAGAAATACCATTAACCTCAGATATGCAGATGATACCACCCTTATGGCAGAAAGCAAAGAAGAACTAAAGAGCCTCTTGATGAAGGTGAAAGAGAAGAGTGAAAAAGTTGGCTTAAAACTCAACATCCAGAAAACAAAGATCATGGCATCTGGTCCTATCACTTCATGGCAAATAGATGGAGAAACAATGGAAACAATGTCAGACTTTACTTTTTTGGGCTCCAAAATTACTGCAGATGATGACTGCAGCCATGAAATTAAAAGATGCTTACTCCTTGGAAGGAAAGTTATGACCAACCTAGACAGCATATTAAAAAGCAGAGACATTACTTTGCCAACAAAGGTCTGTCTAGTCAAGGCTATGGTTTTTCCAGTGGTCATGTATGGATGTGAGAGCTGGACTATAAAGAAGACTGAGCACCGAAGAATTGATGCTTTTGAACTGTGGTGTTGGAGAAGACTCTTGAGAGTCCCTTGGACTACAAGGAGATCCAACGAGTCCATCCTAAAGGAAATCAGTCCTGAATGTTCATTGGAAGGACTGATGCTGAAGCTGAAATCCAATACTTTGGCCATCTGATGTGAAGAGCTGACTCATTTGAAAAGACCCTGATGCTGGGAAAGATTGAGGGCAGGAGGAGAAGGGGATGACAGAGGATGAGATGGTTGGATGGCATCACCAGCTCAATGGACATGAGTTTAAGTAAACTCCGGGAGTTGGTGATGGACAGGGAGGGCTGGTGTGCTGTGGTTCATGGGGTCACAAAGAGTCGGACACGACTGACTGACTGACTTGCAGGATCCAGAAATGTGCACTCCTTGTAGTGTCCACTGTGGGCCTTGGGACCTACCAGTAGGACTGTGGCCTCAGGCAGGCTGTCCCAGAGACAGGCTGTGGGCACGGAGAAGCCAGACGCCCGGGCCTTGCTGCAGAGCCGTGGGCTATGGTGCAAGGGCAGTGCTGTGGGTTCAAGGTGAGAGACTGGGTTCAGGTGCGCCCTGGAGGAGGACCTTGAAGTGGGGCTAACTGTGCTCAGGCTCCTCTCCCTGACCTGCCTCTCATAGTGGGTGGAAAAAGAAGGCATTAATGCTACCGATGGGGCTTCCCCAGTGGTTCAGCAGTGAAGAATCCGCCTGCCATGCAGGAGATACTGGAGATTTGGATTCTATCCCTAGGTCGGGAAGATACCCTGGAGGAGGGCATGGCAACCCGCTCCAGTATTCTTGCCTGGAAAATTCCATAAACAGAGGAACCTGACGGAGTCCATGGGTTTGCAAAGAGTCAAACATGACTGAGCGTGCACACACACACACACACACACACACACACACAATTCTACCAGCCTCCTTCTCTGCTCCAAAAGTCTACCCCACCTCTGTCCGCACTGCCCAGTATTTAAGAACTTCATCTTTTGAGACTTCCCTGGCAGTCCTGTGGTTAAGACACCACACTTCCACTGCAGGAGGCACAGGTTTGATCTTTGGTCAGGGAACTAGTCCCACATGCTGCAAAAACAAAAACAAAAACCCCTTCATCTTTGTTTAGCCAAATTTCTCTGCCTGAAACAGAAAGGACAGGGGCTCTTTTTTGTCACGCCAAGCCATACACCAGTGTGGGCAGAGCCGAGGGCAGGAAGCCCAGTTGCAATCTGTATCAGTGCCCAGTTTCCCCAGCATCCTTCTGGCCAGCTTCATCCTGCCCTCTCATAAGCCAGCCGCGTGCCCTGTGTCAGGAGCAGGTGGATTAGTGTGGACTCGTCTTCTTTTTATTTATGTATTTTTGGCTGCACTGGCTCTTCGTTGCTGCACACAGGCTTTCTCTTCTCTAGTTGCAGTGCATGGGCTTCTCATTGCTATGGCTTTTCTTGTTGAAGAGCAAGGGCTCTGGAGTGTGGGCTCAACAGATGTGGTTCCCGGGCTCTAGAGCACAGGCTCAGTAGTGGCGTCCAGGCTTAGTTGCCCCACTGCACTTGGGATCCTCCCAGAACCCACGTCACCTGCATTGGCAGGCGGATTCTTCACCACTGAGCCGCCGGAGAAGCCCTGGGCTCGTTTTCTTGACCAGAGAAGTGGCCTGGATCTCCTTTTACAGAGACAACTGTGATTGTGTGCGCCCTCAGCTGAGACAAAACAGGGAGCAAACGGATCCTTGCCTTTCACCAAGACTTGGTTTTCTGATTCTGGAGCTGTTTTTTGATGGGATGTAACTTGATGCAATTTGACCAAATGCATGCTTTTTCTCTCTCTCTCTGCTTTATGACTTTTAATTTTTTTAATTATTTTTTAAATTTTTTTTTACAGTAAGTCCTTCTTGGTTATCCATTTTAAACATAGCCATGTATACGTGTCAACTCCTAAACCAAAGGCATGTTTTTAAACTCCTGATGAGGGAAAGCCCTAAATTTAGACCCAGGCTCCCAGTGCAAACCCTGGTCTATGGGAGTAGACTATATGCCTGGGTATAAATTTGCTATAAATTTATTTTCCTTTGCCTTTTGATGTATCTCATCTTTTTTTCTCCTTTACTTCCATTGTATTGTTGCTAAAAATAAAGGAAATAGTAGTGTTACTTGTGTGTGTTAGTTGCTCAGTCGTGTCCAACTATTTGCAACCCAATGGACTGTAGCCCGCCAGGCTCCTCAGTCCATGGGCTTCTCCAGGCAAGAATACTGGAGTGGGTTGCCATTCCCTGCTCCAGCAGATCTTCCTGACGCAGGGATCGAACCCAGGTCTCCTGCATTGCAGGCAGGTTCTTTACCATCTGAGCCCCCAGGGAAGCACCAGAAGTTACTTGCCTGGGGCCTGTTATCATGTTTATTGTACTTCTGCTGGTCTGTCTGTGAGGTCAGAAAGGTATATCTTTACTTCTTCAGCTTAGAGCTTTCTGGCCATCTTGGGTTTGGGAAAATCAAAAAATTTCCCTAAAGGAAACTCTGATAAAGAGCCAGCAGCATTGCTTTGTGTTATGGTGAGGTGCCAGAAGGAAAGGAGTGCCCACACAGTGGGCGCTGAAGGCCTCTCCTACAGGCTGGCCACAGCGCTTGCCAGATGGAGCAGGTTGGTCTGGGAGAGAAGGGGAGGGGAGAATGGAAGGAAGGTTCCACCCCTTCCCCTCGCAGAATTAATGGCTGTTTTTCAGCGTGAGACGAGTTTGGGCATGCATCTGAAACACTGCCCACATGAGCCGCAGAGCAGAGGGTGGGGGGTAGGACAAGCCTTGGGAATCACAGCGTGAAAACAGGAAGGCCTGTGGTGGCATCAAGGCAGCTGCCATGTTCCTCTGCAGCCAGTCCTTGAAATCTAGGTCAGGTATATACAAGATCAGAATTTTAGCAGGGTTGGAAAAAGATGATTTCTGACTCTGTGTACCAAATGTGGTATATGAATTTAAGTGTGGTAAGAGAATCTATCTTGTACTTTTGACATTTCTAGAAATGCAAGAGTTATAGAGTGGTCAAGGTTTCTTATCTAAATTATGTGAAACTCCCCGTGGGGGTCACATTCATTCTGTTCTCTTCCAGCTGGCTGGAAGGCTGGGTGTTACCTGTGTGATTAACTTTGCCTTCTAAAATTCTCATCCTAGAAATTAGAATAAAGGATTAATTTCTGAAATTAAGATCTGCTCTGTAACGTGAGGTGGTTTTTCTTAGCTCAAAGACGTCTTCCCCTTTGATGAGAGCACACTGTTTGCCAGATTTTTGAGGTTCTTCATGCTTAGTGACAGAGTTCATGTGTTTCTAAAAATAACCCTCAGAAAATGTATGTCTAGAATGATTGAGGATGTTTTCCCGAGTGTCTGCTAAGGTTAACTCCAGTGCTCAATGTCCCCACTGAGTGCCTAGCGTGCACCAGGTGTCTGGCTTTTAGATCATTCCTCCGGCTGTGTCATGTCTTGCTGCAGCATGCAGCATCTTCATTGTCATTTGGGATCTCTGTGGACTCTCCAGTTGTGGCACAGGCTTCAATAATTGTGGCATGTAGGCTTAGTTGCTCCTCGGCATGTGGGGGTCTTAGTTCCCCAACCAGGGATTGAACCCACATTCCCTACATTGCAAGACAGACTCTCAATCACTGGACCACCAGAGAAGCCCCAGGCTTCAGGTTTAATATCCACATAGCTGTGAATTTTCCAGTTTTCCTTCTGCTGTTGATTTCTAGCTTCATTCCATTGCGATCAGAAAAGATACTTTGGGGGAAAAAAAGAAAGCATGCTTTATATAATTTGTCTTTTAAATTGTTAGGACTTGTTTTGTGCCCAGCATATGGCTATCTTGGAGAATGTTCCTTGATCACTTGAGAAAAATGTATATTCTGCTACTGAGCATGTTCTGCGTATGTCTGTCGGTTACAGTTGGTCTACCGCGTAGTTCAGGTTCCCTTTCCTTACTGATCTGTCTGGTTGTCCTCCAGGCAGGAGAAGCTTGGTGGGCTGCAGTCCCCAAGGTCTCACAGAGTCAGACGCGACTGCAGTGACGCAGCACTGTGTGCTGGCTGTTCTGCCCCTTATTGGAGGTGGAGTACTGAGGTCTCCTCTATGACTGTGGACATATGGTTCAGACGGTAAAGCGTCTGCCTGCAATGCAGGAGACCCGGGTTCAATTCCTGGGTCCGGAAGATCCCCTGGAGGAGGCAATGGCAACCCACTCCAGCACTCTTGCCTGGAAAATCCCATGGACGGAGGAGCCTGATAGGCTACAGTCCATGGGGTCACAGAGTCGGACAGGACTGAGCGATTTCACTTTCATTTTCACTTTCTTTCTATGACTGTAGATCTTTTTCTCTCTTCACTTCTGTCAGTGTTCACTTCCTATATCTAGGAGCTCTGATGTTTATTGTATATGTTTATAATTGTTATGTTTTCTTAATGAATGGGCCCTCTTATCATTACATAACATCTTTAGTCTGTTTTATCTGATATCAGTATATCTGAGCAGTATATCTTCTTTCTTTGTTTACTATTTGCATGGAGTATCTTTAACTATCCTTTTATTTACAACCGATGAATGTCCTTACATCTAAAGTGGGTCTCTTGTAGGTAGAATACAGTTGGATCCTGCTTTTAAAAAAATCTGTTCTGCCAATCTATGTCTTTGGACTGAGGGGTCTAACCCACTTACATTTAAGGTAACTGCTAATGGGGAAGGTCTGTATTTTGTCATCCATTTTCTGTACATCTTTTTTTTCCTTGCCCCTCATTTCCTCCCTTACTCCCACCTTTTGTTTTTAATTGACTTTTTCACCGCGATCCATTTTGATTCCCTTTTCATTACCTTTTGTGTATAGATTTTTTTTCTTTGTGGTTACCATGAAAATTACATACAACATCCTAAAGTTCTTACGGTCTATTTTAAACTGATATCAATTTACCTTCAATATTGAAAGTTTCTTGTTCTCGAACACTTACTATGCACCAGGCATTCCCTTAAGCTTTCCACATTTACCTCATTTTAATCTTTTTAGTAACCTGAAATGCAGGTATGACTATCTGTATTCTACAAATGAAGAAACCAAAACTCAAGGATAAAATTAACTCCAGAGCACATAGCTTGGAAGTAGCTAAGTCAGAATTCAGTCTGATCTGTCACACCCTCCCATGTTCCACCCAGCACTGTAAAAAGCTTGAACTCATGTTTCCTCTGCATTCATCACATCGCGTGGGGGTGGCAACATGGCTTTGTTAAAACTTGCAGCTGACTAGTCCCGTTCTTTGTAACTGATGACTTTTATTTTTTATTTGACATTTGACATGGATGTATATGCAAACGTGGAACAGAAAGTGTAACTCAAAGTTGTGACTTGAAAGTATATACATAAAAATAAAAGATTTTTGAAGTTTAACATGGCCAACTTATAGTTAATGTTATAGTTAACTTATATAACATTAACTTATACTTACCATTAAGGAAATTTTCCTTAACATTCTTTTCAATAATTAAGCAAAACTCAGAACTCTTCATTAGAGTGGTGAGTATACATTTAAAAAGCACAATCAGTTCAGTTCAGTCATGCCCAGTCGCTCAGTCATGTCCGAGTCTCTGTGACCCCATGGACTGCAGTACACCCGGCTTCCCTGTCCATCACCAACTCTGAGACCCTGCTCAAATTCATGTCCATCGACCTGGTGATGCCTCCAACCATCTCATCCTCTGTCTTCCCCTTCTCCTGCCTTCAACCTTTCCCAGCATCAGGGTCTTTTCCAGTGAGTCAGTTCTTTGCGTCAGGTGGCCAAAGTATTGGCGCTCCAGCTTCAGCACCATAGGTTGGATCATAGGGGATTGTTTAATGAATACATTGAACAATGTGTTCTTTCTTCTTTAATAGTCTACTACCAGAAACATTAATCGGAAGCATGTGCTGCGTTCATTTGCTGATATTCTATCGCCAGATTCTTGGAGACGTTCTCCTGAAAGACAGGATGAGCCTGAACAGTGCAGGTGAGACGTCTCTGTAGTCCCCTTACTTGTAACAGTGCCATGCTCTGAGTACATGTGGCCTCTGCCGGCCTGTGTCTTCTGCTTCTCATGGTGACAGCTGGAGTGAAGTATTCAGAAGAGCATCAGTGGCTCCCACTGGCTTCATATGCAAAGTCTTGTGCTCAGCGTGCGTCCTATGAGTTCAGTGTGGGTTCTGTTCTTTACCATATGCACTTTTCACATCTTAAATTCTGGAGACTTGAGATCCAAATTTCATATATAATCATATCTTTCCCTTAATGTCTTTAATAATGTTTTTACTGTGTGTTTGGTATACATATCTGCTTTTTGGGAAGAGAACAAATTACCCCCAGATGACTGGTTTTAATGCAAGAAGTTTAAACATCAGTAAAATTGGTGAGACCAAGTGAGAGGTATTCAGGGGTTCTACATTGCAACTTTTTCATCAGCTTGAAACTTTTCCCCAGTAAAATGTTAAAAAGTAACTTTAAAAAAATCAGTGAGTTGTCACACATGATTGTTCTTGGCCAGAGATTGGCGTGTGTTGTAAGAATTGCCTCTACAAAAGTTTCGTTTTATTGGATATTCTTTATTGAGTGGGTACTACACGCCAGGGCCCTGCCACGAATGAGACAGGCACTGTCATCCTTATCCTGGTGGAGCCACAAACTTGAAACACAAAATTATGTGAATAATCCTTTTTAACCTTAAATGTTTTGAAGGGAAATACACAACAAGAGCGTACACTAGGAAAACCTGAATTAATGTGAAGGATGAAGGAAGGCTTTTCCAAGCAAGGAATATGTAAGACTAGACCTGAGACAGGAGTGAGACATAAGGGGCGATGGGTGGGCTTGGATCCCTTCTGGCCAGAAGGACCAGCATGTCTGAAGACCCAAGGCCAGAAGGTGCTGAGTGCACTGGAGGAGTTGAAGTTGAAAGCAGGCAGTGTGCCCGGAATAGAGTAAGGAGAGAGAACCCCAGGGTGGCGTAGCGCTCGTGGACAAACGAAGCTCGCGCTTAGACACGAGCTCTCTCCCGGGGACGCACTACCTGGGTGGGCAAGGAGAAATGGACCTCAGAGGAGCACCAGCCTTCCTCAGGAGTAACTGTAACTCTGGAGAAGCACCAGCCTTCCTCAGGAATAACTGTGACTCTAGAGGAGCACCAGCATTCCTCAGGAGTAACTGTGACTCTAGAGGAGCACCAGCCTTCCTCAGGAGTAACTGTGACTCTAGAGGAGCACCGGCCTTCCTCAGGAGTAACTGCAACTCTGAAGGAGGCACAGTTTAAGCCTTTCAGTCATCACATGCCTTTGAATTTGTTTCGGTGCCTCTAGAAAAACTTCCTGAATGACATGACGCCTTAAAGAGGATACGGCTTATTAGGTTTTTATAGGTAAGAAGGCTACTCAGAATTGTTGACTTTATTTGGATCTGAGCATCCAAATAAGCCTGGTAAGACCTAGAGGAAGGGTTTTTCTCAACTGAGAACGCAGGACCGTAGAAGCCGCTGCCTTGCCATTGTGGAGTGCCCTTCCTGGTGTGCGTCTTGGCACGCACCCTTGTTGACTGTGAAATGTGAGTATTCTCCTGCATAGCATGTAGGCACATGGCCATCTCCCGAGTCCTTTCAGCGTCACCACCACCGTCTGTTGGCCCCAGGCTGAGGTCCTTCCCGATCAGCGGGGAACTAGAGCCAGGCCTGACCTGCCCGCCCTCTGCCGCCTTTACTTTGGTGCCTCCTGGTTCCCGCTCAGCCTTCCGAGAGCATGGGTGCCTTGTAATTGGAAGACTCCTCTTACCACACCACACTTCAGTCATGAGGAGGGAAGGGAGGTAGGAAAAAAACACAGAAAGAAAAATCAGAATTTTCCGGTCTTACTCTGTTCAGAGCCATCTTACTCCCATCCTGAAGGCTCTACTTGATACCAGACTCATTTCAGAACCCCAGGGGTGTGGATGTGGAGACAGGTGGGGATGGGGGGGTCAGGTTCCAGCCCCCTAAGAGGTTGAAGTGGGTAGAGTGTGTCATCAGCAAATCATCTGGCACAGTAATTTCAATCTGAATGAATATTTGTATTCATTCTATTGCCATAAGTTACGTTGGATGAAGCTTATATAAAATCCTTCCTGTTCTTTTGATTTTCAGACTTAATTAGTAATCCAGTGCTGGCCACCTTCCCCAAGCTCTTGGAGGAGTCGGACATAATGGATGCACTCAGGGTGGGTAGTGTGCGTCATGATGGAGGCCTGCTGGGCCCCAGAAGGTCTTCATTTCATACTTTCGTGGAGCTAATTGAACTCTGGGTGTTTTATTTCTTTAAAGAAGCTTTTCTGAAACCTTGTGCATAGATTAGAAATATTTACTTGCAAATGAAAGTGAAAGTGTTAGTCACTCAGCCGTGTCTGACTCTTTGCGACCCCGTGGACTGTAGCCCGCCAGGCTCCTCTGTCCATGGAATTCTCCAGGCAAGAATACTGGAATGGGTAGCCATTCCCTTCTCCAGGGGATCTTTCTGACCCAGGGATCGAACCCTGGTCTCCTGCATTGCAGGGGATTCTTTACTGTCTGAGCCACCAGGGAAGCCTGCACTTCATTCTGTCTCTCCCTGACCATTTCCTCACCTCAGCAGATACAATTGTACAGAAGTATGGTATTTGGCAGAGTTTTCTGTTTTCATGACTGTCTTACCTTAAAAGCTTAATGATATCTTACTGTTCAAGTGCTGTGTTGGTGCAGTTTGTATGGATATGTTAGTGTTTCACTGATTCTGTTCTTAGTTTTTTTTTAATTTTATGTATTTATTATTTTTGGTTGGGCGGGGTGCTTGCATGGGCTTTTCTCTGGTTACAGTGAGCAGGGGCTCTTCTCTAACTGCAGAATTCTCTAGTACCTGAGCTTCTCATGGCAGTGGCTTCTCTTGCTGCAGAGCACAGGCCCTGGTGTGCATGGGTTTCCATAGCTGTGCTCCTGGGCTCTAGAGCACAGGCTCAGTAGATGTGGTGCACAGGCGTAGTTGATCCATGGCATGTGGCATCCTCCCGGAACAGGGATTGAACCCGTGTCTCCTGCACTCCTGTGTTGGCGGGCGTGCTGTTTATCACGGAGCCACCAGGGAAACGTGTTAGCTCAGTTCTGACTTGTGGCTTGTGAAGGGTCGCTTGCTGACACATCCCGCCGGCTCCGTCTGGTTCTGGGTCCTTAGACTTGATGCCTAATAGAGACCCACTTGCTCCGTGAGCCACTCCTATACCTCGTGTTGAACCCTGATGGAAGCTTACTTAGAGACGTGGCAAAGACTTGCGAATACTCAGGTTAATCTAGTGTTTCTGTTTGCTTTTTAGAGTTCCTGGGCTGAGAAAGAGAGTACATTAAAAAGATCAGAGAAGGTAACGTGACGGTCCGCCCCGAACTCCACAGTTCTGTGCTCAGCATTCGCTACACGTCCTAATCACACGTCTTCTTTAGCTGGAGTAGCCACACTCATAATCCCTGTTGACAGTTCAACCATGTTATTATGGTTCCAAAGACTCCTTCCAAGAAGGGCATGGGTGATCGATTCTAAGCATTTAAAAAAATACTTGATCAACACAGTCATTTCAGACACATTTTTTTTTTCCTTTCAATTTTTAGTGTCTTTATCTTCTCCCATGTTCCTTGGGGAGATTTTTTTTTTCTGTTTCTTTTTTATTTTTTAAATTATGAAAGTATGATAACACATTTACTGGAAACTTGGAAATATAGAGCAAAGTTACATACAATTTCACTGTATATTACAGTTATTTTTTTAAGTAGACAAATTAAGATTTTTAGTTGGTGTTTCAATATCAAGCTCTCAAAAATTAACAGAATGAATATGCAGGAAAGTAGAAGGATATAGTAGACCTGAAAAACACCATTAACCAGTTCAACATAATTAAGTATATATAGTTTTCCCAGAACAGTAGGCTACAAGTTCTACTCAGCTTCCCATAGACTATAGGAGACACTGGAACATATCCAGAGACACAAAACAAGTACAAAAATGTCATGGTCTAAAGGTACTGAAATCATACAGACTCTGTTCTCTTGTGTTTCTAACTGTGGAATTATGTTAGAAATCAATACCAAAAATCTTTGAAAATAACCCACGTATCAAGTGCAACGTGACATTTACCGAGTCAGACCACTGAGTTTTATTGAACTGAGGGGAAGTTTCTAAGCCAAAATGTTCCAGCTACCTATCAAATTTCTCTCATTAAAAAAAAAAAAAAAAATCCCTAGCTCTCAAAGTCCATATCAGGCCCAGAGAAGTAAGAGTTAAATTGGCATAAGCTGCACCTCACATTGCGAGCACGCGTGACTGCATCCGTGGCCCAGCGCGTGTCGTTGCCAAGCAGACTCGCAGCGATCAGTGTGCAGCGGCTGACTCCTCTAGTCCAAGACTGACAAACTTTTTTGGTAAAGGGCCAGAGAGTAAATATTTTTGGCTTTGCAGGCCACATGCTCTGTGTCTCAGATACCCAGCTCTGCCTTTGTAATGCAAGGCAGCTACAGGCGGTATAAACACCTGAGTAGGGCCGGTTCTGTGAGACTATTTACAAAAAGAGATGGAGGTGGCTGCATGGGGCCCACGGCCCATGCTTTTTGGACTTTATCTCAGGGAACATGGGAGAACAAAGAAAGGCACTAAAAATTGAAAGGAAAAAAAAGGTGTATATATTGTATCCTTATTTGAGCTTCCATTCGACCCAAATTGGCAGGTTTAATGCTGTTCTCGGTCAGTAGTGGACAGGTGCTGGGCCTCAGGCCTGTAGAAGTGGCCTCTCCAGCTCCCCCTGGAGGGGTCGTATCTCAGTGCACCCCGCCTGCACCCCTGCAATGCCCACCTGAGCTGTGGAGCTGGGCTGCCTGCCCTTGGGATGTCACCTGGCTCCTGTTCTGGGGGAGGTGGGCTTGACAGCACCTCTTTTACTCCTTGGGCTCTTTCTCTGGATTTCAGGCAGGGCCCTTGCTGTCCTCCTGTAACACCTTGAGCTAATTCAGTGATCCAGCTGGCTGCGCACTGTCTTCTTAGTTCCATTTACCTGGACCCGCACCCTTGTCCCCAGAATTAGACTCCAGTGCCCCAGTCTCCTTGATGGAATGCGTGAGATCCTCAGTGTAGCTCAGTGGGCACCCTGGCTTCAAGGAGTCCCTCTTAGACTCTCAGAGAGAACCTCTGAGGAGGTTCTATCAGGTTCAGCGGGGAGCTGATAGAACACCTCGTTTGTCCCCGAGGTGACTCCTGCTGTGTCCACGTCCTGACTGAACAGCTGGTTCAGAGCCCATTACCTGCCAGGCATCCCTGGCCCCTCCATCCCACCCCCTCCCTCGACGGCTTCTAGTTCGCAGAGTCCCTGGAATGTGGCGCTTGAGAAGTAACGCTGTCTGGGTCCGCTCGCAGTGACTGTTGTTGCGGGTGTTTTCCCAGGGAGACAGGGAGCTCCTGAAGGCGGTGTTCCTGCTGGTTTACCACGACTGCGCGCTCCCCCTGCTGCACTCTGCACTCCTGCCCCCATCTAGATGGGCAGAGGAGGAGACTGAGGCTGCCCGGTGGAAGGGCATCGCCGACTTCCTCAAACAAAACCAGGAAAATGAGGGCGCCCTCCAGGTTCTGCTGTCGCCAGAGGGGGTCCACGAACCTTTCGACATTTCCGAGCAGACCTATGACTTCTTGGGTGAAAGAAGAAAGAACGTAGCCTGACAGCAGTGGCCTTTGACCCTCAGCTCCCCGCTGAACTTAACCGGAACTAACGTCCCATCACTTTTCCGTACAGCCACATTCTATAGGAAACATTTATCTGATAATTTGAATATGTGTCAGTACAGTAAAACAAATTTTTATAAGTAATATTGTATACGTTTAAAGACAATTTTTTTTTTCAAAAAACAACTGCTGCATTTCTTTTAAAATTGAGTATAGTTGAGTACAATGTATTGAGGATGAGATTGTCAGATAGCATCAGTGACTGAATGGACATGAGTCTGAGCAAACTCTGGGGGACAGTGACAGACAGGGAAGCCTGGCATGCTGCCATCCGTGGGATCATAAAGCGTCGAACACGACTTAGTGGTGGAACAACAGCAGCGTGGGTGATGTGAAATATGAGAGCTTCAGGTATACAACGCAGTGGTTAACAGTTTTTAAAACTTATGTTCTATTTAAAGCTTTATACAATACTGGCTATATTCCCTGTGTTGTACAAGATTTGCTTGCACTGTTTACTTTATACTTAATAGCTTTATCTCTTAATCCCCTACGCCTATCTTTCCCATCCCCATTTTCCTCTCCCCACAGGTAACACGTTTGTTCTCTGTGTCTGCTTCTTTTTTTAAATGGAAGTACAATTGATTTCAATGTTGCATTAATTTCTCCTGTAGAGCAAAGTGACTCGGTTACACATACATATATACATTCTTTTTTAATATTCTTTCCCCTTACAGTTTATCACAGGATATTGGATATAGCTCCTTGTGCTATATTGTAGGACCTGTTGTCCATCCATTCTATATGTAATTTGTTGTTATTTACTCACTAAGTCATGTCTGACTTTTTGCGACCCCACAAACTGAAACTCCAATACTTTGGCCACCTCGTGTGAAGAGTTGACTCATTGGAAAACAGCCTGATGCTGGGAGGGATTGGGGGCAGGAGGAGAAGGGGACGACAGAGGATGAGATGGCTGGATGGCATCACCAACTCGATGGACAAGAGTTTGAGTGAACTCCGGGAGTTGGTGATGGACGGGGAGGCCTGGCGTGCTGCGGTTCATGGGGTCGAGAAGAGTTGGACACGACTGAGCGACTGAACTGAACTGAAGTGACAGACTGTAGCCCACCAGGCTCCTCCGTCCATGGGACTCTCCAGGCAAGAATACTGGAGTGGTTGCCATTAGCCCCCCAGGCTCCTCTGTCCATGGGACTCTCCAGGCAAGAACACTGGAGTGGTTGCCATTAGCCCCCCAGGCTCCTCTGTCCATGGGACTCTCCAGGCAAGAATACTGGAGTGGTTGCCATTAGCCCACCAGGCTCCTCCGTCCATGGTACTCTCCAGGCAAGAACACTGGAGTGGTTGCCATTTCCTTCTCCAGGGGATCTTCCTGACCCAGGGATTGAACCTGCATCTCCTGCATTGGCAGGCAGGTTCTTTACCACTGAGCCAGCAGGGAAGCCCTTCTATATGTAACACCAACTAACATTTAAGTTGACTATATCTATACATTTGTATAAAAGCAAGATTGTATCAAAAGTCAAATTTATGACTATTCAAGAAAGTGAAAATACAACCCACAGAATAGGAGAAGATATTTACAAATAATATATCTGATAAGTGTCTAGAATCCAGAATGGGGATTCCCCGGTGGCTCAGTGATAAAAGAATCCACCTGCAATGCAGGAGACCCCTGAATTGGGAAGATCCCCCGGAGGAGGGCATGGCAACTCACTCTAGTATTCTTGCTTTAAAAATCCCACGGACAGAGGAGCCTGGAAGGCTGCAGTCCACAGAGTTGCAGAGTTGGACACGACAGAAGTGACTGAGCACGCACACACGCATGATTTTTGCTAATAAAATTTATGTTGTGAAATGAAGAGGAAATCAGGATAATATATTTGAGAAAGCTGTGTTATTGATCACTCACTCCAGTCTAACATTTGAACATGCTCTCTCTTTTGCTCAGTTTCTCAGACATGTCTGACTCTTTTCCGACCCTCTGGTCTGTAACCCACCAGGCACCTCTGTTTACGAGATTTTTCAGTCAAGAATACTGGAGTGGGTTGCCATTTCCTTCTCCAGGGGATCTTCCCCACCCAGGGATCAAACCTGAATCTCCTGCATTGGCAGGCGGATTCTTTACCCCTGAGCCACCTGGGAAGCCATAAAAACAAAATCCAGTTTTCCTTTTTCAAGCCCGTATAATTAGCGCTCATTAAAGAACAAACAAACAAAAACACTTCCAGGCTCTGGACAGTGTGTTGACCTACCTCTGTGTCAAAGAACAAAGATTTTGTTGCCTTTCAAACAATCCTGTGACTGCTTTTGAGTCGTCCCAAGCCTTTCGTGTTAATGGTAATAGTTCAGCTAGCATTTGTTGGGCGCCTGCTGTGGCGTCCTCTTTTACGAGGTTACCGCTCACAGGTGCTGTAGGAGGCCAGCACTGGGTTTTCCAGTGTCATCAATACTGCTGCTGAAGACACAGGCCAAGCACACTTGGTAATGTGCCTAAGGTCAGAGGTAGTAAGTGGCACAGCTAATACGCTGCATAGAGACATCAAGTATGACTTTCTACAACCGAAGACGTTCCCCTCCTCAGTGGAGACATTTAAAAATTGTACATGCTGTGGCGGATTCATTTCGATATTTGGCAAAACTAATACAATTATGTAAAGTTTAAAAATAAAATAAAATAAAAATTGTACATGAAATATAACATGAGAAGTCTGTTGGATGAAAAATACAATCAAATCAGAGTTTAATCTAAATTATCAGAGTGCTGACTGAGGAACTTGTCTTGAAACGTACTGCCTTAAAGGAGGCATTTACTTTTTTTATTTTATTTTATTTGGCTGCACCACGCAACATGTGAGACCTTAGTTCCCTGGCCAGGGATCGAACTCAGGTCCCCTGCATCGGTCTTAACCACTGAACCACCAGGGCAGTGTTCTAGGAGGGGGTTACTTTTAGAGCTCCATTGTATGACGAAACTCCAGGGCTACATCTCACTTCAGTTCAGTTGCTCAGTCGTGTCCGACTCTTTGTGACCCCATGGACTGCAGCATGCCAGGCCTCCCCATCCATCACCAACTGCTGGAGTCTACCTAAACCCAAGTCCATGGAGTTGGTGATACCATCCAACCATCTCATCCTCTGTCGTCCCCTTCTCCTCCCACCTTCAGTCTTTCCCAGCATCAGGGTCTTTTCCAATGAGTCAGTTCTTCCCATCAGGTGGCCAAAGTACTGGAGCTTCAGCTTCAGCATCAGTCCTTCCAATGAATATTCAGGGTTGGTTTCCTTTACAATTGACCTGTTTGATCTACTTGCAGTCCAAGGGACTCTCAAGAGTGTTCTCCAACACCACAGTTCCAAAGCATCAATTCAACTTTCTTTATGGTCCAACTCTCACATCCATACGTGACTAGCTTTGACTGCTAAGTCACGGCAGTCATGTCTGACTCTGTGTGACCCCATAGACGGCAGCCCACCAGGCTCCTCTGTCCCTGGGATTCTCCAGGCAAGAATACTGGAGTGGGTTGCCATTTCCTTCTCCAATGCATGAAAAGTGAAAACTGAAAGTGAAGTTGGGCAGTTGTGTCCGACTCTTCTCGACCCCATGGACTGCAGCCTACCAGGCTCCTCCGTCCATGGGATTTTCCAGGCAAGAGTACTGGAGTGGGTGCCATTGCCTTCTCCACTTTGACTAGACGGACCTTTGTTGGGAAAGTAATGTCTCTGCTTTTTAATATGTCTAGATTGGTCATAGCTTTTCTTCCGGGAGCAAGGGTCTTTTCATTTCATGGCTGCAGTCACCATCTGCAGTGATTTCGGAAGCTAACATCTCAGTTAGCTTCTGCTAAACCCTTAAGGGAAACAATCTGGGCCTTCATCTCAGACGTTCACGTGTGAAAGGGGCACAGATGTCACGAGAATGTGGCCTTGGAAAAGAGATTTCACTATGTCTCCACCCCCCAACCCCACCCTGGTGTGTGGGAAGCAGCGTGTCCAGGCACCACTCATCTGTCTAACATAACAAGCTGCCTCTCCAGTTCCCTAGGCTATGCCTGCCCCGCTCTGAGACTATGACCCTCCCCAGCTCCTGTGACAAGAAGGGGCTCCCACCTTTGCAAATGGAGGTGGTGTACAGAGTTTTCCCATCCTTTCGGGTCGTCTCAGCTTAGGCCCCTGTTGTATTATATGCAAGAACATGAAACCCCGTCACTCCCCACCATGGAGGTCATTTTTCTATAGAATCTTTCATTCCTAATGGCCACATTTTCATCTTTCTAATCATTTAGGTTATTCTTAGCATCCAGTCAAAGGTGGGGCGTTTTATGAAAGAAATGATGGCCGGTGAATTCCTTTCAATGAATGCACAGCATAGAGAGAGGGAGCTTTCTTTAGAGGGTGTTTTCACAAACTGTCTTCTGTATTCATTTGAAATGTGTCATGACTGACGAATGTAGCCAACTTTAGTGTTTCTGACACATAAGAAAAACAGAGGAGAGCAAACAGTTTCAGTAAGGCTTGGGCCCAGAAGCGAGACTCAAAGGAGGTCAGCCTGCACGGAGGTGCCGGTTCCGCAGGGGCGAGGGCGGCTGTGCCAGCGAAAGACAAGTTCTCGCTTCAGTCGGCGGAGGATTTTTTTAAAAAAGAGAACAAAACAATGAAACCTCTCTGGCTTTTCACTGCCACTTTTTAGCTTCCAAAACAGGAAGAGGTTGTCAAGGAGCCAAAAACATCCTGGAAGCCAACCCTGGGGCAGGGGGTTGTGTCCAGGAGTGTGACTCGGCAACAAAGCGACTTAACTGTGAACCCAGATTGGGGAACGGTGGAGGGACACCCAGTGCCGGGTGCCCCTGTGAGGGGAGTCCCCACGTCAGAACCGTTGTGGGGGAGCAGGGCTCTGAACTGTAAATGATGCGACCCACCGCCCCCACCTCCAGCCTCATACGGTAGGTGGAGCGTCACATCCAACGGGTCTGCTGGAGGTGGTGGGAAATACTGCAATTCCCTCGCCTGGGCTGCACGGTGATGGGTGGGGCACCTCAGAGCAGGTACCACCTCAGTCCCAGTGGATTTTGTGGTCTAAGATGGAGGCCAGGACACCCCACAAGGGGCTGGATGAAATGCGTTACCCACATACAAATGGAGTGGCTTTGACTTGCCAGTGCAGTCAGCATCTGGGTAGCCCCGAGGGAACCGGGGGCGCTGGAGGTGCCAGCTGCCAGCCCAGGGCTTTGTCAGTTCACAGTGCTACAGGACATCCCTCACCGTGGACTCGCTCACTTCCTCTGGTATGAAGCATTCCAAGTTGGGAGGTTTATTCGGGGCATGGAGGTGACTAGAGCTGGCTGTCACCTAGCTGCTTTGTGTTCTGTTTCTTCAAAGTAGAGAATCCAAGGCAGAACCCTACTGACTCAAGACACCTCGTGTCTGAGGTTTACAATCTTCCGTTTGCTCATTTGTTCATTCATTCATTCACTCCGTGTTTGCTGAGCAGCTACTAGCTGCCTGCAATGCAGGAGACCTGGGTTCGATCCCTGGGTCTGGAAGATCCCCTAGAGAAGAGACTGGCAACCCACTCGAGTATTCTTGCCTGGAGAATCCCATGGACAGAGGAGCCTGGGGGTCTGCAGTGCATGGGTTGCAGAGAGTCGGACGTGACTGAAATGACTCAGCACACACTACCATCCAGGCACAGCATTTGGCTTTGAGGATGTGGTGGGAGCAGCCCCCACTGGGATCCCTGTCCTGACTTGACGATGCAGTGTGGAAGTGATCGTGTGTGAGAAGTGAAGAAGGGCACAGGCTGCCAGAGGGCCTCCCTCCGTGTCTTTCTGTTGTTCCGGACGCATCCAAATCCCAACGGTCCTGTAGCTGGGGTATTAAGAGCCCTGCAACAGGCACTAAGTAAGGGTCAGCATAGGTGATCCTTCTAAACTTAGTCTCGCTCTCCAAACACCACCATCCCATGTTGGGGACCACCATCTGCTCAGTTTGAATGAAACCCTCGCTCTGTGAACTCCCACCATTCGCTGTCTGAAATTCAGGAATACGTGGATTAAATAACATGTGGCTCCTTCAGGAGCCAGGCTTGCTGGCTGAAATTCTCTGATTGTTGTTGTTTGCGTCACTAAGTCGTATCTGACCCTGCAACCCCGTGGACTGCAGCAGCACATCAGGCTTCCCTGTCCTTCACTCTCTCCCTGAGTTTGCTCAGACTCATTTCCGTTGAGTTGGTGATGCCATCCAGACATCTCATCCTCTGAAATTCTGATATTTGAAGGCAATAGTTGAGTAATCATTCAGATTTGGACGGGGAGGAGTGGGAGAAGTGATAAATGAACGGTGAGTGAAGGGCGGTGCTGTGTCGGGTAGGACAACGGAAGCCTCGGATTTTACGCCTCGGCGGCTGACGCTGAATGAGAGCACGTTGGGGTGTAGGCAGTGTGCGAGGTGGGGGTCAGAAATCACGGGGGAAGACAGTTTGAACTCGGGACTTCGGAAACACAGCTAACGTGCAGTCCATTTCTCATGCTCTGGAGACAGACTGAACCTTAATCTCATTTGCGCCTGACTTTGCCAACGAAGATTAACTTTGCAGAACTTTGTCCTTTTGAAGAGGCCACTTGGGGCAATAACAAAAAGGACTCAAGGCTTTCTGAGCTCTTCACCGGGCAGAGCTCTCTGGGTGACCCCAAAATTGTCCCATGAGTCTATCCTCTTCCTGCCAGCTGCCCTCTGACCTTGAAGAATTCTGTGCCTGCCCAGATTGCAAGGGCACTGGGAACCAGATGGCCCCAGACACAGCATTAACCACAGCCTCCTCCCAAGCCTGGTCCTTTGGGCATGTGTATTCTAACTCCCTCATTTGAAGGTTGAAGTGACCTTGATTGGTTGAGAGAGTAATTGCAATGCACCTGTGTCTGAGTGAACAGGCCAGAGCCTGTGGGACATGAGTGTCCCTGTAGCAGTTTCACTTCCAGAAATCCAGAGCCTAGAGCTATGTGCGTGGGAGGTGTGCTGAGTGAGGTTAAGAAAAAAGCCAACAGTGTGACAGCAACAGGCAGGGTTGACAAACGGAGACGATCTAGGTCCTTTGTAGCGTTGTTTAGCCACTGGATCAAGCCTCACCTGAAGCCAACATTTCCTCAACTTCTCACCTACCCAAGGTAATATGTCTCCTTGGTTGTTAAAACCAATTGGGATAGGTTATTCTAACATTTGTAGTAGGAGGAATGGGTACAATGTCTGTTCGTTCCCCGAGCATCTCTGGCTTTCTCCTGACCTGCCCCTTATCTGTTGGGTAACCAATAAATCTTTTCTGAAAAATGTATAAGGTAACTTACTCACAAGGAGTCAGTTAAGGAAGAAGAGACAAAAAAGAGAGAGAGAAGCAGTAGTCTTCAAAGTCTTTCTGACCAAGAGGGTAGAGTCAGTCATTTGAAAGCCTTTATTGAGTGCTTACTTTGTGCCCAGAAATATTCAATATGAATAAAGTCACAGCTGCTCTGAAGCTAACATCTTAGGAAGGGGCAGGATGGGGGACAAGCAATAGGCAAACGAATCAATAAACAAAAATATGAGGGAGTGGGACTTCCCTGGTTGTCCAGGGGCTAAGACTCTGAGCCCCCAGTGCAGGCGGCTCGGGTTCTATCCCTGATCAGGGAACTAGATTCTCCATGCTGCAACGATGCAGCCAAATAAATAAAGACATAAATTTTAAAAAAATTTTTGAGTAAGTGCTATGCAGAGAATCAAAACAGGTTGGTGGAGCTTGGGTTCTGGTCAAATAGAGATGGGTATTTCAGCATTTTCTTCCCACTGAATGTGACAGAAGTCCTAGACACAATGCAAGGAACAGTTTTCTAAGGACTCTGAAAATAAGTAGAAGTGGGAACATTTGGGAAGGAAAACAGAACTCCAAATACTACCAAACTAGTGGTAGGTAGTATCCCCTTTTTTTCCCCCTGTAGTATCTCCAGGCCTGGGCTCAGAGCAACATGAAGTCCAGAATGTGCGTGGGATACAGACAAAACACATCTCCAAAAAAGTGCTCCATTTCTGGGCTGAGGACTGGGAAAGAGAGCCTGTACTGGTTATACGGGGGCTTCCCTGTGGCTCATCGGTGAAGAATCTGCTTGCAGTGCAAGAGACCCAGGTTCGATCCCTGAGTCAGGAAGATCCCCTGGAGAAGGAAATGGAAACCCACTCCAGTATTCTTGCCTGGGAAATTCCATGGGCAGAGAAGCCGTGGGGTCGCAAAGAGTCAGACGTGACTTAGCCACTAAACCACCACCACCACTGGTCAGAGTATAGAAAACCTCTGTTTATTTATATTTTTTTCCCTGTTCTCTTCTGCCCTCAAGCCTAGGCAGTCTAGTGACTGTTGGGCAGTGGCAGCCAGACAGGTGTCTAAACTTTGAGGAGGAGAGCCCTTCTCTCTGACCAAAGGGACCGTGGTCCTAATAGCATGGTGGCAAATCCCTCTTTCTCTCACTCTCGATTTCTCTCTGTATAAATATATCTTATTGCATTTTGGCCTGCATTGCAGGCAAATTGTTAATGAGCTGAGCAACCAGGGAAGCATAGCTGCCCCTAAACAACACAGCAGAGGACTTTATAACTGAGCAGCCCGGTCCCAGACTGATCCCAGGTCCAAGACTAGCACACACACCAAATGGATCTGAAAAGCGCTGCACAACTTTAAAAGATGAGCTGACATTGTTCAGGAGATTTCATACCAGAGAAGGTAGGCAGGAACTTGCAGCCTGCATCTAATCAGGCCCGTTGCTGCTAAAACAAACAAAACAATATATTTAAAATTAATTAATTTTTGGCTGCACTGGGTCTTCATTGACGCGCACAGGCTTTTTCTAGTTGCGGCGAGTGGGGGCTGTTCTCCAGTTGCAGTGCGAGAGCTGCTCACTGTGGCGTCTTTTCTCCTTGAGGAGCGCAGGCTCAGAAGTTGTGACACATGAACTTAGCCACCCTGTGGCATGTGGGATCTTCCCATTCCAGGGATCAAACCCACGTCCCCTGCATTGGCAGGTGGATTCTTAAGCACTGGACCACCAGGGAAGTCCCAACATTTGCTACAGGATTTAAAGAAGCCCCGTAATCCTATAGCGTAATATTCAAATTTTCCAGGATACAATCCACAGTGACTTGATATTTGAAGACCTAGGAAAATCTCAATATCTTTCAAAGGGAAGCAACAAAAAGGAAGAGACAACAACTCTGAGATGACACAGTCGAATTGAGACACTGAAGTAGCTACTTACAATCGTGCACCAAGAAGTCAGAGCAAAACCCCAAAATGAACAGATGGATAGACAGTCTCATTGGAGAACCATTTGATACGAAAAGAACCAAACTGAAGTTTTAGAAATAAAAAATAGAACCAAAGTGAAAAAATCAATTTGGATGGGCTCAACCACAGAATGGAGATGATAAAAAAAAAAAAATTCAGTAAACTTATAGTTCAATGGATCAATATAAATCAGTATAGATAGATCAATACAAATTGTCCAATTGAACAAAAGAAAGGAAATAGACTGAAAAAATAAACAGATCTTTAAGTATCTGTGGGACAATTCCAAAAGGTCTAACATTCTCATCACCAGAGTCTCGGTAGAAGGACAGAAAGAGTGTGCTGCAGAAAAAAAAATTTTTTTGAAGAAATAAGGAAAACTTTTAAAATTTGGTAAAGACTTAAGAGTTATGGATTAAGGAAGGTTGCTGTTAAGTCGCTTCAGTCATGTCCGACTCTGTGCAACCCCAAAGACAGCAGCCCACCAGGCTCCCCCGTCCCTGGGATTCTCCAGGCAGGAACACTGGAGTGGGTTGCCATTTCCTTCTCCAATGCATGAAAGTGAAAAGTGAAAGGGAAGTCGCTCAGTCGTGTCCAACCCTCAGCAACCCCATGGACTGCAGCCTACCAGGCTCCTCTGTCCATGGGATTTTCCAGGCAAGAGTACTGGAGTGGGGTGCCATTGCCTTCTCCGTTAAGGAAGGTTAGTGAACACCGAAACAAGATAAACTCAGAGAAAGCCATGCCCAGCCACAACAGAATCAAAGCATAAAATGAAAGACAAAGGAAAAACAGTCTTGAAAGCAACCAAAGGAAAACAGTGCTTTCAATATAGGGAACAACAGTTTGAATTACTGAGAATTTTGCATCAGAAACCAGAAGTCAGAAGGTGGTAGAACATATTTTAAGTGCCGAAAGAAAACATGAATCTGACGCCCCAGAATTCCATACTCTACAATAATACTGTTCAGGAAGAAAGATGCAATCAAGGCATTTTCAGATGAAGGAAAACTAAGGGAATTTATTGTTAGCAGACTTGCTCTGAAAGAAATGCTATTAATAAATAAAATTCTTTGGGCAGAAGGGGAAAGACACCAGAGGAAAGCTTGGGACATCTGGAATGAAGGACAGCAGCAGAAATGGTAAATATCTGCTGCTGCTAAGTCGCTTCAGTCGTGTCCGACTCTGTGCGACCCCATAGACGGCAGCCCACCAGGCTCCCCCGTCCCTGGGATTCTCCAGGCAAGAACACTGGAGTGGGTTGCCATTTCCTTCTCCAGTGCATGAAAGTGAAAAGTGAAAGTGAAGTCGCTCAGTCGTGTTTGACCCTCAGTGACCCCATGGATTCCAGGCTCCTCCATCCATGGGATTTTTCAGGCAAGAGTACTGGAGTGGGGTGCCATTCCCTTCTCCGGGTAAATATCTAGGTAAACATAATAATTTTTTTCTCTTAAAATATGTATGATGGTTGAAAGCAAAAATCATAACGTTATCTGATGTGATTTTCAACATATGCATCTATAATACATATAATCCCAGGGAGTATGCCATACTTTGTTGCATATAATAAAACATGACTTGGCTAAATATAAAATGTTTGTGGGTGGTGGTTTAGTTGCTAAGTCGTGTTCAACTCCTTGAAACCACATGGACTGTAGCCTGCCAGGTTCCTCTGTCCATGGGGATTCTCCAGGCAAGAATACTGGAGTGGGTTGCCATTTCCTTCTCCAGGGGATCTTCCCGACCCCAGGCTCTAACCTTCGTCTCCCTCATTGGCAGGCAGATTCTGTACCACTGAGCCACCTGGAAAGCACTACAGAATATTTAAAATATGCCATTTTTTTTTTACAACTTTACATTGTCACATCTTCACTTCTTAACATACGAATTGTGTCAGAAGGTAGAAGTGGCTCAAGCTCTGTCAATCTCTCAGGAGCTCCAGCCTCAGATATTAGCTTCACTTTGCAGATGTGAAATGAGCCGGAGAAAGATTCTTATCCTGCTTGCCTTCCCTGAGCTGTTCCCATGAACACTGCATTGTCGGTGGCCAAGTACAAGGTATCCTACGGCTCAAGACAGTGGCCACGGTGAGTTACAGCAGTCGGGAGAGGTGGCAAGAGGTGGGAGTCCTAGGCAGCACCTGCGTGCTGCGTCCATCCTGCAGAAGAGCTGGGGCTGGAAGGCCGGTGGGACCAGAGCCTCACTCCCCTCGCCAGATCCCGCAGGCCTGGAGGAGGGCACAGCCAGGCTGGTTCGACGTTTGCTCCATGAACACTTTGCCTGTCTTTGCTGTGCCTTTGCTGTAGGCTCATTCGTCCATCTCCCTTGTTCCCTGGCTCTTTCCCAGCTCTCCCCACAGAAGGGGAGGTGGCAGGAGGCAGGCCCCGGCAGGCACTGTCCTTGCTCAGGAACTGGCCTTTCGTGGTGGACGCCTCCTGACCCAGCACGCAGGGTGGCCTTCTTGCAACCCCTCCACTCCAGTGGGAAGGAACCCCCACCCCAACCCGGAGCATCCCCATCGGACTCTGGGGTGCTAGGCCACTCTCCAGGGTGGCCGAGAGGAAGGCAGGCAAAGGGCCCACATCTCCAGGCCCTGTCTTTAGCGGGAAAGGAGCCTCTTGGCTGCTGGGTCACAGCCCTGGAGGCAGGCAGGCAGGCAGAAGACAGGAAGGATCTGACCTGGCTCCAAGCCCGGCTCCCAGGCACCAGCCCAGTGAGGGGGCCGGGACAGGGAGGGGAGGAGGGCTCTGGTGCCCACTGGGGTAGATTCATCCCAGAGACAGAGACCTCCATCTGCTGGGTGAGAACACTAGGAGAGACTGACGGTGACAAAGAGTGCAGACAGAGAAGGAAGTGTCGCATTGCCAGGGCCGGGCAGGAGCCCGACCGGCGTGGGGTCCTCAAGGATGAGCAGCGGTAAGCAGAGCAAGCTGTGACCTTGACTTGACAGGGCACAATCTGGGTCTCCTTGCTTGGAAAAGAAGCAAAGCAGCCACGAGTCGGGCTGTAGCTCCCAGAGGTGTCTGAACTTTTCGTGGTTCCTAGGAGGTCCTCAGGGCTTCCCTGGTGGCTCAGACAATAAAGAATCTGCCTACAATGCGGGAGACCTGGTTCGATCCCTGGGTTGGGAAGATCTCCTGGAGGAGGGCATGGTAACCCACTGCAGTATACTTGCCTGGGAAATTCCATGGACAGAGGAGCCTGGCGGGCTAGATCCGTGGGGTCGCAGAGTCGGACAGGACTGAGCACAGCGCACAGTAGGCCCTCAGTAAACAGTCCTTGTCACAGGGGCAGCTCAGTCCTGTCCTGGGCACCAGGTGGAAGCAGCTACTGCAGCTGGCCTCCCCTGGAATAGCATGCCTGGGATTCAGAACTTCCTTGGAGGAAAAAGTCTAGGAAGAGGCTCCTGCTCGCCTTCCTGAGCGGCTCTGCCACAGCTGGTGGAAGGCCTGTCTGATACACAAACCGCATTTCACTGAGCATTCTCTTGGCTGAAGCCAGTGGAAGGACCTGCTTGGCTGGAACTTTTTTTTTTTTTCCCTTCCAGGCGACGTCTGATGGGTGTGTCGGGCAGGAGGTGATATTTGAAGGGCTGCGGGCACGGGCTGCCAAGCCAGGGCGCCAGGCAGAGGGTGAGAGCATGGCCTCCCGGGACCCGCCCGCCACCAGCCATGCTCCCCCTGACGTGCCCTCCGGGGTCTCGCTGTTTCTCACCATCCCCTACGCCTTCTTCTTGCCCGAGCTGGTGAGTGCAGCCACGGGGTCCACTGCACAGAGTGTGGCCGGGTGAGGGGTGGGAGGGAGCAAGGAGGGGCTGGCCTGGAGCTGGAAGCAGGCCCCTGGGGAAGGAGCACCGGGTCCAGAGCTGCCGTGGCCTCTGGTCTCCTGTGGAGCTCAGGGCCCGGGGTTCCCTAGTCCCTCCCAGAGCGCCTCTGGGCTTCTGCAGAGTGAGTGGGTCTCCTCCTCCCAAAACGAAACCAGCTGGGGTAGTGGGCAGGCCACCTGGTGATCGGAGGCCTGGAGGAATCGCTAAAGCGTCCTGGATCCTCAAGAGGATGTTAGGAATGGACTTCTATTTTGTGGTCTCTTTCCTCCAACTACCTGCCTTCTGTACTTTCTTAAAGTTCAAATCAGGGAGGCGCACTCTGTCTTTCCTGCTGAGAGTAACCCTTCCAGTATTTTCCTAATTGATCCTGAACTTTGACTTGCGTGGACTCCCCAGGGGAGGTTGCTTATGACAACATGGGCCATAAAACAGTGAGACACTTGGGTGCTCTCTGCGACCTCTCACTGCCTTCCTTTCCTTCACTGTTTTTATGGCTGAATTGGCCCCACGCCTGCCGAGTGCAGAGGGGACATCAGAACCTGAGTCCACTCTGAGCCGGTTGTCACCACGTCCTTTTCACTGACGGGGACACGAGCCTGGTGAGCGACTTAGGGCAGAGTTTATTTCGGTCTTTGAACACCTTCTGAAATATCTAGCTTGTGGCAGGTATTTTCTCTTTCTTTTTTTAAAGTTTATTTAAGAATAATTGCTTTACAGTATTGTGTTGGTTTCTACCAAACATCAACACGAATCAGTCACAGGTTTACCCATGTCCCTTCTCACGTGAACATCCTTCCCACCTGCCTCTGCATCCTACCCCGTAGGTTGTTACTGATTTGAGCTCCCATTGGCTGTCTACTTTACATGTGGTAATGTATGTTGCCATGTTACTCTCTCCATACCTCTGTGGTGCTGCTCTGAGTTGGCAGCACTGGCCTCAGACAGGGAGGAAAAGACAAAGCGTGGTTCCAGCGTCCAACTGGGCGGGAAGGTCCTCTCATCCTGTCGTCTGCCCAGAAGGCCAGCCTGATTGAGCACCTTTTGACATAAACTGGCTAAAGGATGCCCATTGGTGGCAATAAGAAAGGGAAGCCAGGCGGGGTGGGTCCGGCGTTTGGGTGGCTCCAGCTGAAACCCCAGCCAAGAATAGGTTTCTGCCAGGCCTGGCTGTACAAGGGAGGGCGTCCCACCAGACTAATGCATCTTTGTGCTCCCGAGAGTTCTCTGGACCAGGTGTGCCCCTCGCCTTGGAACAACCACAAGAATGGCTGTGGTGGGGCTGGACTCCCCCACTTATTTGGAGCATGTGTTCCATGTCAGCCGCACCAGCCACTGGTGACAGGACCACTACCCTGCAGGTTCCCCATCTGCCCAGGAAGGCCCCTGAGCGCTTCCACGATACAGTCAGCCGATGTGTGGGGGGGTGGCCACTGCTGGGCCGGGTACAAGCAAGAAGAGGCCACCCAACCTTGTCAAGGCAGGGAGGAGCCCCAGCCTATCCCCTGGGAGGCAACTTTGCAGTTAGACCTCAAAGGACAGGCTGAATCTCCAGGTTGGGGGGCAGGAGGGGGAAGGGTCTGGACTCCAGGAGAGGCCAGCTGGCAGAAGGCTGGAGGGTTGGGATTTCCAGAGTAAGGAATGCAGGGCCATCTGGTCAGTCACCCCCAGGATACTGGGCTCCTCAGATGGAATTTCTGGGGAGAGAAAAGTGCATGATTGTGCTGGGCTCTAGGGCTTTAGGTATCTCATGGGGTGGGGGACTGTCACTTAGCATTTCATTCATTTATTTTTCTTTTGAAATAATTTTAGATTTATAGCAACGCTGGCAATAATAGTACGAGTGCTCCCAGGTACTCCCTACGCAGCTTCCCTTCAGGACCACATCTTACATAGTACAACTGTCAAAATCAGGGAATTAGCATCAATATTAGACTATCAATTGTTCAGACTGTCCTGAACTCCCCACAGATGTCTTCCTCCTGATCCAGGATCCAGCTCAGAATTCCGAGTGGCATTTGGTGGCCATAATTCCTTCATCTACTCTTTTTTTTTTTAATTAAGTAGATTTAATTTTAACTTGATTTTCTGATTACATTTCATTTAAAAAAAAAAAAACTTTTTATTTTGTATTGGGGTATAGCCATATACAAGCTATAAGGGACTCAGCCTTACGCGTACATGTATCCATTCTCCCCCAAGCCCCCTTGCCACCCAGGCTGCCATATAACGCTGAGCAGAGCTGCGTGTGCTAAAGAATAGGTCCTTGTGGTTGTTGTTTTTAACATAGCCATGTGTACATGACCATTTCAGTACTTTTTTTTTTAAGATTTTTTTTTTTGATGTGGAGCATTTTTAAAGTCTTTATTGAATTTGTTACAATATTGCTTCTGTTCTATGTTTTGGCTTTTTGGCCACGAGTCATGTGGAATCAATCTCCCTGGGATTGAACCTGCACCCCCTGCATTGGAAGGTGAAGTCTTAACCACTGGACCACCAGGAGAGTCCATCATCTACTTTAATCTGGGCCAATTCCCACCATCTTTGTCTTGAGTATTTTGAAGAATACTGATCAATTATTGTGTACCATCTCGCTCCATTCAGCCTTGTCTGATGTTTCCTCATCACAAATTTAGTTTTAATTCTCAAGGAATCCTTATTCATTATTGAACACTTAGAAGATTACAGAAAGAAATATAATCCATATATATGCATGTATGCAGGCGTCCTCAGTCATGTCTGACTCTTTGTGACCCCATGGACTGTAGCTGACCAGACTCTTCTGTCCATGGAATTCTCCAGGCAAGAATACTGGAGTGGGTTGCTATGCCCTCCTCCAGGGGATCTTCCCAACCCAGGGATTGAACCCACGTTTCCCACATTGCTAGTTGGATACTTTACCATCCGAGCTACCAGGGAAGTCCAAGAATACTGGAGTGGGTACCCTCCTTCAGGGGATCTTCCTGAACCAGGGTCTCCTGCATTGCAGGCAGATTCTTTACCAGCTGAGCTACCAGGGAAGCCCATTTATACACATATGTGTGTGTTCAATGGATTTATTCTGTACATGCTCTTTTGCATCTGCTTGCTCCTTAAATGAGTGCTTCTAGAATCCCAGGGGCGGGGGAGCCTGGTGGGCTGCCGTCTATGGGGTCGCACAGAGTTGGACATGACTGAAGCGACTTAGCAGCAGCAGCAGCAGCATGGAATGTAAGACCAAGCCTGCATCCTATCTGGGGCGTGGATGGAGACGTAAACAGGAGGGGAGAATTCCAGTTGGTGATTGATGCTGTTCTGTTTTGTTTGGGTCATGCCAAGCAGCTCGAAGTATCTTAGTTCCCCGACCAGGGATCGAACCTGAGCCCCCCTGTAGTGGAAGCTTGGAATCTTAACCACTGGATGATCAGGAAAGTCCTTGGTGGTTGATTCTGATCGCCATGAGCAGATGTGCTGGGCTAGAGAGGAGAGAGCAGGGCCAGCCTCGCAGAAGTTCCTCTGTCCTGGGCCTCCTGAGTATGCTGACCACTTCTACCCACAGAGCTGACCCCTGAGCCCCAGGCCCTGGGGGTCCCAGATTCTCAGTCTGTGGACCTAAGGCATCACAGACAGGCATGTGCTTTTCTAAGGCAGAGAGCAGATTTTTCCAGAGAGTGGATTCTAAAACTGGGAGCTCAGGACAGCAAAAAGGGGCAGAGAAGGCAAAATTCGTGACGTGGACTCGCAGGTGGTCCATAATGGGGTGGCCAGAGTGTACACTTGTGGTGACCGCAGGCGTACTTCCATCCAGCCACTGTTCCCCAAGACAGCGAGGGCCTTCCCATGGAGCGAGGGGCCAAAACCTCCAGGCGTGCAGAATTCAACAAGGGGCCTTGAGTCCTCGCACCACCTCTGTTGCCAAGAATCTCGGGCTCTTTTGTATCAGTGATGGCGACAGACTGGGACAGCATGGACGCAGGGGGTCTGCGTGTTCCCGGCTAGCTCTGCTCCCCGAAGACTGCTCTTACAGATCTTTGCCCAGATAAGTTTATTTTAGAGTCTTTCACACTAAAATGCACGTTTTAAAACTTCTGTCATGATTATAGATTAATAGGCAGATGCAAAGACATTTCAGAGAGGTCTCCCACACAGTAGTCACAGCTTTCATAATAACTCTCTACTATTTAATACAATATCGACCAGGTAACTAATGTTCGTAGGCTATGTCTATATTCCATGCCATTTTCTCACGTGTAGATTGATGTAATCACTACCATCAAGACACAGAACCATTCCATCACCGTGAAGACCTCCCTCCTGCTTCTGTTTTAAATTTTGTTGGCCACGCTGGGTGGCATGCAGGATCTTAGTTACCTGCCCGGGGATTGAACCCGTGCCCCCTGAAGTGGAAGCGTGGAGTCTTAACCACTGGGCCAACAGGGAAACCCTTGCTTCCATATTATGGTCACCCTACCTTATCCTCTCTCACCACCCTTCCTCACCCTTGGAAACCACTAATTCCGTCTTTGTAATTTTCTTATTTCAAGAAAGTCACAGAAGCGAATAGCATCATACAGTACCTGGTCTTTAACGATTAGCTTCTTCCACTCACCATAATGCCTGCATGAATGCTTCAGTTGCCCAGTTGTGTCCAGCCCTTTGTGACCCCATAGACAGCAGCCCACCAGGCTCCCCCATCCCTGGGATTCTCCAGGCAAGAACACTGGAGTGGGTTGCCATTTCCTTCTCCAGTGCATGAAAGTGAAAAGTGAAAGTGAAGCTGCTCAGTCGTGTTTGACTCTTCATGACCCCATAGACTGCAGCCCACCAGGCTCCTCCGTCCATGGGATTTTCCAGGCAAGAGTACTGGAGTGGGGTGCCATTGCCTTCTCCGTAATGCCTCTGAGGTCCATCCAAATCAGGTGCATTTCAGTAGTGTGTCCCTTTTCATCGCCGTGTAATATTCCACAGTGTGGCTTTACCACAGTTTGTTTAACCACTGATACAGTAAGAAACATTTTGGTCTTTTGCGATTTTTAGCTATTCTGATAAAGCTCCTGTGAGCGTTCACATATAGGCTTTTGGGTGGATGTAATTTTCACTTTTCTGGGTAAATGCCAGAGTGAGTATGATTTCTGTAAGTGTCTGCTTCATTTTTTATTAAGAAATGGACAATCTGTTTTCCAGAGTGGCTGGACCATTTTACATTTCCACAGGCAACGGATGAGCCTTTAGAGAGTTTAATGTTTAAGTTTGCATTTTGTTTGGTTTACAGTTGAATTCAGATTTCTCATCTGAAAACAGTATTAATTTCAAAACCTAAGTTCCAAGCTTGAGGAGGCTTTGAATCCGTGCATTTTAAGGTGAGAGCAGACGTTGTTTATTTCCTCTCTCCATCTCTCTGTTAGCATGGGAGTCTTCTGGTGCCAGCGCTGGGTGGGCAGGGGCCCAGGTGACTCACAGTCTCGCTGCCTGGCTCTTGAGAGCAAACACTGTGCGGGTGTCCGGCCTGGGGCAGGGAGCACGTGGCCCCCTGAGGCCCTGGCTGCTCTAAGCTGGCTCATCGGCTTTTTTTTAACAAGATGAAAGCGTGAACAGCGACTACAACTGAGGGAGAGTTTTAGGAAGTCGTTCAACCTTTTCAGTAGTTCACTTATTAATGAGATACTTGACTAATTATAAAGAAACAGCTGAGAAGGTTTCTAGAGTCAGCTGATTAAAAGGAAAGATGAACACTCTGTTCGGTGTTCAATGTTTTCAGCTTTTTAACTTGCCTGCACAACGGTCAGAAGGAAATATTCTGACACCCCCACCCCCTCTCCCAACCCACACTCCCCCACCCGCTCCCCCAGAAGCTCGTTCCAGAACCTTCCAGCTGGGAAGCTCACATTGCTTCCCACATCCCCAGTTTCACCTGCAGTTCAGCCGGTTTCTTTTTCTGCTCTGTCTGTATGTAAATGGGCTTCCCTGGTGGCTCACTCAGTGGTCGAGAATCCACCTGCCATGCAGGAGATGCGGTTGGATCCCTGGGTTGGGAAGAACCCTGGAGGAGGAAATGGCAACCCACTCCAGTATTCTTGCTTGGGAAATCCCAAGGACAGAGGAGCCTGGAGGGCTACAGTTCGTGGGGTCACAAAGAGCTGGACACGACAGAGCACACACGTAAGGCAAGGCTGTATGTGAAAGCGCTGTTTGGGAACTTTCTGGACCCTGGAGCCATCTGTCAACTGCGTGGGGCAGAGAGAGAGGGAGGCAGGGCTCCGCTCAGGCCTGGCTCAGGACAAGCAGGTTCCTTCCTCTTTGTTGCAAAACTTCTTTAGAAGCTGAGTTTTCCAAAAGGAAAAGTCGTACCTCTTGCTCCCTTCTGCCCCGCTTTCAGTTCTCTATGCTTCTGGGAAGCAGCAAAGCAAACTCAGTTTGCCCCAGCTTTTCTTCATTGTCGGGGCATCTGTCCTTCCCTTCATTCCATGCCTGGTCCCTGGCCTCGCCCCCTCTGACCTCGCCCAGCCCCTGCAGGACCAGGGGACCAAAGGCCTCCATGGCCAGGGTACCACTGAGACACAACAAAATGATGCCCATGGAGGCCCTGGGAAGCTGCAGCAGGAAGAGAGAACAGGGAGGGAAAAGTGTGAGGCTGGGGGAGAGCGAGGCTCCCGAGAAGGACGGCAGAGGAGCAGAGCAGGAGCAGAGAGGGGCCATGTAAGAAGGACCCAGATTCCAACCTCCCCAGGGCCTGGGCCCTCTTTGACTTCCTGGCCCCAAGCCCAGCCCTTACCCTCGGAGGCTCCTGATGTGCTCAGGTTCAGTCACACAGAGTCAGTTGAGAGGGATAAGCCTGGCTCTGTTGCCCAGTGGCTGTGGGACCGTGGGCAGGTGACTGAACCACTCTGAGCCTCAACGGCAGGGCAGCATCAGCAAAGATCTCCTCAGACAACTCTGGGTTTGCAGTAAGGACTTTCCTGGGAGCATCCACACAAGAAATGTGAGCCCACACCACATTATTGTTGGTGGTATGTTTAAACCTCTTACTAAAAAGTGCGGGTCTTTGGGATTCCCTGGTGGTCCAGTGGCTAAGACTCCTCACTTCCAGTGTAGGGGGCCCAGGTTCAATCTCCAGTCAGGGAGCTAGATCCCACACGCCACAGCTGAGAGTTTGTACGCCACAGCTAAAGACCTGGCACAGCTAAATAAATAAATACAGTTTTATAGAAAGTGTGAGTCTCTCATGAACGAATTTCAGTTGCAAACCAAGAAATATTTACTGAGGTGTTACTATTATTCTAGACCCATGCTTTGCTCTCAGGGGGTTACAAGAATAAAAAGACAATAATAAAAAGGATATGGTAAGTCATGGATCCTGTCTTAAAGGGGTGATGCATGAACATTAAAGAGCACCCTGAGACAGGGAAAAAGTAAGGGTGCACAGCCTCACTTGTTAAAGGCTCCTGGAGTTTAGGGATGCTGTCAGGACAAGCTTGCTCAGGGTGAGAATTTGGTTTCTTTCCAGGGTTTGGATTAAGGGATTAGATATTCGCTTGTTCAGACCAGGGCTTCCCAGGACTCAGAGGAGTGTATACACTCAGACTGTAAGGAAATGTATACAAACCTGTACACTCAGACTGCAAGGAAAGAGGAAGACAATCCCACTTAAATCCCATGTATTCACTCAACAAATATTCATTGAGCCCCTACCCCATGGCAACCACAGGACTGTGAAGAGGCAGAAGATAGACATGGCCCCCGCCTTGGGGAGTCTGATGCCTGACGGGGGCAGATGGAGACTAGGTGGGAAGGACAGCAAGTGGTGCCCGTCGTGTTTGGGAGAGAACGGAATGCCCAGGAAGGTCTGCCCACAGATAGGATGCAGCACAGGGGATTGTTTGCACCACTAATGCAAGGCTGAAAGGGCAGAGAGAAGAAGCTGAAGCCCCAGACGCTGATGAGTACACCAAACGACTGCCACGCACCCAGGAGTCCCGTGAGAGGGGGCCCTGCCCAGTGGGCTGTGGGCCTTGTGGGGACAGGGTGTGCTGAGCCCACTGGTCTCCCCAGAGCAGAGGCACAGGGACCTTAAGGTTGGAGACCCAAGGAGTGATGGTGACAGGAACCCACTCAAGTCCTCCCAGTGCCAGAACCTTGCAAGAATCCAGGTTCCAGACTTGCCTGATGGTCAGTGGCTGACTCCATGCTCCCAGTGCAGGGGGCCCAGGTTCGATCCCTGGTCAGGGAGTTAGATCCCAAATGCCGCAACTAAGGACCGAGTCAAATTGTGTGCGTGCATGCTCAGTCGTGACCGACTCTTCGTGGCCCCATGGACTGTAAGTTGCCAGGCTCCTCTGTCCGTGGGATTTCCCGGACAACAGTACTGGTGCAGGTTGCCACTTCCTACTCCAGGGGATCTTCCTGACCCAGGGATTGAACCAGCCTCTCTTTCATCTCCTGCATTGGCCAGCAGATTCTTTACCCCTGTGCCACCTGGGAAGCCCCTAGCTATGACCTGGTGCAGGTAAATAAATAAATATTTTTTAAAAAAACTGAAAAAGAATCCAGCTTTGGAGGGAGCTGGGAGCTGTGGCTGGCAGAGTCCCGCCCGCTTGGCAGAGCAGACCACAGCAGGACAGGTTTGAGCTGAGGGACCCTCGGAACTAACAGCCCACATCGTCAGTTTTGCATGCTCCCCTCCTTCAAGAATTCAGCTTGTTCTTCCTCCAAGAATTCAGCTGAACCACATGCAACCTTCCCTGAGCTGGTGGCCTCTCTCAGTTCAGACAAGACAGGCCACCAAGCCTTGCTGCTGGAAGGCCAGTCCCCAGGAGAATTCCTCTCACAGCAGGTGCCCTGAAGGAAACAGCCGGGTGCCCTGACCGTGGAGCCCCAGATAAGAAGTCTCAGTGATAAGCAGGCCCCACCTGCAGCCAGCGCCCTACCAGGGGTGCTCTGCCTGGAGAACTTTCCCCGGGGCGAGGAGAGGTTTCTAGAGTGTTGTCCGGACTGGCAGGGGCAGGGAGTAGACCAGAGTGGGTGGGATAGAGGAGCCCCACGCAGGTTCCCTGGCCTTGACTGCTCTCACCAGCCCTTCCCTGCTTCCTCCCCTACTGTGAGCTGACCGTGCCCTCAGCTGCCTACCTAGTCAGATGTTCTCTGTCTTGGCCAGCTCTGCTGCAGCAGACCACAGGCCCACGGCTCCTCAGGTGCCCAGCTCTGTCACTCCTGCCACAGGCTGGACCCAGAGTGCAGCCCAGGGTGGGGTCTCCATGGATTCCCCCCAGCCCGGGGGTCCAGATAACACAGGTGTGGGGCTCCAGAGTCCTCTGATCTATTTCAAAGACGTGGCACACACCCCCTCCCCCAGCCCCTTCCCTTGGAGGGATTCTCTGCCCCTACTTGCCCTTCTGACTCTCTCTCTCTGCCCACATGACGCTGGGTGGGAGGAATGGTGTGTTTATTTGAACATCCTCCCCGCTTTTTTAAAATTTATTTGGCTGCGCTGGGTCTTAGTTGCAGCATGTTGGATCTAGTTCCCTGACCGGGGAGCAGACCCAGGTGCCCTGCATTGGAAGCTCAGAGTCTTAGCCACTGGACCACCAAGAAATTCCCTGAACACTGTCCTCTTTGACAGCATGTTCCTGGCTAGTCCTTCCTGTGTGTGAAGGTATGGGTGAGGATAAAACAGATGGGTGTTTGTTCCCACTTGGTCCCAGCTCCTGGCAGAAATGGGCAGGAGACTCAGGTTCCACCCTTGGGTCAGGAAGATCCCCTGGAGGAGGAAATGGCAACCCACTCCAGTATTCTTGCCTGGGAAAGCCCACTGACAGAGGAGCCTGGTGGGCTACAGTCCATGGGGTCGCAAGAGTCAGACACGACTTAGGGACTAAACAACAGCAACCTGGCAGAAATGCCCGTCCGTGTCTGGGCCAGCCACTGGCCCAGAGGCGTCAGGGGCGGCCAGCTGGGTGGGCATCAGGCCCGCAAAGGCGAGCCTGAGCTGCCAGTGAGCGGAGAGTCCAGCAGGCTGCCTCCTGCCTCCTGCTCAAGGCGATCAACAGCACACGCTGGGCACCTGTGCGCCGTGCCAGGCTCCCTGCCCCACACCAAGGACTCGAAGACCACAGGGCAGAGTCCTCCATCCAGGACCTAGGAAGGAGTAAACAAGAGCAGCTTCCTGGAGGAGGTGACATTGGTCCAGTACCTGTTTTCGAGGATCTGGTCTTAGACTAGCAGGGAAGGAGCAAGCTGGGCAGGAGTCCCAGGGACTAGAGTGCATGGTGACATCCTTGGGTCCTCGGTGCCCGACTGAGGGCAGGAACACGGCACTGGTCACAAGATGTCTGCGGTTCCTGTGGGAAGGAGGAGGTGGGGACCTCCCCTGAGCCCAGGGGCTCATCGGGGGACCTTCTGGGGACAATGGGAAGGGTCACAAGGTTAATAAGCATAGTGGAGCCAAGAAGGGAGGTGGTGGGGCTGGGGAATGGGGAAGTCTGTCTGTGAGGCCACTGTGGGGAGCAGGATGCATTCATACTGCTTCTTTACATCTTTCCCATACTTTCTAACTTTTCTAAGGTACACAAGCTTTTTTAAAAATGTGGGGGAGAATGTGTTCCCCAAAATGCTTAGTTTTTTTTGTTTTTTTTGAGACTGGAAGGAAAAGCCCTTTAGACTTTGGAGGAATAAGAATGTTTTTATTATCCTAGTTTATGTCACATTGTAAATCTGTGCTGTTGAGTCAATGAGAAGTTGGGCCAGTGGGAAGGGGGGCGGGGGGGTCTGAATGGGTGGGTGCGGTCCTAGGGGAGGAAGCCATGGAGGGAGGGGAGGAAAGCAGAGGAGGCGGGGCCACTGACTCACCAGCCCCTCCCGACGGCATCCTGCCTCTCCCGGGCTCACACCCCAGGGCAGGCACCGATTTCCCTGGCGCAGGGCCAGCCCAGGCCTGAGAGCCCTTGAGGGTACCAGGAGCTCCTAATATGGCTTGTTCTGCAGGGGGTGGGTGGACGGAGCTTTGGCCCGCACCATTGTTTCTGGAGTGGACCGGATAAGACAGGGGTCCTCGTGGTATTCAAGGGGCCTGGGCAGGCAATTTCCTGTTACCCTTAAAGCCACAGAGAGAAAATTCTCACTGCAAGAGTCAGTACGCAGTGACTGGTCTTTGGAAGGATCCTGGGTTGAATTATGGCGCCTAGAGCTTCCTCATAAAGCCAGTGGTTTGGGAGTCCCGGCTTGCAGCCCAGGCCTGCCACATGCCCCCTGCTCATGGGTACTTGGGGGAAGTAGCTTGATCTCTCAGAACCGGCTTCCTCCCCCATCAAAGGAGGTGGCATGCCAGCCCAAAGAGCTTCACAGGCTGCAGAGATGGTGGTAATCAGAACCCACATGGGCGCTGGGGTTCCTGCGCCGCCCACAGGGAGGGCCGCAGCTAGGTGAGGACTTCAGGGGTGCCTGCCCCAACCCCTGGGAGGGCCTGAAAGAGGCTGGGCCCCTACCCCCCAGCTGTGCAGGCCCTGGTGCCTTTATGCCAAGTTCCATCACCGCAGACGGAAGACATTCCAGGAACTCCTCTGAGTGTCTGACAGCCCCTCATCCCTTCTCGCTTCCTCTCAGAGGCTCAGCTTCCCGCAGACCTCAGCGTGATCCCCCAGGACCAGGGCTGAGGCTCCTGCTGCCGTAGCCACCGCAGCTGGGAGCTGACGCCGGGGAGGGCACGGGGGGCTGTGGGGGGCAGGGCACCCGCACCAGCCTGGACTGAGGCTCTCAGACAGAAAGAGGAAGACTGGAGCTAGGGGTCCACTCCTGGCTGTGATGCACGGAAAAAATGTGTTTCCGTGGCAACTTTGTGTGTGTGTGTGTCTGTGTGTGACTAATTAAAACAGAAGATTCAGGAAACAGTATTTCCCTTTCCTATGAACAATGCACTGTATTTTCTTCAGTGGTCTACTTACCTGTTTTTTCAAAACAAACTACTTTTTATTGAAGTAAGGTTGATTTACTATGTTGTGTTAGCCTCAGATGTAGAGCAAAGTGATTCATATATATTCTTTCAGATTCTTTTCCATTATGTTTTTTTTTTAGATGGATTTACTCATTTATCTTTGGCTGAGCAGGGTGTTCGGCGCTCTGGTGGGCTTTCTCTGGTTGCAGCGAGCAGTGGCTCCTCTTGCTGTAGGACACAGGCTCTTAGCGAGAGGGCTTCAGTAGCTGTGAGCACTGGCTCAGCTGCTCAAGGCACGTGGGATCTTCCTGGACAAGGGATTGAATCCATGTCCTCTGTATTGAGTAGCCACTAGACCACCAGGGAAGTCCCCCTCCGTCATAGGTTTTCACAAGATACTGAATATGGTTTTTCCCTGTGCTATACAGTAGGTATATCTTGTTGTTTATCTTTTTCATATATAGTGCTGTGTATCTGTTAATCCCAAACTCCAGATGGATCCCTCCCAACCCCTTTCTCCTTTGGCAACCGTGAGTTTGCTTTCTATATGAGTCTGCTTTGTAATAAACTCATTTGCATCTTTATAAGATTCTACGTGTACGTGCTATCATAAGACATTTGTCTTTGACGTTCTTCACTTGGGAGGACCATCTCTAGGTCCATTCATGTTGCTGCTAGTCTATTTAACTTTTTTAAGAAATATGTATTTGTTTATTTATTTGGCTGCTCCAGGTCTTGGCTGTGGCATGGGTCTTCTGTCTTCATCACGGCACGCAGGATCTTTACCTCCCTGACCAGGAGTTGAACCCGGGCCCCCTGCCACTGGACCACCGGGGAAGTCCCTGCCTAACCTTTTAATGCCGGTAGTGAGCAGGGGGATTTCATCAGCCACGCACAGATCTCAGCTGCCGTTTGGAAGGCTGGGCACTGGGGGCACTGCACAGGCTCGGGAGACTGCTGGGTGCTGGCCGAGTTTGGCCTGGGGATTCCGGGAAGCCAGCTGGGGTGGGGTTCTAAGAGGTGGTGAAGGGCATAGGTCATGTGAGCAGACTCTCATCCCAGGTCCTTAGCAGTGCCGTGGCGAGGGCTGCCACTGGCTCAGAACGGCTGGAACAGAAGGGAAGTGAAGACCTCACATCCCCGGAAGCCCGGAGGAGCTGGCAGGCTCTGCCCAGGCTGGTTCTTTGGCAGCACAGTTGTGTCATCCAACCCAGCCTCTTCCCGTCTCTCTCCTCTTCCTCATCATAGCTCCAGGCCTAAACCCAGACAAGCCACGGCCAGAGCAAGGACAGAACTGTCTCATCCCCGAGGCAGGAAGAAACCCTTCCCAGGACCCAGAAGCCTTGCATCTCATTGTCCAGGGTGGTCACATATGTGTCCCAGCCAAGAGATATGTTGAGCCTAACGGATGCTGGAAAGTCACCTGCTACATCTCCTATCCCCATCCCACCCCACTGCCCACCAGTACACCCAGTTGGGCAGTTTATTCCATAGGAAGAATTTATTTATTTATCTTATCGCTCTTCGGGCTTTTCTCTAGTTGCAGCAAGCAGGGCTACCCTCTCGTTACAGTGCTCAGGCTGCTCTTTGCAGGGGCTTCTTTTGCTGCGGAGTGTGGGCTCCAGGGCGGCGGGCTGTGGCGGTTGCAGCACGTGAGCTCAGCAGTTGCGGGGCTCCCGGGCTCTGGAGCGCAGGCTCAGTAGTGGTGCACGGGCTTGGATGCTCTGCAGCATGTGGGATCTTCCCAGATCAGGGATCAAACCCGTGTCTCCTGCATTGGCAGGCAGATTCTTTACTACTGAGCCACCAGGGAAGCCCCATGGAAAGAATTAAAAAAAAAAAGACAACTCTCTTTGCAACGTTACCTACTGTGGCATCATCTATAACAGGGAAAATCCACAAACATCCACCCTCTTTGCCCTGGGGCCTCACTGACTAAGTGAAGTTTTACCAACGTGATGGAACGTAATGGTGCCGTTGAAAGTACAGGCGGGCCTCATTACTCACGGATTCTGCACTTCCAAGTTCCCTTTGCTCACTAAACTTTATTTGTAACCCCGCAATCCATACTTGAGGTGTTGTCACGCAGATTCGAGGACGTGTCATTCAAGGCAGTGCAGAAAAAAATTCGAGTCACAAATCTGAGACACATACATTTCAACCTGAGGTCAATACCTGCCTTCTTAAATGCATGCTTGGTTCTTCAGTCATGTCCAGCTCTTTTTGACCGTTTGGACTACAGCCTACCAGGCTCCTCTGTCCATGGGATTTTGCAGGCAAGAATACTAGAGTGGGTTGTCATTTCCTCCTCCAGCGAATCTTCCAAACCCAGGGATCGAATCCGTAGCTCCTACGTCTCCTGCATCACAGGTGGATTCTTTACCCACTGAGCCAGTGGGGAAGCCCTTGCCTTCTTACAGCTCAGAGTGTTAACAGGGTCCTTTCCCAAGTCTGTTTAGTGCCCCATCTTGCTCATTTTTGTGCTTGGCTTTTTGTTGATTTTAGTATTCAAAATAGTGCAAGTACACTGCTGAAGTTATGTCTAGTGTTCCTAAGTTTGGCAAGGCAGTGACTTGCCTTACACAGTAAGTGTTAGGTAGGCACATAGTTATAGAGCTGTTGGTGACAGCTCGATATTAATGGATTAACATTACATATTAACTATATTGAATAATGTGTCTTTAAACAGAAAGATACATAAAACAAAGTTATTTGTTGATCAGTTGATGACGCTATTTTGACCACAAGCTTGTAGGAATGTAGTCTGTATTTCCCAAGGAGCGATGATTCACGATTCACAGCTAAACATGCCAGCGTTCAGGGCAACTTGACAGAACTACCAAGAATCGACGATATCATTAAGCCACGTAGCACAATGGAAAAATGCAAAAAAACCTGAATACAAAATGTATGTTCCCCGCAGTTTGCAACCAGCACTCGGCCCCGAAAGGAACATAACATAGAAGAATTCCTCTGCTGATAACATTAACCTTAATTTTACAAGCGATTTAAAATCTTAGGATTGAAAAAATGATTAACAGATCTAGGGACTTCCCCGGTGGTCCAGTGGTTAAGACTCCACGCTTCCATTAAAGCGGACACGGGTTTGATCCCTGCTCTAGGAGTTAAGACTCCACATGCCACATGTTCAGAAAATAAAACACAGATCTGATTCCTGTTGTATCATTTAAACCGTTAAATCACCCTGGGGTTGAGGCATGCTGAGTGGGCGGTACCAAAGTCCTGAGGGACGCCTGTGCTGGCCTCGGTGACACGAACGGGGTGCTCTGTTTGAAGGGGCTGTGACTCTCTGGGCGTTTGGTACCAGAACTGCCAGATGGGCTCCAAACAGCAGCTCCTGCATGGGGCTTGTCTTCTTTTTCCCTTCTAAAGGATGTGCGTCAAACATACAGCTGTACATTCATGTTCCCAGCAGCACTACCCCCAGCAGCTGAAAGGCGGAAGCAGCCCATGTGTCCGTCAAAGGATGAGTAAATAAAATAGACATGAGGGGACTTCTCTGGTGGGCCCGTGGCTCCATCCCCGGTTCGGGAACTAAGCTCCCACATACCGTGGGACAACTGAGCCTACACTCCAGAGCCCGAATGCCAATACTAAGGCCTGGCCCAGCCAAAAATAAGTAAGTAAATACATATTTTGCAAATGAAATAAAATAGATATGTGGTATATTCGTATAATGGAATGTTGTCATGCTCAGTCACTGAGTTCTGTCTGACTCTGTGACCTGATGGGCTGTAGCCTGCCAGACTCTTCTGTCCATGGACTTTTCCAGGCAAAAAGAGTGGAGTGGGTTGCCATTTCCTTCTCCAGGGAATCTTCCCGACCCAGGGATGGAACCCACGTCTCCTGTGTTTCCTGCATCAGCAGGCAGATGTATATATGTGTATATTTATATATATATTTATATATTTTACCACTGAGCCATCAGTGGTAAAGCCCTCATAATGGAATATTATTCAGCTTTTAAAAGGAAGGAAATTCTGACAGCATGATTGAAGCTTGAGGATAATAGTCTGAGTGCAATAAGCCAGAAACAAAAGAACAAATACTCTATGATTCCATTCGTACAAAGTCGAGTAGTCAAACTTTTAGGGACAGAGGAATGCTGATTGTCAAGGGCTGGAGGAGGGGGTATGGTGAGTTCGTGTTGAATGGGACAGAGTTTCAGTTTTGCCAGATGAAAAGTGTCCTGGAGATGGATGGGTGGTGGAGATGGTACACAGCCTTGTGGATGCTCTTAATACCACTGAGTAAGGTGAGTGTTAGCCGCTCAGTTGTGTCCAAGTCTTTTCGACCACATGGACTGTAGCCTGCCAGGGTCCTTTGTCCAAGGAATTCTCCAGACAAGAACACTGGAGTGGGTAGCCATTCCCCTCTTCAGGGGATCTTCCAGACCCAGGTATCGAACCTAGGTCTCCCGCATTGCAGGCAGATTCTTTCCAGTGTGAGCCCCTAGGGAAGCCACTGAACTGTACATTTAAAAGCAGTTAAAATGGCACACTTTGTTCAGTGCATTTTATCACAATTTGGGGAAGGTAAACAATGGCCAAGGGGCTTGGACTCACACAATGTGGGCCGTGGCTACTTGAACGTGTGGGACGATAGTTTTCTTCATCTTGAAACATCTCAGCATCAGAAGGGGCCCCGAAATGGTCCTGGTTCCCATCGTGGACAAGCCAGACCTTGTTCTTCATTCAGCTCATTCTTCCCGGGCCATCAGAGGGAGCAGGAGCCCCCAGTTCACTTGGCCCCACTGCCCTCCCGGGCCTCCCTGTCTCGAGTCTGGCCTTTTCTTTTTTGCTTCTTGAATGTTTATTTCTTTATTTGACCTCGTTGGGTCTTCCGTTGCAGCACACAGGTTCAATAGTTGCAGTGTGGGCTTACTTGCTCCACGGCATGTGGGATCTTAGTTCCTTGGCCAGGGATTGAACCCTCGTCCCCTGCATTGCAAGGTGGATTCTTAACAACTGGACTGCCAGGGAAGTCCCAGGAAGTCCCAGAAAAAGAGTCTCGCCTTTTTCCTGCAGCTTGTGTTCACCTAAGTACCAGTGAAGGGGAGGAGGGGCCACCAACGCTTTGTGAAGATTAAGCCAAGTGGTAAGGAAAGGAATGCAGTGTCAGTGGTGAATGGACCAGCCAGGCTGAAATAACACCCAGCTATGCAGAAAAACCTGCCACTGGTATCGCCCAGAGTATCGTATGGCCAGCATCTCCTCCTACTCCCAACCCCATGGCTGGCCCCACCGGGACCACGCCTCCCAGCAGCGGCCAGGAACCCAGGCTCGGCCCTGAGCCTGGTGTCTTTCAGCCCCTCCTCCCCCTTCACATGGGGTCATTGCAAGGGCAGCTCTGTCCTCACGGGCGATCAGAGTGAAGTTCCCGGCCTGTGGCAGTGCACCCAGGCCCTGCCCCTAGCCCCTCGGAGGCCCCTGGCTCCCCTCCTGCTCGGTCCTCTTAGGACGGATCCACTCCCCCAAAGGAAAGGCAATCCTCTTCTTCATTCAAAATCTTTTCAAAAATGCTTGTTGAAGTATAGCTGATTTTCAATGTTGCCTTAGCCAAGTGTATCAGTTGTACACAGCATATCCACTCTTGTCAGATTGTTTTCCCATATAGGTCATTACAGAGTATTGAGTAGAGCTCCCTGTACTCAGTCACTCAGTCGTGTCCGACTCTGCGACCCTGTGGACTGTAGCCCGCCAGGCTAGCTGTCCGTATACGGTAGTACGTATGTGTCAACCCCAATCTCCCGATTTATTTCTCCCTCTCCCCCTTCTCCCTTGGTAACCATAGGTTTCTTTTCTACATCTGCGACTCTATTTCTATTTTGTAAATAAGTTGTACCATTTTTAAGAGTCCACATGTAAGTGCTATCATATGATATTTGCGTTTCTCTTTCTGACTTACCTCACTCAGTGTGCCAGTCTTCTAGGCCCATTCATCTTGCTGCAAAATCTTTTGACTTTTGAAGTGAGCCCCCATCATCCAGCCCAGTGTCTTTCTTCTTTCTTTTTCAATGTGTATGTTGGTGATTTGGATTCATTATAAGATCTTGTCTCTGAGCCAAGAAATTCTCCTCCCGGGAGGTGAGGGCGATTGGTTTATTGGGTCTCATTCCAATGCACATATATACATACATACGCTCATACGTTCTCTTCTTCTACGTAAATCATAGCACGCTGGGCACGCTGCTCTCTGCCTTGTACAATTCTAGGGTTTGTTCTATTCTGATATACAGAGTTTTTCATTCTCTTTGAAGGCTGCTGAGTTTTCCACTGTATGACATAATTGCTTTCGCGACACCCCCTCACACCAGATGAAACATTTGGGATGCTTCTTTATCTTCCCGTAACCAGCAGGCTTCAATAAACAACACTGTACATTCACCATCTTGTGCATATGCGTTGTCTATAGGACAAATTCCCAACGTGAAATTCCTGGGTCAAAGAGCATATGCATTTAATGTCTTGATCAACAGCGTCAAAATAGTAGACTGGCTGACGGCACCATCATCTATCCTGGAAATGGTAACGGACTTCAACCTGGGGGCTGCAGGTGGGCTTGGAGGGACTGTGAGTCCCCGCATCTGTAGATAAAATCACGCATGTATGCAGGTACATTTTTCTAGGTGACCAAAGCTTTCATCAACTCCTTAGAAGGGTCTGTGGCCCTCAGTGCTATCTCATCTCCTTGCTGATTGGTGTCCCAGCTCTTCCAGAAGTGAACCTCCTATCCCTCAGGAAGACTGGCCTTGGACTTTCCCTCTCCTGGGTCTTTCTTGGGGAAGATTCCCTCCCGTGTCCTTATAGCCAATAACACGGCCAACAGTGGCTGCTCAACACTCACCCCGTGCGTGAGAGACTCATCTAATGCTCACAGGAACCAGGAAAGAGGAGTCCTCCCCGCCTCCTCTGTTTGATGAACTGGACATGGATGCAGAAATGAGTTAAATAATCTGCCCCTTTAGCAGAGCTAGGATTTGAACCCGGAAGCATCAGAACTGCTTGTGCGTGAACTGGAGTGGAAGAGCCTGGAAGCAGCAAGATGGGCCCTGGGGCTTCTCAGTCTTCACTGCGTCACCTGGGACATTTTTAACAATGCAGCCTCCCTCACCACCTCTGGGGCAACATCCAGACCATGGGGCTTCCTCGAAGTCCCCGGATGGTCCCAGGACTAGCAGGACTCAGGGTGTGGCTCTGAGGGTTCAGGCTCAGGAAATTATGTGTTTTAGAAGCGCCTTACCCTTATGCCACGCTTTGGTATGATTATTTTCCTTTATTAAGCATTTTTCAAAAGAATAATTATTGGCGGTATAGTGGTGAACTGCCTTCCAAAATAATAAGCATCCTCCAAAAATGACCCAAGTAGACCTTTTAAAAAGCATCATTTTCAACTCATGGATTTCAACTTGGTTGATACAGTCCAATCCACTGGTGGTGCAGTGGTAAAGAACCCGCCTGCCAATGCAAGAGACACAGGTTCGATCCCTGAGTCAGGAAGATCCCCTGGAGAAGGATATGGCAACCCACTCGAGTATTCTTGCCTGGGGAATCCCATGGACAGAGGAGCCTGGCGGGCTACAGTCTATGAGGTCACAAAGAGTCGGACAAGACTGAGCGACTAGGCGCAATCACAGTCGTTATTATATTTATTTGAAGGTCAAATTGCCCCATCTTTAGTCAGCAGCAGCCTTCTGAATCCTTCTGACCTAAGCCCAAGAGCCTTTGAAAATATTTTGCGGTCTGCTCTGATGATATGTCAGCTTCCCCAGCCCCGATCTGGAATTGGCCATTGCTCCTGACTGCATCTGGGTGCTGTTACCCCAGTTCTCATCCTCTAGCTCTTTAACCAGCTCTGTAAATGTGAGGGGCCTATTCTCCATGTTGTAGAGAAGAATGAGTAATAAATAAACTTATTAAGTTCTACCCTCCCTTAAGTGATCCCTTCCAGTTTCAGTTCAACCTTTAGAAAATGCACAGGTGAGTAATCTGTTTGTTCTTAAGAAACAGACCGCCAAAATCGTACTTGAAATACACTTGCTTGAAACACACTTGGCTTTAATACAATCTTCTTCCACGTTGAAGGCCAGCCCCCAACATCTAAAAATATCTCTAGCTCTTGAGATATCAAAAACCGAGTGTTAAAAGGAGAGAATGATTTAGGTTGCCAAGCAAATTTGGAAAGCTAAATATAAATTTAGAAAAAAAAGTCAAGATAAATAGTCAAAACTGTTTTCCCTGTAATGAATTCAACCAAGGCTGCTTGAGACAGAAACAGGATAGCAAACTCCACTAGTTTTAAATTCACCTGGAGATTGGCCTTGGCCTTGGTTTCCTTATAATGTTCAGAAGATAGAGGGTGTGGAAATAAAAAGTGAATAACATTCCTCTGCGTAAAGCTGATTGTGCAAACTTTATGCCCAGAAGAAGGGGCAATTTGAGTAGATTCTCCCAAATGCTCAGGGCCCCGCCTTGCGGCGTGAAATCTGGTGAGGTGGAGAGCCCCACCAGTGCCCCGTTCTATGTCCCACGTGGCCTCAGACCTCAGTCCCTCCTTCCATTTCCTCCAGATGCTCCCCAGGAGGGCAGCGTCTCACACACTTTGAGAATGAAGTGTGGACACATAGATGGGGCGCGTGTGGCAGTGTCTGCCCAGGGTGGCCTCTGATGGCAGGAGCCGGGGTGGGGAGACCCTTTGCCAGCACTGATGGGCCTGGTAGGGCTGAGGCAGGGAAGCTGGCAGTAAGAGGCAGCAGGTATCAAGTGGCCGCTCTCTGTAGAAAGCCCATGGGAGTTTGAATTCCTGTACAGATGAAATGAGGCCATCTGAGTGAATGCATTTTATTTATAGATTTATTTTTTTGGTGCTGGGTCTTCATTGCTGTGTGTGGGCTTCCTCTAGTTTCAGCAAGTGGGGGCTACACTTGTTGCAGAGTGCGGGCTCTAAAGATCGGGCTCAGTAGTCGAGGTACACAGACATGTGGGTGGGGTCTTCCTGGGCCGGGGATGGAACCCATGTCCCCTGAATGTCCAGCTGGACTCTTAGCCGCTGGACCACCAGTGTGAATGCACCTCTGTGAATGCGCTTTATAAACTCTAAAGCCCCTAGTGAACGAGAGGTCGTGGTGGCGGGTTTATCATCGCGGTGCTTTAGTTGCTAAGTTGTGTCCGACTCTTTGCAGCCCCGTGGACTGTAGTCCACTAGGCTTCTGTGTCCATGGAATTCTCCAGGCAAGAATACTGGAGTGGGTTTCCATTTCCTTCTCCAGGGGATCTTCCCACTCGGGGACTGAACCTGGGTCTTCTGCATCACGTGCACTCTTTACCAGCAGGAAGCCCATGGGTTTATCACTGAGTCATTCCAAAGAATGCTATTTGACACCCTCCCTACCTGCTTTTCTCCAGGCCCTGGGCTGGGCACCAGGAATCATCGGTGAATGGCACAGACCATTCTCTGCCCTCAGAGGTCTCATGTGAGTGTAAAATTTTATAGGTTCCACAGTCACTAAGTCCTGAATGCCATTGCCACTAACAACCAGCATTGTTTGGGTACTGGCAGTGGGCCAGCATCTTCAGGCATTTCTCATGGCTTGGTGGGGAAGGTGCTTGGCAGGTGCCCCCAAGCCATGCTCTGGCACCTCCCTCGGCATCGGCCACCTGGTCACTGCAATCAACACGCAAGAGCCCAGCTCAGAAGGACAGCGGCTCTTGTTCCTCTCTTCCTGCTTGGAACGAGGCGGCCCCAGCTCGCTCATGGGCAGTCCCGGGTCCAGCTTAGGGCTTCCACAATTCACCTGGAGATTGTTGAGGCCTGGGGCAGTGTGCTGTGAGAGGCAGCCAGGCTCCCGGGGGTCTTCCCAACCCTGCAAGAGGCTGGGAAGCTCTGCCTCGTGGTCCACTCCCTGGTCTCTTCTGGCTTCTCCTCCTGTTGCCTTTCGCTTCGGAAAGCCTGAGAATTCTCCACAAATTCAAAAGTGCTTTTGCCTCTAGGACAACAGCAGTGGGAGCCCCATAAGGGATGGGGTGACTTACTTATGTCTGAAAGTGAAAGTGTTAGTCGCTCAGTCAAGTCCCACTCTTTTGCAACCCATGAACTGTAGCCTGCCAGGCTCCTCTGTCCGTGAGATTTCCCAAGCAAGAATACTGGAGTCGTTAGTTATTCCCTTTTCTAGGGAATCTTCCTGACCCAGGAATCAAACCCAGGTCTCCTGCATCACGGGCAGGTTCTTTACCATCTGAGCCACCCGGGAAGCCTGTATCTGCGTCTATGTCATTTATCTGTAAGATGAGAGCTGCTAGTCCCAGGACCTGAAAGCTGTGTGTCTTTCATCCGAGCCAGACAGAAGTAAGTGGAGCCCTTTATACAGAAAGTCTCTAAGAGAATCATTTAGAACTGAGCTAAGCCTACAGTCATGATCACAATCAACCTTCAACAAATATAGGAGGGAAAAGGTGAACAGGAATGAACATTAACAGAAGCCACAAACCACAGAATCAGGCTCTCAAGACCAAGACAAAGGGATCCTCGGATTGAATATAAAATGAAGACAAGCATATTTAATAAAAAGATGTCCATACCTTAACACACTGTATCCCCATTGCACAAACTGTAGAAGACCAAAAATGAAAGTGAAAGTGTTACTCAGTCCTGCTCCAGTCTTAGTGACCCCACGGACTGTAGCCCTCAGCTCCTCTGTCCATAAGATTCTCCAGGCAAGAATACTGGAGTGGGTAGCCAGTCCCTCCTCCAAGGGATCATCCTGATCCAGGGATCGAACCCGGGTCTCCCAAATTGCAGGCAGATTCTTCACCATCTGAGCCACCAGGGAAGCCCCTGAAGAGTGCTTAACCAAATCCAGAGGAGGACAGAGGTGGGAAATATGCAAAGAGCATCACACTCAGTGCCAGCCATTAAAGCGCCTTCTTCTGTGCTTTTCTCTTACAGATATTTGGGGTCTGGGTCTGGATCCTGGTGGCAGCCACGCAGGTAGCAAGCCCGCTGCTACAAGGATGGGTGATGTACGTCTCGCTCACCTCTTTCCTCATCTCCCTGATGCTCCTGTTGTCTTATGTGTTTGGATTTTACAAAAGATATGAGTCCTGGAAAATTCTGGTAAGAATCTGGGAGAGAGTCCCAGGGCCTGAGGCTCCTCCCAGACCTACGTCCTGGGCGTGGTTGAGTACAAACCTGGGTGGGAGGAGGAACCAGAGCCGCTTCCTGGGCTGGGCCCCTAGGGAATCTCAACCTTTCTTCTGAAAGTGTTTACTATCAGATCATGATGCTGGGAAAGACTGGGGTCAGGAGGAGAAGGGGGCAACAGAGGATGAAAAAGTAGGATGGCATCATCGACTCAATGTGCTGTAGCCACCCGTTCCAGGAAACAAACTCACTCAGAAGGACAATGCAGATAGTTGAGAGCAGTTTATTACACCGGCTCGCCCAGGGCAGAGTCTCCTCTTAGCCAAGGACCCCGACCAGTTTCTGTAAACCCACCTCCCCAAATTCCCTGAAACTAGTCTGGACAAGGTAAAAGAGAGTACGATCAAAGTTAACCCATGATTCATGTGTCATAAGCCTAGATAGTTAAACAGTGGACTTTTATCAATAGGCCTGTGGCGATACCCCATAAGCATAATGGGATTTACGACTTTGTTCTGTTACAGAGATAATTACCATACTCTTTTAGGTGGCAGAGAGTCTAGGTGAGAGTCCAGAGGCTCCTTCATCCGGGGGTCTGGTTTTCCACTGGTATGTCGTTTCCATAGATACTAGGCCTAGAGCTCAAAGTCCACAGTCCGGCCCATCATGGAGTCCTGCTTTCAAGGTGGAGCCGGTTCTGTCTGTTTCCTCCTTCATGGACATGAGTTTGAGCAGACTCCAAGTGATAGTGAGGTACAGAGGAGCCTGGCATGCTGCAGTCCAAGGAGGCGGACATGACTTAGCAACTGAACAACACCTATTAGAGAGGGCTTCAGTGGTAAAGAATCCATCTGCCAATGCAGGAGACGCAGGAGACAAGGGGTTCGATCCCTGGGTTGAGGAGATCCCCTGGAGAGGGAAAAGGCAACCCACTCCAGGATTCCTGCCTGGGAAATCCCATGGACAGAGGAGCCTGGCGGAGTACAGTCCATGGGGTTGCAGCGTTAGACACGACTTAGCTACTAAACAGCAACAACTATTAGATGGGAATAAAAGCATTCCTCTGCCGGAATCCTCCTGCTTTGTATTCCCCTCCACTGCCTCCCTTTGTAGGTAATATACGCACAGCCCAGCTCCTCCCATAGCAAGCACACCCTGACGTATTTCCCCTCTAATTTTAATTTATGGTAAAATAATTTGAGCGGTATTGAAAGAAATACAGTAGGAAAAGAATAACCCCGATCTCAAGGTCTAACCACAATCACCTATCACGATTCATTCTTCCCTATTCCTGGCAAATTTTATGCACAATGTATAAATCTCACTGAAGCAATCATTTTAGATGTAGAGTCTTTCATTTATTATTATGCCATCCATTAAATGTTTTTCATGTCATCACACCATCCTGATAACCATTGGAAATATTTCTCTATTGAACAATTCAAAACAGAAGTAGGGAGGATTGTATTGATATTATGGATCCTCATGTAACCATAACCCAGATTCCAGCATTTTCAAGACTTTATCACATTTGCTTCACCTAGCTTTTTTTTCCCCTAAAGAATCTTAAAGTAAATCCCCAACACCATGTCATTCCATCCTACACACTTCACTGCAGAATGCCTCCAAAAACTACACAAGCTTTCTTACATTATCAAACTTACATAAAGTTAATGATAATTCCTCATTATCATCAAAGGCACAGGTCACAGTTCTGGAAAATTATAACTGTCCCCCATTATAACACAGCCACTTCCCTGGTGGCTCAGACAGTAAAAGCATCTGCCTACAATGCTGGAGACCCCAGGTGGATCCCTGGGTCAGGAAGATTCCCTGGAGAAGGAAATGGCAACACACTCCAGTACTCTTGCCTGGGAAAATCCCATGGACGGAGGAGCCTGGTAGGCTATAGTCCATGGAGTTGCAAAGAGTTGGACACAAGTGAGTGACTTCAGTTTCTTTCCCATTATAACTGAAATATGTTTTTGCAGTTTGAATCAGGGTCCTCACCAGGCCTGTTTGATCAGGGTCCTCACAGGCCTGTTTGAATCAGGGTCCTCACAGGCCTGTTTGATTCAGGGTCCTCACAGGCCTGTTTGATCAGGGTCCTCACAGGCCTGTTTGATTCAGGGTCCTCACAGGCCTGTTTGAATCAGGGTCCTCACAGGCCTGTTTGATCAGGGTCCTCACAGGCCTGTTTGATTCAGGGTCCTCACAGGCCTGTTTGATCAGGGTCCTCACAGGCCTGTTTGAATCAGGGTCCTCACAGGCCTGTTTGAATCAGGGTCCTCACAGGCCTGTTTGATCAGGGTCCTCACAGGCCTGTTTGATTCAGGGTCCTCACAGGCCTGTTTGAATCAGGGTCCTCACAGGCCTGTTTGAATCAGGGTCCTCACAGGCCTGTTTGAATCAGGGTCCTCACAGGCCTGTTTGATCAGGGTCCTCACAGGCCTGTTTGATCAGGGTCCTCACAGGCCTGTTTGATTCAGGGTCCTCACAAGGCCTGTTTGATTCAGGGTCCTCACAAGGCCTGTTTGATTCAGGGTCCTCACAGGCCTGTTTGATTCAGGGTCCTCACCAGGCCTGTTTGATTCAGGGTCCTCACCAGGCCTGTTTGATCAGGGTCCTCACAGGCCTGTTTGATTCAGGGTCCTCACAGGCCTGTTTGATTCAGGGTCCTCACAGGCCTGTTTGATCAGGGTCCTCACAGGCCTGTTTGATTCAGGGTCCTCACAGGCCTGTTTGATCAGGGTCCTCACAGGCCCACTTGCACTTGGTAGTGGTGACTCTTGAGTACCTTTAATCTATTTTTCAGTAGGTGGTTGCCAAACCATGAAACACACCAGGATTCTTGGCCTTCGGGGGAGAAGAATTCAATCTGGGGCCAGTGACGAGGCTTGATCGCTCAGAACTTTTGTGTAATAAAGCTTTGCTGCTGCTGCTGCTAAGTTGCTTCAGTCGTGTCTGACTCTGTGCGACCCCCTAGACGGCAGCCCACCAGGCTCCCCCGTCCCTGGGATTCTCCAGGCAAGAACACTGGAGTGGGTTGCCATTTCCTTCTCCAATGCATGAAAGTGAAAAGTGAAAGGGAAGTCGCTCAGTCGTGTCTGACTCTTAGCCACCCCATGGACTGCAGCCTACCAGGCTCCTCCATCCATGGGATTTTCCGGGCAAGTGTACTGGAGTGGGCCTTCTCCGGTAATAAAGCTTTATTAAAGTATAAAAGAGATAGAGAACGCTTCTGACATAGACATCAGAAGGGGGCAGAAAGAGTGCCCCCCTGCTAGCCTTTAAGTGGTATGTTATATACCTATCAGCAGAAAGAAATTAGAGAAAGGAGATGTCTCAAAACTCAGAGACTGGCACCAGGCCCCTCACCCACAACATGCATTTTGAGATAACATTGGCCCAAGGTGAGTTGTCCCAGGCCGTAAAATGATTGACAGGACTCTTGAAGAAAGGCAGGTTTCCAAGCAAAAACAGTCTCATTAACATAGCTTAAGAGAACATTTGCATGAGTAAAACATTCTGGTTTGTCAAGTTGGTTCTGAGTCTTAGGCAGAACCGACTTGAAGACAGAGTCTAGGGTAAATACATAGCTCATTAACATAGCTCATTAACATAGCTTAAGACAAACATTTCCAGGAGAAACACGCAATGCTTAGCTCCAGGTTTGAGAAAAGTTAAGTTCAGGTGGAGCCTGGTGTCTTCATGGCAGCAGAGAATTTTAAGAGAAACCTCTTTTTAAATTTGTATAGAGAAGGGGGAAAAAATCTAACACTTGTTTGTTTCCTCCTGCCGCTTACTGCTGCTGCACCAGGCTCCCCCATCCCTGGGATTCTTCAGGCAAGAACACTGGAGTGGGTTGCCATTTCCTTCTCCAATGCATGAAAGTGAAAAGTGAAAGTGAAGTCACTCAGTCAGGTCCGACTCTTAGCGACCCCGTGGACTGCAGCCTACCAGGCTCCTCGGTCCATGGGATTTTCCAGGCAAGAGTACTGGAGTGGGGTGCCATTGCTTTCAACTGTCTGACACTTACAGCTTATTTCCTCCATTTGGAGACCCCTGGCCTTCCTGCCTATTACCCTCTCACTATCATGGTTCTCCCTGCTGATGAAAAAACTGGGTGGTCAGCTTTCCTGTAGACCAGGGGTCCCCCACCTCTGGGATCTAATGTCTGATGATCTGAGGTGGAGCTGATGTAATAATAATAGAGATAAATTGCACAGTTAATATAATGTACTTGAATTATCTTGAAACCAACCCCACCCACAGTCCATGAAAAGAAATTGTCTTTCACAAAACCGGTCCCTGGTGCCGAAAAGGCTGGGGACCGCTGCTGTAGAAGGGCCCACATTTTGATTTGTTTGCTTCTTCCTGGTGTGATTTGCTCCTCTGGTCCCTGAATTTTCTGTAAGCCAGAAGTTCGCATCTAAAGGCTAAACTGAAATGGGTTAAACCTTTCTGGCAAGGATGCTTCGTAAGCGTCTCCAAGTCACGTCACACATGGTGACTGGGGGTCCTTCTTTCACTGTGACAACCTTACCCCATCACTCTTTTCTCCATTGTCCTCTTTCATCTTCTGATGAATATTCTTTAGGGGTTGCAAAATGCCAATTTGCTTTACGACATTCCTTCCAGAGTAGTGTGGTATTCTTATGATGTTAAAGGACACTGCTGAGAGTTTAGCACAAAGGTTCAAAGATGGATGGAATCTAGAGTCAGATTAGCCCGACTCTGCCATGTGTCAGCTAAGCCTCGGTTTTCTCATCTTTAAAGTGGGCATGTTAATAGTAGCTGCCTTATGAAATCAGCTGTGAAGATTTAATGACACAAGTATATACAGTTAGGAAAACACCCAGCAAACAGCAGGCCTTCATAGCACTAACAGCTGGGGAGCACAGGCTTGGTGGTAATGTGGCCTGGTTTCAAATCCTGGCTCAGCCTGTCGTCATTGACTTTAACCTTAGACTTCTATTTCCTCAAAATAGCATTAACGATAAATAGAACCGACCTCATAGTTCACAAGGTTAAATGAGATAAACGAGGAAAAGATTTAGCCTACACTTTGACCGGGAAGAAGCACTCAATAAATCTTGGTTCATACTGGTATTGCCATTTATTTAATCCACTACTGCTCACGACATAGAAATTTCACTCGAAACACTGCGAAAGGAAAAAGCAGGAGTTTCGGGAGCAGGCTTGTCTCTTTGGCCCCCTCTGCCCAGCGGCTGAGTCAGAGGAGAAGGCGTTACCTGCTTGCGTGCCCGTGTGACAGTGGCCATGGCCTCTGCTGCATCTTTCCAGGACAGCCTGTATCACGGGACCACGGGCATCCTGTACATGAGCGCCGCCGTGTTACAAGTGCACGCCACCATCGTGTCGGAGACCCGGGACCTGAAAAACTACTATGTAAATACTGCGGCCTCGGTGAGTGCGGGGAAAGATCACGGCAGGCGCCACCGGGGGGGAGAGCCAGGGGCTCGGCCTCGGTGAGTGCGGGGAAAGATCACGGCAGGCGCCACCGGGGGGGGGGGGGGGGGGGGGGGAGAGCCAGGGGCTCGGCCTCGGTGAGTGCGGGGAAAGATCACGGCAGGCGCCACCGGGGGGGAGAGCCAGGGGCTCGGCCTCGGTGAGTGCGGGGAAAGATCACGGCAGGCGCCACCGGGGGGGAGAGCCAGGGGCTCGGCCTCGGTGAGCGCTGGGAAAGATCACGGCAGGCGCCACCAGCGGGGGAGAGCCAGGGGCTCGATTCTGTCTCCTCTGGAACAGATGACCCTACATCCTCAGACTGGAGGAGTCTTGCGGGATGGGAGGGGGTGTGTGCGTGTGTGTGAGAGCGCATGCGTGCACGCAGATGTGCTGGCAGTCAGGTGTGCCCAAGCTCACAGGGTGCCAAGCCCTCATGCAGGTGTCGTCTCTCCTCCTGGTGGCTCAGACAGTAAAGAATCTGCCTTCAATGCAATTCAATCCCTGGGTTGGGAAGATCCCCTGGAGAAGGGCATGTCTATCAACTCCAGTATCCTTGCCTGGAGAATTCCAGGACAGAGGAGCCTGGCAGTCCATGGGATCGCAAAGAGTTGATGACCAAGGGACTAACACTTCACTCATACCAACTACGCTGCCCTCAGAATATGTTTTTCCAAAACATAAATTTTCCAAAATGCACATCTCTTATTGAAAATCCTTAGGACTTCCCTGGCAATCCAGTGGCTAAGACTTCACCTTCCAAGGTAGGGGGCGTGGGTTCAATCCCTGGTCGGGGAGCTAAGACCATCATACCTCATGGCCCCAAAACCAGAACATAAACAATAGAAGCAATATTGTAACAAATTAACTAAAGATTTTTCAAAATGGCCCACATAAAAATTTATTTTAAAAATGAAGAAAGAAAATCCTTCAGTGGCTCCCTTTGCTGATGGAATGGAGCTCAATTGCTCATCACGGCTCAAGTTCCTGCGTCCTTCTATTTCAGTGACAGACATCCACGAGGTTACATATTGGCCAATGCAATCCAAGGCAAGGTGGTCCAGACGAGGTGTGGGCCGAGCAGGACTTCTGGACCTCGGGCTCACTGCCTGCCTGCCCGACAGCCTTTCCAGGCCGAGTGTGGCTGCTTCCCTCTCTTGGGGGGATGGCGCCCTCAGGTGGCAGGTGGCTCACATGACCGGCAGTGTGCATCTGTGTGCCCACAAGTGCTCCTAACCCTCCTCACTCCTTCTCAGGAAGATCTAAGGCCCAGGCTGGGTCCCAGCCCATCAGCTCCAGTCTCTGTGCCCAGAAAAGTCCTGTGTCAGTCGGGCTCCCCAGGGATCGGGCAGCAGCAGGAGGGGGTGTGATATGGGGTGCTGCCGTCCTTGTCAGAAAGATACCAGGCCAACGCAGTGACCCTCCAGGATGCCTTTCCTGCTTGTCTGCCTCCTTGCCCCCCAGCCCAGCGCCACTCTGCCTCCCGCCACTCGCCACTCGGGGTGCTGCTCGCCCTGCTCAGGGGCCCCATCACACCAGCCTCCTTGCTGTCCCTGGATGCTCTCACTTGGGCCTCAGCTCCCGGCTCCCTCACCTCCTTCTGTTCTCTTCTCACTTGTCACCTCTCGGTGAGGCCGCCACTCAGCCCCGCTCAGAGTAGAAGCTCCTACTTCTCTCCTGGTTTATCTTGGGTCTTTTATGCATGTGCCACTAAAATGCAAGTTCCATGAGGATAGGAATTTTTGAATTTTTGTTCACCATTAGATCCATGGTTGTGCTTGAAGCATGCATGCTCATGCTAAGTCGCTTCAGTCTTATTCGACTCTTTGCGACCCCATGGACCCTAGCCCGCCAGGCTCCTCTCTCCATGGGATTCTCCAGGCAAGAATACTGGAGGGGGCTTCTATGCCTTCCTCCAGGGGATCTTCCCAACCCAGGGGCTGAACCTGCGTCTTCTGCTTCTCTTGCGTCTCCTGCACTGCAGGCAGATTCTTTACCACCGAGCCACCGAGGAAGCCCATAGCAGATGCTTACAAGATATGTGTTGAATGAATGAATGAAACAGAGTGTGATTGGACAGGGTGGGGCAAAGTGAAGATGGAGTCCTCCGCTGGACTGAGAGATCATTAGACAGTGCAGTGGGGTATCTTTGGACATGGCTGTGGGGTAGGGAGGGGTCGGGGGGAGCACAGGTTTTGGGCTTGACTAGCTGGACGAGATGAGGATCCTGGGATCAACTGGGCTTGTGAGGGAATCTCAGGAGTTCCGTTTGACCAGAGAGCTTGTGGGGCCTCTGAGCCTCTGAAGATCTAAGAGGTGGTACGTAGAATTGAGTTCTGGACCTGTGAGTGCAACTGTCGTTTGAGCACAGACTGTGGCTGAAGGTGGAGGAAGGGGAGAGTGACCAGAAAGAGGCGAGGGCACCCAGGGCGGGCGTGGAGACGGGCCCACTTTTTGACAGGTAGAGGGGCCCAGGTCTGCAGGTGAGAGTCCTGCTGCACAGCCACCGTGGGACGAGGGGGTGGAGGGGCTGCCCCGTGGCTGCTGCCCTCAGGCCAGGCAGGGCTCTAGCAGACAGCGGGTGAAGCAGGGTCAAAACAAGGGCCATCCAGGCTGCCATGGGCCTGTGTGGGGTTGGGAGCAGGTAGTGACTGCCAGCATCTCTAAGGCAGTAACTCCCTGGCCCTTCCAGTTCTTTGCCTTCGTCACCACCTTGCTCTACATCCTGCATGCCTTCAGCATCTATTACCACTGAAGAAGCAGGGGACCAGCCGACGTGGAAGATGCTCTTTCAAAACCAGGAGTGTCAGCTTCCAAAACTGGTGTTCAGCCTTCGCCATCTGGATGATAAACAGCTCACCAACGATGACATCACGGGATCCACAGACCATCTTTTCAGACTGAGCGATGAAATCACACGCTGGCAGATCTGCTTGGACATTTTAATTCATTGTGATGAATATGAAAAGGCTGGTGGGGGGAGGACTTTGTTGCTGTTTCATTTTGTTTTGTTTGGCCCAGGGAAAGTAATTGTCTCTTGGGATTATCTGACAATGACCCTCGCTCTTCTAGAAAACTAACATCTCATGTGGAAAATTCCAGGTCTACCACCATCTTGCCTGTTTGGGGATCTGCCTCGGCAACGAGTGTCCCCACAGCTGACTGATGAGAACCTTCATTATTTTTTTAAAATCAAAATGGTGCTGTCAACGCCTTCGGTTCTGAAGAACCACAGACCTTGCTCCTTCCCGGGATCCTGCTTCTTCAGTGCAGTGGTGTACAAACCCGCTACCCCCTCCCACACTGCCTGACTCCAATTCATGTCCCCTTCCTCTTTCCTCTACAGTTATAGGAGCCAAGGGAAATCTGAGGGTAGATTTGTGGGGAAAATAAGGGACTGACCGCAAAATTGTTATATACCAAGACCAGGGAGGGGAGGAGGGGTCGGACAGGGAAGGCTACAACCCATTTTTCCTATTCTCAGTAAGTCAGGCTGCTCAGAGAACTTCAGGCCTGCGGGACCCACTCCTTGTCCCTCAGAAAAGACCATCAAGGAAGCAAGAAGGACATTATGTGCCAGGATTCTCCTCTGGGCTCCGGTCACACAGAGGATATCAAGGAGGCTGGAAAGGACCCCATCCCAGGGTCCCTTCTCTTTCGCAAGCCTCCTCCCCACAGTGGTCCAGCTGGGTGGGGCCTGGACTGTCCAGCCAGCCTCCTGCAGTGGAGGGCTTCCAGGGGGCCGGGATGTGCAAAGGCATGTGTGCCCCAGGGCATTCTCAAAGAAAGACACAGAGAAACGTAAACCACGGCGCTGGATCCCGCGCTGAACTGTTTTCAAAGGAAGGCTGTGCTATCTGACAGTTCTGGCCCCGTGCTGGGGGTCCAGGCGTCTGTCTGGCTCAGTCTCTGAGAAGAGTCAGTGCTCAGCCCCCAGCTGCGTGGACCTGCTGCCATTTTGAAATGCAATAAGTTATTATGTGGGAGTGATTTGTCTGAGCCGGTTCGAGGGCTTACAGTTTTGGATCAACTTTTTTCTGCTCCTGGGGGAGAGAGGGTCAGGAAGGCGGGGAGATCACCAGAGAGAAAATTGGCTTCATGCCTTGACGGCTCACCTTCTAATCACCCCATAGCTTGAAAAGTCACCATTCATCTGTGACTTTCTGGCCCGTCATCTGTGTGGGATGTTCAGTATTTCCTGAGCAGTCACATCCAAATAAAAGTGGTTTCTACAGTGTGACGCCTGGAGCTCGTCTCTTTTGTGGCCTCACCACTGGGGCTGGACACCACGGCACAGGTCCCAACAGCAGCTGTACTGAGACCCCACGCCCCCAACCCGTGGAGAGTCCAAGGCCCAGCCCACCCAGCCTTGCTTCACGGGCAGCTGCCACAAGATGCCACATCTGGCTCCAGCGTTTGGGTTTGTGGCATCATTTCTACTTCAGTAAGAATGGTTTCCCTGGTGGCTCAGCGGTAAAGAACCCGTCTGCCAATGCAGGAGACACAGGTTCAGTTCCTGGGTGGGGAAGATCCCCTGGAGGAGGGCATGGCAACCCACTCCAGTATTCTTACCTGGGAAGTTCCATGGACAGAGGAGCCTGGTGGGCTAGAGTCCGTGTCGCAAGGAGTCGGACACGACTAACTAACACACACACAGGCGGGCTAAGGTGTAGCTATGCGGAAGTGGGGTAACATTAAGGTGCACCACGTTAAGAAGCAGTTACGCAAGATTAGATATGTCAAGAGGGGTTATGTCAAGGTGCTGATGGATTAAGATGTACTTGGGTTCAGGTGTACTTAGAGCAAGTTATTGCAAGGTGTAGGTCAGCTCTGGGACACCTGTAGACGCAGTGGCGCCAGCAGGATGAAACCTGTGATCCCTGTGAGTAGGATCATTAAAGACTTGCATCATCAAACTCCGCAGGAGCGCACCAGGGCCCCCTTGAGTTAAGGGCCTTTTCTCCAGCAACCATAGGAAATGACTCCACCACCATTAAGGTCGTGAAATTATTTCTCTTCTCAGTGTTAAGACGCCTTTTGCGGTGGTGGTGGTTTATCACTCAGCTGTGTCCCACTCTTGCAGCCTCATGAACTGTGGCCCGCCAGGCTCCTCTGTCCATGGGATTTCCCAGGCAAGAATACTGGAGTGGGTTGCCGTTCCCTTTTCCAGGGGATCTTCCCAACCCACGATCGAACCTGAGTCTCCTGCGCTGCAGGCAGATTCTTTACCAACTGAGCCACCAGGGAAGCTCAAGACGCCTTTTAAGGGGAAATAATTAAGGAGCCAGATAAGAGGTGGAAAACTGAGAGGTCGGTGCAGTTATCCAAGCCCTCCACTGGGTGGCGCGCGGGCTCCACTCCCACGAGGAAACAGAAGGCCTTCCCGGTGGTGGGAAGCGGTCAGGGCGGGAGGCTGCAGAAAATCCCGATCCCCAGTGGCGTCCTTGGGGATTTTGCCAGAGAAGCCTGCCCCTGCCACAGGGGGTGACAGGGATGTTCCCTGTCCTTGGAGCTTCCGTGGAGAAAGAGGCCCGGGGCCCTGCCTTGGCACAGTTTGCCTGTTGGGTTAAGGCTGAAGGTGAGGGGGCAGGTGTGCCCCTCGGTCCATCCACCATCAATGTGGCCAGGTGATGGCTGGACCCGAGCCAGGGGAAAGGTCTGCTCCACCTGAAGGGGTGTAGGGGCGGGGGGAGGGACTTCTGTCTGATATTCTTACAGCCGTCACTCCCCACTGTACCCTCTGTGCCTGGCCAAGTTCACCGGGACACGCAGACTCCTGGGCCCTGGAGTGATGCGCCTGTGCTGGGGAGGGGCCCACGCTGGCCTGAGCTGACCCAAGGCTGCTCCCAGGGACCACTGAGGGAGGTGGGGTAGAGCGTGGGGGATCCCACTAAGGCACAGTGTTAACACCTAACCTTTCCTTTCATCAGCTTCTGCCTATCAGGTATATGCCCAGGTTTCTAGAAGCTTTTAGGGGCACCCCTGACCCTGCCCACCCAGCTCCCCAGCTCCCTCCAGCACCCCAAACCTTTATGTAGGGGTTTTGGGCCCCAATGAGTTTGATCCTTGGGTCAGGAAGATCCCCTGGAGAAGGAAATGGCAACCCACTCCAGTATTCTTGCCTGGAAAATTCCATGGATAGAGGAGCCTGGTGGGCTACAGTCTATGGGTTTGCAAAGGGGTCGGACACGACTGAGTGACTAACACACACACACATCTGCTATGTAGCCCCACCTCTGTTGAAATTCTACAGCTGCATCTGAAGAGGGGCCCCCAGAGTGCACTAACACCCAACAACCCTGAACGTCTGCCTGCTCTCTGGGCCTTGGCCTGCTTCTCTGTGGCAAAGATGCCCTCGAAGGCCCTCTGGGGTCACTGCTTCCTCCTAGAGAGATAGGGAAGGTGGAGGAGAAAATCGAGGGATTCCCCGGGCCACTTGTGTGCAGTGGGAGGGCAGATCACAAAGCCCTCCCCTCTGATTCAGGGTCCTCTGGTGCAGATACAGCAGACACCGGTGGGAGCAGCAGAGAGCCTGGTGCCAGGGCACCTGCCTTCTGTGGGGCAACCTCCATGTTTGCCCAGAGCGCATCTCACAGGTTTGATTCTGTTGCCTGAGTGTTTGCTGAGCATCTGCTCTGTGCCTGGGTGGGGCTCTGCTGTCAAGGACTGGGAGTGGGGTGTGTTGGGGGGAGAGGGCTCATGTCTTAGGGCAATGGGGCACTGACCCAAACTGGAAGAAGCAGGGAGGGATTTACAAAAGGCTTCCCAGGAAATGGGACCTCCAGGAAGTTATCAGAACCATCAGCCACCTGCCCTTCCCCTGCCTGGAGTCACAGGCTGGGGGTCTAAAGGGGAGATGCAGTCTTAGGTGGAGAGGGCAGTCGGGATAGGCAACAGTGTAAGGAAGGGCTCTGAGTCCAACAGCGGCCATGGTTCAGGAGCCAACAGCAGCCGGTCCCGGGTAATATCAGCAAGCCTGGGCTTTCAGATATTAGCTGTGACCTTGGTTCTCCCGCCGAGATGAAGAGCTGGGGGGAGACCTGGGGGTTAAGCAAGGAGTGCAGATCCTTGTGCCCACACTGGCCACCCTCTCAGGAGGTGACCAGAGGATCTTTGGAGACATGTCTTCATTAAGAATCTACATCCTTGAGAATGGAGCTTCCCTGGTGGCTCAGTGGTAAAGAATCTGTCTGCCAGTGCAGGAGACGTGGGTTCGATCCCTGGGTCAGGAAGATCCCCTGGAAAAGGGCATGGCAACCCACTCCAGTGTTCTTACCTGGGAAATCCCATGGACAGAGGAGCCTGGTGGGCTGCAGTCCATGGAGTTGCAGAGCCAGACATGACTTAGCGACTAAACAACAACAACATCCTTGGAAATTCCCTGGCAGTCCAGTGGTTAGGACGTCACACTTTCAGTGCCAAGGGCCTGGGTTCAATCTTGGGCAGGGAACTAAGATCCCACAAGCCGCAAGGTGTGACCAAAACAAAAAAATAATCTGTATCTTTGAATTTTCCAAAAAACAAAACACTACTGCTGAAACTCCAGTACTTTGGCCACCTCATGGGAAGAGTTGACTCATTGGAAAAGACTCTGATGCTGGGAGGGATTGGGGGCAGGAGGAGAAGGGGACGACAGAGGATGAGATGGCTGGATGGCATCACTGACTCAATGGACGTGAGTCTGAGTGAACTCCGGGAGTTGGTGATGGACAGGGAGGCCTGGCGTGCTGCGATTCATGGGGTCGCAAAGAGTTCGGACACAACTGAGCGACTGATCTGATCTGATCTGACTACTACCTTGGATTCCCCATCATGGTACAACTACAAGGAGGATCACACTCTTCATACTAGTAATAAATTGGTCATTTCTATCAGTAATTAAGAATAATGGCCAACACTGTCATAGAAGCTGGTAGACCCAAGCCCTCACACGGCCACCTTTCCCTTGGCCATGGCGGTGTCTACTTGTGAGGAGACCTGACAGGTATTAAGTGCCACCCTCACTGTAAGTGAGTGGGAAATCCCATCTTCTGCCCGGGGCTTCCAGGCAGGGGTGAGGGCTCGCACCACGGCCACACCGTCAAGGCCCCCGCATGCACCCCCACATCGGAGCTCCCAGGAGGCTTCAGCTCAGAAGGGGGTTGGGGATTGCTCCGAATATGGCCCTCTCCCAAGTCCACTTGGAGCCTGAGTCTCCAAGAAGGCTGGGAGGCCTTGGTGCTATTCACTCACTCAATAGTATCTGACTCTTTGTGACCCATGGACCACAGCACATCAGGCATCCCTGTCCTTCACCATCTCCTGGAGTTTGTGCAAATTCATGTCCATTGAGTTGGTGATGCCATCCAACCATCTCATCCTCTGCTGTCCCCTTCTCCTTCTGCCCTCCATCTTTCCCAGCATCAGGGTCTTTTCTAATGAGTCGGCTCTTCACATCAGGCTCTGATTGGAGGTCACTGGAGATGTGAAGGAGCAGAGTGAGAAGAGTTTGAATCTCAGGAAGGTCAAAGCACTGAGTCAGGGCCATCTATGTTCCCACCAACCCAGGACACTGTCTCAGATGCTCTTAGACAATTTGGGGGCACCTACGGCATCCAGTCTGGGCACTGGATGCTGAGATGAATAAGAAATGGCCTCTGCTATTGAGGAGCTCACAGACTCTGAGAAACCAGGGAAAAGACGCTGAGCAAGGAGCTGGGGGTTTGCTCTGAGGAGGGCACCAGGGTGGAAACTTCCCCTGACCAACGTGCTCTGGACCACAGTGAGCCCTGTAACCATTCCAGCCATTTGACCATCGGCCAAGTTTGTCTTTAGCTGGTATCTTTACTGCTGTGGATGTTGGAGTTTCTTAGAAGAGCCCTAATTTCATGGAAGGTAATTTTTTTTTTTTTTTTCAAAGGCAATCCACTGGAACTGTAGCTAAATATGATTTCATTTTTATGCTTCTGTAAAATTTTTTCATCTAAAAGAATGTGCCAAGAGGAAAAAGTCCACTTTAGTTTTGGAAATTACAACCTGCATAGCTCACACGTACCCACACATACACACACCCACCCCTGTACACATACATGTGTATGCATGCATGCTCAGTCACTCAGTTGTGTCTGGTTCTTTGTGACCCCATGGACTATAGCCCGCTGGGCTCCTCTGTCCATGGAATTTTCCAGGTAGGAATACTGCAGTAAATTGGCATTTCCTCCTGCATGGGACCTTCTTGACCCAGGGATCAAATCCACGTCTCTTGTGTCTCCTACATTGGCAGGTGGATTCTTTACCACTGTGCCATCTGGGAAGCCCACACACTTGCACACAAATACACACCTGCACACACACACACACACCCTCAGCATGGAGTGCTGCCCACAGAGAGATCTCTGAGCCTGAACTTGCACTTGTGGACACCAACTGCCTTTCTTCCTCTGTTCAGCCCCCAAGCAAAGAAGAGCTCTCACCCCTTGCTGTGTTGTGGGGACTGGCTGGAACCTGCAGGGGACACCTGCAGGGGCTGAAGGAAAACACTTCTACCTGAGGCAGCATCTGTTCAAGAGGTAGGGGCCGAGTGGGCCAGGTGAGGAGCAGTGCAAAACCTGGAAGAACGTCAAAATCAACACACAGAAATCCCTTGCATTCCTATACACTAATATTGAGAAAATAGAAAGAGAAATTAAGGAAACAATTCCATTCACCATTGCAATGAAAAGAATAAAATACTTAGGAATATATCTACCTAAAGAAACTAAAGACCTATATATAGAAAACTATAAAACACTGGTGAAAGAAATCAAAGAGGACACTAATAGATGGAGAAATATACCATGTTCGTGGATTGGAAGAATCAATATAGTGTAAATGAGTATACTACCCAAAGCAATCTATAGATTCAATGCAATCCCTATCAAGCTACCAATGGTATTTTTCACAGAGCTAGAACAAATAATTTCACAACTTGTGTGGAAATACTAAAAACCTCAAATAGCCAAAGCAATCTTGAGAAAGAAGAATGAAACTGGAGGAATCAACCTGCCTGACTTCAGGCTCTACTACAAAGCCACAGTCATCAAGACAGTATGGTACTGGCACAAAGACAGAAATATAGATCAGTGGAACAAAATAGAAAGCCCAGAGATAAATCCACGCACCTATGGACACCTTATCTTTGACAAAGGAGGCAAGAATATACAATGGAGAAAAGACAATCTCTTTAACAAGTGGTGCTGGGAAAACTGGTCAACCACTTGTAAAAGAATGAAACTAGAACACTTTCTAACACCATACACAAAAATAAACCCAAAATGGATTAAAGATCTAAATGTAAGACCAGAAACTATAAAACTCCTAGAGGAGAACATAAGCAAAACACTCTCCGACATATGTCACAGCAGGATCCTCTATGACCCACCTCCCAGAATATTGGAAATAAAAGTAAAAATAAATGGGACCTAATTAAAATTAAAAGCTTCTGCACAACAAAGGAAACTATGCTGCTGCTAAGTCGCTTCAGTCGTGTCCAACTCTGTGCGACCCCATAGACGGCAGCCCACCAGGCTCCCCCATCCCTGGGATTCTCCAGGCAAGAACACTGGAGTGGGTTGCCATTTCCTTCTCCAATGCATGAAAGTGAAAAGTCAAAGTGAAGTCGCTCAGTTGTGTCTGACTCTTAGCGACCCCATGGACTGTGGCCCACCAGGCTCCTCCGTCCATGGGATTTTCCAGGCAAGAGTACTGGAGTGGGGTGCCATCGCCTTCTCTGAAGGAAACTATACGCAAGCTGAAAAGATAGCCTTCAGAATGGGAGAAAATAATAGCAAATGAAGCAACTGACAAAGAACTAATCTCAAAAATATACAAGCAACTCCTGCAGCTCAATTCCAGAAAAATAAATGACCCAATCAAAAAATGGGCCAAAGAACTAAATAGACATTTCTCCAAAGAAGACATACAGATGGCTAACAAACACATGAAAAGATGCTCAACATCACTCATTATCAGAGAAATGCAAATCAAGACCACAATGAGGTACCATTTCACGCCAGTCAGAATGGCTGCTATCCAAAAGTCTACAAGCAATAAATGCTGGAGAGGGTGTGGAGAAAAGGGAACCCTCTTACACTGTTGGTGGGAATGCAAACTAGTACAGCCACTATGGAGAACAGTGTGGAGATTTCTTAAAAAACTGGAAATAGAACTGCCTTATGACCCAGCAATTCCACTGCTGGGCATACACACCGAGGAAACCAGAATTGAAAGAGACACATGTACCCAAATGTTCATCGCAGCACTGTTTATAATAGCCAGGACATGGAAGCAACCTAGATGTCCATCGGCAGATGAATGAATAAGAAAGCTGTGATACATATACACAATGGAGTATTACTCAGCCATTAAAAAGAATACATTTGAATCAGTTCTAATGAGGTGGATGAAACTGGAGCCTATTATACAGAGTGAAGTAAGCCAGAAAGAAAAACACCAATACAGTATACTAACACACATATATGGAATTTAGAAAGATGGTAATGATAACCCTGTAAGCGAGATAGCAAAAGAGACACAGATGTATAGAACAGTCTTTTGGACTCTGTAGGAGAGGGAGAGAGAGAGAGTGGGATGATTTGGGAGAATGGCATTGAAACATGTATAATATCATATATGAAACAAATTGCCAGTCCAGGTTCGATGCATGATATAGGATGCTTGGGGCTGGTGCACTGGGATGACCCAGAGGGATGGTACCAGGAGGGAGGTGGGAGGGGGGTTCAGGATGGGGAACACGTATATACCCATGGCAGATACATGTTGATGTATGGCAAAACCAATACAATATTGTAAAGTAATTAGCCTTCAATTAAAATAAATAAATTTATTTAAAAAAAAAAAAAAAGGACACACGACCCCCAGCACAGCCCCGCCCCCTGCACAGCCCTGCTCCATACAGCCTTGTTCCCAGGACACTGGCAGGATCCCCGCCAAGTCAGTCGCCTGTTTTGCTGGAAAGGAGGTTGGGCCTCACTCAGTTTGCGCTGAGGGCTCATGGGTGGTGTGTGTGTGTGTGCTAAGTCACTTCAGTCGTGTCCGACTCTTTACAACCCCATGGCACTGGCCCACCAGGCTCTGTCCATGGAATTTTCCAGACAAGAATGTTAGAGTGGGTTGCCATGCCCTGCCCCAGGGATCTTCCTGACCCAGGGATCCAACTCGAGCCTCTTATGTCTCCTGCATTGGCAAGCTGGTCTTTATCACTAGCACCACCTGGGAAGCCCCATGGGTGGTAGTAAAAGCAGGTAACTCTGATTGGGACTTGAACCCACTGTCTTTTAACAGAGATCACACATGGTCTCAGGACTTCATGAAGCTTGGTTTCTTGATGTCTCATTGCAGAAAGAATTCAGTGAGAGACAAAGTGGTAGGTAAGAAGTGGATTTATTTAGAGAGAAATGCACTCCACAGACAAAGTATGGGTCATCTCAGAAGGTGGGGTGATTACTTTTTATGGGCTGGGTAATTTCATAGGCTAATGAGTGGTGGGGTTATTCCAACTATTTCAGGAAGGGGTGGGGATTTCCAGGAATTGGGCCACTGCCCACTTTTTGGCCTCTGATGGTTGGCTTCAGAACTGTGTTGGCACCTGTGGGTGTGTCATTTAGATGGCAATGCATTACAATGAGGGTATGCTGAAGCGCAGGGTTCACTGGAAATTGTGTCTTCCGTCATCTTGGACCACGTTGTGTCACACCCTATGGCTATGTCATTCTTTAAAGGTGTGTCCTACCTGCTTCCCTCCTGGATAAGTGGGAGGAGGGACACAGCCAGGCCACAACCCATGACCAGTGGGGCCACGGGGTTCAGGCCTGGGTCTGACCAGCGTAGCCACCCCCCACCAGGGCTCGTACAGTTGAGGGGAAGATGGAGAGGCGCAGGACTTCTCCACTAACCTCAGACAGCTTGTGTGAGTGACAGGCTGGTGGCCCCTCGCATACATCCCAGAAAGGCAAGAGAGAGCAGGGCGTCGTAGGTTATGTTGTCTGTTTGAGATGCTCCTTGTTTCTTGAGTTCAGCTTGTATCACTATAAACGTCCCTCTGTGAATTGCTTTTGCTGAGTTCCACAGATTTTAGATTTTTTAAGTTGTGTGTCCATTTTCAATTGTCTCAGGGCGTTTCCTGATTTCCGCTTTGGTTTCTTCGTTAACCCACTGGGATTTTTAGTAGCATGTGGTTTAGTCCCCACGTGTTGATGTAGAATCTAAAAAATAGAACAAATGCAGGAACTTCCCTGGAGGTCTAGTGGTAGGACTTCACTTTCCAATGCAGGAGGTGCAGGTGAGCTAAGATCCCCACATGCCTCAGGGCCAAAAAACCCAAACATAAAACAAAAGCAATATTGTAACAAATTCAATAAAGACTTTAAAAATGGTCCACATTAAAAAAAAAAAAAAAGATGTATCTAGCAAAATAGAAACAGACTCACAGAAATAGAAAACAAACTAGTGGTTACCAGTGGGAGAGGGGAGTGAGGAGGGACAGACTACCGTACGGGATTCAGTTCAGTTCAGTCGCTCAGTCGTGTCCAACTCTTTGTGACCCCATGGACTGCAGGAAGCCAGGCTTCCCTGTCCATTACCAAATCCCGAAGATTGCTCAAACTCATGTCCATTGAGTTGGTCATGCCATCCAACTGTCTCATCCTCTGTCATCCCCTTCCACTACTGTGGGCAAGAATCCCTTAGAAAAAATGGAGTAGCCATCATAGTCAACAGAAGAGTCCGAAATGCAGTATTTGGATGCAATCTCAAAAACGGCAGAATGATCTCTGTTTATTTCCAAGGCAAACCATTCAATAGCACAGTAATCCAAGTCTATGCCCCAAACACTAATGCCAAAGAAGCTGAAGTTGAACAGTTCTATGAAGACCTACAAGACCTTCTAGAACTAACACCCAAAAAAAGATGTCCTTTTTATTACAGGGGGCTGGAATGCAAAAGTAGGAAGTCAAGAGATACCTGGAGTAACAGGCAAATTTGGTCTCGGAGTACAAAATGAAGCAGGGCAAAGGCTAACAGAGTTTTGCCAAGAGAACACACTGGTCATAGCAAACACCCTCCAACAACACAAGAGAAGACTCTACATATGGACATCACCAGATGGTCAATACTGAAATCAGATTGATTATGTTCCTTGCAGCCGAAGATGGAGAAGCTCTATACAGTCAGCAAAAACAAGACCAGGAGCTGACTGTGGAAGTTCACGGTTCATGTCCTGTTGAAGCCTGGCTTGGAGAATTTTGAGCATTACTTTGCAAGCATGTGAGATGAGTGCAGTTGTGTGGTAGTTTGAGCATTGTTTGGCATTGCCTTTCTTTAGGTTTGGAATGAAAACTGACCTTTTCCAGTCCTGTGGCCACTGCTGAGTTTTCCAAATTTGCTGGCATATTGGGTGCAGCACTTTCACAGCATCATCTTTTAGGATTTGAAATAGCTCAACTGGAATTCCATCACCTTCACTAGCTTTGTTCGTAGTGATGCTTCCTAAAGCCCACTTGACTTCACATTCCAGTATGTCTGGTTCTAGGTGAGTGATCACACTATCGTGGTTATCCAGGTCATTAAAATCTTTTTTGTATAGTCCTTCTGTATATATTATGTTATATAATATAGATTTATTATGATAACTTTTAATGAAGTAAAATCTATAAAATGCTGAATCACTGTGCTGTACACCTGAAACTAATATAATATTGTAAATCAACTAAATACTTCAATTAAAGAAAAGAAAGAAAGGGGGAAAAAATGAGGGAGGAGCAAGCTTGTCTGCAAAGCCTTGGACTTCCCACACAGAGCTGCTGGTTCCCTTCTGGCCTGAAATGCAGTCATGAGTCCCAAGGAAGGTGGAGTCATCTGCCCAAAATCGACAAACTTTCTGTGTTTGGTGCTGAATCAGTTCAGAGTATTCTGCAGCTCTGGGTCTAAGCTAAACACTTGTGTGATTGAAACCAGCCAACCCCACAGGCATCTCTTACTGGTGCAGTGTAAACAGAACCTTTGCCTTTCCTGTCCCACCGAGAAGTGAAATAACCACCTTATAAATAAATTCACACTAAAGAAAGCTGAGCGCTGAAGAATTGATGTTTTTGAACTGTGGTGTTGGAGAAGACTCTTGAGAGTCCCTTGGACTGCAAGAAGGTCCAACCAGTCCATCCTGAAGGAAATCAGTCCTGAATATTCATTGGAAGGACTGATGCTGAAGCTGAAACTCCAATACTTTGGCCACCTGATGAGAAGAACTAACTCATTAGAAAAGACCCTGAAGCTAGGAAAGATTGAGAGCAGGAGGATGAAAGCAGGAGGAGAAGGGGATGGCAGAGGATGAGATGATTGGATGGCATCACTGACTTGATGGACATGGGTTTGAGCAAGCTTCGGGAATTGATGATGGACAGGGAAGCCTGGCGTGCTGCAGTCTAGGGGTAGAAAAGAGTCAGACACGACTGGGGACTGACCTGACTGGCTGAAAGTGTAAATGACAGACAGGGGTCATTCCTTCCTTAGCAAATATTGACAGCCAGGTGTTCCGCTATCAGGTGAGAAGCAAGGTAACCCAGAGTTGACAGACAGGCACACAGCAGAACATCCTTACATTTTACTTCCCAATCTTTTTTTTAAAGACTTTTTGATGTGGACCAATTGTACAGTCTCTATTGAATTTGTTACAATATTGTTTCTGTCTTTTGCTTTGGCTTTTTGGGCCAGAGGCATGTCGGACCTTAGCTCCCCCACTAGAGATCAAAACCGCATTCCCCAAGTTGGAAGGCGAGGTCCTAAACGCTGGGCCACCAGGGGAGTCTCACATGACAGAACACAGAAAATAATACAACTTTTTGCACATTGGGATAAACTGAATAACTATATAGGGCTTAGTGGAAAAAAATTCATTACGTTATCTTTATAAACAATTATGATAAAGATAAATTTAAAAGTTTGGAGGCGATATTAAGTGTGGAATTGGTATGAAACATCAAAATATGTTTCCAAAAAAAACTTGCTCTTGCATTTATGTGCATGCTTTGCGGGGTAACCTTGTTTGTTTGAACTGGCTACAATCAGCTCCTGATCTAGGCTGTTAATTGATTCCTCAGTTGAGTGAGTGCATTTGCCCCCAAGGTCTGCAGGTAACTGGGGCAGGAACTGTTCTTCTCAGCAGGCACCCAGATACTCAGATCAGAAGGACTAGGCATGAATTCAGAAATGGTTCAGTATTAAGGTCTGGGTGTCAGAAAGGGATCTCATGTCTGGAACTTTTTTCTGCAAGTAGAGACTGGGGATTCACACTCTGGTGTGTAGTTGCTTTAAATTTCTGGTTTAGGCTGAAATCTAAGTTTATAAACAGTGCTGGAACATTTAAGAGAATATAAGTTTCATCATATTCCAAATTCATTCAAGATGACTTTGTTATCAGACCATTGAAATACTTAAGGAAAACACATGTTAAACTTACAAATGCAGTTTTCAATGCCAGAAGATGTTTCCTTAACTAAGTTTGCAATTGAAAACACATGCTAATCAAAAGCCCATTAAAAGTGATTGCTGGCTGTACCCTAGCAGTTTACAATCCAAAATAAAATTAAGAAAACAATTCCATTGTAAAATAGTATAAAAAAAAGGAAAAAAGTACTTAGGAATAAATTTAACTTAAAAATTGCAAGACTTGTATACACTGGAAACTACATAACATTGTTGAAAGAAATTTTAAGAGACCTGAAAAAAAAAAAAGAACTTCCATGTTTATAGATCAAAAGACTTAATATTGTTAAGATAGCAATATTCCTGCAATTAACCAGCAGACTCAGTGCAATCGTTATCAAAAATCCCAATAGCAGTTTTGTAGAAACTGACAAACTGACCCCAAAATTCATACAAAAATGTAAAGGACCCATAATAAGCAAAACAACTTTGAAAAAGAAAAACCAAGGCTGGAAGATTTACGTTTCCCAATTTTAAAACTAAATGCAAAGTATAATAATCAGTACAGTGTGGATCTGGCAAAAGGTTAGACAAGCAGGTCAAACTAACAGGATGGAAAATCCAGAATTAAACCCTTACATTTATGGTCAATTATTTTTTGACATGAGTGCCAAGACAATTCAACAGAGAAAGAACTGTCTTTTCAATAAACAGTGCTGACAAGTGGATCAGTCATTTCAGTTCAGTCGCTCAGTCGTGTCCGCCTCTTTGCGACCCCCATGAACCACAGCACGCCAGCCCTCCCTGTCCATCACCAACTCCCAGAGTTCACCCAAACCCGTATCCATTGAGTCGGTGATGCCATCCAACCATCTCATCCTCTGTTGTCCCCTTCTCCTCCTGCCCTCAATCTTTCCCAGCATCAGGGTCTTTTCCAATGAGTCAGCTCTTCGCATCAGGTAGCCGAAGTACTGGAGTTTCAGCTTTAGCATCATTCCTTCCAAAGAAATCCCAGGGCTGATCTTTAGGATGGACTGGTTGGATCTCCTTGCAGTCCAAGGGACTCTCAAGAGTCTTCTCCAACACTGCAGTTCAAAAGCATCAATTCTTCGGCGCTCAGCTTTCTTTATAGTCCAACTCTCACATCCACACATGACTACTGGAAAAACCATAGCCTTGACTAGACAGACCTTTCTTGGCAAAGTAATGTCTCTGCTTTTTAATATGCTGTCTAGGTTGATCATAACTTTCCTTCCAAGGAGTAAGCGTCTTTTAATTTCATGGCTGCATTCACCATCTGCAGTGATTTTGGAGCCCAGAAAAATAAAGTCAACCACTGTTTCCACTGTTTCCCCATCTATTTGCCATGAGGTGATGGGACCAGATGCCATGATCTTAGTTTTCTGAATGTTGTGCTTTATCTACATGCAAAGGAATGAACTTGAATCCCTACTTTGCACCAGATGCAAAAATTAGCACAAAATGAATCAAAGACTTAAATGTAAAAGCTAAAACTGCTAAAGTCTTAGAAGAAAACATAGGAATAAATTTTCATGACCTTGAAGGAGGCAATGGAATTTTAAATATGTTACCAAAGCTACAAGCAAAAAAAAAGAAAGAAAGAAAGAAACTGGTTTTGCTAAATATTAAACACATTTAGGCTTCAAAGGATTCTATTATTTATTTATTTATTTATTTATTTTTGACTGTCCTAAGTCCTTGCTGTTGCCCAGGGGCTACACTCTAGTTGCAGCTCGTGGGCTTCTCATTGCAGTGACTTCTCTTGTTGCTGAGCACAGGCTCCAGGTGCTCGGTTTCAGTAATTGTAGCTCATGGGCTCAGTAGTTGCAGTGTCTGGGCTCTAGAGCAAGAGCTCTGTAGCTGTGGCACATGGGCTTAGCTGCCCCAAGGCATGTGGGATCTTCTCAGACCAGGTATCGAACCCGTGTCCCCTGTGCTGGCAGGCAGATTCTTATCCACTGGGCCTCCAGGGAAGTTGCCGAGGACAGCTTCTGAAAGAGTGAAGTGACAACTCACAGAATGGGAGAAGGTATTTGCAAATTATATATCTCATAAGCGATTCGTATCTAGACTATATAAAGAACTTTGACAACTCAATAGTAAAAAGACAGAACTGCATTAAAAAGCGGATAGAAGATCTGAAAGAAAGAAAGAATTATATACAAGTGGCCAATAAACACATGCGAAGTTGTTTTTCTTCCTTCACCAGTAGAAAAATGCTCATTAAACCTGTACACCTATCAAGATGGCTAAAATTTTAAACAATGACTAACACCAAATGCTGGCAAGGATACGGAAAAACTGGATCACTTACACATTGTTGATGGGAGTGTATGTAAAATGACATAGCACTCCGTGAAACTAAGCATGCAACCTCTTTATGATTCAGTGATTGTACTCCTGGGCACTGGTGCCAGAGAAACGAAGACTTGCATTCACACAACTCTTTGCCCATGAGTGCGCACAGCAGCTTTATTTGTACCAGCCCCAAACTGGAAACCACCCAGATACCTTCAACGGGTGACTGGTTATACAAACAGTAGTACATCCATACCATGGAACACTGCTCAGTAATTAGAAAGAAGGAATAATTGATACATATAACAACCTGGATAAATTTTCAGAGAATTATGCTGAGTTAAAAAAAATTCCCATATACTACATATGATTCTATAAAAAAAAATCTTAAAATGACATTATGGAAATAAAGAACAGATCAGTGGACTGGGGGCTGAGGAGAGGGTGGGGCAGTCGGGTAGTGAGTGTGGTTATAAAGGACTCATAAGTCAGGTAAACCATTGGTTTCATAGTAAATGAGTGTGCTAAATTCAGAAGGTAGTAAGGCAAAGTTTCTACTGATCCAGTTAGAAATATTTATTAGAGAACCATATTTTTTGTTTTAAAAAATTTTATAGTGTTTTTTAATAAATTTTTATAAATTTTTATAAATGTGTTGGTTTCAGGTGTACAGCAGGGTGATTCAGTTTTGTATATATACACATATATATGTTGTTGTTGTTGTTGCTTAGTCACTAAGTCATGTCTGACTCTTTCATGACCGCATGGACTGTAGCCCAGGCTCCTCTGTCCATGGAACTCTCCAGGCAAGAATACTGGAGTGGGTATCCATTCCCTTCTCCAGGGGAGCTTCCTGACCCAGGAATTGAACCCGAGTCCCCTACATTGCAGGTGGATTCTTTACTGTCTGAGCCACCAGGGAAGCCCCTACCTATATATTCTTTTCCATCATAACTTAAAGCATGCACAGTCAGTTGCTTCAGTCATGTTTGACTCCTTGTGACACTATGATCATACCTTTGACTGTAGCCCATCAGGGTCCTCTGTCCAAGGGATTTCTAAGACAAGAATACTGGAGTGGGTTGCTGTGCTCTCCTCCAGGGGACTGTGCCAACCCAGGGATTGGACCCATATCTCTTGCATCTCCTGCAATGGCAGGTGGATTCTTTACCACTAGCGTCACCTGGGAAGCCCTTATAGGTTATTTGTTGTTCTTGATGTTATTTAGTCGCCCATCTGACTCTTTTGAACCCATGAACTGCAGGCCTCACCATCTCCCAAAGTTTGCCCAAGTTCATGTCCATTGCATTGGTGATGCCATCCAGCCATCTCATCCTTTGACTCTCTCTTTTCCTCTGCCCTCAATCTTTCCCAGCATCAGGGATTTTTCTAATGTTTGCATCAGATGCCAAAAATACTGGAGTTTCAGCTTTACCATCAGTCCTTCCAACAAGTATTTAGGGTTGAGTTCTCTTAAGATTGACTGGTTTGATCTCCTGGGTCAAGGGTCTCTTTAGGAGTCTTCTTCAGCACCACAGTTTGAAGGCATCAATTCTTCCACACTCTGCCTTCTTTACGGTCCAGCTCTCACAACCGTATGTGACCACTGGGAAGACAATTGCCTGACTATACGGACCTTTGTCGACAGAGTAATGTCTCTCTCGGCTTTTCAACACACTGTCTAGGTTTGTTATAGCTTTCCTGCCAAGAAGCAAATTTCTTCTGATTTCTTGGCTGCAGTCACCATCTGCAGTGATTACAAGATATTAAATACAGTTCTCTGTGCTATAAAAAAAAAAAGGACTCACAAGGGATCCTTGTGGTGGCGAAAACGTTCTGTATCTTGACTGTGGTGGTGGAGACACTAATATACACATGGTAAAACTGCACAGAACTAAATACACACACACATACAAATAAGTAAACAGTGCTGTTACTGCTAAGTCGCTTCAGTCATGTCCAACTCTGTGCGACCCCATAGACAGCAGCCCATCAGGCTCCCCCGTCTTGGGATTCTCAAGGCAAGAACACTGGAGTGGGTTGCCATTTCCTTCTCCAGGAAATAGCAGTAGGGGAATCTAAACATGACCAGGGGTCTGCATCAATGTCACATCCTGGTTGTGATGCTACACGATGGTTTGCAACCTGTTATTCCAGAGGGAGACTGCACAGAGGGTACCAGGGTCTCTCTTGTGTTATTCTTAAAAGTGCATAGCAATCTACAATGATCTAAAATTAAGTTTTGTTTTTATTTTTTTTAAGTGGTTTGGATCAAGAAGTAGGAGGCCTGGAATCTGGCAGTGGCTGTTCCATCAAGTCCCTGTGTAACCCTGGACAGGTCATTTCTCTCCACTTCTGTGTCAATTTCATTTCCTTATCCAGAAGATGAAGGTTTAAATGTCCCAAAGGTGTCCTTCAGTGCAGACCGTCTGGAGTCATAGCTGGGGTGTCAGCGTGACCCGAGGCCAAATGTGAAAGGCTCCTCAGGTCGATGGGACAGATCTCCAGAGGTGAGCCCTGTCGCTGGGGGTAGAGGTGGTGTCCCAGGGAAGACCTTAGGCACAGAGCCCAGGAGGCCTGACCTGAGAGGTCACTTGCTGCTGCAGGTCCAGCGCCAGGCTGACCTAGGGCCAGTGTGCCATGTTACAACCACACACCTGATCCCCCCGGGGAAGTGGAGAACCCAGCCAGGAGGTGCAGAGTGGACCGTGATGCTGCATCCACATAGCTACATGGGCTGATGATGGGAAAGCACTCGGCTGACTGTGAAACAGCCAGTCCAGTGCGGAGAAATGAAGCCATGCTAGGTGTTTCAAAGAGATGGGATTTAACTCAGGAAAGTTCTTCTGTCGACTTAAAAAAATGCACAAGACTTGCAAGTTAATTTTTATTTGGGGCTAAGTGAGGACTGCAGCCCAGGAGACAGCACCTGAGATAGCTCTAAGAAACTGCTCCCAAGAGACAGGGAGGAAATGTCAGTGCATATCTGATTTTGGTGAAGGGGGAGAACATGCAATCAAGCATGTACTTTGCAAAAGTTTTTGCAAAAGGTTTCTACTAGTCTCATGAAGCTTCTGCTAGTCAGGAGAAACAGTCACCATCATGAAGGATTTAGTGCATTTCTAGATATGGGGCACAGGGATGGTGAAGGACAGGGAGGCCTGGCGTGCTGCAGTTCATGGTGTCGCAAAGAGCCGGACATGACTTAGCGACTGAACAACAACAGGTATGGGGAGACACAAGAACTGGGCTCATAAAATCAGCTCCTGAAAGCATCTAATTATCTGAAGACCTGTCCTGCCAGTTTTTCCCAGAGTACAGAGTGCCTCATTCCTGCTCTCCACCCTGAACTCCTTTCAAGGGGTGTTGAAAATCAGCAGCTGCAGCAGCACATGATTTAATCCTTGTAGAGATGGATGGCAAGTGCCAATTTGTAGTTGACATTACACATGGTTTGAAGGGCTGAAGAGCAAAAAGGGGAATGAGAGGTATCTCAGAGACTATAACTGCAGGAGGCAAGTGCCAGGGGAGCAGAGAGGGAAGGTGGCCACGCCAGGAGGCATTGCTGTGGACCACTGCTCCAGGGGGACCCCCGAGGCCCCTGGAGTCCTGGGCTGCAGCAGTAGCAGCCACACAACCACTACAAGCAGAGGTTAAAGAACAACTCCTCTTTCCTTGCATCACCTTCCAATGTCTGGCCAGATTCTGCCACTAGAAAAGGTAATAAAACAGTAGCAGCCAGCGAGGAGCCTGGGAGATGACGCAGAACAGAGTCAGGGAGGGGAGCAGAGAAGCTTTTCTCTCCGAATACACAGCATCCTGTTTACACATGTGGGCACAGACCTGGAACACAAACACTTGATATGCACTTCACTCTTGATGTATGCTTTCTTTAAATATTCATATTTTTATCTTACTTGACTCCCAGAGTCATTGGTTTCCTCAAAAAAGTATAATAAATTTAAATTATAATTTAATTATTATGATTATATAATCTCATTATTATAATTTTTAAATTATAATAAAAATAATAAATATCAAACATTTATATAATAAGAAATTCCAAGATGCAAAAATAAAAATCCCTTGGAATGTTTATACCTGGGGACTGCCAATGTTAATATTTTGGTGCGGGCGCACCCTTCCTGACTGTATTTGTAAATGTCACAGGCTGATAAGGGGTCTTGGCGTCCCCATAGAGAGACAAGAAATCCAATCACGTAGGTTTCAGCAAAGGGAGGTTCTGCCTCTATTATTCTGTTATCCACTTTGAAGGTAGAAGGTAAGGGAGGACAGTGATCGCAGACCAAACAAATGGGCATCAAGGGAGTCGCTGGGTCCCCTGGGGGTGGGGGAGTGGGCATCAGGGAGCAGCACCAGATTTGTCCGTGGAGCGTCTAAGAGCAAGAACAGGGCTGGCGCTGCTCCTGGAGCAAAATGGGAGAGGAATGGCGGGTGTGCACTGCCCCCGCAGGTGGGCTGCTGGGGCAGTCAGAGGAATGGGCATCTCTGAAGGGCTCGGGAGGCCTTGAGAGGCAAGGTGACCGCCCCAAAGGGAATCCAGGAGTGGAGGACAACCGGCAGTCCAGAGCTGAGTGCAAGCATCAGGGAACCGCAGGTGACTGTTCCCCAGCACAGAAGCACAGGATGGAAGAAGGCAGCCTAGGATGTTACTCCAGCAGGTACAACATCGGAGAGAGACACACGCCCAGGATTCTGTCCTTGACCTCTAATTGTCCCTGGCCCCTAGCCCTGGGCAGAGGAAGAGGGACGGAGCAAAGGGGCAGAAAGACCACCCATCAGTGGGAGACCACCTATTCCCCCCATCCCCGACACACATACCTTCTTCTACTGCTGGTTTCCAAGCCCAGAGCTGTCCAGGGTGGGGAAGGGACTTTTGAATTGAATAAATCACAGTTTTAGTTCCAGACTGGACCAGATTTTTTAAATACCTGGAAACAAAACCATTCCTCGATATCTGGGAGTCAGATGAGGCTATTGCGCTCTTGAAATGAGGCCAGTCTGAATAGAGATAATCTAGAATTATAAAATACATATTGCACTTCATTTTGTTAATTGACATAAAACTGATACGAACAGTATATTAGCTTCAGGTGTACAACATAACCGTTCCATATTCATGTATACTGCAAAGTGGCCACCACAAAAGTGTGGCTCCCATCTGTTGCTGCATGACTGGCCCCTTCACCCTTCTGTCCTCCCCACAGGCCCGGGCTCTCTGATAGCCACCCGTCTGTTTTCTGTAGCTATGAGTTTTTTGTTTTGTTTGTTCATTTGTTCTGTTTTCTTTAGCAACAGACACGTAGATCAACGGAATAGCATAAAGCCCTGACATAAATGCTAAATTTATGGTCAGTTAATTTATAACAAAGGAGTCAAGAATGCAAACCAGGGCAAGGACAGTCTCTTCAATGACTGGTGCTGGGAAAACTGGAGAGCTTTGTGCAAGAGGACCAAGCTGGATCCCTACCCCACACCACACATACGAGGCTAAGGCAAAATGGATGGAAGACCTGAATGTCAAATCAGAAACCGTAAAACCTCTGGCAGAAATCATGGGCAGTAAGCTCCTTGACCTTGCTCCTGGCGGTAGTTTTTTGGATCGGACTCCAAAGGCACTGGAAATGAAAGCAAAAATTCACAGATGGGACTACATCAAACTAAAAAGCTTATGTTCAGCCAAGAAAACCATCAAAAAAATAAAATGTTTAAAAACACTGCATTTCAAAGGCTTAGTATGGGGAAAAAGTGTAAAATATCTCCTATTTTACATTAACTGTTTAAATCATAATATTTTACATATACTGGGTTAAATAAAATACATTGTCATCATTGTTGTTCGATCACTAAGCTGTGTCCGACTCTGCGACCGCATGGACTGCAGCATGCCAGGCTTTCTTGTCCTTCACCATCTCCTGGAGTTTGCTCAAACTCATGTCCATTGAGTCGGTGATGCCATCCAACCATCTTGTCCTCTCATCCCCTTCTCCTCCTGCCCTCAATCTTTCCCAGCATCAGGATCTTTTCCATTGAGTCAGCTCTTCACATCAGGTAGCCCATACGTTATACATTACAATAAAATACTTTATTAAAATTAATTAACTCTACTCATCCCATTTTGCTTTTTCTACTCTGGCTACTAGAATGTTAGAGTTAAACGTGCAGCCATGTGGCTTGCTCGTGTTATCTTTTTGTTGGACAACAAGGCTGTGAGGATAGAAGCTGAGATTTCAACCAGGAGTCAGGAGAAGAAGGACTCTGCATGGTGTTTGAAGGGCAGGGTAAGGAAGAAGGAAATAAAGTAGCTTCTATATCTCCTAGCAAGCCCAGCCCCTCCCATAGACTGACGTTCATGAGCGTTTGTGTGAGGCAATTGAAAAGCAGCTGCATTTTAATTTTTTTAAATATGTCTGTCTATTTATTTGGCTGTGTCAGGTCTTAGTTGCAGTGTGTGGGCTCTAGCTTCCTGACCTGGAATTGAACCCGGGGCCTCTGTGTGGGGTGCACAGAGCCTCAGCCACTGGACTCAGCAGGGAGGTTGCTGCATTTTAATTTTCCTCTGTCCCTTCAGTTCACTCTTCACCCCCAGATTCAAGGGCTTTGCAGGGCACCTGTGATCCGCAGACCCTACATGAGGAAGGTTGTGTTTCTGTCCGCCCTGCTGCTTACTCTGCTTACTAAGGGACCCTGGGAAGCCAGCCTGGCCTCCAGTCCTTCCAGTCCCTCAGTGTGGCCCCTTCCCACCAGAGGCAAGACCACCCCAGGGCCCTCACTCGCTGACACCCCCCACCCCTACCCCCTTAGCCGCCATCCCCCCATATCCCTGCCCCCACACCCCACACCCCACACCACCCATACTTGGGATCCAGCAAGGGAGCAGGCCACCAGCCAGTCCCTCCCTCTCTGGACTTTTCAGGCTCAAATTTGATTCCAGTCCCTGTGTCCCTCAGACTGTGCGGTCACAGGTTAGATTCTTCAAGCAGGCTCCAAGGCCTGAACTTGAAGCAGATTGTCCCCGCTCCCTTCCCCTGGAGATAAGCTCCAGGCCCCCCCGCCAAACTCCTTCTCATTTCCAAATCTCAGCCTTTTACCCTGAGATGTGAGCCCACAGTTAGGGTCTTGTAACTGATTTCCACCACTGCATCACCAAGCTGTAGGACATGCACGCCTGGGGATTCCCACAAGAGCCTCCCTGTCTGTCCGGCCAAAGAGCCCCTAGTGTGACCTAAAGCCATGACATTCCTGCCAAGCTGACCTCCGGGCCCTTTCCAGGTTTCCCCACCAGGTACCCATGACCTCACAGTGCCACGCTCACTCCCGTGAAGTTGGTTCCACTCTGGTCTCTGTTCTTGAACTTTTTAGAACATCTCGCGCAGCTGCGTGTTGCACCCTAACATTCTCCAAGCCCTCGGTCAAGTGCAGAACCCAGCCTCTAGCCACCACTAGGTTGCACTTGGCCCCTCCTGCTAACAACCCAGGAGATGTAGAGACACAGGTTCTGTCCCGGGGCTGGGAAGATCCCCTGGAGGAGGGCATGCAACCCCCTCCAGTATTCTCGTCTGGGAAGGTCCCCTGGAGGGGGGCATGCAACCCCCTCCAGTATTCTCGTCTGGGAAGATCCCCTGGAGGAGGGCATGCAACCCCCTCCAGTATTCTCGTCTGGGAAGATCCCGTGGGTGCAGGGGCCTGGCAGGCTACAGTCCGTGGGGTCACTAAAGAGTTGAACACAACTGAAGTGACTTATCACAGACGCATCTGGATGGGCTCCAGGTAGGAAAGGCTGGCTTAACCCTGTAGCAGCTCAAGAGGTGGAACCACGAGTGTGTCTACTTCACATGTGAGGAGACTGAGGCTTCTGGGGGTGGGGGGGAGGTGGAATGACGACACAGCCTCTGGTGACAGAAGCAGACCTGAACTCACGATATGTGACCCACATCCAGCAGCCCTCCCAGCGCTGGCTGAGGGCCCCTTCCTGAGGTCCCCACAGCTACGACAATATCCAGTCCAGGGACCAGGAGCCGGGACAAACCTCCCCGTAACCAGAGCTGCAGGGCTGAGGGCCCAGCCCGCCCTGAGTCAGTCCCGCCGTGGGCTCATGGGCTCCAGTCCTCCACCCAGACGGAGGATTAAGGGCACCCAGTGACCAGTGGCACAGCCCAGCACACGCTGGCAATGGCCAGTCCTGCGCCAGCTGTGGAGTGTTGGAAACCCAAATCACATTCCAGGGTCTCTCATCCAGCCGTGCACCCTGGAGCCGGTCGCAAGAGGTGTGTGGACACCCTTGTGTGTACATGGTTGGTACCTGTCCAGTCCCCGCACGTCAGAGGCCATGGTGGTGGGGGGGATGCTCTGCAGTGGGAGAGCCAAGACGGCGGGGTCATCGTGACTGTGATGGGAAGCCTAGGATTTGACTCCAGAAGAAATGAGAAGTGACTCAAGCTAGCCCATCCACAGGGAGCCTGAGAAACCTAGTTGACCCCACCCCACTTGCCACACACGAGTGGCCTCTGCAGCAACGGTTGCCTGGTCCCTGGTCCGCGGGTGTGAGCGCCTGCGTGGCCCTGCTGGCAGCCTGCTCTGGTTTGGAGCTGTAAGTAACAAAGAGTCTGCCTTTCATCTATCTGAGGACCTTTGTGCTGGGCACCATCAAAGGGACCTTTAAGTCTCAGAGAACAATTGGTGCTGTGAGCAGGATGGCGTGGCCGTGACCGCTGGCCCTTGGACAGCTCTGTAGGGAGACCGCTCTCGATTTATTTGTTGGTTCTAGTCCACAGTGAGAGGAGAAGGCTTGAGACAGAGCTGGGGCTCCTGGGTCGGGCTTGCTGCTGCTCCGTGACCGCGACTCTCCCCTCGCCCGAGCATCCTCAGCGCGAGAATGTCCACGTGAAGGGTGCTCGCTGGCCAAGCACCAGGACCGCACGTGCTTTCGGGCAGCCCTCTCTAGAGCCACAGGGGACATGTGGCTGATCGAGCAGCACTCTCTGGGTTGGTCGTTCCTCTGTCTCCAGAAGAACCTGCATTTATCCAGAACCTCGTCCTATCTCCAGAGTCATTTGTTTTAAGTAGTCCTTTGGGGCAGGACCCTGATTTCTCTGTTGTTGGTTGGACCCCCCGAGGTAGAGAAACGATCCTCGTCTCACTGTGCATGCTGCTCGGGTGCTTTATGGTTGCATAACTCACTGTGGGACTCACATTAAAGGGCTCAGTTGCAATAGAGCTTTGTTTTGAACACTCTCTTGACCCACTTTTGAGGCCGCGGTTGGAGGCTTGTCATTTCCCTTTCTTGAGCAGCTGATCAAGTCCACACTCCAGCCACTTCCCTTATCAGGTTCTGCTTCATGGCACTTGTATGGCACTTCATGTGCCACTCGTACGGGACAACCAGGGGTAGGCCCTAGGCCCTGGGGTTTATAATGCCAGGTCATTCAGATTAGCCAGTCCGTGGGGAGCCTGTGAAATCTAGTTAGCCCTATCCCACTTGCCACACCCAGGCTGCTCCCCACAGCTCCAGCTGCCTGTTTTTCTACCCCTAGGTGCTGGGTCCCCCAGACTGGCCCTGCCTGGAGGCCTTCTCCCACCTGGAGCTGTAAGTAAGAAAAAATTCTGCTTTTCATCTACCCGAGTGTGTGTGTGTGTGTGCGCATGTGCATCCAAGTGTTGTGTCCACTCTCAAAAGAATCTTTAAGGACTTCCCTGGTGATCCAGTGGCCAAGACTCTGTGCCCTCAATGCAGGGGGCCCAGGTTTGAATCCTAGTCAGGGAACTAGATCCCACATGTCTGCAACTGAGAGTTTGCATGCCACAGCCAAAAATCCTGCATGCCCCAACAAAGACTGAAGCTCCCATATGCCGCAGTTAAGACTCAGCACAGCCAAATAAATAAATACTAAAAAAGAATCTTTAAATCTTGTAAAACACCAGCAGACCAAACCCTTTCTGACTGAGGAAAGGCTGGGAAGCGCTAAGCCTGAGCGGGTGTCACGGAGCTTTCAGGGACCTGGGACCTGACCAAAATCTGGGTCTTGAGCAAAGAAGAAGGCATGTGGGGGTGAATGTGGGTAGGCTGCCTCCAGGGGCAGCCCAAAAGGACAAAGGAAGTTGCTGCCCACTCGAAACTATTCCCCTGCTTGTCCTGGGTCAGAACCACCAGAGAGACACCATGACAGCCAGGAAGACGGATCATTCATTCACTCCCTCACTTATCCACACGCTTGGTCATTCACACATTGACTCACTACTTGTTCATCAAACATGTACACTGCAGGCCATAAGGATAGAAAGATGATTAAGATTGCTCCTTCCTTGAAAAGCTCCTAGACCTGTTCCACGGGTAATAAATAATTACTGTGGGAGACATAAGGTGCCAGGAGAGCCCTGGGAAGAAGCCGGCCTTAGAGTGCAGGAAGGAGAGGTGGTGGGGCCACACAGGTGTGTACCTGGAGTCGAGATGCACCAACGAGAGAAGAAGCGGAAGGTGAATGCACAGACACAGACAGGGCAGGGAAGTTTCTCGCCACCTGTGAGCATCACATCAGACATCACTTCAAGGGAAAAATGAGAGCCTGTGGATGGATTTCTGGCTGATCTCCAAGGATGAGGAAATGTACATCAACAGAGAAAATGAGGATGCCCATGGGAGATTTTAGAAAGTAGGGTAGCCTCATGTAGGCAGCGCACATCATAACCCAGACTTCAGATGTTTCAGATAGTGGCACTTCCGGATCCTGTTCAGAGGCCCAAGGTTTCCAACCCAGGGCGTGGCTGCAAGCACTTGCTCTAAGGCAGCTCCAGCATTGATTGCGTTAACTGCAGACTAATTCGCGCGTGTGTGCGTGTGTGTGTGTGTGTGTGTGTGTGTGTGTTAATCACTCAGTCATGTCCAACTCTTTGCAACCCCATGGACTGTAGCCCATCAGGCTCCTCCATCCATGGGATTCTCCAGGCAAGAATACTAGAGTGGGCTGCCATTCCCTGCTTCAGGGGATCTTCCCAACCTAAGGACTGAACCCAGTTTTCCTGCTTTGCAGCCAGATCCTTTACCATCTGAGTCACTGGGGAAGCCCAGTTCTTGTGTGTAGAAACGTGAACGACCAGTGATGCTTTGTGAATTAGGCTGGCTTTTCAAAGGATCTCACCATGCTACCTGCTGAGATTCCTTTACTCACTCAGCAACTATTACTGAGGACCCTCTCCGTGCCAGCGGTGTTGCAGGCTTGGAGAACAAGGCAGGTGTTCCAGAGGGCAAATGTTCATTAAACAAGTAATTAGTAATGCATGCATGCTAAGTCGCTTCAGTCGTGTCCAACTCTTTTTGACCCCATGGACTGTAGCCCACCAGGCTTCTCTGTCCATGATATTATCCCAGCATCTCCTGCAGCTCCTGCTTTGACAGGTGGATTATTTGAGCCACTGAGGAAGCCCTGTAAATAGTAATCATATTCATTAAACCAGTAATTTTATTTTTGAAAGATTTTTTTCATGTGTACCATTTTTTTAAAGTCTTTATTGAATTTATTACAATATTGCTCCTGTTTCATGCTTTTTTTTTTTTTGGCCCCTTGGCATGTGGGATCTTAACTCTCTGACCAGGGAGCGAACCTACAGCCCCTGCATTGGAAGGTGAAGTCTTAACAACTGGACAGCCAGGGAAGAAGTGGCTGATTTTCAACTGAAGAAAGTGCCATAAGAAATGATGTGGGGAAAAAATAAGTGAAGTGGGGAGGCGGGTTTGTCAGGGAAGGTCTCTGAGAGATCAGGTGCCTGAGTCCCCCAGGAAAAAGTGATCAGGTGGGGAGAACACACAGGCCCGGACGTGGGAACATACTTCCTCTGCTCAAGGAGTGGAAAGAAGGGTGGTGAGACCCTGAGATGAGGGTGGGGTGGGCAGGGCAGCTGGGCGGCGCTGGGGAGGAGAGCCCACCAGAAGGCTGTAAGCGCAGGCTTGATGTGCCCTGAGCATGGCTGGAGAAAATCACCTCCAGACCTGCATGGAGGCCGAATCGTGGCAGTGGCAATGGAGTCCTCGGGCTCGGACCAGGGCGGTGGGGGAGAGGGAGCAAAAGGACCGAAGGCGGAACCTTTTGGAGTCTCCATGGGTCGTGGTGTCAGGATGATGAGCGGGAAGTCAAGCTGCCCAGGGGATGTCCACAGACCCGGCATTCCACCAGGAGAGCAGTGCCTTCTGGCTTCAGTCTCACTTCTGCTTTCTAGGGCTCTACATGCCCTCCACCCATTTATGCACTGGTCCTGCCCTGCCTCCATGCCCCACCCAAAGCTGAGGGTTCTACAGTTTGTTCAAGGGCCGAGCTCTCTTCTCTGCATTGTTAGCTCTGTCCATCAGGCCACAGCTGATAAAAACAAATCCAAATTGCTACTTTTCCCTAGCGGATGCCAGAGAAGGCAATGGCACCCCACTCCAGTACTCTTGCCTGGAAAATCCCATGGATGGAGGTGCCTAGAAGGCTGCAGTCCATGGGGTTGCTGAGGGTCAGACATGACTGAGTGACTTCACTTTCACTTTTCACCTTCATGCATTGGAGAAGGAAATGGCCTCCCACTCCAGTGTTCTTGCCTGGAGAACCCCAGGGACGGGGCATCCTGGTGGGCTGCCGTCTATGGGGTCACACAGAGTCGGACACAACTGAGCGACTTCACTTTCACTTTCACTCTCATGCATTGGAGAAGGAAATGGCGATCCACTCCAGTGTTCTTGCCTGGAGAATCCCAGGGACGGGGAGCCGGGTGGGCCGCCGTCTGTGGGGTCACACAGAGTCGGACATGACTGAAGCACTCAGCAGCAGCAGCAGTGGATGCGCTGGCAGACAGAATCCAGAGCCAGGAGCCAAGATTACATACAACTTCCCTTCTGGCCCCAGCCTGGGGGCTTTTGAACCAAGAGTTGTGAAGTTTTTAGTGGCCAGTCACCAGACCGCCTCCTGCTTTCCAATGCAGGGAGAAGTTGGTGGCCACAAAGACCACAACACAGTGGAAATGATGCATCGGCACAGGAGCAAAGCAATCAATGGGAGAAAGCAGTTCATTACTCCACATTCACTCACTCAGGACGCTCAGTCGTGTCCGACTCTGTGCGACCCCATGGACCACAGCCCACCAGGCTCCTCTGTTCATGGAAGTTTCCAGGCAAGAATACTTGAGTGGGTTGCCGTTTCCTCCTCTAGGGGATCTTCCTGACCCAGGGATTGAACCCATGTCTCTTAAATCCCTGGCACTGGCAGGCAGATTCTTTATCGCTAGTGCCACCTAACTTACTCTAGTGTGTGTGTGTTAGTCTCTCAGTCGTGTCCAAGTCTTTGCAACCCCATGGACTGTAGCCCGCCAGGCTCCTCTGTCCATGGATTCTCCAGGCAACAATACTGGAATGAGTCACCATTTCCTTCTCCAAGGGGATCTTCCTGACTCAGGGATTGAACCTGGGTTTCCCACATTGCAGGCAGAATGTTTACTGTCTGAGCCACCAGGGAAGCCCCAAATAACTCTGCTGCTGCTGCTGCTGCTAAGTCACTTCAGTCGTGTCCGACTCTGTGTGACCCCATAGACAGCAGCCCACCAGGCTCCCCCGTCCCTGGGATTCTCCAGGCAAGAACACTGGAGTGGGTTGCCATTTCCTTCTCCAATGCATGAAAGTGAGAACTGAAAGTGAAGTCACTCAGTCATGTCCGACTCTTAGTGACCCCATGGACTGTAGCCCACCAGGCTCCTCCGTCCATGGGATTTTCCAGGCAAGAGTACTGGAGTGGGGTGCCATTGCCTTCTCCACCAAATTACTCTAATGCTGTATTAATTAACACAAGTATAGTAGCACTTGAAACCCATGAAAAAAAATGGGGTGAATGGGGTGACATGTGTGATGTGGTGACCTTACTCCAGGGCTTCCCCAGTGGCTCAGTAGTTAAAAAAAACCCCACCTGTCAATGCAGGAGACAAAAGAGACCTGCGTTCGATCCCTGGGTCAGGAAGATCCCCTGGAGAAGGGAACGGCTACCCACTCCAGTATTCTTGCCTGGAGACTCCTATGGACAGAGAAGTCTGTCTCAAAGAGATGGACACGACTGAGCAACTAACACACACATGGTTAGAAAAGTGTTTCCTTTTAAGTTGTTTAAATAAACCATTCTTTTTATTTTATGGATTAGTTCAAATGAAACTCAAAAGGTTCAGAAGGGTGAATGGAGAAAAATAAGTTTCTTTTCACGTCTCTCCCTCAACCACCCAGCTGACCTCGCAGGAGGCAACCATCACTACCAGGGCCTGTGCACACGTCCCAGACATCACAGCCACCTAAAAGCAGGTGCGAGACCAGTGGGGACAGGCCAAACAACACACTGCGTGTGGCTGGGACAGCGACCCATCGTACGGAAAGAGGAAATTGGCTCTCTACCTTCACCATGCATACACGTCACTTCTACATGGATTAAAATCCTGAGTGAAAAAAGGAAAAACCATAATCAGTATAGGGATGAGTTTCTTGAAACACAGAAAACATGAACCATGAGGGAGAAGGCTGAGAAAGTCTATCTACTTCATTAAAAACAAACAAATTGGGCTTTCCGGGTGGTGCAGTGCATGAGACGCTGCCTGCCGATGCAGGGGACATAGGTTCGATCCCTCGTCCAGGAGGAGTCCGCAGCCCGCGGAGCAACTATTGAAGCTGAGCTCTAGAGCCCGGGCACCACAACTACTGAACTGCATGTGCCTAGAGCCTGGGTTCTGCCGCAAGAGAAGCCCAAGCACCGCACAACGAAGAGGAACCCCCACTCGCCGCAAACAGAGAAAGCCGGCGAGCAGCAACGAAGTCTCAGTACAGCCAGAAATAAATAAAAGCTTCTGTTAGTCAAAAGGCAAGTCCTAGTCTGCGGAAAAACATTCCAAAGGATAAAACTGACCCAGCACTAATACTTGAAAATACAAAAAAACAAAAACAAAAACCACCTACAAATACCTTCTCAGACCTACTAGTTTGGCAAAATTTAAAGAGTTTGAGAATGCTAGGTCTTGAAGACAGGAAGTTACAGGATTGGTACTCTGGAGAATAGCCACATCAACAAAACAAAGAGGGAGAAAACCATATGATCATCCCAACTGATGCAGAAAAAGTATTTGACAAAATCCAACAACCTCCATGGGAAGAACACTTGACAGATTAGGAATGAAGGGAAACTATGGCAACATGATAAAAGCACGTGTGACAGATCCATGATGAACATCATACTCAGTGTGAGATGCTAAAGGTGCATCCTCTAAGACCAGGAACAAGGTGAGGTGCCCACTTGCACCACTTCTCTTCAACATAGTACTGGCAGTTCTAGCAAGATCATTAGGCAAGAGGTAGAAACAAAAAGCATTCAAACTGCACAGGAGGAAGTAAAATTGTCTCTGTTTGTAGACAGTCTGATCTTACATGTAGAAAACCCTAAATATCCCACAAAAAAAAAAAAGCCACCAGAAAACTATTAAAACTAATATAGAATGTAAAATGGTTCAAAGTGAAAGTGAAGTCACTCAGTCATGTCGGACTCTTTGCGACCCCATGAACAGTATAGCCTATCAAGCTCTTCTGTCCATGGGATTTTCCAGGCAAGAGTGCTGGAGTGGATTGCCATTTCCTTCTCCAGGGGGTCTTCCTATTTTACAAGAAAAACAGTATAGTGGATTCCTCAAACAGAATGAAAATGACCACATGACCCAGCAATTCCACTTCTAGGTATACATCAGAATTGAAAGCAGGGTCTTGGGAAGATAAGTGTACACTCCTGTTCATAGCAGCATTCTTCACAGACACTAGATGAGGAAGCAACCCAAGTGTTCATTTAAGGATAAACAAAATGTGCTACACATTAACACATACAGTGGAATAAATATTATTCAGCCTTTAAAAAGGAAGGAAATTCTGACACAAGCTACAACATGGATGAGCCTTAAGGACAATATGCTAAGTGAAATAAGCCAGTCACGAAAAGACAAAATGCTGTATAATTTGAGTTATATGATTTGAGGCATTTAGAGTAGTCAACTTCATAAAAAGAGTAAGTCTGATGGTGACTGCCAGGGGCTGGGGATAAGAGGGGTGGGAAGTTATTGCTCAGCAGGTTAAGGAACAGCAGTTTGTGAATGGACTTAGTACCACTGAACTGCACACTCGAAAAATGGTTAAGATGGCAAATTTTATGTGAAGTGTATTTTACCACAATTTTTAAAATTGTTTTCTAAGTAGCAGTTTTGTTGGGCGATTAATGATAGAACGTATGTAGAATAGTGAGCCCAGGAAATTAGCTGAGCTGATCCCTCCTGGTTCGCACAACTAGGGCCGTGCACACCCACGCTGTGTCACCAACTGTGTGAGCTACCATAGATCTCTGGCGAGAGACAGAGAGACGGTGACTGGGCGGGGCCTGGGCTGGTTAGGAGGAGGGGCCTGGGGGCAGGGAGGGGCTCCTGCAGATGGCGGGGCGGCGGGGGGGGGGGGTGCGGCGGGGGGGGGGCGGGGGGGGGCGGGGGGGGGCGGGGGGGGGGGCGGCGGGGGCGGGAGGCGGCGGGGGCGCGGGGGGGGGAGGCGGGGGGGGGCAGGAAAAGAGTGAGGAGAACGCGGGGGTGGGGAGCCCAGGGGTTAGGAGAGGGGAGGGTGGTCACGCCCTCACCACCTCCATGGGCCAGGACTCAGACACTAGCTGGATGCAGGTGTGTGCAGGGGGAGAGAACCCAGACCCTCTGAGCTGGACCCGAGGCCTGAGCTTTTCATGGCGGAGAAATAGAACCTTCTGGGCTGAAGGCAGCTGCTCAGAACCCCAGTGACCAAGGCTGACCCCAGACTGAGCCCGAAGGGGCTGCTGCCTCTGTACATACTTCTGAGCTGGCTGGGTCTCACTCACTTCACAGTCCCAGGAGGCCACCAAGGGTGGAACGTCCACAGCAGGCTGGCTGGGTGACTGTGGTGGGGAGAGGGAAGGGAGGATCTGCCCACTGCAGCCTTGGGGGCGGGGGAGAGCGCCTGGTTCACATCCTGATGAGACGCCAGCTGACAGCACAGTGGGCATCACGGGGTGAGCTGCGGGGGAAGCACGTCCATCAAGGGTGGGTTTCTCCTGGGCTGAGAAATTTTGTTTGCTCATGAAAATTCTAGTTTCTTTTTGAACCTGTTTCCTTCCCTGGGGTTGCAAGGCCAGGAGGACCCCTTTTAGGAACACAAAGTTAGGCGGTGGTGACGCCCACGGATCACCCTTTGGTTTAGGTCTCGGGGTCGGTGTGGATGGACTTCCATAGCTTTGGCATCTTCTGAGTTACAGGAATTCACAGCTGGCGTCTCCCAAGCGATGAGTACAGAAACCCCCACTTGCAGAAAGAGGAAGGGACAAAAACAGCCTCAGGCACCGGAGGTGACAGCCAGGAACAGGGGTGGGGCTGCAGGTATGTGAGTAACAGCCAGAATGTTCTCTAATGGAATCTGGGTCCAGTAAGGGAGAGGACGTCTCCGCTGAGAATGAAGGTGTGTGAGAGGGCACACGGTGACAGTGACGCATCCCAGGGGACTCTGGTGAGCGCTGGTTCATTCGGGCTTCCAAGTCCCGAAGGTGACCACGTGGCAGGCACCACAAAGGGCACACGACACCCATTATCTCATTTAATTCACAAATATCCCTGTGGGAGGGGATTACTCTCATTCTATAGACAAGCAAATCAAGACCCAGAAATCAAGTCATTCATCTGAAGTTGCTCAGTGAGTAAACAGAAGAGATTTTCAACCCAGATATACCAAACTCACTCTCAACAAGCTGAGGGTTCTCCAAGGTGTCTGGTTAGATGCCTGTTGTATATTCAAGGTGGGACTAGAGAGAGGGCCATAACTGTGATAAAATTAGGGGTGCAACCCTGAGGCACTATGTGGCTGTTTTTCCTTTTTTTTTTTTTTTTTACTGTGGTGGGTCTTCTTTGCCTCACGCGGGCTTTCTCTAGCTGTGGTGAGCGGGGCTACCCTTTGTTGCAGTGCACGGGTTTCTCACTGAGGTGCCTTCTCTTGTTGCAGAACATGGGCTCTAGGCACGCAGGCTTCAGTAGCTGCAGCATGCAGGCTCAGCAGTTGTGACCCAAGGGTTTTAGAGCACGGCCTCAGTAGCTCTGGTGCACCTGCTTAGTTGCTCCAAGGCATGTGGGATCTTTTCAGAGCAGGGATTGAACCGGTGTCCCTTGAATTGCAAGATGGATTCTTAATCACTGGACTACCAGTGGAGCCTGTATGTGGCTGTTTTTGTGGAAGATGCTCTGCAGAAGAGAAAGCCAGGGGCCACAGTTCAGAACAACCAGGTTCCTGGATGGTAATGTGAATGATCAGGTCCTTTTTGCAGGAAGGAAACCCAGGACAAGGGGACTGCGACACCAGCCCAGGCAAGCAGAGAGCAGAGCTGTTCATCAGCGGGGACCCCATGGCTCCCTGCCCACGGCCTCAGAGGCGCAGCTGTCCCTGCATAGCCACACTTCCAGCCTGCCTGCTAGACGGCGGGACCATGTGAGGGCAGAGAGAAAGAAGATGGCGTTTCCAAAAGTGGGGAGCTCTGAGGTTCATGGTCTCCTACCCCCAGCTGGTTGGGCTGCAGGCACCAGCTCCTGGTGGGGCAGAATGCAGAGCCTCCCCAGGTCAGCAGGCTGGAGCCAAGATGCTTTCCTGAATGGGATTTCCAACGACAAGCTCTCTGTTCCTTGTCCGTGCATGCATGCTCAGTCATGTCCGACTCTGCGACACCATGGACTGTAGTCCGCCAGGCTCCTCTGTCCATGTGATTCTCCAAGCAAGAATACTTGAGTGGGCTGGCATTTCCTCCTCCAGGGGATCTTCCCAACCTAGGGATGGAACCCAGGTCTCCTGCACTGCAGGCGGGTTCTTTACCACTGTGCCACTTTGGAAGTCCCCTGTTTCATGTCCACTATTCATGAAAAACTGACATCTCTCTCCTCCCCTCAGCCTCCCCATTCCCTTACCCATCAATCTTGCCCCCAGAGGGATCCACTGTGAAAAGTGTGGCTTCTGTCCTACGAGGGAATCATTTATCTACATATTTACAAATTGATATTTTCTTAAAAGAAGATTGCGTGCAGTGTACTGGCCGGCAGCCTGCCCATTTCATCTCTGAATGGTGGGCTTTCCTGGCTGCTCAGTCTGCACGTGGATGCCTAGTGTCCTTCTCTGGCACAGATGGCATGGCATCCCACAGTGCAGACACAGCCCTTGTGGGCCCGGGTGCTGAGTGGATATAGTCACAGGCCTTCTTAAGAATGGGTTTCGCACAGAGTTGCTCCTTCCCATCAACTAACCAGAGGTGGGGACAGGGGAGCTGGGGAGGTGACATCTTGCCCCAGAGGATCTGGTAATCCCAGGACTCTGGTCCCTCTGATGTTTAAGGGATTTATAGGAGATGACGGACCCAAGGGGTGATGTGGCTAGGGGATTGACAGTTGGGAAATGGATGAGGTCTAGAAAGTCTTTTGTCTAGGAGGGGTGGGCCTGTGAGGCTACAGGGTCTGAAACACCTCCCATGGTGCAATGGTAGCTCCACATAGTCAGGCCTGCTGCCCTCAAAGAGCTGAGCTGCAGCCTCCTTCTAGGGGCTGAGGTGCTATCCACTCCGGGCAGCCAGGCTGTGTCCTGCAAACCTCTGGGTGCAGCTCTCTGGAGCCTCCGTCTCGATCACCCAGGTGAAGCACTGGCAGCTCCCCTCCCTTCCTTACAAGAGCTCTGCTCTTCTGAGTCATGGACCAAGCAGTGGGGCAGCCAAGAGCCTTTCCTTTCTTTTTTTTAAGCCCCAGAGCTGCAAAAACTGGTCTGTTTATAGTGATAGAAATCAACTTACCCAAAGGACATGCTTCCTGGCAAGTCCAGGAGACCAGTGGGACACAGCCACCGTGGAGCCTGAAGGGTCCTGGGTTCCCCAGAAGCCCGCTGGCATGCGTAATGTCGCCCTCCTTTCTCACTGCCTTCCCTTCCCCACCCTCCCTCCCTGTCCTTGAACAAGCCGTCACCACTCCTCCCATGCTGCAAGCACTTCGTTAAATACTAGGTATTGAGAGGTGAGGGTCATAGGCTTCCACATTGGAGAAGGAAATGGCAACCCACTCCAGTGTTCTTGCCTGGAGAATCCCAGGGACGGGGGAGCCTGGTGGGCTGCCGTCTATGGGGTCGCACAGAGTCGGACACGACTGAAGCGACTTAGCAGCAGCAGCAGCAGCAGCAGCAGCAGTGGTAAAGAATCTGCCTGCTAATGCAGGAGATGTGGGTTTGATCCCTGGGTAGGGAAGATGCCCTGGAGGAGGAAATGGCAACCCACTCCAGTACTCTTGCCTGGGAAACCCCATGGACAGAGGGGCATGGTGGGCTCCAGTCCAAGGGGTCACAAAGAGCTGGACATGACTTAACAACTAAACAACAAAACCAAGGGCTGAATAAACAAGTTCCTGCTACTCTTCAAAAGGACATGCCATTCTTCTGCACTGAGTTTCATAATCTGCTTGGCTGAAGTTTTACGGTTTTATTATGTTTTCTGATTTTATGCTGTCCCAGATCTCCAGGGTCCCTATGCCAATGCATAGAACTACGGGCTGGTCCCTGGACCCCTGTTTTTGTCCCAAGCTCTTGGCACTGACCATGCCTTCCAAGGACTAAAGAGACATGGGCACCTGCTGGACTCCCCTCTCTTCCCTGGAGAACTCACACTGGCCTTGGCAAAGGCCCTCATGGCTGCCACACGGGATGCTCCCAGGGACAGTGGGCCCCCCCTCCACCTCTCAGGCTCTCGCATCCCTCCCTCCTCAGCCTGGTCACCTGTGCTCAGACATAGTGGGCGTGGCGCTTGGAGGGTGTGTTTGAGACTGACTGAATGAACAGGTCACCAGGTGGAAACTGAAGCTCAGCGAGTTTCTGCCTCTGAGTTTCAGGTCTGCCTCTTCACGAGTCCTAAAAGGTGATGTGCGGGACTTCGCTGGTGGTCCAGTGGCCAAGACTCGGCCTCCCAAGTCAGCAGGCCAGGGTTCAACCTCTGGCCAGGGAACTAGATCCCACAGGCCACAATTGAAAGAATCCGCACACCAAAATGAAGCCTGAAGATCCTGTGTGCCGCAACTAAGACCTGAACAGCTAAATCGATCAATCAGTATCTTACAAAATAAAACTAAAAATAATGTACAGAGTGAAAACAGTTGCCTTGGTTTGGAAGAGATGGGTGGGGGCATCAGTACAACTTTCCTTACTAATATACATTAGTAAGTGTATTTTTCCCAAGAGAAAACAAATGCAGAGAACAGACAGCAAAAGAGGGCCCACCAGCACAGTAGGTGGGAGGCAAAAGGCTTCCCAGTTGAGTGGTTTCTCTGGGAGTGGGTGACTGGTCCTCCAGAAGAGGTCAGTTTCCACAGGGAGGCCTTAGGAGGAAGCCCAGGTAGAAGTGTGAGTCTGAGAGCAAAATACCTGCGATCAAGGCTGTTCCAGGATGCACCTGCAAAATTCTAATGTTTACTCAATTCTTCACAGTCTGAAATGCATGCTGTGTGGCAAAGGCTATTTGAGTGAAACCTGGAAGAGACAAGCTTAACAGGAAGCAGCCGGTCTGCCCCAACCTGCTTGGAGGGTGAGTCGGCCTCTGGGGGCCCCTGGCCCAGCCCTCCCTGTGCACCGAGTGCTTCCTGATATTTTGGGTGACTTAGGCCAGATTCCGGCACAACTCGAGGGGCAGAGGGTGAGCTCTTCTGCAGAGGTGAGGGTCCTGCTGCTCTCCAGGGTGGAGAGATTGAGTCGGATTAGTCTCAGGGCTGGGTTTCCCAGGTCATGTTAGCAGTAAATAACCCGATTGCCAATGCAAGAGACATAAGAAACATGGGTTTGATCCCTGGTTCGGGAAAATCCCTGGAGGAGGGCATGGCAATTCAATCTAGTATTCTTGCCTGGAGAATCCCATGGACAAACGAACCTGGGAGGCTACAGTCCACGGGGTTGCAGAGAGTCGGACACGACTGAAGCGACTTAGCACGAGCATGCAGCAGTCTCAGGGTTGAACAGGAGAGAAATGACTCAGCTTGAGGTGTGCTTTATGTTCTTTAAATTTTGCTTCTTTCCACCTGAGCCCAGCCTGCCCTTGGCCTTTCCAGCTCTGCCCCAGGAGCCACTTTGCTCCCCACAGAGATCAGACCCTTTCCGGCCTCCAGGACCCATGTATGCCTCTCGCTTGGCCTGGCACACCCGTTTCCCCCTTCCTGCTCAGGCTCTCCTCAGACTCCCTTGTCTTCTTTTGCCAGAACCCATCTGTGCTGTTTCCTTCTGCCCTGGATGCCACAGGTCTCCCCACTGCTCCCCCAGCAGAGTGGCTCTGACCCCCTCAGGGATTCCCATATCTATCCTGCAACCTCACAGCATGAGGAGCAGGGCCTGACCAAACTCCAGGGCCGGGTGCCTGCTGCTCCTCTGTAGGGAAGGCTGCCTTCTCCCTCCAGGTAACCACTGCTCCCCCTTCAATGGTCCCTTCCTCCACAAGCTCCCTGGACCCCGAGCCCAAGCCAGGCTGGGCTGCTGGGTGCTCTTGAGTCTGCCTGCACTCCCTCCCAGCACCAAACCCTTTACACATTTATCATGCAGTGTTTGATTGACCTCTCTCTCCTGTGCTCTAGGGCGAGCTTCAGAAAGGCAGGGATCCACACCCTTGCCAACATTTGTTGTGTTCTTTTCAGTGATAGCCATTCTGGAAGGTATGAGGTGAGACCTCACCATGGTTTTGATTTGCATTTCCCTGATTATGTTGAGCATCTTTTCATGCGCCTGTTGGCCATTTCCTCTTTGAAAAAATGTATATTCAATTCTTCAACCCATTTTTAAATTGGGGTATTTTTTTATGTTGAGTTATAGGAGCTGTTTAGATAAGTTGGATATTAACTCCTTTTATCATCTGCAAACATTTTTCTCATTGAGTGGTTTGCCTTTTCATTTGTCATGGTTGCCATGCCTTTCATGGTTGTCTTTGCTGGGCAAAAGCTTTCAAGTTTAATTAGGTCCCATTTGTTTATTTTTGCTATTATTTCCTTTGCTTTAGGAGACAGATCCAAAAAATTACTGCTACAATTTCTTTCAAAGAATGTTCTGCCTATGTTTTCCTCTAGGAGTTTTATGGTTTCTTGGCTTACATTTAGGTCTTTGATCCCTTTTGAGTTTTGTATGTGGTATAGTAGAATGTACTAACTTCATTCTTGTATATGTGGCTGTCCAGTTTTCCTAGTACCACTTACTGAAGAGACTGTCTTTTCTCCATTGTATATTCTTGCTCCCTTCATCCCAGATTAATTGACCGTAAGTGCATGGGTTTGTTTCTGGGCTCTCTAGTCTGTTCCATTGATCTGTGTGCCTGTTTTTGTGCCAGCACCATACTATTTTAATGACTAGCTTTGTAGTATAGTCTGAAGTCAGGATGAGTGATTCCTCCAGTTCTGTTCTTTCTCAAGATTATTTTGGTTATTCAGGGTCTTTTGTGTTTTAGTACACATTTCAAAATTATTTGCTCTAGTTCTGCAAAAAATGTCATTAGTATTTTGATAGGAGTTGTATTGAATCTTTAACAATATTAATACTTCCAATTCATGTTGGCAAGGATGTGAAGAAAAGAGAACCCCCGTACACTGTTGGTGGGAATGTAAATTGATGATGCAGCCACTTTGGAAAATAGTATGGAGGTTTTCAATATACTAAAATTGGAACTGTCATCTGACCCAGCAATTGCACATCTGGGTATATGTCCGAGAAAACCAAACCACTCCTCTGCAAAGGTACATGCACCCCGATGTTCATAGCAGCATTATTTTCAATCACCAAGGTATAGAAGCAACCCAACTGTCCATCAACAGATGAATGGATAAAGAAGATGTGAGATACACACACACACACACACATACGCAATGGAATACTACTAAATCATAAAAAAGAAAAACCTTTTGCCGTTTGTAGTAACATGGATGGACTCGGAGGACATCAGACTAAATGAAATGTCAGAGAAAGGCAAATGCTGTGTGATATTCATATATGAAATCTAAAACTATACAACAAACTAGCTAATATAATAAAAAGAGAAGCAGACTCACAGATACAGTTTTCGAGTGTGTGGGTTTTATGCAAGGGACACAGAGGCAGTGGGGACTGTCAGCCGTCGCCAGTCAAGAGGCCCAATTGCTCTCCTGGGCATGTTCCTTCTCCACTCTGAGCCTGGAGGTGGGGTGACACCCGCTGGAAAGGCTCCTTGAGATTAAATGAGGTCACGTGGGCAAAGAGCCTAGGCGGTGCTGGGCAGTGCCCAGCAGTGCCCTCAGCAGTGCTGGCTCCCTCCAAGGTCCAAGATTCAAGGCAGGTGTGATTGCCCTTAATCCATCGCCCAGCAGTTCCAGCGCCGAGTGGTGCGGATCGGGGTGGTGCAGAGTTCCAGGCTCCAGGCTCTGAGGGCACAGGGAGAAGGCATGGGTGACCGTACCTGGTCTCAGCAGTCCCTGCAAGGCAGGGAACTAGTCCCACGGTGAACTTGGATGCATATTAACGCACCCGGCAGAAAGATAAAAGAGCCCCAACTTAAGAACAGTTTGCGTTATGCTGATCCAAGAGATGCCACGGTGCCTGCGGAGTTTAGGGAGCCAACTGTTGATGGTGATCATTCTTAACAAATGCTGATCACCTGCAAAGAGTGTAAAGCGCCTCACCGAATGGCTTTATTCGGCTTCCGATGGAAGGTAGCGCCCAGACGTGGGGCTCAGGAGTCAAACCCCAGTCTCAACCTTGGAGTGTTTCAGAGCTGCGCCTATGACGCTGGGCAGGGCCCTTGGGGCGCGCCCCACGGTTTCGGGCGGGGACCGGGCGGCGGCGGCGGCCGGGGCTCCTCCCTCTTCGGCCAGGGCGCCCCCGCTCTTAACCCGCGCGCGGGGGCGCCCGGGCCACTGGGCTCCGCCGAGCAAGAGAGCGGTCAGCGCAGAGTCAGAGCTGCGCTCGTCCCGTCCGGTTCCGAGGTCGTCGCCAGCCCGCCAGCATGGCCCCCTCAGCGGCGTCGGGCGTCAGCAGCCTGCCTAGCGGTTTCGCTGTCTTCACCACCTTTCCGGACCTGCTCTTCATCTTTGAATTTGTGAGTGGCTGGCGCGCCTGGCGCCGGCGCCGGCGCCGGGAAAGGCAGGTCGGGATGGGTCATGGAGCGCGCTCTCCTTTGCCGCAAGCCGCGAGGGTCCCTGAGCCTCTGGTAGCCGCAGGAGGAAAGGCTCTCCCCAACCCCCACCCCGCGATGCTACTTTGGCCCCTTCTAGCCCACGATAAACCGTCTCCGAGATTTGGGTGGAAAAACCAAACTCGCAACACGGATCAAATGTCGTAAGCTGGCCCGGGTCCATTGGGAGCGCACCGGGTCCAAAGCTGCGCTCCCAACCTGCTTCCCATGGGCTTACTGGCGATCGGCGTCCCTGTAGATGCACCCGGCTCTCCCCAGGGTTGGGATTTTGTTTTAAAATTTAAAAATCAGCAAAAGACACCTGCATATTACCAAGCGAAGGGTGGAGATGGGGTTAATGTCATAGGAGGAGCCGAATCTGGGTTATTTTCCCTTGAACGTTTCTGGTGAGTGAAGGAATTGGCCACCACTTTGATCTGGAAATAACACAACAGGTTGTGACTGCTCTGCCACAGTTATTGTGCTCATTGTGGAGGCTGGGGGAAGGAAGAGGGACCTGAAAGCTGGGCCAGGACTTGGCTGACCTTGAGCATCCAAGGACTTCTGCACCTGCTGTTGGTCCCTCCTTACACTGGCGCCCCAACCAGAGGCTGTGGGAAAGCGCTTCCTCCTCAGGGCTCCTGGAAAGTGCTCTCTGTGGGGACGCTTCAAACCATCCTCAGCCTAAACTCCCCAGGGTCCCAGGCCCTCACCTGGGAAGGGGCGGGCTGTATTTCTTTCCTGGGTGTGGTTCCATGAGCCAGGAGACTCCTGTCCCTGCATCCCCACCGCAGTAGTGGCTGCCTTGAGAGTCAGCTGGTAAAGAAAACATCCAACCTGTTCAAAAATGGACCTCAGCTTCTTACCTCCTGCTCGGTTGGGGAAGGCATGAACACCAAACCCAGCAGGTTCTGTTGCCCATGCAGGGTAGAGAGGGAGCACCCATGGGGGAGAGGGCTGAAGGGGTCAAGGTTGCCTGGTGGCACCATATCACTGAAATTGAGCCCGAACCTGCGTGTATACAGAGTAACTTTAAATCCTGGTGCTAGCCAGAATGCAGGAAGGGACTAGAAGCTCTAGACACCTCTAAGCTCAGCCACACCATTTATAGGTGGGGACACTCAGTCCCAAAGTGGAAGGGGTTTGCATTCACTGGAAAATTCCTTCCCCAAACGGCTCGTCTCTGTGCTTCTATTCAGCACTTAGCCTGAAAATGAGCATGTATAGTAAGCAATAGGTCGTTCCTTCAGAGGCTACTGTATTTACAGCGACAGAATTTGGTGATTGTAAGTGATGAAGGCTAAAGGTGAGGTGTGTGATGGGGCAGAAAGATTTTTAAGCCACAGAAGGACTTGCTAGTATCTCTTGAGTTGCCCTAATGAGTTGTTTACTCTGCCTTTGTAGCTGTTTGGGGAGCATTATAACACGAAGCATCAGAAAATGCGTTGAGAATTCCTTGGTGGTCCAGTGGTTAAGAATTCGCCCTTCTACAGCCAGGGGCCAGGGTTCAATCCCTGATCGGGGAACTAAGATGCCACAAGCCATACAGCATGGGTAAATAAATAAATTTTTTTTAAATGTGTTCATTGGGCTTCACACAAAAGACTCTGGCACACCTTCCTCCTCTTGCCCTGACTTGAATAGGTGAACATGCAGTATTCATAATAGTCAACCAGTGGAAACAGCCCAAGTGTCCCATTAACAGGTGAACAGATAAACGAATAGCGATATTCCATGCAGTGGAATACTACTCAACTGTAGGAAAGAATGAAGCACTGGTGCAGGTTGGTAAACCTGAAAACACTATGCTAAGTGAAAGAGCCAGATGCAATAGGTCACATGGCATTTGGTTCCACTTATGTGAAATGTCCAGAATGGGTAGATCTCTAGAGACAGAGCACAGATTGGTGGTTTGCCAGGGGCTGAGAGGAGAGAGAAATGGGGAGCAACTTAATGGGTGTGGAGTTTCCTTTGGGGGTGATGAAAATGCTTTGAAGTTAGATAGAGGTGGTGAGTGCACGTCATGAAGGTATTAAATGCTATTGAACAGGTCAGTTTTAAATGGTTAGTCTTCTGTTGTGCCAACTTCGTTTTCACTTTTTAAAAATTGAAAACTGTTTCAAAAATGACAGAAAAGTATACATACTTTAATAGGCGTTCATGTAACTATCACTCAACTTTGTTATACCTTAATATTTTTCCTTATTTACTCACAGTAGTAAGGAAATAGAGCTTTCAGATGTCATCTAAGCCACCTGGATATTTTGCTATTATCTTACTCTCTTCCCTTCAGCCTCAGGACCACCCCTGGGCTGAACATGTGTTCAATGTTAGACTTTTACTGCACCCCTAACTATTTATGATTACACCTGTGTGGTTTCATATTTTCCCGCTTTATAAAAAGGATGGTACACATCCTTCTTCAACACGGGTTTCATACAACCTTGTTCTGAGGTTTATACACACTGACACTCTTTATTTGGTCTTTTATTGATGGACATTTGGGCAATTTCCAAATGTGATACAGCAGACGGCACTGCCAAAGAACATTCTTGTGTTTGCTCCTGTACTTTGGGGAATTTCTTTCAAGAACACAAAGAGATTTGACTCACTGGGTCATAGGGATTGCACGCCCTCATTTTCCCAGTGTTAGCACACTGATGTCCAAAATGGTTACTCCAGTTCATAAGTGGGATTACCAGGAAGCTGATGGAGCTTAATTAAGCTCAGGACCCCTTCTTTCTCAGGCCCCTTCCAAGACTCTGGCTGACTTCGCGTTCCTTTAGAAAGAAGGTCTCCATACTGTATAACCCTCCTGACTCCCACCAGCAGCTTATGAAAGTCCCCATTGTGCTTCATCTTGCCTCACTTGGTAGAGTCAGACTTTGTAATTTTCTGCTAGTCCAATGGGTGTGAAAGGCTTGATTATTTTTTAAATCTGTGGCCCAGCAAGTTGTTGATTACTCACAGTCCATTTTCTCATGCTTGACCTCCCAGTAGCCTGGGAGGTGCCGCAGTCAAACTTTCCGCCTCCAGGTCTGCAGGGTGGACCTCTGCTGAGCTCCCCAAGACCAGGAAACTGCCCAGGAGTAGGGAAGGGTGGTAGCTTGGGTGGAGCAAGGCAGCTCTTCCCTAGGCCTGCACCCCTACCCTTGGGCTCCTGACCTCTGAAGGCTGTGGCAGACCCTGTCTCCATAAGCACCCCAGAGCCACCAAGGCCCTGCTGCTGCAGCAGGCAGCGGGTCACAGGTGTACACCCCGCTCCAGGCGCAGGCAGAATGTCAAATGTCCCCCTCCCCCAACAGCTCCCAGGGCTGTGCTCTGGCCTGTTCCCCCTCACCCACCCGAGAGAATTTTTCCTTTTGGAGCCAAGGCTCTGGTTTCCCTTCCCCCGCCCGCCACCGCCCTCGCCTAAGCCAGGGACTTCATGACACTGTTCAGAAAACAGGATGTTAACATAGGATGCTTTTGTCTCAAGCTCCAGCCAGGGTCCCCAAAGGAAACTTCTTTCACAAAGTGTTGAGAGGGACACCTCCCTTTCAAAACTTTTGGAGGGGTTGCCTGAGAACAGGTTATGTAATAATCTTTAACCCAACTCCCTTCTCCCCAGCCTGCTAGAGGCAGTGCCGCTGACAGCATGGCTGGGACGTTGAGAGAGAACTTTTGTTTGGAGAGTGTGCTGGGGATGCCATCCACTTCTCCAGGCACGCTGCTGCCCCCCACCCCCGCCTGCACACCTCAGGAGCCCGAGGGATCAGAGAAGGTCAAGAGATGAGGGGCAAAGCCTGTAGTGTGCAGTTTTAGGGGGTGAAGATGGGGAACCACCTGGAATCGTTGGCCGTGTCGACGCTTACAGTGAACTGAACATGTGCTATGCTTGTGCTTCGTCGCTCAGTCATGTCGACTCTTTGCTACCCCACGGACTGTAGCCCGACAAGTTCCTCTGTCCATGGGATTCTCCAGGCAAGAATACTGGAGTGGGTTGCCATGCTCTTCTCCAGGGGATCTTCCCAACCTAGGGATCAAACCCAGGTCTCCCGCATTGCAGGGAAGCCTGAACATAGTAGTTATTAATACTAAAGTGAGACTTGCAGGGGCCCAAAGTGACTGGGGGCTTTTTATTATTTGACGGTGACCAGAAAAGTCCTTGGACCTCCCTGGTAGCTCAGCTGTTAAAGAATCCGCCTGCAATGCAGGAGACCCCCGTTTTATCCCTGGGTCAGGAAGATCCCCTGGAGAAGGGATAGGCTACCCACTCCAGTATTCCCAGGCTCCTTGATGACTCAGATGGTAAAGAATCCACCTGCAATGCAGGAGACCTGAGTTCGATCCCTGGGTTGGGAAGATCCCCTGGAGGAGGGCATGGCAACCTACTCCAGTGTTCTTGCCTGGAGAATCCCCGTGGACAGAGGAGCCTAATGGGCTACAGTCCATAGGGTCTCAAACAGTTGGACATGACTGAGTGACTAAGCACAGCAGAGAAAAGTCCTGGCACTTACCCTAGAGCTTCACCTGTCTGGGGAAAGGCAGAACCACAGAATGGGAACTAGACAGTGGGGGTGGGGTGGGGCCAGGATAAGAAAGCAGTTTTCTAATGGGAGGTCGGCATTCTGGCTCCACGGGGAAGGCAGCCTGGAGACCCCTAGGGGATGAGAGCTGTAGAATCCCAGAAACCTAGAGTTTCTAGAGCTGGGGGAAAAACAGGCTCAGAGAGGGGAGGCACTCGCTTGGGAACTCCATCTCCAGGATGGGCCTCCTTGCAGTGACAGCAGGTCCTGAATTCACCCCAACACCCATGACAAGCTTTTGCCTACAGGAAATGGGATCATTCTGCCCACCTGGCAGCCCTGGGTGAGGCCTGGTTCCCTCTTCTCCCCTAGCTCCCCCAGAGGGTGAAGGGACAGTTCAGAGATCTTGGGGAGCCCACACCCACCAAGGCCTTGTTGCTACAAACACCCTGGAGGCTCTGAGCCGCTAGCTCCTGGGCAGGTCCAAGAGTCTGCACGTGATGCCACCGCCTGGCCCCCAGTGACCCAGCTGGGTCTGGAGTGGTCCTTGGGAGGCCAGTCTACACCCTGAATGTTTAAGGGGGGACAGTGAAAGGCTTGGGCGGGGAGCCAGGCGCCCTGAGGTTCCCCTGGGTTCCTGGCAAGCACCTCTCCTCCAGTCACCAGAGAGTGGGGGCCGGCCCTGCTGGCCAGTGCTGGCAGCCTGGCTTCCCCGACTGTGCCCTCTGACTCCCGGCCCCCGAGTCTCCGGTGTTGCAGGCCCCTCCCTGCAGCTGTTAAGGGCACAGCTGGGTTTTTACCTTTCTTCTTCTCTAAAGGGAGGGGAGGTGGAAGTCTCTCAGGGGGTTGTCCTTGGAGCTGAGGTACACTTGACTTTTCAAGTTTTTCAAGAACGGGAAGGCTACTTTGATCAGGAAACAGTGACTTTGAGCTGTTTTCTGGAAAATGCTAAGCGTGAAGATGCAGCTTAGCTCCCGGATCTGTGCGTTCATGTGTCATCACGACCAAGCCACCTTGAAAAAGATTACTTTTTAAGTTTTCCATAAGTCACCCCCAAGTCAACGCTGATGGGGCCCCCTTCTCTGTCTGAGCGCTGTCAGAAGAGACGAGGCAGGTTCCAGATGCCCCTGCAAAGGCACATCTCACACTCAGGGTCAGGCTGGCTATTTGTACCCACAACCTCCATGGCCCCCGCCCCCTCCCCCCAGCTGCCAGAGAGCATGGAGGAGGGTCACACTGCCTGCCGAGGCTAGCTCTGAGCCACTGTAGGAGTGGCTTGGCTTTTTTTTTTTAATTGAAGAACAGTTGATTTGCAGTGTTGTGCCAATGTCTACTGTACAGCAAAGTGACTCAGGTTTACACATGTATACATTCTGGTTTTTTAAATTTATTTTGTTTATTTTTAATTGAAGGATAATTGCCTTACGGTATTGCAGTGGTTTCTACCGAACATCAATATGAAGCAACCATAGGTTTACATTCTGTTTTTAATATTCTTTTCCATTATGGTGTATCCCAGGAGATTGGATATAGTTCCTGTACTCTACAGGAGATCCTTGTTGTTCATCCATTCTAAGTGCAGAGGTTTGTATCTACTAACTGCAGACTCCCAGTCCGCCCCTTGCCTTCCTCCTCTCACCTTTGGAAGCAGGTCTGATCACTGTCTGTGCGTCTGTTTCTGTTTCGTAGCTGGGTTCATTTGTACCATAGTTTAGGTTCCATGTACAAGTGATATCGAGCTTCCCAGATGCCGCTAGTCGTAAAGAACCTGCCTGCCAATGCTGGAAACATATGTTCGATCCCTGGGTCAGGAAGATCCCCTGGAAGAGGACGTGGCAACCCACTCTAGTATTCTTGCCTGGAGAATCCCATGGACAGAGGAGCCTGGCAGGCTACAGTCCATAGGGTGGCAAAGAGTCAGACACGACTAAAGTGACTTAGCATGCGTGAATCGACTTAGCTCACATGCACATAAGTGATATCGTATGGTATTTGTCTTTCTCTTTCTGACTTCCTTCACTTAGTATGAGATTCTCTAGTTCCATCCATGGGAGAAGGCAATGGCACCCCACTCCAGTACTCTTGCCTGGAAAATCCCATGGGCGGAGAAGCCTGGTGGGCTGCAGTCCATGGGGTCGCTAAGAGTCGGACCTGACTGAGTGACTTCACTTTCACTTTTCACTTTCATGCATTGGAGAAGGAAATGGCAACCCACTCCAGCGTTCTTACCTGGAGAATCCCAGGGACGGGGGAGCCTGGTGGGCTGCCGTCTATGGGGTCGCACAGAGTTGGACACGACTGAAGTGACTCAGCAGCAGCAGCAGCAGCAGAAGCAGTTCCATCCATGCTTTACAAATGGCATTATTTTGTGCTTTCACATAGCCGGGTAATATTCCGTTGTATATGTGTACCATGTCTTCTTTACCCAAGGGCTTTGCTCTGGACTCAGGACACATTGTCTGGGGGAAGGGCTGGTATGGGGACTGGGCCACCTGGGGCCGGCCTCAAGGTGGGATGGGGCCAGTCTGCACCTGGCTGGGGGCTGGCTCTTCCTGGATTCAGTGCTGAACACCAGCTTCCACCCCTCATACAAGCCTAGCTGGGCTTCCTCCTGGCTCTCACTTGTCACCTGGTCTTGGTGCTTTGGACCAGGGCCCCTGGGGTTAGGCATTGAGGAGATGCCCCAGAGGGTGCTCTTTCTGGATGCTGAGGGATGTGAGGACAGCAAGTGACTGACACCCCTGGGCCCTGAGGCACTGCCTTGAGGAGACGTGGGCCAGCTCCTCACAGCTTCCAGACTGTCCCACGGCGCATAGGGCAGGGACCTGGTACTCTGTGCATCATGGGACTCTGACTTGCCTCCTGCATTCTGGTGGGAAGTTGTGGTTCCTGGTAGCCTCCAGGTGGGCAGTCTCTAGTGGTGTAACCAGTTCTGAGGGTAATGTAGCAGCCTTGACTCTCCGCCTCAATTCCCAGGCTCCCCGTCCCTCCCTTTTCGTTGTTGTTCGGTTGCTGAGCCATGTCCGACTCTCTGTGACCCCATGGACCGCAGCACATCAGTCCTTCCTGTCCCTCACCGTCTCCCTGAGTTTGCCCAAGTTCATGTCCATTGCATCAGTAATGCCATCCGACCATCTCATCCTCTGCCACCCTCTTCTCCTTTTGCCTTCAGTCTTTCCCAGCATCAGGGTCTTTTCCAATGAGTCCCGGTGGCCAAAGTGTTGGAGCTCATCTTCAGCATCAGTCCTTCCATGAGTATTCAGGGTTGGTTTCCCGCAGGGCTGACTGGCTTGATCTCCTTGCCGTCCAGGGGACTCTGTCCCTCCTACTGTGTGATTGAGCTTCGTCCTCAGCATCAGTCCTTCCATGAGTATTCAGGGTTGGTTTCCCGCAGGGCTGACTGGCTTGATCTCCTTGCCGTCCAGGGGACTCTGTCCCTCCCACTATGTGATCAATATTGCACTCACACTGGGACAGAATGACCCGTGCTGAATCATTTTAATACACCAAGGTCCTAGGACCTAAAAACATCTGTAGGAACTAGAAGAAAAGCTGTCACACATCGATGGGCAGTGGGAAGAAGGGCTACACAGCCAGTCTCAGCTGACCTAAAATTCCACACTGGAGCCTTGGTTCCTATTAGAATGCCGTCGGGCTAGGAGGGGAGGGACAAGAAGAGAGGAGCCGGAAGGAGGGGGAGAAGTACCCCCTCATGCTTATAACCAGTGCCATGGAGAGAGAAGGGTACTGGGGAGGAGGAGATTTCCCTGCAACCCCCAGGAGAAGGGAATCCGGCCTGGACAGGGGCCCACAGTCCATACTCGTCCTATTAACATCAACTGCAGATCTGAACTCACAGCCTATCTCTGAATCCCAAACCTTTATCCATCTCCTCACCAACAGACTCGAGGCCCCCTGGGTCCTGGCCTCACCTTCAGATTAAAGGGACACTAGCACATGCTCTCAATGGCACCCCACTCCACTACTCTTGCCTGGAAAATCCCATGGACGGGGGAGCCTGGTGGGCTGCAGTCCATGGGGTTGCTAAGAGTCGGACACGACTGAGTGACTTCACTTTCACTTTTCACTTTCATGCAGTGGATGGCACCCCACTCCAGTGTTCTTGCCTGGAGAATCCCAGGGATGGAGCCTGGTGGGTTGCCCTCTATGGGGTCACACAGAGTCGGACACGACTGAAGCAACTTAGCAGCAGCAGCAGCAGCACATGCATACTTTTCATACTGTTCATGGGGTTCTCCAGGCCAGAATGCTGAAGTGGTTTGCCATTTCCTCCTCCAGTGAACCACATTCTGTCAGACCTCTCCACCATGCCCCACCCATCTGGGGTGGCCCCACATGGCATGGCTTAGTTTCATTGTTATACAAGGCTGTGGTCCATGTGATTAGATTGACTAGTTTTCTGTGATTATGGCTTCAGTGTGTCTGTCCTCAATGCCCTCTCTCAGAGCCTGCCGTCTTACTTGGGTTTCTCTTACCTTGGAATTGGGGCATCTCTTCACGGCTGTTCCAGCAAAGTGCACCCACTGCTCCTTACCTTGGATGTGGGTAGCTCCTCCTGGCCACCGCCCCTGACCTCGGACGTGGGGTAGCTCCTCTCAGCCACGCTTCTGCAAGGATACTGAAAGAGGAACTCCCCAGGTCGGTAGGTGCCCAATATGCTACTGGAGATCAATGGAGAAATAACGCCAGAAAGAATGAAAGGATGGAGCCAAAGCAAAAACAATACCCAGTTGCAGATGTGACTGGTGATAGAAGCAAGGTCCAATTCTGTAAAGAGCAATATTGCATAGGAACCTGGAATGTCAGGTCCATGAATCAAGGCAAATTGGAAGCGGTCAAACAGGAGATGGCAAGAGTGAATGACGACATTCTAGGAATCAGTGAACTAAAATGGACTGGTTGGGTGAATTTAACTCAGATGACCATTATATCTACTACTGTGGGCAGGAATCCCTTAGAAGAAATGGAGTAGCCATCATGGTCAACAAAAGAGTCTGAAATGCAGTACTTGGATGCAATCTCAAAAACGACAGAATGATCTCTGTTCGTTTCCAAGGCAAACCATTCAATATTACAGTAATCCAAGTCTATGCCCCAACCAGTAACGCTGAAGAAGCTGAAGTTGAATGGTTATATGAAGACCTACAAGACCTTTTAGAACTAACACCCAAAAAAGATGTCCTTTTCATTATAGGGGACTGGAATGCAAAAGTAGGAAGTCAAGAAACACCTGGAGTAACAGGCAAATTTGGCCTTGGAATACGGAATGAAGCAGGGCAAAGAATAATAGAGTTTTGCCAAGAAAATGCAGTCGTCATAGCAAACACCCTCTTCCAACAACACAAGAGAAGACTCTACACATGGACATCACAAGATGGTCAACACCGAAATCAGACTGATTATATTCTTTGCAGCCAAAGATGGAGAAGCTCTATTCAATCAGCAAAAACAAGACCAGGAGCTGACTGTGGCTCAGATCATGAACTCCTTATTGCCAAATTCAGACTTAAATTGAAGAAAGTAGGGAAAACCACTAGACCATTCAGGTATGACCTAAATCAAATCCCTTATGATTATACAGTGGAAGTGAGAAATAGATTTAAGGGACTAGATCTGATAGACTGCTTGATGAACTATGGACAGAGGTTCGTGACATTGTACAGGAGACAGGGATCAAGACCATCCCCATGGAAAAGAAATGCAAAAAAGCAAAATGGCTGTCTGGGGAGGCCTTACAAATAGCTGTGAAAAGAAGAGAAGTGAAAAGCAAAGGAGAAAAGGAAAGATATAAGCATCTGAATGCAGAGTTCCAAAGAATAGCAAGGAGAGATAAGAAAGCCTTCCTCAGCAATCAATGCAAAGAAATAGAGGAAAACTACAGAATGGGAAAGACTAGAGATCTCTTCAAGAAAATTAGATATACCAAGGGAACATTTCATGCAAAGATGTGCTCGATAAAGGACAGAAATGGTATGGTCCTAAAAGAAGCAGAAGATATTAAGAAGAGGTGGCAAGAATACACAGAAGAACTGTACAAAAAAGATCTTCACTACCAAGATAATCACGATGGTGTGATCACTCACCTAGAGCCAGACATCCTGAAATGTGAAGGATCCTGAAATGTGAAGTCAAGTGGGCCTTTGAAAGCATCACTACGAACAAAGCTAGTGGAGGTGATGGAATTCCAGTTGAGCTATTTCAAATCGTGAAAGATGATTCTGTGAAAGTGCTGCACTCAATATGCCAGCAAATTTGGAAGACTCAGCAGTGGCCACAGGACTGGAAAAGTCAGTTTTCATTCCAATCCCAAAGAAAGGCAATGCCAAAGAATGCTCAAACTACCACACAATTGCACTCATCTCACATGCTAGAAAAGTAATGTTCAAAATTCTCCAAGCCAGGCTTCAGCAATATGTGAACCATGAACTTCCAGATTTCAAGCTGGTTTTAGAAAAGACAGAGGAACCAGAGATCAAATTGCCAACATCCACTGGATCATTGAAAAAGCAAGAGAGTTCCAGAAAAACATCTATTTCTGCTTTACTGATTATTGCAAAGCCTTTTACTGTGTGGATCACAACAAACTGTGGAAAATTCTGAAAGAGATGGGAATACCAGATCACTTGACCTGCCTCTTGAGAAACCTATATGCAGGTCAGGAAGCAACAGTTAGAACTGGACATGGAACAACAGACTGGTTCCAAATAGGAAAAAGAGTACGTCAAGACTGTATATTGTCACCCTGCTTATTTAACTTCTATGCAGAGTACATCATGAGAAACGCTGGGCTAGAAGAACACAAGCTGGAATCAAGATTGCCGGGAGAAATACCAATAACCTCAGATACGCAGATGACACCACCCTTATGGCAGAAAGTGAAGAGGAATTAAAAAGCCTCTTGATGAAAGTGAAAGTGGAGAGTGAAAAAGTTGGCCTAAAGCTCAACATTCAGAAAACTAAGATCATGGCATCTGGTCCCATCACTTCATGGGAAATAGATGGGGAAATAGTGGAAACAATGTCAGACTTTATTTTTGGGGGCTCCAGAATCACTGGAGATGGTGACTGCAGCCATGAAATTAAAAGACGCTTACTCCTTGGAAGGAAAGTTATGACCAACTAGATAGCATATTCAAAAGCAGAGACATTACTTTGCCAACAAAGGTCCGTCTAGTCAAGGCTATGGTTTTTCCAGTGGTCATGTATGGATGTGAGAGTTGGACTATGAAGAAAGCTGAGCGCTGAAGAATTGATGCTTTTGAACTGTGGTGTTGGAGAAGACTCTTGAGAGTCCCTTGGACTGCAAGGAGATCCAACCAGTCCATTCTGAAGGAGACCAGCCCTGGGATTTCTTTGGAAGGAATGATGCTAAAGCAGAAACTCCAGTACTTTGGCCACCTCATGCGAAGAGTTGACTCATTGGAAAAGACTCTGATGCTGGGAGGGATTAAGGGCAGGAGGAGAAGCGGACGGCAGAGGATGAGATGGCTGGATGGCATCACCGACTCAATGGACATGAGTTTGGGTGAACTCCGGGAGTTGGTACTGGACAGGGAGGCCTGGCGTGCTGCGATTCATGGGGTTGCAAAGAGTCGGACACGACTGAGCGACTGAACTGAACTGAACTGAGTGCATGCATGTACGCTCAGTTGTGTCCAACTCTTTATGACCCCATGGACTATAGCCCACCAGCCTCCTCTGCCATGGAATTCTCCAGGCAAGAATATTGGAGTGGGCTACCATGTCCTTCTCTAGAGGACAACCATGTCCTTCTCTAGATCCCAACCCAGGGATCGAACTTGAGTCCCCTGCATCTCTTGCATTGGCAGCTGGATTCTTTACCACTTGAGCCACCTGGGAAGAAAAAGGGACACTATCTAAGTCTATATTGGGAGGGTGATGTCATAATGGGTCCCCCAGAAAGAACAAGCCTACTGACAAAGGGGCCACAAGGGCAGAGCACCTCGTAAGTAAACTGAGTCACAAAGCCTTAGCACCACTCCTAGTGTTCACCATGGGAGTAGCCTCAGAGGCCAGACGTCTCAGTTGGTAGAGGAGGAGAGGGTTCCCACCCAGAGAATCTCTGACCTGCCCCAGACACCTCCATAGGGTCAGAGGGGGGACCTTGTGCAAATTTCTGGGCACTGTCCCTGTCCTGGGCAGTGGTGCTTAGCTGGTCCTCCTCACTGGGGCTCCGACACTTTCACCAGGACCTGACTCTGCCCTCGGTGGCCCCAGAGCTGCTCCGGTGGGGCTTGGCAGTAGGACTGGATGAGAGAGGACAGGAAGAGAGAGGCGGGCCCCAGGTACTAGTGTAGCTTTGAATAAAGTCTGCCTCCTTGGCCGTACCTGCCCTCAGCGCACTTTGCTCTCAGTGTCTGCTAATGCACAAGTGAATGAATGAATGAGTGGGTGACTGAGTACGTGAGCAAGTGAAAGAAGGCTTTCCTTAGACTTGCTGGGAGCCCAGTCCCTCCACACAAGAGTGGAGGGGCTCATATCAGAACTAGTGCTTGCTTCCTGTTCTCTCTGCCTTTCAGAACCGGAAGAGGCCCCAGCCTCCCTCTCAGACCCGTTTTCTTGGGTCCTGGGGAAGTCTTCAGTGCTCTGACTTCCCTTTCCGTGCTTCCTCCTGCTGTTTGATGCTCCCGTCCTCTTGACTTGGTGATTATTCCCTTCTCTGCAGCTGCTGTTACTGTTTAGTCGCTCAGTCGTGTCTGACTCTTTGTGACCCCATGGACTGCAGCACGCTAGGCTTCCCTGTCCTTCACCATCTCCCTGTGTTTGCTCAAACTCATGTCCTTAGAGTCCGTGATGCCATCCAACCATCTCATCCTCTGTCCCCTTCTCCACCTGCCTTCAATCTTTCCCAGCATCAGGGTCTTTTCCCATGAGTCAGCTCTTCGCATCAGGTGGCCAAACTGTTCTTTGCAATAATTCATCCTTACCCAGCCTCTACACACGTGCATGCACGTGCGCGCGCACACACACACACACACACAGGAAAATGCCCTCAACTCTACCTCATGGAATGATTGCTCTTTTCAATCAACCAAGACTTAGAGCTGGGACTGCTGCTTCTCCAGGAACATGGTTCCTCTACAGGTCAGGCCACCCTCACAGACCTGCCTGGCATCACAATGATCCCTGACTGCCAAAAGAGTTCAGTGAGCACAGACACTTCCAGAAATACGAGTTGGAGCTGCTGTTCCTGGGAGAGCACCTAAGGGCTTGGGGGTCCCGGCTGGCTGTGTTCTGTGGCCACTTCCCTGTAACCGTCCAGAGTTAGAGGCACAGGCTCCTGTCCACACATGCCTTCAGGACCACCCCCTGCCCTGGGAGCTTGGGAATTCTGACTCTGAGCCCCCAGGGACCACACTACTAGGTGTGTGTCTTAACAACCTTGCGTGGGACGTCCTCTTTGGGAAACGTCTTGCCTTGCTATTGGAAGAGTGCCTGCCCGTGGTGGCCTTGACAGAGTAAAATGGAACCCCAGAAAAATATTCAGAGAATTTGAGCAATTCTGCCTTGTCCTCAGTGATCCGAGTCCGGCAGTGAAAACACTGGACGATTGTGGACCCGGAGCTCTTGGCCCTGCACAAGCGAAGGAGGCGGTCTGCCAGTCTCAAGAATGTGCCGATGGAATCCTTTTCCCTCTCTTGTAACCAAAGCTCATTGTTTGAAGGAAGGCTTTCTCATCTTTTTATGTCCTTTCTGTTCCCTTTTGCAGAACCAGACAAATTTCCCCCAACTTTTGATTTCTAGGAGATGGTAGAGTTTTCTCTTTTTGATGCTTTTGAAATTTTATTTTTATTTTAAAATTCTGGGTCCCAGTGAGGTCTAGCGGGGATAAGTACATGTTGCCATCCTGACTGGGGCTTGCACGTGGCTACAGGTGAGGCTTCCCCCCATCATATGACAGTCGTGACAGTGAGTATCCAGAGCACTTGGTGTGCGCTGCTCCTGCAGGTACACACCCATTTCACCCCAGCCCCATGGGGCGGGACCTGCTGCTGTCACTGTTTTTCAGATAGGGACCAGCGAGGAAGGAATTAGCCCAGGGACAACCAGTCGCCAGCAAAATGTGGCAGAGCTGATTCGAACTCAGTTATTCTGAAATCTACACCCTTAACCACCTTCACCTGCCTCCTCTTGATTAATTCAGAAATGAAAAGACAGAGGACTTCTCTGGTGGTCCAGTAGTTGGGACTCTGAGCTCCTGATGCAGGGGCCACAGGTTCGATCCCTGCTTGGAGAACTAAGATCCCCCATGCTTTGTGGTGTGGCCAAAAAAAGAAAGAGAAAGGACCTACTCTGAGTTCACATGAGAGCCTTCCCCAAGACCACCTGCTGAAGAAATTTTATTCACAAAAATAATTTGATGGGAGTGAACAACCAATAAAAACTTTTTGGCAATTTTTTGTCTAGTTTTGTACAATACCCTTGGTTCTTACAGCACTTCACCTCCGCTCAGCATCTAAAACCAGACAGAATGAAAGATGGCAGTTTCCAGTCCTAAAACACCAGGGTGGCTCAGATCCCCAGCTCCACTCCATTCACACACACACAGGCTATGTCCTTGCGTCCCGAGGACACCCAAGGAGGAGTGACTCCCACGTTCAGGAAAACAGGGATGGAAGCTTAAGAAGAGGAAAGGAAACTTTGAACTGGAGCCACTTGGGAACTGGAGCGGCATCTTGGCCAGCATTGCTAGACACTAGAGACAGAAGCCATTTCTTCGGGTTTGACAAGAGTTACCGGAACATCATCCGTGGACCGATTGTGTTATGGAAACACATTCCAAAGCCTTTGCAAAGAGTTTGGGATGTGTGCTTCTTGTCCTAGAACTCTGCTCCTCTCCTGGGCATGAGACCCAGGCACTGGGGTTTTGAAGGTGACCCAGGCAGTGTAGACTGATGGTTAAGGGACCACAGTGCCTTAGCCCAGGCGCCACCTGCATTGTCCAGCATGGGGATCAGGGACCCAGAGAGAGAGCTCAAGCCTGGTGAGCCTCAGGCCACTCAGCTTAGAGACATTCGTCTGAGGCCACCCCTGCTGGCTTCACCATCTCTGTTATGGAGGATGATGTCCAGGGTGCAGGCCAGGGGTGGCAGGAACCAGGCCTGGTGACAGAGATGACTGGAAACTGGGGCCATGCCTCCATGGTGTGACTGACATTTCAGAACCATTGCCTCTCAGAGTGCTTCCTGGGAGCCCCCTCCGGGTTTTCTTTAGGAGGAGAAGTGCTTGAACCCTCACCTACCCCTTTGCTCTTGACAAATATTTGGCCGGTGGGGTGCTGAGGCCAGGGTGGGGTGGACTGCTCCCTGCCCTGGACGCCTTATCTCCTGGGTGTGGGTGTTCGGCTTGCTCTGTTTGCTCTCTGCAAACTTTGTAGGTGGAGTGTGGCCTGGCACTGGCTCAGCCACGTGATTTATACTGAACCTCGGCTTTCCACTGAGTGGGGCCAGGGAAGCCTTCGAGGTGGCCCAGCAACTCGTGTGGAGGTCACACTGCCTCCAGCCGCAACTCCTCCCACCTGTGCCCCAACCTCTTGCCTTCCTAAGCCGTCCTTGCGGCTCCAGCAGCCTCTGGGTCCGTGAGGTGCTTGTTCCTCCCCTGGAAAGCCTCGTCCTGACCACTTGGCCAGGCACAGTAAAGAATCTGTCTGCCAGTGCCGGAGAGGCAGAGATGTGGGTTTGATCCCTGGATCGGGAAGATCTCCTGGAGAAGGAAATGGCAACCCACTCCAGTATTTTTGCCTAGAGAATCCCATGGCAGAGAAGCCTGGCAGGATCACAGAGTCAGACATCACTGAGTGGTTAAAAACAAATGAAATCAGCTAAGTCCACCTCTCCCTTCAAACCTCTACTGGGGCCATGTCCCAGTTGGTGCTACTCTGCCCACTCAGGGCTGGTAATTGTCTTGAGTTGTCACTGACTGACTCGGGGTCTGTATGGCCCAGGCTGCTGGCATCCTGTTAGGAGTCTTCCCCCTGCCTGGGTGATGCCAGGCACAGGGCCAGAAGCTTCACACGCATGCCCACAGTTTCAGGCAGTTCACGCCACCCTAAGTGCCATTTGCAGTGGAGGAAGCCGGGGCCTCCTCCAGCAGATTTGATGGGGAGGCCCTCCCACATTATGTGCCAGCAGGCCCCTGCTCGTGTGACGGGCATGCCACATCCACCCTCTTCTCCAAGCCATGCTCTCGTGCCTTCCAAGTCCAAATCCGTCTCACCCTTCGGCACGCTCACATCCTTCTGTCCCTGTTCCTGTGAATAAGGCCTAGCGGTCTGTTTGATCTTCAAGGCAGTTATGGATGAACCTACACACACATCTCACCCTACGGCAGTCTGAGGGGCTTATTTGATGGACTTTGCTCCACTGATTATTGGAAAGTGTGTCCCACTAACTCTCAGTCACCACTAGAGGAATTTTCTGGTGAGAGCTGCCTGCATCTGATTCACTGGGCCCACCTTGGCTTTGATAACTGCAGATTCTTCACTGCACTGATTTTTCTACCCAAATGTGATGGTCCCCTGGTGCTTCTCAGCCAAGAGGCTCAGAGAACACCTGTGAGGAAGTGCTGCCTCTTACCCAGCAAGCGGGCAGCAGGTTCAGGGAGACAGGGTCGAGGTGTGGCCACATGCAGTCACACCACAGGGGATGCAGGGCTAGGAGGGGGCCCGTCCTCAACCCCCAGACCCTCAGGAGGATGACGCCAAGCTCTGCCGCTCCTTGGACCCTCTGACTGCAAAGCCGCGTGCACCTGTGTCCCAGCCCAGGCCTTTTCTGGCTAGGGACGCTGGGGAGGCTGAGGTGACCTCACTAGGATGGAGAGGGACAAGAAGGGAAAGCAGGCACAGAGACTCCCAGCATGACTGTGCCTTGTCCACAGAGGGAGCTAGACCGGGGCACTGAGGTCATGACCCCTATGTCTGTCCTTACGATCCTGGGGGCTCCCTGACCCTGAGGGACATGAAGCAGGGTGTCTTCTGGATAATGGTGGCAGGGAGGAGTGTTCGTCTCATGCCTGTCCTAGGAAACCTGAGATCAGGCTGGCCTGGGCCTCCCCACTCCACCCCTCCTCCAACAGTCAGAGAACTTCTGAGACTTGGGGATTTCAAGATCAAGTTTTTTATTAAATGCTAACGATATAGTATGGCTAATTTGTTTGGCCAAGACCAACAGAATCTGCTGCTCACTACCATTTTATAAAAGAAAGAATATTTGGGGGAGTTCCCGGGCAGTCCAGTGGTTAGGACTTGGCGCTTTCACTGCCGTGGCCCTGGGTTCAGTCGCTGGCTCACAAACTGCACAGCATAGCCTTCCCCCCGCTCCGACCAAAAGGATATTTTTCTATAAGAAATACTAGGAAAAATATAATCCCAGAATTTGCCCTTTACTGATAAAACTGGATGGTATGAATCCTTTCTAGGGATAACCTATTAAGTCACATGTGCCTTTGTTTCTCCATCTCACAAGTGGGTCAGGCCCACACTTGGGACACTGTGAGGATGAACTGAGTTAGTATTTGTGCAGTGCCCTGGCAGACCCCAGCGCAGCCTCGGGGTCTGGCCTTCCTGGTCTGACTGTCACCCCTTCTCTGCCTCCCTCTGCAGGTCTTTGGGGGGCTGGTGTGGATCCTGGTCTCCTCGTCCCACGTGCCTATTCCGCTAATCCAGGGCTGGGTCATGTTCGCGTCTGTGTTTTGCTTCGTAGCCACCACTGTCCTGGCCTTCTTGTATGTAATTGGCGCCCACGGCAACAGAACATCATGGATCACCCTGGTGAGTCCAGCCCTGCATGTCTGGGGCAGGGGGTAGTGATGGGCGCTTCCCCTGGGAGGCGGGCTTTCCCAGTGCGGGGTGAGGAGCCCTGTGGGTGTCTCCTGCGCGCCCTCCAAGGCCGAGTGGTGACAGCAGCCCAGGGCTCCCGCAGCAGGAGGCTGACTGACGCTGTCCCTGCCTGGTTCTCCGGGGGCTGCTCTGCCTTCTCCTCTGTGATCACCCCTTTCCTGGAAACCAGCAGCCCAGCATCCCTCCCTGTCCCTCCCGCACCTGCCAGGGGTCGGTCGGCGTCTCCCCCCACCCGCAGGACTGGCTTTCGCCTCCGGGGAGGGGCCAGGGCGCCAGGGGTGGGCCCTGCTGCCCGGTGTGAGGCGTGCTCACTGCCCCACTCCCGTCCCGGCCTCTAACGCGGGGTCACCAGAGAGGAGCCTGGCAGGGGAAGAGATGGCCTGTGATCTCCCTTCCGCATGAATTCTGCCTTGAGGCCCGTGAAGGGGGGAAATGACGCCTGGGCCACCTGCCCTGCCCTCCCCTGGATGGGGTGGGGTCGTCAGCCAGGCCCCTTACTCTCCAAAGGCCTCCAGCCTAGACTTCAGAAACCCCCTGAAAATTATAACTACTCAAAGCCTGCTCTAGTCCTTTTTTGAAAAAAAAAAAAAATTACTTATTTATTTGGCTGTGCTGGTCTTCGCTGCTTTGCTCGGGGTTGCTCCAGTTGAGGTGAGCGGGGCCTCTCTCCATGTGGTACCCGGCTTCTCACTGCAGTGGCTTCTCTGGCTGTGGCTCCCGGGCTCTCGAGCTCAGGCTCAGTAGCTGTGGCGCATGGGCTTAGCTGCCCCGCAGCATGTGAAGTCTTCCCAGACCAAGGATCCAACTGTGTCTCCTGCATTGTCAGGTGGATTCCTACCCACTGTGCCACCAGGGAAGTTCCTTTTGTTTTGCTTTTAAACATAACTGGAGCCCCCATCCGTGGTCATCCTTCAAGAAAAAAGCTAACAACAAAACAACAATACAAATGGCCTGAGTCTTTGTTTCTGAGTTGAGCACTGAGGCCACATCCAAACTGGGGACTGTGACCACAGCGGACACTTCTCAGGCCCAGAACTGATTTCTACCAGTTGCACGCAGAAAGGGCCACTCCCCGACCCACGACTAGATCCCACCTCACGGGAAAGCAGTGCCCCTCCTCCATCAAAGTCCTTACTCTGCCCCCAGACTGGTGAGACCGAGCTCAGCGCATCGACCCTGGGCAATCAGTGTCTCTGAGGAGGGGGTGGGGGGGCGGTGACAAAGGAAGTGGCGGAGGCTGGTGGAGGCGCCTGGCCCAGGCCAGGCAGGGTCAGGCGGGGTGGACAGGCCCTGCTGGACCACAGCCGCCCCAGGCCTCCCAGCTGGCCGCCCCATCTCTCTGATGGCTCTTTCTGACCCCGCAGGACGCAGCCTACCACTGTGTTGCCTCCCTGTTTTACTTTGGTGCCTCTGTCCTGGAAGCTCTGGCCGCCATCCAGCTGCAAGACGGCTTCCTCTACAAATATTACCATGAAAACATCTCTGCTGTGGTGAGTCCCCCGTCAAGGTGCCCTGTTCCCAGCTCCCACTGCTCACTGTCACAGGTACTGAGTGGAAGGCTGCCCAGGCCCTCCCTGCTATTTTTTAGTTCACTAGATTTCAATTTGGCCACCTCATGCAAAGAGTTGACTCATTGGAAAAGACTCTGATATTGGGAGGGATTGGGGGCGAGAGGAGAAGGGGATGACAGAGGATGAGATGGCTGGATGGCATCACTGACTCGGTGGACGTGAGTCTGAGTGAACTCCGGGAGTTGGTGATGGACAGGGAAGCCTGGCGTGCTGCGATTCATGGGGTCGCAAAGAGTCGGACATGACTGAGTGACTGATCTGATCTGATCTGAGATTTCAATTAAAATAAAACTCCCCCCTCATTTCTGAAGAAACAGAGCCCCAGAGGAGGGAACTGGTGTGCCCAGGCTCCCAGGCGCCAGTCAGTGCGCACTGCCCAGGCTGGGCGGGCTTTGAGATGGCAGATGCAGGAGGGTGCGTGCCCGTGGGGGCCGGGCAGTGTGTGGGCTCCTGTGGACAACCTTATTTACCCCCTGAAGCTACGGGTGGAATGGGTGCTGGAACCACCTTCCCCTCGTTAGGAGGACAGAGGGGATGAGATTGTGTATCTGGGGGGCACCTTGCCTGCAAGTCTCTGAGCTCTGAAAGGAACGTCCTCCGCCTGGGAAGCCAGACCCTCTGGCAGGCTGTGAGGTCATAATCTGAATCTTCTTGTTGCTGGGATGGGTCAGGATGACAGGGAATAAGAGAATATATCCTTTAATAAAACTCTTTTCCAGAGTTACGCATGTGTGGGCTTGCCCCAGTATGCTGACTCGTTATATCAGATACATTTCTAACTGTGGATATTATTTAAAAACTAAGAAAAAGCTTCAGAAACAGCGCCCAGATTTCTAGTGAGCAACCTATGAATTAAGTAAACCCCAAGGTCAGATGTGATGACAGACTACAAGATGCCCGCCCCCAGTGCCAAAGCTGTGCTGCCCCACCCCTTTGGGGAAAGGCAGGACAGAGGCGGAGAGAAAGTCCATGGGGTGGGCACCGCTGGGCTCTGGGAAGGGGGTGCCCTTCCTGCTCCCAGAGGGACGGGTCTCGGGGAGAGCGCCTCGAAGCCTGTCTGCTAGCCTCCAGGGGCCCATCCCCTTCCCTGGGGAAGCCACACGCTCCCCTCAGCTCCCAGCCACTGCCCAGTGCCATAAGCAGGGCCCCCTCATGGTCCCTGGGACCCCCTCAACTGTCCCACAGAGTGGGAGCCTCTCCCATATGGGATCATCTCCCAAGATGGCTGGATTCTAAACAGAATCACAGCAGGCTCTCTTTCCCTTGAGACGAATCATTTGCCGCCTCCATCACCTTCAGATGACTGTTTCATTGCCCCCTCGATAGAGAAACCACAGGTACCGCCCCCAACCCGACCCCAGAAGCCTTCTCTCTGAACAGACATCAGTCAGGCATCTGACAACCATTTCTGTAGAATTACTGCAGACAAGGGCAGTTAAACCTAGATGGAATGTGGATAGTGGGCCAGCACTTGACTAACAATCCAAGTGGGGTGAGTTAATGACCCTGTCCACTGGTCTAACCTCTAGTTGAAAACTGCTGGGCTCCACCACGTTCTGACTTTTTTACTTCCTATCAAAATACAGCATAGATGTCTTGGGTTTTCCTGGTGACTCAGCTGTAAAGAATCCACCTGCCAATGCAGGACGGGTGGGTTTGATCCCTTGGTCAGGAAGATCTCCTGGAGAAGGAAACGGCAACCCACTCCAGTATTCTTGCCTGGGAAACCCCATGGACAGAGGAGCCTGGTGGACTTCAGTCCATGGGGTTACAAAAGGGTCAGACACGACTTAGCAACTAAATAACAGCACAAATAGGCTTCTAGAGAGGTGAGGACACAGGGGTACAGCTTGATGAATTCTGTAATCCATCCATTATTCATAGTTCACGACCCTCCGTGTAACAAACGCCCAGACTAAGAAACAGAACATAACAAGCAGCTCCCAGAAGTCCCCTTTGTGCCCTGCCCAGTCATCGTGCCCCTTCACTCAGGATCCCAGAAGTCCCCTTCGTGCCCTGCCCAGTCATCGTGCCCCTTCACTCAGGATCCCAGAAGTCCCCTTCGTGCCCTGCCCAGTCATCGTGCCCCTTCACTCAGGATCCCAGAAGTCCCCTTCGTGCCCTGCCCAGTCATCGTGCCCCTTCACTCAGGATCCCAGAAGTCCCCTTCGTGCCCTGCCCAGCCATCGTGCCCTTCACTCAGGATCCCAGAAGTCCCCTTCGTGCCCTGCCCAGTCATCATGCCCCTTCACTCAGGATCCCAGAAGTCCCCTTCGTGCCCTGCCCAGCCATCGTGCCCTTCACTCAGGATAAACCCCATCCTGGTGTCTAGCTTCTGGGGTCCACTCCACCTGCTTTGGGTCCCCATGAGCACTGTGTGCCTGCTCCCATGTCTGGCTTCTCTCCCCACATCAGGTTTGTGAGGCTGTTCCACATCGCTGGGTGGGGAAGTAGAGGTTTGTTCTCTTTGCTGTTTACTGCTCCACTGATGACTACACCAGCATCATCTATTTATCCTTTTCATGACTGATCATGTCCCCATATCTTTGTGAGCTCAGTTGGAGAGCCCTGAGAAGACTCTGGCAAAGTCACGGGGGCAGAATCAGGCATCTAAATGCTGCCTGCGGGCCCGATATGCTGGGCTGAACACACCCCCTCCCCCACCAACCAAGGGAAATATGAGCCCGTTTTCATGTAAAGTCACATCTTTGTATTCAAAATATCAGTTGTGTCCATGCATGGGGGAGAAGGGATCCTGAATACAGGCTCAGGATTTAACCCCAGACCTTGCCCAGACCGCACATGCCTCTCCCAAGATCAGGTGGGGTGGCAGCAGCGGATGTGGGGGCGGTCTGAGGATGTGAGAAGGCTTGGCAAGACCCTCTCCCCCACGTGCCTGGCCTTCATGAGCATCTGACCACCCCTCACTCTCTCCTGTAACTCCACACCTTCCTCAAGAGCTGTTTCCCCCTCTCTCCTGGGCTGGCAGCAGACAGCCTGCACCAGAGGGATCCTGAGGATTGCTGAGAGTTGACTAAAAGTAGCTGGAAATTTCTGGAGAAATCTGGTGGTTCCGAGGTCTTAACTGTGGTGGACAGCAATGGCCATTGCTCATGGAGAGGGGCTTCTGAGGGTCTGAGTTCACATCCACTCCTGGTCCTGGCTCTCTCTCCTCAGTGTACCACCTTCCTGCCCCTCTTCTGAGGAGCTCCTGCTGAGGGTCTCTGTTGGGCCCCAAGTCCCCACACGGTACACTGCTCCTGCCTGATAGGCAGAGGTCTCTTTTGAGGGCTTCTCACTCATCTGTGACTGCTCCCTTTGGACAGGGTGTCTGATTCCCAGATGGATTTTTTTGCCTGGTTATTAAATAACTCAAGTTACTCACTGCCCCTGGCAATGAGGGTGAGGGTTCACCCAGGTGTGGAGGCAGGGCGAGGGGGGGCACCATGACTGCTGGTTTTATGAGAATTTTCAAGTCACGGGAGTGCAGCCAGTTGGATGCTGTGCCTCGGTTGGAAACTCTTGACCCTCACACCCAAGGTCACAAGCCAGGTGCAGGTATTTGCTAAGGGGCAGGAAACCTCTGGGGGCCAGCCACCCAGAGCTGGGTGATACTCCCCAAGCGAACACAGCAGATCGGGGCCTTGAAAGGGCATGCATGGAGTGACCTTTCTGCTGCATTTCCTGGCCTCTGCTCCCAGCAGCTTTCTCAGTAAGCCCTCTCCTTTTGCCAAAACCTCAAAATCCCTCCTCCCCATCCCAGCCCCTCACTTCCTATGGCCTGGCTCCCTCCAAATAAAATTCTGGTCAAGGTCAGAAGATACCCAGGTGGCAAACCCATGTGTTCAAACTCTCTTGGCCAAGGCCACTGGGATCACAGTGGCGGACTCTGGTCCTACTGGTGTGCAGGAAGGAAGTTTTCCATGAAGAGCAGGGCATATTCACCTGCAATTATCATTGGAGGGGTCTCTGGGGGCCCTCATTTCTAGTTAGGCAGCACTGATGTGATGACATGTGCAGGCAGAGGGTTGACCTTGCAAGCCAAGTCCAGGGTGTCACGAGGTCACCTGGAGTCTGTGCTCAGGGCATTCTGGGTCGCACGCAGGCTCCACAGGAGAGCACGTCTGCATGTGTAATGGGAAGCAGTGGCGTCCACACGCTCCAGGGCTACCAACCCTGAGCACCGCAAGAGCGGCCAGCCCAGCATGGACAGCCCATGGCTTTCTGAACTCCCCCCGTGAATACCCAGTTAATTGTCATTTATCTCGGTTGCAGGTGTTTTCATATGTAGCCACTCTGCTGTACGTGGTCCATGCCGTGTTTTCCTTAATCAGATGGAAGTCTTCCTAGAGCAGCAGAACTTTAACTGAACACCAAGAAGGTGTTAACCGATCGGCCAGCCTTCCAGCATAACACTTTAGAATGCAGAATGTTCTTGAGAACGGATAAAGAGAGAGGTTTATTCTTCCGTATACCTTCATGTCAGAGTAAGGGGGCTTGCTACGTTTACCCTCCAACTGTTGGGCTGTCTTTCCAAGATCGTTTCCTATTTGAAAGGGGGCAGTGGGGTGGGGAGTGAGGACTAACCATGACACCGGACTGCTGGCCCCTGGACTGGATCGTGAGGACTGCCTACCGGAATTTTCCTCAGGCGCTTCTGAGGGTCCATCTTGCAGCAAGTTTCTCCATCTTCATGGATATTCTGCATCTTCAAGGATAATCTACCTGTCGTGGGGAATAAAAGTCATTCAGCAAATATTTGCAGATGTCCATGGTGGGATGGGATAAACCCTTGAAATACTTTATAAAGTGTCTTTATGTTCAATACTTTTGTGGGAGTGTTTTATTTTTTAATTCTCCAGCATGGGAACACCATCATGTCAGTCCACTTTCTGAGGACTCCTTGGGTTAGATCAAATCTCAGAGGCAGCTGCAAAGGGCAGTTCAGATGACAGCTGTGTGTGCCTGGTCCCTGCATCTCCGAGAGCCCAGAGAGGGTATCCCATTCTCCTCAGCTAACAGGGAGGTCAGATGGCTTCACTCTTTCTAGAAACTCACCAAGTTATCAGCCTGGGGGACCCCTTCTTTTTCCTACAAAACAAAGGAGCCTGTGCTCAATGAGAAAGTCCTTATACCAAAAGAAAATGGGCAGACGTTTCTTCTCACTCTATACAAACACTGATCAGAAATTTTCTGGGCAGTATGTTCTATGTCAGGCTTTCCTGGTGACTCAGTGGTAAAGAATCCTCCTGCCAAGGCAGGAGACGCAAGTTCGATCCCTGGGTCAGGAAGATTCCTTGGAGAAGGAAATGGCAACCCATTCCAATATTCTTGCCTGGAAAATCCCATGGACAGAGGAGCCTGGCAAGCTACAGTTCACAGGGTCCAAAAGATGAGGTCACAACTTAGCAACTAAACAACAATGTTCTGTGTTCTATGCCCATCGGGAATGTGAATTAGAAACTGCTTTTAGAATTTCCTTGGGCCACTCCATAGGAGATAAAGGGGACTGGGCTACCATGGGAAAGGAAGCATGATGACAAGTGGCAGTGCCATGCTGGGTATGAGTTGTCTGGGTCAGAAGGAAAGAGGATGATGAGGAAAGAGGGCCCTCGGCTAGAAATGCTAAAAGCTCAGCTCCTGTTATGAAATGCTCCATTATCACTTCAATCAAAGATGTTCATGATGTTCCCGAGCTGGGACACCAGAACAGGTGCCTCAGAGGCTGGTCAGGTCCCAGCGCGGAGGTGAAGGGGCAGAGGCTGGACAATCGCTTCTGAGTGGGCACGCAGAACAAAGAGTCAAACCTCAAGCAGAGGTTTAACTAGTTGACATCTTACTCCCCTTCTGGTATAGGGACCTGTGACTAAACTGGGTCTCAGTGGTGTCTTCAGGAGCTGTCTGTTATCCCATGTAATTGTACCAGAAAAGGCCATTTTCACCCAGTCCATTTAAGTTAAAATTTTATAGTATTAGGAACAAAAGGACATAGGGGCTATATTCTGAAAAATGAAAATACAGGTTAAGAAATGATAGGAAGTTTGTCACATATTTAACAAAATTTCCAATTAAGTGTTGACTGAGGGAAGTCTCATTTTTCTCATGATGTGCCAAGATGCTAATAGAAGCTCACATTCAACCCCATCAAAAAAAGAAAGAAACCAGAGGCTAACTGAATGCTTTTGCACTTACCCAGTTTAAAGGAACTTCGACATGCTACTGAAAGTTGCCAGTTGTCTAACTCTAAACCCTCATTAGTTCCAAGCTTTGCAGATTCTCTGATATGACTTTCTCATTCCTCCTATCCCGAGTCATTTTTATCACTTGGAGTTTCATTGAGCTTTCGATTTGCCTCCTCTTTGCAATGGGTGTAATAAGGCTCTTGCCTTGGGCCAGGCAGCTCCCATATAGAGAGCCTCCTGTCCTCCTCCCAGTTGGGCACAGGACACAGCCACGACTGTCCTTTCACAGGCAGGGGGACGGGTGCACTCGCTGGTGAGAACTGGAGCTGGTGGGGCTGGCTTCCTCTGCCCCCGAAGCTCTGTAGTCACTCCCTGCCCTCAGGTGCCCAGACCTGTCCCCACGAAGGTCTGTGCTCTGGCTTCTCAGGAAGTGACAGTGAGACAAGGCCTTGTAGTGGACCTGAGGCCAGTGGGCAGAGGACATCAGGGGCAGATGACACCGGGCACAGGGGCAGCCCTGGACCACCAGCGGAGTCTGCAGGCGGCCACGCGGCTGGGTCCATGTCCTGGGCACAGCGCACTTCCTGAAAGGGCTGCCTGCTCTGAGCTGCAGTCAAGGCCAGGCCGGTTCAGGCAACCACCGAGCTCCACGTTGCAGCCCCCATGAAGCCAAGGACCCCGTCCTGCTGACACTTTAGGTGTCTTTAAGTTCATAGAACAAAGAGCTAAGACCCTCCACGGACCTGAGAAAGGGGTAAAAAGAAGCCAATGTCTGTACATGACCGAGAGCCAAAGCTTGCAACACAGAACAAACCATGGTGACTATAAACGTGGGTGAGGGTTGCATCACGAACCAAAGGAGGGAGAGGCTGCTCTGGATCACATCCCACCCAGACATTCTGGAGGCCTCCACCTACGACTCCAGTCTTGTGGACCCCATGTTCCTCAGGGGCTCTGGGGGACATCCTGAAGGTGTTTCTTATGGAGGGCAGGTGACCTGGTAGGGGCTTCAGCCACATATAATCCCCCTCTGGGAACTATCTTCTAATACTCTTCCCTTCCCCCACTCTCTTCTGCTCACAGTCAGTGGCAACAGATCTGCCCTTCTCCTGGGGAGGACACAGTTTAGAGGAGTTGAGATTCACATTACATGCCTGATTTTTGTGGTGGCTGTTGTTCAGTCACTAAGTCGTATCCGACTCTGTGACCCCATGTACTGCAGCACGCCACGCTCCTCTGCCCTTCACTATCTCCCAGAGCCTGCTCAAATTCATGTCCGTTGAGCTGGTAATGCCATCCAACCATCTCATCCTCTGTTGCCTCCTTCTCCTGCCTCAATCTTTCCCAGCATCAGGGGCTTTCCGGTGAGTCAGCTCTTCACATTAGGTGGCCAAAGTATTGGAGCTTCAGCTTCAGCATCAGTCCCGCCAATGAATATTCAGGGTTGATTTCCTTTAGGATTGACTGGTTTGATCTCCTTGCAGTCCAAGGGACTCTCAAGAATCTCAGAATCCCCACAATAGCCCAAATGAGGGATTGAAGACCTCCTCCTGGTGACCTTAGCAGGACAGAGGGTTCCCGCTGCCAGCCATGGGCCGTGGGCTGGTGCAGCCTTCAGGCCCACACAAGGGATTGTTGTTCAGGGAATTGCTCGGGGCGGCTCGGGGTCACAATGGGGCCTCTGAGGGCACAAAGCGCCTGTGGGCTTGCCAAGTGTTCCTGCACACATGGGCATCTGCCCAAGGCATTTAAAATAGCATGACTTGAGAAAAAGATTTAAAGTGATTTTCCCCTCTCTCCGCATGATCCATGGGCTTTGTTCTGTCTCCATCATATGGTCTTGGCGGCATCTAAGAACTGGGGTGCTGAAGACAGATGCCAGGGCTTCTAGCTGTGACCTCTCTCTTCTCTCACAGATGACCTGGGACAATCAGAGTGCCAGGCTCTCTACATGGTACCCAGCGAGGTTTGATACATGTAGGGAGTTCAACTTCCAAGATGTCCTTCAGTCGATTTACAGTCAAGGAGAGCCTGGAAGGAGGCAGGCACCCAGGGACGTGATGGGATAAGACATGCCAACAACACTGGATGCCCTGTGCTGCTTGAAGCTCTTTAGTCACTTAGTCCTCATGACAACCCTATGTGGTGGATACTATTCAGATGAAGACTCTAGACACAGAGAGGTTAAAGGATTTACCCAAGGTCACAGATGAAGTAGGTGTTCCAAGGACCTAGCTCCACATCCCCCAGCGCCACCTGTCATGTGCCACATCTCACAGGATCAGGGGGTGCAGAGCTGCCAGGCAAGTCCCTCAACCCACAACACTGACAGACGATAGTGAAGGTTCCAAACCACACACGGGAGCGTCAGAGAAATCCAGGGGGAAGCCCAACCTCCCAAGGAGGTGTGTCTGCGACGAGAGCACCTGGGGGCAGGAAAACTTCCCCAGGCAGAGCCAGGGCAGTGATCCGCCAGGTGAGGTGGAGGAGGTGAGGTCTCAGGAGGTTAGGAGGGCCAAGGCATGGCCCTGAAGGTGAGCACCCACTGGACGGTGGCAGCTCTCCTGGTGAGGGATGCTGTGGGTCTGGGCAGTAGAGGGGGTGGTAGGAGAAGAGGGGTGGACAGACAGGCTAGGCTGGGAGAGTGATCCCATGGAAGACAGTGGCTTACGGCATGGACCCTGAGCCAGCACACGAGTGTGGCCTCTTAGCCTCACGGCCCTTGCTTGCAGAACAGGAATATTCGTCTTGCCTCACAGGTTGTTGGAAGGATTCAAGGACTTGGTTCAGCTAAGCACCTAAAACCAAGGAAGGCTGAGGGAAACGCCAGCTGGGCTCATCATGATGGGCACAAAGGAGGGAAAGATCTAGAATGATCCTGTTTCTAACCAGGGCAGATGATGGTTATTGGCATTGTGTTTATAAATTAACCATGTTCCCCTGACACTGTCATAAATTTGGGTTGATACTTTTGCTTTTCCCCACAAAAGTGAACATTTAGTCAGTAATGACGCACTTTAAAATAGCTTCACCTAGTTTAGGACAGATTGAAATCATAAGGGAGTAATCACAGTTCAGGCATACAAAATAGGGCCCATGGGCATCAAGGGTCTGGTCTCAGACACAGCCTTGCACCACTGACAACTTCAACTTTTTTCTGAACTATATCAAACCAACAACACCACTTGCTTTTAAACAGTATCTGCCAGCTGCAAACTTGTGGTCTCAAGGTTCTTCCCCCTTCTAACTACACAATAATTTCTGACTCCAGCTGATCCTTACTTCCTGCCAGCTCCAATTACAATTCTTGATCAACAACTCATATAACTAAACTGTGGCCTTGTGGGCTTTCCTTGATAAGTTCTCTCCATTTTGTGATCCAACACAATTCAACTGCTTCTTGAATCTGGGTCTACTGGGCTGCAGTCCTAAAAAAAAAACCCAATGATGCCTCTTTTTCCCAATTCACCCATGGCTCAGACAGTAAAGAATCTGCCTGCAATGCCGGAGACCAAGGTTCAGTCCCTGGGTTGGGAAGATCCCCTGGAGAAGGGAATGGCTACCCACTCCAGTCTTCTTTTCTGGAGAATCCTATGGATAGAGGAGCACGGTGGGCTAGAGTCCATGGGGTTGCAAAGAGTTGGACACAACTGAGCAACTAACACACGTTTTTCCAATTAAGTCTTCATTCCCCAAATTTTGGTTAACATAGTAAACCAGATTTTAATCCCTTGGGAAGGAAGTCACTTCGGCCAGAGCCCTCTGACCACTAAGTGAAGGGTCAGACCACTAGGAAGGCCAGGAAAGGTCATGGTCATCTGACCAGACCCTTTAGTCCCTCAGTTGCCCTGGCATGAGTAGCCAGACCTCAGAAGCCTCCCTCCTCCGTCATGGGGCAGTGCTGGGAGGGGTCTGGGACATTACTGATGAAGAATGGGAGGCTGCAGAAGCCAAGAGACTGGCCAGAGCACCCACTGAGTTGGCGCTGGAGCTGGCACTCAGCCACAGGCCTCCCAGTCACCTCCTCTGCCAGCCGCCCACCTTGTTCCCTGCCTCTGCTGCCCGCCTCTTCTCCCTTCCAGTTTTATTAAGATACAATCATCATATAACACTGGAGAAGTTTAAAGTGTACAGCATAATGACTGCTCTCTATATATGCTGTGAAATGCTACCACGATTAGTTTAATTAACATCTTAATGGGCTTCCCTGGTGGCTCAGAGGTTAAAGCGTCTGCCTCCAATGAGGGAGACCCAGTTTGATCCCTGGGTTGGGAAGATTCCCTGGAGAAGGAAATGGTAACCCACTCCAGTATTCTTGCCTGGAGAATCCCATGGACAGAGGAGCCTGGTGGGCTACAGTCCACGGGGTTGCAAAGAGTCAGACAACACTGAGCAACTTCACCTTCACTCACACAGTTAATACAATCTTTTCTCCTGGGGATGAGAGCTTCTAAGATTTACTCTCTTAATGATTTTCAAATATACAGAAGTGTACTGTCATCTATCATCATTATGCTGTATAATACATGCTTAGGACGTATTCATCTCTTAAGTGGAAATTTGTACCTTTGACCATTTTCACCCCGTTCTCCCACCTCTGCCACCCGCAACTGCTGGCAGCCATAAATCTGATCTGTTTCTACTATTTCTTTTCCTGTTAGTTTCCACATAGAAGTGAGACGATACAGATGTGTTCTTCTCTGTCTGATTTAACTTCCCTTAGTATAAGATAATCACTGTCTCAGAGAGATACCGGCACCCACCTGTTCATGGCAGAAGCCAAGACACAGAAACAATCTAACTGTCCGCTGCCAGGAAACAGGGCATTACACCTTCCTCTTTTAGGATACCGCCAATGCTTTCTCCCATATGCACCGCGGCAGGACAGACAGGGAGGAGCTGAATTAACAACCTGCACTGAAGGCAGGGCCAGAGGTCAAAAAGAGCCATCCCTGTGAGTGCAGGGGGCAGTGCCCAGGCTCCAGGCCACTAGTAGACCCTGCGGTCTTCAGTCTCTGGGGTGAGATCTGATGACAACCTCGTGGATCACCTAAGACCACATCCAGCAGCAGCTGGTGGAAGGCATGGCCATCCCTGAGAATCATGTGCAGATCACTTATCTTCCTGTATGATGACAATGTGTCCCCACACCCAGCCAGCTCCAACTTTTGGGTGTCCTTTGTCCTACACCCCCAGCCTCTGCTTTTTAAGCCAGCAAGCACCCCGCCCAAGCAGACGCCCTGACTGGTTGCTTCTCTGCAGAACCAGCCCACAACAGGACACAGTGAGGCTAGAAAGATCGAGGGACTCTCACCAACTCCTAGGAGAGCGAGTGGCAGAAGGAGGCAAAGGCCCCGGAGGCCCCTCCTATGACTCCTTCCTATCACCCAGGCCTGGAAGGGCTGGCAGGCAGAGGGAGTGCAGGTAGACGGACCGCATATTTTAGCCAAGCCCTGACTCCTGAAAGCGGGGCAGGGGCCTCCAGTCTCGGCCTGCACCCTGCCTTGGGCAAACAGTGACCAGAATGCACCCTGAGATAGCTTGCCTGGGGAGCTGGCCTTGTCGGTTAGATGTTCAGATAGGGCTGCCTGCCCTTCACCCTACTCACCTGAGTCAGGTGGGTTTCCAGCCTTTGATTCTGAGGAAGGGTCCCTGACCTTCCTCAGGGGGTCTCCCCACAGGGTGTCCTGTATGCACAACCCCCTAGCTGTAGTGGAAGGAACAGGGGTTTCTGGCCTCACCCCCAGGCAGGTGGGGAGGGCTGATGGATGAGAAAGCTGCCCTGTGGTCACCTTAGGGCCCATCCTGCCCCTCACCACCTGCTCAGCTCTGTCCTTCCTGTGTTAAACATGAGGGACCCGAGTGGCCAGCGTGCGTTCTCAATGGGACTGAAACTAAGAGCTCCCCACCCGTTCTCTGCTGTCATCTCACAGCAATCCTACCAGGCAAATGCTATTACCACTTCCACTGTACAGACTCTGGACCACAGCCCGCTGAGGTCTCTGCTAAGAGGCTCAGACCAGTCCCGAACCAGGTAGTTTGAACGGGCACCCAGGCAGGGGAACCACCCATGAAGAAATGTTCCACCCCCCACAGTCCCATGTCCCTTCCAGGATGGGTCTCCCCAACTCCCCCAGCTACATACAGGTTCTCAGATGCCCCCGTTCACCTTTGGAGTTTCAAAGGGCCAGTGTCCCCTGAAGATGCTTGTATTTCAGCACATGCATGCATGCGTCCTCAGTCGTGTCTGACTCTTTGCTACCCCATAAACTGTAGCCCACCAGGCACCTCTGTCCATGGAATTTTTCAGGCAAGAATACTGAAGTAGGTTGCCATTTCCTTCACCAGAGGATCTTCCTGACCCAGAGATTGAACCCAAGGCTCTCCCATCTCTTGCATTGGCAGGTGGATTATTTTATCATTGTGCTACCAGAGAGCATGTGTGGGCACCAGGACCCCATCCTTCCCACCCAGGATACACTTCGCTCAAGGAGACTGTTCTTCCAGCTAGGGTGAGAGAACAGACCCCCAGGGAGTGGACACCCCCTCACAGCCTGGCTAAAAGGACCTTGTACTTTGTTTGACACAGCCACACCAGCAGATGTGTTCTTGAGTCCCGCCGACCTGCCTGGCTCCAGAGTCACCAGGGCCTCAGCCAGCCATGGTGGCTCATCCACGAATTGAAATAGATTTCAGACTCAGGTCTCTTCTCACGTCCCTATTGGTTACCCACTCCAGCACAGTGAGTGACCTCACCTCCTACTTCTAAAAAAAAAAATTTTTTTAAGGACTAAAAATTTTAAAAGGGAGGAGGAGAAGGAAAAAGGGAAGAAGTTGTTCAGAGCAATCTCCCGCTCGCTTGTCTTCGCTGGGTTCTTTGCTTGCTCCTGGTCCTTCCCATAATACAAACCTACCTCCATCCTCTTGGGCCCTAGAAAGTGGTGGCGGGGGAGCGGCGGGGAGAGGAATGGGGGCGGGGCCTTCCCTTGTCCAAGCCCCGCCCTCCTCCCAGCATCCCTTGCGGCGCACAACCTTCAGCCACAACCTGCTCCGTGATGGGTTACACCTCAGCTCCTGCTCAGGTCCCGTCCCTCCAAACAAGACCAAGGTCAACACCGATGGAGCCACAGAGTAACAGCAAGACCCAAATATAAGAAACCAGCAACAGTCCCAATCAAACCAAAAAAACCCCAAAGATCTCCGCCCACTGTGCTCTTCCCCTTCACAGCCAGACTTCCGGGAGAATCGGCTCCAGGCCCGTTCAGAGCTGAGCCACTTAGAGCACGATAGTGGTCACTACCAACCTATGAGCTCCCCAAGACAAATAAGCTGGAATTCAGGTGATAGGACTAACCTCTTTTGTGTGAAACCTAGTTTCAGTGGCCTACGGGGAGCTTGTGCAGATGCCTGGCACCTAACACTTCACCAACACCCTGACTGGCAGCCACCTTGAGGAGAAGCTGCCCCCCACAGTCAGCCCAAGATGGCAGTAGTGGGCTGTGTGCACAGACGCTGCCCCGCCCATCAGTCTGAGGTTCTGGAAGCAGTGCGCCTGCGCCAGACCTGCAGGAACACACCACGCCCTCCATAGCCCAGAACCTATAACGTAGTCCCAGCTTCATTGAAAATTATTTCCCTGCAAACATGAAAGAAATTGCAACTCTGAAATCTTGAGTGCAATAGGACAATGCTTCAGACACACACACACAATCAGATATATATTTGAATTTCATTATTTGCAGTAGTTATTTTGGTAAAGTCACCACAGACACTGGCTTAGTAAATAATGAACTACTTCTCCTAGGGTAAATATAGGATCGGGTTCTGTAAGCCTGTGGTCACTACATTTTCACCAGCTGGCAAATACATCATTTGTTCTGTTTCTATTTAAAGGTACCTTGTTTAATGTAATTTGTTGATTCATTCACGTTGAACTCATGGTCAAAGCACTCTAATTTATTCGTGAATGAACCTTATTAACACAGGCATTTTCTCTTTAAGGCACATTGCAGCTTTTGGTACTTGGTCAACAGCAGCCAGCATTATGCTTGGGCACTATTTGAAAAAACAAGATCACCAACACAAAGCACAAAAATGCAAAACACATGGCACTAAATGGACCATGAAAAGGATGCTTGATATCAGGACAAGGGCTGAAACCTGAAGGCAGAGCATCACCTTGTTCAACCTCAGCCAAAAATTGTATATCAGGCGAGTCAAGTTCCTAAGTAGTCTGCACATGTCCACAAACGACTGTAGAAGTGCCATGAGGGTTGATTTCGGGGTTACAGGTAAATATTAGCAAGTGGGTCAACTCACAATACAGAACCAGAATTAATGAGAGGCAATTAATTGTACATTTGGCTTCCTTGGTGGCTCAGTGGTAAAGAATCTGCCTTCCAAACAAGAAACACAGGTTTGATCCCTAAGTCAGAAAGACCCCCTGGAGAAGAAAATGGCAGCCCACTCCAGTACTCTGGCCTGAGAAATCCCATGGACAGAGGAGTCTGGCAGGCTACAGTCCATGGGGTCTCAAAAAATCAGACACAACTGAGCAACAACAACAATAATTGTACATATCGTTGAGGAATACATGACTGAAGTTGGATACAAGACATTTGGCAGATACAAGACCTTTTTGAGTTTATCCTCCCAGTTTGTGGTTTGGCTTTTTGTTTTCTTAATACTGTCTTTTGAAAAGCAGAAGATTTTATATTTATGAAGACTGATTTACCAAAAATCAGTCACCACCTGCTCCCTACTGGGTTACACTCAGTAACGGCACTTTTTTTTTTTTTTGCTGTTTGTATTTCTAAGATACCTCAGTCTTTGCCTACCCCAAAGTCTCGAAGATTCTTTTTCCTACACTATCTTCTAGAAATTCTATTGATCTAACTTTTATGTTTAGATCTACGTTCCATTTTCAGTTAATTTTTGTGTGTAGCCTAAAGTAAGATCATTATTTTTTTTTTTCCTGTTCAAATATCCAAGGCTTCTAGCACTACGTGTTGAAAAGACTATCCTTTTCCTCATTGAATTACCTTGGAGCCTGGGTCAAAAATCAGTTGGCCGTGTTTGTCAAAAATGGTTTCACAATATACTGTAGGTCTATTTCTGGATTCTCTTTTGTGTACCCCCTGATTTGTTTCTATCTTTTAGTCAATACCACACTGTTGTACTTTTTAAGCCTTGAAATCAGCTATTGTAAGCCCTCTTTTTTCTTTTTCAAAATTGCTTGACTCTTCTAGGTCTTTTACATTTCCATATCAATTTTCTGCCTAATGAGTCTATGATTGGGATTGCACTGAATCTACAGATCAACTTTGGGAAAACTGACATCTTAACAATATGAGTCTTCTAATCTTTAAATGTGGCATATCTCTCCATTTATTTAATCTTCTTTAACTTCTCAGCAACTATTTTTTCATGATCTTACACACATTGTTAATATCCTTCCTTTTTACGCTACTGTAAACGACATTTTCATTTTTAAATGTTTGGTGCTATATGTGGAAATGTAGTTAATTTTTGTATACTGATCTTGTATGACCTTGCTAAACTCATTTAATAATTCTAATAGTTTTTCATAGATTCTGTAGGATTTTATATAGCTCCAATCATGTCATCTGTGAATAAAGACATTTTATTTTTTCCTTTTCAATTTAGACGCCTTTCATTTCTTTTCCTTGCCTTATGACACTGTCTAGGACCTCCATTAAAACACTGAATAGTTATAGTGAGAGTGAGTATTCTTCCTTTGTTTCTAATCTCAGAGAGAAAGCATTCAGTCTTTTGCTACTAAACAAGGTACTTGTTGGATGTATCTCACAGATGGTTTTTGTCAGGCTAAAGTTGTTGAGAAGAGAAACTTGTATGCAGGTCAGGAAGCAACAGTTAGAACTGGACATGGAACAACAGACTGGTTCCAAATAGGAAAAGGAGTACTTCAAGGCTGTATATTATCACCCTGCTTATTTAACTTATATGCAGAGTACATCATGAGAAATGCTGGACTGGAAGAAACACAAGCTGGAATCAAGATTGCCGGGAGAAATATCAATAACCTCAGATATGCAGATGACACCATCCTTATGGCAGAAAGTGGAGAGGAACTAAAAAGCCTCTTGATGAAAGTGAAAGTGGAGAGTGAAAAAGTTGGCTTAAAGCTCAACATTCAGAAAACGAAGATCATGGCATCTGGTCCCATCACTTCATGGGAAATAGATGGGGAAATAGTGGAAACAGTGTCAGACTTTATTTTGGGGGGCTCCAAAATCACTGCAGATGGTGACTGCAGCCATGAAGTTAAAAGACGCTTACTCCTTGGAAGGAAAGTTATGACCAACCTAGATAGCATATTCAAAAGCAGAGACATTACCTTGCCAACAAATGTTCGTCTAGTCAAGGCTATGTTTTTTCCTGTGGTCATGTATGGATGTGAGAGTTGGACTGTGAAGAAGGCTGAGAGCCAAAGAATTGATGCTTTTGAACTGTGGTGTTGGAGAAGACTCTTGAGAGTCCCTTGGACTGCAAGGAGATCCAACCAGTCCATTCTGAAGGAGATCAGCCCTGGGATTTCTTTGGGTGGAATGATGCTAAAGCCGAAACTCCAGTACTTTGGCCACCTCATGGGAAGAGTTGACTCATTGGAAAACAGCCTGATGCTGGGAGGGATTGGGGGCAGGAGGAGAAGCGGACGACAGAGGATGAGATGGCTGGATGGCATCACTGACTCAACGGACGTGAGTCTGAGTGAACTCCGGGAGCTGGTGATGGACAGGGAGGCCTGGCGTGCTGCGATTGATGGGGTCACAAAGAGTTGGACATGACTGAGCGACTGAACTGAACTGAACTGAAAGTTGTTGAAGTTTCTGTTGTCAGGCTAAAGTTGTTGAGAAGAGAAATTTGTATGCAGGTCAGGAAGCAACAGTTAGAACTGGACATGTTTTTATTTTCTGAGAGATTTAACCATGAAAATTTGCTGAATTTAGTCAGATTTGTCAAATGCTTTTTCATCATCTGTTGAGATAATCAAATGGGTTTTCTTTAGTCTGTTAATATGAGGAATTACATCAGTTGACTTTTAAATGTTAAACTAACTTCGCATTGTAGAATAAGCTCCACTTGGTCATGATGTATTTTTAATGGATTTGTAGGAAAATGGTTTTTGTTGAATTCAACCTTCTAATATTTGCCAAAGATTTTGTGTCTTTTGTGTCTTGGCTTATAAGGTTTGTTGTTCTATAATAGTCTTGTAATGTGTTTGTCTAGTTTGAATATTAGGGTAAGGCCTGTCCCATAGAATAAGTTGAGAAGTTTTCTCTCCTTTTCCATTTTCTGAATTGTGCAGGATTGGTATTATTTTCTTTTTAAAATGTTTGGTTAAATTAATCTGCACCTGAAGTTTTATTTGTGTGATAGCTCACATCTATAAGGAGGTCTAAAAGCTGCTCAGAAGTTCTAAAATGTGGTCTATAAGTTCAAATGGGGAATCCCCTGGAGGGTCACTGAAGGGTAATGTGGATGGGCTGTTTGGTGAAGGAATCTCAACATCACTATCTATCCCAAGAAAGCTACTCCTTTGCAGGTCACTAATTAACTCCTCCTTACTGCATGTAGCTGACCTGGGGTCAACCCCAGCTTCCTCGACCTCTCATCAGCTGTCGATACCACTGGGCCTCCTTGCTTTGACACTGCTTCCTTCCTGGGCTTCAGTGACTTCACACTGTCCTGTCTCCCGTCTATTTCTCTGGCTTGGTGACCTGCAGCATTCCATGTGAAGCTACCTTGCTTTCTGCTCTGTGTCCACATTCTTCCTTGAAGAAATTACTCACACCCATGGGAAGGATGTTTTAGTCCATTTATCACCTCCCTTTATCTCAGCTCCAGACCTATGGACACAACTGCCTACAGAGTCTTCTAACCCCTGAAAATCATGTCTCCATTTGATTGAGCTGTTTATATCTTTCAGTAGAGATTTATTGTTTCCCCCTTAGCAATTTTGCACATTGTCTGTTATGTGTGTTCTTGTGTTCTTTATAATTTGTGTTGCTATCATGGCTAGAATCTCTTTTATGTTACTGGTCATTCTGGGACACTGGCCACTTGACAATTTCCTATGGGGTTACCTGTATCTGGCCATCCTAAGCCTCCCTTGTATTTGCTCTAAGAGTTTGTCCATTGATATTCTTGGAGTATGTAGGAGGATCATGTCCACTACAAATGAAGACTGGGTCAACCGCAGAGACAGAACTAATGGTGGAGGAGTGGGCATGCATGTCCTATTTCATCCTTAAATGGAAGGCATGTTTCTAAGGCCCTTAAGTTCCAGGTTTACTCTGGTCTGTACAATGAATCACATTAAGGAAACTCTCTTTCCTCTTAGTTTGCCAAGAGATTCTTTTCAAGAGTGTGTGTAACTTTGATCAGTGTTTTGGGCCTCTCTTGGAGCAATCCCAAGGTTTTCTCTTTTAAGCTGTTATTTGTTACGAAGAGTTGGACGCGACCGAATCGGCTTAGCGTGCACGCACTACTAAATTAAACTGAAAGACTAGTGAACCAATTCAGAAGCCATGGTTCTGGCAGCCTCCTGGACACACTAACCCCATCATGTGATGATTTCTCCTTCTCAAGGGGTCAGACAGAGAGAATAAACCAGGGCTCATGTTCTCAGGCTGGTTTCACCAGGATCTGTGAAGCTCACATAGCAGCACTGTGTAGGTCTGCACACTTTCCATTTCTGACCAGTCTTTGAAGATCAGGCTTGCTTATTGTTTAGAGAACAGTTTCATTCTTCATGTTCTGAAGGAGGAAGGAGCCAAGGTAGGCTGTGCTCCAGACCTGTGATTTCTGCTTTCAGAAAGCTAGCACTCAGAACACCCCACCCCCACCCTCAGTCATGCCCTTGAGACCTGGCTATGGATTGTAGCCAAACCCCTCCAGTCCACCTCTGGAACAAGGGTGCCACCGACACCGGAGCCCAGGACATTCAGGCTCAGGAGCAACTGCACCTTGGGTGGAGAGATGGCTAGGGATGAGCAGTCCTTTGGCCTCCGTGTCTTATTGTCTTGAAACTTTGCTCCCAGACAGCAAAGGAATCAAAGTAAAGCTTTACGCAGAAAGAGGAATAATTCCAGCAGGAGCCAACAGACTAATGCTGTAGTGTTCTTTATGTAAGCCATAATTTATTTGGGATTTTTCTTTGGATGCACATGTGGGGTTGATAGAGTTGTCTTTTTGTGTGTTGCCCAGACTTGGGAAGCTTTAAAGAAATACAGCCCTGGGCCCAAGCCCTGGAGATTCTCATCCATTTGCCCCAAGGTTAATACAAGAATCTGTACTTTTAAGAAGCTGATTAGAGTGTTATTATCATTTTTTAACCATTTTTAAAATTTTACTTTTACTCCAATGCTGCGTGTGGGCTTTCTCTAGTTGCAGAGAGTGGGACTACTCTTCATTATGGTGTTCAGGCTTCTCCTTGTGATGGCTTCTCTTGTTGCAGAGCACAGGCTCTAGGGCATGCAGACTTCAGTAGCTGCAGAATATGGGCTCAGTAATTGTGGCTCTCGGGCTCTGGAGCACAGGCTCAGTAGTTGAGGCACACACGCTTAGTTGCTTGGTGGCATGAGGTATCTTCCCGGACCAGGAATCAAACCCCTGTCCCTTGAATTGGCAGGTGGATTCTTATCCACTGCACCACCGGTGAAGTCCATTTTTTAACCACTTTTAAGTGAAGTATCGGAGAAGGCGATGGCACCCCACTCCAGTACTCTTGCCGGGAAAATCCCATGGACAGAGGAGCCTGGTAGGCTGCAGTCCATGGGGTCGCGAAGAGTCGGACACGACTGAGCGACTTCACTTTCACTTTTTACTTTCACACATTGGAGAAGGAAATGGCAACCCACTCCAGTGTTCTTGCCTGGAGAATCCCAGGGAAGGGGGAGCCTGGTGGGCTGCTGTCTATGGGGTCACACAGAGTCAGACATGACTGAAGCGACTTAGCAGCAGCAGCAGCTGCAGCAAGTGAAATATAGTTAATTTACAATGTTGTGTTAGCTTCAGGTGTACAGCAAAGTGATCCAGTTATATATGCATCTGTGTGTGTGTACATATATATGTGTGTGTATCTGTATATATGTGGAATTGGGCAAAAAGTTTGGGTTTTTCTGTAAGATGTTACCAAAAACCCGTACAAACTTGAACTATTTGGCTAACCCAGTGTATACTTTTTCAGATTCTTTTCCATTCTAGGTTATTACAAGACACTGAATATAGCTCCCTGTGCTAGACAATTGGCCCTTGTTGTTTACTTACTTTATACATAGCAGTGTGTATATGTTAAGACCAAACTCTTAATTTATCTATCCCCCTTACCCTCTACTATCCTCTCTGATAACCATACATTTGTTTTCTATGTCTGTGAGTCTATTTCTGTTTTGTAAATAAGTTCACTTATATCATTTGTTTAGCTCCCACATATAAGTGATACCATATGATATTTGTCTTTCTCTGTCTGATTTACTTCACTTAATATGATAATCTCTAAGGCCATCCATGTTGCTGCAAATGGCATTACTTCATTTCTTTTTATGGCTGAGTAATATTCCATTGTGGTGTTTGTGTATACATATATCTCACATCCTTTTTGGAAGGCCCTGACCTCAGCATTGTTATCACTGAAACCTAGAGTTTCACAGAGGGTCTCAGAGATTACCTGGACACCTTACAGCCTGATCTACTAGGGCCAGCTGTAGCCGGAGTGAAGCAGGAATGTGTGTGTGTGTGTGTGTGTGTGTGTGTGTGCACGCGCATGCACACTGCCAAGTCCAGCTCTCCTAGAGAGCTGGGGGACTTTCTGATTTTATAAACCTATGGCCCTCACCCTGAGGACCCTGGGGACTGGATCTGAGCATCATCTGTAATTCAAGCTCCTACATGCCCTTCAGCTCCTTTTTTTCAGATATGTGTAGATGTGTTTGTGATGCTAACAAGTATCATTTAAAAACATAACCAAATTCAGAGCAGCTTTCTATTGGTTTTTATTTTCTCTATCAGCAATCATTAGAACTGCATCTACTCTTAGATATACCTCAGGGAAGGAGCCAGTATATGGTTTTTATTTTTTATTTTCCAGATTCTAAATAAAGATCTTCATCCATGGAAAGGCTGGAAATTCGAGGGGAGAGGATCTCCCCAGAATCAGCAATGGCTTTTGAGTTAAGGAGCAGCTGTGTGGCCAGCAGCCATCCCCCCCCAGCTCCGCCCCACTGGGGTGACCCACTGGCCAGATGACATCAAGGATTTGAGCCACACCAGTCTGTGACAGGGAGGGCTTCATACGAAGGGAGGCTTCGGAAGGGAGGGAGTCATTTGACCAATGCAGGAAGGGGAGACAACCTGGCAGCCATCCAAGCGGATGCCTCCCCGCCCCACTGAGGCTGACTCACATTCTTAGGGGTTTCTCAGCACACCCAGCTTCTGGGCACTAACAGCCTCAGAGCCTGCCGTGAGGCCCCAGCACACCGGGAACAAGCCCTCACTGGCGAGCCAAACTCAAGGCCCCTCTCTAGGTGTGACCAAGCAGTGAATTTGGAGAGACCTAGTGTAGGCTGCAGTCCACGGGGTCGCTAAGAGTCGGACACGACTGAGTGACTTCACTTTCACTTTTCACTTTCATGCGTTGGAGAAGGAAATGACAGCCCGCTCCAGTGTTCTTGCCTGGAGAATCCCAGGGACAGGGGAGCCCGGTGGGCTGCTGTCTGTGGGGTTGAACAGAGTCGGACACGACGAAACGACTTAGCAGCAGTGAGTGTAGACTCACAAGCTCACATCAGATGTCCTGGCCACTGGAAGTCCCACGTGGCTTCCTGCTAAGGGGAGGGCAGACTTTGTTCCTATGCGTCCCAAGACACAGAAGCCTGGACAATGCTGCCATTTGAAAGTATGCAGCAGTATGAGGGTGTGTGTGTGTATGTTTGCACACATATGTGTAAGTAAAAGACTGTATTTTCCTGAACTATCTTTTTTTCAAAAATACATATGTATTTATTCACTTACTTGGCTATGCCGGATCCAGGTTGTGGCATGCAGGATCTTCCAACTCTGTTGGGGCCTATGGGATCATTTGGCAACCCACTCCAGTATTGCTGCCTGGAGAATTCCATGGACAGAGGAGCCTGGCAGACTGAAGTCCATGGGGTCTCAAAGAGTCGGATATGACTGAGTGACTGAGCACGGGATCATTGGACTTAACCCGCCTGCCAATGCAGGAGATGCAAGAGACCTGGATTTGATCCCTGGGTCGGGAAGATCCTCTGGAGTAGAAATTGGCAACACGCTCCAGTATTCTTGCCTGGAAATCCCATGAACAGAGGAGACTGGTGGGCTACAGTCCGTAGGGTCCCAGAGGTGGACACAACTAAGTGACTGAACACACACACGGGATCACTAGTTGCAGCAGGCAAACTCTTAGTTGCAGCACGTGGGATCTAGTTCCCCAACCAGGGGTTGAGCCGCAGCCCCCAACATTAAGCACAGAGTCTTAACCACTGGACCACCAGGCAAGTCCCTCCTGAACTGTCTTGAATCTCCACCCTGTTCTCATGGCTTTTCCCCCAAGCCCATTCACTCCAGCTGGGAAATCCTATTTGTCCTGCTGAGCTTCTGAAAAATCATCCCTCCGACCTTCTCAAGGGAACCTCAGGTCTTGTTCTCGCTCCGGCCAACCAGTGCTCTGTTTTGCTAAAGCTGACATGACACATGCTCAGATTGCTGCTCTTGTGTCCACTCTCAGAAGTTTGGTCTCCAAGTATCTCCATTTCCAAATCCTGAAATACCCTTTGCTGCTCTAGCACTTTGGAGCAGTTTCTTTGGAAGCTGCCTTACTGCTCTACAGCTTAATAACAGGAATTCCTTCAGGTTCTTTTTAGTTCAGTAGAAGGGAAGGAGGGACTGGATGGGACCTGGTGTTGGGTGTGGTTTCTTGCTCTGCTGGAGGCCACCAGCTTTGGGCAGAAGCTGCCAGGGAGGGCTACCAAGAAGGCTCTGGGTAGGAGGGAGGCTCTCACCAACCCTGGGAGCATAGAGCCTTCCAAGAGGGCTCTTGGAAGCCTGCTCACAGCTGGTGGGCTTGGAGTAAACAGAAATAAAACCCCCAGGGTGGTGGGTGAGGACAGCTGGAAGTTGGAGAGAAGTCTTTCTCCCCACTAGCAGCTTGGGACTCAGGAGGGGAGTGTAACTCACATCCCCGTGGGGCCTCTGGAAAGGGCAGGACAGGTTCAGGAAGGAAGAGACTGCAGATGGCCAGAGAGCACGTCACCAAGCAGGACTTCAGGAAGGGGTGTGGCTGGGGGGGTCTCTTCTGAGGACTGCGTGGTCCCAGCACTGGCAGAGGGCCTGAGGTTAAAGACCCCTTTAAAAGGACACACACGGGTTTCCTGAGGGCCACGGAGAACATGGCTCGTGGGCTTCAAGGAATGACCCTGGCTGTAGGGATGGCAATCCCCCTCACCCATGATGCTCCCTGGTAGCTGCCCAGAAGACGCGTCCCAGACCCGGCTCAGGAGGCAGACGGAACACGTACTGGGCCTCTCTCCCTGGCCTTCAGGATGATATGCTTTTAAGAGTGTTCGCTGGTGGCTCAGTGGTGAAGAATCCACCTGCCAGTGCAGGAGACATGGTTTGATCCCTGGTCTGAGAAGATCCCACGTGCTGTAGAGCAACTAACCCCATCCACCACAACTACTGAGCCTGTGCTCTAGAGCTCTGCGAGAAGAGAAGCCACTGCACTGAGAAGCCTGTGCACCACAGTTAGAATAACCCTCCTCGCTGCAGCTAGAGAAAAGCCGCACAGCAACGACTACCCAGCACAGCCACAAATAAATAAATATTTTAGAAAAAAAGAGTATTTGTTAACATGAATCTTAGTAACTGAGCTCCTGTGAACCAGAGGTCATCGCCTCTTCCACAGCAACAGCTCCATTTGTAAGATGAAAAATCTTACCCTGATTGTTTGGTTATATCTGCGGTGCTCCCAAAAAGAGAGACTCCTAGTTTAAGTTTACCAGACACTGAGCTCATCCCCAGGAATGAGATGAGACAAAAATACTACCGCCCTGCTGTGTGGGTCCTACAGATCCCCTTAGAGGCAGGGACAGCTTTCTTTCTAAGAAATCACCATTGTCCAAAGTGAAACTTAAGCTCAGGACTTACAGCTGCTTACTCAGGCAGGGCTTCCAGTGAGGGTCTCATGGCTGTGTCAGTCTCCTAAGTGAGGGGCCAGGGACCCCGGGTTGTGCCTACTGAGTGTCAGGAACTGTTCCCCATGAGCCTGGAACAGCAGTCTCAGCCCCAGTTAATGAGCCACTTGGTCTATCCCCTTGTTTCATTTTTTAATTTTTTACTTCTTTTATTTTAAAAATATGTATTTATTTATTTTTGGCTGCATTGGGTTTTAGTTGCAGCATGTGGGATCATTCCTTGTGGCGTGCAGGCTTCTCTCTAGTTGTGGCATGCCAGTCCAGAGCACGTGGGCTCTGCAGTTGCAGTGCATGGGCTTTGGTGGCCCACGGAAGGCGGGATCTTAGTGCCCCGACCAGAGATCGAACCCATGTCCCCAGCATTGGAAGGCGAACTCTTAACCACTGGACCACCAGGGAAGCCCTATCTCCTTGTTTTAGATAGGGGGAAACAGAGACCCTGAGAAGTAACAGCAGCCCCAGCCCACACAGCTGGCTTTTTCTGACTTCTTCATTGACCATATGGCAGAGGTTGGACTGAGCCTTCCATCAGTTGAACAAGTAAAGGTTTTTTTCTTTCTGCCCCTTAGTCCATAGGCGCTCTCTTTGCATCACTAATCAAAGAAAGAACCTTCTGAAGATTTCCACTGCCACCTAATCACCGTTTGCAAGCCCTGCATGAGAGGAAGAGAGGCAAATGGGATTCTTTCAAGACTAGTCTTTGTAGCACAAATCTGGAATATGTTTAACCTGAACTGGGATGCTAGTAGGGGATTATAGCTCCTAGGAATCCCACATCTAGCAGTTCAAGTTGGAATGATTTACCTGTGTAGCGGGCAAGCATTTCCAACTTCACAATATTTCTTTGAGAAGAGAGATGACTTTTTACTAGAATGATCAGTTTCTACAGGGTAGCAGGTACTGCCTCATTCAGTAAACAAACAGGGACTATTGGGGGAGCTCTGCCTGCCCCCTGGTGGTTGTAACTATAATTTTTTAAATGTACTTTTATTCATTTAGTTTTGGCTGAGCTTGTTCTTCTTGCTGCGCGTGGGTGCTGCGCGTGGGCTTTCTCTAGTTGCAGTGCTCGGGCCTCTGGTTGTGGTGGCTTCCCTTGTTGCACAGTGGGGCTAGAGCTCAGGCTCAGCAGTTGTGGCCCAGGGCTTAGTTGATCTGCAGCATGTGGAAGCTTCCCGAACCAGGGATCAAACCTGCATCCCCTGCATTGGCAGCCGGGTTCTTGACCACTGGACTACCAGGGTGGTCTCATAACTATAACTTTTTAACCATTTTAATTATGTTTCAATAACAAAGAACACATATTTAAAGTATACACTTTGGAAAATGTTGACATTGCATGTACAGTGAAACCATCACCAGAATCAAGATAATAAACATACCTGTTGTTCGCAAAAGCTCCTTATACCCTTCTGTCATCCCTCCCTCCCACCTCTCTCCACCCTCTCCTATCCCCAGGCAACCATTGATCTACTTTCTGTTACTATACATTAACGTGCACTTTATAGATTATTACAAAAAAAGGAATCATACAATGAGATAAATCTTGCCTGACTTGTTTTACTCAACATGGCTATTTTGAGATGCATCCATGTTGGGTATGTATCCTGCTTATCTCTGAGCAGTAATCCTCATGTGGACATAGTCCAGGGCGTGTATACTTTCACCTGTTGAAATATACCTGCATCGGTCCAGGTTTTGCCTATTATGAATAAAGCTGCTATGAACATTTATACTCGTCTTGGTAAGGATTGCTTTCTCTTGAATACATGCCTAGAGGGAGAATGGCCAAGTTGTAAATGTATCTTTGACATTTAAGCTGTCAAATTGCTTCCAAAGTGGGTGTGCTAGTCTGCATTCCCATCAGCAACGCACAACAGCTTCAGTTGTCCCAGATGCTCACCAACATTTGAGAGTAAATCTTAATTTTGGACATCCTAATTGGGGCATAGTGGTATCTTAGTGGTTTTTATTTGCACTTCCCTAATTATTGATAAGGGCTTCCCTGGTGGCTCAGTGGTAAAGAATCTGCCAGCAATGCAGGAGATGCAGGAGACACAGGTTCAATACCTGGGTGGGGAAGATGCCCTGGAGGAGGGCATGGCAACACACTCCAGTATTCTCATCTGGAGAATCCCATGGACAGAGGAGCCTGGTGGCTATGGTCCATAGGGTTGCACAGTCAGACACGACTGAAGCAACTTGGCAGTTATTGATAAGAGGTTCCCTGATGGCTCAGTGGTAAAGAATCTGCCTGCCAATGATGCCAATGCAGGAAACGTGGGTTCTATCCCTCGGTTGGGAGGATCCCCTGCAGAAGGAAATAAGCAACCCACTCCAGTATTCTTGCCTGGAAAATCCCATGGACACAGGAGTCTGGTGGGCCATATAGTCCATGGGGTTGCAAATAGTTGGACACAACTTAGCAACTAAACAATTCTTAATAAACATCTTTTCAAGCCTGTTTACCAGCGCTATATCTTCTTTGGTGAGGTGTCTGTTCATGTGTCTTGTCCATTTTTTATGGGGTTGTTTCTTTTCTTATTGAGAGTTTTCATAATTCTATATGTATCTGAGTACAAGTCCTTTATTAGACAAGTGATTCATGAATATTTTCTCCAGCCTGTGGCTTACCTTTTCCACATCCTCAACAGAGTCTTTGAGGAGAAGAAATTCTTAAGTTTGATGCAGCTTAATTTACCAGTATTTCATGGATCATGTCTGTGATATTGTATCTGAGAAATCTTTGCCTAACCCATGGTCACAAATTTGGGTATTACAAATAAGTCTAGGAAATATTTTCCATTAGTTTTTGTATATGGTTTGAAATATGAATCAAAGTTCATTTTTTGTACATGAACATCCAACTATTGTTGGAAGAGGGTGTTGCTTTCACCAGTGCATTCTCTGGGCAAAACTCTGTTAGCCTTTGCCCTGCTTCATTTTGTACTCCAAAGCCAAATTTGCCTGTTACTCCAGGTATCTCTTGGCTTCCTACTTTTGCATTCCAGTCCCCTATGATGAAAAGGACATCTTTTTTGGGTGTTAGTTTTAGAAGGTCTTAAAGGTCTTCATAGAACCATTCAACTTCAGCTTCTTCAGCATTACTGGTTGGGGGCATAGACTTGGATGATTGTCATAATGAATGGTTTGCCTTGGAAACGAATAGAGATCATTCTGTCGTTTTTGAGATTGCATCCAAGTACAGCATTTTGGACCCTTTTGTTGATTTATTATTTGCAGCCAAAGATGGAGAAGCTCTATACAATCAGCAAAAACAAGACTAGGAGCTAACTGTGGCTCAGATCATGAACTCCTTATTGCAAACTTCAGGCTTAAATTGAAGAAAGTAGGGAAAACCACTAGACCATTCAGGTATGACCTAAATAAAATCCCTTAAAATTATACAGTGGAATAGATTCAAGGGATTAGAGCTGATAGACAGCATGCCTGAAGAACTATAGATGGAGGTTTGTGATATTGTACAAGAGGCAGTGATCAAAACCATCCCCAAGAAAAAGAAATGCAAAAAGGCAAGATGGTTGTCTCAGGAGGCCTTACAAATAGCTGAGAAAAGAAGAGAAGCTAAAGGCAAAGGAGAAAAGGAAAGATATACCCATTTGAATGCAGAGTTCCAAAGAGTAGCTAGGAGACATAAGAAAACCTTCCTCAGCAATCAATGCAAAGAAACAGAGGAAAACAATAGAATGGGAAAAACTCAATTTCTTCAAGAAAATTAGAGATACCAAGGGAACATTTCATGCAAAGACGGGCTCAATAAAGGACAGAAATGGTATGGACCTAACAGAAGCAGAAGATATTAAGAAGAGATGGCAAGAATACACGGAAGAACTATACAAAAAAGATTTTCATGACCCAGATAACCACGATGGTGTGATCACTCACCTAGAGCCAGACATCCTGGAATGTGAAGTCAAGTGGGCCTTAGGACGCATCATTACAAACAAAGCTAGTGGAGGTGATGGAATTCCAGTTGAACTATTTTAAATCCTAAAAGATGATGCTGTGAAAGTGCTGCACCCAATATACCAGCAAATTTGGAAAACTCAGCAGTGGCCATAGGACTGGAAAAGGCCAGTTTTCTTCCAATCCCAAAGAAAGGCAATGCCAAAGAATGCTCAAACTACTGCACAATTGCTCTCATCTCACACGCTAGCAAAGTAATGCTCAAAATTCTCAAAGCCAGGCTTCAACAGGACGTGAACCATGAACTTTCAGATGTTCAAGCTGGATTTAGAAAAGGCAGAGGAACCAGAGAGCAAATTGCAAACATCCATTGGACCATCAAAAAAGCAAGAGAGTTCCAGAAAAACATCTGCTTCATTGACTATACCAAAGCCTTTGACTGTGTGGATCACAACAAACTGTGGAAAATTCTTCAGGAGATGGGAATATCAGACCACCTTACCTGACTCCTGAGAAACCTGTATGCAGGCCAAAAAGCAACAGTTAGAACCAGGCAGGTTCTAACAACAGACTGGTTCCAAATTGGGAAAGTACGTCAAGGCTGTATATTGTCACCCTGCTTATTTAACTTAAATGCAGAGTACATCATGTGAAATGCCAGGCTGGATGAAGCACAAGCTGGAATCAAGATTGCAGGGAGAAATATCTGTAACCTCAGATATGCAGATGACACCCCCTTAAGGCAGAAAGGGAAGAGCCTTGATGAAAGTGAAAGAGGAGAGTGAAAAAGCTGGTTTAAAACTCAGCATTCATAAATGAAGATCATAGCATCCAGTCCCATCACTTCATGGCAAATAGATGGGGAAATAATGAAAACAGAGACAAACTTTATTTTGGGGGGCTCCTAAATCACTGCAGATGGTGACTGCAGCCATGAAATTAAAAGACGCTTGTTCCTTGGAAGAAAAACTATGACCAACTAGACAGTGTATTAAAAAGCAGAGACATTACTTTGTCCACAAAGGTCCGTCTAGTCAAGGCTATGGTTTTTCCAGTGATCGTGTATGGATGTGAGAGTAGGACTATAAAGAAAGCTGAGTGCCGAAAAATTGATGCTTTTGAACTGTGGTGTTGAAGAAGACTCTTGAGAGTCCTTTAGACTGTAAGGAGATCCAACCAAAGGAAATCAGTCCCATATCAGTTCATTGGAAGGACTGATGCTGAAGCTGAAACTCCAATATTATGGCCACCTGATTCAAAGAACTGACTCATTTGAAAAGACCCTGGTGCTGGGAAAGATTGAAGGTGGGAGAGAAGGGGACAACAGAGGATGAGATGGGTGGATGGCATCACTGACTCAGTGGACATGAATTTGAGCAAGCTCTGGGAGTTGGTGATGGACAGGGAGGCCTAGCATGCTGCAGTCCATGGGGTCGCAAAGAGTCGGACACAACTGAGCGACTGAACTGAACTGAACTGAACTGATCCAACTATACCAGCACTGTTGGTTATATCTTTTTTTCACTGAATTGCCTTTATGTCTTTGTTGAAACTCAACTGATCACATTTGGTGGATGTATTTTTATACACTGTATTCCCTTCCATTGATCTATTTGTCTATATTGATACCAATACCATACATCTCAATTTCTGGAGCTTTCTAGTCTGTGCTGTGTGCTATGCTGAGTCACTCAGCCGTGTCTGACTATAGGCTCCCCAGGCTCCTCTGTCTGTGGGGATTCTCCAGGAAAGAATACTGGAGTGGATTGCCATGCCCTCCTCCAGGGGATCTTCCCAACCCAGGGATTGAACCCAGGTCTCCCACATTGTAGGCGGATTCTTTACCATCTGAACCACCACGGAAGCCCAGCTTTATAGTCTATTTAATCCCAAATATTTTCTAATTTGCCCCATTTAATTTTCTCACAGCCTTGTGCTATTTACAATATTTTCCAGATATTTGGATTTTTCAGATATTATTGATTTCTAATTTAAAACATTTGATCCGGAATACACTTTGTATGACTTGAATCCTTTTATACTGATTGAAACTTGTTTTCTGGACCATAGTGGTAAGTGTCCTAAATATTCTTGAATGTAAATGTAAAACATAAACCTCTTCAGTTCAGTTCAGTTCAGTCGCTCAGTCGTGTCCGACTCTTTGTGACCTCATGAATCAGAGCATGCCAGGCCTCCCTGTCCATCAAAAACTCCCATACTTCACTCAAACTCATGTCCATCAAGTCGGTGATGCCATCCAGCCATCTCATCCTCTGTCATCCCCTTCTCCTCCTGCCCCCAATCCCTCCCAGCATCAGGGTCTTTTCCAATGAGTGAACTCTTCGCATGAGGTAGCCAAAGTTTCAGCTTTAGCTGGAGTTTCAGCTTTAGCATCATTCCTTCCAAAGAACACGCAGGACTGATTTCCTTTAGGATGGACTGGTTGGATCTCCTTGCAGTCCAAGGGATTCTCAAGAGTCTTCTCCAACACCACAGTTCAAAAGCATCAATTCTTTGGCACTCAGCTTTCTTCACAGTCCAACTCTCACATCCATACATGACGACTGGAAAAACCATAGCCTTGACTAGATGGACCTGTGTTGGCAAAGTAATATCTCTGCTTTTCAATATACTATCTAGGTTGGTCATAACTTTCCTTCCAAGGAGTAAGCGTCTTTTCATTTCATGGCTGCAGTCACCATCTGCAGTGATTTTGAAGCCCAGAAAAATAAAGTCTGACACTGTTTCCACTGTTTCCCCATCTATTTGCCATGAAGTGATAGGACCAGATGCCATGTCTTAGTTTTCTGACTGTTGAGCTTTAAGCCAACTTTTTCACTCTCCTCTTTCACTTTCATCAAGAGGCTCTTTAGTTCCTCTTCACTTTCTGCCATAAGGGTGGTGTCATCTGCATATCTGAGGTTATTAATATTTCTCCCGGCAATCTTGATTCCAGCTTGTGCTTCTTCCAGCCCAGCGTTTCTCAACATGTCCTCTGCATAGAAGTTAAATAAGCAGGGTGACAATATACAGCCTTGACGTACTCCTTTTCCTATGTGGAAGCAGTCTGCTGTTCCGTGTCCAGTTCTAACTGTTGCTTCCTGACCTGTATATAGGTTTCTCAAGAGGCAGGTCACTTAGAAGAAAACAAATGCCAGAAGCATCAGATGAGGATTTGGCAATGATGTGTTAGATATGACAGCAAAGGCACAAGTATTAAAAGAAAAATAACACACAAATTGGACTTCATGAAAGTTTCTCATATTTGTCCATCAAGCAAGTTTATCCACAGAGTCTAAAGGCAACCTAAAGAACAGTGGAAAATGTCTGCAAATCATATAAATGACAGGCCTGTGGAAACTTGACTATGAAAAAGCAAACAAGTTGATTCAAAAATGAACAGAGAGCCTTCCCTGGTGGTCCAGTGGTTAAGACTCTGCACTTCCACTGCAGGGGATGTGGATCTGATCCCTGACTGGGGAACTAAGATCCCACCTACCATGCAGAGCAGCCAAAAAAAGAAAAAGAACAAAGGATTTGAATAGACATTATCCAAGGAGATGTATAAATGGCTAATAAGCACATAAAAAGATGCTCAGTATAATTTTCATTAGGAAAATGCAAATGAAAATTATGAAAAGAGAGTACCTCACATCCATTAGAGTGGCTAATATTTTAAAAAGCAGAAAATAAAGTGTTGGCAAAGATGTGGAGAAATTGAAACCCTTACACATTGTAGATGGGATTGTAAAGTAGTTCAGCTGCTATGGAAAACAATACGGTGGGTTCTTGAAACAATTAAAATTAGAATGACCGTACAGCCTAGCAAGTTCTCTTCTCGGTATATTCCTAAGAGAATTGAAATCAGGGTCTCACAGAAGTATTTGCACACCCACGTTTGTAGCCGCACTATTCACAGCACAACTGAAGTCTCCGTCTAAAGATAAGCAGACAAGGAAAAGGTGGTCTGTATGTACGATGAAGTATTATTCAGTCTTAAAAAGGAAGGAAATTCTGATACCAGTAATAGCAAAAATGACCCTAAAGGACATTACGCAAAGGGACAGAAGTCCAATGGACAGGGATACATATTGCCTGATTCAACTTGTATGACGTACTTAGAATAATCAAAGTTAGAAACAGTAAATACAACGGTGTTTGCCAGGACTGAGGGGAGAGGATGGGGATTTACTGCTTAGGAGGTAAGGGATGCACTTTCGCAAGAGGAAGAGAGTACAGGCATGGATGGGGCTGACGGCTGCCAGCAGCGCGAATGGACCGCGCTGAGCTGTACACGTGAAAGTGGTGGACGTGGTGAGCACTACGTGTATTCCACCACAATTAAAAATGTGTTCCAAGTAGAGTCGTAGAGCAAGTAATGAGAGAAGGTATGCAGAATAGTGAGCCCAGGGAATCACCTGAGCAAAGAGGGCCCCTCACTGTGTGCACAACTAGGTACACGCACTCCCACACATGTCATGGGAAGACGGATGTACCGCTATTGCATGAACTACAAGAGAGGTCCAGAGAGCGACCGAGAGACGGTGACTGGGCGGGGCCTGGGCTGGTTTGGAGGAGGGGCCTGGGGCAGGGAGGGGCTCCTGCAGATGTGGGGGGGGGGGGCAGGAAAAGAGTGAGAAGGTGGGGCTGGGGAGCCCAGGGGTTAGGAGAGGGGAGGGTGGTCATGCTTGCCCTCACCGCCTCCATGGGCCAGGACTCAGACAATAGCTGGATGCAGGAGGGCAGAGGGGGAGAGAACCCAGGCCCTCTGAGCAGGAGATGCTGGACCTGAGGCCTGAGCTTTTCATGGGGGAGAAATAGAACCTTCTGGCTGAAGGCAGCTGCTCAGAACCCCAGTGACCACAGTTGACCCCAGACTGAGCCCAAAGGGGCTGCTGCCTCTGTACCTACTTCTGAGCTGGATAGACCTCAATCGCCCCACAGTCCCAGCAGGCCACCCAAGGGTGGAACGTCCACAGAGGGCTGGGTGGGTGACTGAGGTGGGGAGAGGAAGGGAAGAGTAAGCCCACTGCCCCGCTAAGGGCCGGGTGGGGGGTGTGGTCCTCAGTTCACATCCTGACAAGGTACCAGATGATGATATTGTATGCACAATGGGGTGATCCAGGGAGGAACGATCCCACCAAGGATGGGTTTCTCCTGGGCTGAGAGATTTTATTTGCTGATGAAAATTCTAGTTCCTTTTTGAAACTGTTTCCTTCCCTGGGATTGCAAGGCCATGAGGACCCACCCCTTTTAAGAGTTCAAAGTGAGGCAGTGGTGATGTACACAGATTATCCTTTGGGTGCATGGTGCTCCATGTACTGGGTGATAAGTTGCTTCAGTCGCTTCAATCCCACCCTTTACAACCGTATGGACTATAGCCCACCAGGCTCCTCTGGCCATGGAATTTCCCAGGCAAGAATACTGGAGTGGGTTGCCACTTCTCCAGAGGAACTTTCCAACCCAGGAATCGAATCCTCATCTCCTGTGTCTCCTGCCCTGGCAGGCGGGTTCTTTACCACTAGCGCTACCTGGTGAGCTCAGATCAGCCTTTGATTTGGGTCAGATTCCAGGTGCAACTTGATGGGCAGGTGGCAAATTCTGCTGCAGAGCTACAGGGTCCTGCCCCTCTTTGGGACTGGGAGATTGAGTCAGATTAGTCTCAGGGCTGAATTAGGGGGACAAGACTAAGTTGAGATACGCCTTATACTATTTAGTTTGACGTAGTTACTTTAAAAAGACAAAAGAAGGGGAAGTATTTTTAATCTTAAATGAGAAGAGGAAAAAACTCTTGAGTTTTTCTACATTCAGAATTCAAACCTCCATGGCCTGTGTTTCTTTAGCAGGTTTGTCTTTGAGGCAAATAACACCAATTTTTAAAGTTCTGATTCTATGATGAGGCTCATTAACATACAAGAGAGGGATAGAAGATGAGATGGTTGGATAGCATCACCTATTCAATGGGCAAGAACTTGGCAATCTCTGGGAGATGGTGAGGGATAGGGAGGCCTGGAGTGCTGCAGTCTCTGGAGTCGCAAAGAGTTGGACACAACTTAGCGACTGAACAACAGCAACATATACAAAATTTTGCCTCTTTCCTCCTGAGCCCAGCCTGCCCTTGGCCTTTCCAGCTCTGCCCCAGGAGCCACTCTGCTCCCCACAGAGATCAGAGCCTTTCCAGCCTCCAGGACTCTCCAGGCGCACCTTGCCCGCCTCTTCTTGCTCTGGCTCTCCTCCCTGTCTTCTCGAAGAACCTGTCTGTGCTTGCTTCCTTCTGCCCTGGATGCCTTGGCTCTTCCCCCTGCTCCCCCAGCAGAGTGGCTCTGACCCGCTCAGGGATTCCCATATCTATCCAGCAGCTTCCCAGCATGAGGAACAGGGCCTGACCATCCTGCAGGGCCAGTGCCTGCTGCTCCTCTGTAGGGAAGGCTGCCTCCTCCCTCCAGTTAACCACTGCTCACTCCTCAAGTGTCCCTTCCTCCACAAGCTCCCTGGACCCCGAGCCCAAGCCAGGCTGGGCTGGTGGGTGCTCTTGGGTCTCCCTGCACTCTCCTCCCAGCATCAAATGAGGTCATGTGAACAAAGAACCTATGGGGTGCTAGGCACTTAGCAAGCACTGAGCAGTGCTGGCTCCCTCCCCGCTCAAAGGTTCAAGGCCGCTGTGACTGCCCTTAATCCATTGCCCAGCAGCTCCAGCTCGGAGTGCGGGGACCACGGGGGCAGGGTCCCCATTGCTGGCTCCTACGGCTCAGGGAAAGGGGATGGGAAGCCAGAGCGAGTCTCAGCACCGTCCCTGCAGCCGTGGGCAGGACTGGGAACTGGCCCCTCCTGGAGCCTGGAACCAGAGGTCACAAATACTAACTCACCCAGCAGAAAGACGAAAGAAGTCCACCTTAAGAACAGCTGGAGCAATGGTGACCGGAGGAGTGCGAAGACAAGGAGTTCTGAGTGCTGGTTTTTGACAGAGATCATTCTTAAGGGATGGTGATCATCACTTGCTAAGACCCAAAGCGTGCGAAGCGCCTAGCCGAAGTGGTTTTGTTAGGCTCGGGTTTGGAGGTGGAGCGCAGACCTGGGACGCAGAAGCCAAGTCCCCGCCCCTACTCCCGGGTGGTTCAGGGCGAAGCCCGACGGTCTAGGGCGGTGGCAGGGCCCCGCAGGCAGCGGCCTGGGGCTCCTCTTTTCTTGGCCCGGAAATCCCGGCCTCAACCCTCGCGGGTGCATCCGGCTCACCGGCCTCCCCGAGCAAGTGCTCGGTCAGCGCGGAGCCAGAGACGCGCGCCTCTGATTCCGAGGCGGACACCCGCGCGTCTGCATGGCCACCGGAACGGCTTCGGGCGGCCGCAGGCTGCCCAGGGGTTCCGCGGTCTTCACCACCTTCCCCGACCTGCTCTTCATCTTCGAGTTTGTGAGTCGCTGAGGACCAGGGAGGGCGGGCTGGGACGGGATGGGATGGGCAGTGCCGCGCGCGCTCTCCCCGCCCGCCCGTCCCGGAGCGGCCCTGGTCCGGGAGCACTGGGTGGGGTAGAGAAGGAGGGTGAGGACTGTCTCTTCCCCACCCGCCACATGCAGTCTTCTGGCCCCTTCTAGCCCGCGACGACGGGGAGACCGTCACCGGGGCTTAGGTGGAGAAACCAAACTCACAGGGCTCAGTGGTCGGAAGCTGGCCGGGTTCCACCGGCAGCGCGCCGGTACCAAAGCTGCGCTCCTAACTTGCTTCCCATGGGCTTCTTGGCGATCGACGTCCTTGTAGAGGCGCCCAGCTCTCTCCATGGTCAGGAATTTGTTTTAAAAATATAAAAATCGGCAAAAGAAAGATTAAGTATTACCGAAAGCGGTGTGGAGATAGGGTTGGTGTTGCAGGAGGAACCGAATCCGGATTATTTTCTCTTGGACGTTTCTGGAGAGTGAACGAAATTTTGGCAATCTGGAAATGATAAAACCAGCCGTCGTTTGCTCGCCACAGTCATTGTACCCAGTGTGAAGGATGGAGGGAGGGAGAGGGGCCTGTGAGAGCCGGGCCCTGACTTGGCTGACCTTGAGCATCCAAGGACTCCTTCCCCTGCAGTTGGTCCTTCCTTACACTGGAGCCGCACAGCCTCAACCCGAGGCTGCGGGAAAGCGCTTCTTCCTCTGGGCTCCTGTGAAGTGCTCCCTGTGGGACTCAGGCTAAACTTCCCAGGGCCTGGCCTAAAGGCGGTGGAGGGGTGGCAGGCAGGCTGTATTCCTTCTGTGGCTTTAACGCCAGAAGCCGCGAGACTCATTTCCCTGCAGCCCCACCGCATAAATGGCCGCCTGGAGAGTCCGTTGGAAAAGAAAACGTCCAGACCTGTTTAGAAACGGGACCCCAGCTTCTTGTCTCCTGATTGTCAAGGAGATGTGAACAGCAAAGGGAGCAGGTTCTGTCTTCCCTGGAGGGTTGGGGGAGATGGCAGAAGGGGTCAAGGTAGCCTGGTCGCACCCCTGTGGAGGAGCTGACATCTAGGAGAAGCCCTGGACACCTCTGGACCTAGCCACACCATTTGTAGGTGGGGACACTCGGGCCCCGAGTGGAAAGGACTGGCATCCACTAGAATGTTCCTTCCCAGACCACTCATCTCTGCTTCCAGTCAGCACTGAGCCTGTGTTTGCTCAAGGCTGGGTTTCTGGAAATGATCCTGTAGAACCTAAGACCAGGGAATAAGTAGTGAATGAGTAGTTCCTTCAGAGCCTACTGTATTTACAAAGGCAAGTTTTGTGACCAAAAGAGATGCTGGCTAAAAGTGAGGTGTGGTGGGGCAGAGAGATTTTTTAAGCAACAAAAGGACTTGCTAGTGTCTCGTAGGTTGCCCTGATGAGTGGCTTGCTCTGCCTTTGTAACTGTTTGGGGAGCATTATAACAAGAGTCACGAGAGAGTGTGTTAGTTGGGCTTCATGCAGGAGACTCTGGTGCACCCTCCTCCTCTTGCGCAGACAAGGTCTGGCTCAGGTGGCAGCAGGCGTGTGTGCTGGGGGTAGGGGGATCCTGGCGCCACAGAAGGGACAGCCTCCCAGCGCCCTCTGCCTCCTCTGTCATCACAGCTTAGTGGATGGAGTGCCAGAGTGAAGGATGAGCCCAGCCTGCTGGGGGGAGTCCTGGGTGATGAGGAGGATCCCCCTAAATCAACAAAAGTAGAAAACCAGGTGTAGGAAATCTCAGATCTATGGACTACCTGAAATGCATCATTTTGATGCCTGCAGATAGTAGCGGCTTCTAAGAAAAATGTCTCCTTTGCCCCAAATACCTCTCTCACACCTGTCTTAGAAGTCATTTGTTTCTCTACCCCATTAACCCCTGCTTACCGGATCACACCCCTCCCACTTCCAGAGGGCCCTGGTGCCTCAGTGTCATCCTAAATTTTTTACTTCCTCCTTGAATTGGGGATGGGCTCATAGGGTGCCTGGGAGCGCAGAAAAGAAAGCAGATGCCCGTTCTTTATATTTTCATCTGTACAAGTTGTACACATACAAAGCTGTACGTGTTTTGATGTGTGGAAAGAGTAGAGAACTAAAGGGCCTAAGAAGGAGCTGGCCAATCTGGGAGGGATGTTTATGTTTTTTAAATTATGAACTGTTTCAACAACAAAACATATACAACCCAATTAAGAAAATGGACAAAGGACTTGAATGCACAGTACTCCAAAGAAGACATGCAAATGGTCAATAAGCACGTGGAAAGATACCCATCATCATTAATCACTAGGAAAATGAAATCAAAGCCACAGTGACTACTGACCCGGTGTGGGACAGCTACTGAGCCTGCAGGCCGTGGAGCCTGTGCTCCTCACCTAGAGAAGCCACTGCAGTGAGAAGCCCGCGCACTGCAACCAGAGAGGAGCCGCGCTCCGCAGCTAGAGAAAAGCCTGCACAGCAATGAAAAGAAAATAAATAAGTAAACTATCTTAAAAACACAATGAGCTCTACTTCACGTGAAATTAGGACTACTGTTATCAAAAAACTGGAAAATAAGTACTGGCTAGGATGTGGAGAAATTGGGACCCTCAGACATTGCTGGTATTGGAGAAGGAAATGGCAACCCACTCCAGTGTTCTTGCCTAGAGAATCCCAGGGACGGGGGAACCTGGTGGGCTGCTGTCTATGGGGTCACACAGAGTCGGACACGACTGAAGCAACTTAGCAGACATTGCTGGTGGGAATGTAAATTTGTTCACCTGCTATGAAATACAGTTTGGTAATTCCTCAGAAATAATTACCAGCCATCATCACAAAAATCTACGACAATAATGGAGAGGGTGTGGAGAGAAGGAAACACCTCCTACACTGTTGGTGCAAATGTAAATTGGTACAACCACTGTAGAGAACGGTAGTATGGAAATTCCTTAAAAAACTAAAATAAAGCTACCGTATGATACTGCAATCCCACTCCTGGGCATATATCTGGAGAAAAACATGGTCTGAAAGGAAATATCCACCCCAGTGTTCTTTGCAGCACAGTTTAAAATAGCCAAGAAATGAAAGCAATCTAAATGTCTATTGACAGATGAATAGATAAAGAATATGTGGCACATACATGCAATGGAATATTACTCAGCCATTTAAAAGAATGAAATAATGCCAGTTGGAGCAACATCAGTGGGCCTGGAGATGATCATACTATGAAATAAGTCAGACATCATATGAAATTGCTTATATGCAAATCTTTTAAAAATTATACAAGTGAACTTATTTATAACAGAAACAGACTCACAGAGAATAAATTAACGGCTACCCGGGGGAAGGGTGGGGGGCAGGGATAGATTGGAAGTTTGGGATTGACAGGTACACGCTGCTATGTTGTAAACAGATAACCAACAAGGACCTACTGTATAGCACAGGAGACTCTGCTCAATATTACTTAATAACCTAAATTGGAAAAGAGTTTGAGAAAGAATAGGTGTGTGTGTATGTACAGATGAATCACTTTGCTGTGCACTCGAAACGAACACAACTTTGTTAATCACCCATCCTCCAAGATAAAATTAAAATTTTTAATTAAAATTTTTAAAACATAATAGTAATTACCACATGACCCAGCAATTCCTAGATTTATGACCAAAAGAATTGAATACAGAGACCTGAATAGGTACATAAACATGCATGTTTATAGCAGCTCCATTCACAGTAATTAACAGGGAGAAATAGCCCAAATGTCCCATCAGTGGGTGAATTAATAAAGAAATTGTGACCTTCCGTGCAATGGACTATTACTCAGCCTTAGAAAGGAATGGAGCACCGATCCATACTATAGAGTTAATGAGTGTGAAACCGCTGTGCTGAGAAGCCAGACACAAAAGGTCACGTGGTGTAGGACCCCATTTATATGAAAGGCACAGAAGAGATAAGGTTATGGACACAGAACACGAACCAGTGGTTTACTAGGGCCTGAGAAGAGAGTGAAACAGGGAGCGGTTCACTGGGCATGGTGCTTCCTTTTGGGGTGATACAGTGTTTTGGAGTTAGAGATGGTGGACTGCACAACGTCCTGAATGCATTAAAAGCACCGAACTGGTCAAGGTGAAACGGTTCACTTCCTGTTGTGCCAATTCCACGTCAGTTTGTTTTTTCCAGGTTCGATGCATGAGACAGGGTGCTCGGCGCTGGTGCACTGGGATAACCCAGAGGGATGGGATGGGGAGGGAGGAGGGAGGGGGATTCAGGATGGGGAACACATGTATACCCATGGCGGATTCATGTCAGTGTATGGCAAAACCGATACAATATTGTAATTAGCCTCCAAAAAAAATAAATAAATATAAAGTGAATCTAAAAATAATAAGAAGAATAATTTATTTATTTGGGCTGTGCTGGGCCATCGTTGCTGTGCGGGCTTCTCTCTAGTTATAGGAGTGGGCTGACTCCCACTGTGGTGTGTGGGCGCCTCGTCACAGTGACTTCTCTTCTCGCAGCGCTCAGGCTCGAGGGCACACGGGCCTCAGCCACATGGGCTCCAGAGCACAGGCTCAGAAGTGGCCCACGGACTTAAGTGCTCCGAGCCACGAGGGATCTTCCCAGACCAGGGATCAAACCTGCCTCTCCTGTATTGGCAGGTGGTTCTTTACCACTGAGCCACCAGGGAAGTCCCTCCACTTCAGCTTCTTAAAATTAAGAACTATTTCAAATATTATAGAAAAGTATATATAATAATTTTGGAGAAGGAAATGGTAACCCACTCCAGTATTCTTGCCTGGAGAATTCCATGGAAAGAGAAGCCTGGCGGGCTGCTGTCCGTGGGGCTGCAAAGAGTCGGACACGACCTAGTGATGGACACTATACTATGTATAATACTTTAATGAAAACCCTTGTAATTATCGCTCAGTTTTGTCAAATCTTAATGTTCCTCTCAGTATTAAGGAAATAGAACTTTCAGACGACATGTAAGCCCCCTGGATACTCTGCTTATTACTGTCTCTTCTTCCAGCTACAGAACCACCCCTGGGCTGAATGTGTGTTCAAGGTTAAAACTTGACTGCACCCCTAACTACCTCTGACTACACGTGGTGTGGGTTTATGTTTTCTCACTTTATGAAAGTTTTGTTGCCCTGTACATATCCTTCTGCAACAGGCTTTTCATGCAGCCTTATTCTGAGGTTTATACATGTTGACACTCTTTATCCATCTTCTGTTGATGGGCATTTGGGCGATTTCCAATCTGCTTCATTTTGATACTGCAGACGGCACTGCCAAAGAACATTCATGTATTCCCTTTACTTGTATGTTGGGAATTTCTTTCAGGAACACACACACTGGGTCATAGGGGTTGCACGTCCTCCTATTCCCAGATGTTAGCACATCACTGTCCAAAAGGGTTATTCCCCCTTACACAGCCCAGGAGTGGAGTTACCAGGAAGCTAATAAATATTAATTAAGCTCAGGACCCCTGCTTGCGCAGACTGTTTCCAGGACTCTGGCTTGCTTTGCATTCTTTTAGAAAGAAGGTTCCCATATTGTATAACCGTCCTGACTCCCACCAGCAGCTTATCAAAGTCTCCATTGTTCCCAGACCTTGCCTCACTTGGCAGAGTCAGACTTTGTAATTTTCTGCTAGTCCAACGGGTCTGAAAGGCTTGATCCATTTTTTAAATCTGTGGTCCAGTGAGTTGTTGCTTACTCCCAGTCCATATTCCCATACCTGACCTCCCAATAGGCTGGGAGTTGCAGATGCCAGACCTTCAGCCTCCAGGTCAGCAGGGTGGACACCACTCCCCCTGCAAGACCAGGAAACTACCCAGGAGCAGGGAAGAGTGGTATCTTGGGTGAGGCATGGCAGCTCTCCCCCGGCCTGCACCCCTACCCTGGAGCTCCTGACCTCTGAAGGCTGCAGGGCCGTCACAGGAAGAGGGAGACAGGCACGACCCGGTGGTGTAAGCCCATCTCTCTGAGCCACACACACCACACAGCTGTTGCCAGAAGTGGGGTCACAGAACAGAGCATGCTGAACCTGGGGAGGGTGGGGGAGGGGCACTTCCGCTGCAGTTCACCAGCCCCAGGGCCGAAGGACAGCTGGCAGCAGGAGCAAGGCTCCTCTCGTGGGGCAGGCTCCTCTCCACCAGCGTGACTCTTCTCCTGGCCACTTCTAAAGCCGACCCTACATACGAGGGCAGTGTCATGGTGAACTGCTCTTGCGTCAGCTTGTGTAACTGTCACACACACACACAGAGGTCCTGACCTGGGCTCCACAGCCAGCCTGTTGAAGCCGGCACTTAGCAGCTGTGGGGATGTGAGCGGGCAACTGTGCCTCAGTTTTCACATCAATAAAATGGGGACACGACAGTATAAACCTGTGGGATGCTGTGAGGAATAAGTGAATGTCATATACACAAAGCTCTTAAGACGAGTGATGCACACAGTTACTGCTCGGTAGCAATCAGGTGCAATGATTAATTTAGTAACGCCTCAAATGCATGGTCTGAGATCACCTGGCTAGTGTGTGCTGAAAGGGGGCAAGCGGGCAGGGGCAGGGGCGGTATGGGTGACCCACACCACCTTTTCTTTAGATGCCCTTCTCAGGCAGGACGCTGAGTAGATTCGGGGGCGGGTGAGGCTGTTGAGGGAACATTCAACTTGTCTCTGGGTCAAGTACCACACAGATAACCTATCTCAGTAGGGCGTCCCACAGACTCTCCTCCCCAAAGAGGGGAAACGGAGGGCAGAAGTGGGCATGTCCTCTGCCAGGAGCCGCTCTGGCCAGCCTGACCACGGGGGGTGACCAAGGAGAAGAGGATGCTGTGGCTGCCCCTCCTGTCTTGTGCCTTCGGGTGGCACCAGCACGGTGCCAGGACCCTGGGGAAAGCTTTGTGAATTCTGAGCGTGTATTAGTAGCAAATTGCCGTATCTGCCAGAAGGCAGAGGAGCAGTTGCCACGGGGCCTGGTTAAACTTTTCAAACATGATTTGTCATCGTGTCAGTTTATCAGCGTCTGGCAGGGCCCTGTTTCAGGGCGAGGGCACCTGCTGGCACTAAACCTTGCCCGCAGGCAGTCTCCCAGAGCCTCCATCATGCCCTCCAGTTGCCTGCTGATAAGCCAGACACTGTGGGTCGAGGGACCTGGCCAGAAGGGGACCACCCAACCACTCTTACGTCTTAGGACTCTTCCCTAAGACAGACCAGCCCCTCAGTGGTCTCCATTCACGGTGCCCCGGTGTGGGTGCCCGTGCGGCTAAGTCCTTCATACCCAGCTGACCTGGAAGCCCACTCTGAGAGCACCTTTCCTGTACTGCAGGCCAGTCTTGGGGTCTGCCCCCTGTCTGATGCATGACTCTGCCCATGTCCCTGGCACACACTGGGCTCCCTGAGACACTAGTTCTCAGGATGCGTCCACAGGAAAGGGACTGGCATTTATCTCCTACCTGGCCAATGTGTATGAATCAGAAGAGAATCCTCGACCACAAGGGAAGAAGGGTAAAACTGACACCCACACCCTTCCCAAAGAGACAGCCTGAGGCCCTGCAGAGCAGCGCTGTTGGCTGAGGCGCTCTGCTCACTGCTGCACGCGCACTGCTGTGAGCTTGCCGCGCTGCCGGCCCCCTGGGTGCCTCCCATCAGATCTGTTTTTCTTGCACAGAACCCACTCCTGTCTGATCTAAGCGTCTAAGGATTTTTTTTTTTTTTTTGTCTCTTATGGCTGACATTCATATTTTTCATGAAACCTCCTTATTCGATCTCTGTATCCTGCTGGGTAAAGCCAGTGGGCACAGGGAGGGAAGAAGGTCCATCCAAACGAGGGCAAGCCTGTCTACAAGCCCTTGGCTTTGAGGATCTGAGGTCATGACCTCTACATCTGTCCTTACGCTCCTGGAACTCCCTGACCCTGAGGACACCAAGCAGAGTGTCTTCTGGATAACGACAAGGAAAAGAGCACTTCTCTCATGCCTGCCCTAGGTCATCCAAGACCAGGCCCTCTTGGGTCCTTCCCACTCCTGCCACACCTCCAGTAGATAGAGTGCTTCCTGGACTTGGTCATTTAGGGGCCAATTTTTTTTAATGCTAATAACATAGTGTAGCTAATTCATTTTGCAAAGTAAAGACCAAAAGGATCAACTAGTCCCTACCATTTTATAAAAGAAAGGATATTTTTATATCAAAAATACTTGCTGTAATTCAGTTGCTCGGTCATGTCCGATTCTGTGACCCTATGGAGTGCGACACGCCAGGTTTCCCTGTCCTTCACCATCTCCCAGAGTTTGCTCAAACTCACGTCCGTTGAGTCAATGATGCCATCCAACCATCTCATCCTCTGTCATCCTCTTCTCCTCCTGCCTTCAATCTTTCCAGAATCAGGGTCTTTTCCAATGAGTTAGCTCTTTGCATCAGGTAGGCTGCAGTCCATGGGGTCGTGAAGAGTCCGACACGACTGAGTGACTTCAGTTTCATGCATTGGAGAAGGAAATGGCAACCCACTCCAGTGTTCTTGCCTGGAGAATCCCAGGGACGGGGGAGCCTGGTGGGCTGCCGTCTATGGGGTCACACAGAGTCAGACACGACTGAAGCGACTTAGTAGCAGCAGCAGCAGCAGCTAAAATATTAGTGCTTCAGCATCAGTCCAGTTCCAGTGAGTATTCAGGGCTGATTTCCTTTAGGATTGACTGGTTTGATCTCATTGCAGTCCAAGAGATTCTCAAGAGTATTCTCCAGCACCACAATTCAAAAGCATCAACTGTTTGGCACTCAGCCTTCTTTATGGTCCAGCTCTCACATCTGTACATGACGACTGGGAAAACCATAGCTTTGACTATATGGGCCTTTGTCAGCAAAGTGATGTCTCTGCTTTTCAATGCGCTGTCCAGGTTTGTCATAATTTTTCTTCCAAGGAGCAAGCAGCTTTCAATTTCACGGCCACAGTCATGGGATTTTGGAGCCCAAGGAAACAAAATCTACAACGGTTTCCACTGTTTCCCCATCTATTTGCCATGAAGTGATGGGACCGGATGCCATGATCTTAGTTTTTTGAATGCTGAGTTTTAAGCCAGCTTTTTCACTCTCCTCTTTTCCCTTCATCAAGAGGCTCTTTAGTTCCTCTTTGCTTTCTGCCATCCAAAAATTAGGAAGGATATAACCTCAGAAATAGCTCTTCTAATGATAAAACTGGATGGCATAAATCCTTTCTAGTGCTAACAAATTTTTACCTAGTATATGACTCAGTTTGCCCATCTCACAAATGGTTCAGTATGAGGATTAACCGAGTTAACATTTGTGAAGAGCCCCGGCTCGCCAGTGTGACCGCTGGGCCTGGGCCGTCCTGGTCTGATCGTCACCCTTGTCTCCCTCCCTCTGCAGGCCTTTGGGGGGCTGGTATGGATTCTCATCCTCTTGACACAGGTGCCCGTCCCCCTGGTCCAGGGCTGGGTCCTGTTCGTGTCTGTGTCCTGCTTCATAGTCACCACTCTCCTGCTCTTCCTCTACATTGTTGGTGCCCATAAGAACTGGAATTTCTGGATCACCCTGGTGAGTCCAGCCCTGCGTGTCTGGGGCAGGGGGTAGTGATGGGCACTGTCCCCTGGGAGGTGGGCTTTCCCAGTGCTGGGTGAGGAGCCCTGTGGGTGTCTCCCGCGCGCCCTCCAAGGCCAAGTGGCGACAGCAGCCCAGGGGTCCCGCGGCAGGAGGCTGACTGACGCTGTCCCTGCCTGGTTTTCTGGGGGCTGCTCTGCCTTCTCCTCTGTGATCACCCCTTTCCTGGAAACCAGCAGCCCAGCATCCCTCCCTGTCCCTCCTGCACCTGCCAGGGGTCGGTCGGCCTCTCCCACCACCCGCAGGACTGGCTTTCGCCTCCGGGGAGGGGCTGGGGCGCCGGGGGTGGGCCCTGCTGCCCGGTGTGAGGCATGCTCACTGCCCGGCTCCCGTCCCCGCCTCTAACGCGGGGTCACCAGAGAGGAGCCTGGCAGGGGAAGAGATGGCCTGTGATCTCCCTTCCGCGTGAATTCTGCCTTGAGACCCGTGAAGGGGGGAAATGACGCCTGGGCCACCTGCCCTGCCCTCCCCTGGACGGGGTGGGGCCGTCAGCCAGGCCTCTTACTCTCCAAAGGCCTCCAGCCTAGACTTCAGAAACCCCCTCCATTCACAACTACTCAAAGCCCGTTCTAGTACTTTTTTCCTTTTAACTATACCTGGAGCCCCACTAGACTACCCCCCAAAATGAACAACAAAACCACGGACACGGCCTAACCTTTTCACTCTGCACTGGCACCAAGACCACATCTGAACTCCGGGCTGTGACCGTGCATGACACCTCTCATGTCCAAAACCGATTTCCAACAATCCAAGAGGCCCTCTCCCAGCCCTTACTAGATCTCATCTCAAGTGAAAGTCCCTCCTCCTTTAAAGTCCTTTCTCTGCTCCCAAACCGAGGAGCAGCCCTGGTTAGTGAATCAGTCCTTGTGAGGAGGGGGTGGGGGTAGAGCGGAGGTTGGGCGGGGAAGGGGTAAAAGGAAACCACGGAGGGTAACACAGGGGCCTGGCCAGGCAGGGACAGGTGGGCTCAGGGGCCCCCCAGGACCATAGCCGCCCACGTCACCACTGGCACCCCATCTCTCTGATGGCCCTTTCTGACCTGCAGGACACAGCCTACCATTGCCTCGCCGCCCTGTTCTACTTCAGCGCCTCTGCCCTGGAAACTCTGGTCACTATCGGCCTGCAAGACGACATACACAAACATTACAGTGAAAACATCTCCGCTGTGGTGAGTCCTCGGTTCAGCCTCAGTGTTCACAGCCCCCGCTGCCCACTGACGGGGGTTCTGAGCAGAAGGGCTCCTGAGTCCTCCCTGGTGGTTCTTAGTTTGCTTAATTCTCAACCAAGTAAACTTTCCTCCTCATTTCTGCAAAAACAAAGCCCCAGACGAGGGAACTGATGCGCCCAGACCCTCTCGGGCACAGTCAGTTCTGCAGTGCCCAGGCCCGGGCTGGCCAGGTGTCTGAGCCTGGGTGGGCTTTGAGGGGGCAGATGTGGGAGGCGGCGCGACCATGAGGGTCTGGCACTGTCGGAGCTCCTGTGAACAATCATTTTCCCCTCACAGCAGCCCGAGGATGCAGGTGGGGTCCAGGCCAACTACTCTGTTACCCGCAGTCTTAGCACAACTGTGAGCAGAGAGTCTGCCCACCTGGGTTCCAGGCTGTCCCTGAGGGTCTTCCAGGGAAGCTCACGGTCAGGGCGGGGGCAGTGTTGAGACCAGGGATGGGAAACTGAGTGGCCAGTGTCTCCCAGGCCCTGGCTCTGGGGCTGCGGGGAGGCCCCTCCAGGCACAGCATGTCCAGACCTCCAGCTGTGGGTGTTTGCTTCTGGGATTAGACCTTTGTCTCTTGTCCACGGCGTCTCCTTCCTGGCAGCTCTGAGAACCTGTGCAGTAAGAGGGTGTGAACTTCACACTCATTCTTTCTGCAAGTCTCTTGCACCTTCTGAGCCTCAGTTTGCTCACCTATAAAATGAGACAGCAATCCTTTTTGTTTCCCTGGAGGATGAGCGAGCTATTAAACCACTTCCTCCCAAGGCTTCCCAGGTAGCAATGGGTAGAACAGGGGCTGGAACCTCCCTCACCCCATTAGAATAGATGGGGTGAGACTGCAGGTCCCTAAGCTCTAAAAGGAACATCCTCCCACTGTGGGGACAAGACCCCTTAGTGGGCTGTGAATTCATGACCTAATTTCCTCGTTGCTGAAATGGATCAGAATGACCAGGAGTTCAAGAGAGAGGGGACATAAGTATAACCTACAGCTGATTCATGTTGATGTATGGCAGAAACCAACACAATATTGTAAAGCAATTACCCTCCAATTAAAAATACATACATTAAAAAAAAAAAAAAAGAATGGCAGGGAATGAGAACGTATTGTTTCCTAGAACTCTTTTCCAGAGTTGTGCTTGTATAGGCTTGCATCAGGGTGCTAATTCATATCAGATGTATTTCTAACCATGAACATTGTTTAAAAAGCAAGAAAAAGTTGAAGAAACATTACTCCTTACTTAGATTTCTAGGAAATCCTGAGGTCGAATGTGATGACAGACCACAACATGACCATCCCAGGTGCCAAAGCCGTGTCTCCTCACACCTTTTGGGAAGGGTAGATCAGAGGGCAGCAGAGGATGGGATAGTTAGATAGCATCACTGACTCAGTGGACATGAACTTGAGCAAACAGGAGATGCAGAAGGACAAGGAAGCCTGGCGTACTGCAGTCGATGGGATCACAGAGTTGGACACCACCAAGTGAACAACAGAACAGAGGTTGAAATAAAACCCACGGGGTGGGCGCCGCTGGGCTCTGGGAAGGGGGTTAGTGCGGGTGCCCTTCCTGCTCCCAGAGGCAGGGGTCTCGGGGAGAGGGCCTCTAAGCCTGTCTGCTAGCCTCCAGGGGCCTGTTCCCTTCCCTGGGGAAGCTACACACTCCCCTCAGCTCCCAGCCGCTCCCAGTTCCATAAGCAGGGCCCTCTCATGGTCCCTGGGACCCCCTCAACTGTCCCACAGAGTGGGAGCCTCGCCCATGTTAGTTCATCTCCCAAGATGGCGCCCAACTACAGCAAGGCAGCGCCTGGGCTGCTCTCCCTCCCCTTGGGAGGGTCATCCGCCTCCTCCGTCACCTTCAGATGACTGTTTCTACACCCCCCACAGTAGAGAAACCACAGGTACCTCCCTCATCTCAACCCCAGGAGCTGGAAACTCTTGACCCCACACCCAAAGCCAAGCCAGATGCAGATGTTTGCTTGTGGGCAGGCAGCCCTTGGGGCCAGCCACTCCGAGCTGGGTGAGAGGATAGACAGTGCCCAGGTGAGAACGTGGCAAGCCAGGGCCTTGACCAGGCACAGTGTGACCATTTGCCACATTTCTCAGCCTCTGCTCCCAGCAGCTTTCTCAGTAAGCCCCCTCCTTTCAGCAAAGGCTCAAAATTCCTCCTCCCAATGCCAGTCCCTCACTTCCTGTGTCCTGGCTTCCTGGCCTATGCTTGTGAAATTCAGGATCTTAGCGTAAAATTCTGGTGGGGGTCTGAGGATGTCTAGGCAGCAATGAGACCTTAACCAGAGCCAGCAAACCCATGCAGTCGTATTCTCTGAGCCAAGGCTGCTGGAATCAAAGCTGGTGGACTCCGGTCATCCTGGTGTGCAGGAAGGAAGCTTTCCATGAAGAGCAGGGGACATTTGCTGCAAGTATCTTTGGAGGGGTCTCTGAGGGCCCTCATTTCCAACTGGGTGGCACCAAATGGAGATGTGTGATGGCAGTGGTTGACTTTGCATGCCAAGGTCAGGAGATGCAATAGGTCACCTGGAGTCAGTGCCTAGAGCATTCTGGGCTACGCCTGGGCTCTGAAAGGAAGGATGACTGTGTGAGTGATGGGAAACAATGGCAGTCCACAAACTTCAGGGCCAAGTGTCATGCAAGCGGCCAGCCCAGCTTGGAAGGCCCATGACTTGCCCTCTCACCAGGCACCCCCATTAACGGTTATTTTTCTTGGTTGCAGGTGTTTTCAATCATAGTCACGCTGCTGTACATGGTCCACGCCGTGTTTTCTTTAATCAGATGCAAGGTTTCCTACAGGAACAGAGAACATTCCTGAAAACACAGACAATGGTCACTCATCAGGCTGCCTTCCAGCATAACATTTGAGGCTGCAGAATTGCTCTCGATTGTGGAAAAAGAAAACAAAAAGCCACATTCTCTTTCTTTGTGGGTGCTATGTTGACTGTTCAGGTACCTTCGTGTCAGGGTAAAGGGCTTGCTACCTTTAGCCTCCAAGAGTTGAGAAGTCTTTCTAGGGTCATTTCCTATTGAAGGGGGTGGTGGGGTGGGAAGTGGGGACTGTGATCTGAGAGACCACAAAACAAGGATCCCCCACTGGTCTCTGGACCGAGTCTTTGTTACTATCGATTGCAATTTTCCATGGGCTCTTTTGAGTATCCATCTTGCAGCATGTTTCTAGGTCTTCAAGGAAATCTTACATCTTCAAGGATATTCTAGTTGTCATAGAGAATAAAACTCTCCCAGCAAATATTTACCGATGTGCAGGAAGAAACATGATAAACTCTTCAAATAATTTATAAAGTGCCTTTATGGTCAATATTCTCATGGGGTAATTTTTTTTTTTTTTCTCCCATGTGGGCAACACCATCATGTCAGCTTTCTTTCTAAGGAATCCTTGCTTAGACCAAATCTCAGAAGCAGCATCAAAGGGCAGTTCAGATGACAGCTGTTTGTTATTCCAGAGTAACTGTACCAGGAAAGGCCACTTTCACTGAGTCTACTTAAAACTTCAGTTAAAATGTTATAGGAGGGACTTCCCCGGTAGTCCAGTGACTAACACTTCACGCCCTCAATGCAGGGGCCCAGCTTCAATCCCTGGTCAGGTAACCAGATCCCCCATGCCACAACTAAGACCCAGCACAGCCAAATAAATAATTTTTTAAAATGTTGCAGTAAATTAGGAGCAAAAGATTTGATCAGGGCTTATACTGAATATTTTAAATACAAAGAAAGGATAGGAAGTTTGTCACGTTTAACAAAATTTGCAACCAAGTGTTGACCGAGGAAGTCTCATTTTTTCATAAAGTACCAGTGATGCTAACACAGGCTCATGTTCAACCCTAACAACAAAAAAAGAAACTGCAGGCTTAGTTGAATTTCCAAGTTTTCTCAAGGTTTTGAAGTTTCATTCTCTTTATAAAGAAGCTGTGACATGCTCTTTCCCCCTTTTCAGTTGCCAGTTGTCTAACACTAAGCCTCGTTAGTCCCAAGCTTTGCAGAAGATTCTCTGACATGACTTCCTCATTCCCCGTATCCTGAGTCATTTCTATAACGTGCAGTTTCATTGGCATTTGCTTTGCATCCTCTTTGCACTTGATGTAATGAGGATGGGAAGCCTCAAAAGATGCCCTCCCTGTTTTCCCTCACCCAGACCACTCGCCTCCCTACCCCCAACAAACCTTAGTCCAGTCTTCCTGCTGGTGCATCTCATTGCTCAGTTCTGTCTGCATCCAACTGTTTAGGAAGTGTCTGCAGGTATAAGTTCTGGCCAGTGGGCAGTCCTCCCTAAGTGCAGTGCTCCCAGGAAACCCATGTGGCCTGGCGAAGAGGGCATGTAAGAAGCTGGGCCATAGCAGAAAGGTCCTCAGACCACAGAGACTGGATGTTGACGGAGCACCTGCTCTGTGCTGGGACCTCCAGGTGCGGCGTGCTGTCTGCTCCCCAAGCCCCTCATGGCTAGCATGCCTCTGTTCTTCAGTTCTGCCTCTGGGTCTTGAGCAGGAGGGAACTTCCTCTGGGGCAGAACTTGTTGCCCTCCCCAAGGACAGTGGGACATGCCTTAGAGGTTGTCTGCTTGGTAGCCCTGTCCTGGACCAAAGTGTCGGTCACACCAAAACCCAAACACAACTGCCCAGAGGCCCCACATCTGCACTGTGACAGAAACACAACTGCCCAGAGGCCCCACATCTGCACTGTGACAGAAACACAACTGCCCAGAGGCCCCACATCTGCACTGTGACGACGTGCCTGCCGCCTTTGGAGGTCTGGCCTTGGGCCAGGCAGCTCCCATATAGAGAGCCTCCTGTCCTCCTCCCAGTTGGGCACAGGACACAGCCACGACTGTCCTTTCACAGGCAGGGGGACGGGTGCACTCGCTGGTGAGAACTGGAGCTGGTGGGGCTGGCTTCCTCTGCCCCTGAAGCTCTGTAGTCACTCCCTGCCCTCAGGTGCCCAGACCTGTCCCCACGAAGGTCTGTGCTCTGGCTTCTCAGGAAGTGACAGTGAGACAAGGCCTTGTAGTGGACCTGAGGCCAGTGGGCAGAGGACATGGGGGGGTGGGGTGTGGTGACAGCGGGCACAGGGGCAGCCCTGGACCACCAGCGGAGTCTGCAGGCGGCCACGCGGCTGGGTCCAGGTCCTGGGCACAGCGCACTTCCTGAAAGGGCTGCCTGCTCTGAGCTGCAGTCAAGGCCAGGCCCGTTCAGGCAACCACCGAGCTCCACGTTGCAGACCACACGAAGCCAAAGGCCCCTGTTCAACCGATGCTTTGTGAAGAAGGTGTATACTTGGGTGTTTTTAAGTTCATGGAACCAAGACCTAAGACCCTCCCTGGGCCTGAGAAAGGAGTCAGAACCTGATGTCTGTATGTGACCAAGAGTCAAAGGTCTATATTGCAGCCCCCCAAAAACAAAGCCCCCCTGGTCCAGCTGGTGCTTTGTGAAGAAGGTAACTTAGCGTCTTTAAATTCATGGAACAAAGAGCTAAGTCCCACCCAGCCTGAGTAGCCAGGCCTAAGCACCCTCAGTCTGCCCCACACCTGCCCTAGGGGACAGCAGTCCTAGGAGGGGTTGGGGACACTACAGATGAAGAACAGGAGGCTGCAGGGGGCATGAGACTGGCCAAGTGTGTCCAGTGGGTTGGTGCTGGGGCTGGCACTCGCTGTGGGCCTGCTGGGCACCCTCTGCCCGCTGCTCCCTTGTCTTCCTGCCCTACTGCCCTCCGTTTGTCCCCTCCAGTTTTACTAAGATCCAGTTGTCATGTAACACTGGAGAAGCTTAAGGTGTACAACATGAGGATTTGCTCAAAAGATATCAAAGGCCTAAATATAAGACCCAACCTTGTAAAACTTTGAAGAAAACACAGGACAAAAGCTTCCTGACACTGGATTTAACACTCATTTCTTATATAGAATGCCCTGCTGCTGCTACTGCTGCTAAGTTGCTTCAGTCATGTCCGACTCTGTGTGACCCCACAGACAGCAGCCCACCAGGCTCCTCTGTTCCTGGGATTCTCCAGGCAAGAATACTGGAGTGGGTTGCCATTTCCTTCTCCAATAGAATGCCATAGATACAGACAATAAAAAATAAAACTAGACTTTAAGAAAATTAAAAAATTTTGCACCTCTCCCATCTGGAAATTCATGTGTACCCTTTAATCATATCCTTTTATACCAAACTGGTAGGCAGAAAGTCATAGCAACTTTTGATTTACAGTTATCAGCCCGAAGCCTAGTAACAACCAGACTTGCAACTGCCTCTGAAGTGGGGTGGGGCAGTCCTGGGGGCCTGAGCCCTTAGCCAGTGGAGTCTTGACGTGACCTCCAGGTAGGTAGTGTCAGAACTGAGTTACATTGTAGGACATCCAGCTGGTGTTGCAGAGGACTGCTCAGGAAGGAAACACTCCCCCACTCCACCCCCACATCTGGTGTCAGAAGTGTGGGGAGTGTGGCCATCGTGTGAGTAAAGGGGATACACAGGAGGGGAACTTGGCTTTGCCCCACTCAAAATGACAAAAGGACTCTCAGAATATCAGGAAAGAATGAATGAAAGAGCAAAAACATGGGTAAATAAAATGGGCTTTTCCTCTTCTTGAGTTTTGATATTATGCTTGATGGTTGAAGCAAAAGTATAATGAGTCTATGTGGTTCTCAGTGTAGGCAGAGGAAATTCTAAAACAATTATACAAACGGGAGGTAAAGGGATTTGAAGACAGGTAAGGTTCGTATACTTCACTCAAACTAGTACAAAGTCACCACCAGTAAAGTGATATAAGGTCATACCTAGTGTGTGCGCGCTAAGTCGCCTCAGTCCTGTCCAACTCTTTGCCACCCCATGGACTGTAGCCCGCCAGGCGCCTCTGGCCATGGGATTCTCCAGGCAAGAATACTGGAGTGGGCTGTCCTGCCCTCCTCCAGGGGATCTTCCCGACCCAGGGATTGAAGTGGTATCTCCTGCAGCTCCTGCACGGGTGGCAGATTCTTCACTGCTGCGCTATTAATAATGCCTACAGCAACCACCCAAACATGGATACAAAGAGGTTTACTAAAAACAGAATTTCTGGAGTCAAAAAGAACTAAGTCTGCATGTTTTCCTCAGCTTTCTAACTGTGTGTTACAGTCAAGTAACCATAACTTGACTGCACGTTATTTTTTATCAGGTCAGACTAAAAGCCCTGCCTCCCCAATTCATTTGAGTTTTACTAGTTTAAATAAATATTTGAAGTAGTTTTTAACTAAGACACATATGTAAAGTTCCTACCACAGTGACTGGTATGTATGACGTGCTCAATCAGTTACATCCACATCATTTATTATTTGTAAATAAAGAAATGTAAGGTTGGCCTTTCCTTTTAAAAAACCCTGACAATCTCAAGCGTGAGAGGATGAGTCTCTCGCAGGTGCTGGAAGCACCCGGTGCCAGGCTGGCCGAGGCAGGAGGGAGGCCTACGTGGCAGCTCTCTTTAAACCTGACCACACAGAGTGCTTCATTCCCTGCACGGCCTTGACATCGTCCCAGTCCAATTTGATGTCCGGAACTTCATCTTCCGGCTCCGGATCCTTCCTCAAGGCCCCCTGTGGTGAGGCAACCACGATGGGCAGAGGGCCACATTCCTCCCGGAATTCCACAACATGGAGACTCTTCTTATCAGCCAGCTGTTGGTGGGTTTCCTGGGCACAACCAAGCGGAGAGAACACCAGGTTAGGTGGGTGAGGCTGGTCTAACGCGGTCTGCCCCTGATGTTCATCTGGCGTGGCAGAACTGTCTGGCTGATTAAAATGTAGCAACTCTAAGAGTTCATTAACTGAGGGTGATTATTACAGCAAGAAACGTGGCCCAGGTAACACAATATCAAGTTGACTAGCTAACTGAATATATGTAAGAGTGATTGAAAGTAAGATTTTACTTAAAAAAAAAAAAAAAAGACACAAAACACAAAAAAATCTGGTCTTTAACCTAAAGAGCAGGAACTTCCTGTGGCTATCCTAAAGGTGACGGGCTGGGGGCAGAAGCATCCCACCCACCGCCCCACCCCCAAGGGGCATGAAGAAAGGGCCTTGGCCTCTGGCCTCCTGTCTTCCTCACCCTCCCAGTCATGTGCCATGCTGTGCCCCAGAATGAACTTGACTCTCACCATGCCCCTGCTCTAGCTGCCAATTTACAGGACACGCAGGGACAGAGGATGTCAAGTATCCTCAGATATCCAGCACCAGACTGGGACGAACAACCCGATTTCGTCAACAACAAAAAATGTAAGAGAAAAAAGAAAAACAGAACTTACAGATTAAAAGTGATTTAAAAGACACAGCAAAGATTTTAAACGTATTGATCTTTTTGCCATCTGATTCAAATAAACTATATAAAAAAATGTTTTTTAATCTGACAAATGGATACATTTCTATGAACACTGACTAGATGTTTGACATTGAGTTACTGGTAACTTTTTAGGCATGATGGTAGTACTGTCTGGTACTTTTTAGTCCTTATCTTTTAGAGATACATGATGAGATATTTATGAGTGAGATACACTGATGTCTGAGATTTGGTCCAGAATGACTGGGTTGGCTGGGGGGTGCGTGAGCGGCTAACTGTTGGTATAACAGAGCCGTGAGGACTCGTAACAGATGGCAGCCGTGAGTCTGCACCAGGTGAGTGAGCTCGGTAGGTGGTTTACAGACAGTATATTAAAACATCTAAAATACTGCGAGAACGTACACCTTGTACTACTCTAATTCTGCATGCATTTGAAATTAGAAGAGAGAAGTGCTAATTCATAAATAAATAAGTTGGAGTGTCTTATAATCAGTGGTGTGTCGCTTACACTGGTGTCATTTTTTTTGAGTAGCACAATGCAACTTTTTATAGCTGATGCCATTTTAGAAGAGATGATACGTAGTCACAGTAGCCAAAGATTCAAAGTACTAACACAAAACAAAATATCACGTAAAAGAACAGGTCTGCTTGACCATAAATATAACCTAAAAACAAACATTTTAAGTTACATCACACAATTAAGTCTCTAAAGTAAGTTTAAATTTAGAAGTGCTTTTGAGAGATGTTTTTAGATAGTACTAACACACAGCTGATCAAAAAAGTTCTTTTAGGCAAAATTTTTCTTTCAGTTAGTTTTCCTATTTTAAACAGTGACCGCTACAATTACTCCATGGATCACTTTATTCAGAAACAGCCAGAGCACTCTGTCACCCTGCCAAAGTCCTCAGCAAATGGAGGCCCGTGAATGCCTCTTGAACCCGGCTGTCTTTCTGCTCACTCAGCTCTGCTGAGGTCCACCCAGCCTTTCTTTCAAGGGACAAGCCAGCCCTGCAGAGCTGGAGGGGCCCCTGCAATGACAGCCCTTCCTCCCTGCCACTGGTGCGACTGTGAGCCCAGCCCAGGCTGAGGGGGTGAGCTGGGCAGGGGCCCAGCGGCCCCATCTATGTGGAGAAATAACCTGAACTATTGAATGCACGGTTCCTACTGACTCAGATGTCCCCCTGAACAACCTCTTCAGGTGACATGAAACTTACTCGAGACTACTCTCGAGTGCAAGTGCCCAGGGGCCTTCACCCTAGTTCCAGTTGAAAGGACAGAATTAGGAAAGGGACTTTCTCTTTTTATTTAACATTTTTATGTTGTTGGAGTTTTCGAACAAGCACATATTCTTTCCATAATAAAAGCAGATTATAATCACTGGCTTTTAAAAATACTTAATTTTAAAACTTCAAAAACCCATGCAGTTTTTTTTTAAAAGATGCTGCTGCTGCTGCTAAGTCGCTTCAGTCGTGTCCGACTCTGTGCGACCCCATAGATGGCAGCCCACCAGGCTCCCCCATCCCTGGGATTCTCTAGGCAAGAATACTGGAGTGAGTTGCCATTTCCTTCTCCAATGCATGAAAGTGAAAAGTCAAAGTGAAGTCGCTCAGTCGTGTCAGACTCTTAGTGACCCCATGGACTGCAGCCTACCAGGCTCCTCCGTCCATGAGACTTTCCAGGCAAGAGTACTGAAGTGGGGTGCCATTGCTTCTCCATTTAAAGGATAATCCTCATGAATTACCTCTTCACTTGGATTAACTAACCTGATGCAGCCAGAGACAAAGAATGCATGGTCCTCAGGTGGCCCAAGAGCAACTCCGGGGCGGCCCAGGAGATGCTGGTCTCAGAGCACACCGCTTAAATACAAACTGGCTCTTCAGTTTCCGAGCGCAGGGTTGACTTACCTGGCGAGAGAGCCCCTGGAAGAGGCCCCGGGTGAGGCTGAGCATGTTGACGGAGCCAGAGACCTTGGCATACATGTCTTTGATGCCGATGAGCCGGCAGATGGTGGTGATGGCTCGGTGGCAGCGGAGGCCATAGCCTAGAAAGAGGAGAATCAAGTCAAACGCCTGCCCACTCGCCCACAATGCAGGTGGCGCCACCTGCTGGCCTCACCTGGCTTCCAGCTCTGGGTTTACATGTTGGTTCACATTCTGGCTTCATCACTTCCCAGCTGGGTGACCTTTCACAACTTCCCGAACTTCAAGGAGGACCCTGATTTAAATGAGATGCTATAAGGACTAAGTAAATAATATATATGTTTCTGGACTTCCCTGCTGGCTCAGTGGTGAAGAATCTGCCTGCTAATGCAGGGGCCATGGGTTTGATCTCTGGTCCAGGAAGATCCCACATGCCTCGGAGCAATTAAGCCTGTTCCCCACAACTCCTGACTGTGCACACACCACAGCTAAAGAAAGCCCGTGAGGAGCAACAAAGACCCAGCACAACCAAAAACTAATTAAATGATTAATTTTAAAATACATATACCTATAAGTTTATTAAACACACGGATAAAAAATAGGGCTGTTAAGACTAACAGAGAGCCTGAAGTTTCTTGGCACCCCATGTCCATGTTAACTAGGGCTCACCAGACACATCTGTTCTCACCCTCCTTGAATGGTCAGCTGCACTGAATAGAGACATCATCCACTTCCTCCTTCTGGAAAAACTCTTGGCTTCAGTAACACATCCTCCCCCAGATTGCCTCCTAGTTACTGGCCTGCCCTTCTCACCTCCATGCTGGCCTCTAAATCTTCCATGGTTTCCTCTCCAGCCACTCACCCCACTCTTGGCTACCTGTAATCCCTTACCCATGTTGTTGCTGGTTAGTTGCTCAGTCATGTCCAACTCTTCATGACCCCATGGACTGCAGCCCACCAGGTCCCTCTGTCCATGCGACTCTCCAGGCAAGAACACTGGAGTGGGTTGCTATTTCCTTTTCCTGGGTAGCTTCCTGACCCAGGGATCGAACCCGCATTTCCTGCAGCTCCTGCATTGGCAGGCAGATTCTTTACCACTGCACCACCTGGGAAGTTCTCTAGCACTCTGATTAGCCAGGCATAAAACTCAGCACATACCTTAAAGCTGAGCTGAAAAATACAGCTTTAATCAGAAGACAGCAAAGATTTAAAAAAAAAAAAAAGTAACTTCTGCAATTAAAACCAGCAGTCTTTCAAAAATCATTCAGATAAAGATGTATCCAAAGTAACATGTCTAACAAAAACATTAGGCAAGCCACAAATGCAAGCCATGGACAGAGGAGCCTGGTGGGCTGCAGTCCATGGGGTCGCAAAGAGTCGGACACGACTGAGCGACTTCACTTTGACTTTTCACTTTCATGCACTGGAGAAGGAAATGGCAACCTACTCCAGTATTCTTGCCGGGATAATCCCAAGGACGGGAGCCTGGTGGGCTGCCGTCTATGGGGTCGCACAGAGTCGGACACGACTAACGTGACTTAGCAATATATATTTTCAAATTATCTTGCAGATACATTTTTAAAAGATTTTTTTAAAGGAGGTAAAACTGATTTTAATAATGTATTTTATGAACCCAGTATGTCCAAAACATTATCATTTCAACATGTCATCAATACCATAATATTTTTGAGCTATTCCTTATCCTTTTTTTTTTCTCATATGGAGCCTTTGAAATCTGGTGGTATGTGACACAGGGACTCCCAGAAGCCACCTTTCAAGTACTCAAAAGCCAAATGGGACAGCACAGGTTTAAACCTTAATGTCCAAGTGTTCAACTCAATACTTTTTCTAATGATAAATGTTTTTATTATCTGGCATATGAATGATTACTTATGATTTTGAAGCAGAAGGCAAGTTCAGGTGCACTAATATAATTGGTACTACATTTGATTTTTTTTTTTTTTCTTTCTTATTTCCATGCCATGGCTCTAGCAAAGTTGTATTAGAAGCTTTGCCGTGAAAAATTTAAATACTGTGTATGTTCTATCTTCTGAACCAGACTTTTTAACATATTACCTAGAGTTATACAAAACCATTTTTACTGTAGAACCACAGGTGAAACGCACATCAGAATGTTTAAGAATTCTACTGCCTGAGTATACTGGGCATAACTGACATAGCCCCATGACCCTAAACTCTGACTGCCTGCTCTTCCCAAGACAGGACGAAGGTCCATCTCCAGATCCTCAGAGCCTGGTATAGCACCTGGCTCACCAAAGTTGTTCAATTCACACTTAATGATGAGAGTAAATTAAAGGAACTGAATATGCTATTGGAAAAGAACCATCTGTAGCATCCATCAGTGAATTCCCTACAAGTAACCAATGCTTTTGAAGAACTGATGCTTTTGAACTGTGGTGTTGGAAAAGACTTTGGAGAGTCCCTTGGACAGCAAGGAGATCCACCAATCCATCCTAAAGGAAATCAGTCCTGAATATTCATGGGAAGGACTGATGTTGAAGCTGAAACTCCAATACTTTGGCCATCTGATGCAAAGAACTAACTCATCAGGAAAAGACCCTGATGCTGGGAAAGACTGAAGGTGGGGGGAGAAGGGGTGACAGAGGATGAGATGGCTGGATGGCATCACCGACTCAATGGACATGAGTCTGAGTGAACTCCAGGAGTTGGTGATGGACAGGGAGGCCTGGCGTGCTGCGATTCATGGGGTCGCAAAGAGTTGGACACGACTGAGCGACTGAACTGACTGACTGATTGAACCACTGTTCCCGCTACAAACTCAACTACTTATCCAGTTGCTGTTTCCTATTCATTAAGTGCTCTTCCCGCCTACAGTTACCCCTGGAATGTGTTTGTAATCATATGAGTCTAAGTAGGTTGACGACTTTTTTTAAAAAAAATCACTGAATTATACATTTAATTCATTTATTTTCTGTTGTGATTTGCAGTATGTGTGATGTCAGTTCCCCAAATGGGCATCAAACCTGAGCCCCCTGCATTGGAAGCCTGAGGTCTTAACCACTGGCCCACCAGGGAAGTCCTAAGGCTGACTGCTTTTTACTTCCCCAAAAACCTCAATCGACTTAAATCTAACTTAGGCCTGTCCATTTTGGTGTTTTCAAAATGAGTTCAGGCAAAGGTGAGCAAAAACAGGGGGCAGGATGAAACTGGTACAGTTTCTCTGCTTTCCCTCCAACACATCATAAGTTTTTAGTTACCTCTGGGTTGTTTCTTCATCTTGATATGTGTCCTTTTAAATGTTAAGGAAATATCGTGGTATACTGGAGGGTAAAAACAGAAACACAGGGTTAGGGGTACAGCTTTAATGCCCTTGCAAATACCACAAAGCAACCACCACGACCCTAAGCAGCCATCATGCATCAGCCACGGATGAGTAACCAACTCTGATTTCACTCATTACTAACCTTCTCATGAGAGTAAGTTTGGTTCTACATTTTATATATTTATATGAAAGAAGGTAGTAACAGGCAGAGAAACACAAAAATATCCACAGAGATATAGTGCCACACATAAAGAAACAAGTATAAGCCTGAAAATTTTAAAAGAAAAGATTAACACTCACTGGTATGGTCTTCATATCGTTCTATATAATGCAAATAGTGAACGGCTCTATTCTTTGCCTGAAAGAAAGAAGGAAAATAATTTTCTTAAATCTCTTGTTAGGAATTTACATTTTCTCAGAGATTCAAAAAATACCTTTTATAAAATATTTTATTATGGAAAATTGCAAATTTACACCAAAATTTCAGTAGATGCTTCCAAAAGTCAAGGATTTAATTTTGAAAAAAATAAATAAATAAAATAACATCACTACCACAGCCAAAAAAAAACCCAAACTGAAACCAAATCAATAATTCCTTAATATTGTTTAACAGTCTGTCAGTGTTCAAACACTCACCGCTGTCTCATAGCTCCAGTAAGCAATCACAAGGCTAACAGAAATGACGCAAGGACACAGGCCCTTCTGAAACTGCCTTTATGAGATCAGTAACTTTTGACAGTAAGTATTTTTCTGTGGTTCCCACGAAGTCTAGCACAGACATTATTGATCTTTTACTGTTAACAAAGAAAAAAATGTACATACTTTTCTGAAAGCATCTGCCCGTTCAGTGGCTTTCCCAATGGCAAAACCTTTTAAAGAAAAAGTAAAAATATTTGAGGTAGCAATTTCACTGCAAGAAATTTCCCCTATCAGTATACTTGCAAAAGTACAGTAAATGACATGTACAAGAAGCTCACTGTTGGGCTTCTCTGGTGGCTCAGTGGTAAATAATCTGCCTGCAGAACACACAGGCTTGATCCCTGATCTGGGCAGATCCCGCATGCGGTGGAGCAGCTGAGCCCGTGCACCACAACTACCGAGTCTGTGCTCTACAGCCCGGGAGGCACACCCACTAAAGCCACGGCACCCAGAGCCCACGTTCTGCTCTAGAAGCCACTGCGGTGAGGCGCTCATGCACTGCAACTAGAGTACCCTGTTCAACACATGTAGCGCAAAGCCCGCGCAGCAACAGAGACCCAGGACGGCCAAAATAAACAAATTCATTTCTACAGAAAATATATGGTGGTATAGGAACAAAGAATTTCTGGGAAGAAAAGTGAAAGTGAAGTTGCTCAGTTGTGTCCAACTCTTTGCGACCCGACCCCATGGACTGTAGCCTACCAGGCTTCTCCGTCCATGGGATTCTCCAGGCAAGAGTACTGGAGTGGGTTACCATTTCCTTCTCCAGGGGATCTTCCCGACCCAGGGATCGAACCCAGGTCTCCCGCATTGGAGGCAGATGTTTTAACCTCTGAGCCACCAGGGAAGCCCAAGGAACTGTTAAAGAGTGGTTTCCTTTGGCAACATTCTATCTACAGGTATTATAAATACCTGTTTTATAAGTGTCAGTATGGATGTAAATAGGCAGTTTTCCAGTTTTCTTCCCTTTACACATTCATGTATACATTTCAAAAACAGATGTTCATTGTGGAAACTTTACTGAAGAGTATCAAGAAGAAATTTGAAGAACTGGCGAACATACTAATTAAACATTTTTAATCTTTTCAGTGTGTACTCTTCCAATCCTTATAGGCTTTTCTTTACATATAAACATACTTTTTAAAAACTGGGATTATATTAGTCTTATATAAGTGGTTTTTAGTTTGTCTCTTTGACCTAATGATTATTTTGTGAGAAATATCAATAACCTCAGATATGGAGATGACACCACCCTTATGGCAGAAAGTGAAGAGGAACTAAAAAGCCTCTTGATGAAAGTGAAAGAGGACAGTGAAAAAGTTGGCTTAAAGCTCAACATTCAGAAAACTAAGATCATGGCATCTGGTCCCATCACTTCATGGGAAATAGATGGGGAAACAGTGGAAACAGTGTCAGACTTTATTTTTTGGGGCTCCAAAATCACTGCAGATGGTGACTGCAGCCATAAAATTAAAAGACGCTTACTCCTTGGAAGAAAAGTTATGACCAACCTAGATAGCATATTCAAAAGCAGAGACATTACTCTGCCAACAAAGGCCCGTCTAGTTAAGGCTATGGTGTTTCCAGTGGTCATGTATGGATGTGAGAGTTGGACTGTGAAGAAAGCTGAGCGCAGAAGAATTGATGCTTTAGAACTGTGGTGTTGGAAAAGACTCTTGAGAGTCCCTTGGACTGCAAGGAGATCCAACCAGTCCATTCTGAAGGAGATCAGCCCTGGGATTTCTTCGGAAGGAATGATGCTAAAGCTGAAACTCCAGTACTTTGGCCACCTCATGCGAAAAGCTGACTCATTGGAAAAGACTCTGATGCTGGGAGGGATTGGGGGCAGGAGGAGAAGGGGACGACAGAGGATGAGATGGCTGGATGGCATCACTGACTCGATGGACGTGAGTCTGGGTGAACTCCGGGAGATGATGCACAGGGAGGCCTGGCGTGCTGCGATTCATGGGGTCGCAAAGAGTCGGACACGACTGAGAAACTGAACTGAACTGAAGTGATTTCCCATAATTGTTTAATGGCTATAGCGTATCACAATGCTTGGTTACATATACTCTTCTGGTAACTGTGTCCCTATTGTGCAATATTTACTGTCTCTCTCCCCACCCCCAGTTTTTTTTTTTACTATTATACATAATACAATCGTGTCTTAAGCCTTTTAAAATATTCACTGTCCTCATGGGAAAAAGCAGGTGTAGGAAGATCTCTCTTTTCCCTCTAAGGAATTACTTGGGTTCACCACAAGGTCTGTGAGCCTAAGCCACTAAAAGACAATCAGTGGGAAAAGCCTGAAGCCACTGAGTGCACAGCTGAGGGCAGACCATGCCTGTCCCCTCCACCGCCAGCTCCTCACGTCCTCCCCCCACTCACCTGCGGCTCCTCTGCCGTTCCCCACAGCGACCAGGACACGGACGGATCTCTTCCTTCCCTCTTTGGCCGTCATGTTGAAAACATTTCTCACCTAGAGGACAAAATGGCCATAAATGTTACCCCTTAAGGAAATTCTGAAGTAGGGAACCAAAGGAACCTACACACACACGCACACACATACACGGTGAACACACACATCGTCCCTCACTCCCACGAGCACAAACAGCACACTTCCTCCAAAGGAAACCACCATCTGGGCTCTTTCTTCAGGAGTAAAATGGAAACAGGACTTTCTCTTCTTATTTTACAAGCTGGTTAGACGATCTGACTGAGATAACTTTTAAAGAGATTTGAAACTGTAAAACACAGTCTATCTTATTTTAATGAAGGCACCACAAGAAAGAAAAAGAGTTGCTGATTCAACTTGAACACAGTTGGTAACTGACTGAGTGACACATCCCAATAGCAGAGATGCTAAAGTATGAAGAAGTGTGAATCTTACAAATGATAAAATGCAGGTGCAGACACAAGCAGCACAGAAGCGGGTCTCTATGGATTAGACTCAAAAGGAGACAGAGACTTCTGAAATACCTGATTGTTATGCACTGTAGAAAAATCTACATTTGGGGGCATATTTATACATTCACCAAGAACTACGAAACTGTTAACTGCTTACCTGGTGGCCCTTTCCCATAAAGTGAACTTAAAGAAAAAGGGAGCTCAAGCCCACTCTTGCGGATCCTCTTACTGGAAATCACCCCCACGGACAAAATTCTTCAAAGGAACTAACTTCCACAAGGGGTATACCAGGACCCAAAGACGTAAAGTACTTGTAAATATAAACTTGAATGTAATTGATACTGAAGAAATAACGTACACAATCAATCACAAACTCAACACATTCCATATGGCATTTAACACCAAGTGTGAGCTCAAAGGGAAGTTGACGATTTTAGGAAATGCCCTGGAAAAAGTGATTGAAACTGACCTGATACAGACTTCAGTTTCAAGAGCTTATAAGAAGCCCAGCAGAACCTTTCCCTAGCAAGAGATGGATATTCACAGTAACTCCAAGCTTTCTACCCCTCTCCATGTCTCCCTCCAACCTCTGCTTCCTGAACTAAGTGTCAGATACAGCTGATCCCAAGAGAAATTGCTACTGCAACCTCTGCTTTAAGAAAGAGGAAATTTAATGCAATCTCCAAATTCTGGTATCAACAGTACCACTGAAGTCACCTTGCGATGAGACCCTGATGAGCAGCCCCTCAAAAGGGCAGCAGTCAGAAGAGAACTGAAATTGAAGTTTCATCATTTCCTTACACAAAGCAGCCCTGTAGCTCAGAAAGTCACACATCAAAGGCTTTTCTTCACTGTTCCTCTTGCTGTATCCCCTCAATATCTACTAACCCAACTTCTCCAAAGGCTTAACTCGGTATTTAGTTCAGCATGCCTACCTCAAGTATCCTGGTATCGAAATCATCATACGTTTCTGCAGGGAGGAAAAAAAACAGGAATGTAGATAAACGCGTCCATGTAATTAGTGTATGACAGCATTTTTTATCACTGGCGCCATCGCTGACTTTTCACCAAGAATCTCAGATGTTTTGGTGCCACTCTCCAGGCCGCACCCTGGTCCTCATCACTACCAGAAACTCTTCCACCCCGAAATTCATAAACCTGGCCACCATCTTCCTGACTGCTTTCTCCGACCCCTCCAGCTCTCACTCAGTGACTCAAAGGTACGGTTCTTGGGGCTCGGCCAGCATCTCCAGACTCCTGACCACTGCTCCCCTTTCTCCATCACCCCTCTGGCCTTCCAGCCTCTCCCACTCAGTCAAGACACTACCGCCTACCATTCCGCTAGGTCTCGTGAATGTCCTCAACTCGCTCACCTCTTCCCCCGTCCACCACACCATCCAGGATGCAATCAGTACAGCTGTCTGGCCACACCTGACCTGCTGGCGCTATGACAGAGAAGTCAAAGCACGGCACACACTGGGGCCACTGAGAACTCATGGTCTCCAACTCAGCCGAGCCCTCTCTGCTGCCCGCGGGCCTTCTACATCCTTTTACTCAGGTCTCTCTCTTCTCACCACAGCAGCCATTTCAAACACTCCCTGTTCTTTTATTTTGACTATAGGAAATTTACATTCATAGACAACAAAACCACCAGCAAAATGTACGTTTATGTACCATTAGCTGGCTTCAGTGATTATCAACTCACGTCAATCTCCTTTCCTCTACATTCGGTCCAATTCCCACTCCACTGGGTAATTCTGAGGCCAGTCCCAGATACGTTACGTTTTCATCAACACACTCTGGTGGCCACACTCGTCCATGTTCCCATCTCCTTCTCAAAAACTCAAGGAAGCCTCTGGAGAGACGACACTCACACAGTCAAAATACAGCTCACCTGACCCTGTCCGCTGCCCTTTCTTCTGTCACGAGTTCACCCATTTATCTACAGTCTAAACCTGGGCCCCCAGGAGGGACTTGAGCTCATGGGTTTCCCCCCCATATCGTCATTCTCCCATGGGAAGTGTTCTTCTAAGTCCTCAGTGTGCTGGCTGAGTCTCTCCACCTCAACCTCTCCTCTCCTCTCTAAGCCAAACTTAAGAAAGCAGCCAAACTCTTGCCTACTTTCTCATCTCCTATTCGTAGACACGAACAAATTTTTCAGACGATTTTTACTTCTTTACATACTCAGGAAACAGTGGGGGAGATGACTTTGTTTTCTAATTTCATCTGATAAATATTATCAACTTTTATTTCATGTGTTCTTTTAGGATGCTTCATGACAACTATTTGGTTTCTTCTGTTATCAAAATAGCACTCCCAAGGCATGCTGCTCCATACCCCATGACCAACAGCACTTGGGAAACCACGTACTATGGGAGACGCGTAATAGGCGTAGTGCACACCACCACGCTCGAAGGCTCTGAGAAGCCACACAAGGCAGACACCAGAACCCAGTGCTTTGCATCCTATCTGTGGAATACTTCTTGGTTTACAGGCCTCTAGTGTTTCATAAAATACAGTTGGTTAACAATGTGAAGTTATTCCAGTGATATTCAGATTCTGTATTAGAAAAGGGCAGTCTAAACAGAGGAGTAACTAGAAGCATATCAAAGAATTCCAGAAACTAGGAGTGCCCTCTCCATCACGACGTAAGTGAAACCAGGACTCTGCTACCTCCATTGGGACCGGGGTCAGGGGGGCCAAGACTGATGCCGCCCCACGAGTTTCCGCTCCATCCTCGCTCCCGTTTAACCTTCATCTTCCTCTTCCGGTCCCACTCTTCTCTCTGTTGGACCATATCGGCCTCCACCTTTTCTTGCTCTTCCTTGCTTCTTTGAGTGATGGTCTGTATAGCTCCACTTTTCATAAGTGGGGCATTCAGACCAGGCCATAGGAAGCCACGACGCCCTGAAGGTTTAAAAACACACAGAAATAATTCTTTTAAAGCATTCACTTCTTGAGTATTAAAATGCCAGGCAGTGGGCATACAGATAGATACTGCTGGTGGGAGCTTATACTAACATACTCACTTACAGGCCACTTGGCACCGTCTACTAAAACTTTAAACATACCCATGGTAGCAGCCAATAATTCCCCTTAGCGGTACTGCCTAGAGACACACTGCCCCTCGGTTATGCAGCATGCGTGTGCTTGGACAAGGATGTCCACTCAAGCGTTATTTGTCAAGCCCAAAAAGAGAGGCAACCAAACTGTCTAGCAATATTGAAACAGCAAAATGAACTATGGCATATCCAACCTATGAAATATGCTGCATTCAACTCAAAGAATAAGGCAGCCCTGTAGGTTCTGATATGGAATAATTTCTAAGACCTATTATTGAGTGAAAAAAAAGTGAAGTATAAGAGAATATGTACCGTGTGATATAATCTAATGATTTTTAAAAGAAAATGTATATTCCTCTTAGGGTTTTTATGTATACAAAAGCATTAGAAATGTCAGAAGGATTGTTAATCGGTTATAACCCAATACAAAATAAAGTTTAAATTAAAAAAAAAAAGAAAATGTCAGAAGGAAACATCAAAATGAAATCAGTGGTTTCCTTAGCAGAGGCAACTGGGATTGAAGAAAATAAAAAAAGCATCAAGGGACTTCCCTGGCGATCAAGCAATTAAGACTCCTCACTTTGAATTCAGGGGACCCCCAGTCGGTGAACTAAGACTCCCACATACTTGTTTTTGTAAATAAAGTTTTATTGGAACATAGCTGTGCCCATTTGGTTATGTATTACCTATAGCTGCTCCTCTGCTACAACAGCAGAGTTGAATGGTTGTAACAGGGACCATGTGGCTCACAAGGCTGAAAATACTTACTTCTTGACCCTTAGCAAAGAAAATTCTAATTTTCTACCACTGAACTGTAAATTCTTTGAGCACAGGGCCTTTCGCAGCAGATGCCACACAAGGGCACTTAAGGCCTGTGGAATGAATAACTCAATGAATGAATCTCTTTTTATGAGATTTTCTTCCCCTGAATCATGGGGCAATGAGCCATTTGGCTGGACTCTAAAACCACATTTCCTAATGTCCTTCATTAGAAATGTTTTGATGTTTCTAGTTCATAAAACATCTATAAAGTTTTGGAGAGAAAAAAAAAAATCTTAGCACAATAGCTGTTTTTACAAGTTAAGTTTACCTTCACCGATGATCTGACCCCTGTTCAAATCCTTCCTTCTTTTTCTCTTGGTTCTTTTGCCTCTTCCTTTTCTTGCTCCAGCACCGGTTTCTGCTAAAGCACCTTTCCATAGCTCATCTGCTGTCACTGTAAAGAGACAGGTGTTACAGAATTTCTTCAAGCAGTGGTTCAGGGCCTACTGATTTATTCCTGTTGAGTAAAAAGGGCTGGAAGAAGCGGGGTCATCTGCATCATTGCAGCAATGAAAGCAAAATTAAAACATCCTTTGCACATTCCACATGATTTCCATTTGAAAAGCCCAAGATTTGTTGCTACTCCTTTTACAGAATATGGCCTCCCCAGCACAAAAGACAACCAACATTTACATCCCAGTTACTTTCCTATAGATGTGTCTCCTGAACATTTTATCACCTATGTGACATCCACAGTAACTGTTGAGATAATCAATAACTAGCCTTCCCAATACAGGTCTCTTAGCCCAAAGAACCAACTCTGCAATTTGAACCCACAAATCTTAATCATTTATTTGTCTGCTCTATTCTGAAAATGCCCTATACGTCTGTATATCCTTCAAAACAAGATGCCCAAATTCGTCTTCAACTCTAATGAAAACCTAACCATTCTTGGGAAAGAATGAGCATGTATGGGGTCTGACAGTTAATCCCTGCACATGCCTGTATGTACTTCTTAGATGATTATCTTTTACTTTAATGTACAGACCCCGAAACCACTGATTTGTTTCCATCTGTGAATTTCTAGGCTCCCCCAATCTTTCCTGCCATACATTGCAGAGCATTTTCCCCTCTGTACTTGTGGAACATTCAGATTCTTTACTTCTGACTACTTCTGAATTTTACTGGTATAGCCACGTTGTTTATTAGATTTAAATGGTCTCCACAAGGACTCTGCCTTTCACGTTATCACCAACTGATTTTATGACAACCAATTATTCCATTACCAATTTAATAAAGAATCAGAGCCATACAAACATTGTACTAGTCAAAAATCTAAGACACATATATCTACATGCCTGAAATACTAAACACATTCCAGAAGTCAAATGAGTATCTTCATTTTCCTTTTTTTATGAGCCCTTAGGCTTTAAAGGTTCTATCTGCTTGCTTCCTGAAAGGCCTTACACTTTGATCCTTTGGCTTGATAACATGAAAAGGGGAAAATGTTTTGGATTTACAGTATTTTTTAATGTTTTGCATCTATAGAGTACCCTGTTTTTCAAAATACACATATTATTAGAACTAATCTTTGTAACTGAAGCTCAGAAAAATAGGTCAGTTTCCACATCACATGCTGCTTTGTGTATTCTTGATCAAAGCAAACTTTAGATTGACACTAATTCATTTAAGAGAACCACAGGTTTGAAATAAAATTACCAACCTCAAGCTATACTCTCACTAAACACTGACTTTCTTTCTTTATTCCTTAAAAAGGATGCTATCTATAAATGCCATCAAAAACTTGAAAGTTCACAGTGCAAGCACTTTTAATGGAGATAAATCTGGATTCCAGAAAAACATCTACTTCTGCTTCACTGACAATGCTAAAGCCTTTGACTGAGAGGATCACAACAATGTGGAAAATTCTTCAAGAAATGGGAATACCAGACCACCCGACCTGCCTCCTGAGAAACCTGTATGCAGGTTAAGAAGCAACAGTAAGAACAGGACATGGAATAACGGACTGGTTGCAAATTGGAAAAGCAGTACATCAAGGCTGTATATTGTCAACCCTGCTTATTTAACGTACATCATGCAAAATGCCGGGCTGAATGAAGCACAAGCTGGAATCAAGATTGCTGGGAGAAGTATCAATAAACTTGGACAAGCAGATGACACCACCCTTATGGCAGGAAGCAAAGAGGAACTAAAGAGCCTCTTGATGAAGGCGAAAGAGGAGAGAGAAAAAGTTGGCTTAAAACTCAACATTCAAAAAACGAAGATCATGGCATCCAGTCCCATCACTTCATGGGAAATAGATGGGGAAACACTGCAAACAGTGACAGACTTTCTTTTCTTGGGTTCCAAAATCACTGCACATGGTGACCGCAGCCATGAAATTAAAAGACGCTTGTTCCTTGGAAGAAAAGCTATGACCAACCTAGATAGCATATTAAAAAGCAGAGACATTACTTTGCCAACAAAGGTCCATCTAGTCAAAGCTATGGTTTTTCCAGTAGTCATGTATGGATGTGAGAGTTGGACCATAAAGAAGGCTGAGCACCAAAGAACTGATGCTTTTGAACTATGGTGCTGGAGAAGACTCTTGAGAGTCCCTTGGACTGCAAGGAGATCAAACCAGTCAATCCTAAAGGAAATCAGTCCTGAATATTCATTGGAAGGACTGATGCTGAAGTTCCAATACTTTGGCCACTCAGATGCTGGGAAAGACTGAAGGCAGGAGAAGGGGACGACAGAGGATGAGATGGTTGGATGGCATCACCGACTCAATGCTCAATGGTTTTGAGCAAGCTCTGGGAGTTGGTGATGGACAGAGAAGCCTGACACGCTGCAGTCCATGGGATCGCCCGACACGACTGAGCGACTGAACAATACAAGAACAATCTGGATTTGGCCCCAGACCACTGCAACAAAGTGACTAGCACAATCAAGTGAGTCACACAAATTTTTGGTCTCCAAGTGCATACAAAAGTTATGTTTACACTATACCACAGTCTTTAGCATGCAATAGCATTATTTCTAAAAGCACTGTGTCTAAAACATTATGCCTAAAACAACAGTATACACTTTAATTAAAAAAAAATTCTATTGCTAAAATGTTCATCTTTAGCAAGTCAAAGTAGCAACATCAAAGATTACTGATCTCCTATCACCATATCAAATATAATAACTAAAAAGTTTGAAATATTGCAAGAATTACCAGAATATGACACAGAGACACGAAGTGAGCAAAGCGTGTTGGAAAAAACGGTGCAGACAGATTTGTTCAACACAGGGTTGCCACAAATCTTAAATGTGCAAAAAATGCAATATCCTCAAAACACAATAAAGCAAAGTGCAATAAAACGAGGTATGCCTGCCTGTACGTCATATATTAACCTCTGAAGTGTAAATTCGTTTAAGGAGAAGAAAAAGAAGAAAAATTAAGATACCAAAGCACCTCTTCTTTTCCTGTTTCATGAAATGGGAAGTTGGTGGCCAGACTACGTACGTTTAGTGAAGAAACTATAGGATCTGTACTGCTGGGCTGTCACGTTCCCGGGAGCAGGAGTGCAGCACTGTGTCTGCAGCGCGGGGCCCAAGTGGGTAGAACGGCAGCGGCCTGTGGCTCCTGCAGATGACGAAGGGCCTGTAGGCAGACAAGAGCAAAACTGCGTTAGACGCTCCACGCCTGCGCAGAGACACTGCCAACGCCACAAATTAACTCTTACTTATAAAAACAAGCCACTAAAATGCTGAACTTTTAAGAATCATATTTGGAGGACAGTCTTTCTTTAAAAAATAAAAGCAAACTTTTGGACGCTGGCTCAGATGACACAGGGAGATCTCTCTGGACCTGTCAGCTTTATTGAGTAAATGGTTCAGTTAAAAGTAAATAGAAACTCGTGGCTTTTCATTTTAAATAAATTCAGGTCTTCAACAATCACTCTAAATCCCATTACATTGGACACATTTTAGTTTTTCTTTTAACCCCCTCATTCTTCAACAAAATACCAAGTACACATTAATTTATTCTTGCTGTTTAATGTTGCAATCCTTGAAATACTCAGCTCAGTCACTCACTCATAACCGACTCTTGCAACCCCATGGACTGTAGCCCGCCAGGCTCCTGTGTCCATGGGATTTAGATCACATAGAAACTGTGCTTGCGTCTATGCTCAGAAAAACCAGACATGGGGCTTAGTTAAATCTTCAATTAGCATAACGATGTTAACAGGGAAAAGAATAATATACACTATCTATTTGGAAGTATAACCGGGTAGAAGTTAAAACAAAGTGTCACTGGAAAATGAGAAGGCCTAGCAAAGGGAAATGGTTTTAAGGTAAAAACCTTTTGGTATTCCTTGGAAGTGTAGTATTTTAAGATAACAATCTTCAAAGCAGGAACTACTCTGCTCATTTTATACACAAGGAAACTGAGGGTGTCGTTTGGTCATGGTTGCACAGGCAGAAAAAGTGGAGGAGAACTGTCTCTTCATTCCACCAGTCATTACTTTCCTTGCCCCAGAGCCTCCTGTGGGACTGTCCCCTCAGCAAGAGTGCTGCTTTCTGGCCTTCCTCACAGATCCCTTCTCCAGACCCTGTATCAGCTCAGGCTGGGACACTGCCTGACTCAGAGTCAAGGGCCGAGTACGTCGTTTATGACTGAACGCATCACCTGAACAACAAAGACACAAACGCAGGAAGAGCCAGGCGCTCCAGACTGCTTGCCGGACCACCTGAACAAGCACAGAGGCATCTCAACTGCAGGGCTGACAAGACGAAAGGAAGAAGACTAACGGCAAGTCCAGCGCGGAGAGGACACAGTGAGCTTTCAACTCTGCCCTAACCAGAGACCATGCGGAGGAGGCAGGATTTAACTGGCCATAAGCATAACATGATATTCCCAGGCGGCTTGCTCAGCTGTAAAGAACCCGCCTGCCAATGCAAGAGATGGGAGGTCAATCCCTGAGTCGGGACGATCCCCTGGAGAAGGAATGGCAACCCACTCCAGTATTCTTGCCTGGGAAATCCCATGGACAGAGGAGCCTGCCAGGCTACGCTTCATAGGGTCACAAAGAGTTAAGGTTCGTATACGTCACTCAAACTAGTACAAAGTCAACACCAGTAAGTGATGTAGGTATAATGTAATACCTAGTGTGTGCACGCTAAGTCGCCTCAGTCCTGTCCAACTCTTTACCACCCCGTGGACTGTAGCCTGCCAGGCTCCTCTGTCCATGGGATTTCCCAGGCAAGAATACTGGAGTGGGTTGCCATTCCTTCTCCAGGGGATCTGCCGACTCAGGGATTGACCTCCCATCCCCTGCACTGGCAGGCGGGTCCCTTACAACTGAGCAAGCCACCCGGGAATATCATGGTATGCTTATGGTCAGTGCTCAGAGTCAGACACAACTTGGTGACTGAACAACAACAACAAAGCATAACGTGGGCTCGGCAAGCACCGGCCTCTTCCTTTTTGGAAAGTGAGTGAAGAGAGGGCCTGGCACCGTCAGGAAAGAACAAAAACCTTCTGCAAACACTGTGTTTCAAGGAGGCGTCACAATATTCAAAACACCTCAGAACCCAGTCCTGCCATTACTGGCTGTGTGACCTTAATCAAGTCACTTAGCCTCTAAGAGACTCATTTTAGCATCTGTAAAATGGGAATAACAACTCCGTCACTAAAAACTGGTGTGAGGATTAACCAAGATAACATACTATTAACCTGACACACAAATCATTGTTCAATAAATTGTGGCTATTACATCTTAGACCTTGAATTATAACTGCCATTATCATTAAAAATTTGAAAAATACTCTTTAGACCTTACCCATTTCTATTATAAAGAATGTACTTCATTCATTTACATTTTAGAAACTACACAAAGTACTCTTAAGTATCAGATCTTAGAAGAAAAGGTTGTTAGATAAATAATCTCACCATTGCTGGGAACAGCTTTCAACGCCCAAATGGAAGCTGTTGGAAAGGTGTTTAGGTAAAGCTGCCTGGACCATAAACGACCTGTAAATTAAAACAAAAACAAAGGTTAAGATGTATTTCTACATGAAAAGGAACATTTTTAACACCTAAGGAATAGCAACATCTATAGTATGAAAGAACCAAAACAAGTAAATGAAGAGTTTCTGGGCACCATGACCACTTGCCCAAGTAGACGACATCACATCACACTGGCTGCTTCACACTCACACCTGACCTGTTACCAAGCCTCACACATTCTCCTCAAAAAAAGGCATTCGTTAACCATCAGGCAAGTGCAAATCAAAACTACAAATTTATACCACGTCACATCCACTAGGATCACTATGGTTAAAAATACAGAAAATAAGTGTTGACAAGGATGTAGAGAAATAAAGATCCTCATGCTGGTGGGAACGTAAAAGGCGCGGCTACTTTACAACACAGTCTAGCAGTTCCTCAAAAAGGGAAACATGGAGTCTCCATTCAATCAAGCAATTCCACTCCCAGGTACATACACATGAGAAATGAAAATAGACACAAGGACACTGCACACAAATACTTACAGCAACACTACACGTAATAGCCAAAAGGTAGAAACAACCCACATGCTCAAGTGATGATGGATAAACAAAAACGTGGTACATACACAAAATAGAGTATTATTCTGCCATAAGAAGGAAGTACTGATTTATGCTACAATATGGACAAATCTGAAAAACACTATGTTAAATGAAACAAGACAGTCAAAAAAGATCATGTATTACATGATTTCATTTATACGAAACATCCAGAACATGCAAACAATAGAGAAAAAGGGTAGATTAGTGGCTTCTGGGGGCTGGGGGAACAGGGAACTGGGGGACATGATAGGTAAGGTTCTTTTTGAGGTGATTAAAATGTTTTAAAATTGATTATGGGGATGGTTATACAGCTTTGTCAGTCAGTCAGTTCAGTCGCTCAGTCATGTCAGACTCTTTGTGATCCCACAGACGTCAGCACACAGGCCTCCCTGTTCATCACCAACTCCTGGAGTCTACCCAAACTCATGTCCACTGAGTCCGTGATGTCATCCAACCATCTTATCCTCTGTCATCCCCTTCTCCTCTTGCCCTCAATCTTTCCCAGCATCAGGGTCTTTTCAAATGAGTCAACTCTTCGCATCAGGTGGCCAAAGTATTGGAGTTTCAGCTTCAACATCAGTCCTTCCAATGAACACCCAGGACTGATTTCCCTCAGGATGGACTGGTTGGATCTCCTTGCAGTCCAAGGGACTCTCAAGAGTCTTCTCCAACACCACAGTTCAAAAGCATCAATTCTTCGGCACTCAGCTTTCTTTATAGTCCAACTCTCATATCCATACATGACCACTGGAAAAACCAGAGCCTTGACTAGACGGACTTTTGTTGACGAAGTAATGTCTCTGCTTTTTAACATGCTGTCTAGGTTGGTCATAACCTTCCTTCCAAGGAGTAAGCGTCCTTTAATTTCATGGCTGCAATCACCATCTGCAGTGATTTCGGAGCCCAAAAAAATTAAGTCTGACACTGTTTCCACCCTTTCCCCATCTATTTCCCATGAAGTGATGGGACTGAACGCCATGATCTTAGTTTTCTGACTACTGAGCTTTAGGCCAACTTTTTCACTTTCCTCTTTCACTTTCATCAAGAGGCTTTTTAGTTCCTCTTCACTTTCTGCCATTAGGGTGGTGTCATCTGCATATCTGAGGTTATTGATATTTCTCCCCTCAATCTTAATTCCAGCTTGTGCTTCATCCAGCCCAGCATTTCTCATGATGTACTCTACATATAAGTTAAATAAACAGGGTGACAATATACAGCCTTGACATACTCCTTTTCCTATTTGGAACCAGTCTGCTGTTCCATGTCCAGTTCTAACTGTTGCTTCCTGACCTGCATACAGATTTCTCAAAAGGCAGGTCAGGTGGTCTGGTATTCCCATCTCTTTCAGAATTTTCCAGTTTATTGTAATCCACACAGTCAAAGGCTTTGGCATAGTCAATAAAGCAGAAATAGATGTTTTTCCGGAACTCTCTTGCTTTTTCCATGATCCAGTGTGATGTTGGCAATTTGCTCTCTGGTTCCTCTGCCTTTTCTAAAACCAGCTTGAACATCTGGAAGTTCACGGTTCACATATTGCCGAAGCCTGGCTTGGAGAATTTTGAGCATTACTTTACTAGCGTGTGAGATGAGTCCAATTGTGCAGTAGTTTGAACATTCTTTGGCATTGCCTTTCTTTGGGATTGGAATGAAAACCGACCTTTTCCAATCCTGTGGCCACTGCTGAGTTTTCCAAATTTGCTGGCATATTGACTGCAGCACTTTCATAGCATCACCTTTTAGGATTTGAAATAGCTCAAATGGAATTCCATCACTTCCACTAGTTTTGTTTGTAATGATGCTTCCTAAGGCCCACTTAACTTCACATTCCAGGATGTCTGGCTCTAGGTGAGTGATCACACCATCATGATTATCTGGGTCGTGAAGATCTTTTTTGCACAGCTCTGTAAATATACTAAAAACCACTGAACTGTATAGTTTAAGAAGGTGAATCATATAGTGTGTAAGTTACATCCCAATAAAACCACTATCAAAAAAAAATTTATACACTAGAAAAAGAAAGAAAAAGGCTCTGGAACCAGCTGGTATGGCTACAAAAACCTGACGTCCTTCCAGTCTAACCCTGAACAAGTTTCTCAACCTGTGTGCCCTAATTCCCTAATCTGTAAAATGGGAATGTAAAGGTATCTATCTCATAAAGACATTGTGAAGATGAAGGAAAAAAGCATAAAGAACTTAAGACAGACCCTGCTACACATAAGAACTCACGGAAGAAAGCTGCAGATGCTAGGTGCTATTTGAACAGGGCTTTGAAAAAAGAGGAGGTGGTCACAAACATAAACAAAAGTAAAAATATTTCTCAGGTCAGATTTTCCAACAAAGGATTTCAGGTCAAGTTTCCTAACAAAACAAGTTACAAAAAAGAACTTTTAGATTTTCACAGATCTTTAGATTTCAGAATTACGAATGCTGGATTGCAGGTTTTAGAGCGATCAGCGGTCAGGTCAATGGTATACTGGTTCCTAGAGATAAACGTTGCGCTGGAGGATAGTAGGCTGCTTCTCCTCGGGCTGCAAACAACGAACATGGGGTGGGGGACAATACCAACATCCTTCTTTTTAATAAAGAGTATTGATCAGCCCGAAATCTAAAATAACTGACACTAATCCTATCCGACTCAAGCTGGAGGACAGCCTATTTCCCTTTCGAGCTTCTCTGGCCTCGATTTACCCACAAGTCGCGCCCGCGGGGAAGGCGATGATGGCTTGCAACTATCCTCCTCACTTAGCCGAGCATGCACGAGCCGCCTGGTGAACTGGAAGGGACCCTGGACCGCGTCCAGTCCATCCTCACTTTACACACCCATGCCCTGTGCGAACGCACGCAAGGTCACACAGCAGACCCCAATGAGCCGGTAAACCGGCGCGAGGGGCCCGGAGCTGCGGCTTCTTGCTTTTTCCCGCCCGGGCGAATGCAGGCCCCGGGAGAGCCGCCCCCACCCCCGCTCCCGCTCGGCTCAAAGCTCCGGGTCCCAGCGTCCCAGCTCTCACCCGCCGAAGCGCCACACAGAGCAGGGAGGAAGCCCGCAGCGCGTACTGCCGCCGCCATGGTGGAGGCCCACGAGCGCCTCCGGCCGAGCAGCCTTCCTACCGCCTGTCGTGACTGCTCTCCATCCACCGGCCGCGGACCTCAGCCCGAGACTGAATCCCCAGGGTCCGGGGGCCGCGCCGCAGCGCAGGCCCGAGTGAGGGGGTGTCCGGACAGGCAGCGGGGTGGGATGAATCCGGCCTCGCCGCGGACAGCCCCCGCGGGGTCCTCGCGTTAGGACCCAGGGGCGGGGCTTGGGCCGGCCGCCGGGGTGGGCGAGGCTTGAGGCTGGGGTGGGCGGGGCTGGCGCGCTGTCTTCTGCCGGCGGGACCCTCGGGATCTAAAGAGCCGCGAGCGCGTGTACCGCTGACAGAATCCTCTCACTGAATGAAGCTGATGCTGTGGACTCTCCCCAAACCGAAATGAGAGGTACGGACGAGCACGGAGCGGGGTCTAAGTGAAGATCGAAGCGGGGAATGGTGCACACGGAAGAATAAAAAAGCCGTTCATAGCCAACTCCAGTAACGCTCTGGATTTGGGAGAAGCTCTGCGGGCGATGAAGACGAATCCATATCCAGAGTGTCAGAACAAGGGGCTGCTTCTTCCTTAGTAGAACTGGCCCGATGTGGTCAATCTGCAACAGGTTAGCTGACTGATCCTTCGGCGTGTTCTGTCATATTGAGGGCCAGTGTCGGTCTCTGCTGTTAGAATATTGAACGCTCGGCAGTGGCTATAGCCATATTGGCCATAGTAAGTGAAAGTCTTTGTTGTTGAGCTCAAACATAACTTCCATCCCTAGTGCATTGCCCTTGAGTCCATTTGACTGGGGGAGGAAGCAGACTGACATTCTCAGGTTGGTTATTCTGTCCACCTCATTAAAACCCTCCTATTTGGTAAGCATTCATATGGAGCATAATTAAGTTCACATTCTGTGCCAAATTAGAGAAGTCTGTCCACACCCTCTTGCCCACACCTCCTTGAATTTTCTAATCCCATTCCTTTCAAGTACCTGATCAGCGAGCCAAGCCATTAGCCATGGTCTCTGAAAAAGTATAGATCTGTACACCTGATCGAGCAAAATGAACAACCAAGTGCACTGCTCAAAGTTCTGTCCACTGAGAGGATTTTCCTCCACCTCTGTTCCTCAGAGCTTTCCCAAAGTGGGATGTTGTGCAGCTGTGTCCTTTTAGGCCATGCCTACATACCTTGCAGAACCTAAGAGTTTTGTTCTTCAGGCACCTGGTCGCATGGAAGTTACCGTGAAGCTGTAGGTGGAGGTTGAAGGGAGAAGATAATACAGCAAGAGTAGAGGCCATGGTCATGGCACTCAAGAGTAGAGGGCACCCAGTTCATGATGGACAGCTCAGATTACAAGGGAATTTGGCCAATAGCCAAGCATTCAGGTTCTGCTCTGTTTGTTTTTTCTTTTATTTTAAAATAGTGATAGATTTATGGGGAGCTGCAGAAATAGTACAGAAAGGGCTCCTGCATCTTTCACCCAGTTATTTCCAATGGTAGCATCTTCTACAGTCACCCTTCAGTAGCCACAGAGGATGGGTTTTAGGACCTTCCATGGATACCAAGATCCATAGGTGCTCAGGTCCCATAGTCGGTATTCTGAATTCATGGTTCCATATCCATGGATTTAGCTAATTGCCTATCATGTTGTTGTTGTTTAGTCGCTAAGTCATGCCCCATTCTTTTGTGATCCCATGGACTGTAGCGTGCCAGGCTCCTCTGTCCATGTGATTTCCCAGGCAAGAATACTGAAGCAGGTTGTCATTTCCTTCTTCATGGGATCTTCCCGACCCAGGGATAAAACCCACATCTCCTGTATTGGCAGGCAGATTCTTTACCACTGAGCCACCAAGGAAGCATATCGTGTAGTACAACAATATTTATTGAAAAATTGTGCGTATAAGTGGACCGATGGCAGTCCAAACCCATGTTGTTCAAGGGTTACCTATAATACAGTATCAAAACCCTTGTACATATTGATAAAATTCACAGAATTCATTTGGATTCTATCAGTTTACATGCAATCGTGGGGTTTACATGCATGTGGGGGTGTGTGTAGCTCTATACAGTTTTTATCATGTGTGGATTTCTGTAACCACCACAATCATGGTAGAACTGTCATCACAAAGATCCCTCGTGCTTTCTCTTAAGAGTCACTTTCTCCCTTTTCTGTCTTCCTCCACCATCCCTAACCCTTGGCAACCACTAATATGTTCTCCATGTTTAAAATTTTATCATTTTGGGAATGTTATGTAAATGGAGTTAGTTACATGTCCTTTGGAGATCACAGCATAATACTCTTGATGTCTTTCCAAGTTGTTGAATGCCTCAATAGTTTCTTCCTTTTTGTTTAACCATTCATCATTGTAGAATATGTATATAGTTTATCTTCAGTTTTTGGCTATTTCAAACAAAGCTGCTATGAACATTCATGTACATTTTTGACATTTAAAAAAATTTGTTATAAAATATGCATAACATAAAATTTACTATCATAACCATTTTTAAGTGAACACTTCAGAGGCATTGAGTCCATTCATATTGTTGTGTGGCCATCCCTATGATTCATCTCCAGAACTCTTTTCATCTTGAAAAACAGAAACTCTGTACCTATTAAGCAGTAATTCACCATTCCTTTCTCTCTCCAGTCTCTGGCAAGCACCATTCTATTCTTTGTCTCTATGAATTGGATCAATTGTCTCATGTAAGTGGAATCATACAGTGTTTGTCCTCTTGTGACTGGTTTATTTCACTTAGCATTATGTCCTCAAGGTTCATCCATGTGTAGCATGTGTTAGAATCTTCCTTTTTTAAGGCCAGATAATGTTCCACTGTGGGGCTTCTCAGGTGGCTCAGTGGGTAAAAAACCTGTGTACAATGCAGGAGATGCTGGAGATACGGGTTTGATTCCTGGGTTGGGAAGATCCCCTGGAAGAGGGCACAGCAACCCACTCCAGTATTCTTGCCTGGTGAACTCCATGGACAGAGGAGCCTGGTGGGCTACAGTCCATGAGGTCACAAAGAATCAGACATGACTGAAGTGACTGAGCACAGCACAGCATAATATTCCACTGTATACTGTATTGTTTATTCATCTGCCGATGGACAGTTGGGTTGCTTCTACCTTTTTGCTCTTGTGAATAATATTACTGTGAACATGGAGTATGTGTTGAGTCATGTAAATACTCGAAAATAGCTTTTCTAGTCCCTGCTTTCAATACTTAGAGGTATATACCCATCATGGGCTTCCCTTGTGGCTCAGACGGTAAAGCGTCTGCCTACAATGAGGGAGACCCGGGTTCGATCCCTGGGTCGGGAAGTTCCCCCGGAGAAGGAAATGGCAACCCACTCCGGTATTCTTGCCTGGAAAATCCCACGGATGGAGGAGCCTAGTAAGCTACAGTCCATGAGGTTGCAAAGAGTTGGACACGACTGAGCGAATTCATCCACCCATCATGTGGGCTTCCCTGGTGCCTCAGTGGTAAAGAATGCCTGCCAGTGCAGGAGACATGGGTTTGACCCCGGGCGAGGGATCCCACACGCCACAACTAAGACCCAGCACAGCCAAATAAATAAATAATTTTAAAATGAACTACAAGCTAAAGAACTTGAGTCGCTCCTGTCGCCTAGAGAAGTAGCTCTTAGAAGGGCCTCGGTTCATGTGAAAAAGATAATATGGAGGTCAAAGGAGGTGCTCTAGCAGATCATGATGCCAAACAAACTGCCTTAACTTAGGTGAGATTCCTAACTGAACCCTCAAAGGGTAAATCTCTGGAGGAATTCAGAGAGACCATTATGAAATATCGGCATTTATCCTCTGATTCTAAAAAAGAAGAATGTTTTTAAAAAATGTAACCTTCACTCATGGGCTTCCCAGAAGGCACAATGGGAAAGAATCCACCTGCCAATGCAGGGACACAGGAGATGCGGATTCGATCCCTGGATCGGGAAGATGCCCTGGAAGAGGAAATGGAAACCCACTCCAGTATTCTTGCCTGGAGAATTTCATGGACAGAGGAGCCTGGTGGGCTACACTCCATGGAACGGAGAAAGAGTCAAACATTACTGAGCATGCAGGCAACTTTCACTCAGGTCATTACTGGTGCTCCCAAGATGGCCACTTGGAGGCGCCAGACGATTTCAGATGGATACAAGCTAAAAAAATTTTTCCCCCATAAAACTATACATCATGATAAAGACAAATTGGTTACTATCTTAAATTAACGTTGATAAATAAACTTTAAAAAACAAACTTTTAACAAGTTATTTTTAGGTCATGTGTCACCTGTAAATATAATCTTTGAAGAACTAAAGGTGGAACATGGCCAGCAACCAAGGCCTCAAAAATCCCTGAACACTTTCAGACGGATTTTGTCCAGCTTCTACCTTTCATGAAATTAGAATGAGTTTTACTTTTTTTTTTTTGGTTACAGCTCAGTTTTATTTGGCAAGCAAAGGAAAATACATCCTCAAGGCATGAGGGCAGGCCAACCCAAAAGAAGTACGGCTCAATTTTGGCTCCTCTTTTTCTGTTTTTCTCCTTCCCTTGAGCCTGCCCTATGTAAATTGGGCTAGCCTGGAGGGCTCTTTGCTTCACCTGAAGTCCTCACTCCCCTCCTTGGACCTTCCTTGTTCTACTTTCGTGGGCTTTTTCCTCTTTGTCTTCTAGCCACTGCTATTTTGGACTCCTTTTTCCTATTTTACCTACCTAACATTCCCCGCTTAACAGAGGGGGGAGGACCAATTCTTTGGGAGTAGGGTTGTTGAGGTCTCTCTGGCTACTTCCTGCTGAACTGGGACAGAGAGGGCCTTTGGGCCTCCACCTCTTGCTAATCTCAAGCCTCAGAGTCCTTATAGCGGTGTTCATCTAAAGGTGACTAACATTTTCCATGGTCAACTGTTTTATATATTCTTGTTGAACTGGTACTGCATGTTGTAGCTTGTTGACCTGGGCAGAGAAAAAACAGGTTAGACAGTTGATAATACATGGAGCAATCATAAGCTGCATCAGTATGGTGATAACAGGGAATAGTAGGGGCATTCAGTTCAGTTCAGTCACTCAGTCGTGTCTGACTCTTTGCGACCCCATGAATCGCAGCACGCCAGGCCTCCCTGTCCATCACCAACTCCCGGAGTTCACTCAAACTCATGTTCATCGAGTCGGTGATGCCATCCAGCCATCTCATCCTCTGTCGTCCCCTTCTCCTCCTGCCCCCAATCCCGCCCAGCATCAGAGTCTTTTCCAATGAGTCAACTCTTCGCATGAGGTGGCCAGAGTACTGGAGTTTCAGCTTTAGCATCAGTCCTTCCAGTGAACACCCAGGACTGATCTCCTTTAGGATGGACTGGTTGGACCTCCTTGCAGTCCAAGGGACTCTCAAGAGTCTTCTCCAACACCACAGTTCAAAAGCATCAATTCTTCAGTGCTCAGCTTTCTTCACAGCCCAACTCTTACATCCATACATGACCACTGGAAACACCATAGCCTTGATTAGACGGACCTTTGTTGGCAAAGTAATGTCTCTGCTTTTTAATGTGCTATCTAGGTTGGTCATAACTTTCCTTCCAAGGAGTAAGTGTCTTTTAATTTCATGGCTGCAGTCACCATCTGCAGTGATTTTGGAGCCCAAAAAAATAAAGTCTGACACTGTTTCCACTGTTTCCCCATCTATTTCCCATGAAGTGATGGGACCGGATGCCATGGTCTTAGTTTTCTGAATGTTGACCTTTAAGCCAACTTTTTTACTTTCCTCTTTCACTTTCATCAAGAGGCTTTTTAGTTCCTCTTCACTTTCTGCCATAAGGGTGGTATCATCTGCATATCTGAGATTATTGATATTTCTCCCGGCAATCTTAATTCCAGCTTGTGCTTCTTCCAGCCCAGGGTTTCTCATGATGTACTCTGCATATAAGTTAAACAAGCAGGGTGACGATATACAGCCTTGACGTACTCCTTTTCCTATTTGGAACCAGTTTGTTGTTCCATGTCCAGTTCTAACTGTTGCTTCCTGACCTGCATACAGATTTCTCAAGAGGCAGGTCAGGTGGTCTGGTATTCCCATCTCTTTCAGAATTTTCCACAGTTTATTGTGATCCACACAGTCAAAGGCTTTGGCATAGTCAGTAAAGCAGAAATAGATGTTTTTCCGGAACTCTCTTTCTTTTTCCATGATCCACGGATGTTGGCAATTTGATCTCTGGTTCCTCTGCCTTTTCTAAAACCAGCTTAAACATCTGGAAGTTCACGTTTCACGTATTGCTGAAGTCTGGCTTGGAGAATTTTGAGCATTACTTTACTAGCGTGTGAGTTGAGTATAATTGTGCAGTAGTTTGAGCATTCTTTGGCATTGCCTTTCTTTGAGATTGGAATGAAAACTGACCTTTTCCAGTCCTGTGGCCACTGCTGAGTTTTCCAAATTTCCTGGCATATTGAGTACACCACTTTCATGGCATCATCTTTCAAGATTTGAAATAGCTCAACTGAAATTCCATCACCTTCACTAGCTTTGTTTGAAGTAATGCTTTCTAAGGCCCACTTGACTTCACATTCCAGGATGTCTGGCTCTAGGTGAGTGATCACACCATCATGATTATCTTGGTCGTGAAGCTCTTTTTTGTACAGTTCTCCTGTGTATTCTTGCCACCTCTCCTTAATATCTTCTGCTTCTGTTAGGTCCATACCATTTCTGTCCTTTATCGAGCCCATCTTTGCATGAAATGTTCCCTTGGTATCTATAATTTTCTTGAAGAGATCTCTAGTCTTACCCATTCTGTTGTTTTCCTCTATTTCTTTACATTGATCACTGAGGAAGGCTTTATTATCTCTCCTTGCTATTCTTTGGAACTCTGCATTCAGATGCTTATATCTTTCCTTTTCTCCTTTGCTTTTCGCTTCTCTTCCTTTCACAGCCATTTGTAAGGCCTCCCCAGACAACCATTTTGCTTTTTTGCATTTCTTTTCCATGGGGATGGTCTTGATCCCTGTCTCCTGTACAGTGTCATGAACCTCTGTCCATAGTTCATCAGGCACTCTGTCTATCAGATCTAGTCCCTTAAATCTATTTCTCACTTCTGCTGTATAATCATAAGGGATTTGATTTAGGTCATAACTGAATGGTCTAGTGGTTTTCCCTACTTTCTTCAATTTAAGTCTGAATTTGGCAATAAGGAGTTCAGCTCCCGGTCTTGTTTTTGCTGACTGTATAGAGCTTCTCCATCTTCGGCTGCAAAGAATATAATCAATCTGATTTCTGTATTGACCATCTGGTAATGTCCATGTGTAGAGTCGAGTCTTCTCTTGTGTTGTTGGAAGAGGGTGTTTGCTGACCAGTGCATTCTTTTGGCAAAACTCTATATTAGCCTTTGCCCTGCTTCATTCTGTACTCCAAGGCCAAATTTGCCTTTTACTCCAGGTATTTCTGACTCCCTGCTTTTGCATTCTAGTCCCCTATGATGAAAAGCACATCTTTTTTGGGTGTTAGCTCTAGAAGGTCTTGTAGGTCTTCATAGAGCCATTTAAACTTCAGCTTCTTCAGCATTATTGGTCAGGGCATAGACTTAGATTACTGTGATATTGAATGGTTTGCCTTGGAAACGAACAGAGATCATTCTGTCATTTTTGAGACTGCATCCAAGTACTGCGTTTCGGACTCTTTTGTTGACTCTGATGGCTACTCCATTTCTTCTAAGGGATTCCTGCCCACAGTAGTAGATAAATATAATGATCATCTGAGTTAAATTCACCCATTCCAGTCCATTTTAGTTCGCTGATTCCTAGAATGTCGACATTCATTCTTGCCATCTCCTTTTTGAACACTTCCAATTTGCCTTGATTCATGAACCTGACATTCCAGGTTCCAATGCAATATTGCTCTTTATAGCATCAGACCTTGCTTCTATCACCAGTCACATCCACAGCTGGGTATTGTTTTTGCTTTGGCTCCATCCCTTCATTCTTACTGGAGTTATTTCTCCACTGATCTCCAGGAGCATATTGGGCACCTACTGACCTGGGGAGTTCCTCTTTCAGTATCCTATCATTTTGCCTTTTCATACTGTTCATGGGGTTCTCAAGGCAAGAATACTGAAGTGGTTTGCCATTCCCTTCTCCAGTGGACCACATTCTGTCAGACCTCTCCACCATGACCCGCCCATCCTGGGTGGCCCCACACAGCATGGCTTAGTTTCACTGAGTTAGACAAGGCTGTGGTCCATGTGATCAGATTGGCTAGTTTTCTGTGACTATGGTTTCGGTATGTCTGCCTTCTGATGCCCTCTCGCAACACCTACCATCTTACTGGGGTGTCTCTCGCCTTGGACGTAGGGTATCTCTTCACAGCTGCTTCAGCAAAGCGCAGCCACTGCTCCTTACCTTGGACGAGGGCTATCTCCTCACGGCCGCCCCTCCTGACCTTGAACGTGGAGTAGCTCCTCTCGGCCCTCCTGCACCCGAGCAGCCACCACTCCTTGGATGTGGGGTTGCTCCTCTTGGCCACCTCCAATGTGAAATTCCCCATCGCCAGGAGAAGGATCCCCCAAAGAGAGACTGTAGCCACCCTAAGGACTCTCCAGCTTGTTCTTTGAGATCCTGTAGAGCTGCATGTTTTTCTTGAGATTGTGAGACTTAATTTAACTTAGCTGGAGGTATTTACCCAGAAACAACACATCTTATTCAAGATGGATCAAGTCCCTCCTTGTTCAGGCGTCTCCTGTCTATTTGGGGGTACAACACCTGCCATCTCCTGTCTATTTTGGGGTACAACCCCTGCCAAGCTATGTTGGCTCTTTAGAGCTATCCTGAAAAATCCTATCCCCAGAAACTTGATTTTGGGGATGGCACTCATTTGTAGTCCTGAATAGGTATCTGAGAGCTCCCAGAGGCTCACAGGTGTATTGAGTGTCCTCTTCAGTTTTCTTCCATGGCTTGACTCATGAGTAGTGAATCCAGGAGCATGTCCTGGTACCTTGACTGCTGTGGGGGTAGAAAGTATTACAGGGTAGAGGCCCTTCCATGAGGGCTGGAGTTGGGCCTTTGGGGACCCATCTTTCCAGACTTTAATTAGGACTTGAGTCCCTGGAGCATATAGTGGTGGCTCTTTAGAATCTTTTGGGTCCTGGTTGACATCCTACAAGCATATATCCTGTTGGAATTGCCCAATGGCCATGGCATAAGACCGGAGTGTCTGAGCCTCTGATCTAGGAAGAGGTCATTAACATAAACAAAAGGTCTGCCATTTAGCATCTCATAAGGACTAAGACCAACCTGTTCCTTACGGGCAATATGGGTACAGAGGAGAGCTATTGGTAAAGCCTCCTTCCATCTCAGGGAGGTCTCCTGGGTTATCTTTTTTATTGCTGATTTTAAGAATTGGTTGACTCTTTCTACTTTTCCTGAAGACTGAGGCCTCCAGGCATAATGGAGATAAGAAGAACTGTACAAAAAAGATCTTCACAACGAAGATAATCATGATGGTGTGATCACTCACCTAGAGCCAGACATCCTGGAATGTGAAGTCAAGTGGGCCTTAGACAGCATCACTACGAACAAAGCTAGTGGAGGTGATGGAATTCCAGTTGAGCTATTTCAAATCCTGAAAGATGATGCTGTGAAAGTGCTGCACTCAATATGCCATTAAATTTGGAAAACTCAGCAGTGGCCACAGGACTGGAAAAGGTCAGTTTTCATTCCAATCCCAGAGAAAGGCAATGCCAAAGAATGCTCAAACTACCGCACAATTGCACTCATCTCACACGCTAGTGAAGTAATGCTCAAAATTCTCCAAGCCAGGCTTCAGCAATACGTGAAACGTGAACTTCCAGATGTTTAAGCTGGTTTTAGAAAAGGCAGAGGAACCAGAGATCAAATTGCCAACATCCGCCGGATCATAGAAAAAGAGAGTTCCGGAAAAACATCTATTTCTGCTTTATTGACTATGCCAAAGCCTTTGACTGTGTGGATCACAATAAACTGTGGAAAATTCTGAAAGAGATGGGAATACCAGACCACCTGACCTGCTTCTTGAGAAACCTATATGCAAGTCAGGAAGCAACAGTTAGAACTGGACATGGAACAGCAGACTGGTTCCAAATAGGAAAAGGAGTATGTCAAGGCTGTATATTGTCACCCTGCTTATTTAACTTCTATGCAGAGTACATCATGAGAAACCCTGGGCTGGAAGAAGCACAAGCTGGAATCAAGATTGCAGGGAGAAATATCAATAACCTCAGATATGCAGATAATACCACCCTTATGGCACAAAGTGAAGAGGAACTAAAGAGCCTCTTGATGAAAGTGAAAGAGGAGAGTGAAAAAGTTGGCTTAAAGGTCAACATTCAGAAAACTAAGATCATGGCATCCGGTCCCATCACTTCATGGGAAATAGATGGGGAAACAGTGTCAGACTTTATTTTTTTGGGCTCCAAAATCACTGCAGATGGTGACTGCAGCCATGAAATTAAAAGACACTTACTCCTTGGAAGGAAAGTTATGACCAACCTAGATAGCATATTAAAAAGCAGAGACATTACTTTGCCAACAAAGGTCCGTCTAATCAAGGCTAAGGTTTTTCCAGTGGTCATGTATGGATGTAAGAGTTGGGCTGTGAAGAAAGCTGAGTGCCAAAGAATTGATGCTTTTGAACTGTGGTGTTGGAGAAGACTCTTGAGAGTCCCTTGGACTGCAAGGAGGTCCAACCAGTCCATCCTAAAGGAGATCAGTCCTGGGTGTTCATTGGAAGGAATGATGCTAAAGCTGAAACTCCAATACTTTGGCCACCTTATGCAAAGAGTTGACTCATTGGAAAAAACTCTGATGCTGGGAGGGATTGGGGGCAGGAGGAGAAGGGGACGACAGAGGATGAAATGGCTGGATAGCATCACCGACTTGATGGACATGAGTTTGAGTGAACTCCGGGAGTTGGTGATGGACAGGGAGGCCTGGCGTGCTGCGATTCATGGGGTCACGAAGAGTCGAACATGACTAGCAACTGAACTGAACTGGGTGACCTTAGAAGTAAGTGATGTCCCATTGTCCCTTTGTAATGACCTGGGAAGACCAAATCTCGGACTCATTTCATGGAGCAGTTTTTTTTACCACCTCCTCAGCCTTCTCCGAGTGGGAAAGCCTTCAATCCATCATGTGAATGTATCTATCATGACTAATAGGTATTTATACCCTTGAGAAACTGGCATCTGGGTGAAGTCCCCTCTGCCAGTCTTCTCCTGGGTAGGTCCCACGAGTGTTTTACTTTTTAATATGTCTGTTTTAATGATGGACTGAAGCATCTAATTGCCATGAAAAGCTTTAGTCCCTCGTAAAAACTGCTTGGTTTTGTGTTTCCAACCTAGGACATCCCATTTTTTTATATCAAGTGGTCAAGGCACACACTTTACAGAAATCAGTGACATTATTAACATTACCAGAAATCTCAGAACTCCTTTGCTGCCTGGCCAAGGGTACTCTCACAAGCACCTTATGGCCATATGGCTCACTCCCTTGGGAATACATCAGTTGTCTAAGAAATAAACAGTTATTTGGAAATTCCACATCCAGTACTAAGCTACCCTGCTGCATGCAGACATGGCAAAATATTACAGGGGATTCATATATACCGGTCCTGTCATCAATAGGTTAAGGACAGCTTCCCACAGCTTCTTCCTAAATAGACTCTTTGTGATCCTCAACCATGAGGTTTTTTTGTAAGACATCAGAGAAAAACTGCTCTTGAGCATTACTGTATGGAACCTTATCAGATACTGTTAACTAATGCAGCAGTGAAACTCCAGGATGTCAATTCTTCCATACATATTTCACAGTTAAAGAAGAGTCTCAGAATTGACACAACTGGAAGCCTATTCCAGCAGAGGACTTCAGACTGAGGATTTTCCAAGATGCTCTAAAGCAGCTGGTCTCCAGACCAGCTGACTGAAGACCTTTGGAATAAATCAATGACTTCAGATAAGGGATAGCTTCTGCCCAAGATGTCAGACCAACAACTGTGTCAAAGCCCTGTTTTGTCTACCATGAATAAATCAATTTTACTTCCAAAAAAAAAAAAAAAGAACCCCAAAAAGCCCTATTTTATTTTTCATCTGCTTGCCCATAGTTATTCTTCTCATCTCTATTGATCCCTAGTTGTTATCCATCCATAATGACCTGTTTTCTCTTTTCTTTCCTCTTTGTTAGGTCAGAGCATACTCATTCAAATACCATTTTTCATGCTTATATCGTGCTCACACGCTCAGTCATGTCTGACTCTTTGCAACTCCATTGATGGCTCCTCTGTCCATAGGGTTCTCCAGGCAAGAATACTAGAGTGGGGTGCCATTTCCTCCTCCAGGGTATCTTCCCCATTCTTAGATTATCCTAAATAATTGCCACTGCTCTAAATCTTACCAACTTCTGGGTATGCCATCCATTGGCAGATCACCATGATAAATATATATGAACAGTTCTAGTCTCACCAAATGACACTATGGAGAATTAAAGCCAGTGGCTTTTCCATTATCATCTACAGGGACAAATATCTTAAACAAATCAACGTGTGACTTTGCTAGTGTCCCTCTCTCCCAGTCTTGAGAGGGACTATATCCTTAACCTGTGGAGTTTAACCCAACACTGGGTAGTTGGAATGAGAATTTATAAATAAAATTGCAATAAATTTTCATGGACAAATCCAACAAGCTACCCACAGAATGCAGAACAATACTAACCTATACTTGAATTTGAAAAATAATTACAGGAAGCAATATTGTATTTTTTAAGAAAATATTTAATTGATAGTTTTCTAGAAGGAAAGATTTTTATCTAGTATGAAAATTTGTAGTCAGAGTACCAAGAAAACGTGGGCAATAGAAGTTGTTTTTCAAGTTAACAGGTGATTCAGTTCAGTTCAGTCGCTCAGTCGTGTCAGACTCTTTGCTACCCCATGAATCGCAGCACGCCAGGCCTCCCTGTCCATCACCAACTCCCGGAGTTCACTCAGACTCATGTCCATCGAGTCAGTGATGCCATCCAGCCATCTCATCCTCTGTCGTCCCCTTCTCCTCCTGCCCCCAATCCCTCCCAGCATCAGAGTCTTTTCTAATGAGCCAACTCTTCGCATGAGGTGGCCAAAGTATTGGAGTTTCAGCTTTAGCATCATTCCTTCCAAAGAAATCCCAGGGCGGATCTTTAGAATGGACTGGTTGGATCTCCTTGCAGTCCAATGGACTCTCAAGAGTCTTCTCCAACACCACAGTTCAAAAGCATCACTTCTTCGGCACTCAGCTTTCTTCACAGTCCAACACTCTGGAAAAACCATAGCCTTGACTAGATGGACCTTTGTTGGCAAAGTAATGTATCTATTGGGTGCTCATTTCTGAGAGGAAGTATGAGAAATGAGCTGAAGCATCTGATAATCTGATTCAGGAGACAAGAAAATGGCAAGATAATAAACAACCAATGATTTAAGTAGATTAAGACACTGATAAGAACTACTCCAAGTCGAGATATCTTTCACTTTCAAATATTATGGAGGACTTCCCTGGTAACACAGTGGATAGGAATCTGCCTGCCAGTACAGGGCACACAGGTTTGATCCCTGGTCCAAGAAGATTCCAGTTCAGTTGCTCAGCCGTGTCCAACTCTATGACCCCATGGACTGCAGCACGCCAGACCTCCCTGTCCATCACCAACTCCCAGAGTTTACTCAAACTCATGTCCATTGAGTCAGTGATGCCATCCAACCATCTCATCCTTTGTCATCCCCTTCTCCTTCTGCCTTCAATCTTTCCCAGCATCAAGATCTTTTCAAATGACTCAGTTCTTCGCTCAGGTAGCCAAAGTATTGTAGTTTCAGCTTCAACATCAGTCCTTCCGATGAATATTCAGGACTGATTTCCTTTAGGATGGACTGATGGATCTCCTTGCTATCCAAGGGACTCTCAAGAGTCTTCTGCAACACCACAGTTCAAAAGCATCAATTCTTCGGTGCTCAGCTTTCTTTATAGTCCAACTCAGCTTTGACTAGACAGACCTTTGTTGGCAAAGTAATGTCTCTGCTTTTTAATATGCTGCTAGGTTGGTCATAAATTTTCTTCCAAGGAATAAGCGTCTTTTAACTTCATGGCTGCAGTCACCATCTGCAGTGATTTTGGAGCCCCCAAAAATAAAGTCTGACACTGTTTCCCCATCTATTTGCCGTGAAGTGATGGGACCAGATGCCATGATCTTAGTTTTCTGAATGTTGAGCTTTAAGCCAACTTTTTCACTCTCCTCTTTCACTTTCATCAAGAGGCTCTTTAGTTCTTCACTTTCTGCCATAAGGGTGGTGTCATCTGCATATCTGAGGTTATTGATATTTCTCCCTGCAATCTTGATTCCAGCTTGTGCTTCTTCCAGCCCAGCGTTTCTCATGATGTATTCTGCATATAAGTTAAATAAGCAGGGTGACAATATACAGCCTTGACATACTCCTTTTCCTATTTGGAACCAGTCTGCTGTTCCATGTCCAGTTCTAACTGTTGCTTCCTGATCTGCATACAGATTTCTCAAGAGGCAGGTCAGGTGGCCTGGTATTCCCATCTCTTTCAGAACTTTCCACAGTTTATTGTGATCCACACAGTCAAAGGCTTTGGCATAGACAATAAAGCAGAAATAGATGTTTTTCTGGAACTCTTGATTTTTCAATTATTGAAACAGGAGATGGCAAGAGTGAATGTTGACATTTTAGGAATCAGTGAACTAAAATGGACTGGAATGGGTGAATTTAACTCAGATGACCATTATTTTCACTACTGTGGGCAACCATCCCTTAGAAGAAATGGAGTAGCCGTCATAGTCAACAAAAGAGTCCAAAATGCAGTACTTGGATGCATTCTCAAAAATGATAGAATGATATCTGTTCGTTTCCAAGGCAAACTATTCAATATCATGGTAATCCAAGTCTATGCCCCAACCAGTAATGCTGAAGAGGCTGAAGTTGAATGGTTCTATGAAGACCTACAAGACCTTCTAGAACTAACACCCAAAAAAGATGTCCTTTTCATTATAGGGGACTGGAATGAGAAGATTCCACATGCCAACTAAGCCCGTGCGCCACAACTACTAAGCCCATGCTCTAGATTCAACAACTATTGAGCCCAAGCGCTGTAACTACTGAAGCATGCATGCTCTAAGGTTTGAGAGCCACAACTAATGAGCCCCTGTGCTCCAACTACTAAAGCCTACACGCCCTAGAGCCCTCATAGCACAACTGCTGAGCCTTCATGCTACTGCTCCTGAAGCCCATACCCCTAGACCCTGTGCTCCACAGTAAGAAGCCACCACAGTGTGAAGCCCGTGCACCACAACTAGAGCGTAGCCCCCTCTCTAGAACTAGAGAAAGCCTGTGTGCAGCAACGAAGATCCAGCACAATCAGAAATCAGTAATTAAAAATAATGCTTATGGAGAAACAGATGCTTTTACAATTGCAATTGAGTAAGATCTAACTTCCCATCAGTATTCAAGAGATTTCTTCCCAGATGAGGGGACATTTGAATAGGGTTCTGACTGATCACCAGGCTTTAGATAGTGAAGAGGGTATGCCTGGCTGGTGGAACAGCTTAGGCGGAACAGCCCAGGCTGGAAAGTGTGGACGCATGTTTGAGGTATGGCAAGCAAGCTAGTTTGTCTGAAATGGAGGTTCTTATCAGGAACAGCAAGAGGTTAGGGCAGACTGAAGAGGGCATTGAATGTCAAACTGAGAGGTGAGCCTTTATCCTATAGGCAAAACAGAGGCTTTGGGGGCAGGACAGGGTGGCAGGATAGGTGCCCACTGATGAGAATGATTAACATGGCCAGAGATACATAACAGAAAAGGACTATGTTAGGCAAAAACCAGCCGCAAAGTTGCAGGCATCCAGGCATATAAAGTGACCTGAGTGAGGGTTAGAGAAGGACACTTGCGGGGGGAAAGGATATATATATGGGGCTTCCTTTGTGGCTCCGTTGGTGAAGAATCTGCCTGCAGTGCAGGAGACCTGGGTTCAATCCCTGGTTTGGGAACATCCCCTGAAGAAGGGAAAGGCTTACCCACTCCAGTATTCTGGCCTGGAGAATTCCATGGACTGTAGAGTCCATGGGGTCACAAAGAGTCAGACACGACTGAGCGACTTTCACTTCACTTTGCCCTTTGAAAGAAAACTTAACCTGTTACTAATGTAAAATATGTATGAGTTATCTGGAGTTGTTTCAGGGATTTTTGTGTGCTTTTGAAACACTATGTGACTGAAGCCTGTGCTATACTGATCACACTGATGAGGCTTTCCCCCAGTATAAATTCTCCCATGTATGGAGACTTCCCTGGTGGTCCAGTGGTTAAGACTTCACCTTCCAAAGCAGGGGGTGTGGGTTCAATTCCTGGTCAGGGATTTAAGATCCCACATGCCTCATGGCCAGAAAACCAAAACATAAAACAGAAACAATATTGTAACAAATTCAATAAAGACTTTAAAAATGGTTCATATCAAAAAAATTTTTTTAAATAATAAACTCTCTGATGTTGAATGTGTGACCCACTAACTAAAGCCTTTCCAAATCCATTATATTCACATAGTTTCTTACTGGTTTGAATTCTCTTGTGTTTGATAAGGGAGGAGGTATGATGAAAGCCCACCCCCTCTTAATAGAGCTTCGGTTTGGTGTGTCCTGTCTGATGTTGAGCAAAATGTGTCCTCTGACCAAAAATCTTCCCACATTCGTTGCACTCCTAGGATTGCTTTCTAATATATAATTCAGTATATCCTCTGAGGTTTAGTGGTGTGTGTTTTCCAGCTGAAAGCCTTCCTGCATTGGCTGAATTCGTAGGGTTTTTTTCCCAGCATGACTTTTCTGATGTTTAATAAGGGAGGCAGTGTGAGCAAAGGCTCTTCCACACTCATTACATTTGTAGGGTTTCTCTCCAGTATGGTGTCTATAATGCTGAGTGAGAGATGAACTCTGGCTGAAGGCTCTCCCACACCTATTACATTTGTAGGGTTTCTCTCCTGTATGAAATCTGTAGTGTACAATGAGAGAGGAACTCTGGCTGAAGGTTCTCCCACATTCTCTGCATTCATAGGGCTTTTCTCCAGTGTGAGTTCTCTGATGTTTAATAAGGGACGAAGTATGACCAAAGGCCCTTCCACATTCATTACATTTGTAGGGTTTCTCTCCTGTATGAAATCTATAATGTAGAACAAGAGAGGAACTCTGGCTGAAGGCTCTTCTGCATTCACTGCATTCATAGGGCTTCTCTCCAGTATGAGTTCTCTGATGTTTAATAAGGGATGAAATATGACCAAAGGCTCTTCCACATTCACCGCACTCATAGGGCTTTTCTCCAGTGTGACGTCTCTGATGGCGCTGAAGTTCTGACTGGAAATGGAACAACTTCCCACATTCATTGCATTTGCAAGATTTCTTCCCTGGTTGGGTTCTCCGAGAGTCACTTCTCCCTGAAATCTGTCTGAATTCTGTATCACAATTATAGTATCCTTCTCCTGTGGGAACATGGTGTTGGTTAATAGGGACTGATCTTAAACCTGAACTGGTCCCAGATTCACTCCATTCATGACCTCTCTTAGGGGTGGGAGGAGATTTCTGAGTGAGTGACGTTTCTTTCAGATGTCTCTCCTGTTTTTTTGGATATATCTCTACCTGGTCATCCCAACCACAGGTTGCTTTCAGTTTGGAGGACCTGAATTCATCTCTAATGTGTTTCTCTACTGATGCTCTCTGAAATAATTCTTCTTTGGAAAGTCCCTGACTTAGCATAGGTTTCTTGGCTTGAGGCCTTCTCTCCCAGTCTGGAAAAAAAAAACAAAAAAGACAGGCTGGTATTACCTGTTCTATATGCCAAGAGGAAGTAAAGTCCTATGATAGACATAAGATAATTAACCTTTAAAATAATACCTAAAAGAGGTGTACAGTCTCTTCCAAGAATGGTGTGTGTCTGAAGAACATTTTGTAAGTGCCAAGAATAAGATAAGCAGGTAACTGGAGATTAGAAAAGCCTGAGAGAACAGTGTTGGGACTCCAGTACACAAGGTAAGGGCTTCCCTGGTGGCTCAGTGGTAAAGAATCAGCCTGCAGTGAAGGAGATGCAGGTTCAATCCCTGGATAAGGAAGGTCCTCTGGGAAGGAAATGGCAACCCACTCCAGTATTCTTGCCTGGGAAAGTCCATGGACAGAGAGGGGCCTTGAGGGCTATAGTCCATGGAGTTGCAGTTGGACACAACTTAGCTACTGAACAACAGTAACACAAGGTAAATCCAAAGACTGTAAAGATGAGAGGAGGGTAGGAAGATGCCCTCCACAAAATCTTCCCTCAACACCTCAGTCCACACCACACATTATCATGTACTATATACATAGTATAATATACATACTGTATACCTTTAACATCTATTACTGCATGTAACTGTGATGGCAGAATAATTATCCCCCAAAGATGTCCAAGTCCATCTGAACATGTTTATGTATTCAAATCCCAGGAACATATAAACATGTTACTTTACATGGCAGAAGAGACTTTGAAGATGTGATTAAGGGCACAGACCCTGAGGCTGGGAGATTATCATGAGTCATTCAGGTGGGCCCAGTCTAATCACATGAGTTCTCAAAATCAGAGAACTGAGTCAGATGTGGTGTGAGAAAGATTCGACCCATCACTTCTGGCTCTGAAGGTGGAGGAAGGGACCCACGGGCCAAGAAATGTAGCAGTCTTTAGAAGCTGGGAATGCTCCTCAGCTTATAGCCAGCAAGAAAACGAGAAACTCAGTCTGACCATTGTAAGGAATTGGTTCTGCCAACAACACAGATGAACAGGAAACAGACTGTCCCCTAGACACTCCAGAAAGGAACTCAGCCACGCTGATACCTTGATTTTAACACTGTGAGACCCATACTTGATTCTGAGTTTTGAACTATGAGATAATAAACTTCTGTTGATTAAAGCCACTAAGTTTATGACAGTTTGTTTCAGCAACAGTAGACAGCTAATACAATAATAGTGACCCTTCTGAAGAGAGAAATGACTGGCAATGCCTAAGCAGGGCTCCCACAGGCCAGATTTTGAGCCAGTAGGTCTTGTGGGGATCCTGAGGATCTGAATGTTTAACAAGCTCCCCTAGAGATTCTGAAACACACCATATTTGTAGAACACTGTAAACAGACAGATACTGATGGTGAGACTAGATCCAGAGGCCAGACCCTTGCCCTCATTCTGGAAGGAAATATGATCAAGAGAGTACCAATACAGAGATCAGCATCTTCCCTGTCTGTCCTCTTCTGGAGTGTTGAGGCCCAGCCTGCACTCTCAGGATTTGAGCCCTGCTTTGGGGAGCTTCAGCTCTGGCCTGAGGCTGATTCTGTTTCAAAGATGGACACAGACACAGACTGTCATCTCCTGCAGTATGCCTGAGCGGCACATGGCAGGCAGGAGAGCTTTGTGTCTGGAATTTTGTCCCAAGGGGTGGAGCCTACCACCCCGACGTCTCAAGTCACCTAGGAATTCAAAGAGATGCCATCAAGAGCTGGTAAGAAGTGGTCTTTGTTCTTAGAACCACCTCTGTTGTAGTTCAACTTAATCAAGCCTGAAGTGTCCTCACCTTGATCTTCCTGATGTCATCTGTCAGGATGTCCTTGCTGGTAGCCCTTTAATTTCTGGGCTACTTAACTGTTCTGTTTGATCTGCTGATAACTCTTTATTATCCCTGCTGGTATAGGACTTAACAACTGTTGGTCCTTAGACTCCATCTAACACTGACCATGTGACATCTAGTGATGACACATAATCCCAAGGACCCTGAAGGGTAGGCAGAGATGGGCAGATGTTTATTTCTTATCTACATTACTCACAAGAAACAAAGGAAAGATAAACACTAGAGAAGAAAATGAACATCTTTTCATACCAGAAAACATTATGGAAGCCTACAAGTATTCAAAATACTGGAGTGGAGGGCTCTTGGCAAGCAACTTCACCTTTTCAAAGAAAAGGGCTCCTAGCAAGTGACCACACCTTCTCAAAGAAGAGGCCCCTGACCAAGGGTTTAAAGGAACTTTCCAGTCACAGTTGGCCCTTATGATGTATACTGTTGTTTTAGCCTGACTCTCACCTGAGTGGACACCTGTTGAGATTTCTCTCTCTAAAATACAGGGCTCTTCCCCTTCCTCCAACTGGCAGATCATATATGGTTTGGACACTGGAAACCCTGGTGGTAGAGAAGGAAAAGGATCATGGTATGGGTATGTAAGAGGCCAAGGCTTGTGGACAGCCTGCAACTAAGCATGGTGAAGTCATAAAGTGTCTTACTCTGATCTCGCATACACCCGGACTTTCCTACAAGGAGAAAAAATACTGAATCTCCTGGCCCCCAAGAGAAAATAAATGTCTAATTCTGGAATTTCAGGGCAAAAGTCAGCCAACAGGCCCAGACACCCCTAGCTTTTAAACACCAAGGAACTAAAGATGGCCTGATGGGCAGGCTCTGGGCTTTGGAGGAGCTGAGCTCACCCAGGGAGGCCAGGTTCTTGAAATTCTCCAGCATCACCTCCCGGTACAGGTCCTTCTGAGTAGGGTCCAACTGCCCCCACTCCCACCAGGTGAATTCCACAGCCACATCCTCAAATGTCATCAGGTCCTGAAACACAGAAGACAATCTTGCACCCTCGGAGAGCACACTCATGGCCCTGGGAGAAGGGGAGACGGGTGTCTGAATAGAACCTTAGGGTGTACAAGAAGGGATTCCAAAAGTTCCTGGCTATCGCAATGCCAGGTTTTACCATCTGAAAAACATTTTAAGCTGCTCCAGGGACTGTGTCATCCTTACTACTCAGTATCCCACGCAATGCCCACAGATCTCAACATCAAACTGCTTAGGAATATAATCAGGGCCTCAGGAGAATCAAACCTTTAGAGACACTCCACTTATGTGGGAGAAATAAATACAATCCATTTCCTCAATTTTCAGAATGTCTCACAATTTAGTGACATTTAAATAGAATCAATTAAAAATAACAAACTGATTAAAATAAAAATAACAAACTAAAAAACAAAATAAAATAATAAAAAACAAAATAAAATAAAAATAACAAACTCTGCATTCTGAGTGTATCATAGTGTCAATAGTCTTCTAATTAAGTATTTTTGAAAGTTGTGGCCTAGGATTTCGATTATAATTCTTACTAAGGCCAAATAAAATCATTTGGGGCTTAGAATAACTTATCCCATAACAGCTGCCAGCACACAGTTCAGTGAAAGTATGTCAAATGGACTGACAGTGAATTAGTAAGTCTTTTGTGAGTCTGATTAATATAAATCATCTCCCCAAAAAGCCTAATCATTTTTCAGTTCCTAAATGTGCAAAGTTGAGAGTGAGAACCCCAGATCTCAGTTCTTCACAAGGTACAACCATTCTGTGGGTCCCAGCCAGAACTATCCTGTCAGCCTCTATAACGACAATACTTTCAATTGACTTACATTGTACAATAAGCCATAAACTATGAACTAAAAAGCAAGTAAGTGAAGGTAGTATAAACTCCTTTTACTTTCCCCTCAAAATGTTTAAAAGTCAAATCCCATTTAGATACTGATTCCACAGAATAAGCCAAACTAACAATTTTATATTAAAGGCAGTCCAAAATAATCAAATGTGGAAAACTCACTACCTTAGTGAGCCGAATGATAGATTGTACTATTTGTGCAAAATATTCATTGGCCCTCCCTATAGAATTGATTTTCCTACCCCACTGACTCAGGTGTAGTCAAGTCATTCACTTTCACATTTGGAATGTGAAGCAAGTGACATGAGCTACTTATGAGCAAAAGCTTTCACAGTCAGCTTCTACAATTGCTGCTCTAAGAATGGCAAATGATCCCAGAGTGAAGATGTGGGGCAAAACCATAGCCTGCATGTAACGTGGACAAGAAATAAACTGTTGTTGGTGTAAGCGCCTCAGGATTTGCTGTTATCACAGTATAACTAGCCTCAACTGACTCATTAAAAAAGCTGGTCTCCAGGTGGAGTTCTGCCATAATACAAAAGCCTAAAATACGTGATAGTGGCTTCAGGGCCAGGCAGTAAGAAAACACTGGCAAGATGGCAACCCATGTAATTTAGTGGTGAACTGTGTGGTAAAACTTGATGCAATAACTTGAAAGAGGAACAATGCAAGCATGAGCTGGTGATGTGATGAGACAAGGAGGGAAATATAACATCAGTGGTAGGAGCTGGTTGTCACTGGCTACATTTGACAAAAGTATGACACACACACACACAAATTAGTCTAAGAGTTTGCTGATTTGCAAAATAAAAATGTAAGGCAAAGAGAAAATGTCCAGAGGGACTTCCCTGGCTGTCCAGTGGTTAAGACTCTGGGCTTCCAATTCAGGGGAAGTGGGTTCAATCCCTGGTTGGGGAACCAAGATCCCACATGCCACATGGCATAGCAAAAAAAAAAAAAATTTTTTTTAATATTTTAAAAGAAGAAGAAAGTGTCCCAGAAATTCCAGGACTTGCAAGGTTGGAGATTTAATGAATTCTCATTTCCAACTGGTCAAAGACAAAATAGATATAGCTTTTGCATGACAAAAGATGATTAAAACCCAGCCTAATGGCAAGGACTAAGTCATGAGTGTGATTGTCAGACCTTTTGTTTCAGTTCAGTTATGGCTCCCAGTAAATCCTCTCAGTGGGACCAAATTGCTCAGAGTGACTAAAAGTAAGGTTTTGCCAAGCAAACCCCCAAAGCTCCACAATTCAGTCTAAAGAGAGGGGCATATTTCAATAACAACTGTGGGAAAAGCTATTGATATACGGAGCTAATGGAAGCAAATGCACAAAAAGCTGGTCAGGGTTTTGAGAGTCACACTGAAGGTGCAAGACTTGAAACAATCCTTGGGCCATCAAACTACTCAGGATAAAAAAGCTGCTTAGCCCTCAAAAAAAGTTTAATATCATGTTCATATGCAACCAAGGGAGATACTGCAAAAGGAAGGAACTTCTGGAGGGCAGAGCCAAGAGCCAAGGAGAACACTGGACTGGGAGCTACACCCAGACAGCAGAACCAGGACACATAAAAGATCCTCCCCCCGCCAATCCCAAGGCCAGGGTCCTCAGTGTGTCACCACACTAATCCAGGAAGATAACACGTGCACAGGGGCCCAGTCTCACTGAGCAGAGGGCCCTGGGGAAAGGAGACCAGCAAAAGCCTTGATGGGCTCTGCCTCCTGCAGAGCAGGAATTGGGTCCAGTTCCCTTTGGCAAACAAGGGAAAAGGGGCAAAACAGAGAAAAGGAGGCAAAACAGGCATTTGAGAAAAACTTAAAGAGAACCCCAACTTACCTGAGGTCTGGCTTTCAGGAATAAACTGGCTGTTCCCTTTTCTCCTAGGCCTTTCTCTGGAGGAAGAGCAGGGTCCTGAGAAGGGAGAACTAGGAAGGTAAAAGGAGCCATAAAGAAGGCTAACCCTCATGAGATTTACAGCTCCCAGACTCCCCAAGTCAGTGTGTCGCCCGCATGGTTTCCGGGGATAAGGCTGGACCTAAGGGAGCTGAGGGACAAGCTACAGGCTGCCTGTGCACACTGCTGCATGAGGTCCCCCCGTGTCCATAGGCCACAGCAAGCTGTAGGTAGCTGGGGGGTGACCACAGTCTGGCCACTCCTTTGTAGTCACTGGACCTCCAATATGCAGGTCCTATATTAGGCCTTTTGAAAATATAAACATGGAGAAGTACTTCAAGGAACTTTAAATGTCACCTGAGGGTATAAGACAGGTTAACAAGACAAAATAAGGCCTAGGACAAGACCACATAAAGATATGGGACTTTGCGGAAGTCACACCTCTCCCCTTCTCCTTGGGAAGTAGTGCAGAGGCCAGGTCTTCCTGAGACGCTTTCTTGAGTGTTCTAAAGCATCATTAGGTCTCTAAGGCGTATTTTAAGAGCCCCTTTATTATAAGGTCAGGGCTTCCCAGGTGGTTCAGTGCTAAAGAATCCGCCTGCCAATGCAGGAGACTCGGGTTCAACCCCTGGGTCCGGAGAAGGAAATGGCAACGCACTACAATATTCTTGCCTGGGAAATCCCAAGGACAGACTCTGCCCCGCCAGTGGGACTCCCTGCCCTCATCCTATGGTCTTCCTTCTCCTCCTAGACCCAGACTGACTCCCCAGGAGGGTTCCGGCCCGCGGCACCCTCGATAGCCAAACCTGAAACTCTGGAGTCCATAGCTGGGGCTAGTCCTTTCACTAGGTCCAAATCTTTGTCATTCGCGGCGGCCCTGCGATCCTCCCGGGGATCAGGGAGCGGGGAGCGAACCGGATGACACCGGGCATCCCCACTTAGTGCAGCCACGCCCAGCGGACCCGCAGGACCCACAGCAGGGCTGTCAAACCCAGACTGGCGTCCCAGCTGAGCGCAGTGCGGCTGCGGCTGTGACTGCGGGAGGCGATGCTCTTTCTCCTCTCGCACTCCCAGACGCCTCAGAAGCCCGGCCGCCGCCCTCCTTCTGGAGACCGAACTCTGGGACCCAGCTCCCACGGAGACCACTAGGAAATGGCCACAGCCACACCTGAGATCTCGGTGCCCCGCGCTCCTCCAGAATTGCTTCTGGAGAGCTCACAGGGAACCGATCGGCCCTGCAACTCTGCGCCCAGTTCCAGGCCTCCTCAGCCCCTCGCAGGCGGGCAGACGGAGGGACACTTCGCACTCTGTCACTGGCTCAGGGCACAACCCCCATGGCTGGCCTGCGCACCAGGTGTAGCTGAACCCACAAAGATCCAAGCAACACCCGGGTTCCAGCCCCGCCTCCCGAGACCCGTCCTGAGCCTGCGCGAGAGGAAGGCCACCTCGCCGGGGTCCCCAGAACAAGCGTCGGGGGCGGGTCTGTGGGGGGAGGTCGAACGAGCCGCGCCTGCGCACTGGCAGCTTGGGAACCTTCGGTCCTCTGCTCTGGCAATTGCAGGCTGGGCAAGTGCGCACCAGCTACCTGGACAGAGGTTTCACTCTGCACCGCCCCCCCAGCCCCACCCCTCCGCCACGGGCTGGGAACCGGAAGCAATCCCCGTATTGGAAGTGCCTTTAGTAACTGGGCCCAAGAGCCGGGTTTGGGGCAGTTCAACAGAAGCCACTGGAGTTAAACAAACAACAACAAAAAAATCTTGGCCTAAACCCCGAGCCTGCCAAATAAGAATTTCTAGGAGGCTCTCCAGAAATGTGAATTTCTTATAAAGTGTCCAGGAGATCCTGACAGGCTGTTCCCTACCTCTCCGTCTTTCTCCCACTGCTCCCCGCCCGCCTCCCCCCAAGTTTACGTTCAGCGAAGGGTGAACTCAAAGAGAACTTTGGACACCTTCCTCCTCTAGAAGCGGGATCATTTCGGACCTAAAAGAAATAGAAAAGTGATCTGGATATTAAAACGATGGTTCTCCCGAGGCACTTTTCGACCAGAGAGGAGACTTTTGAGGACTGAGAGGTTGGTGAAGGAGTTTTTCGGCTTAGAAAAGAAGATAAAGACCTCAAGGGCCCTTGCTGAACCACCTGACTTCCAGGAAGACAAAACTGAACTTTAAGTCCCACCCCGATACTCTGGGCAGATTGCGTCATCCGGGGACCCTCCACCCCTGTTCATCCGCCTAAATCTTCCCGTATCGCTTCTGCAAAACCTCCCCTTAAATATGAAGCTTCCCTGATCCTGCACGCGCTCAGCCTGGTTGTTAGACGACTGTCGCCCCTCCTTGCCTGAACCTGTCTCCGTTGAGGTCGTCTTCCTTTCTTCATTGCCTCTTCTCTAACTATACCTTACAGTTGAGACAAATAATTTATCAGGGCAAAAGGCCTTTTCTCCTTTCTTGCTCTTTTAATGTTTCACCCTTCTGCCAGCACTTCTGGTGACACAGATGGCCAAGATGGTTCAGCAAGTGCCCAGCAAGTAAGCCCTCCTTCTCTGGAGCCAGAGTGAGGAAAGAGGGGCAGGGCTGCCTGGGAACCATGGCTGGCACAGGAGTCTCTGTTCTCTTCTGTGCTCTGGAACCAAAAAAGGTGAGGGTATGAACACATGAAGAGTGTCATCTCATTGGTGGCTGACATAACCAGAAATTGAACTGCTTCAGATGTTACTGATTCTTTGCACTTTTATCCTCTAGCCTATATCTTTGCTGGTCCTATACTCTCTGCCTAAGTTGCTTTTTTCTTAAAGAAAAGTAAAAAGGTAATTACTTTGGAAAACTCAGCAGTGGCCACAGGACTGGAAAAGGTCAGTTTTAATTCCAATCTCAAAGAAAGGCAATGCCAAAGAATGCTCAAACTACTGCACAATTGCACTCATCTCACACACTAGTAAAGTAATGCTCAAAATTCTCCAAGCCAGGCTTCAGCAATACATGAACCGTGAACTTGCAGATGTTCAAGCTGGTTTTAGAAAAGGCAGAGGAACCAGAGATCAAATCGCCAACATCCATTGGATCGTCAAAAAAGCAAGAGTTCTGGAAAAACATCTATTTCTGCTTTATTGACTATGCCAAAGCCTTTGACTGTGTGGATCACAATAAACTGTGGAAAATTCTGAAAGAGATGGGAATACCAGACCACCTGACCCGCCTCTTGAGAAACCTATATGCAGGTCAGGAAGCAACAGTTAGAACTGGACATGGAACAGCAGACTGGTTCCAAATCGGAAAAGGAGTATATCCACGTCAAGGCTGTATATTGTCACCCTGCTTATTTAACTTACATGCAGAGTACATCATGAGAAATGCTGAGCTGGATGAAGCACAAGCTGGAATCAAGATTGCCAGGAGAAATATCAATAACCTCAGATATGCAGATGACACCACCGTTATGGCAGAAAGTGAAGAAGAACTAAAGAGCCTCTTGATGAAAGTGAAAGTAGAGAGTGAAAAAGTTGGCTTAAAGCTCAACATTCAGAAAACTAAGATTGTGGCATCCAGTCGCATCACTTCATGGCAAATAGATGGGGAAACAGTGGAAACAGTGGCTGACTTTATTTTTCTGGGCTCCAAAATCACTGGAGATGGTGATTGCAGCCATGAAATTAAAAGACGCTTACTCCTTGGAAGGAAAGTTCCTAGATAGCATATTCAAAAGCAGAGATATTACTTTGTCAACAAAGGTCTATCTAGTCAAAGCTATGGTTTTTCCAGTGGTCATGTATGGATGTGAGAGTTGGACTGTAAAGAAAGCTGAGCACCGAAGAATTGAGCTTTTGAACTGTGGTGTTGGAGAAGACTCTTGAGAGTCCCTTGGACTGCAAGAAGATCCAACCAGTCCATCCTAAAGGAGATCAGTCCTGGGTGTTCATTGGAAGGACTGATGTTGAAGCTGAAACTCCAATACTTTGGCCACCTGATGCAAAGAGCTGACTCATTTGAAAAGACCCTGATGCTGGGAAGGATTGAGGGCAGGAGGAGAAGGGAACGAGAGAGGATGAGATTGGATGAGGTTGGATGGCATCACCGACTTAATGGACATGGGTTTGGGTGGACTCTGGGAGTTGGTGATGGACAGGGAGGCCTGGCTTGCTGCGATTCATGGGATCGCAAAGAATCAGACATGAATGAGCACCTGAACTGAACTGAACTAATGTTAAGAAGGTAATTAATCATCAAGTGTACCAGTTAGAGGAAGCCTTTTTCCAACTTTCCCAGCCATAATTTATTGCTTCTTCCATTCTACTCCCATAGTGTCTTGGACATGACATAATTGTAGCACACACTGCTCTGTGTTGTAATAATTTCACATTCTGATTTGTCCATTGGACCATGAGTTCCTTGGGGGCAGTAACTGTGTTTTATTTGTAACAATGCCTTGACTATTGTAGGCAATTTAGGGTTTTTTTAGTTTAAGTGTAGACTTGTTCCTGACTGTAGACTTTATCACATTTTTCTGGTATAATTTCAAGTCTTCCCTGGAGCTATAGATCAGTGAGTCTTAGCTTTAGCTGCACATTAGGATCACTTGCATTCAGAGAAATCTGTATGCAGGTCAAGAAGCAACAGTTAGAACTGGACATGGAACAACAGACTGATTCCAAATACGAAAAGGAGTACATCAAGGCTGTATATTGTCACCCTGCTTATTTAACTTACATGCAGAGTACGTCATGAGAAATGCTGAGCTGGATGAAGCACAAGCTGGAATCAAGATTGCAGATACCCAGATATCCAGATGATACCTCAGATATCCAGATGATACCACCCTTATGGCAGAAAGCGAAGAACTAAAGAGCCTCTTGATGAAAGTGAAAGAGGAGAGCAAAAAAGTTGGCTTAAAAATTAACATTCAGAAAACTAAGATCATGGCATCTGGTCCCATCACTTTATGGCACATAGATAGGGAAACAGTGACAGATTTTATTTTGGGGGGCTCCAAAATCACTGCAGATGGTGACTGCAGCCATGAAATTAAAAGACGCTTACTCCTTGGAAGAAAAGTTATGACCAACCTAGGCAGCATATTAAAAAGCAGAGACATTACTTTACCAACAAAGGTCTGTCTAGTTAAAGCTATGGTTTTTCCAGTAATCATGTATGGATGTGACAGTTGGACTATAAAGAAAACTGAGCGCTGAAGAATTGATCCTTTTGAATTGCTGTGTTGGAAAAGACTCTTGAGAGTACCTTGGACAGCAAGGAAATCCAACCAGGCAATCTTAAAGGAAATCAGTCCTGAATATTCATTCAGGAAGGACTTCATGGGGTCGCAAAGAGTCAGACACGACTGAGCGACTGAACTGAACTGAACTGATGCTGAAACTGAAACTCCAATACTTTGGCCATCTCATGCAAAGAACTGACTTATTGGAAAAGACCCTGATGCTGGGAAAGATTGAAAGCAGGAGGAGAAGGGGACGAGAGAGGATGAGATGGTTGGATGGCATCACCGACTGGATGGACATGAGTCTGAGTAAACTCTGGGAGCTGATGATGGACAGGGAAGCCTGGTGTGCTGCAGTCCATGGGGTCGCAAAGAGTCGGACTTGACTGGGCAACTGAACTTAACTGAGGATCACTTGCAGATCTTTTCAAACTCTCACTCTTCAGGGGGAGGCCCAGGCATCAATATGTTAAAGCTCTTCAGGTGATTCTGGCATGCAGCTACGGTTAAGAATCCCTACGATGTCTCCAACGAGGGTCCTTCCAGTAGTACCATGGAAGGCTGGCTCCTGTATGCTCAAAATGTAGGGAGTCCGCACTGCTGCCCAATTAAATACACGTATACCCTGGGTTCTTCTCTCTTAAGTAGAAAAATGTGCACTGCGCAGCCCCATCCTCAGACCCAAACTCTGCGTCTCTCCTGCCCAAACTTTATAACCGACAGTTAACAAACAACCTGAAGTAGAAACAAGGCCCTTCGGAGGGTCAGAAGACTAGAAATCCTTCTCAGTAGGGACGAGTCCCAAGGCTGAGAGAGACATATTTCCTTAGGACGGCCCTCCCATCCGAGGACCAGAGGGACGTGACATCACACATAAGCAGTACTTCCAGGGGGAACACAAGCCTCACAAGCATCCAAGACCGGTTGCTTTTTCATGATCAAGCTGCCGCACTAGCACGTAGGATTGGGTCCAGCGCCGCCAACTCGATTCAGAAGAGTACGCTCGCGCAGATCTTTATACGTCATATTAAAGCGCTCCCACCGCTGAGACTTCTGGGAAATGGAGTCGCCCAAGGCCAAGCTATGGTTGGGAGCGCGGGCGTCAGAACTCTCTGCGCAGGCGCACTGGTCTCCCGACCCGAAGAGGCGCCGTCTTCCTGGGTCCTGAGCAATCTGTGCTGGAGGTGAGAGCTGCGGGTGTGTGCTATTGAGCCGCCGAGAGAGTGCAGCGGCAGAGAGAACGGGATACTGAGAGCTTGGGAAAGGTGCAGTAGGAGTAGAAGAGGTGAAGCGGGCGGAGCCAGCCTGCAGAATGTGTGTGTGTTTGTTGTGCGTGCGGCGACGTCCCTGCTCGGACAAGTGCGGACTAGGAAAGTTGTACCCGTATCCCAGTGTGTGCGTGTTTCGTGTGGGCACTGTTAGCAGTGGCCTTTCGGCGTGCCCCCACTATATGTCAGATCCCGGCTCTGCGGTTGGAAGTTTGGAGGCTTCCTTCGCCCCTCCGGTACCTTCTTCTCATAACAATTGCTTAATAAACGTGGGTGTAATTGACACTAAATGTAGGGTTCCGCCCACTCCAGTACCTCTCTTTTCCAAAAAGCGCCTCAGATTTTCTCGTTTAGCTCCCCTCCCTAGACCTCCGTACGAGTGATACGGGGCCTTCGTGGGGGAGGTAGGATGTGATGTGGGAAAAAAAAAAAAACATACGAAAGAAGTAGCGAAGTGATAGGCAGATTTGAGAAGTAAATGCTTTTTATAAGAGTGAAGGGTCGAGGAATAGTGGGAGACAAGGATGGGGAAAAGCACACTGGTCAGGGCATAGAGGGTCAGGACAAGACACGGTCAGCAGGATGGATTGTATGGGGCTGATTGGGGATTGACAGGAATAAAGCTAATTTTGGTGCTTTTATTCTAGAGGTCACATTCATAATTAGAGAGGGGAAGGGACTCTGTGTAGGGAGCCAGTCAGGAATGCTGGTAGTGATCATAGTCCTGAATCAAGCTGTCATGAGCCTGAATTGTGATGGTGTCAGTGGTAGGGAAAGATACAAATAAAATTGCAAAAGAAGAGTCCGAAGGACCTGGTAAGGAACTAGATTTGGGAGGTAAGAGAGCCAGGAGAGAGTTTGAATTTGAGGCACCTGGGAAAATAATAAAACATCTGCTGTAAGTGTAAAGGCTTCCTTGTGGCTCAGCAGTAAAGAATCTGCCTGCCAACACAGAAGACAGGTTCAATCCCTGGGTTGGGAAGATCCCCTGGAGGAAGAAATGGCAGCCCACTCCAGTATTCTTGCCTGCAGAATCCCATGGACAGAGGAGTCTGGCAGACTATAATCCATGGGGTCACAAAGAATCAGACACAACTTATTGACTAAACAATAAGGAGAACTGTAAGGGCAGGGAAAGGAATTGATGTGGGGAACTGCATAGGGACAGAGGGTTTTAAGATGCTGACAGAATGCCTAACTCAAAATACTTAGTCATTTGGAAATGCAGGATGAGTTTGGAAGAGGGATTGGGACTAGATTCATGAAGCATTTCTGTAGACGTGGAAAATGGAGCACCAGGTGTGGATGGACTTTCTGCGAGACAGCAAGAACACTGTACACAGTCTGAGCGCTGGGCAGCGTGAGAAACTTGCCGAAACAGTCAAAAAGTTTCAGAGAAATAAAGAGAAGAGGACTGTTGGAATCAGAGCTCATAAATGGCTTGGCAGTTTTCAAGCATAGTTTCAGGTGTGTGTGGGATGTGTCCGATACTCTGTGACGCCATGGACTGCAGCACACCAGGCTTTCCTGTTCTTCACTGTCTCCCGAAGTTCGCTCAAACTCATGTCCACTGAGTCAGTGATGTCATCCAACCATCTCACCCTCAGTCACCTCCCTTCTCCTCCTGCCCTCTATCTTTCTCAGCATCAGGGTTTTTTTCCAGTGAGACAGTTCTTCGAACCAGGTGGCTAAGGTATTGGAGGTTCAGCATCAGTCCTTCCAATGAATATTCAGGAGTGATTTCCTTTAGGATTGACGGATTTGATCTCCTTGCAGTCCAAAGGACTCTCAAGAGTCTTCTCCAGCATCACAATTTGAAAGCATCAATTCTTCAGTGCTCAGCCTTCTTTATGGTCCAACTGTCACACCCATACATGACTACTGGAAAAAGCATAGCTTTGACTATACAGACCTTTGTCGGCAAAGTGATATTTTGCTTTTTAAATATGCTGTCTCAGTTTGTCATCACTTTTCTTGCAAGGAGCAAGCATATTTTAATTTCATGGCTGCAGTCACCACCCAGAGTGATTTTGGAGCCCAAGAAAAGAAAATCTGTTATTACTTCTACTTTTTTCATCTTCTGTTTGCCATGTATCTTAATCAATGTGTAATACTCGAAACACACACATATAAAATTGCAATTTATCCTATCAATGAACATGCAAGTTGTTTGTAGTTTACCGTAGTGATCTTTTCCCCAATTCAGATTTGTGTTGCCACTGCAGTCATATATCAAGGTTTCCTGCCTACTTGGATGTGTTTGGGGATTTTCTAGTTTATCAGTCTGTTATTTACATGGCTATCTTTTTATGAAAATAAATCATTATAGCATAGAGATTTAAAAGTGCTAGCTGTTCCTGGGTTCAAATTCTGCCTCACCCTCTTACAAAGCCTAAATTTTCTAGTCTGTAGAACAGTACCTACCTTACTAATGTACGAACATAGAATTCAAGTGTTCTTGTAAAGAGTACTTAGCATAGTGCCTGGTAAGTAGCAAAAGTTCAGTACATGCTAGTTATTACTAATATATCATAAAATAAAATTGTAATATGATAACATTGCCATATTAATATGATAATATCAGTGGTATTCCATTGTGTGGGTGGACTGGACCATATACACAATGGCAGCAAATCCTGTATTTTAGAAACTTAAGATGTTTCAAATGTTTGCTCTTCTGGGACTTCCCTGGTGGTCCCCTAGTTAAGAATCCACCTTGCAATGCAGGGGACACCAGTTCTCAACTCCTGCTTCAGGAAGATTTCACATGCCATGGGGCAGCTAAGCCTGTGCACAACTACTGAGCCCAAGCTCTAGAGCCCATACTCCACAATAAGAGTAGCCCCCACTTGCCACAGCTAGAGAAGGCTCGTGTACTGCAACCAAGACCCAGCGCAGCCAAAAATAAGTAAGTAAAAAAAATTTTTTTGATCTTCTGTAGATTAAATGAGATGACATATAGAGTGCTTAAGAGGTTGCCTCACATGGCACTCAGTAAAGGTTAGCGTTAATGATAGTTAATAAAAAGCTTTGCGTATGTTTTTCCTTAGGAAAAACTCCAAAGAGGAAATTGCTGGGTCAAAAGTATGTGTTTTAAGGCCCCTGATAGAAATTACAAATTCTCCAGGCCAGAATACTGGAGTGGGTAGGCTTTCCCTTCTCCAGGGCATCTTCCCAATCCAGGGATCGAACCCAGGTCTCCCACATTGCAGGCAGATTCTTTACCAGCTGAGCCACCAGGGAAGCCCTTCTGGTGGGGTCAGAGCCTTATGGAAATCTAAGAATAAATACAGCTAGTCTATATGCAAACTGTGGTCCAGGCTGATGCTGGGGTGAAGTAGGGTTTCAGGGGCCAGGGATTCTTGGGGCTTTGCTTTCAATGCTTCACCACCAACATACCTGCCTGTGTTAGTCTATTACAGCCTGTTCTCTACCCCATGCCCCCCACATACTCATGGATTCTGCCTCCTGGTACCTTTGGCTCCTCTGACTCTCATGGCTACTTCTGTCCCTCATGATATACTTTCAGCTCATTGCCCACTGGTGGAACTAGGTTCCTTTTATTTTGTGAAAGCCTCTTAGGCTTTATGTGAATCTTTGTCATTAAACTTTACTTGAGTTAACTGAGTATATCTCAGTTTCTCACATAAAGAGTCTAATTAAGACATAGTCAAGTCAAGCATTTGAGGGATTCATGAGTGGGGCGTGGGGATTGTGTAGTCCTGAGAAGGAAGAGGGAAAGGTGTGTCTGAGGCTTGCCGAGTACTGTCCTGCAGTCAAGGCAGTGTATTCATTGATCCTTGTTATTCATTCACCCATCTAACTTGTGGTCCTGGCATTTCTTAGTTCACTATCCTGAGGATGGATGTCATCTTTTGAAACCAGACCACAAATCAGTCCACGGGTCAGCCTCTGCACTGCCCACCTGTGGCCTAATCAGCATGGCCCCAGGATTGAGACTCAGGGTCATGTGGAACAAGCTGTGGCTGCCCCAGGGTTGCTCCATTAGCACCAGGTGTTGCTGTGAGTGGGGTATTTTTCTTTTGAAGAGGCTGTGGGTGTTTCCTTGACAGGACTTGCCCATATAGCCATTCATAAAATTCTTATACTTTTTGTCTGGTAATCATGATGAACAATCTGATCTGATCTCAGATGCTCAGTCATGTCTGACTCTTTGCAACCTCATGGACTATAGCCTGCCAGGCTCCTCTGTCCATGGGATTCTCCAGGAAAGAATACTAGAGTTGGGTGCCATTTCCTCCCCTTTCAGGGGATCTTCCCTACCCAGGGGTCAAACCCACATCTCTTATATCTCCTGCACTGACAAGGGTCTTCTTTACCACTAGCATCACCTGGGAAGCCCCACGATGAACAATATTTAATGTGAATTTATAAAGACAATATGAGCCTTAATATAGTCTCAACTACCAGGAATAGAACTTTACCTCTAAGATCATGTTAAAAACAAGCACCACACTGTCTTCTGCATAGCCTTGCAGTCCAATTCTGGGATGGGGTGGGCTTGCTCTTGGCCTTGCTTTTCTTTGCTTTCCCTTTGTGTAGGGTGTTGAGGATGAGGGTGGGTACATAACTCACTGGTGTGTGGAGATTTCTTGCTTCATGGGTCACAAAACTACTAAACGAGACTGGTCTTTCTCACAGCCTGTTTCTCATCCCACCTCTCTACCTCATTAGGACTCGGCTCTTCTCTGCAAGGAGAGCACCCTGGAGGGAATGGCTGCTGTGTCTCCAACCAGATGCCAGGTGAGGTAGACTCTTGTGTTTCTGAAATACTGTTAGGCTCCAGAATGTAACCACTTTTCTTTCCATCTTGGGGCTTCTTTGCTCAAACCCAACCAGGTGGAGAAAGGACTCCATAAGGAGTGTCTCTTTCCCATTTGACTTGTGTTGGTATCTTTCAGTGATGTCTTCTTGGCTTGAATATGTGCCTGCTAGCCTGTCACCAGGGACACAGCCTCCATTGCCTTCACTCTGATTTTGCCTTAAAACTGATGGTAGGGGTCTGATGAGAAGGTCTGGGGAGAAGCAGGCAGTTTCTAGTTCTGATTTCCCTTTAGTACATCCACAAATGGACTGAAAGTAGGCCCCCATATTCCAGGGAGTGTTGGGTTAGGCAGAGAATGTGACACATCCTATAAAGCACCCCAGTGAGGTCGAAAGAGTCCTGGAGAGAGAGTTTTTGTGAGGGTAGGGACACACAGCTTACCCCCTTTATGCCCCAGGGCAGAGAGTTTTTACTTCTGAGCTCTGCTTAGAACCTCTGCAGACACTCTGGAGACTCATCTGGGTTTTAGACTTGGGGATAAAGATGGAACTTACAGAATCAAAGAACATCGGAGTGAATTGAGAGAAAGCCTAGAGATGATCTAATCAACACCACTATTTTAAGGATTTGTCCACACAATCACATACATAAGGGCTTCCCAGATTGCTCAGTGGTAAAGAATCCACCTGCCAATGCTAGATGCTGGAGATTTGGGTTCGATCCTTGGGTCAGGAAGATTCCCTGGAGGAGGAAATGGCCACTCACTCCAGTATTCTTCCCTGGAAAATTCCATGGACAGAAGAACATGGCAGGCTACATTCCATGGGGTCACAAAGAGTTGGACATGACTGAGCATGCATGTACGCACACTCACATACAGACAATTGGTGCAATTGGACTAAGTTTATAGATTAGATAATAATGTCACTCCTCTCCTGATTTTTACAATTATACTGTCACTATACAAGAGAATATCCTTGTCTTTACAAAATATACACTGAAACATTAATGAGTAAAAAGGCATCATGTTTACAAGTTACTTTGGAGAAAAGATAGGCAAATGTGTATATTCTGAGACAAAGATAAAACCAATGTGGAAAATGTTAACATTTGGGGATGCTGGATGAAGGGTCTTTGTTCTATTCTTCCAAGTTTTCTGTAAGTCTGATAAAAGAGCCCCTGATACTCCAAGGCTCAGCTAGAAAGGTAGTGTGGGGTTATGACCAAAAAGTCATGCCTCAGGGCTTTTTTGCACTTTCCCCAAATGCTTCAAAACTGTTGTCAGAACCATTTTCTTTCCATTCCCGCAGCATCCTCCAAACTGTTGTCATATATGACAGTTTTGTCTGGTCCATGTAAGAGAAGGATTATGAATAAGGGAGAACATGATTGTGTTTCCAGGACCCAGTGACATTCGAGGATGTGGCCGTAGTTTTCACAGATGAAGAGTGGAGGCGTCTGGTCCCTACTCAGAGGGACCTCTACAAGGAGGTGATGCTGGAGAACTACAAGAGCATCGTCTCATTGGGTAAGGAGAACTTTCCACCAGGAGTAGACCCTGTATTGAGTTGATGTGGAGTTAAGAGGCTAATATATTGACACCTCTTCTTCTCCCACCTGAGTTGGAACCCCTGAGAGACAAGATGAAAGAGCAAAGGGATGTGACTTAGCGGTTACAATAACAGCGGCTTTCTTAATCCTGAACCCCAGCCTGGGAGGGGTCCTTGAGCTGTAAGCAGACTGGACAACCACAGGCCCCCTCACTGAGCAGCCTAGCCCTGCACCACAGAGGGCTCGCCACAACTAGAGAAAAGCCCGCACAGCAATGCAGACCCAGCACAGCCACAAATAAATTTAAAAAAAATTTTAATGGTGAGGCAGAGCTGTGCTAATTAAAATAACAGTTTAAATTTATTATTATGTGAAAATCAAATTTACAATTCAGCATTATTTCATTATCCAATTTTTTTAAACCATCTGAGCCACCAGGGAAGGCCTCCAGTTTTACTTTTTTGTTCGTTTGTTTTTAATTGGGAGCCTTCTGCCTAAAATGATCTTTTACTTATAAAAGGGTCTGGCATATATTACATACAATAAGTCATGATGGATTTAGAAATTATCAACTTGTAGATATCAAAATAAATCAAATAGAAATGATTTTAGATGGGGTAGCCTTATTTTCCAAATAATGCTCTCCAATAGTTTTTTTTTTCCCAAAAAAAATTGAGATATAATTGTCATTATCCAGTTTTTAACAAAGTGTATCTATAGGTATTTTTCTGTATTAAAGTGAATAGAAAGAAAGAAATGAATACAAAATACGAAAGGTGATTTTTCTTATTGTCTGTGTCTCTAGTTTTCCTACAATGAACACAACCCACTTGTTTAAGTAAAATCATACTTAACATGTGTATGTTAGTTGTACAGTTGTGTCCAAAAATAATTGTACTAAAGCATAAACAATAAGCAAAAATGGGCACCTACATTACACATTCTTATTCAAGGTAGTCTTTTTTCATTCTCAGCTTCCCTGAGGTAAGGACTCTTCCTGCCATCCTACCAGTGCTAGAGCTAGGAGCACCCCATCGACTTCATGGGTGAAGAATAAACACATTAATTCAAATAGAGTCTATCCACTCTGACTAGATGCCACTTGTTCCCTTTTAGAACCTTAGTCCTGACCTCCATTCAGAGGTTCCTGCACTTCTGCATACCTGGTGTGCACGTCCTGCCTTTTGCATTTTCTCTCTGAAATACTTAAGAGGCTGGAATTCACTTTGGAATTGTTGTGTATTTTCATATGACCACCTGGCTTGTTTCTTTCTCCACGAGCAGGACTTCCAGTACCCGGACCTGATGTGATTTTTCAGTTGAAGAGAGGGGACGAGCCTTGGCTAGTGGAGTTTCATGGATTTGAGGGGAAAGAAGGTGCAGAGAATGTCTCTCTAGGTAACTGAGTATGAACTGGGCAGGAGAGTTCTGTTTTGCCTTGTGGTTGGTATTTGGGTGCATGTGGGAGGGAGTACTGAGTATCATATTTTTCTTCAAATTCAAGTCTTCTCCTATATTGTTTATTCTCTGTCACCCACACGTTTTCTTTTTTCCCCCTCTACACCTTAAAGTATTGTTCACCTTCATTCACCAAATGTTTCCTTTATAGACCTGTCATGTTGTCCATTCAAACCCCTCCACTTAGCTGACACTCCTAATTAATCTGGCTATTTCCCAATGGAAATTCTCCTCTTTTTTGAGATTTTTCACTACCAGTTCTATTCCCTGTTTCAGTCCCAGGTCTTGGTTTCTCCCTAGAGTGCAATACTATTTGTGGGAGGAAGCAAAGTGACTGTCATTACTTTTCAGATTTATCACAGTATCCCTCCTTTCTGTGCTAACATTTCCTAACCCAGGAAAGAAACAGGCATCTGTATTTTCTATCCATTCCAGATTGGGAGACTAAGCCTGAGATTCAAGGTGCTTCAGAAGAAGAAAAATCAGAAGGATCATTGAAGGAAAATCTTGGAAGAAAAGGTCCTCCATCTCCTAAAGTTGAAGTTTATGTACTGGATGGCAGGTTGGGAACAGAGAAGGAAAGCCCTACAGTTGAGGCCTGCAAGAAAACCCCTTCTCTGGAGGAAAGCTTGCGGCACAGGGCAACGCCTCCCAAGAAATTTCTCACTAAAGAGAGAGACCAGGAATGCAGTAACTGTGGGAAGACCTTTTTTGACCACTCCTCCCTCATCCGTCATCAGAGAACTCACACTGGTGAGAAGCCCTATGACTGTCCCGAATGTGGGAAAGCCTTCAGCCACAGGAGCAGTCTCAGCAGACACCTGATGTCACACACAGGAGAGAGCCCCTATGAGTGCAACGCCTGTGGGAAAGCTTTCTTCGACCGTTCGTCTCTGACTGTACATCAGCGAATTCATACTGGAGAGAAACCCTTCAAATGCAGCGAGTGTGGAAAAGCCTTCTTTGACCGCTCGTCCCTTACCCGCCACCAGAGAATCCATACTGGAGAAAGTCCTTATGAATGTAACCAGTGCGGGAAAGCCTTTAGCCAGAAAAGTATTCTTACGCGACACCAGCTAATCCACACAGGCCGGAAGCCATATGAATGTAATGAGTGTGGGAAAGCCTTCTATGGGGTCTCGTCACTGAACAGACATCAGAAAGCGCATGCTGGAGAACCTCGTTACCAGTGCAGCGAGTGTGGGAAGGCTTTCTTTGACCGCTCCTCCCTGACTCAGCACCAGAAGATTCACACTGGAGACAAGCCATACGAATGCAGCGAATGTGGGAAAGCCTTCAGCCAGAGGTGCCGGCTCACACGACACCAGAGAGTTCACACAGGAGAGAAGCCGTTTGAATGCAGTGTGTGTGGCAAAGTCTTCAGTTCTAAATCATCAGTTATTCAGCATCAACGGCGTTACGCCAAACAGGGAATAGACTGAGTTGGGTGAAAGCTTTAGTCCAAGGATCTCCACAAAAACTCAAGATAGGTCTTCCCCCTCTTAAATCCATCACCTGGTCATCACACCTATGCTGGCTACCCCTCTCCTTTTTCTGCCTCTCTGCACCCACAGTGTTTGAAGAAACACTGTCCACCCACTGTGTTACAGAGCTGATGTGGGATGCCAGAAATTAGGATGTGACTTTAAAGAGTCAGCATTCTGAAGACATTTGTCAGACACTAGGGACAAAGGTTAGGAGGCAGTCCTCAGACAAACCTCTTGTCCGAAGCCCCAGGCATCACTGCACTTTATATAACTGGAGGCCACAGCTGGACAGGAAAAGCACCCTTTATGTCAGGGCAGCACTGTTGTTTCCAGAAGTTCTTTTTTTATAGCCGTTAGTCCCTCTCTCTTGGAGGACTTTGTGCACTGACCTTGTCCTGTTGTGTCCCAGCATCTAGATCTCTTAATACCACTACTAGTAGCCAGCACTTATTGAGCGCTTATTATGGATTAAGCACTCAGCTGAGAGTTTTGCAAGAAGGAAATTATTTGGTCCTTTCAACAACCCTCTGAAGTAGGTACTGTTATTCCCCACAATTTACAGATGAGCAAACTGAAGTTTACAGAGATTAAATAACTTGTCCAACATAATGGCTAGTACAAGGAAAGTCAGGTCTTGAATACAGGTCTTCCTTCAAAATCTCTTTACCATAAGGCTATAAGGTTTGCTTTATAATTTATGTATGTGTATTATCTCCTCAACTAGATTGTAAGCAGAGACATGACTTATATGTCTTTGTATCTCACACAGTGCCTTGCAAATAATAGGTGCTCAATAAATATTTATCTGAATTAATAACTTTTTGACTACCAAGTTCTATTTAAAACACCTCTTAGAGTCACAGCCTTTCTCTGAATTTCAGTCTCACCTGTACTTTTGTCATCTTGGGCTTCTATTACTGTAGTAGTCGCTCCCTGATCTGAATTATTTCCTCCTCTTTATTGAGGAGGGGGATATCCAGCTATGGCCCAATAACAGGCAAACCCCAAATAAACAAAGATTCGTTTCTCACATAAAATCGGATGTGAGTCAGTCCTCACCCTCATCATTTAGAATATGTTGCCTCCAATGTCATCATGGGGGGTATTCTGGGATAATTTTAATGGCCATAACTTATATCTCATAAATTAGAACCCAGCATCAAAAGGCTAGAAAGTCAACAGGCACCTCATTGGTTAATATCAACAGCTCCTCTCACAAGTTACATTTTTCCATATCACTGTTAGGTCAGCCTTTCCAAGTGATCCCCTTCCTGCCCACCATTGCCTTATTCAAGACCTAAAATAGCTCCCTGTTTAATGAAGGTGTCTCTGAATATTTAAAGTCTGCCCTGACATGACCCTGCATTACTCAACTTGAAGCCCTGACTCCCCAGATCCTTCTGTTCCCTGTTGTTTAGTCACTAAGTCATGTCTGACTTTTTTGACCCCATGTACTGTAGCCCACCAGGCTTCTCTATCCATGGGATTTCCTAGGCAAGAATACTGCACTGGGTTTCCATTTCCTTCTCCAGGGGATCTTCCCAACCCAGATATAGAACCCATGTCTCTCACACTGCAGGGGGAGTCTTTACCACTGAGCCACCAGGTAAGCTCTATTTCCTGGGCCCTGCCCTATATTTTTATTTTCTTGAAGGTGAGGCACCAGGCAACTTTGACTCCAGGCATCTGAATTCCCTTTCTGTTTACTTAAGATGAAGCCCAGAAGACCTGATTCTGAAAGACTGTCTGGAATGTAGCTACCCTGCATGAACCCTAATGGACCAAGATCCATTTCTCCCTGGGAGTTGAAATCTAGTTCAAGAAACTGGATTGCCAAACAGACCCTTTCCTAATCTACTCAACCCTACTGGTCTACCTGTCTTAAAGCAGTTGAGCAGCAGGGAAGACTTTTCACATGCGGACTTTCAAAGCAATTTGAGTTAAAACCAGAGTGCAGAATCTGTTGGAGTGGATAATATGTGCTATTATTTAATAATGTCAAGTAGAAAATAAAAGGAACTACTGCCAAACTTTTGGCTGATGACTGTCTCTGAGAGTTCTGAATCTTTATTGGCTTGTTAAAAGTAAGCTGAAGGTCCAGTATTTCCCTAAGATGCTCTGCCATTGTCAGCAAGATTAGACAAGAATGAATTCAGAATTCTAATCGACATTTGGGTAAAGTGATAATTGAAACAGAGTGGGAACATAAATTCAGCAGTTCTCCTTTTGTTACCTTTTAAAACTTAGAGATGTGCAGAGCATTTTTAAAAGGTGAAGTACCTTTCCATCTCCTGCCAACAATTCTGAGGAAAGGGCCATTTAACTCTTAACTGATACCTCCCAGTAGGACATGGAGTAGTGGAGGCTTCCCATTTTGAGGTTTTAGCTTCACTGGATGGCCACTAATAAGATCAAATGTTGGAATCAGAAATTGGCATTCTTAGCATATAATAAGGCAAAAGACTTGGTAGCGTTTGTAGGGTTTTAGCCTAAGATTTTAAAAGTGGTTTTGAAGAAATGAAATAATTTATCTGGTGCTTAAATAAACCCTAACTTTTAAGAGAGAACTGAAAACTTACCATGCAGATTACCAGAAGCACTCCAGGAATCAACTCGTCAAAGAAAAGGATGAACTCTGAGATGAAGTGAGTATGGTACAGCAAACCTGTGCAGCAAAGCCTGGGGCAGATAACTAGTGGGACTACTAATCCCAGAAATTTATCTGGGATGCCAGGTTGGCCAGCTTCGGAGCTCTGCAGCACTCACTCCCTCACTCATCCCCAGGCCTGTGCTACTAAGAATACATTAACCCCCACAATAACCAGAGGTGAGGAGGAGTTGGGGAGCAAGGTTACCGCGTGTCAGTCACTAGGTAACATGGTGATAAAGCCAGAATTCTGATTCCTCAAGAAGTCGAAGAGAAAAACGGCTGTGGATGTTAAATTCCTAAGTGGTCTCTGCTACTGAGACGGGACTTCTATGGTAAAAAAGCAGAAAGTAGTTGAAGTGGCCCATGTTGAGCTGAGGTGATCCTTTTCAGTTTTTCCCTCTTCCATGGTGATTCACTGGTTCCCTGTTTACCTCTCTTAATATCAACTTTCACGTCAAAGTTACTGGCCTTTGATGGCACTGGAGCTTCTTAACGAAGACAGGAATGCTTTACTGGAAGGATGTGCTAAACACAACGACAGACTAGAAGGCAACAGTGACCCTCAAATTTAAATTTAGGAAATCTAATAAATTTAGGAGAACTCAAGGTCAATCCACCCTTAAGACAATGGGGACTCACTGGGGACCAATGGGTTTTTATACCAAGGGATTCCAACTCCACTCTGCTGTTTTGTGAGACCAAGATCTAATTTTTGAGATTCTACTTTTCCTTATACCAAGGTGCTGCCTGGTTACTTGAGGTAATCTCTGTCTCCACCCCACCCCCACCCCGAGCCGCAATGGTGTGGAGGCGCTGTAGAGGGGAAGCGACGGAGTGAACAGCCGTTGGGACGCGGGCGCCTACCCTCCGAGGGAGCACAGTGGCCAGAGAGAAATCCTGGTGGGTGGGTGGCGCCCTCTGCCAGTTACAGTTGCGGAGAGTGAATGTCCCTCTCGAGGCGGCTTTTGGTTCGGCAGAACACGTCCTCTGGGGTCAGAGCCCAGAGTAGACACTGAGGAAGCGGCGGCCCCTGTGGCGTCCGGGAAGGAGCTCTCCGAGGGACTGAGCACCTCTAGAGACCCAGCACAGCCGCGAGGCTCCACGGATGCACAGCCCCCAGCGCAGAATGTAGCCTGGCCAGCCGCCCGCGGGGTCCTCAGGAAAGCAGCATCCGGTGATGCCCGTCGCGCCTTGCGGAGGATTCTGGGAATTGTAGTTCAGCAACGAGTTCGGGCCGGCGCGACTCAGCCCCGCAGGCTCCTAGATGCCTTTGTCGCCCGCCGAGCCTACTCAGTGTTGTTCATGAGGTCGAGCCTGGGGTCCAGGAGGGCTGAGTGCGTGTTCTCTTGAGTCTGAGTGCCCGGAAGGAGGGCCGGGGAGGGCCCCCGGGTGGAGGGCGCCGAGCTGCCCAGCGAGGGTCGCGCGAGCGTTCCCGGGCCTCTAGGTGGACTGGCGCGGTGGACCCCAGGCCCCTCGCGGGTTCGCCGCTCCCTTTTCCTGCAGTCGTCACCAGCGCTAGCGTGGAGAGAGTCACCATGGAGCCGAAGGGCAGAGGTGAGGATTTCAGAGGGATGCCGCCTGCTGGAGAGAAAAAAGGAGAAAGGCTGCCCTCTGGCTGGGGCAGGCTCAGGAAGAACACACAATTCTCCTACTAGTTGATCTCACTTTGGGGTTTAAGGGGAGCCCCCGACCTGCATTGCCCTGCTGGTCTTTCGGGTGCCCTGCCATCTCTAAGTTGATGTATGCCTTCTTTGCCCACGAAATCGACAGATCTGAACATTTGGCTTTTTGATAATGACATTTGTTCTCACAGGAGCCCTGTAAGGCTGTTGTAGAGGAAAGAGAATATCCAAATGGACCCATTTGGCAGATGGGGAAAGTGAGGATTTGAGAAGTCACAGGATTTGTTTAGTGCCCTGGATTTTTTTCCCACATGGCCCATTGCTTTTCTGAGAAAGCCAGTATTCAAAAAGAATTTAAATTCTTTCATCTAGTTAAATTCTTTCATCCTGTGAACCTGGAATAGCACAGGAATGACTCATTAAGTGAGGCAGGGATTGACATAAGCGGGACTTCGCGTTTCTTTTGACTGTCACTCAGCAGATAAGAGATATAAATGAATATGTCTTTAAGTGTCCAGGATCTTACAGCAGTGTTCTGTTGGAATTTAAAGGCAGGGTATCGGTAGGAGATTCCTGAGGCAGCCATGGTCATGGCTGTCTTGCTTCAGAGATATTGTGGAATTGTCCGTTGGTTCCCTGTGTTGATTCTTCCTAGGTAACAAGTAGTTGTATCTGGCAGTTTCTGGGAGTTTACTGCAAACAAGAGTAGTCACCCTGGTTCCTGTTTCTATTTATAGGGTCACTTTCTGAGAATTCAGACCTTCCTCAGGCTGGAAACCCAAAAGAAAATGGCCTGACCACTGTGCTGCTGACCTGTGCATCCCAGGTGGGTTTAAATTTCTTATTTTTTTCTGTTCTCGGGACATGAATATGATTTCCTGCATTGTTATGGATTTGCTCAGCCCTGATTCCTAGCCCACTGGCTTCATCGTGTTAAACTGATGAGTGATGAACCTGATAGTAATTACTCCTGTCTTATGCAGAACTTTCCCTCCTGGCACAGCTTCTCTGTCTGCTTAGTGCTAGATGTGCACAAGCTCTTCTGTCTGTAATTGGCCTGCTAGTGAGATGCAAAGGAATAAAAGCCAGTTGCCTCTGCCTCCTGAAATTTACTGAGGAAACAAGGTTTAGATAAGGAAGATAGTTAAACAGGGGCTTCCCTGGTGGCCCAATGGTTAAGAATCCACCTTGCGATACAAGGGACACTAGTTGAATCTGTGGTCAGGGAAGATCCCACGTGCCTTGAGGCAACTAAGCCCTTGCACGGCAACTGATGAGCCCATGTGCCACAACTACCGAAGCCTGCACACCCTGGAGCCTGTGCTCTGCAGCAAGAGAAATGACCGCAATGAGAAGCCCTCGCACTGCAGCTAGAGAGTACCCCTTGCTTAACACGATTAGAGAAAGCCTGCATGCAGCAACGAAAACCTAGCACAACCAAAAAAACAAATAAATATTTTTTTAAAAATAATTAAACAGCAAGAAGAAATATATATTTTTCTAAATGCAGAAAATTTTTAAATACGGAAATTACTAGTACAATGAAGCATTAAGTAAGTAAGTAAGTGAAGTCACTCAGTCGTGTCCAACTCTTTGCGAACCCATGGACAGTAGCCTGCACCAGGCTCCTCCGTCCATGGGATTTTCTAGGCAAGAGTACTGGAGTGGGTTGCCATTTCCTTCTCCAGGGAATCTTCCCAACCCAGGGATTGAACCCAGGTCTCCCGCATTGTAGACAGACGCTTTACCATCTGAGCCACCAGGGAACTCCACAACAAAGCATTATGCTCCAGTTAAAAAAAAAATTTAATCAATTACAAAAAATTTCACTTCTGACCACAGACTATACAGTTGCCTTGTAAGAGTGGTGGCCACCAAATGAACATCATTTCCTTTCATTATTTGTGTATAAGGGTTTAATTCTTGACTGTAAGATAGTAAGATTTTTAAATAAAGAAACTTTTCAAAATCAAAAAAAGAATAGAAAGAAATTACTAGTACAGACAAGTCATCATAGGCCTTGAAGAGGTTTTCCATCCTCTAGAGTATTTAGGGGGGGAAGTGCTGGCATAAAAGCTGCATTTTGAAAGACAAGAGCAAGTACATAGTTGGAAAATAGGATATAGGAATATTCCAAGAGAGAGAACAGCTTTGGATAAAAGTCTCCAAGTGATGATGAGAGAGTCAGAGATTTTCAGAAGGTGTGTCACTGTGGAGTGAGCTGGATGGAGTGTGTTGAGAGAAGCATATGCCTGTTGTAGCCAGACCACAGGAAAGTCTACACAGGATCTTTTTTTAACTTTTTATTTATTTTTTGAAATTTATGCTTAGCTGTGCTGGGTCTTTTTGCTGCGCTCAGGCCTTCTCTGGTTGCCACAGAGGGGGCTACTGTTTGTTGTGGTGCACGGGCTTCTCACTGTGGCGGCTGCCCTTGTTGCAGAGCACGGGCTCTAGGTGTGTGGGCTTCAGTAGTTATGGCAGAGGGGCTCGGTAGTGGTGGTCCACGGGCTTAGTTGCTCCTTGGTGTGTGGACTTTTCCTGAATCAGGTATCGAATCCGTGTCCCCTGCATCGGCAGGCAGATTCTTAACCACTGGGAAGGGTTAACCACTCTTCCTAACCACCAGGGAAGTCCCACACAGGATCTTATTCCAAAGATAGATAAGGCCCCATGAAAGTTTTTAGAGTCCCAACAGGACAAAACATGCCATGACTGATTAAAGAGAGAAGCTGAGTCAAGGTGCCCTGTAGGATCTGGTCCAGGACCCTGGTAGAACAGCCCATCGTCCTCATACCCGCCTCACAGCATCCAGATGCTGACAATTTATGCAAACCTCTGGGAGGAAACACCAGTACTGATTCTGACCTGAATGGCTAGATGTCTTTCAGAGGAGGAGAAGTAGGTGACAGAGGATGAGATGGTTGGGTGGCATCACCAACTCAATGGGCATGAGTTTGAGCAAACTCCAGGAGACTGTGAAGCACAGGGAAGCCTGGTGTGCTGCAGCCCATGGGATTGCAAAAAGTCGGACACAATTGAGAAACTGAACAACAACAGCTTTCAGAGGAAAGAGGGGAAATCTACTGTCTACTGGGCAGTGTGTGATTGGTTTACTCACCCTCCAGGCCCCACACAGGCACACTGAGCAGCAGTTCCCTCCATGAATGAGTTTGATTGCTGAGGTTTTCTCAGAACTAAAGCCTGAAAGGAAGTGCTAGATAGTCTGTTCCTGCTACCTTGCTTGTAAAGAAAAGACAGTATACAAATTATATCGCCTGTGCTGAACACTCCTGAGGCATATAACCTTAAGGGACCCTAACTTAAAATGGGAAGTGATTTCATAGTTCAGGTATAGAAAAATAGTTAACTTATTTTGAGCAGAGAATATTCAAGTAGGTAGTTCTTTTAACTTTATTTCATTATGTGAATTACTTTACCGATTGTTTTTGGAGGATATAAATACATATGTGTGTATGTGTAGTCATAATTGGGGCTTAAAATGCTGTTTTATAAATAAATCTATATGTGTAGCAAACATCTTAATTTTTTTTAATATATACACACTGAACAAACTTTTTAGCCAGTCCAATGCATTTATATTCAAGGGGCTGTGGCAAAAGTGGTGTTTCAAAGAAAGCCATAACTGGTCCATTTGCTACCATCCCAAGGACTGATCTGTTTCAATATGTCTCCTTTAACTTGAAGTTGTATAGAAAAAAGTTTTAATAGAATTGAAAAAATTATGAGACATTTATCATTCATGAACAGATTCAGCTATAGATTCAAAGGAACATTACCCACCCTGCTCACTCTCCCTACATTTGAGTGAACAGTCTAAACCTTTTGCCTGTCGTCTAGGTCAAGGGAAGGTAAAGTAAACACTTCTGCAGTGGTTTCAGCATTTGGTAAACTTCCGTTCCCCTCTGTCCCCATGCACACTTTCATAGAATACCCCGTTTAAACTTGTTTCTATTCATTCTTGTTCGAACGTTCCTCCTTTCAACTCGTTGACATATATTTACAGTGTTCCTGCTCTGTGCCAGAGACTAGGGCTGCTTCATTGAGCCAAATTAAACCTGGTCTCTGCTCCTGTGGAGATTAGCGTCTAATGGGACAGACAGACGTTCATCACAGAGTCCTCTCACCATGTGCCTAACCCAGGAAAAGGGAAAACCCATGGTGCTACAACCTAGAGAGTCAGGGAAGGCTTCCCTGAGCTGAGAGCCAAAGTGTGAGTAGGATCAAAATAGCTGAAAGGGGGACTTCCCTGGTGATCCAGTGGTTAAGACTCCCTGCTTCCAATGCAAGGGGTACAGGTTCGATCCCTGGTATGGAAACTAAGATCCCCCATGCCACATGGCATAGCCAAAAAAATTTTTTAATAAATACACTTTTTTTAAAAAAACACCTGAAAGGATGGGGCAAAGGGGGAACTTTCAGGAACAGGAAGCAATGTGTATAAAGGGGCAGAAGTAGTTGTTGTCCACATTTCAGGCAGCCACCAGCTGGAGCACAGAGAATACAGGAGCAATGGAGTGAGATGGGATAGAGAGTAGATGGTGGGGGTGGGTGGCAGAGTAGTCAGACTGATTGGGGAAAAATGGCGAAAACACTTTAGGAACTCATAATAATTGGGGCTTAAAATGCTGTTATATAAATAAATCTATATACTGTGATATGTGTAGCAAGCATCCTAATTTTTTAAAAAAATATATTGGACTGATTATATTGTCAAAGGAAAACTAGAGGGAAAAGTAATTCCTATTTATTGAATTTCTTGTATTTTTAAACCCTACCATAAAGAAAGTGCTTAATTTATAATTACATTTCCTCTACTCTCCCATGTCTAAATAGTAAGGATTTCTATAGTTCTATCATTTAACTTGTCGATATGTAAACTTGGGAAGTTGGTATCCTCTGATTTTACCCTGAAGATGTTCCTTCCCAGCTGCAGGTTTATTCGATTCTGGTGCATGGAGGTCAGGAGCGAGTCTGTGGTTGTAAATACATTAGTGTTGGAATGGTAGAGGTCATTTTGCCTAACCTTCCTATTCTCCCTGTCTTCCTTCTCCTATGCCATCTTCTTGAGTCCTGCCCAGAGGCTTCTGGTAGGAGGTCCCTTGGTGAGCACTGATGTGGTTGGTTTTCAGGGATCGATGATGAGGGACATGGCCGAGGCTGTCACCCAGTGGGAACAGCTGAACCCTCCGCAGGGAGGTGAGCCTAAGAAGCCTAGGAATCTGGTCTTGCTCGGTAAGCAGCACTCCCACCCCACCCCCACCCTGTGAAATTACCCAGTGTGGTACCTTGGCTTCCTCAGTTCCTAGGAGCTCTGAGGTTCTTAGATGAAATGATTCCTAATCCTGGTGTAAGGCAGGTACCTTCTACTCTTTGTTTCTAAACACAGGCTTAACACTTCTAGAATCAGAAATGAACACCTTTTAAAAATTGTATTTGCCAAGGCAATAGCCATCCTTCTTCCCTATTTCCTGACTGAGGATGCTGAGACAAAGCTCTAGGAGAAACACCTCTTAAGAAATGGGTGTGGAGAAGGAATGGGAACCCACTCCAGTATTCTTGCCTGGGAAATCCCATTGACATAGGAGCCTAGTGGGCTACAGTCTATGGGGTTGCAAAGAGTTGGACACTTGGCAACTAAACAACAGCAAACACTATCAAGCAGATTGTGATTTGGGAAGTATGTCTTCATGAAAATGGTACATAAAATGGAGAGTGAAGTGACCTAGCAATATGGAATGTAAAGTTTTATAAGAAATGTGTATAGAATAATAGTTGCAAATATTCAAATAATAAATCTGTGGCTAAAGGGAGGAAAAAAAAGGAAATGGGTGCTTATTCTTTTAATAGGGAGAGGTTCTGAACTCAAGTAGACCCCATATCAATCTTCCTAACTTCTTCAGAGAAATCCTGTCTTATCCTGTTCTCTCTGACAAGCAACTCGCTAACACTGAACATATACAGTGAGACTCCTTTTTCTTTCCTGTAAACAGGGCTTCCAATTTCCAAGCCTGATGTAATCTCTCAGTTGGAGAGTGGGGAGGTGCTGGAAAGAAAAGTCTCAAAAGCAGCTAATCCAGGTGAGTGACTGTCAGAAACCATGAACAGGAAACCCAGATGGGAACAGCATCTTAGAAATGCTTGACTTTGCTAGACCCAAGGAAAGGTTAAAGTGCCGTTCTCCTGGGCCTCATTGTATCTCTGTGGATGATGATCTGTTGTAAAGTCATAGGTTTATTTTTTGGTGAACAAATACTTTCCATCCTTTGAAATTAGTTCTCTTCTCCAAATAAGGTGAAGTGAAATCAGCTCTTAAATATTTATTAGTAATTTGGGTTCAAGGCTCTAAACCAGGCTTTTTAATGTATGCTATTTTATTAATATCTCTTCAGGATAAGTTGACTTTTTGTCTCAGACCAGTGACCATAAATTGGTCTCTGAGTGTGCCCTTGCCTTACTGTCTATCTAAACGGGGGCAGCATAGCTTAGTGGTTAAGAGTGCAGACTTTGGAACCACTTTTCCTGGGTTCAAAGCCAATTTGAACTACTCATCAGCTCTAACCGCTAACAGGTGAATTATCCATTTGTTTGTTTAGTCAGTAGGTTGTATCGAGCTCTTTTGCCACCCATGGACTATAGCCTACCAGGCTTCTCTGTCCATGGGGGATTTCTGGACAAGAATACTGGAGTGGGTTGCCATTTCCTTCTCCAGGGGATCTTTCAACCCAGGGGCTGAACCCATGTCTCCTGCATTGGCAGGTAGATTCTTTGCCATCTGAGCCATCTTGGAATTATCCATTCTGTGACTCAAATTTCCCAACAGTAAAATGGGGAATATGTAATGCAGATAACAATAGCTCTTAACTCATAGGGTAGTTATGAGGATCAAATGAAATAGTCTAAGAGAAATGCTTAGAACAGTACCTGGCTATATGCTAAGCAAATGATAACTAAGGATTAAGTCCTGCTAACTCTTTGAAAGATTTGAGCCTGTCACTTCTGTCAAACTGGATGCTGTAATAGACCACCAGCTAATTATACTTTCTTTAATTTTTAATTATATTTTCTTATCCTTGTCTACTTAGGCAGCATATTACTGCCAGATTCCCCACTGTGAGCTACTTAACTCTTCCAGTTCCGTATTCCTCTTCCTGCCCTCAAGACCTTTGCTAATCTACCTGCCTAGTCATTGTACCTTCTCTCTTCAGCTTGAACCCTTAACACCAGACAGGCAAGTCTCTGACTACCCTGCACTAACCATGTGTTCTCTATGAATGTTTGGAGCTTCGGTTCTTCCACTCCCCTTAGCCGAAAGTCCATTTGCCTTTAACCTGTTTCTACCTACTTGTCCTTAAAAATCCCAGCACTTCCCTGATTATATGTCATTGAGAACATTGTATTGTATTGATTTATGTCATGTAAAGTCTTGGTTGGAATGGATACTGATGACCATTTAAGCCTGGAATATTTAAACATTGCTAGCGGTGCAGCTTTCCCCATCCCCTCCCCCAAACTCTTACTAAGAAGTCTAGAATTTGAGGCCCAGTCTGGACTAATCTGAGTCTGTGAGGGGTTTGAACTTCTACTCCCCACACACTGCTCATTTTTTGAAAAAACTTGGTTCTGGCTTACTCTTTCCAGTGTTTTCAGTGTGGAATGATCAGAGCTGCTAAGTTGCCTTTCAATTACTAATTTAATTTGTAGATCTGGACTACCTTGAATGCTAGCTTCTAGGATTTTGTGTCACACTCTGAGACAGTGGAACCAACAAAGAGTTTTGTGTTAAGTGGTATGGTTTTAGAAGTTCAGTCTGCTAGCAGTGATTGGGACATACTAGAACAAGAAAAGATTGGTGGTGAGGTCAGCTGACAATGGACTTTCTCAGAACATGATGCTCTGATAAGGCTGTGACAGTGGGCAGTCCCTGGCAGACCATCCCTCTCTGATCCCAGCCCAGTCTCCACCAGACCATGTTTGTTATCTGCTGTTTTCCCCCTCACCTCTGTTTCGTCCTGTTCTATTACTCTTTCTCATTTCCTCCCCTGCTAGACACAGTAGTGTCTCCCGTTATGCCTCTGCACCCCTTTGCCCAGTCATCTTTCTTTTCTCATACTCTCTCAAGGTTGCAAGGCTATTTGTGAGGACTTCCAAGCTCCTCTGTTCCCCATAAGCATTTTTTGTTTGTTTCATTATTTTCCTTTCACAGCAATTATTTTTCTCCCAGTGTAAGAAATGATAACATTGTAGTTTTGTTTATTTCAGACTGGGGTACAGGACCACAGAGCAAGGAGGTAACCCCAGAGCAGGACATTCCTGAAGAAGAATCAACCCCTGGGGTGTTAGTAGAGAGATTTCCAAAGGAAAGTTCCAGTGAATGTGAAGATTCTTTAAAGAATCAGCAGGAAAACCATGAGAAGCATTTAATACAAGAGGTTGGCCCTCAGACGAAACCTTCTGGGGAGAGAAGCTACCAGTGTGATGAATTTGGAAGAAATTTTAGTCGGAGGTCATTACTTGTCCAACAGCAAGGAGAGAGACGACATAGTCGTGATTCATTTAAAAAGAACTTGAAGCAAAATTCAGATCTAATGAAACATGAGAAAATCTGTGCAGGAAAGAAACCTTGGAAGTGTAACGAGTGTGAGAAGGCCTTTAGTTATTACTCAGCTTTTGTCTTGCATCAGCGAATTCACACAGGAGAAAAACCCTATGAATGTAATGAATGCGGTAAAGCCTTCAGTCAGAGCATACACCTGACTCTGCACCAGAGGATTCACACAGGAGAGAAACCTTACAGATGTCACGAATGTGGGAAAGCCTTCAGTCACCGCTCAGCCCTTATTAGGCATCATATAATTCATACTGGAGAGAAACCTTATGAATGCAATGAATGCGGGAAGGCCTTCAATCAGAGTTCATACCTCACTCAACATCAACGAATTCATACTGGAGAGAAACCTTACGAGTGTAATGAATGTGGGAAGGCCTTCAGCCAAAGCACGTTCCTTACTCAGCATCAGGTCATCCACACTGGAGAGAAACCTTATAAGTGTAATGAGTGTGGAAAAGCTTTCAGTGATCGCTCAGGCCTCATTCAGCACCAGAGAACTCATACCGGGGAGAGGCCTTATGAGTGTAATGAATGTGGGAAGGCCTTTGGCTACTGCTCAGCCCTGACTCAACACCAGAGAACTCACACTGGGGAGAAACCCTACAAGTGCAACGATTGTGCCAAAGCCTTCAGTGACCGTTCAGCCCTTATCCGTCATCAGAGAACACACACTGGAGAGAAACCTTACAAGTGTAAGGACTGTGGAAAAGCCTTCAGCCAGAGCTCATCTCTTACAAAGCATCAGAAAACTCACACTGGAGAAAAACCCTATAAGTGTAAGGAATGTGGAAAGGCTTTCAGCCAGAGTTCATCCCTTTCTCAACATCAGAAAACTCATTCTGGAGGGAAAATCAGGGAATATGGAAAAGCCTTTAGTGAGCATTCAGCCTTCAACCAGCAAAAGAGAATTGATACAGGATAAAAGCAATGTAAATGCAATACATTCAGAACATCTTTACTGAACAATTACTATAATGCTGTGAGGGCTACAAAGGAATTAAGAATATGTTACAAAAGAGATTTATTTGAGAAGTCATTGGTGATATGGGACATAGCTTACTCAGAATGTGAGAAAAGGGTTTTGCATTTTTTTTAAATATCCTGTCAGAGGACACTGTGAATTTCCCTAGGGAGAGAGGAAAATTGTTTCCAACACCCTGATGTGTATGTAAGCTACCAAATCCTTGCACAAGAAACAGCGTGTGCCATGATGGAAAGAGGACATCTTGACTGGGCTAGATGGTCTCATAATGCTAAGGGGATGATATTTTAAAGGGATAAATGGTCCCTTTAGGCAAATTGAAGGGGTAGAAATCAGAGGTTGGCAATTTGCATTGTCTGTCCAGAGTTGAGAGTGGTGGTGGAAGAGATGTTGTCCTTGATCTTAAATACAAGAATTAAGTGTGTGCTCAGTTGCTAAGTCGTGTCTAACTCTTTGCAACCCCATGGACTGTAGCCCGCCAGGCTCCTCTGCCCGTGGGATTTCCCAGGCAAGAAGACTGGAGTGGGTTGCTATTTCCTTCTCCAGGGAATCTTCGCAACCCAGGGATCAAGCCTGCATCTCCTGCATTGGGAGGCAGATTCTTTACCACCAGCCACCTGGGAAGCCCTATCTAATATATAGTCAGTTTTATTTCATCCACAGTTATCCCAAAATGTCATTTACAGCTCCACCATCCGTTTTCAATCAGTGATAACACATTGCATTTTCTTTGCCCTACCTCTGTAGATTGCTTCAGTCCAGAATGATCTTTCAACTTCTTTTTGTCTTTCATGACATTAACATTTTGAGGAGTCAAAGCCAGTCATTTTGTGGAATGTCCCACAATCTGTATTTTCTGATTATTTTCTCATGATTAGAACCAGATGAAGCATTTTTAGCAAGAAAGCTACCTGTTGTGTAATCCTCAAATCATATCAAGAAACTCAAAATGCCAGTTTGTCCTGCTGTTCCTAATGCTAAGTTTGATTACTTTGTTCACATGTTTGTCCAAATTCTCTCATTATAATTAATCATCTCTCCTTTTCAACTTAATAAGTCATCTGAATGTATTACTTCCCAACAAAAGTTCCCCTCATGTTTTTGGACTCCATTGAAGACGCTTGCCCGAATCAGTTATTACATTGTGCATTAGTGCTAAGTCCCTTCAGTCATGTCGGACTCTTAGTGACCCCATGGACTGTAGCCTGCCAGGCTCCTCTGTCCATGGGATTCTCCAGGCAAGAATACTCGAGTGGGTTGCCGTGCCCTCTTCTAGGGGATCTTGCCAACCCAGGGATTGAACCTGCGTCTCTTACGTCTTCTGCACTGGCAGGCGGGTTCTTTACCACTGGTGCCCCCTGGGAAGCCCAACTATCTTGTATGCATCAGTAATTTGTTCTTTTCCACTGACGGTATGGTGTTCCGTTGTATGAATATACGACAGTCCGTTCTACTGTTGACACATAGTCAAGTTGTTTCTAGTTTGGGGTTATTATAAACATAACTGCTATGAACATTCCTGTTAGGCCTGTGCTTTTCTGTTGAGCATATACCTAGGAGGAAAATTCCTGAGTCACGGAGCAGACATATATTTAGCTTTAGAAGATAATGTCAAATGGTTTCCAGACAACTTTTACCAATTTAAAACACCTCTGTCATTAAAGCATGGGCGTTCCAGTTTGTCTACACTGTAATTTTAGTCTTTAAATTTTTTAACAATCTGGTTCATGTGCAGTGGTCTCTCATGGTGGTTTTAATTTTCATTTTTCTGATAACTAATGATACTGATCACTTTTTCAAATGCTAATTGAATATTTGGATATCTTTTTTTTAAGTGACTATCTTACCAAGTCCAAGCTACTGTGGCTTGCCAAAATGACAGGCAGATAAATCGAGAGACGAGTTGTTGGGGCAAGGAGTAATGACTTGTTCAGAAAGCCAGCAGACCAAGAAGATGGTAGACTAATATCCCAAAGAACCATCTTCCCTGAGTTAGAATTCAGGCTTCTTTTATACTAATAGGTGAGTATGTAAAGTCCTGATTCTGGCCAGACTCCAGCACAGATTATTAATTTCTTCCTGCCTGCAGCCATTCACAGGTGGGTATGGTCAGGATGTTTACTGTGAGCTAAACAAAGGTATTTTCACTGAAAACTCATTACCCGGGAGGCAGGGTTCTCAGAGATTGTTGTTTAGTCACTCAGTCGAGTCCAACTCCTTTTTGACCCCACGGACTGTAGCCCTGCCAGGTTCCTCTGTCCATGGGATTCCCCAGGCAAGAATACTGGAGTAGGTTGCCATATTGTTCTCCAAGGTGTCTCCCCAACACAGGGATCGAACCTGCATCTCCTGCATTGGCATGTGGATTCTTTACCACTGAGCCACCTGGGAAGCCCCTCTCAGAGATGGACCAGTATATATAATTTAATTTATAGGCAGTATCCCTTTAGTGACTGATTTAATAATAGAACACAAAGTTTCCTCCCTATTATAACTATATAAGTCATTTAAAAATTCTGATTCATTTGTGGAAGTTCTTTATATGTATTCTTGATATAAGTTCTTTGTTAGTTATCTGTATTAGGAATATTATCTCCCATCATTTTGTTATAGTAAAATGTGGAAAGTGAGAATCCTTCTTGCTGGCTGCTCCGTCCTTAGTCTGACATGGAAGGGGTTCCAGGCTTACTTTTTTTCTTGCCTTGTACCAAATCAGAAACCAGCCTTTCTCCAAAGATCCTTGGTTTCTTTTAGTAAGACGTCCTTCTTCTTTTGGTTTTGATGTCTGAAGGTAGCTCTTATATTTTTATAAGCAGACCTATGATGTTTTAATCCAGCATTTCCATTTGTGTAGGGATTTTATTTCTAAAATGTTTACTTATCTATTTTTGGCTGTGTTGGGTCTTGGTTGCAGCACAAGGGATCTTTCTTGTGAAGTGAAGGCTTCTCTCCAGTTGTGGCCTGTGGGCTCTGTAGTTCCCACATGCAGGCTTATTTGCCCCATGGCATGTGGGATCTTAGTTTCCTGGCCAGGGATCAAACCCATGTTCCCTGTTTTGGAAGGCAGATCCTTAACCACTGGACCACCGGGAAAGTCTCTGTGCAGGGAGTTTTAGAAAGAACAGCTGCCTTATCAAACCTTATGTAATAGTTTGCATGAACACTCATTCTCCTTATTTTGCTGCTCAAGTAGAACTGGACTTCTCCAAACTAGAAATGAAACTCATATACTATTGATGGGAAGGTGAAAATGCTGCCACCACTTTGGAAAAATGGCTTAGCAGATTCTTAGAAAGTTAAACATGTACCTACCCATTGACTGGGAAATCTGACTCCTGAATATTTACCCAAGAGAAATGAAAACACTTGTTCACAAAAACACTGACACAAGATTGTTCCTAGTAGTGCTATTTTTAGCACTCAAAACTGGAAACAGCCCAAATGTCACTATCAGTACAATAGAAAACTAAGGCTTATTCACACAATGGACTACTGTTCAACAATACAAAGAATGAGCTACAGATGTGTGCGGGCTTCCTAGGTGGCTCAGTGGTAAAGAATCCACCTGTAATTCAGGAGATCAACTGCAATGAAGAGACCTGGTTCAGTCCCTGGGTCAAGAAGATCCCCCAGAGGAGGAAGTGGAAACTCACTCCAGTATTCTTGCCTGGAAAATCCCATAGACAGAGGAACCTGGTGGGCTGCAGTCCATGGGGTCGCAAACCAGTCAGTCAGCACTCAGCTACTAAACGAAAACCACTGTCCTTTAAAGAACTTCCCTGTAGTTCCCTTTGTCTTCACCAGGTGGCAGTGTTGTACCAACCAGTCTGGAGCTGGGACAGGTCAGCTCACTGGAGACACCTGTAGTCTCCGGAGCCCCTAAGAACAGGTTTTGTTATCATCATCGTCCACTTTGGGGCAGATGATATTACTCATCCCTATTTAACTTACCAGCCTCAGCGGAAAATGCCTTTCATCTTTTTCCAGCCTGCGGAGGAGTCTGGAAAATGATTTACCTTCACAGAGCCATGCCCCCGAGATTTTCAATTTATTAATGAGCCCCAGACTCATTATACTGGTAATTACCAACCTTTGTTGAGTGCTTGCCACGCAACAGGGACTGTGGAAGTGCTGAATATACATGAAGTCATTTCTGCTTTCAGAGGGAGGGACTATTCATAGACCAAACTTTCAGGTTACAAAACAGATGAAAAGGAGTCCTTGTGATGTCCCAATGTTGGGAAGAGGGGAGCTGGGCGTGGCCCCAGCAGTTGGGCTCCAAGCACTTGGTCAAGTCCTGGGCCTCTCCAAAGCAACAAGAGAAAGGTTTTAGTTGGCGTTCCTATGACGGGACTTGCCTTTTCATCCCTTCTAAACGCTGGGGTGGCCTCCCCACTTCAATGCTTATCAAGGTTTGTGCTTCCTGTGGGCTTGCCAACAGGATTTTCAGTCTGTCTGCTTCAAAGAGGAATAAAGTGGTGTGTCTCTTTAGAAGCCTTGTCTATGGAGAAACAGCAGCGAGAAAATTGATTCTCTCTTGTGATCACAGAGCACACCTCTACCCTGCTCCCTTCCTTCCACGCCCTGTATAGTCAGGGAACAGAGTTGCAGAAATACTCCTCCACATACCTGAGCTTCCGGCTCTCAGCACAGTGGCAGGTACACCACGGGCACTCAGCGAAGGTTGGTGGACTGAAAGGGCTTTTGAATTCTTGGCAAAACACACCTGAAATTATTTTTAGCTCTCTAATTCTAGCTTGCCTCATTATGTGGGATGTCCTGTTCTCTGTTGGACTAATTGGGTTTGAAAGATGCACTTTTCTCCTGGGACGACTTCAAGTCACATTCGGAACTTACGGTTTTAGATTTTAGAAGCACAGCTTTGTCCAGGGTTTCTGTTAAGGACTCTAAATTCTAGCTCTTTGTTTCAGCTTTTTACACACACACACACACACACACACACACACCCCAGAGGTTGTAAATGGTCCTTTTCCCGTTCAGTACACACATTTGTTCAGCCGGGGCGGGCTGCAGCTTTCTGCTCCTGTGGCCTCCAGGCCAACAGTGGCTCATGACTCATCACCCAGGCTCCCACGGAGTCAGGTCTGTAAAGCTGTTGCCATAGAAATTGACCATAGGCCCCGGAAGAGGGGACAGAACACAACCTGCAGTGGGGAGATGGCTCTGACCCCGGCGCTTCAGTGGGGAAGAATGAGGCCCCCGTGCCTTGAGCTGAGGCTCCTTCTGACTGTGCGTAGAAGGGAGGCCCAAGATCCCTTGCCTGGAAACGGGCCCCTGCGTGGTTCTGCCCCCAGCAAAGCCTTCCCATGGAAACCCAGCCCAGCATCCCCATGAGCCTGCCCTGAGTCCTCCCGGTGGTGTAGACTCATGTCTCAGGAACATGAGTCAAGTGGAGGGAGGAGCAGAAACAACCGCTCTCAGAGGAGAGGTCTGGCCATGGACACTCGGGCCCTGGCCTCACTGGGCGATGCGATCTAACGCTTGGTGGTTGTTTTTAGTCACTCGGTCGTGTCCGATTCTGTGACCCCGTGGACGGTAGCCCTCTAGTCTCCTCTGTCCATGGGATTCTCCAGGCAAGAGTACTGGAGTGGGTCACCATTTCCTTCTCCAGGGGATCTTCCTGACCCAGGGATTGAACCCGTATCTCCTTCCTTGGCAGGTGGATACTTTAGTACTGAGCCACCAGGGAAGCCCGAGTCTGAGGCTTAGCCACCGAGAACTTCAGGAGGGCACTAGTTCTGCGACACAGTCTGTTCATCAGCAGAGAAACAGAGGCACGAAGCCCTGGCAGGTTGAGGGCAGGGCAACTTCAGTGAGGCCGTCTGGGGATGCAAGAGCACAGCAGATGTCACTGGAGATAGTAGTCCCCTGGGAGAGATCTGACCAGCCTAGGAAGAGGGGGGAGACTGCTTGGTCCACTGGGGGCTGTATTCAGTAAGGAGCCTCTAGGTTATGCTTCAGTAACAGATTAACTCCAGATCTCAGTGCTTAATCCAACAAGGATGCGTTTTTCAGGCTGGTGGCTGAGGTTGGGGGTATGTGATCTGGGGCAGGAGTCGGGGGGTGTTGTGTTTGTCAGCTGTGGTATCCAAACTGATGGAGGGGCCACCTGCGTGTCACACCTCCTTCTCAACAGCATGTGGCCGCGGGGCCCCACCCAGCGAGAGAGTCTTGGGACCAGCCCTCCTGTGCTGTGGCCAGGAAGTGACTCCCTCTGCTTCTGCTCACAGCCCGTCCACCATGGCCCACCAATCACACGGCCTCAGCCCAGCTACAGGGGAGGCTGGGAAATGCAGTCTTCCCAGAGGCCTCTGGGAGAGGAGGCTGAATGGGGCTGGTGAACACAGAAGTTGTCTTTGCCGCAGCATCTGACCAGCGCTGGGGACAGAATGTTATTAGGGGCGTGAGCAGCCCTGAAGTTTCACAAGGAGGGAAGTGCTGTGATCAGACGGGGTCCCCGCTGGGCCCGGCCAGGGTCTGGGTGGTCCTCCTCCGCCTTCGGCCCTGGGATGAGCAGAGGGCATGCAGGTGCTGCTGAATCACAAGGATGTTCACTGGCCAGAGAAGCAGGAGAGGGATTCCCGCTGTTCCCCCTTCTCTGGGCAATCATGCTGATGCGCATGGACTGTCGCCCACCAGGCTCTTCTGTCCATGTGATTCTCCAGGCAAGAATACCGGAATGGGTAGCCATTTCCTACTCTAGGGGATCTTCCCAACCCAGGGATCGAGCCCAAGTCTCTTGCATCTCCTGCATTGGCAGATTCTTTACCAATTGCACCACCAGGGAAGCCCCTCTCTGACCTGAAGCAAAGGCCGTGTCTCCCTGAAAGTGTCCAGGTGCTTCTGGTTGCCCGACATCTACCCAAGAGGAGCCCCATTGGGCCCGAGGCTTCTCATGAGGACTTGGGTTTGGTGGAACCTGGGTTCTTGAGCTGACCCTGGAGGGCTCTCCACAGGCTCCAGAGTCAGGGCCTCCTTCTCCCTGCTGCCCTGGGTCAGCTTTCCTGCCCTGGATGCCTGCTACCTGCCTGCTGAGACTTGCGTTCAGCGGCCAGAGCCTTGATGCCTGCACTCACCTGGGTGCCCCCTGTGTATCTAACTCTTGCTGTGCTTAGCCTGATGCTGCTGTGTTTCTTCTGTTTTTGTTTTTTTTGTTTTTGTTTTTTTGACTGCACCCTGCTGCCTGCAGGGGATCTTAGTTCCCTGACCAGGGACTGAACCTGTGGCCTCGGCAATGAAAGTGCAGAGTCCCAGCCACAGGGCCGCCCGAGCATTCCGTACCGCCATCTCTTGATGCCAAACTTCTGCCCTTCGCTGGTTGACCACCGCATTGTCTCACTGACTCTGACTCCATACGTCTGCCTGGCTCCCAGTTTAGCCTAGATCCTTGGTTCCAGAGCATTCCCTTAGCTCTTCCTCTCGTTGCACCCACACCCCCACTTTCTCCCACCTCCTTTGAAGCGCCAGTCTGCTCTAGGGCACAGCATCCCCATCACCGAGGTGCGCTCCTGACCTGGTGCCCCAGGGTGCAGTCACTTATCCCACGGGTCACGGGGCTTCCGCATTCAGCCGGCTGCCCCTCTTTCGATGCCCTGATGTCCTCTGTCTCTTGGGCTTTCACCCCTCCTCCCTCTGGCCTAGGAAGACCCAGGCTCTGTCCCCTTCAGCCCTGAAATGAGTGTCCTTGCCTCTTGTCCCAGGCCTGCCTCCTCTTTGGGAATGATGCTGTCTGGGCCACGACTCACCCTCCGGGCCATCAGCAGACATCAGCCGTCAGTCACTTTGTAAGGCTGAAGGGCCAACCTCAGCAATCAAGCAAGGCCAAACCTCCCTTCTGCATTTGAGATCCTTAGGTTAACGAGGCTGAAGTGGGAGGCCAGGACCAGAGTCAGCCTCTCTGATGTGAAGTGTCCATCAAGTGTCACCTGCTGTGCACACAGAGGGAGCTGGAATTCCAGCCCAAACGAAACCTTGACGTTAGTACCCTCAGGTTACAAGTGGGGGTTTTCAATACCAGGGTCTGAGGCAGGAGGAAGACATAAGGGGACACAGAGGGGGAGGGTCCTGAGGGCAGAGAGCCCGGGACAGATCCCCTGGAGAGAGCCGAGCTGGCTGCTGGGAATATAATGACGGACATTTCAATTTGAAGTCTGGTTTTTTTCCCTTCCTCTGCTGCAGTCACCTTCCTTTACCCCCTAGCTATTTGTCAGAGATCCTTACATAATTGTTTAAGTGGTGAGTCAGGAATGAAGAAAAAGGACCCACATCCCAGATGCCAGGTGGTGGCCAGCTGCAAGGTGAACAGGGAACCCGAGATAGGCTTCCTTTGCTCCAAGACCTCCACCGCAGAAGTGACCTTGAGAGGAAGTGGAGGTGGGTGGTGCGGGGTGGGCATTGAGCTATCTGAGTTGGACACAAGTGGAGAGGAGGAGTTGGGGACCCTCCTTCTCAGAGGTCCAGGCCTGGGGGTGCAGCTGGCAAGATGGGCCCCAAGGCAGGCCCTGCAACTCCCCTGTGCCTTGAATGTTTTGCCTGGAGCTGTTGTACTGGCCACACATGCTGTACCACATCTGAATACCAGCACAGTCAAATATGGACAGAGGAGCCTGGTGGCTACAGTCCAAAGTGTCGCAAAGAGTCAGACACAACAAGTGACTAAGAACATCAAACATGAGTGAAAGGGGAAAAGGGAGACATGAATGACATGGCTTGAGCTTGATGAACACAGGGTTCTTTTTGATACAATTTAGGGATGATTGTTTCCCCACTCCAGTACTCTTGCCTGGAAAATCCCATGGACGGAGGAGCCTGGTGGGCTGCAGTCCATACGGTCGCTGAGAGTCGGACATCACTGAGCGACTTCACTTTCACTTTTCACTTTCATGCATTGGAGAAGGAAATGGCGACCCACTCCAGTGTTCTTGCCTGGAGAATCCCAGGGACGGGGGAGCCTGGTGGGCTGCCGTCTATGGGGTTGCACAGAGTCGGACACGACTGAAGCGACTTGGCAGCAGCAGCAGGGATGACTGTGTGTTTTCTTTGTGCATGCTACTCAGTCACTCAGTCACTCAGTCGTGTCCAGGTCTTTGCGACCTTAGGGACTGAAGCCCACCAGGCTCCTCTGTCCATGGGATTTTTCAGGCAAGCATGCTGGAGTGAGTTGCCATTTCTTCTTCCAGGGGATCTTCACAACCCAGGGATCAAACCCACATCTCCTGTGTCTCCTGCATTGGCAGGCAGATTCTTTATCATTTGAGCCACTTGGGAAGCCCATATTTTCTTCAGTGCTGCCTCGTTTGGCCTTAAAATACTTTCACTACTCAGGAATTAGGAGAATGCAACATAAATGTATTGGGCAACTAGACATAACACATTTTTCTGCAGGTTAAAGGAAAATGCACTTTATGCACTGTGCTCTGAAAACAAGGCATCTGTGGTCACACACTCTTGGAGAACCCAGGGTGGTAGTGAAAGCTGGATCTAAGCAGCGTCCACACCCCACATCTTCCCAGAGTCACAGGACCCTGCCTTTATTCCAGGCACAGAGCACCCAGCCCAAATAGCACTTCCCAGCCTCCCTGTGTGGCCTTCTAATTAAGCTCTGGTCAATGAAATGTAAATTCAGGGTCTGGGAGTGACTTGGGGTGGGTGTTTAAGAGTGGTGGGGTAGAGGGTGCTTTAAAGGAAGTTGCCTTAGCCAGGAGGGATATCAGCCCCTTCCAGCGGTCTGCCAGCCTGAGATGTCAATGTGATGACCACACCTCCACCTCTCATTTTGTTCCATGAGGCAGTCATGAGGTTAGAAACTGCCGGAGTAAACCAAAGGGAGGAGGGGCCTGGGTACTGCTACTTCATGCAACTTCTAGCCTAGCTCTGGATGACCACCGTCCAGTCTCACTTTACATAAGAATCCATTTTTGTTTTGGCTTACCCATTGTCATTTTGGATTTTCTGATGTAGTCAGTTGAATGTAATCATAACAGAAATGGCTTGCATAGAAGACTTCCTTCTGTAAGAGTCAGAGTGCATATTAGCCAATTCAAGACAAATGAGAAGCTTCACAATGAAGAAATCTATCTTACACAGAATTCTAGAGATGTCCCTTGAAGATTCCTGTCCCTTGGTTAATTTTTTTTAAGGACTCATTTATTTATTTATTTATGGTTGTGCTGGTCTTCTTTGCTTTCTGTGGACTTTCTCTAGTTGCAGCTAGCAGGGCCGACTCTCCGCTGCAGTGCGTAGGTTTCTCACTGCGGTGGCCTCTCTGGTTGCATGCACAGGCTTCTCACTGTAATGGCTTCCCTTGTTGCAGAGCACGGGCTTCAGCAGCTGCAGCACGCAGGCTCAGTGGTTGTGACCCCAGAGCTCCCATGAGCACAGATCTCATATGAAACTCATCTGAGATCTTCCTGGACCAGGGGTCAGATATGTGTGCCCTGCACTGGCAGGCAGATTCCTCACCACTGAGCCACCAGGGAAGTCCTGTCCCTTGGTTAGTCAATTGAATTCTATTCTAGGCACTGCTGTGATAGGACTTTGCCGATGTAATTAAGGTCACTAATCATCTGGCTTGAAGATAGAAAGCCAGTTCCGGAACATTCAGGTGTGAGTTCCTAATCACAGACTGGGAAGCAGAAGAGCTGAGCAGTGAGAGGAGGTGGAAGAGGCAGGAGAAATATGATAGATGAGGAAGTCAGCATGGGAAGGATCCCACCATCTCAGCTGGCTGAGGGATGTAGGGTCCCACCTGTGGGGAGCAAAGAGCAGCCAATACAATCTGCCCAAGACTGACAGCTGGCTGGGAGTCGGGAGCCCCAGATTGAGGCCCCGCTGCCCTCTCCTCTCCATTTAGAAGCTGATGCTCCCCTGTAATGTGTGGTGAAAAGGCACCGCTCCACTGTCTTTCCAAGGGACTGCTCCTTTTTTTTTTTTTTTCATTACATTAAAATTTAACACTGCTACATCAAAACAACACCATAGAAAAATCAAAAGGCTAATGATAAACTGGGAAAACATTTGTAAAATACATAATAGGATGTTGAAATATTTCACCTTCAGCAACCAAGGCAATATGTGCCAATCACCCAGACTCTAAATGTTTATTAAGGGAGGGACTGCTCCTTTGTCGACTGTTTGGGATGTCACTGCTCCATCACCCTCTGCATCCGGAAGTGGTCCTCCTGTCTGCTCCATGCGTGAAGGCGCTGAGCCCCACCCTGTGCATCTGGAGCCTCTGCTCCACTGGCTCTTGTATTAGGACATCACTGCCACTCTCGTGGCTTAAGGAGGTGTGAAGTGAAAATCTCTCGTGCCGTATCAATGAACAAAAAAATGTCACAGCTATCAGCAATTTCTGGCCTCCAAATGTGAATGAGGGCTCCCAAAACTGGGATCCAAAGGATGCTGCCACTCCCCACCCCCCACGCTCCCACTCCCCATACCCTCCCGCATGGTGATTGCTGAGGAGCCGGGGGAATACACGAAGCAAGGTAAAAAAAAAATAAAGAAAAAAAAAAAAGAAGAAGAAGAAGCAAGGTAAACAAGGAAACAGCGTTGGGCCCAGATAGCTGAGGTGCATGTGAAAGGAAGGAATTAACTGAGCTCAGAGGCTGGTATCTTCCCATACATAGAATGCTAAATTCCTTAACTTGATACCTGATCTTTGATGTTCAGACTACCTGCTACCCTTATTGCAAACTTGTCTATAGCCTATCTTCCCCTCCTGCTTCCTGGGAGCAGCTTTCTCAGAACTACTCTCCTGGGCTCGGAGTCCTAAACATTCCCACCAAATAAAATGACTCTCTGCTTTCAGGCTGTGACTATATTTTTTGCTCCACAGTTCCTGCTCCACTGTCCAGTGTGTTTTAAAGACAGCTGCGATGTCCTTTGTGTTTCGAGGGCACTGCCCACCATTCTCTGGAACACGTAGGCACAGCTCCGCGGGCCACTTCCCTGGCTAGTTCTGCTAGCGTCTGCATCTGGAGTCACTGCTCCACAGTCCTTTGCTTCTGAAGGAGCTGCTCCTGTGCTCTCTCATCCCCGTTGTGCTGGTCTACTCTCCTCTGCATTTGAGAAAGGCCCCGTCACCCACCTCTGTGTTCAGAGGAGGCGCTGGCCCACTGTCTTCTGCATTTAGAAAACACAGGCTTCCATCATCCCTGTCCCACTGTCATCTTGATTTAAAAGTCCTTCTACGTTGAAGGACCAGCTGGAGCAAGGTAGGGACCCCCCTGCTTTGATCACTGACTCGTCTGCTTTCTTGCCTGCATAGCAGCGCACCCCAAAGAGCTCACTGTGGCCTCACTGGCCCCCAAAAGCCCCCTAAGGAACCCCAGAGGCCGCTGGACCTTGGCAGGGAAGTCTCCCCATCTCCAAACATTCTGGGGACAGGTGTTACTCCCCCAAATCCCAGCTGGCCCACAAGTAACTGAAGGCTTCCCAAAAGGTGGTTCTGTGGGGCCCAGTCTCCTCCCTGCCCCCTCCCCATGCCCTGAGAATGGCTGCTCACTTGTACTCCCCACACCTACACTGATGTGGTCCCTGAAGCCTGGCTCAGTGGTTACAGTGGGGAGAAGGGGGGGATGGCCACAGGCAGGGATAGAGTCCTGACACCCCCTCCCCGTGTCCCCACAAGAAATCTCCTGAGTTCGTGAGGATAAGGGCTGCACTCCTGTGAGGGGGGCTGGGACCACCCATGGCGATGGCTCTCAGGTCATTCTCGGCCCATCGGAACCCCCGGGGAGTGCAGGAACCCACATCCACCTGAGCGCCACCCCTGGAGACTTGCAACCCAGGCCTCTGCAGGTGATTCAGCTTAGGGCATCTGCAGCCTGTCGAAGGCTGCAGACTACCCCCAGCCTCGTCTCTGCTCTTCTTGCCGGCTGAGCCCAAGGCTCCTGTGCAGATGACAGCTCCCTTTTCAGCCCTGAAAAGCCCAGTTCACGCTGAAGTTTCAGGACTTGCACCTTAGGAGGAAGAGAAGGTCTCCCGTGGGAATGATTGCTTTTGCCATCATCCCCATTCCTCAAAAGTTGGCATTTGGGGCTTCTCTGGTGGCTCAGTGGTAAAAACTCTGCCTGCCCATTCAGGAGACACGGGTTTGATCCCTAGTCTGGAAGGATCCCACATGCCACGGAGCAGCTAAGCCCATGTGCCACAACTACTGAGCCTGAGCTCTAGAGTCTGGGGGCCACAACTCCTGAAGCCCAGTGCCCCTAGAGCCCCCGCTCTGCAACGAGAGACGCCACAACAGTGAGAAGCCCCTGCACCACAACGGAGAACAGTCCACGCTCTCCACAACTAGAGAAAGGCCTGCACAGGAACAGAGACCCGGCACAGCCAGAGATAAATAAATAAACACAATTGTTCTTAAAAAGAGAAGCTGGCATCCCTTCAGGTGAGGGCACATGACTCAGAAGCCCCACAGTTTTACGTGGCTTCCTTATGTTGTAGGGGCACGCGTGTGCTAAGTCACTCAGTCGTGTCCGACTCTTTACGACCCCATGGACTATAGCCTGCCAGGCTCCTCTGTCCATGGGATTCTCCAGGCAAGAATACTGGAGTGGTTGCCATGCCCTCCTCCAGGGGATCTTCCCAACCCAGGAATCAGACCCGTGTCTCTTATGCCTTCTTCCCTGGCAGGAGGGTTCTCGGCCGCTAGCACCACCTGGGAACTGCTATGTAATTCGTATTCCTAGGTGAATATGTCCACAGTTCGTTTTGTGGTACTTGTGTTCATTAGCATCACTGCATACCTTGGCGAGCCCTCCCTTTGGATTTGAACTTTTCTAATGAAATGGCCTTCAATACTTTGGCCACCTGATGCAAAGAGCCAACTCATTGGAAAAAACCCTGATGCTGGGAAAGATTGAGGGCAGGAGGAGAAGGGGGTGACAGCATGAGATGGTTGGATGGTATCACTGATTCAATGGACATGAACTTGGGCAAACTCTGGGAGATAGTGAGGGACAGAGAAACTTGGCGTGCTGCAGTCCATGGGTCGCAGAGTCGGACACGACTTGGCAACTGAACAACAGTGAAGTGAGGGCGAGGGCAGTTCTACCTGTAAATCACCCAGAGAAGAAAGACCTTCCTTTCTTCTCAGATGAGCAGAGAGGCTCAGAAGAGCAACTTGCCGCTTCCTGCAGACAGCACCCTGCCTCCTGAAGGTGGTTGCTGCAGACTTACCTCCGTGGGGCTGGCTGTGGGAGTACAGGAGTGCCTGTGACCTCTCAGGGCTCAGGGGGCTGCTATGTCCTCACCCAGGGTCTGGGGGGCCCCGACTCGTTCAGCCATCGTCAGCCTGGGGAAATAGGAGCTGCATGGAAATGGGGAAATGCTGCTGGTGTGGAGCCCTGAGAGGCCTGCAGTGCCCACCCTCGTCCTCGGCGGCCGTGAGCAGCCTCCGTGGCCCGGTCTGAAGTGGGGCAGAGAAGGCAGGAGAGAGGCCTAGGGACATGAGGGCCTGGGGACAGGCAGGGCAGGTCTCTTGGCTGCTTCCAGCGTGGAAGACCAGAAGTCAAGGGGGCCTTTTCCCTGACACTCCTGTCCTTTTGAGGCCTGTGGGGTGGTTCTGTCCTGGGCACAGGTGGCCACTCCTGGCATGGTGCTCTGGTCCTGCCTCATCTAGTCGTGGCCATCACCAGAGGAACTTAAAGTTCCAGAGTCCAGTTGAGCAGCACTGGACAATGGCCCTAGGCCTCTGCAGGGGAGACCTTTGGCCTCTCAGGCCGGCTCCCTTGCGGTCAGCTGGCCCTTCGTGGTCTTTTTTGTTTCCACAAACAGTTATGAATCTAGGAATCTGTAAAATGGCTATTTCAGTTCTCCTGCTCCATTTCATGCTGAACACTTGAACCGCCTCCTGGTCCGGTCCAGTGGATGGAGATTCTCTTGAATCTTCCTTCTGTCATCAGGACCACTTTCCTCCCCAGTTTCACGTAGTTGGCATCAAGCAGGAGACAGGTTCTGATTCAAAGAAGGCAACATGTCACGTGAAACTTCCCTGTAGACTTTATTGTGTTTTTTTTTTTTAATCTTTTTTATAAAACATTTATTTGGCTGCACTGGGTATGGGTTGCAGCATGCCGGATCTTTAGTTGTGAACTCTTAGTTGCAGCACATGGGTTCCCTGACCAGGGATCAAAACTGGGCCCCCTACATTGGGAGCATGAAGCCTTAACCACTGGACCCACCAGGAAAGACTCCCTGTAAACTTTAGGTATTGTGTGTTCCCCACTCTCCATGACGTCACTCATCTCCTGGTCATGGTTGGGTGGGCTTATCTTTTGGGCCTAACCCCCTCTTCCAGCCCTCCACTCCTAAGCCTGTGTCCTTGCAGAGCTGTATCGTGGGGACAGAGGGTGGAGCCACTTCTTCCTGGATACAATATAAGATCTAGTTCTTTAAGATTTTTGGCCTGGAACTGCTGGGCACCTGGATGGAACGTGTCCAAGAGGAGACTAAGGGTGCAGACAGAGCTCCTGGGGGTCTGCTCCGTGCTGCTGTCGTGAGCACCCAATGGGAAGAAATGGATGCACAGCACCTCTAGGGGCTCTCTCTTCGGGCTGGACCACAGTGGCCTGGGGGAGGCTGTTTCAGGTTGGCACCGTCAGTGTCTTGCTGCTTGAGTTCAGGATGTGGCTTGTGGTTCTTTGGTCTCTGGCACCAGCAGATCTGGGAAAACAGGTACCCTTGGGCTGGCAGGACAGCGTTCTTTGCCCTCAGACCCACAGTCTGATCCCTGGCCAGTGTGCAACAGGGGAGGTCTCTGACCAGAGACTATCTGAGACAGAGCAGGGAGCACTCAGTGGTTTCCTGTTTCGGCCCCCAGCCCTCCTGAGGCCCAGCTCCACTTCCCATGCGTGGGCTCTTCAAATGCCCTGTATCCCTATAATAAATGCTCACTTTTAAAATCTCTAAGTGGATCTCTGATTCTTGCCATCAAAAGAGGGTTGACTAAGGCAAAGCTGATCTGTCCCCTGGGATGATTTACAACCCATGAACTCAGAGGTAAAGAACTCCTGCCATGCAGGAGACGCGGGTTCCAACCCTGGGTCGGGAAGGTCCCCTGGAGGAGGAAATGGCAACCCACTCCAGTGTTACTGCCTGGGAAATCCCATGGACAGAGGAGCCTGGCGGGCTACAGTCCATGGGGTCGCACAGAGTTGGACACGACTGAGCACAGGACAGCAGCAGCCCAGGGCAGAAGACAGACTCCAGAGGCCAGAAGCAGGAGGAGCCCGCTCTGTCTGATGCTTCCCTTCGTTTCCAGGGCAGGCAACATGAGCAGCCAGAGGGCCCCCTGCTGTTCTTGGGCCCTGCTGCTTTGTGAATCAAGGCAAAGGTCCCTCATACCACCCCCTCAGGTCTCCACCTCCACACTCCCCTCCCAACCTCAAGGCCTGTGAGATTTAGGAACTACCAACTTCTGACGATGTGTGAGGTCAAGTGTAGGAAAGTGGCCCCGGAAATATTCCCAAGGTAACAACAGTCAGTCGATCCCAGACCAACCAAGGAATTTCCATGGATGGTAGTGGGTCCCAGGGATAGCAGGAGGAAGGGACATGCAGGTATGCCCAGAAAGGTGTGACTACAAGGGGGGAGCAGGACAGAACCTCCTTTGGACCCCCTTCCTGATTCTAGAAGCCCTCCAGCCCCTGCCTGCCAGCTCCACACCCTTAGAGGCTGCTGCAGGGGTAACCCTGCGGCCCAGAGGCCCAGCCCCCACACAGCCTGCTTGGTCTGCTCCTCCTAGGAATTCAATTATAGCAGCAATTTCCTCTCCTCCTCCACCGGCAACCACGGCTGCCCCGCTGAGCCTCACCTGCTCTCCCAGGTGGGGCTGGGGGAGGGAGGAGACTCGGGCCACCAGCCGGTCTGACGAAAGATTATTTAGATTGCTTCATCAGGATCTGGCTCAAGAGGGAGACTCGTGGCTTTGATCACTGCCTTGGCACAGTCCCTGTTTCCGAGCCTCACTTGGCCTACCTATCAAATAGGCAGATTCAGTATCTTTATCAACCCTCCTCGCCCTAAAGGAGGCTTGGTATGTTTTGCTTTTTCTTGGGGAAACTCTTTTTTTTTTAATTTTTATTTATTTATTTGGCTGCAGTGGGTCTTAGGTGAGGGCTGCGGGATCTAATTCCCCAATCAGGGATCAAACCCTGGGCCCCCTGCATTGGGAACACGGAGTCTTAAGCCACTAGGCCAAGGAGGAAGTCCCGACTGGGGAGACTCTTATCTTGAAAGTGCAGTGCTTTTGTTAGAGTCACATGAAAATTAGCTTAATAATAATTGTTAAGAGAGGGGTGGGTGGGGAGACAGGACCTGGGGGTCTGGGCTGCTTTTTTCCCAAAGCCCAAAGGGTTTCTAATCCTTCCCAGGTAGTTAGGACCTCAGCTTCCCTGCTGCTGGTGCACTCAAGTCAAAGCACACAGAAAATCCTAAATGGCAGTTACTGAAATTGCACAGGTGGATTATACCAAGCCGGGAAGGGGCTATTTCCATCCTACTGGCGGCAGGACTCAAGTTAGAAAGTGATGGCCAGGGAAGTCATTCCTTCTAGCAGCTCACATTGGAGGAGGAGAGTGAGGGGAGCAGGAGGCTCTGGGGAGACCAGCCCTTCCTGATGGCAGCCTTGGTGTCCCCAGCTAGGTGCAAAGCTCAGGGAAGTCAGATGGGAAGGGTGAGGGTGGGCACAGCCTGTATTTAGCTTTCGACACAATTACAGGTTGAGTGGTCAGGGGCCTCCCTCCACAGCTGCAACTGGGCTCCAGGGGTCAGTGCTGGCCCTGGACACCCCTCCTTCTAGGGCACCCCCGTCCATTCCCCGAGTAGCCCTGATCCTCGTCTCTGAGTCACCCTTTGATGAGGTTCTGTTTCCTGTCTGCACCCTGTTATTAACTAGACTATTCTTTCCACAACTTCATCCTCTTAACCCCCAGCTCTGCGGGGGTAGCAGTGGGACTTGTCGGGGCTCTGCTGCAGGCCCAGCCGTGGCTTAAGCTTAAGGCACTTCAGGGGACTTGCCTGGTGGTCCAGTGGCTAAGACTCTGGGCCTGATCAGGGAACTGGGTCCCACATGCTGCAGCAAAGATGGAAGGCCCTGCATGCTGCAACTAAGACCTGGTGTGGCCGAGTAAATAAATAAATAAATATTAAAAAAATATTTAAAAAAAATTTGAGTCACTTCTCTACTGCAGACCCCCATGAGCAGCCCAAACCCCTATTCCCCTCACACACACCACAAACCAAGCCTGAGCTGCGGGGTCCCACGGACAGGTGCATCCTTTCCTTCCAGGGCTCCGTGGTGGCTGCTATGGCCACTCACAAACTTCTCATACTTCTTTGAACGTGAGAAACGCTTGTAATTGTTGCACACACATTAGTAAGTGCAGATGAGCAGAAGAGAATGAGAAATTGCCCGAGGTTCCACTTGGAGACGATCATGGTTTTATGCCTTCACTCCAGATACCCCGCTATTTGTCATCAGCTACTCACACTTGTTAAGACGCTGAGTACCTTTCAAAAGAGCCATTTCCACATCATTTTCTTTATTGACAGCCCAGTGTGTGAGATGCTCATTTTGCCAGTTTCTCCACCACCCCATGATGGTGCCATCAGGGCTGTTTCCGGGATTGTGAATAATGCTGCCAGGAACATCCATCCATTTAGCAAATATTTCCTCCAACATGCTCAGCTATGGGCACCCTCTGCGTACTGGGCTCACAGCCACTCACAAAACAGAAGCCTGTGCAGACACATCTCTGGGCATATTCTTGACAGTTCTTTCAGCCGATGACTGGATGGGGCATTGCTGGGCTAAAGGGCATACCTTTGCCAGGACTCACCCTCCCAAAGGACTGTACCCATCTGAGTGACTCGTCAGAGAGCCTCGGTGGACAAAGCCTGGTGGCCTCTCTGCTCCAGACTGACCTGGCCTGGGCGCAGGCATGGCTGGAGCCAACAGAACAGGCCCCAGGGGGAGCTGAGAGAGGAACCTGGTTCCTGGGCCCAGGTGGCTGGTCTTGCCACCCCTTGCAGTCCTTCACCTGGTGGCTGTTTTCCCAGGCTCCAAATTTGGCTTCTGAGTCTGGGCACTGAATATAATCGTTGAAATTGGGCAATCCTCCATAATTCAGACGTGTGCGCCCCCACTCAGCTCGGAGGCTAAGCCCTTCCAAGAGCGTCTGGCGAGGGCAGAGGGCACCCAGGCTCCCACCCGAGGCCGCTGCGGGGCGGGTCCGGAGCAGGCCCTGCCCCCACCCCCACCCCACCCCCAGCCCAGGCCTCCACCCCTGGCCCGGCCGCGCTCGGGCGGATGCCCAGGTAGCCCAAACCTGTCGGGCAGGTTTGGAGAGCGGAGAGCGGCGGGACGGAGAAGGGTGAAGGATGCGCGGCCTGCCCCGTGCGCCGCTCGCACTCTCGGCTCCCTGAACCCGGTCCGTCCACCCGCAGCCTACTGGCCGACCCCATGGTGCGCTCGCCCGACCTCCTGGCGGCCCTCCTGGGCCTGGGCCTGGGGGCAGTCCTGACCCTCCCGGGGGCGGGCGCGGCGGGCTGCAGGGCCCTCGGCCCGGCGGAGCGCCTGGTTTTCGCCCCGGCGGCCAAGGCCCGCTGGCTGGCCCCTCGCGTCCGCGCCCCGGGACCCCTGGACTCACTGTACGGCACCGTGCGCGGCTTCCTCTCCGTGGTGCAGCTCAACCCCTTCCCCGCGGGTGAGTGCGCCCCACCCCCGGACAAGCCTGGACGAGTTTGGGTCCCCAGCCTCACCTTAACCGCCTGTCCACCGCGGGGCGCGCCCACCCTCATCAGCCACTTGGAGGGCAGGGTCCCAGCTCTCCCCACCCCCGTCTTCCTCCCCCAGAAACTCCCAGAGCATCACCTTCCTGAGTGACCTTGGGGAAGCCCCTGTTCCTCTCTGAGCCTCCGTTTCTCGGCCCTAGAGTAGAGAAGATACATTCAAAGTTCTCAAAGAGCCGGCTGAGGTCTTCCCTAGGACTGGTGTTGCGAGGGGCTTGCAAGGACCAGGAGGGACGGCCAGACCACCGCCCCTCACCACCCCCCAACACCCCCCCACCCCGCCCCCAGCCTGTCCCTAACTCTTAGCAGGGAGGGTTGCTAGACCAGGCCCCTTCTCTGCTTTTAACCGGCTTTCCTGCTGCTTTCCTACCCCGGGGGCCCAGAGGGAGGGTTGGGCCAGGCCTGCCCTCAGAAATACCCTCCTGTATCCCTGCGGAGGCCAGGGTAGGTGGGCACTGGTCTGTGGTGACACTGCCTTCTCTGAGGGTGCCGGGTGGTGGGAGGACCCCCTCTGGAGAGGGATTAGCCTGGCAGTGGGGATGGACACAGAGGCAGGGCCGCTGCCCCCAGACTCAGCTTGACTCTTTCCCTAGAGCTGATAAAGACCCTGCTGAATGAGCCGGCCTCTGTGAAGGTGGATGAGGTGAGTGTGGAGGCGGTTTGGGGGAGGGTGTTCAGGTGTGAGCATCTGGGGCAGGAGGAGACAGGCCTTCTCAGCTGAGCCCACTTGGCTGGGTGACCCCCAGGGTGGGGTTCAGGCATCGCTTCCTCTCTTCTGTAAGCAGTCCACAGACCTGATTTCAGACCACAGTTCTGCCCTTAAGTGGTTTTGGGGTTGGCGTGTGTGCGTGCTAAGTTGCTTCAGTTGTGTCCAACTCTGCGACCCTATGGACTGTAGTCTACCACGCTCTTCTGTCCATGGCATTCTCCAGTGGGTTGCCACGCCCTCCTCCAGGGGATCTTCCCGACCTCGAACCTGTGTCTCTTATGACTCCTACATTGGAAGGTGAGTTCTTTACCACTAGCGCCACCTGGGACAGGGAGCCCCAACTCCCTGGACTTCCTTTCCCTTATTTGTAAGATGGTAAATAACAATATGGGGCTTCCCTGGTGGCTCAGTGGTAAAGAACCTGCCTGCCGATGCAGGAGAGGCAGGTTCGATTCTTGGATCCGGACGATCCCCTGGAGAAGGAAACTGCAAATCCACACCAGTATTCTTCCCTGGTAAATCCCATGGACAGAGAAGCCTGGCGGCTACCTTCCATGGGGGTCACAGAAGAGTCAGACATGACTTAGCGACAAATAACAGTAAGGACACTGTGCCCCTCACAAGGAAATAGGAGATGTGGGCAAGGTGCCCCCTGCCCCCCTACCCGCTTCTGATGTCAGGCGGCAGAGGGCTGGGGAGGGAGGGTCAGCACAGCCCCTCATGCCTCGCCGCTGGCCCAGGTGGTGCGGTACCAGGCCGGCTACGTGGTGTGCGCTGTGATCGCCGGCCTCTACCTGCTGGCGATGCCCACCGCGGGGCTCTGCTTCTGCTGTTTGCGCTGCCGCCGGCGCTGCGGTGGTCGAGTGAAGATGGAGCACAAGGCGATGGCCTGCGAGCGCGCTGTCCTCGTGACGTTCCTGCTGCTGACCACCCTCGTGCTGCTGTGAGGGGCGCCCAGGTCAGGCGGGAGGCGTGGGCCGAGGCCCGAGGGGCCATGGGCATCCAGCCAGCAGCCCCCTCCTCCTTCCCCATCCCCGCAGGATCGGTGTGGTCACTGCCTTTGTCACCAACCAGCACATGCACGAGCAGATGGGCCCCAGTGCCGAGGCTGTGCCGGAGACCCTCCTCAGCCTCCGGGGCCTGGTCTCCGAGGTGCCCCTGGTGAGCACCGAGTAGCCCCTCACCCCCACACGCCCCCAAGTGGGCGGGACAGAGCAGGGTGGGGCCTGCAAATTCCTGCTTAGCCCACTCATTAGAAAGGGTGCCTCTTCTAGCGTGCACCTGACTGCCCCCTGCTGGGGAGTCGCGTTCATAACCGCACTCTTGCTAGTCTCAGGATGGACGCCCAGGTGCAGGGATGGTGGGAGGAAGGGCCGGGGAAGGCATGGGAGCCGGGCTGTTCCGTGACGGGGAAGAGCAACCTCCTGCCCTGTGTTTGCCTAGGAGCTGCAGGCCGTGGCAGAGCAGTTTTCCCTTCCTCAGGAGCAAGTCTTGAAGGAACTTAATGGTGAGGGTTTGGGCTGGGTTCTGCCCTGGGGGCCCTCTCATCCCCTCATCCATGCCCTTGAGGAGGTGGGGATCAGGCCCATCCCGGCGGCATGGCACTCACTCCACTGCAGAGCACCCCGACCCAAGAGGAGGCGGAGGGAGGGTGGGGAGGCCCGGCCGCCCTGCAGACTGTCCTGTGCTCTCCAGGCGTCGGCAGCAGCATCGGGAAGGCGATCCACTCCCAGCTCAAGAGCACCGTGTATGAGGCGCTGGCCTCAGTACTCAGCCTGGGCCAGGGTGAGTGTCTCCGGGGGCCCGGCCCCACCCTCGCCCAGCCCTACATTTCTTCTGCCACCTCAGGGGCCCCACTCCTGCCTTTCTGCACTCTCTGTCCACTCCTGGCTTCATGTGCCCTGGGGCCACTTCCATTATAACTACAGAGAGCAAGGACCAGCAGGCCCCTTGGGCTGGGGGAGGGAAAGATGCTCCGACTCCCCCCAAGGCCTCTGAGGATGCTGGTAGCAGCAGAGACCCCTCAGTCTGGATGTGGGTCTCTCAGCCCTGCAGGTCTCCGTGGATCACCTCCGAGGCCTGAACGCCACCTCTGTGGAGCTGCAGGAGGGGCAGGAGGCCCTGGCACCGGCTCTGCATGGGCACCGGCAGCGCCTCCTGTCACTACTGCAGGAGCCCCCCTGCCAGGGCTGTGCAGGGGCCCTGGACAAAAGCCACACCCTGGAGCTGGGAGCAGACTTCAGCCAGGTGCTGGCCCAAGACTGAGTCCTCTTGGGGCGAAGGGGGCTGCTCTGCCCATGGCTCCAGGGCAGCCTGTGCTCCAGGTGTCTTCTGAAGCGAACACCCAATCCCTTTCTCCAGCTGCCCCTCCTCTGTCCACACACCTGGGGTTAATGACCGTCATCCTGTACCATGCTTGTGCCAGTGAGCCTCACGTGACTTAACTGCTTTTTTTGTTTATTTTTTTATTTTTGGCTGTGCTGGGTCTTCGCTGCTGCTCTGGCCTTTCTCTAGCTGTGGTGAGTGGGGGCTGCTCTCTGGTTGCGGTGCCCAGGCTTCTCACTGCCGTGGCTCCTCTTGTTGTGGAGTGTGCATGGGCTTGGTTGCCCCACAGCATGTGGGATCTTCCCAGATCAGGGATCGAACCCACGTCCCCTGCACTGGCAGGTGGATTCCTAACCACTGGACCACCAGGGAAGTCCCGGTTTAGCTTCTTGAGTTCTCACTATCACCCAGGGCTGTCGGGGCTGTGGTGCTCCCCATCGTGTACATAAGGACACTGAGTGTTCAGAGGCCTCTGCCCCCATCCTTCCCCAGGGACCCCTCCCAGGCTTCTTCGTGGTCTTTGTCATAACAACCCCCTCTCAAAAAACCGTTTCAGGTGCCCTCTGTGGACCACGTCCTACATCGGCTGAAAGGCGTCCCAGAGGCCAACTTCTACAGCATGGTCTTGGAGGTGAGTGTCCCTGGTCTCCCTGACTTCTCTCCCACCTGCCTGGGAACTCAAAAGTGAGGGACCTCAGTTCTTCCCTTTTGGGGTGGGAGCCCAGTGGAACCTCAGGCTTGGGTCCAGTCAGGGCCTGACCTACCACGTGACACTCTGGACTGGAGGCTCACGATGCTGGTCCTTGCACGCACAGTCTGGTGGGGGAGGTAGGCCTGGAGTTCAGAAGGAAGGGCTAGGATCCTCATGAGGTGTGGGCTGGGGATAGCTAGGGAGCAAGCTCACACCCTGAGCCCCAGAAAACAGGCAGGTTCTCCTGGGTGGAGACAGGTAGTGGGGGCAGGGTGCAGGGTGAGTCAGCATCTGTGACCCAGGGCCTGGAAAATGCCAGGGCTGGGAACTGGTGAGTCAGTTGTGCTGGGTGACTATAGCAAACTATTCCAGGAGGAAGGAAGTGGAACCGGAGGCTGGAAGAATAGCCCAGAGCTGGACTTTAGGGAAACAGAGGGTGCTGTGCAGAATGGCTGGGATAGATGAGACACTGGCTGGGAGTCTACTGCAATAGTCCGGGCAGGAGGGTCGAGACAGAAAGGAGCCGCGTTTGGGGGAGTTGAGTCAGCTTGGGCTGAGGGAGGGGAAAAGGACCAAGAGAGCAGAAGGACGCGCATTTCCCTGATTTCCTGGGCTGGGAGCACCATGAGGGATGCTCTCCCTCCAGACCTGGTGAAGCAAGGGTCCCCCAAGCTGGGCCCCCCGGGTGGAAAGCAGGAGGCACAGCCTCGTTTGGTTCCGGCAGGAGAACACCACCTTCAACGCCCTCCCGATCCTGGCTGCCTTGCAGACGGCCGACATGATCAGAGGTGAGGGCCTGCCCAGGGGCCAATTGGGCTATCCAGAATGCCCCCCACCCTATCCCTACCAAAGAAGCTTATTGAGAAAGGGGCAGGGCAGTGGGGTGGGGGAGGCTGAAGGCTGCCCTCTTGGGTGGGCAGGCCTGCTAGACCATCTCTATGCATCCCAGATGTTCCTCCTGTCTATCTCCTCCTTCCTGGGCCCTGGGGGGTCTCCCCCATCTCTTAAGCCCCTGCTGCTTTGGGCAGAGCTGAAGAAGGTCGTGGCTGAGCAGCCCAGAGGGCTAAACACAATGGGAGAAGCGTTCCCAGTCTGGGAGGCAGCTTCTCGCTGGAGCCAGGCGCTGGAGGAGGTCGAAGAGCGCAGCCGCCCCTTCCTGGAGGAAGTGCAGAACTATGAGAGATACAGGTGTCTGGAAACCTGTGGAGGGGGGTGGGCGGTTCAGCCTGTCAGCCACCCGGGGCCCAGTTTCCAGCCCTAGTCAGCCCTCCTTGTACTAAGTGCCTGCCTCCATTTAAGCCAAGACCCCTTACTCATTGGGCCTCCATGCCCCCAACTTAGCTGTGCGCCCTGGGGATCTGAGCCTGAGGACCCTATAGGAAGTCCACTTCTAAAGCCCCAGCCTCGGGGCTAGGCGCCTCCCCCAGCCAGTAGGTCCTCAGTCAGCCCCCGCTTGTTTCCCTGATGCCCACCTCCTCCTTGGCAGGTGGATTGCAGGTTGCGTGCTGTGCTCTGTGGTCCTGCTTGTGGTGGTCTGTAACCTGCTGGGCCTCAACCTGGGCATCTGGGGGCTATCTGCCAGAGAGGACCCCAGCCACTCGGAAGCCAAGGGTGAATCCGGAGCCCGCTTCCTCATGGTGTAAGAAGGCCTGGGGGAGAGGGGAAGGGTCTCCGCCTACCGGACTGGCACTTTCTTCTCATGCTCCTCGTGTGACTACAGGAGCCGGTCCTGGGGATCAAGAGACTGAGCTCTGCTCTGGCTCTGGGCCAACTTGCTGCATGGCCCTGGGTGAATTATAACCCAGCTGGGCCTCAGTGTCCTTCTTTGTATAAAAGGGTTGGCCTAGAGCAGGAATGGCAAAGAAGAAGCGTGTCCCCTTCCCCATTGGTGGCAACTATGGTAATTGATGGGTGCCTTTCTCTCAGAGCCCAGATGAATAATGGTGGCTCAGCTGTAAAGAGTCCGCCTGCCAATGCAGGAGATGAGGGTTCGATCCCTGGGTCGGGAAGATCCCCTGGAGAAGGAAATGGCAACTTCACTAACTATAATAATCAATGGGCACTTTTCTCTCTGAGCCTCAGAATCCTTCTTAACCCAGTGTCCAGCCATTAGCAGGTGGCACCAGAGGCAGGCTCTATTTGCCCTCTCTGAACTAGATCATCTCGAAGGCCAGGGCTGCCACATTCTGCTGTGCAGGCTGGGCACTGCATAAAGGGGCCTGGCCCTTTATGGGTGAGTGAGATCCAGCCCACGTTTCACTCCCCAAGCTTCATGAAGAAGCTCTGGATGGTCGTACGGGTCCTACCTACGCCATAGGTGGCTGCCCCTGCTGGTAAGTCATGGCTGGCCATGCCAGGTAGTCGTGTTGAGGCTGAGCCCTGGAGCTGGCCACCTGCAAGTGCCCTTGGCCCAGAGACCGGCAGCGCTGGCTCTTTTTCTAAAAAATTAATTTATTTTAATTGGAGGATAATTACAGTATTGTGATGGTTTTTGCCATACACCAACATGAATCAGCCATAGGTATACATGTGTCCCCCTCATCCTGAAGCCCTGGCTGCCCTCTCCTCTAGGCTGCCAGCCAGGGCATGGAGTGGGGATGGGGTGGGATGAGGTGGGGCAGTCGTCAGTTCTGAGTCCTTCCTCCTGCCCTGGAGGCCACGTCCTGTGAAGTCCTCTCCCCAGAGGGCTCTGCCCTGGGGCCAGCTCACTGACCAAGGTGGCCCTGGGATGCAGAATGGGGATGGAGAGCATGGTCCAGGGCATCCTCCTTGCTCAGGCCATCTCAACCGTGTCCCCCCACCTTCCTCAGCGGTGTGGGCTTCAGCTTCCTCTTCGCTGTGCCCCTCATCATCCTCATCTTCTCCACCTTCCTGGTGGGCGGCAACGTGCAGACGCTGGTGTGCCAGAGCTGGGAGAGTGGAGAGCTGTACGAGGTGGGCTTACCTAGCCCTGGGCCCAGAGGGACATGGAAAGAGATAAGGGTAGAGCTGGAGGTTCAGAAGGAAGTTTGGAGCCAGAGGGGGCCAGAGGGCAAAAGGGACAGGAAAAATGATGGAGACGGCTAAGAAGAGAGAAATTCACCAATAATAAGGAGTAAGAGAAAAGAGCCAGTGAGTCCCTAGGCCCCAGGCAGGGACCTCGAGGGATGACACCCAGACATGAGCCCCTCTGTTTCCTAACACTAAGTCTGGGAACTGGGGATCCTGGTTCCCTATTGCACTAAGCAAGTGAGCTGAGATGCTGGCCCAGATCCTCTGCCAAAGAGCAGGCTGGCCACCCACCTAGAGATTCCTGGAGAGAGTCCCTGCCAGGATTTAGGGCCCAAGAGTGACTGGAGATAGAGGCAGGTGTGGGCTGAAGTCACAGGGATGTGGTCTCTGCTGTGCCAGGGCAGCAGGGGACCAGGCCCTGGGAAGCTGTGCCATATTCCCTACTCCCTGCTCCAAGCCCATTCCCTCCTGCCCCATCCCCAGTTTGTAGACACTCCAGGGAACTTGCCACCGTCCATGAACTTGTCCCACCTCCTTGGCCTGAAGAAGAACCTCAGCATCCTCCTGGCCTACGAGTGAGTGGGCAGCCTGGGCTGGGGGATGGGGTGTGAGGAGGCACTAAGGTGGGTGTCCCGTTGGGATGACACACCTGCCCTCCTTGCTCTCACCTCCCATGTCCATCCCCAGGCAGTGCAAGCAAGGGGCCGTGCTCTGGACTGTCCTGCAGCTCAATGACTCCTATGACCTGGAGAAGCACCTGGATATCAGCCAGGTGAGAGAACCTTCTGGAATACAGTGGGGACCCCCCTCCTGCAGGTCCCCCCTCTTTTGGTCTTGCCTTTATGGAGGAAACTTCTCCTTCGACCTGAGAAGTCTGCAAGAGCGATGGAGGTGCCTCCGGGGCAGAAGAGCCAGGTGCAAGCTCAGGGCATGGCCCAGGGCTAGAGCCCAGGGAAGGTTCCAGAGTGTGTGGGTGGGTGCATGAGTGCCTGGAGGCTGTGATCAGCTCAGAGTGCTGTGCTCCCAGGAAAACTGAACACACCTGAGGTTGAGACTGGACAGGGTGGTGACCGTGAGGGAGAGGACTCGAGTGTGTGTCCTGACCCAGGACAGGCATTGGTTGGGATACTCCAGTTGGGAGTGGGGAGGTTGGGGAGGGGTGTGACAGTGAAAATGATGGTGATAAAGTTGGGTACCACTAGAGTAGGGCTCCCCACAGCCCCCTCCTGAGCTCACACAGCCTGTAGGTGATGTCAGGATTTGAACCCCCACCAGCCTGTTCCCTAACCATTGGACTTTGCCAGAACTTGGTGTGTAGAACTGGAGAAACTTATTCACAGTGGCAAGAGACAGTTCTAGAACAGAGAGAAGGAAAGTCTACTTCCCGAGAGGAGACGTGCTTTGTGAATGTGGCTCTCTCAACGGTGCACAGAGGCTGTAGAAATACCCGTCCAGTCCTCCCTCCACTCCTCCTAAGACGCTAACTCCTGATTCTGCCCCCTCTCCTTTCTGAAAAATATTTATTTAAGTATCTACTTGCATTTTCTGCCGCTTTTATTTTTTCATGGCATTTTCGTTGTTGTTGCTTTATTTTTATGCATTTATTTTTAGGCCATGCTATGGGGCATGTGGGATCTTAGTTCCTCAACCAGGGATCAAACCTGTGCCCCTGCATGGGGAGTGCAGAGTCTTAACCACTGGGCTGCAGGGAAGTCCCCTTACAACTCCTTTTGAATTCGCCATCCGTTCCTAGCCCACAGCATAGCATAGCCAAGTGGTCCAGATTTTCCGTCCCAACTCCATGTCCTAAACTGTATAACCTGGGGCAGTTTCCCTAACACGGTAGCCACCTCCTCCTTCAGCATCTCTAATCAGATGGGAGGTCGACTGAGCAGACTCTGTCCTGGTGGGAGGCTACAGGGTGAAAGCTGGCCAGGGAGGGCTTCTGTGAGGGGCCTGGGCACTGAGACGAGGTCCCATGCTCCGCTGACTGGAAGGAGGGGGAGCTCTCAGCCCCGGTCCAGGGAAGGGGTCCAAGTCACAGAACAGCTTCAGGTCCAGAGGGATTGGAGCAGCCCTCAGGGGCCATCTGGCAACATTCCAAATATGACCTTAGGAGAACTTGTCCTCAAAGGAGGTAATAGTGAGCTGATGATGCAGAGATAAGTAAGACAAGGTGTGCCTTCCCGGGCCCCAGGAGGGCTCTGGCCATCTGGAGACACGTGTACCTGTCTGTTACTGATGCCTAAAGCCTCTAAGGTTCTGGGCTCTGAGAGGATGGGCCTTTGCTCCCCTGAGGAAGGCAGTGTGGGGGATGGGGAGAGGTAGACTGAGCCGCATCCTCTGATGCCCCTCCTGGCTTCAGCTTCTCATCTGTGAAACTTGGGGCTGAATTTCATGCCCTTTAAATCTCTCCCAGCAATGGTTGGAAAATGTCGAATCCCTTTTTAAACTGCTCTATCTTAGAAATAATTTGGCCATCTAATGCGAAGAGCCGACTCATTGCAAAAGGCCCTGATGCTGAGAAAGATTGAGGGCAAGAAGAGAAGGGGGTGACAGAGGATGAGATGGTTGGATGGCATCAACAACTCGATGGACATGGGTTTGAGCAACTTCCAGGAGATAGTGAAGGACAGGGAAGCCTGGTGTGCTACAGTCCAGCGGCATTGAGTTGCAAAGAGTCAGGTACCACTGAGCAGCTGAGCAACAACAAATTGTAGAAATGTTGGTTATGTCCATTCATTCATTCATTTATTTTTGCCCATTCATCAGACTTATACTGAACCTATCACGTGTGAACCTCTGGTCTAGACACTGCTGGTTTGATACAGAGTTGAGCAGACAAGATGGCATTCTCATGGGGGCTGATGGCAATAAACAAGCACCCACATAAGTAAATAGCATTCTTGGTGATATAATTAAGCACATAGCCTGCGTGTGTTAGTTGCTCAGCCATGCCCAACTCTTTGCAGCCCTGTAGCCCGCCAGACTCCTCTGTCCATGAAATTCTCCAGGCAAGAATACTGAAGTGGGTAGCCATTCCCTTCTCCAGGGGATCTTCCCTATTCAGGGATTAAACCTGGGTCTCCTGCATTGCAGGCAGATTCCTTACCATCTGAGCCACCAAGGAAGCCCAAAGCACATAGCATACTATGTGTTAAATAAGTAAATACCATGCTATGAAGACCTTAATACAAGGTGATATAATAAAGATGGGCCAAGGAAGCTGTTTCTACTGGGTGACCTTGGAAGGTCTGTGTTGCTGTCCAGTAGCCAGATAGGTGCTGGAGGAGAGCTGAGTCTTGGTGAGGGTGAGTTGGGGATAGGGAGCGTGGGGAGCAGAGACCTGCTAGGAGCCTGTCTGGGGCTGGTAGTGTCCTCAATATTCAGAAGGAGGGCCTTGAGGGGTTCCTCACCTAGGATAGCAGCTTTGGGGTCCTGGCTCAGCCATCGAGCATGGCCCCAGCCTGCCCCCTCCCTCCCAGTACACCATCAAGCTGCAGCAGGAGTTGCAGAAGCTCAAAGTGGACGTGAAGAATCTGGACCTGCTGAGCCCAGCCGCCCGCCGGGACCTGGAGGCTCTGCAGAGCAGTGGGCTCGAGAGCATTCATTACCCTGGCTTCCTTGCCGAGGTCAGCAGTGGGCACCTCAGGCCAGACCTTGGTAGATCAGAGGAGGTGGGGGTGGGTTACTGTCTCACCTCATCTGGGCCCTCCATTCTCCCTTGACTTCCCTACATGTCTCTAGGGCCTCTTCTATTGGGGATGTCCCCAGACCCTGTGCCCCAGAGTGCCACACCCCACCCCTGCCCCGTCCCAGGCTGGGGGGGAGTGAATGCGCCCCACCCAACCACAGGTGTCACTGTCCATGATCCTGAACCCACTGCTGTTACAAAAGCTGGTGGGAAGTTGCCTCTCCATTGGGTTACACCAGAGAGTGCCTCATTTTTTTTTCCCTTTCCTAATGGAAAATGTCTCATATATTTCACAATTTCAGGTCAAACCCACTGTGATTGATGTGTTGTTACAGTAGACTTAGCTGGTGTGGGTACTTTCGAAAATACTGGGAATTCTAGGGTTGGGGGAGCCGGGGTTCATCCCCTCTTGGCCTTTCCTGTCTATCTCTAGATTCAGAAGCCAGTGGTGAATAGTGACGTGGAGAAGCTGGCCCAGGAGCTGGAGGGACTGTCCCAGACCCAAGTGAGAAGGGAGCAGCGACCCTGCTGGGCAGGCTGGAGACAGAAGCCAGGGAGAGGGGATGGGCAAGAATGCCTGACTTGGGGAGGTGTGTGTGTGTGTGTGTGTGTGTGTGTGAAGCTGCTTTAGTTGTGTTCGACTCTTTGTGACCCCATGGACTGCAGCCTGCCAGGCTCCTCTGTCCATGGAATTTCCCAGGCAAGAATACTGGAGTGGGTTGCCATGTCATCTTCCAGGGGATCTTCCCAACCCAGGGACTGAACCCGTGAATCTTATGAATTGGGGATGGGATGAGGGCAAAGGCAATGGACTGAGGACCCCCACCACCAAGGGCTGAGACCCTGGGCCCCTCACTGGGATGCAGGGTCAGTTTTGTAGGGTCAGTTCTGACTCAAACTCTACCACCAATTCGCTGTGGGGCCTTGAGCAAATCTTTCTACATCTCTGGGCCTTCATCTCTAAAGTAGATTATCCCCCATCTTAGATCAGATGCTGTCAGATGTGGTCTGACATCACAGCTGGGCAGGCATTACTAGGTGCACACGGCTTGTAGCATCCACAGGATCTGATGCTGTGAGGACAGTGGGATCGGATGTCATGACAGTTGCCTCTCGAAGCTTAAAATCTACTGGAAAAAAATATACTTTGTCTTTATAAATATTGAGAGTTTAAAAAGTTCTCTTTGAGACATCTCACAGACAGCCCTCCCCAGTTCCCCCATGGTGGACAGAGCAAGTGAGGGCTGAACTTGGAACTTGGGCTCAGGTAGGCCCCCAAACCCAGATGTGGTCCACGAGCTTCAGGAGGCCTCAGTTTCCTGCCTCTGAGCCCAACTGCTGATTCCCGCACTTTCCATGCCCTGCAGTGTGTCTTGTTGAGCAGTTTGGTGAAGGGTATGTTGGCAGGGGCTGTCTTGGCCTGGGCAGAGTGCCATTCTGATCTGTGCCCCCTCAGGGCAATGCTACGCTGGGGCAGAAGCTGCAGGAAGAGGCCCGAGGGCTCCAACACCTCCATCAGGAGAAGATCCTCCCACAGCAGAACCTTGTGGTACGTCTGGATGCTCAGGGAGCTGGGGACCTGGAGAGGAGATGCAGGGAGGGGACGTGGAAGAGGAAGGGGGATGCTGTGACCCCTCCCTCCTACCCAGCCCTTCCCCTGACCAGCCCTGATCTCTCTTTCACAGGCTAAACTCAACCGCAGTGTCCAGGCACTGGCATCCTCTGCCCCACATCTCCAGGTGGCCACTAGGGAGGGCTGGGGAGGGTGGGGTGGGGCAGGTGGGCAGTAGAGGGAGGAAGGACGTGACTTTCAGCTGACACGAAGCCTTGCCTGCTCTGATCTGTCCCAGTGGAGGCGGAAGGTGGGGTGGAAAAACGTGAGGCTGGTGGGCAGAACCCACCATATACGGCCTCTGTGTCCTTGGGGCCTAACATCCCCCACCCCAAGTTGAGTGTGTTGTGTGTCGTATGTTGAGTTAATGGATGAACAAGTGAATGAGTGGCTGTTCCCTGATGGATCCTCTCTCCTCCCCCACAGTCGGAGATCTCAGGTGTCCTAGACAGAGTCACTCACCTGAAAGAAGAGCTGCCAACCTGGGCCACCCATATCCTGAGGAATGTGAGTGGGGGGCGTGGGGCAGGGACAGGGGTCAGCCTCAGAGTTGGAGGTGAGTTGAATGGTTAAGGCACAGGGGCCTCACACCCTATGATTCTCCAGCCCTGCTCCCTCACCAGGGGCTCCCAGAAAAGACAGCTCAGCCTGTCCTGATGGAGCCAGGCATGGGGGACAGGGCTGCTGGCCCGGGGACTCTTACCAGCCCAGGACTCCTCTCTTCCTTGTAGGAAAGTGAGTGTTTCCTGAAGCGGGAGATGGGCTACTTCTCCCAGTACATGGCCTGGGTGAGAGAGGAGGTGAGTGGGGGCTCAGACCCTCCTGGCCTCAGGCAAGCTCCCAGCTATTTCCCTTCCTCTGCCCGCTAGAGCCCTTGGGGGTGCCCTGGACCCAGACTCCCAAACCTGGCATCTGGATGCTGAGTTCTGCCCACCCCCAACCTCTGCCACAGCCCTTCTCTGAGGCCCGAGCATGGCCGGGCTGGGACTGGTCAGCGTCGCTCTCTAGGGCGCGCTGTCCATCGGCCCCTGCCCCTCCTCGTGCTGGTCCCACGCCAGCCTGTCTGAGGCCGCGCAGCACTCAGAGCCCAGCTCCTCCCGCGGGCCCTTACTGATCACAGCTTCTGCAGGCAGTCTGCCACTCGCACGAGGCTGAGGGGGTCTTGCTTAGCCTGAGTGTGTTTGAATGCGTGTGTGGGTATGAGTGTGTGCAGTGCACTCTGTGTGCACATGTGTTGTCCCCCAGTGTGAGTGACTTAGAGGGAGGGCATCTCTGGGCACACAGCAGGGGCTTAGCACAGGCTGGTGCTGGGGTGGGGAGTGCAGGAGGCGAGTGGCGGGCCGAGGTCAGGGGGTCCTCACTGCTCTGTGTTTCCCTGCCTGGGCCCGTCCCGCGTCCCTGTCGCCTCTCTCTGAACACCCGTGGGTCTGGGAGTGCTGGCATGTAGCTGCCTCATGTTGATACCACAGGTGACTCAGCGCATTGCCACCTGCCAGCCCCTCTCCGGAGCCCTGGACAGCGGCCGTGTGATCCTGTGTGACATGGTGGCTGACCCCTGGGTGAGCGCCCTGCCCCAGCTCACCAGGGCTCGTGGACGGGGAGGCCGCCGGCGGGGGGCAGCGTGAGCCCACACCCCGGTCCTTCCCCTCAGGCCTGAGGTCACATCCCCGCACCCCTCGTTGAGTCCATGGGAGGCTGGGGGTGTCGAGCCGTGTGGGAGGGTGCCGCTCCCAGCACAGCGTGCTGACCCCACATCCTCTGTCCCAGAACGCCTTCTGGTTCTGCCTGGGGTGGTGCACCTTCTTCCTGATCCCCAGCATCGTCTTTGCTATCAAGACCTCCAAGTACTTCCGTCCCATCCGGAAACGCCTCAGGTGAGGACGCTGCTAGGACTAGGGGTGGGGGCAGGGGCTGAGGAAGGAGCCCTTCCAGCTGCTGGCCCCGGCCCCCTGCTGCCTACCCCCACTTCTTGAGACACACACCCCTCCAGGCCAGGGAAGCCTATGCCTAACCCCAAAGAGTCACACATTCTGAGGTACTCCAGGGCCAGAAAGTTCTTCCGTGTCTCTGCCCCGAAGCCTTCTTGCTGCAACACACCCACAGTTCATAGCTTTGGGGAACTCTGCTCTTCTGGGCTCAGCTTGTTCCTGTGTCGGGGCTGAGGGTCTGGGCCTGGGGCTCACACACTCATCCCCTGCGACAATGCTGCAGCTCCACCAGCTCCGAGGAGACGCAGCTCTTCCACATCCCCCGGGTCACCTCCCTGAAGCTCTAGGACCCCAGTGAGTGAGTTTTCCCAAGCCCGTAATTCCTTGGTGCCACGGGTTGGGGCGGGAAGGGAAGGGCTGGGATCTGGGGTCCCCAGGGCCCAGGAGGAAGGTTCTGGGATGTGGCCGGGACGGACGGGCCTGCGCTCGGCTCTTCCCTTCCCACCTCCTCGCCCTTCCCCATTTGGTTCTTAATCCACAGCCCGGATATGGCCGCAGGGTGGTACAGGGTCTGCCTGCCTCCCCACTGACTTGGCTGGGACCAGAGGACTTCTGTCACCTTTGCTGCCAGAGCCCAGGCTGGCATTCAGGCCTGGGTTGTCCCGTCTCCAGTTACCAGACACCCTCTTGCTAATCCCTTTGCACCCCACTTTCTGCTCATGACCCCTTCATTCATTCATTCTCAAAAACACATTTAGCTTCTTTGGAACTTCAGAGCCAACAGAATCCCCCAGGTGTCTCCCTTCTCCTCCTCCTCGCAGTATATCAGCACCAGGAAGAGCCTCTTGTCTGCCTAGAGGAACCCCCCCAGCCGCGGAGGGTACAGAGACCCTGCCCAACCCCGTGCTGCCCCATCCCCTTCCCTGCGCCTCTCCCAGCCCCTTGCTCACCCCTTCCTCTCCTCTGGCCCCCACTTGCCCTCTTGGCTCTGTTTCCTCCCCGGCCCTCACTTCCTCCCCCTGGGAAGCCCTTTCCCCCTGTGTCCCCTCTGTACCTTATGCCACTATCTGCTGACCCTGAGACCTCTCCTGTCCAACCACACTGATGAGGTAAAGCCACCGAGCAAGCCTGGGCCAGCTGCAGGCTCTGCCTCGTGTCCCCTGAGCCCTCCACTCCTAGGGCACTGGGACCATCCCTCCACAGACCCCGGCCTGGATTTCTGGCCCCCGGGAGTGCAGGAGGCCCATGTGAAGGCTGAGCCCCCGCCTGCACCTTGGGCTGGGAATTACGTTGCTGCCCCTCTGCCCTTCTCTGAGCACTGGCTCCCTAGGAAGGGACCTAGGGTGTGGGCTGCCGTGGGGCTCACCCTCGGCACCCTAGTCAGTAGCCTCTTCGACAGCTACCCAGCTTTTCCAGGAGAGATCTGGTGGCCACAAGAGGATTTTGCACGATGGCCCTTACTCCTTCAGGCCCATGCATGTAGCCGGGTGTCATCCCATCTCCATCTTTGTGTCAGATCCTGAGTTCCAGAAGTGGGGAAGAGGAAGAGAGACAACAGGAAGTGGACAGGACCTCGAATCCATTGAAGTGTTTTCACTTGGCTAAGCCTTGGCCTTGGGTCTTTCAGCTCTCCCAGGCTGGGGCCCTGGATGTGGCTGGTGTTCAATGAGTGTGGAGAGGGAACTTCAAGGCCTCCTCTGACCACAGGCATCCAGGGGTCACCCCGACAATGAGCAGATGGGCTGGGGCCCACTCTGGGAGCAGTCAGACCTGGCTTCACTCTGGGCTCTAGTGTATGGTGACCAGGTACCTTGAACATGATCCATGGGTCCTCCAGACCTCAGTTTTTCCACCTGTAAAATGGGAACAGTCATAGCCATCTCATATCTCATACGGTTGTAAATAATGTAACAATGTGTGGAAACCCCTTGGCAGGGGACTGTCACAAAACAAATACTCAAATGCTGCCATTTCTCTCTGTTTTTTTTTTTTTGCCATGACTACTCTGGGCCAGGGGCAGAGCTGGGTCTGGGCAGATACAAGTGAAGAGGGAGACAGGTTCCTGTTCAAAGGAGCAAAGCCCTTTAAGATAACAATCTGCTGAGTTTTCAGGGGGTGTCTATTTTTAATTGCATCTTACAAACCAGCAACAAATTTGCTACTAGAAATTGGGATGGTGTCCCAATTTCCACTCTCAGACCAGCACCCTTAAATGTGGCACAGCCGCCTCTTTTTGGCTTTTCCCAGAACACTCCTGGCTTGCTTTTCATCTGTTGTCCGGCACGGGGAACTGTAGCGCCTCGCATTTTAAGAATTAAATTGATGGGATAAAAATAGAAAATGATTAAAAAATAATCTCTAGTTCTCGATCAATATTGCCTTTTATATATTTGACCAAACTAGGTATAGTTTAAGTTCAGTAACTCCCTAATAAGGAGCCTCTGTGAGCCTATTTCTATTGTCTGTTGTTTCTCTCGGTTTTTCTTAGTATTGTCTCCTTGCCTACTTGGAAAAAATTAAATGCCACATATTTTATCTGTAAATCTATAGAACTAATTTGAGGCAGAATGAGGTTAACTTGGAGAAGGAAATGGCAACCCACTCCAGTGTTCTTGTCTGGAGAATCCCAGGGACGGGGGAGCCTGGTGGGCTGCCGTCTCGGGTCACACAGGGTCGGACACGACTGAAGTGACTTAGCAGCAGCAGCAGCAGCAGCAGCGGTTAACTTGCTCTGTGAGGATTATGTGTACATTGGGCAGATGGCTTGCGATCCTGCAAACCAAGTTGTTTTAATTGGCTTTCAGGGACTGAGATGATTTGCAGTGCCTTGGAGCACTTGTCTGTTTCCAGTTCATTCATACTTTGGGGATGAAACCATCCCGGGTCCCAACCTGAAGCATGAAGGATTTTTCAGGCAACCCCCCTGCTCTTGGTGGCCCTAGTTTTGACCTCCTTAGATCCAGAGGCTGTCAACAGCTCTGCTCAGCATCTTTGCTCTATCACCAGATCCTTTAGGGAGAAAGTAGCCCCAGATGTCTCTGGGTTTCTTTCTTTTTCCAGATCTTGGCCCTGTGAGTTTTTACTGCCTTGTTTGCTCCCTGATACCCCTGAATCAAGGGCTTCCCAGGCGGTGCTAATGATAACCCACCTGCCAATGCAGCAGACAAGAGACTCGGTTTCGATCCCTGGGTCAGGAAGATCCGCTGGAGGAGGGCACGGCAACCACTCCAGTATTCTTGCCTGGAGACGCCCATGGACAGAGGAGCCTGATGGGCTGCAGTCCATGGGGTCACAAAGGGTTGAATACACCTGAAGCAACTGAGCACGCACCCCTGAATCAAACTTTCAAAAACTATTTTTTGAGCAGCTTTTAGTTGTCCGCAGTTGGGAATTTAGTCCAAGTTACCTAGTCCAACATGATCAGAAGTAATAGTCCTAAGAAACTAGCTAGGTTTTCCCCTGTGAATTGGGAAAGGCTGCCGTTCGTTGAATTTAGTATCTAGAAACCTTGGCCTAGGGCACTGGACTCTTCAAAGGAGCTCCATTCAGGGAGCATCATTTGTAGGCTCTGATAACCCACGGGTGAGGGTGGCGCTCGGCAGGTGACAGAAGTAGCCACAGGGAGAAATAAACTACATATTTTCCCAGTTTTTAAAATGCTGGGATCCTAAAATGCTCTTCCTCTACGTGTGAAACAAAGCCCCTTCGAGGTGTGCAGTCTCATCTGTTCTCAGGACAGTCCCCAAAGCGGGCAGAGTGTCATCCAGTTTCACAGTTGAGCAGGTGAAGCTCAGAAACCCTGTGGCTGCGTCAAGGACCCATAAGCTGAAGTCCCGCCAGGACTTGGATTCAGATGTCCTGACCCTGGTGGCCCCGGAGGTTTCCTCCTGGGCACGCTGCCAGCCCACGTCCCCTGTGAGTGGGTGGGAGGGAGGCCCATCTCCAAGGAGATGTGAGCCACGTGTCCTTGCTGTCCCTGTGACAGGAGAGATGACAGATGGGAGGCCCTGGGAGTTCTGCCAGCCTGGCCACCCCAGAGTGAAGGCCGTGAGCCACAGGTGGCGGATTCTGCCAGAGAAATGCCACATGGGCCAGGTCCCAGGCGGCTGGCCAGGGTAGTTCCGGTTGGCTCCAGGTGTGCAAAGAAGTCAGATGGCCAGAGGCCCGCTCAGGCTACCTGAGGGGACAAACAGTTTCGGTTTTTGGGCTCTGAGTATAAATGAGGAAGTGTGCTAAGCATTTCTCATGGACTTACTAAGAGATTGTTGTTGTTAAGTCACTAAGTTGTGTCGGACTCTTTGCAGCCCCATGGACCATAGCACACCAGGCTCCTCTGTCCTCCACTGTCCCCGGGGGGTTTGCTCAAGTTCATGTCCATTGAGTCGGCGATGCTCTCTAACTATTTCATCTCGGATACAAAGGAGCTTACTTACAAAACAGAAACACAGACTTAGAGAAGCGGGGGCGAAGAATGGGGTAAAGATAGTTTGGGATGGGCATGTACACACTGCTATATTTAAAATCGGTAACCAACAAGGACCTACTATACAGCACAAGGAACTCAGCTCAATTTATGCGGCAACCTGCATGGGAGGGGAGTTTGGGAGAGAATGGATACATGTGTAGGTATGGCTGAGTCCCTTCGCTCTCCACCCGAAACTATCACAACATTGTTTGTTAATAGGCTAACACTCTTGGATTCATGGGATTTCCCAGGCAAGAATACTGGAGTGGGTTACCATTTCTTTCTTCAGGGGATCTTTCCAACCCAGGGATCGACCCCAAGTCTCCTGCATCGGCAGGCGGGTTCTTTACTGCTGAGCCACCAGGGAAGCCCTTGTACTAACCACTCTAGACACTTACTGTCACCTGTTTATGGTTGAGAAAACTAAGGCACAGACTGGATATGGGCTGATTAGAAAGGACACAACTTACCCCAAAGAAACATTGATAATGGTGGCTTTATAATTCAGATGATACCATGCTACTGGCATGAAGCCCCTTCTCTGTGGCCCCTAATCCTTCCTGCACTGTCCGGGATGTGCCACTCCCGGAGCAGTTGTTAACTGTAAGAGGAGTTCTCACCCCTCTTACAAACACAGCACCGCAGTACCCAGCGAGGGCAAGGTGGGGTGTGGGCAGAGATGACCCCACCCGGCCCCAGCCTTTGCCCAGCAGTGATGCAGAATTTCAGTAGCCTGAGCCCTCCCCACACTAGGGGTACCTAGGAGTCAGGCTTTGAGGTTGAGGGGGAGTTTTAGGAGGTGGTGAGCTGAACACAATGGGGGGAACCCTCCCTTCACATCAAGCCAGAAGAAAGGGGCCTTAAAGAAAACCTTCAGGGCTCAGTGGATAAAAATCCTCCTGCTAGTGCATGAGACTGGTTCGATCCCTGGTCTTGGAAGATTTCACAAGCCGAGGAGTAACTAAGCCTGTGCATCACCACCACCAAGCCTTCGAGCCACAGCTACTGAAGTCTGAATGCCTAGAGCCCATGCTCCGCAGCAAGAGAAGCCACCGCAATGAGAAGCCTGTCTGCAACTAGAGTGGCCCCTGCTCACCACAATTAGAGAACGCCTGTGCAGCAACGAAGACCCGGCACAGCCAAAGATAATTTTTTTTTTTTAAGACTGTCTTCAGGGCTTTCCAGGATCCCCTGCGGTTTGAGGAACACAGCCGATGCCCCAGCCCCACCTCAAGGTCTAGAGAGCAAGAGACAAGCTGGCTGCTTTGCTCACAGAGCCGAGGAGAGGCCGGTGAGCCAGACGAGGGCCCCATGTGAGGGGGGGTCAGCGTGGAGGCTGCCTGGAGTGTGCACAGGCCCCAGCAGAGGGCAGATGGATCTGCCTGGGGGTGTGGAGTCTCCTTGGCCCCCCTGAGGTTCACATGACGTACGGGGGGAAGGTGAGAGGACCACATGACATCAGGGGGAAGGTGTGGGGGTGCCCAGTGATGGCCAGGAAGGAGGCGTATAGCTTCTGTCTTTTGACCTTCGCCAAACCCAGAGCACCACCCAGGAAGGATCCACTGGGGAGCCGCGCCCTGCCCCTGGAGCTGGGCAGAGTCCCCGGCTGTGCACCAGGACAGCTGGCCTGGACTGGAGCTGGGACAGTCTGGTGAGATTAAGTGAACCACTGTATCTCCCTACCAGGCATCATCTCAGGTCTGCCAGGGCTTCCATCCAGCCCCGGAAAGGCAGGCAGCGGAAGAGGTATCCAGGCAGTGAGAGACAAATAAAGCCAAGTAAGACAATGGCACAGCTGTGCCGACTGATGGGACAGCTGGGTGCTGTGGCCTTCAGGGAAGCACTGCTTGAGGGCAACAGACTTCTGTTGAACTCCTGTGGGGAGGGGCCTCCACCTGCCTGGGGAGACCCACCACCTCCCAGAGAGGCTTTCCTCACAGGTAGGGGCTCTTGGTGGAGCAAGGACCTAAACCCTGAAACTGTACTGTCTGTCTCCTGTGCCCCTCAGCCAGGGGTAAGCAGAACCAGGGCTCAAAGGAATCTGGAAAAAAGATACAGAGTGGGGACTCCATGAAGCCAAGTTTGGGGTACCAAGGAAGAAGGGTTTGAAGTTGGATCTGGAAAGAAAGTATTGTTGCTCAGTCATGTCCAGTTCTTTGCAGCCCCATGGACTGTAGCCCGCCAGGCTCCTCTGTCCATGGAATTCTCTAGGCAAGAATACTGCACTGGGTTGCCATTTCCTTCTCCAGGGGATCTTCTCGACCCAGGGATCAAACCGAGGTCTTAGGGATGAAAGTAATGGGCTTTGCAGGCATAATCTGCCTTGGGTCTGGAAGTGGAGGGGATTGTTTGCAACAATTGAGGAAGGTCCAGAAGACCCCCAAGGATTGTGGGTAGGTCAGTGTGAGCCCTCACCAAGATGGGATTACAGTGAGGGCCCAGCTGGCTCAGATGGCTTGCCACTGCCTCCTCTCAAATGCAAGCTACTCAACCTTCTTCCAGGCTTGAAATGGTCCATTCCTTCCCACTTCCAAACTCCCCTCTCCTGGGTCTCATCACCCTCCAGGACGAGGGAAAGCACAGCTGAGACCCATGAGGCTGAGGATTGTGGCTGACAAAGTGAGGCCCTTCTGCAGTCTTCCTTAACCTTTTTTGGGTCTGATGCACTGCCAAATGAAGAAGGCAATGGCACCCCACTCCAGTACTCTTGCCTGGAAAATCCCATGGACGGAGGAGCCTGGTGGGCTGCAGCCCATGGGGTCGCTAAGAGTCGGACACGACTGAGTGACTTCACTTTCACTTTTCACTTTCATGCATTGGAGAAGGAAATGGCAACCCACTCCAGTGTTCTTGCCTCAAGAATCCCAGGGACGGCGGAGCCTGGTGGGCTGCCGTCTATGGGGTCGCTCAGAGTTGGACACGACTGAAGTGACTTAGCAGCAGCAGCACTGCCAAAGAATCTCCAGAAACTCTCAGACATTCACAAGGAGAGTTAGCTGCCACCTATGAGTCCATACCACTGCTAGGCTTGCTGAGGCCCATGTGGGGAGCTCTGCTCCGGGGTGTCCTTGACCTCCACACTCTCCTAACCTTTCTCTTTCCTGCATCTCCCACAGGCCTGGGCAGGAACAGCTCATAGTGCTCTGGAAAAACCCCTGTGGGTGCTGGGGAAAAAAGAGATGGGGGGCATACATCATGCAGGCCAACCCCATGTGTGTTTAATGAGGGGCACACCCTTGGTGGCAGCTATGGGTGGAGATTCTCCAGGCCCAAGGTGCTAGAGGACTGGTGGGGGAGTGGGGTGTGTGGGCAGCTGCCCTGTTTTGTTGTATTGGGTTGGCTCAAAAAGCTCATTTGGGTTTTTTCGTAAGATGAGCTCCTTGAAGCTCATTAACTTGTGAATTCAGAAGAAAGCATATCTGGTAATGGAAGTTCAGCCCTCATCCCAAATGGGGAGCGGGGATGGGGGCCTTCTCTGGTCCTGCCTCATGCTGACTAGGCCATAATTATGGCCAGGTCTGTCTTGGACAGCATGACTGGCAAATTCCTAAGCTGATGTCTGCAGCATGGGAGGTTCGGCAGGGTCTTAGCCATGTATGTCACTTAGGGATGAAAGTAATGGGCTTTGTGTACCAGCTTTGTCACTTTCTAGGTCTCAGTGGCGCCAGTGGTAAAGAACCCACCTGCCAATGTAGGAGACATAAGAGACATGGGTTTGATCCCTGGGTTGGGAAGATCCCCTGGAGGAAGATATGACAACCCACTCCAGTATTCTTGCCTGGAGAATCCCATGGACAGAGGAGCTGGTGGTCTACAGTCCATGGGGTCTCAAAGAGTCGGACACAACTGAGTGACTTGGGGCAAATCCTTTACCTTTTCTGGGTCTCACTCTCATCATCCACAGAGATAATGACACTTCCCTGCCGAGGCCACTGTGAGGACCCAACCTGCTCGGGCAGGGGGCGGGGCGGGATGCTGGATAGCTCAGAGCTGAGATTACCAGGTCTCCAGGCTCTCGAGCTCAGCCTCTGCCCTGACCCGACAGCTGCAGGGGGCTTGCACGCTCCTCTGCTGCCGTAGTCAGCTCCAGGGTCCACTGAGTCCCTGCCCGGTGTGAGGCCCAGGCAGTCCAAACTCCTCCCCCCTCGGTGGGTCAACTGCTCCAGACTTTTCTTCCTCCCAGGACCTGAAAGTTGGAGCTGATTGGCTGGCGCAAACACACACAAATGGAGAAGGGTGTGCAAGTGCACGCAGAGGAGGGGGTGGATCAGGGCTCTGTTTCCATGGGAACCAGTGGCACAGGCTGGCTCCTTCCTGGGGTGCAGAAAGGGGAAACTTGGCTGAGATTTTGGGCACCTGGCTCCTGGGTGCTTTCCCTGGGGGCTGAGCAAATGCCCGGAGACTGCCCTCCTGAGGGGCGGGAAGGAGACTCCCTCCCCAGGATGTCCAGGTACCCTCACCTCTTTCCTCCACGTCTGCCCCGGGAAAGTCTAGCCAGGTCCCTCAGCTGCCCCGATGTGGTCCCAACCTCAGACACAGACATCAGGGAGAGATGCTGGGCTCCCCAGAGAGTATAAGGAGTTCAAGTTTGGGGAGAGCTCCCCCCCATGGCAAGTCCCCACGTGGGGTGAAAGGAGACAAGTGAGGGGGCACAGGTGAAACAGGTTGAAGGCCCCCTGGCCTGTGACCCGCATGATGTGGTCTTGGTAGCCGTCACCATCTCTGGGTGGTGCATCCCCATCGCTGGGGCCATTGAGGGCCCAGCACCCAGAGCTATGTCACCACTAGGAGCATGCTCTGGATGCCCGGTGCCCAGAAGTCACCTTCAGGGCTGCTGGAGGGAGACCAGAGAGACCCCTCTCCAAACCCCAGCTTGACTGTAAAGGCCCAAGGTCATAGGCAGGGGTTGGGGTCACTCCACCCGTTGTCCATAAGGGGCTGGTAGCACGAGGGAGGGCGCAGCCAGAAGGGAAGGAGCTGGCCTGTTCTGGAAAATGCTCTGGGAGGCTCCCAGTGCTGCCCTGCTGTCCTTCCCTCTGTTGGGCAGGAACGCGGGGCTCTCTCCACACCCGGCAAGCTTCCCCCTTTCAAGGTTAGGGAGCAGACAGCGTGTTAGAGAAAGAGACAGATGGGATGAAAGTGGGCATAGACAGAGACCCGGGGTGACAGGGGCAGAGGGGCGACCCAGAGGGAGAGCCGGACTAGGAACGGTTACACAGACAGTCGGGCAGGGAGACCGGGAGAGGGACGGGAAAGATGAGAGAGAGCTCGAAGGAGAGAGGTGCACGCGGAGGGCGGCTGAGCACGGATTGACACAGCAGAAGGGGCGGAGCCTAGGGTGGCAGCGCTGGCGAGGAGGGTGGGCAGGGGGCGGGCGGGAGCCGCCAGCAGCAATTGCGTCTGGGTCCCGGCAAGCATGAGGCAGCTGCCCGCTCGGCCGGCTGCGCGGAGGGGAAGCCGGCAACAGTTTTCTCGGTTGTCCAGGATGCAGCGGGCCAAGGTAGGCTCTGGCGGGGCTGGGCGCTCGCCCAGGGCTGGGGCGTGGGGGCTTCGGGGGTTTACCCTGGACCAGGAAGCCTTGCTGTGCCTCTTTGTTTGACCCCATTCCCTGCTGTCCCCCGTAGGGTCGCTATGGAAAAAGTAAGTGTTGAGGTGTCCTGCCTGGGAGGCTAGACTCCTGGGGCCCCCTTCAGACGGCAAACGCTGTAGGTGTTTGTGGAACAGAAGCTGGACAGAGGAGTAGCTTGGGGTCAGCCATGTGGTTCAGTTAAGTCCCTGGGGCAAGTGCCAGAGTGCTGACCCCAAGCCTCTGACTCATTAGTGCTGGGGAAAGGCTGAATGCTGGGAGGGGGTGTCTTACCTTTGAAGGCTGGGCAATGAGTGCATCATTTAATTATCCAAGTAATTAATGAATATCCACTTCCTGAAGGGCTAGAGGACCCCTGACAAGGACACATGCGGTTAGTTCCCGCTGTGGGGCTGTTGGGAGGCTGGAGAGAGAGAGAAAGCAAGGGAAATACCGGGAGTAGAGTTCAAGAGATGGTGTCAAGGAGTTGGGAAGGATGAAGAATAATTAATGCAGAATAATGAGGAAAAGGAAAACAAGCTCCCCCCTCCCAGAAGACAGTGAACACTCAGAAAATCTGCTGATGCTTTGCACCTCCCCACACGTCTGGGACAGTCTTGCTTTGGATGGAAGAAGAAACACCAGGATTAGATTTGGCTGCTTATAACAGAACAACCCAAATAACAGTGGTTTGAACACATTTGCTTACATTTCTCACACAGAGTCCAGAGGGAGGCAATAGAGGGCTGGCACCCTATGATCCACAGGGACTAAGGGCCATCTGTCTCAGCATGGACTCAGGCTCCATCTGTCTCACTGGCTTCCATTCGAGAGGTTACCTTCACGTCCAAAATGGCTGCTGGAGTTCCAGCCAACACACACAGGCTGCAGGGAGTAGAAAAAAGGAAGGGCCAAAAAAACCAACAACCCTCTAATAAAATCAGGGCTTTGTGAGTAAGGAAGAGTGGATATTGGGCTGGTGTGTGCCAGTCTCCCCCCCAGCTCCATGCCCTTCCCCCCGAGATGGATTCCTACCTCTCTGTCACTCATGAGGACAAGCAGTCCAGAATGGGCTTGTGGCTGCTGGCTCCAGGCCACCCCGCCCCTGACCCCAGGCCACCCCCCGTCCCCCGCACTGTCTGCTCCATCTCAGTGGTGTCAGGAGGATCGGCAGAGGTGCTGATGTGAGACCCTTCGAGCACGCCGGCGGGGCGTGTTGAAAAGGTGTTTTTCTCCCCGTCGCCTTAAGTCTCCCCGCCACCTCCAGGCAGACAGGGCAGGAGTAGAGAAACGTAGAGCCTTGTCACAGGCTCACACACTGAGTGCTCACTGTATACATGTGCCACAGCCATCACAGGTCATGCGCATCCTCGGGCATCAGTCTGAGCCTGCGACGCACAGCCACACCCCGTGGCTGTACCCATGGTTGGCCAGGTTGCCAAACCTGCAGAGGTGGGGCTCTCAACTGAGTCAGGCTGCGTGCAGGTTTGCATTCAGCCTGCTGTGTCCACCAGCCTCCCGACAATCCCCCTTCTCTTGCCTTTCCCCCACTGGCTCCTACCTGCCAGGAGGTCACGCCCTGTCCCTGCCAGATGAGTGTGGTGAGTGGTTCCCGTCCTCCACATGCATCTGGCCCTTCCCTTGGTTATCATGACCCCACACTGGCCCCTGCCCTCTCTCACAGCCAGGCCCCAGTGGGTCCACCATGCCTGCCAGTGCCCTTCCTACAGCTGGCCTGGCTGGAGACTGGAACGGACCCCACACCTTCAGCGGTGGGCCAGGCTGGGACAGTGATCACCACTGTCACCAAGGTCAGCAGGGAGATTATGAAAAATCAGCTTCCTCTCAGTGGTAAAGAATCTGCTTGTAATGCAGGAGACGCGTGTGTGATCCCTGGGTCAGGAAGATTCCCTGGAGAAGGAAAATGACAACCCGCTCCAGTATTCTTGCCTGGAGAATCCCATGGACAGGGAGTCTGAGGGCCTACATACCCCTACATTCTTATGGGGTCACAAGAATCAGACACGACTTAGCGACTAAACCGCCACCACCAGTAGCGGCAATAGGGGCGACAGTTCGGAGCGCAGGCTGGGAGGTGGCCTGACCCATCCGTCCTCAGCGCCTGTCACTGTCATCTGTGGGTCCTCACAAAGTCCTGGGAGGGTGGGCCCTGCCACTTCCCCTTCTGTAGACATGAGGCTTGGGATTGAGGGTGGTGGGGGTGGGCGTGCAGCTCGCCCAGCACAGGGCCGGGACTTGAACTCCTTGAGATCTTAGGAAAAAGGAGCAAGCAGAACCCTTGCTCTGCTCCTGGGTCTTCAGGGAGAGCTGTCTTCACGGCCCGGCATGTCCACTGGGACCCTCTACCTGCCCAGGTTCCTGCCTTCTTGCAGGGAGTTTGTGGGAGGCAGTCCCTAATTGTTTCCCTTATTTCCAAGTATAGTAATCACATCCCTGAATTGAATGGCAAGTAAAGTGGTCCTGGGTGTTCTCTGGGACAAGGCCAGGGCCGAAGGGCAGAGCCCTGAAGTGGCCGCTCCTCCCTCCAGGGTCCTTCCAACAGGCTCTGCACCTGGATTATCTCTCTGGACCCCCACGCGGCCCCCCAGGTAGTGCTTGGTATTGTACCCACTTTACAGATGAGGAAGCTAAGGCCCACCCTAGATTGCAAGCTACAAAGTATTACAGTGGGAATTTGAACCCTGCTCTGTCTTACTCCAAAGCTCAGTTCCCTACTGCTTGTGGGTGGGGATGAATGGGGATGTCATGGGAGAAGGCTACAGGGAGAGAGGAGTGTGCCTATAACCAGGCAGCTGGTTATAGGAGATGCCCCACCCCGGTTGGGGGCTGGCCCCATGGAGTTGTGGCCTATTGCACCCTCCGAATACTTTAGTGAGTACACTCGGGTCAGACCCTACCCCAACCATGCCTCCTGGATTATTCGTGTGACCTTGAGCCAGCCACATCCCCTTTTCAGGGGCTCCAAAGAATAAGACCCCAATGTTTTGACACTAGGAGCCCTTTTCTTATCCAAATCTGCGGCAAGCATGGGAGCTGCTTTGCCAGCTGGGGCTGGGGGGCCATCTGCTCTCCCACCCCAGCCCCCTCCCAGGAGCATCTGCACAGCCCTGAATGTGGCCTCTGTGAGGAAGAGGGGAGACCCTGGTTTCCAAGGCAAAGAAAAAAGAAGGGAAAGCACTTGGCGCGCCTCCCTTTGCTGGTCCTGCAGCCCCGGCCGGAAGGAGACAGAGCGCGAAGGAGGGTGCAGTGTGGAGTGAGTCACTGTGCGGCCCCTCCCGCAGCTCCAGCTGACTGATGTTTCTCTGGAACAGGCAGGTGCATCTGTCAGCTGTGATCAGCCCACATCCCGGAGCGTCACAGAGCATCCACGTGATGGGGACAAGCCAAGGGGACCCGCAGGCGCCAGAGTGAGGGGTGGATGTGGGGTTAGCTGAGCTGACCTGAGAAGGACGGCTGAAAGGGCCTGTCCCAGCTCCCCAGCTGGCCCAACTCTGATCTGTTGCCTGAGGTCTCTGCCCAGCGCTCCCCTCCAGCAGGCGGCCCACACCCACGCCAGGCTCAGCCAGGCAGAGCAATGCTGGTCTTTCCCGGCCTCACCTCTACCTCTTTGGCCACCCCCTGCCCTCCCTGGCCCCCCAGCACATGCCTTTCGAGGCAGGCAAGGGATAAATCCGAGACCTGCTGCTGCTGCTGTGCCCTGTGCCCAGTCCACCCTGGCCCTGTGTTCAGATTCTCTCTCGGCACTTCGCTGGGGGTCCAGTGGTTAAGACTCTGAACTTCCATTGCAGGGGGCTCAGGTTTGATCCCTGGTCAGGAGATGCAAGAGACGTGGGTTCAATCCCTGGGTCTGGAAGATCCCCTGGAGGAGGGCATGATGACCCACTCCAGTATTCTTGCCTGGAGAATCTCATGGATAGAGGAGCCTGGTGGGCTACAGTCCACAGCGTCACAAAGAGTCAGACACGACTGAAGCCACTTACCACACATGGGTTCTATCCTTGGTAAGGGAACTGAGAGTCCACATGCCACGGTGTGCAGCTATTAAAAAAAGATCTTGTCTCAAGATGGGCCCTCTGGGCAGTGACTCCAGAGCGCCAAGTACTCGCCCCAACTCTGCCCAAGTGACACTGTGAGCGTGGGCAGCATCCATCCCCTCCCTGGGCCGCAGATATGCTCATCGCCTCTGCCAGGCCCTCACCTGAGGTTGGGCCCTATGCTGAGCCATGGGGGCTGGGGGGCCATAGTGCAGATCAGCCTGCCCCTACATACGTGTATGCCCCCAGGCCCGTCACAGAGCCCACCCCCAGCATTTGGAATTGACGGGCCAGCCACGCCCGAATGTAGCTGCGGAAGTAACATGGCTGTGCCTCTGGGCTCAGTTCCAGGCCCCTCATGCCTTAGCTGTCTGTCTTCAGACAAGTTAGTTAGCTTCTCTGTTCCACCGGCTCCTCGTTTTCCTTCTTGGTAAATAAGATCCTCCACCAACCCCGCCCCCCAACACCCGTGCATAGAGAGAGCTCTGTAAATAGTGTGAGTATCAGTGTTGTCATTTTGGGGTTACTGAGTCGAGCCTGTGAAGGGCACCCCAATGGGATAGTGTGATCTGTGAGCGGCTCAAGTCCACCCCCGGGTTGGTGAGAAGCCTTCATTGCCTGGGCAGCAATGGGCAGGTGAGGAGATGGTGGGCTGCTGGATGTGGCAGCACCAGAAGCAGGGCAGCAACACCCCAGTGGCCCCCGCCTCGGCGCCAGTGTTCTGAGTGGATCAGCACCCAGGCATGTGTGTGTGTGTGTGTGTGTATGCGTGCCTGTGTGCACGTGTGAGTTCTGCAGGGGCTCACGACAGTCTCACCTCCCCTCCCATCCGGGAGGCAGGCTGCCTGGCTGGCGTCTATTGATGCCCAGGGGTGGGAGGAAAACCAAGCGCTCCCCGCTCCTCCTGCGAAGCCTTCCCATCCCAAATCCTCAGGGCCTGCATGACTCGACGCCCACTGCCACTTCCTGCCATCTGTCCCGAGTGATGGAAATAGAGCGAGCGAAGAAGAGTGGGTGCTCACGAGCCTGCCTGCAGCAGTCCCCACGGACAGGGTCAGGGCGCCAGGCAGCCCCACACCTGGAGCCTGCACGTCCCTGCCGGTCCAGGCTCTGGGTTCGAGACAGCCCCCCTCCCCACCCCAGCTGGGAGAAAGGGAGAGTGTGAATGCGAGACCCCTTCTTGCCACAGATAAGGCCCAGAATTTCCTATCTGGTGGGATAAGCACTAAACCTTGGCTGCACTTTCAGATTGACTGTCGAGCTTTATAAAAATAGAGTGGTGCAGGCCCCACTGAATCAATAATGCAGCCCCCGGGGAAGGCAGAGGTGGGGAGACTTCCCAAGTGATTCTGCTGTGCAGCAGCTGAGCAGAGTGAGTTGGGTGGCCCTGCTGATGTCACTGGGTCATGGGCTGGGCCCTGCCCCTGCATGGGGCAGCCAGACCCTCACGCAGCACCAGGAGGGTGAAGGATAGTGCTGATCACTCCTGCTGGGGGTGGGGCGTGTCACCTTATTTAACCTCCCCCATAGTCCTGTGAATTATACCCACTTTATAGACAAGCAAACTGAGGCTTGGGTCTTCCCCCATGGCTCAGTGGAAAGAATCCACCTGCAATGCAGGAGACACAGTTAACATGGGTTTGATCCCTGGATTGGGAAGATCTTCTCGAGGAGGGAATGGCGACGCGCACAAGTATCATTGCATGGGAAAATCCCATGGACAGAGGAGCCCGGTGGGCTACAGTCCATAGAGTCACAAAGAGTCGGACATGACTGAAGCGACTGAACACACACACACACACACACAATGAGTCTCAGAGTGGTCAAGAACTTCATCCAAGGTCTCCCAGCCAGGAGAAAAGGGCCCAAGTTTCAAGTCCCTGCCTGGTTGACCACAGACCTCTTCCCACCATACTTGACTGAAATATCATTCTGCTGGAAATCTTCCCTCCCCCACCCCCCAAAAGTCTTCCCTCCCTCCCCAGCTAGGTGTGTCTTCTGAGTTAGAGGCCAGTGGGTCCTGGCGGCCCTTAGGAAGCTGTTCGTGCTGTTTCTCATGCACAAACGCCTGTAAGCATTTGGGAGAAGCTAGGCGTGCCTTTGCGTATGCGTGACCTCGATCACTTTACCTCTGGGGAAAGGAGCCTGGGTGTTTTCAGCCCAAAGGCTGCCACCTATGTGCCCACAGGTCACCTCTGCCAAGCCTTCTCTGAGATGCTCTTTGGGGGTTTTCTGGAGCCCAGGTGACAAGAACCCCAAAGACTGAGCCAGTTGCTCAAAGGTGTGTCCCTAACGGCCTGACCGCACGGGCCTCCACAGGATGGAGCTGTGCCCACTGGGCATGGGGCAGTGCCCAATGGGCTGCTGGCCTTTCTGGGGGCCTGTGGAGCCACAGGGTAGAATGTCCCAGTTGCGGTCCCAGTGGTTTGTTTAAAATGCTCTGGCCTCTTTCTGTGGCGTGGTGAAAACTCTCAGATGGTGATTGAGAATGGAGTGTTCTCATGGAGAGTCTGGACTGCATTTGCGGGGAGCTGGAAGGCATGGGGGGTATTCTTCCTGTACCATCTCCATGGTGTTGATGTCAAAGTTACTGAGGAGTCACCTTGACCCTTCCGTTGCTGCCCACATCTATGGCAGAACCTAAATACCCACCACACTAATATGCCCCCACCTGTCCCACTGCGGGCATCCGGCTCCGTGCTCTACCATTTTCCCCTCAACCTGGGCAGATCCCAAGCTGGCCTTCGGCCTCATTGTGCCCCAGTTGCCCTCCACGCTCCACCAGACCACCTTTCTGAAGCAACTCTGACAGGCCCTCGTCTGGACTTGGGTGGGAGAGAGGAGCTGGGGGTCAGGTGTGCCCTGGTAGCAGCAAGCTGCCCACGGCCCCACAGCTGGAAGGTCTAGAAGGTGCCGGCCCGCAGACATGAATTTCATGGCGCTTCCCTCGTGGTCCAGTGGTTAAGGATCCACCTGCCAGTGCAGGGGATTCGGGTTCGGCCCCAGTCGGGAAACTAAGATCCCGTAAGCCGTGGGGCAGCTGAGCCTGTGCGCCTCAACCGGACAGAAGCCCGCGTGCTGCAGTGGAGATCTCATGACGCAACTGAGACCCAACACGGCCAAAAATAAATATTATTTTTTTTAAAGAAGTGTATTGCAAGGCACAAGTGTCACTTTAAATGGCCAGGCAGATACATTAAAGAAAGTAAATTAAAAGAGAAAAATTTTAAATAATATATTCTATTTAATCCAATGTAAATATTATTTCAGTGTGTGCTCAATATAAAAATTATTAATAAGTTATTATCCTACTAAGAAGAATTTGAAATCTGGTGTGTATTTGCACTAATGGCACGTCTGCATTTGGACTAGTCTCGTTTCAAACATTCAGTAGCCACATTCAGCGCGTGGCTGAGGCGTGGGGCACCCAGTCCCAGAGGACTCAGTTCTCTGAGCTGAGCTGAGCAAGGGAGCCCTCAGACTGCAAGTTTTCTAGCTGTTGGTATTCCTGCACCGATTTTATCTTGCCTGCTGCAACCTGTGCTATAGTTTATTTTTCTTTAAATTAACTCATGTTTTAAATTTCCATAAATTCAGTTAAAAGGGAATCAGTAGATCACTCTTGTAAAAGGAGAGCTGGTAGCAGGTGAAGAGGTAACCATAACAACGCCCCCAAAACAAACAAGAGCACTGAGTTCTAGCGGCTCTCCGACCCTCCTTCCTCCCACTCTTGCCTGCTGAGGCTCTGAGCTGAAGCTAGAGGGATGCTTCGGGCACCCAGAGTCTCAGCCAGGGTGCCCAGCTTCTGGGATCTAATACCTGATGATCTGAGGTGGAGCTGACATCATAACAATGGGAAGAGAGTGCACAGTAAACGTAATGCTCTTGAGTCATCCCCAAACCGTCCCCCCTCCAGTCCATGGAAGAATCGTCTTCCACGAGACCCGTCCCTGGTGCCAAAGGGGCTGAGGACCGCTGGTCTAAGTCATCCCCTCTCCCAGACAGGAGGTTCTCCCAGGCGTTCCCTTCCTGGAGCCAATGCATGTGTGCGCTAAGTCCCTGCAGTCATGTCCAACTCTTTGTGACCCCCATGGACTGTAGCCCGCCAGTCTCCTCTGTCCATGGGATTCTCCAGGCAAGAATTCTAGAGTGGGTTACCATGGCCTCCCCCAGGGGATCTTCCCAACCCAGGGATTGAACCCCTGTCCCCTGCATTGGAGGCAGATTCTTTGCCCCTGAGCCACCTGGGAAACGCCCTGGAGCCAATGACCTCCAGCCAAAGCCCCGCAGTGAACACACCTGGATGTGAACGAGCGGGGCTGGCTCCTCGTTGGCCTTGGGCAACAGAGAACACACCAGATGGGAACATGGCGATCTTGGTGAGAGGGTATCAGAAAGACCTATTTCAGGATTTGTGCTCCAGCTGGGTGATTTGCCGGAGGGCCTAAGGAACCCTGAAAGAGGGATGTGGGCTTAAACATGGCACCTCTCCAAGCACCCAACACAGTGCCTGCTGGAAAGCAGAGGCCTCCCCAGCACGCTGCCCTTTCTATACACCCCCTGCTCCCCCAACTCCTCCTAGACCTGGGACTTGGAAGAAGGGAAGCTGACACCTGCCCCTGGACTCCCCTGGAGGGCAGGAGCTGCCAGTGTGGGCTGAGTGGCCAGAAATGTCTCAGCGTAGCTGCAGCACTTGCCCTGAAGGTACCTTGTCAGCCTCGGAGGAGGCTGCAGGTCCCGGGCCAGCCTAGGGCCACTTCTGGGACCTGGCTCGGAATGCTCACTGCTGGGGATGCTGTGTGACCTCACGACCCAGGTCTTCTGGCTTCACTGGTCTCTGCCACCCAGCTCTGGCCATCGCCTCCCCTGAGGGCCATGGAGGATGAAAGGATGGCTCCATCCTTGTTAAAATGCATCAGACAAGAGCAAGAGGGGAGAAAGCCTCAGCGAATTATGGCAAGAGCTTCAGAGGGCTTTCAGTCAGGCATTTTAGGATATTTATTGAGGGTTTTGTGTGTGTGTGTATTTTTAAAATATTCTTTTTTTTGTATGTGTGAAAGTTTTTTTTTTTAATGGAAACTTCATTGAGACCATTGCAGACTCACTTGCAGTTGTAAGAAATAAAACAGAGGGGATTTCCTGGTGGTCCAGTGGCTAAGACTCTGAGCTCCCAATGCAGGGGGCCTGGGACTGATCTCTGCTCAGGGAACTAGAGCCCCCATGCTGCAGCAAATAAAAAAGATCCTGTGTTCCTGAAACCAAGACCTGCCATAGCCAAATAAATAAATAAATGTTTAAAAAAGAACTGAAACAGATCCCGAGGACCCGTCACCCAGTTTTACACGCACTCGTGTGTGTTTAGCCCTGCGCACTTAAACACACAAACACGCAGTATCATATGTGTCCGTTCGTGTTTCCATCCCTGCAGTTAACACACGTGACAGTTCCATCACCTCAAGGACTCGTGTTGACCTTTCATAGCCACACCCACCTCCCCTCTTCCCCCTATCCTTAACCCCTGTCCCACTAACCTGTTCCGTTTCTAAATTGTTGCCACTTTGAAGTGCTACGTAAATAGAATTACATCCTTTGTGACCTTTTGAAACTGTGGCCGTTCCGACAGTGTGACATCTCCTTGTGGTTTTGTTTGCCTCTCCCTGGCGGCTCATGATGTGGAGCGTCTTTTCAGGGCTTCGTGCCACCTGTCTGTCTTCCGTGGTGACATGTCTGTGCTAGTCTTCTGCCCATCTGCCAGCTAGAGGCTTTGTTCTTTTACTGCTGGGTTTGGAAGTGAGGGTCTTTTGGGTGTCAGGCTCTGTGATGGGGAAGAGCAGTTCACACAGGAGGCCAGGGCCGGCTCTAGGAGCCAACATTCCAGGAGAAAGAGACAGAAATGCACCCAGGTAAACAAATAAACAGGGTTAGTTCAACAGCCAGCTGTGCTGGGGATCACAGCAGGTACTGGTGTGGGTGAGGAGGTGGGGGTCTCCTAGCACCTGATCTGAGTGAGGCCTGACAGGGAGCAGCAGTCCATCTTGAATGTCCAGGAGGAGTGTGCAAGTGAGGGGGGAGGGATTGCAGGTAAAGGTGCAGAGAAGTGTACAGGGGGAGGGGGCGTGTGCAGGGGAGAGGGGAGTGTACAGGTGGGGGAGGGGCGTGTGCAGGGGTAGGGGGGAGGAATTGTGCAGGTGAAGGGGGAGGAAATGCAGGTAGAGATGTGGAGAAGTGTACAGGAGGGGGAGTGTTCAGGGGGAGGGGATTGTGCAGGGGAGGGGGAGGGGTGTGCAGGGGAGGGGAGTGTGCAGGGGGAGGGGGAGGGGAGTGTTCAGGGGGAGGGAGAGGGGTGTGCAGGGGGAGGGGAGTGTTCAGGGGGAGGGAGAGGGGTGTGCAGGGGGAGGGGAGTGTGCAGGGGGAGGGGAGTGTGCAGGGGGAGGGAGAGGGGTGTGCAGGGGGAGGGGAGTGTGCAGGGGGAGGGGAGTGTGCAGGGGGAGGGAGAGGGGTGTGCAGGGGGAGGGGAGTGTGCAGGGGGAGGGAGAGGGGTGTGCAGGGGGAGGGGAGTGTGCAGGGGGAGGGGAGTGTTCAGGGGAGGGAGAGGGGTGTGCAGGGGGAGGGGAGTGTGCAGGGGGAGGGGAGTGTTCAGGGGAGGGAGAGGGGTGTGCAGGGGGAGGGGAGTGTGCAGGGGGAGGGGAGTGTGCAGGGGGAGGGGAGTGTGCAGGGGGAGGGGAGTGTGCAGGGGGAGGGAGAGGGGTGTGCAGGGGGAGGTGAGTGTGCAGGGGGAGGGGGGAGTGTGTAGGGGAAGGGGGGTTTAGGCGTCCCTCCCCAACTTCCAAGGCCTCAGAAAGCCGCGCAGCACCGCCCATGGCTGAGACCCCCTGAAAGTTGGAACCAGGAGGCCGCGAGTACAGCATGGCCCTGGCGTGCCCCCAGGCATCTGAGGCTTAGTTTGTGCTTCTGTGCTTAGTCGCGCAGTCCTGTCTTTACAACCCTAGGGTGTGTAGCCTGCCAGGCTCCTCTGTCCATGGGACTCTCCAGGCAAGAATACTGGAGTGGGTTGCCATTTCCTCCTCTAGGGGATTTTCCTGACCCAGAGATCCAGCCTGTGTCTCCTGCATTGTAGGCAGATTCTTTACCCACTGGGCCACCTGGGAAGCCACCTGGGAGACTTAGTTTGCGCATCTTTAAAATGGGCGGGTGCTGCCAACCTCCTACAGTTGTCGTAACAATGAGGTGCCTTAAGGCCCAGAAGTGCAGGAGTGGGGTTCTCGGCTCGCCCTCTGGGCCCTCCCAGCACGGCCCCATCTCGGTAGGACAGAACCCCAGGTCACCTGCTCAGGATCTCAGCACAACAGCCCAGGCCTGACTGCAAGACAGAGTCCTCAGGACTAGCCGCGGGCTCCGTGAGGGCCACCTGTGCCGGCCACCCAGTGCTGTCCTGAGGCAGGGGCACCGACAGACAGCTCCTGCCCAGGCTCTGAGCCCCTCTTGGGTTTCCCCTCTGACCTTCTCCACTCAGCCCATGTACAGAGCGTTCAGCAAAGAATTCATGAAATCATGAAGGGCCAGCTGCCCATAGTCCCCCACCTGCCTCCTGGGCTGAAATAAAGACCTGATTCATTGAGGCCTTTTCTCTCCCGAATAAGATCATTAATAATGGAGAAGGTCTCTGTCAGCCTGAGCAGGGCCTGTGCACATGTGTGTGTGTATGTGTGTGTGTGTGTGTTAATGTGTAGGGCGCCTCCCTCAGCATCCCTGGCACCTGGGGCCTCCGGTCACCCTCACCAAAGCCCCTTTCTGCCCTGTTGGGATGGTGAGCCCAGTCCGGCTATAGCTCTGCGCACCACTGACCACCCCCGACAGCAGGCTAGGCTAAGCCTGGGAGAAGGGAAGAGCGTGGAGGGGCTGCTGAGCATGTTTGTTGGAGGGGCGGCCTGTGGGGGCAACAGCCACGGGGGGGACGGGCAGCTGGGACCTGGCTGGAAAGATCGCAAAAGTCAGGATAAGTGGTTGGGTGTTGCTGGGTCTAGACAGCTGCTTCATCGAAAGCTGACCAGGAGGCCCACCGCCCAGCCCCAAATACGGACTGCCCTCGTGGGGCCATGAGCCAGCTCAGCTCCTGGAGGGCTCCCCCAGCCAACAAGAGCCCGCAGGAGGTAGCGCACCAGCCTCTCCTCACCTGAGCGTTTGCTCAGATTCCACAGTTTCGGGGACGTTTGTAGGGTTTTTCTTATTCGTCAAGTTTAGGAAAGCCACCACAGAGGACAGGCAAGAACCCAAAAGGCCAGAAGCTTGCTTTCGCAGCTCTCCTTGCAGCCAGAGAGGAGACATATGACGTGGGCTGGGACAGTCTGACTCCTTTGCTCTTGACCTTGAACCAGGAGCCAGTGACTCAGCCGAGACTCCCACAGGGTGGTGACACCAGTGGGGGGTCCCAGGCCCAGTGTCCCTGGATGGCCGCGCCAGCAGCAACAGAGGTCCTTGTCCTGGCCCCCGGGTGTCCATGACTGAGGTCTGGCTGTCCGTCAGCCTGCTCTTTGCTCTGGTCTGTCTTCCAAGCCTGTCTCTGTCTGTCCCGGGGAGGCTGCGAATGGCCTGGGTCCCCCACCATTGATTCCTCTCCAGTTACCATCCACCTGGGTGCATTGTTCTGGTCCTTGTACCCAAGAACCCACCCATCGCAGGGGCCGTGCTGGAGTCTCTGCATCTGCAGAACTTGCCCGAATGTACATCTGTTTGTGATGTGTTTCAGACACTCATATACTTTTCAGGACCGTATAAATGTCTGCCTACGATGTGGGAGTCACAGGAGACATGGGTGGGATCGCTGGGTCTGGAAGATCCCCTGGAGGAGGAAATGGCAACCCACTACAGTATTCTTGCCTGGAGAGTCCCATGGACAGAGGAACCCGGCGGGCTACAGTCCTTGAGGTTGCAGAGATGGACACGACTGAAGTGACTGAGCACGCGTAAATGTAGTGAAATCCCATGGCCCTGGAAGGATATCACCACCATCATCCTGGCCAGTCCGCCCACCCACTCAGAACCAGGGCCCACGTGGGGGCGCTGCTTCCTCCCGCGCCTGGAACTCAGATCGCACGTACTGAGTACAGCGAACCTGGGGGCGACCTGGGGCCGTGACCCGACAGGCACAACTGGGGCACAGCCATCCTGAGCAGGGGGCATGACGCACAGGCAACAAGTCAGACTCAGCAGATGCCCAGAGGGGCCACCCTGCTGCCTGCCTGGGCGCTGAGGATGCTGGGCCAATGACGGGCTACGGGAGGGCAGGCCAGGTGAGAGTGCTCCACTTATCAATGCAGGAAAACAAGTCTTGCAGCTCCGGGGTCCACTGTGCCCGCTGGCTGTCCTTTCCTGACCCATACTCGGTGGGGCTCACAGCCCAGCATCTCAACAACTCACCCGCAGCTCCCTGCCCCAAGACTCCATCCACCAGTTGTCTGAGTTGTTTCTGCAGATGGTTACGCAGTGTAGAGTGGTGGGTTCCATCCACGTGCCCCCTCCCAGGGAAGTCGTCAGGCCCTTCTGCAGCCTCTATTTGCCTCAAGGTAAAAAAATTATAATAATAATAATCAGGGACTTCCCAGGTAGCTCAGTGGTAAAGAATCTGCCTGCCAATGCAGGAGACCCAGGTTCAATCCCTGGGTCAGAAAGATCCCCTGGAGCAGGAAACGGCAACCCACTCCAGTATGCTTGCCTGGAGAGTCCCATGGACAGAGGAGACTGGCGGGCTACAGTCCTTTGTGTCGTAAAGAGACGGACACGACGGAGCGACTGAGCACGAATGCAAAAAATATTGAGGGCTCTAGAGTGAAGCAAGGAGGCCCGACTTTGCTCTGTGGCCCAGTGTGGATCTACCCCCCTCTCTGGGCTTAGTCACTGAGGGATTTGGACTGGGATCTCTGACTGACATACAGACTTGTGTCGGGGTGCTGGGGAGGTTGATAAGCCAGTCTGGACCCTCACCTCCCTCCTTCCAAGGGCCCCATCATGTGCCAGAGCAGGTGCCCCGTGGAGAAGCCCACGGACCCTGCCCTCAGCTGGGAGTTCCTCCAGCAAGTCACCACTGCACAGTCCATTCCGTGGTGGAGATGTGGATGCAAGGGTAGTCCCAACGCCCGCAGCTGTAGAGCCCAGGGTGCTTCATGCAGGAGATGGCTTTCTGGTTGCATCTTTTTTTTAAAGTTTTACTGATTTTTATCTTGGGCTTTCCTAGTGAATCAGGCTGTAAAGACTCTGCCTGCAATGCAGGAGACCCAGGTTCTATCTCTGTGTGGGGAAGATCCCCTGGAGCAGGGGATGGCTCCCCACTCCAGTATGCCTGCCTGGAGAATCTCATGGACAGAGGAGCCTGGTGGACTGCAGTCCATGGGGTTGAAAAGAGTACACGAATGAGCGACTAACACATTCACATTTTTATTTAATCTATTCATTATTATTTGGGGCTGCACGAGCTCTTCATTGCTACGTGCGGGCTTTCTCTAGGTGTGGCGCGTGGGGAATACTCGCTAACTGTGATGCGTAGGCTTCTCATTGTGGCGCCTTCTTGTTGCAGAGGACATGCTCCAGGGCATGGACGGGCTTCAGTAGTTGCTGCCCAAGGGCTTAGTTGCCCTGCAGCACGTGGGTTCTTAGTTTCCCTACCAGGGACTCAACCCATGTCCCCTGCGTTGTAAGGCAGATTCTTGACCACTGGACCATCTGGGGAATCCCTGTTAGCTGGATCGTAAAGCATGAGCAGGGCTTGTGTGGAGGGAGTGTGTGTTCACAGATCAGCCTAGCGAGGCTGGCAGGGAGCGTGCCTGCGAGCAGAGGGTGCCCAGCCCCACGGTGGCCTTGAACATCCTTCTCAGCCCACTCCTCCAGCTTGGATCACCAGCGGACACTGCGCTTGCAAGGTGGCCTCGCCATGCAGGGACAGAGGCTTCTTGGAGAGAGAGGGGGAGGGTTGAGAGATGGGGCAGGAGGTGACCCACGCTGGGGGCAGTGGTGCCCTGGGAATCGTCCAGTGGGCCAGGGGGCTCCTCTCACACGCCCCCGGAAGGTAAGGGCCTGTGTGGAGTGAAGGACCTCCCCGAGGAGGAGGATCTGGAGGGGACGATCTGCAGGTGCCCTTGGTGAACCAGGGCTCACGGTCTCTCTGCCTGTTCCTGCTGCAGGAGGTGATGAAAGTGTCCGACGGCAGCCTCCTGGGGGAGCCCGGGCGCACTCCACTGAGCAAGAAGGAGGGCGTGAAGTGGCAGCGGCCGAGGCTCACCCGGCAGGCCCTGATGCGGTGCTGCCTGGTCAAGTGGATCCTGTCCAGCGCGGCCCCGCAGGGCTCAGGTAGGGGCTGGGCCCCCTGGGGAGAGGGTGGGTGTCTGTCCTGAGCTCAGAGACCTACCTGAGGACCCCAGCCTGGATCTCTGCAGGGAGGGGCTTCTATTCACTCACGCCTGTCCCTGTGCCTTGGTGTCCATGCCCCACGGGGCACAGAGCTCGAGGCAGGGGCCCAGGGAGGCAGGGAGTGTTGGGTCCTCACTGGGGTTCTCCCAGCCAGGAGGATGGAAAGGGGTTTCAGAGCCTTGCCAGCTGGGGGACCTTTAGCATTACACTCTTCCTGAGTCCTCGGTGAAAAGAGGGGCTGATGCCCCGCTACAGGGGCCTGGTGAGGAGGTGGCCCGGCCTTCGGCCTCCTCAGTCCTGCCTGCACAGCCCGAGGGCTGGCCGTGTACCGCAGGCTGCGCTCCGGGCGTTGGCAGCACAGACAGCGGCCTGGCTCTTGCTGGGGCACTTGGGTGTCCGTGATGCAGTAAGTGGTGCAGGAGGGACTTGGTGCAGCCCCGTACTCTCACACACATGTGCTCATACCACACACTCACACTCATACACACCCACTAAAACCTGTGGGCACACACAGGCATGCACACCGCACACAGGCACACGTATCGCGCACACTCCCCGTGACCATACACACAAGGCGTGCTTGAGAGTCTGCCTATTTGACTTTAAGGAAAAGGTGCGGACTTGGACCCCTGAATGCTGTGTCTTGTTCATTGTCTCAGACACTCTCTGTGATTTCCAGAGACTCAGTCTCCTTGACTGGAAAATGGGGACATTCATGACCCCCAGCATCCCAGGCTTGATACGGTGGGGGGTCAGCCGTGTGTGCAGGCCAGGCCCCTGTCCTTGACTTGCACCCCTACTCCACAGCACACTCATCTGCTTCCCAGAGCCCCTGCCATCTGTGGTGCTTTGCCACCCTCCTCTGGCCTTTTTCTTCTCCACAGCAGCCTCCGTGGAGGCCCTGAAGCCTGTGAACACGCGTGAGGTCCATGGGGGTTCTCCACTTCTCGCGATGGAGCAGAAACATGAAGTCACTAAAAGTTCATGCAAACAGCTTAACTGGGAAGCTCCCATCTTCACGGACTGTTTTTTCTGCAGCGGAGTAAAAGCAATTTGTTTTCCATCAGGGTAGGAACAAGGAGCAGACGTGAGCAGTGGCGCCCTCGTGTGGCTAGTCCTATGCGCCTAGCGGACTCGAGTTTGCTCTTGCAGACCCCACGTGACCTCACTGGAGGCACAAATTTTTAATTTGATTGAAATGTAGTTGATTTATAATGTCGTGTTAATTTACGCTGCACAGCAGAGTGATTCAGTCATACATACATACATATATATTCCTTTCCATACTACTACTACTAAGTTGCTTCAGTCATGTCCGACTCTGTGCGACCCCATAGACGGCAGCCCGCTAGGCTCCTCTGTCCCTGGGATTCTCCAGGCAAGAACACTGGAGTGGGTCGCCATTGCCTTCCCCATTCCTTCCCATATTCTCTCCCATCATGGTTTATCACAGGATATTGAACAGTTCCCGGTGCTGTGCAGTAGGAGCTCCTTGTTTATCCATCCTATAAGCAACAGTTTGCATCTGCTAATCCCAGACTCTCTCTCCGTCGCGCCCCTGAGCCGCGGCCACCACAAGTCCGTTCTCTCTGTGAGTCTGTTCCCGTTTTGCAGATAAGCGCATATGCCTTGTATTTAGAGTCCACATATAAGTGATATCATACGGTATTTGTCTATTTCTGACTTACTTCATTGAGTATGACAGTCTCTAGGTCCATCCAGGTTGCCACAGATGGTAGGATGTCATTCTCTTTAACGGCTGAGTAATATTCCATTGTGTCCTTGTGAAGTCATCTCTGACTCTTTTTGACCCGGTGGACTGCAGCACAGCAGGCTTCCCTGTCCTTCACTGTCTCCTGGAGTTTGCTCAAACTCATGTCCACTGAGTCGGTGATGCCATCCAACCTTCCCATCCTCTGTTGCTGCCTTCTCCTCCTGCCCTCAATCTATCCCAGCATCAGGGTCTTTTACAGTAAGTCAGTTCTTTGCATCAAGTGGCCAAAATATTGGCGCTTCAGCTTCAGCATCAGTCCTTCCAGTGAACACATATATTTTCCACATCTTCTTTATCCATTTATTCAAGGCTCCAATTCTCAAGGTCTCCTTGGCAGCAGCACAGGCTCCTTTTCCTCCTGTGACCTCACAGCCCCTCGGTGACCCGTGTCTGGTTTGCTCCGTCCTGGGTCCTCTCCACCCAGCAGCCGTCTCCCTGGCCCCAGGACTCTCTCCTGCTGAGCCCCAGCTTCCACCTTCCAGGAGGAACATCTGGCATGCGGTGGTCTTCAGGACAGTGCTGGAGTGTCCTGCACTGAGGCCTCTTGCACACCTACTTGTGGGTGGACACGCGGAAGAGCAAGCCAGGGAACAGGCTGCGTGTCCAGGGTCACAAGAGGGGACCACACCCACAGGTCCCAGCTTTAGCTCAGGTGGGTTTGTAGATGGCAGGGCCTGTTCCCTGCAGCTCCTTCTAGAGCTGTGTGGAAGTGTTTGCTGAATGACTGGTCTCGGCCAGGAGGCAGGGGGGCAGGGAAGGGGTGCACAGCCTAGGACACCACCAGGGCTTTGCCCAGCCCTGCCATTCCCCTGGCGACCTGGCGACCTGTTCACCAGACACCCTGCCAGGCCGTGAGGGGGCATGCGGGGCACGGAAAACGTGCCCTTAGCTGTGTGGGGCAGGCGTGGAGGGCCGCACTGTTTTACTAAACCTAGAGAGCAAGTGTTCAGGAAGGTCACAAGAGTCCATGGGTCACACGGGCCAGGGCTGAGTGAGGGCTCTGACCCGGGGCGTCTTCCATGCGCTGCGGGCAGGGTGCCCACCCGGACGCACTCTCCCTGCCTTTTCTCTCGCGAGCTGTGGGAAATGGGGGTAACTCAGGGTCTATGGAGGCAGCAGCCACTCTTGGCAGCAGAGGAGCAGAGACCCCCAGCCTGCCCCCCTAGCCACTGGGCATTGCTCCCAGGCCTCGCGCCACAGTCTAAACAGCTCCTTTGCATGTCCCTCCGGGACGCACTGTTGATGTGGTCATTCCGAGGGCTCTCGTGGAACGCTCAGCTGTGCCCAGGCAAGGTGCCTCTCTGCTCCTTTGGGAGCCTCCCAGGCTCTGGGTGCAGAGGCCAGCTGTGCCATTCAGCACCGCTCTGTCCCCATGCTCAGCCTGGCCTGGCTGGGTGTCCTGGGCCAGGGCCTCCCGAAGGCGGGCAGGCGGCCAGGGCACTGTGCCCTCATGGCGGGTGGGCATGGTTTCCATCAGCAGAAGTGGTGCCTGAGACACCGATTTCTGGGACACCCTGGAGCAGGGGTCTGGCTCAGTGGAACACACAGGTGTCCTGAGCCTCTGTGACATGGCAGGATGTGCGGGACTCAGAGGCTGGGGTGCATGAAGACAAGGGCCAGGCCCGTGGCTGCTGCGGCCCAGGGGGTCAGCCCTGGCTGAGAAGAGCCTCAGCATGGGGTTGGCAGCAGGTCAGCAGGGGTGGTCTCTAAGATGGGTAGACCCAGGTCCCGGCAGCACAGAGAGGGCCATGGCCCCCACCCCACTCAGGAGGAGCGCCTGTCCTTGGCCCAGAAGTGTGTCCCTCCCCAATACCGGGGGCCCATCCTCAGTGACCCAGAGGCTGGGACTCTGAGCTGCTCTGCTTATCTCCCCAGCATCTTAAAGTCCTTCCTATTAGGATGCGAGGCGGCCTCGCCAAGGACACAGCTGAGCCACCAATCGGACCAACCTGTTTCTCAAGTCTGGCTCCCATGAGGCCTGTGAGACTGGGTGTTTTTAACTATAAGCCTGGAATAGTAACACCATCCACAGAGTAACCTGGGTCCAGCCGGGCTGGTGTAAGCAGAGAGGCACTTGCTCTAGGCTGTTGGGAACTTTGTAGAAACTCTAGAGGACCAGAGGAAGAGGCCTGGATGGGAAAAGGCCGGGGTCCTGCCTGCTGCTGTGGGGGACGCCCCCGTCCCCACCCATTCTGGCAGGGACCCTGGAGCTGCAGCCGCTCCTGCATGACAGTGTGGCCATCCCTGCACAAAGGGACACAGTCCTGCGCCTCTCCAGATGGAGACCCGGGCTCTCGGCCACTGCTGCCATCTCTGGGAGGTGCTCATCTCTTCTGGGGTTTTGTCGACCCCGTGGAAGATCACAAAGTCACTGCCACCACCAGCATCCCTGGTTTAAAAAGTGGTAGTAGAAAGGTGTGTGTGGGGGGACTTCCCTGGCAGCACAGCAGACTGCAATGGTTAAGAATTCGCCTTCTAAAGCAGGGGGTGCAGGTTCGACCCCTGCCTGAGGGATTAAGATCCCACATGCCTCCCTGGCCAAGAAAACCAAAACGTAAAAACAGAAGCAAGATCGTAACACATTCAACAAAGACTTTAAAAATGGTCCACATCAATAATAATAATAATTATAATAATAACACCTTTCAAAAAAGGAAAGGTACAGGGACAAAGAGTTGACTCATTGGAAAAGACTGATGGAGGGAGGGATTGGGGGCAGGAGCAGAAGGGAACGACAGAGCACGAGATGGCTGGATGGCATCACCGACTCAGTGGACATGGGTTTGGGTGAACTCCGGGAGATGGTGATGGACAGGGAGGCCTGGCATACTGCGGTCCATGGGGTCGCAAAGAGTCAGACGCGACTGAGCGACTGAACTGAACTGAACTGAACTGAATAGGGACAGAAAGGTAAATTAGCTTGTCTGTAATACATAAGCATATATAAATACAGGCTAACAGAAGTTTGATGCATTTGAAAGACCAAGATATACTCGACGTCACGTTTCAGAGTGAGACGCCAGGACTTCCCCAGTGCTCCAGTAGTGAAGCATCTGCCGGTCTGAGCCCGTGTGTAGAACATGCACCTACCTGGGGCTTCTGGACCCCCGACCCTGAGCTCATACTCAGCACCTGTGTGATGGCGGAGTGCTGTACACGCATGTGTCTTTAGAGCTGGGGGAGAGATGGACATTCGGCTCTCTCTACTTTTTTTTAAGGTTTTATTTACTAATTTGTATGTTTGTTTATTTTTGGCTGTGCTCAGCCTTCGTTGCTGTGCTCCGGCTTTCTCTAGTTGCAGGGCAGGGGCTACTCCATTGCAGTCTGCAGGCTTTTCATCATGGAGGCTTTTCTTATCGCGGAGCACACAGGCAGCATGTTGGTTGCAGCATGTGGGATCTTCCCAGACCAGGGATCGAACCTGTGTCCCCTGCATTGGCAGGTGGATTCTTAAATCACTCGACCTCCAGGGAAGTCCCAAATGCTCAGCTCCTGACAGGCAACTGAGGTCTCAGGGCTACCTGGTGTCAGTCAGAGATTCCATCTCACTGAGGGCCCAGGAGTGAGCCAAAAATAGTGTCACAAGAAGAAGAGATTTTTGCCGAAAAAAAAAAAAAGCAAGCCTGGTTTTGCTCAAAACCCTAGCTTCTACTGGGGCCTGCGCTGGCCCCAGCAGAGCATCCTAACTTTTCTTAGACACACTGTGTGCCATCGAATGTGCTGGGTCATCAACCCAAGGGGAGACCTGCTTGTCCGGAGGCTGGACCTGCTGCACAGCCTTTGCTGTGCCAGAGCCGCGCCCTTCCCGGTGGTACTCGAGAAGCCCCGTCAATCGCTGCACTTTCTTTCACTGGCTGAGAGTACAAGGTGTGACAGTTTGCCTTTCACTTGGAATATTTCAACTTGCCTGCCCTCGCATGCAACAGCAACCCCAAACAACAGTGGCTTCATTTAGACGGGAGCATGTATTAGTATCTCCTGTCTGAGAAACCTGGGCTAGGCAGTGGCTGGCACTGGTTTAGCAGCTTGAGGATATCGGAGTCAAGGTCTGCAGTTTTGTGTGTGTGTGTGTGTGTGTGTTTTCCCTCAGTTGTTGCTCTGGCTCCAGCCATCATGGCTTTGCTCCTGACAAGAGAAAGGAAAAATCAGGGGAAAGGAGGAAGTGGGAGTGCCTACATCGGGAAAGCAGCACTTTCACAGAACTCTCTGGAAGATTTATGCTTATATTTTGCTGGGCAGAACTGAGCCACCCTGACTGCAGGGAAGGGGTGAGGATTGCCTTTTAAAAAAAAAAAAAAAACCTGAGCACATTTGCGCCCCCAAGGCAACCTGAATTCTGTAGGTTAGAAAGCAGAGGAGAATGCCGACGTGATGTTCTCTGCCACACGCACCGCATGGGGTTGTTTGGATGCCCAGATGGGCCTTAGCAAGCTGCCTGTGCACACTGCGTGCTCCAGGATGCGGGCCAGGGTCGTCAGCAACAAGGATCCCTTCCCACCTCCCCTTTCTCTACTCCGCAGAGGTGCCAGCAGGGCTTGGGGCTGGGGTCAGTGAGCACAGGTCAGAGGGGAAGAGCTAGCCAAAGGTCAGGTTCCCACCCTTCCCCCAGCTCTGCCCAGGGTCCCTGGCCCCTGAGCCTTCCACGTGGGGACTCGGGCGGGGGCAGGGAAGTTCCCTTTCTGGCTGTCTAGAAGTCCCGCGACCTGGATAGGGCCCCTTTGCAGTGTGATCACACCCTCAGTTGAAAATCACACAAAGGCACCTCCCCCAGTGGTGGCGGAACTCAGGAATAGGGCCCACCCTGCCCTCACACCCTCCCAGCCCAGGAAGCTGCAGGAGCCCTTCTGTCTCCTGGGAGAGGGAGCACCCAGGTACTGAGGAGCCAGGGTCAGGTGCAAGGTAAAGGGCTGGCTGGGGGGCAGGCGGTCCTGGGAAAGGCCAGAGCAGGGAGGGGAAGACAGAGCACGAGGAGGACAGGACAGGGCGGAGAGGCTGAGACACAGAGGGGCGACTGAGACCCACAGGATGGGCACTGAGATAGGGAGACAGAGGAGAGAGAGCGCGCTCTGAGCGCCTTCAGGCTGGGGAGAGGCAGGCAGAGAGGGGACAGAGAGGCTGGCGGGCTGGGCAGAACAAGGGGTCCCTGGACCAGGTCCCGGGATGGCGGGGCGCGGGGAGACCCCTGGCCCAGCTCGGCACCCTGCCCTGAGGCTGCAGGAGTGCCAGCAGGGCTGCACAACGCACCTGGGTGACATCATCAGCGTCTTCTTCCGCTTCATCTCGGGGAACCTGGCTCAAGGTGAGGATGGCCCGGGCTGGACTGGGGACCAGGGTGCCGGAAGGGGCAGGCTTGGGGCTTAAAACCGTGCCCTCCAGGAATGGGGCAGGGCTGATGGGGGGTGGAGGTGGTCCTGAAAGCAGAACAGGAAGGCACCCCAGCCTTAGAGTCCTGTCCTGTGACAGGTGGGCAGTGAGTACCAAGCCGGGGTTTCCCCACCCGTCGGCCTGGGGAGGAAAGCCGGTGGGAGGGGGCTTCCTCTGCAGGGCTCATGGACTCAGGTACCTCCCAGGCGGGAGGGAGCTGGCGCTCTCTGGCCGACCTACCTGCCTTGTACACACCGACTCATTGCTGGGGTCTTCTCCTCTTGTCCCTCCCTTTCTGGAGACTCCTCTGCTCCTGCATCAAAGACTGATATGACATCTGCAGCATAGATGAGAGAAAACGAGCCAGCCTGTGTAAAGGCCTGTGTGTGGAAAGTGCTGGAGGGGCGCAGAGCCTGGTGCACCAAGTACTTGTCAAACTCACGAATGATGTTTTAAGGATAAAAATTGAAAATTGAATATATAATCCATCGTCTCAAAAATCAGTCAAATAATAATGGTTTAAAATTTCAAAAGCAGTAATAAAACTCTTGGAATAGAAGAGACGATTCTGAGAATACCCTGGTGGTCCATTGGCTAAGACTCTCCCCTCCCAGTGCAGGGGGCTCGAGTTCGATCCCTGGTCAGGGAACTAGAGCCCGCAAGCTGCAACTAAAGATTCTGCATGCCACAACAAAGATGGAAGACGGGTACAGCCAAATAAATGCATAAAGGCAGGCTTCTGATACAGTGAAGGTTTGCAGAGGGAGCTCAGATGGGAGTATGCATTTAAGGAGGGTTGCACCTTAGGGGCTTCCAGGGAGCATTCGGGCTAGTGCTGTTGTCAGGAATGGGAGCCCAGGGTCACTCCCCAGCTTTTCAAAAGAAGGGAATTTTGCACCCCCCCTCCCGCTCCCCGCCACTTCCCACCCCATCTCTGTTCACAATGCCGCTAATTCCTGCCTCCCAGTTGCTAGACTTCCCCTCTCTAGGCTGTTGTTATTTTCGAGGAGGACAAAACTTTGAAGATGTTGGTCCTTGAAGACAGACGTCTTGGGGGTGGACCCAGGGGCAGAAGGAGGTGCCTGGAGTCACCAAGTCTTTGGCAGTGGAGACCCAGGTTTGCTTCCTGGGTCTGGAAGATCCCCTGGAGAAGAAAATGGCACCCCACTCCAGTATTCTTGCCTGGAGAATCCCATGGTCAGAGAAGCCTGGCGGGCTACAGTCTTTGGGGTCGCAAGAGTCGGACAAGACTTAGCAACTAAACTGCTAGCTGCTCCCACTCGCTGCTGCTGGTTGGTGACCTGGAGCGTCTCTCCTGGCCACCGCGCACCCCCTCCTCACTAACCAGAGTGGACGGAACAACACCTGCTCCACAGGGCTGCCGCGAGGGCCAGGGGGCACCCTTGCTCAGTGAAGCTTCAGTCCATGGGCGTCTTCATTGCTGGTGGCTTCAGGCATCTTTTCTAAATCTTTTTACCTGCCTGATACCTTGGCAGGTTCAGGGCTGCTTTCTCTCGCTCCCTCTGTCTCAGTCTTTCTAGAAAGGGAAGGAGGATACTGCGGGCCTCTGTCACCGAAGATTGCAGTCTGCCTCCAGGCCTCGGATCCCTCTTCTGACATCAGTCAGAGGCTGGGATGCTTGTCTCCGTCTGAGCCCTTTCCAATTCTGGAGGCTGCTGGTTCTGGGATTCACAGCCTAGCTGGGGTGGGAGGGGCTGCCTGGGGGGCAGGGAGCGGGGAGTTAAGCCAGGGGCAACTGGTAAAACACAAGTACTTGACTTCAACTTGCAAAACAATCTGAAGGAAGCGTGATTCTTTGTCACCTCTGACTCTTTCAGTTGCTCTGTGCAGTTGCTCTTTCCAGCCCTTTGCATAAAAGGTTGTGCTCCTCCAGTGGTCATCTTTCAGGTGTTAGTGGGTGCTCCGAGAAGCCTTGTAGCTCCAGACTGTCATTCACCCCAGAATCCCTTCTTCTGACTCGTCTCAGGCTTCAGGTTGGAGCAGGAGGGCAGGGCACGGGCACCTCTGAGCATCTTTGCTCTTCCTCTGCAATGCTCTGGCTCAGAGCGGTGGCCAGGTCAGTGCCACCACCCAGCAGCTGCTTAGCCTCGACTCCCAAGTTTTGAGACTTCCCCTCACCAGGCAGTGTTTCTTGGAGGAGGACAGACCCCTAGTTCTCTTCCACAGGGTCTGAGTGACCCTGCAGAAACGTGCCCTCTGCCTCCATGACTGTCGCTGCATAGGTGTCCAGGTCCCTGCCGTCTTCCTGCCTGCCTCTGGCCAGTGTAGCCAGGACCATCACCTAACCTCCTCCAGGTGTGAGTCACACCCGCCTGGCCCTGCATCCCCCAGACTCCGGGGACACATGCCCAGATGCCTACAGGCTTCCCAGAAGCCCTTCAACTGGACAGAGACCAAAGGCCCCCTGGACGGGGAGAGGGGTGGAGGGAAGACGCCCCAGCACACCAGCCGGCCTTTCCAGGACCTTCCCTCCCTTCGCCTCGCCAGCCTTTTTCTTCTCTGCCCTCTGGTGGGGCCAAGAGGGTGAGTCACAGAGTCAGTTTCTCAGTCCCCTCATGTGACCTGCAGAACTGGTCTTGGCCTTGCTGACCTCTGCCCAAACCCAACAGGAAAAGTCACACTTAATACCTGCATGTCAAATGTGGAATCCACACCAAGATGGGGAGGGCCTCAACTTCTGGGCCTTTTATCACACCTTGCCGCAGGTGCCCAGGCCCAGGGCTCCCAGGGACAAGGCAGGGACGGGGCAGAGGCCAGGAGGGGCCAGGAGAGAGGGCTTGGGCTCCAGAATGAGGCAGCAGAGGCCCCAGGTTACAGACAAAGGTGGGCACTGCTGGCTTGAATTGTCAAAGCATCCTTCTCAATGTGTTAAAAATATCATTCTACAAATAGACAGCATGTGTCAGGTCCTACTGAAGTCCTTAATGAGGCAACCAGCAGAGTGACAAAGCAAAAAAGAAACAGATTTTTAGAGGGGCTGGAAATAAAAGAAACATGGACATGTTATTGCTCAGGCATGAAACTAAGAAAGATTCAGGGCGGAAGCCACCACCTGTGCGGTTATCTTCTCCCCAAGAGAGGAGAGGATGCCATCGCGTCTTCTCAGCTTTACAGGCTTGTGAAACGTCCGGGCCTCTTCACCGCTTAGTTCTGCTCCCCTGGCCAGTCAGGTGCCCCGCAGGCACTGGACAGTGCCCCAGCAGGGCCCAGGAGATCAGCCATGCTCTTGGGTTTTATTTCTATATTTTGAAAACAATGTTTAAACAACAAAGAACCTTAGCTCTGCCACTTGTGGCTGTTACAAGGTGAAAGGACATTCAACATTTCACAAATTTATTTGAGTGCGGCAGCAGCAAACCAAAGGTGTTGCTGTGCTGTGCTTAGTCGCTCAGTCGCGTCCAGCCCTTTGCGACCCCCTGGACTGTAGCCCACCAGATTCCTCTGTCTATGGAGTTTTCCAAGCAAGAATACTGGACTGGGCTGCCATTTCCTTCTCCAGGGGATCTTCCTGACCGAGGGATGGAAACCGTGTCTCATTGCAGACAGACTCTTTACCACTGAGCCCCCTGGGAAGCCAGGTTGTTGGGAGCATACCCGTGAAGAGAGCCAGTGGGGAGGTTTTTTATAAAGAGCCAGAAGCAAAGCAAAGAAGCTGATTGGCTGCAGCTTAAGCCATTGTCTTAGTTGTCTGTCTGTGATTGGTTGCTCGTAAGCTGCCTTTTCTTGGATTCAGGTGCGTTCACTCTGGCTTTTTAGGTTTTGGTTTGCTTGCATGAGCTACCAAGGCATCAAAGCCACCTCAGTCCAATGGCCTCTTGTTTGTTTGTTTAATTAACTTATTTATGTATTTGGTTGCACCGAGTCTTTGTCACAGCACACGGAATCTTTCACCGGGGTGCAGGAACTCTCTAGTCGTGGCACACGGGCTTAGCTGCTCCGAAGCCTGTGGGATCTTAGATCCCCAGCTAGAGACCGAACCAGCATGCTCTGCATTGCAAGGCAGATTCTCAACCACTGGCCCACCAGGGAAGTCCCTGGCCTCTTGTTCAGTTGCTTTAACAATTCCTCCCTTTTGGTCATCCTCTCCTGCATAAGAGATTGACCAACAACTTGGTATTACTGGGAATTCCTTGATGGTCCAGTGGTTAGGACTGGGTGCTTTCACTGCTGAAGGCCCAGATTTGATCCCTGGTCGGGGAACCAAAATCCCACAAGCCATGTGTGGCCAGAAAAAAAAAGTAAATAAAAAATTTTCGGTTTGTAATTCCTGTCATTCTCAGTGGCCCTCAGGTGATGCGCCTCATCCTGCACCTCCTAGGTTTTGCTGTTGGCCACGGAGAGTTGTTTCTGCTCTTCATCTCATTGTCCACCGTGTTTCTGTCACTCCAAGCTCAGTGAGACCATCTGATGTACTGCTCAGGAACTCAGACTCGTATTTAAGACCCCTGAGAGCACACAGCCCACCAGGGAGACTCCAGTGGTGACTGTCAAGAGGTTAATACCAAAAGTCTGAATATACTTCTTATTTAGGGCCAAATCAGTTGGTATCAAGTAAATCAAATAATGTACCCGAAAAGGCATCAGCCTTTTTTTTAGCCCAGTGGCTTATTTTTTCAATTCTTGTATTTGAGTTTCTTTTATACCAGAGTTGTTGACCCAAGTGCACCAGGAGGTCATTGCTATGGCACAGATTCCTCCTTGTTCAGCCAGCAGGTAATTTAAAGCAGTACTATTATCTGAAACCACTTTATTGGCTCAAAATAACCCCTAAGTCAAAGAGGCATATTTGGAAGGGGCATAGTTTCCTACCCCTCATTCCTCACCTTTTAAGTTTATCCCAGAAGTCTTACAGTCTAGACTGAGTTGGTAGTTGGCTGCATCTCACCGAACCAGTCTCTTAGTCCTGAGAAGAGGTCAGTTCAGTTAAACAGTTGCCCCTTTGGCAACCATAAATCTGTTCTCTATGTGTGTGAGTCTATTTATTTTTCATAGATGAACTCATTTGTGTCATATTTTAGATTCAACATATAGGTGATATCATACGGTATTTGTCTTTCTCTTTCTGACTTACTTCACTTAGTATGATCATCTCTAGGGCCATCTATGTTGGTACAAATGGCATTATTTCATTATTTTTTATGGCTGAGTATTATTCCCTTGTGTGTGTGTATATATATATATATATATATATATATATATATATACCTATATTAATTAAGAATATTCAATACGTTTCTAAATTCTGAAGAGATCAGGTAGAGAGAAAAGGATAAATATATGCCATTTTTGTTTACAAAAGTATACTTTACCAAATTTCTGTGATATAGATTACTTAAAAGAAAGGAGAAACAGGGTTCTTTTAATCTGGAAAACAAATTATTAAAAAAAATCAGCAGTTTCTCAACCAAAGTTGTAAAATTATAATTGCTCCCATCAGCACTTCCATCCTCATGTAATTAATTCCTTTCCTTTTCCATTATGGTTTATTATGGCATACTGAATGCAGCTCCCTGTGCTATACAGTAGGATCTTGTTGTTTATGCACCCTATGTATAATAATTTGCATCTGCTAACTCCAAACTCCCAGTCCATCCACCCTTACCCTACCTCCCCTTTGGCAACCTTACGTCTGTTCTCTATGTCTCTGAGTCTGTTTCTTTTTCATAGATGAGCTCATTTGTGTCATATTTTAGATTCCACATATTGGTGATATCATATGGCATTTGTCTTTCTCTTTCTGACTTACTTCACTTAATATGATGATCTCTAGGGCCATCTATGTTGGGGCAAATGGCATTATTTCCTTCTTTCAGCTATAAAGCTGAGTATTATCCCATTGTGTGATCTTCTTTATCCATTCACCTGTTGATGGACATGTAAGTTGTTTCCATGCTTGGCTATTGCAAATACTCCTGCTGTGAACACTGAGGTGCATGCATCTTTTCAAATTAGAGTTTTCTTTGGATATATGCCTATGAGTGGGATTGCTGGATCATATGGCAACTCTGGAACATATGGCAGAGAGCAAATTGCCTACATCTGCTGGATCATTGAAAAGGCAAGAGAGTTCCAGAAAAACATCTATTTCTGCTTTATTGACTGTGCCAAAGCCTTTGACTGTGTGGATCACAATAAACTGTGGAAAATTCTGAAAGAGATGGGAATACCAGACCACCTGACCTGCTTCTTGAGAAATGTGTATGCAGGTCAAGAAGCAACAGTTAGAACTGGACATGGAACAACAGACTGGCTGTATATTGTCACCCTGCTTATTTAACTTATATGCAGAGTACATCATGAGAAACACTGGGCTGGAGGAAGCACAAGTTGGAATCAAGATTGCTGGGAGAAATATCAATAACCTCAGGCAGTTGACACCACCCTTAGAAAGTGTCAGAAGAACCACCCTTAGAAACTGTCAGAAGAACAGCAGAAAGTGAAGAAGAACTAAAGAGCCTCCTGATGAAAGTAAAAGAGGAGAGTGAAAAAGTTGGCTTAAAGCTCAACATTCAGAAAATTAAGATTATGGCATCCAGTCTCATCACTTCATGGCAAATAGGTGGAGAAACAGTGGAAATAGTGACAGACTTTATTTTGGGGGGCTCCAAAATCACTACAAATAGTGACTGTTGCCATGAAATTAAAAGATGCTTACTCCTTGGAAGAAAAGTTATGACCAACCTAGACAGCATATTAAAAAGCAGAGACATTACTTTGCCAGCAAAGGTCCATCTAGTCAAGGCTATGGTTTTTCCAGTGGTCATGTATGGATGTGAGAGTTGGACTATAAAGAAAGCTGAGTGCCGAAGAATTGGTGCTTTTGAACTGTGGTGTTGGAGAAGACTCTTGAGAGTCCCTTGGACTGCAAGGAGACCCAACCAGTCCATCCTAAAGGAGACGGGTCCTGGGTGTTCATTGGAAGGACTGATGTTGAAGCTGAAACTCAAATACTTTGGCCACCTGATGTGAAGAGCTGACTCATTTGAAAAGACCCTGATGCTGGGAAAGATTGAAGGCAGAAAGAAAAGGGGACTACAGAGGATGAGATGGTTGGATGGCATCACCGACTCAATGGACATGAGTTTGAGTAAACTCTGGGAGTTGGTGATAGACAGGGAGGCCTGGCGTGCTGCAATCCATGGGGTCGCAAAGAGTCAGACATGACTGAGTTACTGAACTGAACTGAATGGCAAATCTATTTTTAGTTTTTTGAGGAATCTCCATATTGTTTTCCAAAGTGTCTGTACCAATTTACAGTCCCCTAATACCATGCAATTAATTCCTGATTAATGCTTGACCTTCGGTCAGTAGTTTTGTGAATTCGTCAGTTTTCTCCAGCAGCGTTCTGAACATTCTGATTTAGTGCAGTGCTATTATGATCTTCAAGTTATCAGAAATCTGTACCTGTAAGAATTCTTTCCATAAATCTCTTTGAAGAGGAAGCATTTTTGCAAAAGCATCAGAGTAAAACCATCACTGTCTGTAAACGTCAAAAGACTTAAAAGTGACCATGGCTAAATAGCTGATGAGATTTCTTTATAATGCAGTTGACAAGGAATTTTTATTCTGTCTGTGACATACAACATTTTAAGATCATAACTAGAATTATGATTATATTATGCCAGGTCATATCAGATCTCTAGAAATCTTACACAATTTCTCATTCTAAAACAACCAGTTATCCTACTTGAAAACAAAATAACTTTTTTCCCTTAAAAATGCATTTCCCCCTTTTATACCTTTTCTTACCCAAAACACATCCTACTTTTATTGTATACAGTCATTTCTCTTATCATTTCTCATAGTTTCGTTTACATATACTGATTAGATTTCTTAACCCTTAGAAACCTTAGTTTCTAGTGAAACTAAGAAATTAGCAATTATGGACTACTATGCCAGCATTCTGTAGATTGGCAAACTTATTAATACATTTCATAATTTCTAGAAGCATATTGTCCACAGTGAAGTTTCCAGTGTGGCACAAAACATGTTTATTAACAGACCCAAATATCTTTCATCCTTCTGTAATAAGAGGCCAAAAATATGTAAACCCGTGTTCAGTAATAAATGTTTCAGTATTTTACCTTCGTTGGTGGGAGGGCAGCCTCATATGCCGTCTTTTGATGCTCTCACTCGGCCGCGTGAGAATGCGCCTTGGGCCTGGAACACTTTTTTACCAAGAGATATAAGGCCCACACAGGGACTTCCCTGGTCGTCCAGTGCCTGAAAGTCCGAGCTCCCAACGCGGGGGGCCCAAGTCTGATCCCTGCGCTGGGAACTAGAGCCCGCAGGCCACAACTGAGACCCAGTGCAGTCAAATAAGTAATTAAAAAAAAAAAAGAGGTCTCACATTCTGTGCTGGGCTTTTCACCTTGTATGGAAAAATCCCTCCTTGCCTAATTTTTTGAGTGTTCCTTTGTCTCTTCTTAAAGAATCTGTCTGCAGTACAAGAGACCTGGTTTTGATCCCTGAGTCGGGACAGAAATGGCAACCTGCTCCAGTATGCTTGCCTGGAGAATTCCATGTACAGAGGAGCCTGGTGGGCCACAGTCCATGGGGCCGTAGAGTCAGACACGACTGAGCGACTATTTTTTTTAAGGCTCGTGCATTCGACGGCAGCTGGCCACTCACTGTTTTACCCGTCCTCTGCGGGGAGGGGGCAGAATTCTTCCACCGTGGCATGAGAGGGGTGCTCACAGGTCAGCTGCCCTGTGCCAGGTGCCAGGAGAGGCGGGCCGTGGGGGCCAGTCTCCACCATCATAATGCATCTTGCTTGGTCTCTTCTCCATGTAAGTAAAGCATCCCATCCAGGGCTGTTTCCCCTGGAGACGCCAACAGAAGGAGATGCAATAAGCAGAAGTGTTTTCAGTCCCTCCCTGGAGCTGGTTCCTGGTGCTCGGTGTTCTTCTCCCTGGGGATTGGTAAAAAGACCGGGTGAGCTTTGAACTGCTTCTGAAGCTGCTTTTCTGTTCTTGTAAAGACGCAACTTGAAAGGCCAGAGCCGTTGTTTGCAGTTCCTCAAAGAATTGCATTGCTGCCTGAATAATAATGTCAAGGGCTGAATCCACCCATCCAGTTTGCTTCTTTATACCAGGGAGAAGATTTCCCACTAAGATGGAAATTTAAAAATTTCTGTATTTTGGATTTAGAGCTGCTTGTATCTTTGGAACATTTCAATGCATTGTTCCACAAAGGCTTCAGATTGCTGTCTTTCCCTCTGTATGTATAGTTCTATTTTAGCTTGGGTAGGAAGGCCTCAAAAAGTTCCCATCGGCCCTGAATATCAGTCTCTAATCCAGCCAACTTCTGACCATACAGCTCTTCTTTTCTCTTTTTTAAACAACAATTTTTAAAAATTAATAAATTAATTTTTCTTTTTGGCTGCCCTGGGGGCTTTCTCTCGCAGCAATGAAGACCCAGGGCAGCCAAAAATAAAAATTAATTAATTAGTTGCTGTGAGCAGGGGCCACGCTTCATCGCAGGGCACGGCCTTCTCGTCGCGGTGACTTCTGTTGCTGGTGGAGCACGGACTCTAGGGCACGAGACTCAGTAGCACAGCACACGGGCTCAGTAACTGTGGCGGGTGGGCTTAGTTGCTCCACGGCATATGCAGTCTTCCCAGACCAGGGACCACACCCGTATCCCACGCGTTGGCAAGGGGATCCTTATCCACCAGGGAAGTCTCTTAAAGAAAAAGTCATTTCCAATATCTTATCTTCAGGTTTTAGCTGGGACACACAGGAAATATTCCTGGCAGTATTGAACTCTTTAAAAGAGACGATTTTGATTCATTTTGTCTTAGAAACTTCTGCACATCAATTAAAAAAAAAAATGCATCTCATTGTTTTGGAGAAGTTTGGGACTGATTTTTCCCTACAGCGTTTTGTAAGTGGACAAGTTCATCTAGGTTAAAAGTTCTCCACTGTGGCCACTGTAATTCAAGATTATCTTTGGTTAGGTTCATGCGCTTGTCCAGACAAACGTGGATTCTGGGCCTGTCATTGTTATACCCAGTTATAACAGTTGGTTAGTCCAGATGGAGGAGGCCCAGACTCTTTAGACTCAGAGGAACCCATTTTCTCCTTCCTCTCCTTCCCTTCAAACAAAATTTTATACACCTCAGGCCTCGTGGGTAGCCATTCCCTTCTCCAGAGGCTCTTCCCGATCCACGGATCCAACCTGGGTCTCCTGCATTGCAGGCGGATCCGTTACCATCCTTTACCAGGGAAGCCCACCTCAGGTCCAGCTTAGGTCTGACGCACTCCGGTGGAAGTCAGAGGAATTCATCATGTTTTGTTTGGCCCCAGTGTACCTCGGGACCCAGTCTGGTAAAGGAAATGCTCAGAGAGAGTCAGAGCTCGTAACGCAAAAACTGTGGAGCTCAGTTATGCAAGGACTTGCCCGTGACCTTCAAGGGTAGTGAGGGAACAGCAAGTGTAAAGGGGTCAGCACGTGGTGGCTGTGCCTGGTTGCTTGTTGCTCCCAGGGCTGTAGGTGGGGGCCGGGGTGTCTCATTCGAATTGCACCTCTGACACCGGAGCTGTGAAAAGGCAAACGCAGGCACAGGCAAGCAGGCAGCGCCACGCCAGCCCACCAGCATGAGCTGTGTGAGATATTTAAACAAGAGGCCATCGCACCGAGGTGCCTCTAATGCCTTGCTAGCCTACGGAAGCAAGCCAAAACCTTAGTCAGTCAATGTACTTGAACTCGAGAAAATCGAACTTGAGAACAACCAATCACAAACAGCTGATTAGGCGTTCCCAAATAAGATGACCACTTCAGCCAATCAAATAACTTCCTTGTCCTGCTTCAGCCTCTTCTTTATAAAACCCAGCCCCCAGCCCCTGTTGGTGGAGTGCTCCTAACTCAAATTAATAGACGTTCATACCACACATACCATAATTAGACTGTGAAAAGTAAAAAGATAAAAGGAGAAGGTTGTTGTCACATGCATGGGGAAATCTCTGCACCAGTGGTGTGACTGTTTACCTTCTCCACCTGACACCAGAGTGGTCTCCTGAACTGGCTTACCTTACGTTGGTGCGTGGCCTTGGGGAAGTTGCTTGGCCTCTGTGAGCCTTAATCTCCTCGCCCATTGAGTGGGTACAACAAAGGGTGGTTTTGAGGGTTCTACCAGACTCTGTAAAGGGTCAGTGAGGGTAATGCTGTCCCCTGTGATTTTAGGGGCACGGCTGGTGATGTTGGGGATGTACTGCATGACTCTGAGCCGGAGTTCCTTCTTTCTGGGCCTCGGTTTCCTTATCTGTGAAATTAGAGCTGGAGAAGGCAGTTTTCGAGGCCAAGTACCAGCTCTAAAATCTGTGATTTGTCCCCATCCCCTTTAGCCAGGTAGAGAGGCCTGGGAGCGTGGGATCTATCTAAGACTCCTGCCTTTAAAGCCACTGCCTACTCCTTCCTGGTTTCTTCTTAGACGCTCTTTCTGGGCCCTGAAAGGCTCTGGGTCCTTCCACCATTCAGAGCATCTGCCAAGCCTCTCCCCAGGGCCTTGCTAATGAGTTAAAGTTCATTACAAGTCAACCTTGAGCACCTCACTCTTCCTTAGCATTTGCCAAGAGGTTGGGATTCTCCCAACTGATATAATAGGCTGCTGCTGGACCCCACCTCTGCTCAAGGCTCTACCCGCCTGGCCTCCCCCACTGCCTGCCTCCAAACGGCCACTTCAGAATAGGAAGGAGAGGCTGGGTGGGACGCAGAGGAAGGGCTCCCTGGGCACTGACTGGAAAGGTGCTCTGGGGGGACCCCCAGGAAGGCGTTGGGGAGCCACCTGCCCAGACACAGGGGCCCCAGGGGTCCTGTGCCAGACACCTACCCCAGCATGGGGTGTGTGTGTGTAGCAGGGCATCTCTGCTGCTGTGGGACGCAATTCCCTGCCCTCTGGGGCGGAGTAGGATTGGGGGTGATTTGGGATGGGGCGGGGTGGGGGTGGGGAAAGAATAGCTTCCAGATGCGCCAGGATGGGAGGAAATGTTTTTGCGGCACTTGGGGTGGTTCAGGAGAAAGGCAGAACCCTGGTGACTGTGCCTGGGGCTCCAGGACAGACAAGCACGGGCGAGCCACTAGTGCCTGTGGGCCTGACCACACGCCCGCGAATGCCTCCCCCGCTCGTTGCCTGCGGCTCTCTTGACAGGCATTCCCCTGTCTTCCACCAGAGGGCAGCAGTGACCAAGCTGTCCACCAAGCTGGACCTTTTTTTGTTAATTGGAGGATAACTGCTTTACAGTATTCTCTTGGTTTCTGCCATACATCAATATGAATCAGCCACAGGTATACATATGTCCCTTCCCCCTTGAACCTGCCTCCCTCCTCCCACCCCAGCCCACCAGACTAGGTTGTCAGAGAGCCCCAGTTTGAGCTCCCTGAGTCACACGGCAAACTCCCACAGGCTCTCTGTTTTACGTGTGGTAGCGTGTATGCTTCATGCTCCTCTCTCCACCCGTCCCCCTCTGCTTCCCCCACTGTGTCCACAGTCTGTTCTCCACGCTTGCCTCTCCACTGCTGCCCTGCAAATAGACTCACCAGTACCATCTTTCTAGATTCAAGCAGGACTGTTTTAATCTGAAATCACCAGCTCTGCATTTTCTGGTGGCCGAGATGGTAAAGAATCTGCCTGCAGTGCAAGAGACCCAGGTTCGATCCTGGGTCAGGAAGATCCCCTGGAGGAGGAAATGGCAACCCACTCTAGTATTCTTGCCTGGGAAATCTCATTGACAGAGGAGCCTAGCGGGCTACAGTCCATGGGGTCGCAGAGAGTCGGACATGACTGAGAGTCTGAGCATAGTCTGCATTTTCTGACATAACTCTCCCTGCCTACCCAGCATTTCGCACCTTTGGGGGTTAGAGACATGGGATCTGGGGCTCCCTGGGCTGACACCTCTCTTCCAGGACACCTCCTGTCTGCTGATGCTCTGAGCTAAGCCCAGGACAGGCTGGGGTCCTCTCACCAATGGGCCTCCCCTCCCCTGCTGCCACCTGTTAAGCGCTGCCTCGGTCCCTAGGGTTCTGTGTGCCTGGTGGAGGTGCTGCCCTCTCAGGTAACCCCCGGAGGCCCCAGAAAAGCAGGGTGAATGTCCCTGTGAGCGCAGGCCTTCTTTAGCTGTCCTCCCCTGTGGATAAGGGACGAGGCTCAGACAGGAGTCGTGCTTTTGTGCTGGGCGGAGGGCGCCTTGCCTTGTGTGCGTACTCAGCCGACTCTGTGCAACCCCACAGACTGTAGCCCTCCAGGCTCCTCTGTCCATGGGATTCTCCCAGACAGGAATACTGGAGTGGGCTGCTGTTTCCTCCTCCAGGGGATCTTCCCTGTTGTGGTCACATTCCCGAACAACGATGATCAAACCTGCATCTTTTGTGTCTCCTGCATTGGCAGGCAGGTTCTTTACCACTGTGCCGTCTGGGAAGCCCAGATGTGGGGTGGGGGAAACCTCTAAGTGAAACCATTAGGTATCATTTTGGGGGCTCCAAAGAGCTCTGGTACCATAGTCCTTTATGTCTCAGGCCAGAAAAAATTCAGCAAGAGGTAAAGTGAAAGATGAGAAGCGTTTTATCAGAATAGGACGCTTGTGAGGCTTACAGGTGGGCGGGCGAGGGAGTGCCATGCCCTGAGACCTTACCTGACTACAGTTTTATAATCAAAGGGAAAGTCAGGAAGAGGGAGAAGAACTTCTTTTTCTTGAGTTGTTTAGTCCCTGAGTTGTGTTTGACTCTTCGTGACCCTATGGGACTGTAGCCCACCAGGCTCCTCTGTCCATGGGATTCTCCAGGCAAGAACACTAGAGTGGATTGCCATTTCCTTCTCCTGGAGATCTTCCTGGCCCAGGCATTGAACCTACGTCTCCAGCAAGTCTGCTTTGCAGGCAGTTTCTTTACTCCTGAGCCACTGGAGCGGGAGAGTTTTCTTGTCCCTGTGTGGTCAAGCTAGGTCCACAAATTATTGTTTTGTGTGTGTGCAGAGAGCATGTCCCAGGGGTCACTGACTTACTGAGCTTACTGGGCAGATGTGGGTCTTAAGCCACCATTGTTTCATTGTTTAGGGCACGTCTCCTGCTTCGGTTGCATGGTTTTGTGCTAAGCAAGCCTGCTTTCTTGAGCCATCATTAACTTACAGGCGTGTCCCATTTTTCTACTTTCTTGAGTAATCATTAGCTTACAGGGTGTCCAGTGTTTCTTTCTACTCACCATCCCCTGGTGGGCTTGACTAACTGCCCACTTTGTCTCCTTACTCTGTATCACATCCACAAAGCACCTGCTGTGCCCGGCACAGTATTGAGCAGGGTTTGAGGCCGTGGGAGGGGAGAGGAGCTGGAGAAGATTTTCCTTCTGGCCTCCCCCCACCACACAGGGCTCCCCCGCCCCGACATCTCCCCACAAACACTCCTGGAAACCTGCCGTGGTTGGGCCTTCAGGATCAGGCCTGAGTCGTGGAGATGTGAGCATACCCTCTGTGCTGGACAAGCCTGGAGCTCCGGGTTCCCTGCACCGTCTGGGTGGCTGTGGGGTCAGAGGCAAGGGTCTGGGTGCAGTTTATCCTCGCCCTCCACGAGGATCTCAGAATCCTCCCTCCCCCATCTTCCCTGGGCCTGGGAAGGGAATCCAAGAGCAGGCCCCACCCCTCCCCCAGACCTGGGGCACAAATGGAAACAGTCTGGAAAGAGAAAGGTGAGCTGCCCAAGGTCTAGGTCTGGGAGCTCCCAGGACTGTGCTCTGTCCTCTACTCCATGAGGCTGTCTCAGCCTCAGTGTCCCTCTCAGGAAATACAGGGATTCGGGGATGCTAGTGTCCTGTCTCCGAGGAGGGCATTGGATGCGGTGTGGGCTCAGCTCTTTCCAAACACAGGACTCGGAGGTGGTGGAGATGAGTCTGCAGGGAGACCGGGAACCACCACGTGCTGTCTCAGCTGCATGTGTGTGCAAGTGTTTGTGTGTAAGAGTGTGTGTGTGCATGAACCTGTGTGTGTGAACATGCGTGTGTGTAAGAGTATGTGTATGTGTGTTTGAACCTGTGTGTGTGTATGTGTATGTGTGTGAAAGTGTGTGTGTGTGAGCTTGTGTGTGCGTGCTCACCATCTACATGTCTTCCATAGCCCTTGTGGGCTTCAACACACCTGTGTTTCCAGAGAAGAGACCAGGCCCTGTCTTGCAGCAACAGCCTCAGCCTGTGATGAGAGGGTCCTTATTTTATTTTAATTTTTTGCCGCACTGTGTAGCATGAGGGATCTTAGTTCCACGACCAGGGATGGAACCCAGGCCCCCTGCAGTGGAAGTGGGGAGTCTTAGCCACTGGGCCTCCAGAGGAGCCCCTAGGGGGTCCTTAGAGATCAGTGAGTGCCCCATGGGACAGCCTGGCCCATGCATCCCCCTTCTAGCATGGATCTGAGTGCAGGGGCTGCTGGGCAGAATGTGCCTGGCAGAGGAGCAGACAGAATCCGGGCCCCCTGTCAACTGTGACCTCTAGATATGCCCTCAGGCATGCGGGCAGCTGGCTGGGGCCGGGCACCTCTTAGTGTCTGGTGGAAGGACAAGGGGGCACCACGGTAGAGGAGAAGAGCACAGAGAATGGGTAGGTCTCAGCACAGCCCCGGGGTTCCTAGAAAGGGTGAGAGGGACCTAGACTCTAGTTCTGGCTCTGCCACTTACCAGCTTTGTGACCTTGGGCAAGTCATTCCACCTCTCTGAGCCTCAGTTTCCTCACCTGTAAAATGGGGGGTAAAGATAGACAAACTCTCCTTTCTGGGCTGCCGTGAAGATTAAATAATAAGCAGCACTCAGCCCAGAGTGCCCAGTACACAGAGTGCGTCATCAACATGCTGGCTCCCACATCAAGGCTGCAGGGCAGCCCCACAGCAGCCCCATCTCGCATTTATGGGACTCCTGTTAAGAGCATCCCACTTCTGAGACTTAAGCTGATCCTATATTTTAACTAAGCAAGCATCCTGTTAGACCAGAGCCCTAAGCATCCCATACAGGCCTCCACCTCCAGACCACTGGGCCCCAAGGCCAACGGGACTTGCACTTATTAAAAGCCAGATCCCTCCGCCCGCCAACTCCAGACACTGCACTGGGAGGGCTTGTGTGCCCTGAGGTGGACCCCATCAACCCATTTCACAGATGAGTCAGAGGTCCAGAGGCTGAGCAGCCCATGAGATGTGAGCAAGCTAGGAGGACACTTCAGAGCCCATGGCCCTGGGGAGCCTATGGCATGGGGGCCCCTCACGCAGGGCTGGCCAGGCTCTGAGGGGTGGGGCTGAAGCTGCTTTTCTCTGGGCAGCCTGATGGCGGTCTGTCGAGCAGGGACCCCTGCGTTAAGCACAGGGTTGGCACACACATTCACAATTAAGCCAAGTAAATATTTACAGCCATTATGACGATTGATCGCCTTCGACCCTGTGCTCTGCTGTGAGAGAGTCCTGCTTACTCATGCTTTCTTAAAACCAGCCTCTCCTCTCACACATCTTTAATAATTCAGCTCCTAATTGTCTCCAAACGCAAACCCGAAAATGCCAACTCAGGGCTTCCTCCCCTCTCTGGTCCTCCTATGGCCCTCCCTGCCCGCGGCGGGGGTCCCTCACTCCGTTTCTGCTGCAGCCCCGGCCCCCTGCTTGGCCTGTGATCACTTCAGGAGGGACTCGGGCCCGGTGGGTTCCGTGCTCCCCTGCTCCGACTGCTGTCCAACAGGGAGGGGCACCTGGAGCAGCCGAGATGCCCCGCTGAGAGGCGGCAGGAACCGGAAGGTGTGGCCAACGCCCCGCAGTCTCCGAGGAACGGGAGGGAGGGGGGAGGACACGGGCATCTTGGGGTGACGGGGGAGGCCACCCTGCCTGGGCCCCTGGATGGGCCTCTGGCTTGGACTGCGGGGCGCAGGTGGAGCCTGATCACTGCTACGGCGCCTCCTGGGTGCCAGGCATCCCTGGGCTTCTTGGCTGGCGGTGCTCTCTGGCGCCCTCTGGGGGCCATCTCCATAAGGGGAGACGGGCGGGGGTGCTGCCAAGGTCTCATGTGGCCTGTGTGGACTGGGTCCCAGCACTGCCTATCTGGGTGACCAGCGGATACTAAAAGCCCCATTCTGGGCTTTCCTGGGGGTCCAGTGGTTAAGACTGCGCTTGCAATGCAGGGGGCACAGGTTTGATCCCTGGTCGGGAAACTAAGATCCCACATGCTGTGCAATGCAGCCAAATAACTGCCCCACCACTCTGAGCCCCACTTCCCACATTCCTCGAGGTCCAGCCAGGCTGACACAGAAGTGCTAGGGAAGAGTTGCCCACCCCCTCAAGCAGAGCGTCTTACCGAGCCAGGCCTGACTGGGGTGAACTCCACGGCGAGGGGAGCAACGAGGGACCCCGGGATGATGGTCTGTCCTAGGTCAGCACCCGCGGCTGCCAGGGAACCACAGGCCAGGGTTCCCCATCCCCGTGAGGTCTCTGGGTTGGTCCTATGTAAACTTCCAGGCACCCTGCCCTCCAGTCCCAGGCCAGGCTACGAGCACCCAGTTGTATTTTCACTCTGCACGTCCTTGTGTTTGTCCACCAGGTGCTGTCCTGAGCTCTGGAAACATAATACACAACAGGGAACTGGACAAGTCAAATTCCTCTAGAGATTTTTTTGTCTTTTAATTAATTTTGCTGTGCAGGGTCTTAGTTGAGGCATTCAAGATCTTTACTTGTGTCATGCGAACTCTTAGCTGCAATATGTGGGATCTTAGTTCCCTGACCAGGGATCGAACTCATGTCCCCTGTGTTGGGAGTGTGGAGTCTTCGCCACTGGACCACGAAGGAAGTCCCCCTGCTAGAGTCTGTGTCTGTGTGCTTGGATGTGTCTGACTCTTTGTGACCCCGTGGACTGTAGCCCGCCAGGCTCCTGTGTCCATGGGATTACCCCCAGGCAAGAGTACTGGAGTGCTCCGCCATTTCCATCTCCAGGGGATCTTCCCAACCCAGGGGTCAAACCCACATTTCCTGCATTGTGGGCAGATTCTTTACCGAGTCACCAGGGAAGCCCCACAAAGATGGGATTTTAAAATCAAAAGGCTGGACGGAAGTTGTCCAGGGCAAGCCAAGCATGAACACCAAGATTTAAGGGTCTCTGGCTCCTGTGCCCACCCCCTGAGCTTGGCCCCTGGCATCTGCAGAAGGGATCAACTGTTTATTCTGTCCTGAAAAGCACTTATCTGTGTCCCAGACCTTCATTTTGTTCTACCCACTGATCAAGGTGAGGCGCCCAGCTGTTTACAGGCTTGTGGGTCTAGAGGTGGACCCATGATCCAGCAGCCAGTCATGGAGGGAAAACTCCCCAGGGCAGGGCGAGCACCAGGCCCAGACTGGGGCAATGAGAGCCCTTCCCAGATCTTCTGACAATGAGTGGCCCCAGGTCTGGAACAGAGAAACTGACTTACAGGCCTGGCGGCTTCTAGCAACCCCCCTCGCCCCTCCCAACTGTGTGCAGAGGTGGTCACAGCAGACCAGAGCCAAGTGCAGGCATGAGGTCCTGAGAGCAGTGCCCGGGGCGACGGGCACAGACATCCTGGTCCCAGAAAACAGGACATGGGTGAACCCCATGCCCTGCCCACCCCCTTCCCCCCCTGCTGCCCCCGCAGGGCCGGGTCCACATGCACTTGACAAGCAGATTTGGTCACAGGCTCAGCATGTGAGAAAAACCAACGACATTGAAGGGAGGCATTAAGCTCAATGAAATGCGTGCATGCTCAGTCATTCAGTCGTGTCCGACTCTTTGTGACCCTACGGACTATAGCCCACCACTCCTCTGTCCTTGGGATTCTCCAGGCAAGAATACTGGAATGGGTTGCCATGCCCTCCTCCAGGGGATCTTCCCAACCCAGGGATTGAACCTGCATCACTTATGTCTCCCGCATTGGCAGGCGGGTTCTTTACCCCTGAGCCACCGGGGAGGTTCTCAAGCTCAATGTAATAAAGACTCCCAAATCAGCAGTTACTAAGACAAAAGAAAAGTGTACAACAGAATGAGTATAATGAATATTCTCAGAGACCCAAGAAGACATTGTCTGCATACAAAAGAATCAACAGTCTTGGAAGTGAAACTATAATTGCTGAAACGCAACGGCACCCCACTCCAGTACTCTTGCTTGGAAAATCCAATGGATGGGGGAACCTGGTAGGCTGCAGTCCTTGGGGTCGCTAGGAGTCAGACACGACTGAGCGACTTCCCTTTCACTTCTCACTTTCATGCATTGGAGAAGGAAATGGCAACCCACTCCAGTGTTCTTGCCTGGAGAATCCCAGGGACGGGGGAGCCTGGTAGGCTGCCCTCTATGGGGTCGCACAGAGTCGGACACGACTGAAGTGACTTAGCAGCAGCAGAAAATACTATAGATGGGTTGAATAGCAGAATGATTACCCTGAAAAGCAAGGCAATATAGCCTAGAATTTTTTTCAAGTGATATATACTAAAAAGCGAAGAGATGAAAATATGAAACATAAGACCATGAAAATATGAAACAAAATAAGATCATGGAAGAGAGTTCAATTCTCCGGCTAAGAGTTCAATTTCCAGGAGTTCCAACTTTCACCTAAAAGGAGTTCCAGAAAGCAGGTATTGGCAGAACAGAGAGGAGGAAATATTAATAGAAAAATTATGAGTGTCATTTCATTTAATCTTTTCAACAATGCAGTGAGGACCCCAGAGGAGATGGGAAAGGGACTTTTCCAGAGCCCCATAGCTGGAACTAGAATTTGCTCTGGGTCTGCCTGACTCCAGACTTGGGCTTACACTCAAACACGCTGGTTACTTCCTAGAAGCTTATATGGGAGAACAGTTCCTCCAAGTATGGACCACGGGATATTAATATGTGTTCCATGAAAAAGGGTTCCGTTGCAAACGCATTCGAGAAGCGCTAGGTGGAGGCGGTTTAACAAAGTGATGCACTCTTTATATTTTGAAAGCAGTGTGGGGGCTAAGAGCCCTGGCTGGCCTTGGAATCAGTCAGACTTGGGTTCTCAACACCTCTCTGCCTCTTTTTTTGTGTGTGTGATGGTTGGGAAGACATTTTGTGCCACTACCCTACCCTCCCAACCCACCAGGCCTCGCTTTTCCTATCTGTTAAATGGGAATCATAATTACATCCTTGATATCCCTGGATGTCTTCCAGGGTTTAGGGGCCACAGGAAATGAGAGCTGTGGAACTGCTCCTAAGGCGTAAGGTTGTACAAACATGACACATCCTTTCTCCCGTGAATTCTGTCACTAAATCCTCCACTTGCTGCTTCAGCAGACGATGGGCGGCTGTACACACTCAATGTCTAACACAGTTTAGCAATCTGGACTCCAGTGCTGTTCTTTTGGTAAACACATGAGAGATGAGAAGAGGCTATGATGCTGGCTTCAGTGAAACCTTGGGCAGCCCTGCACCCCATTCTTTTTTTTCCTGCACCCCATTCTTGAGCCCTGGACATTGGGGTACAGCAGGAGACACCCAGAGACCATCCCTCCTGCTGCTGTGGGGGCAGAGGGCTGTGTGTGCTCCCCACGCCCCATCAAGCTTCTGCCAAATAGCATTGTTTAATTGAAGTTAGTTCATTTACTGTATTATATAAGCTCAGTTCAGTTCAGTCGCTCAGTCGTGTCCAACTCTTTGCAACCCCATGAATCTCAGCACGCCAGGCCTCCCTGTCCATCACCAACTCCCAGAGTCTACCAAAAACTCATGTCCATTGAGTCGGTGATGCCATCCAACCATCTCATCCTCTGTCGTCCCCTTCTCCTCCTGCCCTCAATCTTTCCCAGGGTCTTTCATCAGGGTCTTTTCAAATGAGTCAGCTCTTCGCATCAGGTGGCCAAAGTATTGGAGTTTCAGCTTCAACATCAGTCCTTCCAATGAACACCCAGGACTGATCTCCTTTAGAATGGACTGGTTGGATCTCCTTGCAGTCCAAGCGACTCTCAAGAGTCTTCTCCAACACCACAGTTCAAAAGCATCAATTCTTCAGTGCTCAGCTTTCTTTATAGTCCAACTCTCACATCCATACATGACTACTGGAAAAAACCATAGCCTGGACTAGACAGACCTTTGTTGGCAAAGTAATGTCTCTGCTTTTTTAATATGCTGTCTATGTTGGTCATAGCTTTCCTTCCAAGGAGTAAGCGTCTTTTAATTTCATGGCTGCAATCACCATCCGCAGTGATTTTGGTGCCCCAAAAATAAAGTCAGCCACTGTTTCCTCTGTTTCCCCACCTATTTCCCATGAAGTGATGGGACTGGATGCCATGATCTTAGTTTTCTGAATGTTGAACTTTTTTTTTTTTTTTATAACACTTTCTTTTTATATATATATATTTTTTAATTTAATTTTATTTTTAAACTTTACAAATTGTATTAGTTTTGCCAAATATCAAAATGAATCCGCCACAGGTATACATGTGTTCCCCATCCTGAACCCTCCTCCCTCCTCCCTCCCCATACAATCCCTCTGGGTCATCCCAGTGCACTAGCCCCAAGCATCCAGTATCGTGCATCGAACCTGGACTGGCAACTCGTTTCATACATGATATTATACATGTTTCAATGCCATACTCCCAAATCTTCCCACCCTCAAAAGCAAAAATAAACAAATGGGGCCTAATTAAACTTAAAAGCTTCTGCACATCAAAGGAAACTATTAGCAAGGTGAAAAGGCAGCCTTCAGAATGGGAGAAAATAATAGCAAATGAAGCAACTGACAAACAACTAATCTCAAAAATATACAAGCAACTCCTAGAGCTCAACTCCAGAAAAATAAATGACCCAATCAAAAAATGGGCCAAAGAACTAAATAGACATTTCTCCAAATAAGACATGTAGATGGCTAACAAACACATGAAAAGATGCTCAACATCACTCATTATCAGAGAAACGCAAATCAAAACCACTATGAGGTACCATTTCACGCCAGTCAGAATGGCTGCGATCCAAAAGTCTACAAGCAATAAATGCTGGAGAGGGTGCAGAGAAAAGGGAACCCTCTTACACTGTTGGTGGGAATGCAAACTAGTACAGCCTCTATGGAGAACAGTGTGGAGATTCCTTAAAAAACTGGAAATAGAACTGCCTTATGATCCAGCAATCCCACTGCTGGGCATACACACTGAGGAAACCAGAAGGGAAAGAGACACGTGTACCCCAATGTTCATCGCAGCACTGTTTATAATAGCCAGGACATGGAAGCAACCTAGATGTCCATCAGCAGATGAATGGATAAGAAAGCTGTGGTACATATACACAATGGAGTATTACTCAGCCATTAAAAAGAATACATTTGAATGTTGAACTTTAAGCCAACTTTTTCATTCTCCTCTTTCAATTTCATCAAGAGGCTCTTTAGTTCTTCTTCACTTTCTGCCATAAGGGTGGTGTCAACTGCATATCTGAGGTTATTGATATTTCTCCTGGCAATCTTGATTCCAGCTTGTGCTTCTTCCAGCCCAGTGTTTCTCATGATGTACTCTGCATATAAGTTAAATAAGCAGGGTGACAATATACAGCCTTGACATACTCCTTTTCCTATTTGGAACCAGTCTGTTGTTCCATGTCTGGTTCTAACTATTGCTTCCTGACCTGCAAACAGGTTTCTCAACAGGCAGGTCAGGTGGTCTGGTATTCCCCTCTCTTTCAGAATTTTCCACAGTTTATTGTGATCCACACAGTCAAAGGCTTTGGCATAGTCAATAAAGCAGAAATAGATGTTTTTCCGGAACTCTCTTGCTTTTTTGATGATCCAGAAGATGTTGGCAATTTGATCTCTGGTTCTTCTGCCTTTTCTAAAACCAGCTTGAACATCTGGAAGTTCATGGTTCACATATTGCTGAAGCCTGGCTTGTAGAATTTTGAGCATTACTTTACTAGTGTGTGAGATGAATGCAATTGTGCGGTAGTTTGAGCATTCTTTGGCATTGCCTTTCTTTGGGATTGCAATGAAAACTGATCTTTTCCAGTCCTGTGGCCACTGCTGAGTTTTCCAAATTTGCTGGCATACTGAGTGCAGCACTTTCACAGCATCATCTTTTAGGATTTGAAATAGCTCAACTGGAATTCCATCACATCCATTAGCTTTGTTTGTAGTGATGCTTCCTAAGGCCCACTTGACTTCACATTCCAGGAGGTCTGGCTCTAGGTCAGTGATCACACCATCGTGATTATCTCGGTCATGGAGATCTTTTTTGTACAGTTCTTCTGTGTATTTTTGCCACCTCTTCTTAATATTGTCTGCTTCTGTTAGGTCCATACTATTTCTGTCCTTTATCAAGCCCATTTTTGCATGAAATGTTCCCTTGGTATCTCTCATTTTCTTGAAGAGATCTCTAGTCTTTCCCATTCTGTTGTTTTCCTCTATTTCTTTGCACTGATCACTGAGGAAGGCTTTCTTATCTCTCCTTGCTATTCTTTGGAACTCTGCATTCAGATGCTTATATCTTTCCTTTTCTCCTTTGCTTTTTGCTTCTCTTCTTTTCACAGCTATTTGTGAGGCCTCCTAAGACAGCCATTTTGCTTTTTTGCATTTCTTTTTCTTGGGGATGGTCTTGATCCCTGTCTCCTGTACAATGTCACGAACCTCCATCCATAGTTCATCAGGCACTATATCGGATCTAGTCCCTTAAATCTATTTCTCACTTCTACTGTATAATTATAAGGGATTTGATTTAGGTCATACCTGAATGGTGATGTGGTTTTCCCTACTTTCTTCAATTTAAGTCTGAATTTGGCAATAAGGAGTTCATGATCTGAGCCACAGTCAGCTCCCAGTCTTATTTTTGCTGACTGTAGAGAGCTTCTCCATCTTTGGCTGCAAATAATATAATCAATCTGATTTTGGTGTTGACCATCTGGTGATGTCCATGTGTAGGGTCTTCTCTTGTGTTGTTGGAAGAGGGTGTTTGCTGACCACTGCATTCTCTTGGCAAAACTCTAGTAGCCTTTGCCCCGCTTCATTCTGTACTCCAAGGCCAAATCTGTCTGCTATTCCAGGTGTCTCTTGACTTCCTACTTTTGCATTCCAGTCCCCTATAATGAAAAGGACATCTTTTTTGAGTGGTAGTTCTAAAAGGTCTTGTAGGTCTTCATAGAACCGTTCAGCTTCTTCAGCATTACTGGTTGGGGCATAGACTTGGATTACCACGATATTGAATGGTTTGCCTTGGAAATGAACAAAGATCATTCTGTCATTTTTGAGATTGCATCCAAGTACTGCATTTTGGACTCTTTTGTTGACCATGATGGCTACTCCATTTCTTCTAAGGGATTCCTGCCCACAGTAGTAGATATAATGGTCATCTGAGTTAAATTCACCCATTCTGGTCCATTTTAGTTCGCCGATTCCTAGAATGTTGACGTTCACTCTTGCCATCTCCTGTTTAACCACTTCCAATTTGCTTTGATTCATGGACCTGACATTCCAGGTTCCTATGCAATATTGCTCTTTACAGCATCAGACCTTGCTTCTATCACCAGTCACATCTACAACTGGGTGTTGTTTTCGCTTTGGCTCTGTCTCTTCATTCTTTCTGGAGTTATTTCTCCACTGATCTCCAGTAGCATATTGGGCACCTACCCACCTAGGGAGTTCATCTTTCAGTATCCTATCATTTTGCCTTTTCATACTGTTCATGGGGTTCTCGAGGCAAGAATACTGAAGTGGTTTGCCATTCCCTTCTCCAGTGGACCACATTCTGTCAGACCTCTCCACCATGACCCATCCGTCTTGGGTGGCCCCACACGGCATGGCTTAGTTTCATTGAGTTAGACAAGGCTGTAGTCCGTGTGATTAGATTGGCTAGTTTTCTGTGATTATGGTTTCAGTGTGTCTGCCCTCTGATGCCCTCTCTCAGCACCTACTGTCTTACTGGGGTTTCTCTTACCTTGGACGTGGGGTATCTCTTCACGGCTGATCCAGCAAAGCGCAGCCGCTGCTCCTTACCTTGGACGTGGATTATCTCCTCATGGCCCTGCTCCTGACCTTTGACCTGGGGTAGCTCCTCTCAGATGCTCCTGCACCATGCAGCTTTTTATATAAGTTACAGGTGTATAATACAGAGATTCACAATTTTTCAAGATTATACTTCATTCGGGCTTCCCAGGTGGTGCTAGTGGTAAAGAACCTGCCTGCCAGCACAGGAGATATAAGAGATGTGGGTTCAACCCCTGGGTCAGGAAGATCCCCTGGAGGAGGAAATGGCAATCCACTCCCGTATTCTTTCCTGGAAAATCCCACAGACAGAGGAGCTACAGTCCATGGGGTCACAAAGAGTCGGACACGATTGAGTGACTGACACTTTCATTTCATGAGTATGGCACATGCGGCAGTGGTTACTATAGAGGAAATAAACCAAAACACACCAGACGCTCCATTGCCCTAGAAATGAAGCCCTGTCCCAATTCAGGCTTGGCCTTGGGCCCCTGCGGCCCTGCCTCCCTGGGCCATGCTCCCTCTGATCATGATACCAGCTCACCTTCAGTCCCACACACCGCCCACCCTTCTGCCCCAAGCTTCATAGCCTGGCCTATCACCCTGAATCCTCCACACACCCTCCCTGCCTTTAGACCTTCCCTCTGGGAAAGCTGGTCTGGACCTTGCATCCAAGCCGGGAGCTCCTCTGACGTATTTCTCCCATCACAGTCCTTACTTCTCTGTCACAACTGTTTCACTGTCTGTCTCCCCTCGAGAATGTCAGCTCCTTGGGGCCAGTGGCCGTGTCTGCCACATTTACCGCTGTATCTTCCAGACACAAAGTACAAAATAAAATACATGTTGAGTGCGTAATGCGTGAATGAACCTAGGCCTCTTCTATTCTGAACTCTTATGACTCTCCAGACTGAAGGAAGAATCAAAACCATTCTCCTCCTCTGGTCCCTGACTCTCCTCTGTGAGGGCCTCACAGGTACTCATCCTCAGGGACTTGCCTGGTGGTCCAGTGGTTAAGACTCTGCGCTTCCAGTGCAGGGGGCACATGTTCGATCCCTGGTCAGAGAACTAAGATCTCAAATGCTGTGCAGTGTGGTCCAAAAAAAATTATTTAATAAATAAAATAGAAACAAGTAGCTGCCCTCAGCCAGTCCAGCACTCTGAGACAGAGTTGGATGTTTCCAGGAGCCTTCTCAGAGCGCCTGTTCAGGTTAGACTCTTGACGCTCTTGGAGACCGGGGGGAGGGGCAGTCTGCAGCCCATTTTGCAGTTGTGACTGGGGCTGCTAATAGGGATGTGGAGGATGACGTGCTATTATGAATGCCCATGCCTGGGGCTTCCCAGGTAGCACTAGTGGTAAAGAACCTGATGTAGGAGACACAAGCAGATCGGTTTGATCCCTGGGTCAGGAAGACGCCCTGGAGGAGGGCATGGTAACCCACTCCAGTATTCTTACCTGGAGAATCCCATGGACAGAGAAGCCTGGCGGGCTGCCATCCGTGGGTCCACAGAGAGTCGGACATGACTGAGCGACTCAGCACACACATGTCAGTGCCTAGGAGACCGGCGCTCAATAGATGCACTCAATTGATGAAGATGCTGCTATTACAATTATTACCCAATTCCCTCCCTCCATTGAACTCAGGGAGGAGGATGGACAGCTTGAGACCATAGGCTGGAGACAAAGATGGGACTCAGATCCTGGACTTCCAGCCCCGGCACCCTGTCTGGAGCTCTGGCTTCTCCCCTGCTGTTTTCCATCCCAAGGTTTTGATTCCCAAGTCATTCATCTGTATCCAGCTGACCAGGGCATTTGTAATAACATACCTCCCTGAGCTGCCAGAGGCCGCCACGGAGGCCAAGTAAACAGCGTGCCGGGTGGAAATTCCCCAGGACATCCTTGGGCCCCTGGCTCGAGTTCCAACAAAGAAATACTTACGTCCAGACATCTTTACAGATCAGCAACAACGATGTGATTTGAGAGCACTTAGCTGCATTGTCATAAAACATGAGGATTGATGACCCCCTGTGACTAGGGCGAATGCCAGGGGTAGCAAGCAGACTCCAAGTTGGACAGCGATTCTTCCTGGGCACCTTTTGTGTGCGGAGACTCAGCCTTGATTCAGCGCTGCATTAAAATACTGCAGCACTGGCGAGTATGTCCATAGAGCCCCTCATTGCTCAGAGCGCTCTCGCATGCATGGATGCCCCTGAGTCTCATGACAACATATGAGGGGGTGTCCCTGGGATTAAAGAATGCTTTCCCCACTTTGGAGATGAACGACTGAGGCCCAAAGAGGTGGAAAGCAACGTGACATAGGCTGCACAACCCTAGAACTCCTGACTCACCATCACGCTCTCCTCTTGCCAACAGAGAGAGGTGGGAAAGCCAAGGTCAGCCGAGAAACAGAAATGGACCCAAAGAAACTCACAAGTCAACATGGTGGACATTCTATAAACTCCAAGGGTTTCAAGTCTTCCTGGGTATCCAGTGGCTAAGCCTCCACACTCCCAATGCAGGTGGCCTGGGTTCAGTCCCTGGTCAGGGAACTAGGTCCCACATGCCTCAACTTAGACCAGAGGCAGCCAAGTCAGTTCATTCTTTTTTTTTTTTTTTTTTAAGATATTAAGTTTTAAAAAGCCAGAAACAAACAAACAAGCAAAGCAAAACAAAACCAAACCTTTAAGAGTCTGAAGTGACATTGCTGAGAACTACGGCTCTCCTTATCTGGTCCTGTCATTTTGGAGCTGTTTGGTTCCCCTGGGATGGAGCTGGGTAAGGTTAAGAAAAGACACAAGAAGAGGTGAAAAGTCCTCCAACTGAGGGAGAGAACAGGAACTCTCCATCACAGTGGACCAGTGAGTAGGATGAGGGGCCCTGAGAGCATGATGCCCTTCAGCATTCCATCACTCATTCAGTATTCAGTTCAGTTCAGTCTCTCAGTCGTGCCTGGCTCTTTGCAACCCCGTGAACCGCAGCATGCCAGGGCTCCCTGTCCAGCACCAACTCCCAGAGTTCACCCAAACTCATGTCCATTGAGTCAGTGATGCCATCCAGCCATCTCATCCTCTGTCGTCCCCTTCACCTCCTGTCCCCAATCCCTCCTAGCATCAGAGTCTTTTCCAATGAGTCAACTCTTCGCATCAGGTGGCCAAAGTATTGGAGTTTCAGCTTCAACATCAGTCTTTCCAATGAACACCCAGGACTGATCTCCTTTAGAATGGACTGGTTGGATCTCCTTGCAGTCCAAGGGACTCTCAAGAGCCTTCTCCAACACCACAGTTCAAAAGCATCAATTCTTCAACACTCAGCTTTCTTTATAATCCAACTCTCACATCCATACATGACTACTGGAAAAAACGATAGCCTTAACTAGATGGACCTTTGTTGACAAAGTGATGCCTCTGCTTTTTAATATGCTATCTAGGTTGGTCATAACTTTTCTTCCAAGGAGTAAACATCTTTTAATTTCATGGCTGCAATCACCATCAGCAGTGATTTTGGAGCCCCCCAAAATAAAGTCAGCCACTGTTTCCTCTGGTTCCCCACCTATTTCCCATGAAGTGATGGGACCAGGTGCCATGATTTTAGTTTTCTGAATGTTGAGCTTTAAGCCAACTTTTTCACTCTCCTCTTTCACTTTCATCAAGAGGCTCTTTAGTTCCTCTTCACTTTCTGCCATAAGAGTGGTGTCATCTGCATATCTGACGTTATTGACATTTCTCCTGGCAATCTTGATTCCAGCTTGTGCTTCTTCCAGCCCAGTGTTTCTCATGATGTACTCTGCATATAAGTTAAATAAGCACAGTGACAATATACAGCCTTGATGTACTCCTTTTACTATTTGGAACCAGTCTGTTTTTCCATGTCTGGTTCTAACTGTTGCTTCCTGACCTGCAAACAGATTTCTCAACAGGCAGGTCAGGTGGTCTGGTATTCCCCTCTCTTTCAGAATTTTCCACAGTTTATTGTGATCCACACAGTCAAAGGCTTTGGCATAGTCAATAAAGCAGAAATAGATGTTTTTCTGGAATTCTCTTGCTTTTTTGATGATCCAGCATGTGTTGGCAATTTGATCTCTGGTTCCTCTGCCTTTTCTAAAACCAGCTTGAACATCTGGAAGTTCATGGTTCACGTGTTGCTGAAGCTTGGCTTGGAGAATTTTAAGCATTACTTTACTAGCGTGTGAGATGAATGCAATTGTGCGGTAGTTTGAGCATTCTTTGGCATTGCCTTTCTTTGGGATTGGAATGAAAACTGACCTTTTCCAGTCCTGTGGCCACTACTGAGTTTTCCAAATTTGCTGACATATTGAGTGCAGCACTTTCACAGCATCATCTTTCAGGATTTGAAATAGCTCAATTGGAATTCCATCACATCCATTAACTTTGTTCGTAGTGATGCTTTCTAAGGCCCACTTGACTTCACATTCCAGGATGTCTGGCTCTAGGTCAGTGATCACACCATCGTGATTATCTGGGTCGTGAAGATCTTTTTTGTACAGTTCTTCTGCATATTCTTGCCACCTCTTCTTAATATCTTCTGCTTCTGTTAGGTCCATACCATTTCTGTTCTTTATCGAGCCCATTTTTGCATGAAGTGTTCCCTTGGTATCTCTCATTTTCTTGAAGAGTTCTCTAGTCTTTCCCATTCTGTTGTTTTCCTCTATTTCTTTGCATTGATCACTGAGGAAGGCTTTCTTATCTCTCCTTGCTATTCTTTGGAACTCTGCATTCAGATGTTTATATCTTTCCATTTCTCGTTTGCTTTTTGCTTCTCTTCTTTTCACAGCTATTTGTAAGGCCTCCTCAGACAGCCATTTTGCTTTTTTGCATTTCTTTTCCATGGGGATGGTCTTGATCCCTGTCTCCTGTACAGCGTCATGAACCTCCATCCATAGTTCATCAGGCACTCTATCTATCAGATCTAGGCCGTTAAATCTATTTCTCATTTCCACTTTATAATCATAAGGGATTTGATGTAGGTTATACCTGAATGGTGATGTGGTTTTCCCTACTTTCTTCAATTTAAGTCTGAATTTGGCAATAAGGAGTTCATGATCTGAGCCACAGTCAGCTCCCAGTCTTGTTTTTGCTGACTGTATAGAGCTTCTCCATTTTTGGCTGCAAAGAATATAATCAATCTGATTTTGGTGTTGACCATCTGATGACGTGCATGTATAGAGTTTTGTGTTGTTGGAAGAGGGTGTTTGGTATGACCAGTGCATTCTCTTGGCGAAACTCTATTAGCCTTTGCCCTGCTTCATTCCATATGCCAAGGCCAAATTTGCCTATTAGTACAGGTGTTTCTTGACTTCCTACTTTTGCATTCCAGTCCCCTACAATGAAAAGGACATCTTTTTTGGGTGTTAGTTCTAAAAGGTCTTGTAGGTCTTCATAGAGCCATTCAACTTCAGCTTCTTCAGCGTTACTGGTTGGGGCATAGACTTGGATTACTGTGATATTGAATGGTTTGCCTTGGAAACAAACAGAGATCATTCTGTCGTTTTTGAGATTGCATCCAAGTACTGCATTTCAGACTCTTTTGTTGACCATGGTGGCTACTCCATTTCTTCTGAGGGATTCCTGCCCGCAGTAGTAGATATAATGGTCATCTGAGTTAAATTCACCCATTCCAGTCCATTTCAGTTCACTGATTCCTAGAATGTCGACGTTCACTCTTGCCATCTCCTGTTTGACCACTTCCAATTTGCCTTGATTCATGGACCTGACATTCCAGGTTCCTATGCAATATTGCTCTTGACAGCATCGGACCTTGCTTCTATCACCAGTCACATCCACAGCTGGGTATTCTTTTTGCTTTGGCTCCATCCCTCCATTTTTCTGGAGTTATTTCTCCACTGATATCCAGTAGCATATTGGGCACCTACTGACCTGGGGAGTTCCTCTTTCAGTGTCCCATCCATTCAGTATTACTAGACTCTGAAACCCCTGGGGCAATAGATGGGAATTTGGATAAGCCTTGCACAGGGATGGAAGCATGAAGAGAGATCCTCTCCTTCTGACCAAGGGGGAATCAAGCAGGTCAATGGGCAATCAAAAGACCATTTTCCCCTCAAACAGGCAGTGAGGGTTCCCCCAGCATGGTGACATTGGAGATGTGTGCACTTGGTCGGGTTTCTCAGTTCTCCCATGCTTTCCAAGTCTTTCCAGGCCATGAGAACCATGGGACCTAGAACCACTTAACTAAGCCGCATGAAGTTCTTCCTTCCGGAGACCACTGGCCTTGATTCTGGCCAAGGTGCTGAGAGATCCCAGAGACTCCTGTGGTGGGCAAAGACTTGCTGCTAGCAGCTGGTCCCACGATGGGGAGCTTCATCTCTTCAGTACTCCTTGAGTAACATGTCTAAATGAAGAACTCCCTCGGGTTTAAGCTCTGAATGTCTTAATCTGTCTTAATGTCTTAATCCTTCATTTTGAAGGACATTATTTTTTTGGTCTATAATTATAATTATAGATTGGCCCATTGTTCCTCCTAGAGTACTTTGGAAAATAATGTTGTTCCACTGTATTCTGGCTTCTGTGGTTTTTGTTGCAAAATCTGCCATCAGTTGTACTCATTCCTCCCCATCCACTGGATGTCTTTTTTTCATCTGGATGCCTTTAAAGTGTTCTCTTTACTGCTGGTTTTCAGCAGTTTGACCATGACATGCCTAACTGTGGTGTTCTTTGTATTTATTCCGCCTGGGTTTTGTTGAGCTTGTTGAAACTGTGGTGTAATATCTTTCATCAGTTTGGGGAAATTTTCTGCCATTATTTCTTCAGATTTTAATTCTGTCCCTTTTTCTCTCTCCTCTTATTTTGGGACTCTGTTTACACATTTGTTAGTCTTTTTCACCTTTGTCCTTTGCCCACATCTTCCTTATATTCTTTCCAGTTTTTTTTCCCATTCATTTTTAGTTCATTCACATTTACTATAATTATTGTTACAGATGTATTTAATCTGTGATTTTACTACTTGTTTTCTAAGTGTCACTTTTTTGTTCTCTTCCTCCTTTACTGCCCCCTGGTGTGTAAAACAAATGTTTTTTAGTGTACCATTTAAATTCCCCTGTTGATTTTCAAAACTATTATTTTGAGTTACTTGCTTAGTGGATCTTCTAGGGATTACAGTATACATTTTAACTTATCACAGTTTATCTTAGAGTAATATTAAATTAGTTTCAATAAAATATAAAAACTTTCCTCCAATATGTTTTCTTTTTCTCTCTTCTTTTTTTTATCATCACATATGTTATATCCATATATTGTTATAAGCCAAAACATACAGTGTTATAATTATTGGTTTATGCAAACTTATATCTTTTAAAGAACTTAAGAGTAGAAATTTTTAAAAATATATTTATACAATATTTTAAATTTATCCACATAATTACTATTTCTGGCACCCTTTGTTTCCTTCTGTGGATTTGAATTATTTTCTTTCAACCTGAAGGACTTTCTTATGTATTTCTCATTAGGCAGTTCTCGTAGTAATGAATCCTTTATATTTATCTGTGAATGTCTTTATCTTCATTTTTGAAAGATGAAAAGTGAAAGTTGTTCAGTCAATTCTTTGCAACCCCATGGACTGTAGCCCGCCAGGCTCCTCTGTCCATGGAATTCTCCAGGCAAGAATACTGGAATGGGTAGCCATTCCCTTCTCTAGGGGATCTTCCCCACCCAGGGATCAAATCCCAGTCTCCTGCATTGCAGGCAGATTCCTTCCCGTCTGACCCACCAGGGAAGCCCTTGTGAAGGATAGTTTTTTTCTGAATAAAGAATTCTTGGATGATAATTTATGTTTTCTTTCAGCACCTTAATTATGTCATTCCACTGCTTTCCAGCACCCATTTTAAAAAATCTCATTTTGTATCAGGGTAGTAGACACAACTTAGCAACTGAACAACAATAGCCAATTAACAATGTGGTAAGTTTCAGGTGAACAATGATAGATTCAGCCATACATACACATGTATCCACTCTCCCCCAAACTCCTGTCCCATCCAGGTACACAACATTGAACAGAGTTCCCTGTGCTATACGGTAGGTCATTGTTGGTTATTCACTTGAAATATAGCAGTGTGTACCTGTTCATCCCAAACGCCCTAACTATCCCTTTCTCCCAGCCTCCATAATTTTGATGGGAAATCAGCTTAAATTCATATTGTCATCTGTATATGATATGTCCATTTTCTCTTGCTGCTTCTGAGATTTTTTTCTTTGTATTCCATTCAACAATGATGTGTACAGGTGTGAATATCTTCATGAGTATATTTTGGATTATTTGAGCTTCTTGGATACGTAGGTTTATGTTTTTTGTTAAACTGGGGAACTTCGGGCTATTATTTCTCCAAATATTTTTTCTGCTCCTTTTTCCAGTTCTTCTGGGACTCTCATCACATATATGTTGGTGGGCTTAATATTTGTCCACAAGTATCTGAGACTCTTCATTTTTCTCTCTGTTCTTTTGTTTCCGTAATTCCTATCAATCTGTCTTCAACGTTACTGATTCTTCTGCCAGTTCAAATCTGCTAGTGAATCCCTGTAATGAATTTTAAATTTCAGTTACTTGACTTTTAATCTCCAGAATTTCCATCTGGTTCTTTTATATTTTCTTTCACTTTATTGAGATTCTCCATCCACTAAGTCATCAGTCATATTTTCCTTCAATTTTTAAAATAGGGTTTCGATAAGTTCTTTGAATATACTTTGACGTCTTTGTCCGCTGAATCTGGCATCCTATGATACTCAGAGACAGTTTCTTCCTCTTTTTGATAATGTTTTTATTATTTATTTTTGACCGTGCTGGGTCTTCGTTACTGCAGGGGCTTTTCTCTACTGAGGCGAGCGGGGGCTGCTCTCTAGTTGCTGTGCAGGCTTCTCACGTGGCAGAGCCACGGGCTCCAGGGCACTTGCTCGTCAGTAATTGCGACACCTGCGTTCAGTAGTTGCGGATTCCAGGCTCAAGAGCTGTGGCGCACGGGCTTAGCTGCTCCGTGGCATGTGCTCCGTGGGATCCTCCTAGATCAGGGATCAAACCCATATCTCCTGGATTGGCAGATGGATTCTTTACCACTGAGCCACCAGCGAAGCCCAGAGACAGTTTCTTTTGACTGTTTTGTTTTCCTCCCCCCTGAATATGAGCTGTATTTTCTTGTTTCTTGGTACGACTTTTCACTTTCTGTTGAATACTGAGCCATGTGCAGCTGTTTGGCAGATGGGATCCGCTCCTATGGGTCCCCTGTGTTGTCAGGGTTGGAGGCAGTGAGAGGCAGATGTGGATTCCAATTTGTTCTCACCTTCACTTCATGTCCAGGTTTTTTTTTTTCCTGTCTTCTGGAATCTGCTGACCTACAGCAACTTCAAGGACAGGCAGACGGACCACCTTCCATAGACCTCTTCCCCAGCTGCCACAGTTGTGTAAGGACTCATTCTTATAATTAAGCCCTTACTCCATATCACTGATGGTGGTTCTGCTTCCTTTACCAAGCCCTGACACAAGATCCCAATTCTCTGTTAAAATTTAAACTTCATCTTTTCATTCATCTCATCCATTTCTTTTTCCATGTATAAAAATATTAAGTATAGTTATTTTGAAGTTCTTATCTGCTAACCCCGGGCCTCCCAGGTGGCACGAGTGGTAAAAAAAAAAAACTCACCTGCCAACGAAGGAGATGTAGGAGGTGTGGGTTCAATCACTGGGTCAGGAGGATCCCCTGGAGAGGGCATAGCAACCCACTCTGGTATTCTTGCCTGGAGAATCCTCATGAACAGAGGAGCCTGGTGGGCTACAGTCCCTGGGGTCACAAACAGTCAGACATGACTGAAGCGACTGGGCACTCACGCACATCTGCTAACCCCAGCATCTGGGGCACCTCTGGCTTCTGTTTCTGTTGACTCCGTGATCGGCCACCTTTTCCTTCTTATGTTCAACAGTCTTTCATTGCGAGGCAAACACTGTAAATGAGATGCTGTGGACCCTCTGGATTAGTTTCTCTTCCTGTAGAGAGTGTTAAGCTTTGTTTTGGCAGGCAGTTAAATTCCTGGCAAATCACACTAATTCTGTCAAAGCTTACTTTTTGGCTTTGTTAAGGCAGGTCTGTTTCAGCTTTCCCCCTTATTTATAGAGTGTAGCTGTTTTCTTAAGGCATGGTCTTAATTCCGAAGTGTGGCTTTCGTGATCTCAAAGGAGAGCACAGGGTTCACCTGTGTCCTCCGTTTTGGCTGGGCATGAACCTCAGTATTTCCCTGGAGCTGTGTGACCTCTGAAATCTCTGTCCAGCAATCAGTCTTCCCAGCAGCTATTTTCAGCAAGTCCTCTTGACGTTCCCTGTTCATGTACAACCTGAACTGAGGGCCAGGGGAGAGTTTCATATAGATTTTGGGGGCTGATGCTGCACTGTGGCTTCCTTCTCTCCAGATCCCTGCCCGCCTTAAATCACAGCCACTTAAGCAGTTCTGAACTCTGATTTCTTTTTCCTCTACCCAGTGTGACCACTATTACTGGGAGGTTTTACTGCATTTTGGAAAATATGCTCAGGGATAAAGATGAAATGAATGTGGGAATCATTTAATGTGATTCTGTCTCTCAAGGACCATTATCCTGTGTTAATTGCTGTCCAATGCCCGCACAGAGTTGTTTTACATTTTTTTCCCAGTTGTTTTCCATGGTAAGAGAGGTCTGATGCCAGCTATTCCATTATGATTGGAACTTCCTTTTCTGCTCTCAAGGGAGTTGAGAGAGATAGTGGCATTTGTATAGTTAAAAACACAGACGTATTCAAGCTCACCCATATTCCTCCTTGGCCTCTGAGCCAAGGATGTGCAATAAATCCTTTTTCTGTAATAACAACAAAAGCTACAGCCCTCAGATGGGCAAAAGACACTGTTCTAAGTGTTTTACATGTGCTTATTTTACCCTCATACTCACTTGATATAGATATCACCATTCCCACTTATGGTTGCAGAAACTGAATCAAATTGAGGCTAAGTTACTTGCCTAAGATCACATGGCTAATAAGTGGAGAAGCCACGATTTGAACCGATGCAACCTGACTTTGAATTATGTTGCCGAAGATGACTCTTAAGAGTCTGTTGGACAGCAAGGAGATCAAACCAGTCAATCCTAAAAGAAATCAACCCTGAACATTCATTGGAAGGACTGATGCTGAAGCTGAAGCTCCAATACTTTGGCCACCTGATGTTGCAACTAAGACCCAGTCAAATAAATAAGTAAATAAACAAATAAAATATATTTTTTTTAAAAGAAGCCAATTCCTCTGCAAAACACTCACCGGGACCATCTACAGGGTGAGGGCTCAAGAAATACTTACATCATTGACTTATCTAAGCCCCACCCACAGAGAGGCCTATCAGTAGGGGCCGATGAAACACATTCTGAAGCCTTTTTAAAACTCTGCATTGGAGGAAATTGATTCTCTTTATTTAATGTCTCTTTACTCAGCAGGCAGATGGGTAAGACCTTGGATCTTGGGCCTAGGTACTGTAAACAGAAGGTTTTTGTGCAGTGTTGCTTGTTTGTCTCAATACACTCCTTACCTTCTCCCTGTTTAGAGAGGGCCACTCACTGTCTTAAGGCTTCTGCAGCAGTCTCTGCTACACTGGTGTTCTCACTCTTCTTGCTAGCAACTGGTTTAGGGATGGCATGTGAAACAATTCCAGCCGATCAAACACGAGGGATTGTTCATGAGAAGTTTAACAGAAAAGTCTTCCCTGCTATAAGTAAGAGACACAGGAAGAGATGGTCCCTTAATATTTTCCAGGATATGCCAGGGTGTGATGTCCGGAACTAGGCATCCATCTTGTGATCATGAGGTCAGTCTGCTGTGGATAAGATAGACACTCTGTGGCTTGCAGTGTAGATAGATACAAGAAACCAGTACCTTTAAAGGTATTGTTGAATCTGAGCTGCCTGTCCCTGGAGCCAGCCTCCTACTGGACTTCCTGTGTTTGACATGATACAGTTCCTTGTGGTTTAAGCTAATGAATGAAGATTTTCTATTACCTGTGGCCATGAATCTCTCCCATTCCATCTGCAGTTGGGCTGGGACAGAGATTATGTGAATCGGTTCTGTGCAGTCCCATGGGTCTGTTCGATTGGAGGGCTTGGGCACTGGACCCCTCTCCATCGCTCCCTCCGTGGGCCTAAAGAAGCTCCTTCGGGCCCTTCACGTGTGTCTCAGGATGCTTTCACATCCGTCAGCTTGTCAGATGCTCACAGCTCAGTGTGACAGGCAGGTAAATGTCATCAAGTGACCCCATTTTGCAAGAAGGAAAGGAAGGCTCGGAGAGGTGTAACGCCTTGGCCAAGTCTGCCAACAGGTCAGGGTTCCAAATAGGGACTTGGCCCTGGTTCACATGACCAGCCTCAGCTTAATGTAGAGACTAACAAGGGGGAGGAGGCCAGGAGAGTCCCCTCTGTAGACAAGACATGAAGCTGAGACTCAAAGAACGACTAGGGTGGGTGAAGAAGAGGAGGAGGGAGGGCACTGCGGCTCAGGGAAGAGCCTGCACAAAAACCTGGAGATGGGAGAGTCCTGGCAGCTGCGGGCGCGGGTGGGGTCATGTGAGCCAAGGAGAGGTGGAGGAGCCTGACCTTATGGGTCTAGAGGGATAAGGTGGTGCTGAATTACAATCGCAGGCTCTGAGAACTTCCCTGGTGGTTCAGTGGTTAAGAATTTGCCTTCGCATGCAAGTTTGATCCCTGGCTGGGGAACTAAGATCCCCAGAAGGCTGTACACTGTGGCTAGGACCCTGTGCAGCCAAATAAATAAATACTTTTTTAAAAGTCACAGGCTGTGGAGCTGACTGCTTGGGTTCAAATCCTAACACTGTGGTTTATCAGCTGTGTGCCCTTCAACAAAGCATCAACCACTCTCTGCTTTAATGTCTTCCTCTTGTCAAGAGATCGGAATCTGTGAGGAATGAGGGAGATGAGTTATACTGAAGTGCCTGGTGGTAGTAAGTGCTCAGAGATGCCAGCAGCTCGCATGGGGCTTGTTAGGGATTTTGATCTTTGGTCTGTGAGTCGTGGAGAATTCATTCATCAGGAACATCTTGGTCGCGAGGGACAGCAACCCAGATCACATCAGCTTAAGCAACAATAGGGGGATTTATTGGCTCCTCTAACTGGAAGAAATAGGTTTGGATGTGCCATCAGGGACAGCTGGATCCAGGCACACAACAATGTCAGTGGGACTCAGTCTCTTTCTCTCCGCCCTTTGCTCTGTTTGCTCATGAAGTGACTACATCCTCAGACTTGCTGTCCTCAGATGGCGGCAGGACGGCCCACTCTCTGTCATTGTAAGAGAGACAGCGTCCCTCCCGTCCCAGGGCCAGGCCCACGGAGGCCTGTCATCACCCTGGCCCCCATGTGGTGCCCGTCCCTGAGCCAGTCGCATGGCGGTGCAGCTGCATTCTGGAGTTGGAGAAGAATCATTGTCGACGGACCAGTCATGTCCCCAAACCTCTGAAATTGCCTGCCAGAAATCAGGGTGCTGCTACCAAATCAGAGGGAGGAATACAGAGCAGGCAGACACAACCAGGGTTGAGTCAGAGAGCCACTGGAGGTTTCAAGCAAGAGAAGGACCTGATGTTCACCTTGAGATGATCACTCTGGCTGCTGAGCAGAGGCAGGAGGGCAGAGTGGAGGAGGTGGAGCCCTGCTTGGAGGGCAGAGTCAGGAGTCCAGGAGAAAGGGACGATGGTATGGCCAGGCTGGTGGCAACCAGGAGCAGAGATGGAGGAGAAAGAGGCACGGTGCCAGGGCTGAGTGACAGACTGGGCCGGAGAGGGGACAGGCAGAGCCCAGTCTAAGAGCCAGGGTTTGGGCCTGAGCAGCTGTGACAGAGAGCTTGAGAGGGGACTGGTTTGGGGTGAGATTGCGTGATCAGCTTTGGCTGCACTGCATTGCAGGAGCCCTGGGACATCACAGGGAGGAATCTTAGAGGCATTTCTTTGGCTGTGGAATTCCATTCCTGGGCATTCTCGTCCGGCTGTTATGAAATATGAGAAGGATGACTAAATTGCATGATGCCCGTTCTGCCCAATAGAATGCACTAGAACCAAGGAAGGCCTGCCCTCCAGAGAATTGGGACAGGAACAACTTGCTGGGCTGTCTGCAGGAAATGGGTCTCTTGAACAGCATGTGTCCGTCCCAATCTCTCCCTTAAGAGTTGAAAGGCCTCTTGAAATCCTTGGGCAGCTAGGCGGTCAGGAACAGTAAGCAGGCAGCGCCCAGTGAATGCTGGCCAAGCTGACAGGGTCTGAGCTCACAGGGGTGGGCGGGGCAGCTGGTGAGAAAAGATGACCACGGATGACGTGGGAAGTGTCGGGGCTGATGGCCAGCACGCAGCACGGAAGGTGTAGCCCAGGCAGCAGAGGCCTTGGGGGTTCGAAGGACACAGGGTTCATGCAGAGGGTTAGTGCAGGGTTCCAGGGTGGCTTCCTGGTTGTAGAAGTGGACTGGCACCAAAGATATTCCAGGCACCTGCTGTGCAGCACAGGGAACTCTGCTTAATGTCATGTGGCAGCCTGGATGGGAGGGGAGTTTGAGGGCGAATGCATGCGTGTGTATGTGTGGCTGAGTCCCTTTGCTGTCCGGTGGAAACTTTCACATTGTCAATTGGCTACGCTCCAAATTAAAAGTTAAAAAAAATATTCCAGGCCAAAGGAAGACTATGACCTCAGGTGCGAGGTGCAAGCCTAGGTTTAGAGGGTACCCCACCCAGCCCCAAAGCAGCTGGGTCTCTGAAACATTCTAAATTAGACCAGTCCCTCTGGGGCCTCCCATACCACCTGTGAGGTCTCCAGTGAGGGTTCAGCCACCCCCACCCCTCGCCCGCCTTCCCCTGTCTCCTGAGGAAGAGCCAGCAGCCCCTGGAGTCCCTACCTCTGCGGCCCTGCCCTGCAGAGATTTCTCTGTTTGCACTCCTCCCCTGAGCCTGCCCCTCCCCTAAGGCAGAGAGCGGGTGTCAGGGAGCACAGCCAACACCCAACTTGCTTCCTGCCCCCTGAGGCCTTTAGGGGGTGAGGAGGGGTGAATGAGTGCCAGAGCAAATGCCCCCTTGGGAGGGGAGCCAGAGACAGCTGGAAACAGCCAGGCCTAGCCTGGCCCTTCATGGGTGTGGCGAGGATGTATGGGACTTGGGAGGGTTGTCTGCCAGCTCCCCGCTCCAGGTCCTGGGCAAGTGGGCTCTGAGAGTGCTGCTGGCACAGCCTCAGTGGGCCTGGGTAGGCCCCCAAGCTGGCAGGCCCCAGGCTAGTGAGCGAGCAGGGCAGTCAGCTTCCCATCCATTAGGCCCCTGGCCTGGGCTGCTAATGCCAAGCAAGCGGACATTCTCCTCTCAGCCCTGGTACCCACTTAGGCGTCGTTAATATTTTACGCTGCATAGCCAGGGATCGATGTCTGGTTTCTAGCTCAGTATTTATGGGTAGTCACTGAAACTTTCATGGGGGAGGTGTTTGGCAGCACCAGGGGAAACTGAGGCAGGAAGCAGAGTCGGGGCAGCTCAGGAGGAACCCCCCTCACCCCGAGACGGCTTCCTTTGCTTGCTCTCTTCTCTGCCCCCTGCCCTCCGTCTATCTTAGGTCTAGCACCCTGCTCGGAGAACATGGGCCATCAGAGCCTGCGACAGATGCCAGGCCTTGTATTATCCAATTCTTTACAGGCCTCTGTAGGTTCTGGACCATCACCACCACCACCCCTTTTATGAATGCATGTGAGAGTGCTTAGTCACTCAGTCAACTCTTTGGGACCCCATGGACTGTAGCCCGCCAGGCTCCTCTGTCCATGGAATTCTCCAGGCAAGAATATTGGAGTGGGTTGCCATTTCCTTCTCCAGGAGATCTCCTACCTTGCAAGCATTTTCTGTATTCTCTGAGCTACCAAGGAAACCCCTTTTATGGATGAGGAATAGGCTTAGGGAGGTTTCATGCCACTGGGCTCTTAACCAGGCTATTGAGTGAGGACTGGCTAACTAGCTGGGAAAAAGGCTACACTTTGCTCAGCACTGAAGTGTGTAAATTAGATGGCAGGAGGCTTTTTAACCTTTCTAGACTATTCACAAGCAATTCGTGGGTTCCAACAGAACCATTAAGACCTCTTGCTTTTGGTCAGCGGAGACTCACCACATGCCCACTTAAGTGGAATTGAACGCTGCGGATTTACAGTTCTTTAAAAATATCTCCAATAACTCAGTCTTTTACCCACCTGTGTTAAACAGTGACGTTGAACTGCACAGACAGAGAGAGACGCCAGGTTCTGCTTCAGTTTCCACCAGAAGCAGTGCCCTGTCCTAGGACAACATCTGCTCTGGAATTCAGCAGGCCTCGGGTGCACTTGTATCCCCTTCCATAATCCACTCTCTAGGTCTCAGTTTTCTCACCTGTGAAGTGGGAGAAGAGGAATACCCACTGGGGGAGCCTTTAAGGATTACAAGTAAACCTAAAGGCTCGGCTCGCCTGCAGTTCCAGCAGGGCCCTTGGCTGTGCACGCTGCGGTTTTCCGCCACGCCACACCCCTCTGCACCTAGAGCGCAGTACACGCTCAGTATTTGTTGAATGAAAGAGCGGGTAGCAGAGGCTCCATAAATGGGAGCCGCTATTGTTCAAGCCCTAGGTCCAAACAGGGCTCACTTTCACGGGCGTGGTCCGGGGCTGGATTTCCCCCTCCACTAAGAAACCAGAGAACAGCAGAACTTAGTGTTCACAGCAGCACACCGTGGCCGCGCTCGGAGCCCTGGGCCGGTGAGTGCACCACGCGCGCAGCGCCCGCCGGAGGGCAGCAGAGAGTCACGGCTTCGGCCCCCAAGTCCCGGAGTTTGGGGGCTAGGAGGATTCCGGGCTCCGCCCTGCCACGCCCCCACCTCTCCCCTTTCTTTCACCTTCCTTTGAGCGGCTTTCCTTTCCTACTCTGTGTCCCCGGGCAGGAAGAAAGCGATCCACAAACGATTTAGCACTCCCTCGAACTGCCCGCGCGTAGCACTTGACATCCGTTCGGCTCTTTCCCACAGCCGGAAAGGCAGGCACCAGCCCCTCTTTGTGGACGAGGAGGAGGAGGCTGCAAGTCCCTGACTCGACCAAGGTCACGCAGCAAAGTCAAGACTTGAACTCAGTTTAGTAGACTCTAATGCCAAAGCCCAACTCCCTCCTAAAAAGCCTCGAGCGCATGAACTCGAGAACTTTGAGTACCAACTTTTCCATTTCTGCACGGAAGCCAGACCAGGGCCAAGTTCAATCTCCGGCCGTGGATTGATGGTTGTGGGAAATACCCTGGGGAGAGAGGGCTTCCCGGATCCTCCGAAGGCCAGCTGTGTCCTGGCCCGCCGGGCGAAGAGCGGCGGTGGCCAGGCTCCGCGCCCCTCCATCGGGAGAGTGGAGCCCCGACTTCCCCCGGGGAGTGGCGCTGGTGCTCCCTTCCGGCCCCGGCCCCCTCCCCAGCCACACAGCCCCACCCTGCACGAGCGATTCTAAAACCGCGGACCGCTCGGTCACGCGGGGGCTGGCTGGGTAGCGCCGGCTCTGCGCCAGGCACCGTCTGCGGGCTGGCCCGTGCGGGGCGGGGCCACCTCCCTCCGCCCCTTCCCGGTCTGGCGCGCACGGTGTGTGTGGGGGGTGGTGGGAGGGGAGCCCGCAGGGGACTCCTCCCCTGGTGGTCGCCGCGCCTAGGCCAATGAGCGCGCGGGGAGCCGCGATGGAGGCTGGGGCGACCGGGAGCGCTGGGGACCCCCGCCGCCGCCGCCGCCGCCGCCGCGCCCCCGTGCCCTGGAGCCCTTGGGGCTGGAGAGGGGCCGAAAGAGGCGCGGCGCCCGCTCCGGGCATGGAGGCGCCTCTGGCCAGAGCCGGCCACGCGAGCTGTGCTCCGCGCCGCCGCCGCGCCTCGAAGTTTGCCGGCTGACTCGGAAAGTTGCGCTCCGGCTCTGTCGCAGCTCCGCATCCGACCTCCGGGCCGGCCCCAGCTCGCTGCCGCCGCCGCCCTCTGCGGGGCCCCGGCCCCGCCGACGACTGCAGCCCCGCCTGCCAGGGGCATGTGAGCCGCGGTCTCCCCTAGAGGCCGGGCGGGCAGCACCGGCCCCGGTGCCTCCGGAGGCAGCGTGAGGGCGAGGGGCACGCCCCGGCCCCAGGCAGCACGGGCCGCCATGGGCATCCAGGGCATGGAGCTGTGCGCCATGGCCGTGGTGGTACTGCTGTTCATCGCCGTCCTCAAGCAGTTCGGCATCCTGGAGCCCATGTCCATGGAAGGTAACGCGTGGCCACCCGCCCCTTGGCGGCCCTGCGCCGGGGGCCGGCGGTCAGAGGGGAGAGAGCAGCACTTGCGCTCCGGGGTGCGGGTACCCAGGTCCACCCGGCGAGGAGCGGCCCTCGGGGACGCTGTGCTCCGCGGCCCTGCCCGTCTCGGCCACCGCCCCCTCCTGGCTCCCGAGAGCTGGTCTGGATCTAAGGGCGCATAGAGGGCTCAGACTGAAAAGCCCCAGAGTGGGTGCAGCCGCGGTGTTCGAGATGGGTGTAAGCGAGATCCCGGGAGAAGCCTTGAGCTGGCATCCCCGGCTGTCCTAGGCCCGCTGGTCCGAGCCGCCCCCGGTGAGCTTGGCGCCCGGCGGTGGGAGGTGGCAGAGGGTGAAGACAGCAGGGACGACCCTCAGCCCAGGGCGTCTGACTGCAGCAACGAGTAACACAAAACCTCTGTCTCGTGATGAGGCCGGCCCTTCACCCGTAGCCCACATCCAGTCCCCTTTCCCCACGCAAGACTCAGGAATGGGTAACCAACCCTCAGGCGCCACTGTTTTCGTCCCAATAAATATTAACCGAGGAGACAGACAAACTCTTAAATCAGACGCTGACGGTGTCCCGGAGACCCCTGACACGTAGGTACCCTTAAGAGTTGCTTCCGGACGCAGTACCTCCCACCCACCTCTGGGCAGGTTAGGAGAGGAAGCCCCTCCAGGGCACATCCATTGTGAAGGGGGACCTTGACCCACCAGGGCTGTAACTTATCGTCTGTGTCCTGTCCCTCTGGACTGTGGGGAAGGGGCTGGCCGGTCTTCTTTCCGTCACCTGTGCGCCCCTGCGGTCCTCAGGGGAGGATGGGCATCCTGCCTGGCTCAGCACTCTGCTGACCTTGCCAGGCTCCAGCTCCTGGGACTAAAACCCAGAGGCTCAGGGAGGGGAGGAGCGAGAAACTGCCCTTGCCTCTGAACTGTCCAGCACACCCTCTGGCCTAGGGATGTGCCCCCCAATCCCCTGCTGAGGGCAGGATGGGGCCCCGGGGCCAGGAGGCCAGGCCCAGGTCTGACTTGTTGCCTGAAGCCCGTGGCCGTGTGACCTTCAGAAGGCACTGAGCCACATCACACCTTTCAAGGTGAGTTCAGGAGACCCCGAGAGAAGGGGCTTGCTGAAGGGGGTTCTCAGAGGCCCCATCTTGAACTTTACATTGTAGCTGGGGAAGGTAGGCTTCCCTGGTGGCTCAGATGGTAAAGAATCTGCCTGCAATGCAGGGGACCCAGGTTCAGTCTCTGGGCCAGGAAGATCCCCTGAAGAAGGGAATGGCAACCCACTCCAGTATTCTTGCCTGGAGAAACCCATGGACAGAGGAACCTGGCGGGCTACAATCCATGGAGTCAGAAAGAGTTGGAGCGACTGAGCGACTTTCCCTGGGAAGATAATTGCCTAAACTGGGCCTGCACTTGGCTGGATGGATACTGGCCCTGGCAGGGAGAGTCTGTGACAGGCACCTCCATGGGAAATACAGGCAGAGTAGGGGGCATCTCACCCAGCGGTGCCCTCAGAGCCCATGCCTCCTGCGTGCACTACTGCACCCCCATCCCCCATCCTTTCCCCACCTGGAGTCCATCGTAGGCAGGGGGGATTTGGTACTCGGGAATCTGAGGCCCCTCCTTTACTCTTCCTCCATTTCCTGGGCCCTTCTGGGACCACCAGCCAGCCTCGCTCTACTTGTTATTGACACGACACATTCTTCTTAGGGAGCCCATCACTCTTGTGGTTCTAGGAGCTTGAAGTTTACCTTTGCGATTTCTAAGAAGGGATTTGTTTACAAGGTGGATCGGACGTGCAAGAGCACAGGTGGTTTATTCGACTTGCTGAGAAACCCACTTCCGTCTCTAATAAGTTTGTCTTTTCTGGTATACCTGTCCACTCATGCCTTCTGACTTCTGGGGTCTTGACGCGGTGGGAGGCACACGGAGCCTCAGAATCAGCCAGAGATCCCTGAGCTCGGATCTCCTATCACCCACACATACTGGCTTAACCTGGTTGAGCCTTGGCCTGTCTATAAAGTGGGGCCAATAATAATGCCTGCCCCGTAGGACTGCAGCAGACTTTGAACTAGTTGAGTAAAGGCTTTGATGCCCTCAGGATCATTCTTGGTATGTAGTAAATACACAAACTTTGTGAACCATGGCTATCACCAGTAATTAGAGGATGATTACTCTTAATAGCAGAATTGAGTCACGGTTGAAAACATTCTCTCACTCAGATCAGCCACCTCTTCCTGCATCAGAGGAAGGGAATTCTGAGTACCAGATGGTCCGTGTTGATGGCAATGATGCCAGCTAAGTGCCTGGAAGGGCCCATTGGCCAGGCAGTGTCTAAGGGACTGTCATGGGCTGTGAGGAGCCTAGGCCCTTGGGCCCCAGCCTGGATGTGAGCTGGCACTGAGAGAAGAGGGCACCCCTCCAAGAAGACGTGCATTTGATTGGATGTTGTCTTTTGTCCTCTTTGAGCCTCCTTAGTTCTCATCTGTAAGAGACCAGAGTTATGGTGCCCCTGGGGATTGTTAGGAACTAATGGATTTGAGTTCTGGGGACACGGGCTTCTAGAAGAAGATGCAGAAGTTGAAAGACCTTCCTCTCTGTCCTACCAGTCTCTGTCTCTAGGCGACTCCGTTGGCGGGGAGTCCCAGCCTAGCTTGGCCGCTAGCTCACTGGGTGACTTTGGTACATCAAACCTTCTCAAGCCTCAGTGTCCCAGATTCCCAGGTTGCTCAGTGGTAAAGAACCTGCCTGCAGTGCAGGAGATGCGGGTTTGATCCTTGGGTCGGGAAGATCCCCTGGAGAAGGAAATGGCGATGCACTTCCGTATTCTGGCCTGGGAAATCCCATGGACAGAGGAGCCTGGCAGGCTACAGTCCATGGGGTCGCAAAGAGTCCGACATGGCTTAGAACTAAGCAAGAACAAGAAAATGAGGATACTGATAGAATATCTCCCCCTGTACACCTCCCAGGGGTGTGGTGAGCTGAAGCACTTTGAAAAAGTTCCCGACCCGACACAAATCTAAGGGATCTCATAAGTGTGGACACCCTGGTGAAAAGTGAGCCTGGACCGGTAAGCTGGTTGCTCATTGGTAAGGCTGGCCTGGCCCTGACACCAGACTGTCGTCCACATCTGTGGCCCAGGGCTTGACTGGGGCTGCTGCCTCTCTTATCTCAGTCCACATTTTGCGAGCTCTAACTAGTAGCTCTCCACTGAGAGCAGCTTTGCTCCTCAGTGGATGTTTGGTGATGTCTGGAGGCGTTCTGGATTGCCACAATTAATGGGAAGGGTACCAGTGGGATCAAGTGGGTAGAGGCCAGGGATGCCACTAAACATCACGCAGGCCCTGGCAGCCCCTCCCCACAAAGAATGCTCAGGCCCAGGGGCTTCCCCGGAGGTCCAGTGGCCAAGACTCCATTCCCCCAGTGCAGGGGGTGCGGGTTCAGACCCTGCTCAGGGAGCTGAGATCCCACATAGCAAGAAGTGTGGCCACAAAGTAAAAAAAAAAATTTTTTTTAAAAAGAATGCTCAGACCCAAATGTCAGTGGTAAAGTTGAGAAACCTTGTTCTAGAAGGAGCACTGGCCAGGGGCTAGGAGAGCTGCCTTTCAGCTCTGACGTGGTCCCTGACATGCTGACATTAACTTGGGGAAATCACTATTCCTGTCTGAGCTCCACTTCTTCATCTGTAAGTGAGGAATGGGATTAAAAGCACCATCTCCCCCCTGGGAACTCCCCCTGGCCCTTCTGGATCCCTGCCCCTGGGATTGTATTAGATGACACTGTCCTGGAATTTTCTAGATCCCTGTCCCCACTTACAGTGACCTCTCCAAAGGCTGCAAGCACTGTGTCCATACACTTGTGGCCCCAGGGTGTGCCCAGCACTGCCTGCCACACGGCAGGTGTGGAGTCTGGGTAAATCATAGGCCATTTTCAGCCATACTTACGGGACACCCATTGTATACCAGGCCTGGAACACAAGATGTGCAGGGTCTTGGCCCTCCCTGTAGGGTGGCCCTGGGAGACACCCTTGGAGGGGAGGTCCCTCTGGTCGGGGTGGGGGCAGAGCCGGTGGCTTGTGGGGGCCTGAGTACAGACGGGTAAGGAGAACAGAGCGGAGGGGAAGGATGGGGAGTGCCCACGTGGAGACAGCCTCCTCCAGGGTTTGGTCTGCCTGTTGGGAGAGCCAGTGTCTCCATGGTGCTTCCGACATGTTCCAAGACTTGGGCTGGTTATATTCATTCACTGCAGGAATGCGCTGCAGCGCCAAGGGCAGGCTGATCAACCTCTGGGTTCAGGAGGGATTGGAACCAGCAAGTGTGGACAGAGCAGCTTGGAGCTTAGCTGCAAAGGGGAGTGAAGCCGCATACTGGCTGGCAGAGGAAGCATCGTAGTGCAGAGCCTCAGGGGGGTGTAAGGGCAGCCAGGTGGGGGGAGTCATGCACAGGGCTGCCCCTCGCCCAGTACCTTGTGACCTTACCTCAAAAGACTGAAAACTCGGAGCCACCCTTCCCTCGCCCCTGCAGGCGGGTCTTGCGCGGAGAGGGCTGTGTTGAGTTGGGGACACGGTACAGGGACTAAGGCTTTTACTCAGTGGGAAGAAAGCCTGGTCTGTAACCTGTCAGACCATGGTACGACTTTGCATGCATGCTGTGTTGCTTCAGTCGTATCTGACTTTTTGCAACTCTATGGATTATAGCCTGCCAGGCTCCTGTGTCCATGGGAGTCTCCAGGGAAGAAACTAGAGTAGGTTGCTACACCCTCCTCCAGGAGATCTTCCTGGCCCAGGGATTGAACCCACATCTCTTACATCTCCTGCATTGTCAGCCAGGTTCTTTACCACTAGCACAAACAACCATGGAATATTCAATCATAAAACAATTTTCTTTTAAAGCCTTATGCTTTCATGCCTTTGACAAAATGCTTGTTTGATAAAGAGGTGAAATCCGTATTGCTGATGCCCTGCTTATCACGAATACCTGATGGAGAGGGGATGATCCCAGACTAGCCCTTGGAGAGGGAAGGGGAGGGCTGAGCACCAGGGAGACTGTAGAGGCAAGTTAGCTTCATGGTTTTGCCGAACAAGGCTACTCAGCGTGGTGAGGAAAGCAGTGCAGGTGGCTGTTAGGGCCCAGGACCGCCTTGCCCTGGTCTACTTGGCAGCCAGGGCCAGTGGCTTCTTCCTTCTTGACACTTCTCGCCAGTCTCTCCTCTCTGTGTCACTTTGTTGGACACCCGAGACCAGAGAGGCCATTCTGGAATGGAGATCAGACACGCCCTTCCCACTCTTTGGCTCTTAGGTGGTTCTCATGCCCACATACCTCTTGGCATACCCTGGACCCCCTGCCGGGGGTACCCTTTGACCCTGCTGTCATTGCACCTGATTCTTGGAATATCGCTTCTCTCTGATTCCTCACCCATCCCTGCCCAACAGGTGTAAGCAACAGGGAACGTTGCTTCAAGAGATAGGCCCAGCCTGGAGACATTAAAATTGACACCCAAGGGACTTCCCTGATGGTCCAGTGGCTAAGACTTCTCGCTTCCCAATGCAGGGGGCCAGGTTTGACCCCTGGTCGGGGAGCTAGATCCCATGTGTCACAACTAGAGTATCCCACACACTGCAGCTAAGACCTAGCACAGCCAAATTAAAAAAAAAGTTGACATCCCAGTCAGTAATTCATGGACCCACCCAAGAAAACATCTGTGAGGGATCCGACCCAGCATGTGTTACAGGGCACCTCCCACACTGCGTGGGGGCTTTGTTCCAGACTGGGTGAGCTGTGAGCAGACAGGAGGGCCACCTGGCTTGTTCTCCTTGAGCTGCCATAACATGGACTGTAGCCCTTCAGGCTCCTCTGTCCATGGGATTCTCCAGACAAGAACACTGGAGTGGGTTGCCATGTCCTCCTCCAGGGGATCTTCCTGACCCAGGGATCAGTTCTGGGTCTCTTGCATTGCAGGTGGATTCTTTACCATCTGAACCACCAGGGAAGCCCTAGTAGAAAATCACAGACCAGGCCTTTAAACAACAGAAATGTATTTTCCCACAATTCTGGAGGCTGGAAGTCCCCAGCAAGGTGCCAGCAGAGTTGGTTGCTGATGAGGCCTCTCTTCTCACGTAGACGGTCACCTTCTTGCTGTGTCCTCACATGGCTTTTCCTTCCCTTCCTTTTGGAAAGGAAATCACTCTTCCTCCTCTTATAAGGTCACCAAATCCTTTGGATTAGGACCCCACCTTTATTAGGATTTCATTTAACCTTCAGTTCAGTTCAGTCGCTCAGTCATGTCTGACTCTTTGCAACCCCATGAACCGCAGCACACCAAGGCTCTCTGTCCGTCACCAACTCCCGCAGTCCACCCAAACCCATGTCCATCGAGTCGGTGATGCCATCCAACCATCTCACCCTCTGTTGTCCCCTTCTTCTCTTGCCCTCAATCTTTCCCAGCATCAGGGTCTTTTCAGATGAGTCAGCTCTTCGCATCAGGTGGCCAAAGTATTGGAGTTTCAGCTTCAACATCAGTCCTTCCAATGAACACCCAGAATTGATCTCCTTTAGGATGAACTGGTTGGATCTCCTTGCAGTCCAAGGGACTCTCAAGAGTCTTCTCCAACACCACAGTTCAAAAGCATCAATTCTTCGGCACTCAGCTTTCTTTATAGTCTGACTCTCCCATCCATACATGACCACTGGAAAAACCATAGCCTTGACTAGACAGACCTTTGTTGACAAAATAATGTCTCTGCTTTTTAATATGCTGTCTAGGTTGGTCATAACTTTTCTTCCAAGGAGTAATAATTTCATGGCTGCAGTCACCATCTGCAGTGATTTTGAAGCCCACTGTTTCCACTGTTTCCCCATCTATTTGCCATGAAGTGATGGGACTGGATGCCATGATCTTCGTTTTCTGAATGTTGAGCTGTAAGCCAACTTTTTCACTCTTCTCTTTCATGTTCATCAAGAGGCTCTTTCTGCCATAAGGGTGGTGTCATCTGCATATCTGAGGTTATTGATATTTCTCCCCGCAATCTTGATTCCAGCTTGTGTTTCTTCCAGCCCAGCGTTTCTCATGATGTACTCTGCATATAAGTTAAATAAGCAGGGTGACAATATACAGCCTTGAAGTACTCCTTTTCCTATTTGGAACCAGTCTGTTGTTCCATGTCCAGTTCTAACTGTTGCTTCCTGACCTGCATACAGGTTTCTCAAGAGGCAGATCAGGTGGTTTGGTATACCCACCTCCTTTAGAATTTTCCACAGTTTATTGTGATCCACACAATCAAAGGCTTTGGCATAGTCAGTAAAGCAGAAATGGATGTTTTTTCTGGAACTCTCTTGCTTTTTCAATGATCCAGCGAATGTTGGCAATTTGATCTCTGGTTCCTCTGCCTTTTCTAAAACCAGCTTGAACATCTGGAAGTTCACGGTTCACGTATTGCTGAAGCCTGGCTTGGAGAATTTTGAGCATTACTTTACTAGCGTGTGAGATGAGTGCAATTGTGTGGTAGTTTGAACATTCTTTGGCATTGCCTTTCTTTGGGATTGGAATGAAAACTGACCTTTTCCAGTCCTGCAGCCACTGCTGAGTTTTCCAAATTTGCTGGCATATTGAGTGCAATACTTTCACAACATCATATTTTAGGATTTGAAATACCTCAACTGGAATTCCATCACCTCCACTAGCTTTATTCGTAGTGATGCTTCCTAAGCCCCACTTGACTTCACATTCCAGGATGTCTGGCTCTAAATGAGGGTGAGTGATCACACCATCGTGATTATCTGGGTCGTGAAGATCTTTTTTGTACAGTTCTTCTGTGTATTCTTGCCACTTCTTAATATCTTCTGCTTCTGTTAGGTCCATACCATTTCTGTCCTTTATTGTGCCCATCTTTGCATGAAATGTTCCCTTGGTATCTCTAATTTTCTTGAAGAGATCGCTAGTGTTTCCCATTCTGTTATTTTCCTCTATTTCTTTGCATTGATCGCTGAGGAAGGCTTTCTTATCTCTCCTTGCTATTCTTTGGAACTCTGCATTCAAATGGCTGTATCTTTCCTTTTCTCCTCTGCTTTTCACTTCTCTTCTTTTCACAACTATTTGTAAGGCCTCCTCAGACAGCCATTTTGCTTTTTTGCATTTCTTTTCTCTCTTTTTTTGGCATTTAACCTTAATTACCTCCTAAAGAGCTTTTATCACACTGGGGATTAGGGCTTCAACATGTGAGTTGTAGGTGGAGGGGGAAGTGCTTTCCTGGTGGCTCACTGATACAGAATCCACCTACCAGTGCAGGAGATGCCAGTTCAATCCCTGGTCAGGGGAGGATCCCACATGCCTAGGAGCAACTGAGTCCATGCACCACAACCACTGATCCTGTGCCTTAAAGCCCAGGAGCTGCAACTGTTGAACCCGTGGGCTGTGCCTGCTGAAGCCTGCACACCCCAACTGGAGAGTAGCCCCGCCTTGCCCCAACTTCATTGCTGCTGAGGGGAACAGCATAGAAGACCCAGCACAGACAAAAATTAATAATTTCTTTTTAAATTGGGCTTCCATAATGGCTTAGCAGTAAAGAATCTGCCTGCCAACGTGGGGAACATGGGAAACTGGGATTTGATCCCTGGGTTGGGAAGATCCCCTGAAGTAGAAATAGCAGCCCGCAGTGTTCTTGCCTGGAAAATCTAATGGACAAGGGAGCCTGGAGGGCTGAAGTCCATGGGGTTGCAAAGGGTCAGACACGCATGCATGCAATAATAGTGCAATTGAAACAAAACCAAAACATATGAGTTGTGGAAAGAGACAAAATTCTGTCCATCACACCAGTAAACAGAGAAATATGTATATGCCAGAAAGTCATGGCCAAATGAAGAAAGGAAAACAGAGACGAGGGAAGACAGGAATGGCGGGGCGCATGACACCCTGGAGGAGGTAACAGTCAAGCAGAGGAAAGCAGGAAGTGTGGATTCTGAGGAAGAGCATTCAAGCCAGAGGACAGCAACGGAGTGCGCCTGGTGGGTTTGAGCGGCTAGAGGGGCAGCATGCTGAATCCAGGGAGTGGCGAAGCAGCTGGGGGGCAGGGAGCACAGTTATTGGCCATTTACGGACTTCTGTGTTTATACTCAGAGCCTGGGGGAGGCTGTTGCACAGAGAGGGACCTGAGGATAATGTTTTCAGCAGCTTCCTCCAGCCCTATTTGTAAAATAAATAGACCAGCAGGATGCAGGGCAGAAGCCGGAAGGCAAGGCAGAAGAGATGGTTTACGGGGGAGGACCAGTGGAGGTGGGAGGGGGGCTCAGAGGCGGGTGCAGGTTGAGGGGAGTGCTGGCAGGGTTTGCGTGGGAGCTGGGGGCTGGGAGGAAGGTCTGTGCCCAGGCTTTTGGTGAGAGCAGCCACAGGGTGGAGTTGCCATCAACTGAGCTGGGGAAGGCTGTGGGTGGAGTGCGTTTGCAGGGGGAGATTAGGAGCTCAGTTTGGGTTTGGTCCATCTAAGGACCTCCTGGATTTCCACTTGCAGGTGGTAAGCAGGCAGGTGAGTCCAGAGCTCAGGAAGAAGTTAGCCCACATTTCCTGACTGAGGCTTGACTCTGTAAGGAACTTGCTGATTTTGCAGGTTCATTGGGTGTAACTTTTTCTTTCTAATCATTCTCAGATGCGTTTTTCATACTCATGATTCTGAACACCAATGTGCATGTTTATTAGCTTTTCCTGTTTCCTTATCTGTCAATTTCCTGTGTATATCCTTTAACCATTTCTCCTGGGATTGCTGTGCTTATTTTCCAAGTCACCAACAGTTCATTCCGACCAAAGGTGTTTTCTCTCTCTCCCCTCTCTTGGTCTGGGGACTCTAATTACTTTTAAATATTTTAATTAACCTATACTAAATGCATTATTGGCTTCCCCGATGACTTGGCGGGTAAAGAATCCATCTGCAATGCAGAAGACCCAGGAGACTCAGGTTCAATCCCTCGGTCAGGAATACCCCCCATAGGAGGGCACGGCAACCCCCTCCAGTACTCTTACTTGTAAAATCCCATGGACAGAGGAACCTGGTGGGCTACAGTCCATGGAGTCACAAAGAGTCGAGCACAACTGAGCGACCAAGAACATTAACATAACACATTAAACACGTATGTAAGGATGGATATATATATATATAAATGTGGAGTCCTAACTACTGGACCAGGAGGGAATTCCCCTTGGTTTTGAATTTTATACCAAAAAAACAAAATAGAATCATGGTCTCCTAGGACTGTTTTTTCAGCTACACTGTTTCTAAGACTTACCCACACTGCTCTGTGTTATAGGTCATTCATTTTTCACTGCAGTGTAATCTTTCCTCCGGTGGGGGCACAATCTATTTATCTGCTCTGTTGTCCATGGACATTTGGTTGATTCAGGCCATCATTACTGTGGAGTGCTCCAGGGACCCCTGGGCAATGGTTTTCTCTGGCACGTGTACCCCAGGGAGGATTACTGTGCCCTAAAGTTTGCTGTGTGTGTGCAGCCATGTCTGACTCTTTGCGATCCCATGAACTGTAGCCTGCCAGGCTCATCTGCCCAGGGGATTCTCCAGGCAAGAACACTGGAGTGGGTTGCCTTTTCTAAGGTATGCAGATGTGAAAATGCAAGTGGTTTTCCACAGTGGTTGTACCAATGTACACAGTCACCAGCATGTTTAAAAATGACCATTGATCTATGTCCTCTCCTGTGACCCTCATTTCATCATTCTTGTTTCTTGTCAATCAGAAGGTGTGGACTTCTCATCGTAATTCGCATTTCCTGTTTGCTGAGGAGGTTGTGCTGTCTTCCTGTCCTTATTGATGTCTCTGGTCTCCTTTTCCGACGTTTATCAATTCTAGACCTTCTTCTTCCGTCAGCTGTAAATATTGCCTGCTGTCTCCTCCCACTGTGTCGAGCACCCCTCGCCATCATGGTGCCCTTTGTTGAGCAGATGTCCTTTGATGTCATGGAGTTCATCAATTTTCGTCCTTTCTGGTTTGAAGTTTTAAGAAATCTCCCCCCACCTTTAGGTTGGCAAGATACTGTTTTACATTTTATTTTTATTTATTGTAAAGTTTTATTTATGTTTGGCTGCGCTAGAAGGCTGCTGCAGCTACTTTCTTGCTGGAAGCGGGCTTCTCTAGTTGCAGCAAGCAAGGGCCACTCTCTACTTGCAACTTGCGGGCTCTAGAACTTTGGCTCAAGAGTTGTGGCACACAAGCTTAGTTGCTCCGGGGCATGTGGTATGTGGGATCTTCCCAGACCAGGGATCAAACACATGTCCCCTCCGTTGGCAGGCAGATTCTTAACCACTGGGTCACCAGGAAAGCCCTACATTTTATTTGAACTGTAGAGCTCACTGTTCACGTGTTATCTTTAGTTAATCTGGAGCTCGCTTTTGCACATGGTATTTATTTTCTTTATGATTTATTTTCTTTATATGATGAGTCAGTTTTCCTGACACCGTCTATTATACTAAACAACTGGCCTTTCCCCAAAGCTTCTGGGAAGGCCCCGCTACACCTCAGCCTCTTTCTGAGCTCTCTGGTCTGTTTTTAGTGTGTCTGTCTATTCTTGTAGACAATTTGTATTACAGTGATTATAAATGCTTTAGTATATAATAGGGAAAACTCTCTCTTTACTCTTCCTTTCTAGATTCTTGCTGCTGCTGCTAAGTCGCTTCAGTCGTGTCCGACTCTGTGCGACCCCATAGACGGCAGCCCACCAGGCTTATGGATTTTTAAATTCTTTATTATACATTTCAGAGCAAATTTATCAAAGTCCTCAAAAATCCAACTGGGTTTTTTATTGAGATGGTGTTGAATTTATAATTTATCGCAGGAGAAATAACATCTTTATAATGTTATTATAATCGTATCTAAGATGGAATGTCTTGTTTATTTAGATTATCTTTCTTTATAGAGGTTCTTTGAGTTTTGGTTAATACTTAGATACTTTTTAGTTTTTATTTCTATTATGAATGTTATTTTTATTGTATTTTCTAGGTGGTTATTACTGGTGTAGAAAATTGCTATTGATTTTCATGAATTAATCTTACATCTGGCAGCATATACTGAACTCTCATGTATATTGATTCCTTTGGTCCGTGTAGGGACCGTGTCATCTATAAACAGTGTTAATTTTATCTTATACTTCCCAACTCTTACACTGTCTGGGGTTTTTTTGTTTGTTTGTTTGTTTCCTTTTTCAAAATTGCCTTAGAGTATTGGCCAGACATCAATTAGTGGTAACTGTGGCCAGCCTTGGCTTGTCCCAAATCTTAAAGAGAATGTTTGTGACCCTTTGCCATTAAACCTAATATTTTCTGTAAAGAAATATTTGTTTTACAAATATAAGCCACATCAAGTTTACAAAGTTCCCTTATAAAGTTCCTAGTTTGCTAAGAGTTTTTGCTTGTTTATTTTAATTATAAATAGATGTGGATGTTTATCAAATGCTTTTTCTGTATTAGGATTTTCATATGATTTTCTCTCCTTACACTCTTACAGATAAAACCTTTTTGATCCTGGTGTACTTTTTTTTTTTAATTCAGTTGGATTAAGTTACCTAACGTGCTTTAAGATTTTGCATCTATGTTCAAAAGTGAAATGGGCACATAATTTTCTTTTTGTTCATTTGTTTGTTTTTCCAGCTGTATTAAGCTATAATTAACACCTAACAGGAGAAGGCAATGGCATCCCACTCCAGTACTCCTGCCTGGAAAATCACATGGACGGAGGAGCCTGGTAGGCTGCAGTCCATGGGGTCGCTAAGAGTCGGATACGACTGAGCGACTTCACTTTCACTTTTCACTTTCATGCATTGGAGAAGGAAATGGCAACCCACTCCAGTGTTCTTGCCTGGAGAACCCCATGGACGGGTGGGCTGCCGTCTCTGGGGTTGCACAGAGTCGGACACGACTGAAGCGACTTAGCAGCAGCAGCAGCAATACCTAACATTGTGTAAGCTTATATAAAGATCACCTACAATAAAGATAACTGATGCATCCATCACCTCATTTTTTTGTTATTGTGGTGGTGGTGAGAACATTGGAGATCTGCTCCCCAGTGGTTACGAATCCACCTTGCAATGCAAGGGACACAGGTTTGATCCCTGGTCAGGGAACTAAGATCCCACATGCCTTTCGGAACAACTGAGTCTATGCATTGCAACTACTGAAGCCCACACCAAAACTAAGACTCAGTGCCGCCAATAGTTAATTAATTACTTAATTTAAAAAATAATTTTAAAAGATCTACCCCTTAGCAACTTTCAAGGGTACGGTACAGTATTGCTGCCTGTAGTCACCATACTGTAGTTTAGATCCCCCAGAACGTATTCGTCTTATACTTGGAAGCTGGTACCCTTTGACCAACATCTCACCACCCCCTACCCTCTGTTTCCTGGCAACCACCAGCCTACTCTCAGTTCCTGTGAGTGTGGCTTTTCTAGGTTCCACATATAACTGAAATCGTACAGTATTCGTCTTTCTAGACGTCTTCGCTTAGCATAATATCCTGAAAGTTCATCCGTGTAGTCACTATGCTTTTCATTCTCATGTTGTCCTTGTATGACTGAGGAGTCAAGATGACTGTGCTGATCCCTGGATTAGCGATATGGAGATCACTGGTGATCTAAGAAAAGCAGTCTGCTTGGAGTGGTGGGGCACAGGCCCCAGAGGAGTAGGATCAAGGGAGACTAAGAGGAGAGGAAGTGAAGACGGTGAGTTTAAGGAGAGAAAAGAGCAACAGCTTGAGAGGAAAGTAGGGTCAGGGGAGTTTTGTTTTCTGTATTTTCAGTGAAAGAACCCGCCTGCCAGTGCAGGAGACATAAGAGACACGGGCTCAGTCCCTGGGTTGGGAAGATCCCCTGGAGGAGGGCAAGGCAACCACTCCAGTATTCTTGGCTGGGGAATCCCATGGACAGAGGAGCCTGGTGGGCTGTAGTCACACGACTGAAGCGACTTAGCACATGATTCGTACTGGCGTGCAGTGGTGTTTCATCGTGGCTCTAATTTGTATTTATTTAATTAAATACGGTGTTAAACATCTTTCTCATGCTTATTTGCCATCTGTATATCCTCTATGGTGAAGTGTTTGATCAGGTTTTTTTTTTTTTTACCCATTTATTAATATTAATTTGAGTTGTACTTTTTCTTACTGATAAATTTTGAGAGTTCTTTATATATTCTGAACATCCTTTGTTAGAAGTTCAATGTGCAGATCTGTAGTTTCCCTTTCTATTTAACAATGTCTCTTACAGAGCAAAACTTTTCTTAAGTACAGGTTTTCAGTGTTTTCTAAGTCATTCTGTTGGTGCCATGCCTAAGAACTCTTTGCCTAAATCCAGGCCGTAAAGACTTTCTCCTATTTTTTTCTAAAAGTTTTATAGTTTTACATCTGACTTTTAAATCTGTGCTCCATTTTGAGTTAATTTTTGTATAAGAAATAAGATTTAGGTCAAAGTTCATTTTTTGAGTACGTGGATGTCCAATTTTTCTCGCACCATTTGTTGAAAAAAATTAAACTTTTTCCACTGAATTGCTTTTGCACATTTGTGGAAAATCCTCTCAGTCATATTTATGTGGATGTGTTTCTGGGTTCTCTGTTTTGCTCCACTGATCTGTGTCTGTCTTTTCTCCAACACCACACATTCTTGATTATAGTTGTATAAGGTCTTGAAATCAGATGGACTGATTTCTACCACTTTTTTCTTTTATCTAATCTATTTGTTTTGCTTTTCCACATAAGTTTTAGAATCAGTGTGTCTATATCTACAAAAAAAAAAAATTGTCCTGGGGTTTTTACTGGAATTATGTTAAATCTGTAAATCATTTTGAAGATATTTGACGTCTTTATTATGCTGAGCCTTTCAATCCATGGGCACAGTGTGTCTCATTACCTATTTAAATCTTCTGTGATTTCTTTTATCCGCCTATTGTAGTTTTCAATATACAGATTATGTGCATGTTTTGTTAGATTGTTTTACCTATTTATTTTTACATTTTATATTATTTTTATTGTTTATTATCATTTTATATTTCATTATTTGTATTTTTTAATATTTTAATCTATTTTCCCTACTTCACTTATGAGATGGGTGATTGTAATTAATATAGCAAATTTTTTAGAATTTTGGTTTCCAATGGTACATTGTTGATCAATAGAAATGTAACTGATTTTTTTTAATATGGACCATTTTTTGAAATTATATATTTATTTGTTTTTGGCTACACTGGGTCTCTGTTGCTGCATACAGGTCTTCTATAGAACTGTGATTGATTTTTGTATTGACTTGGTATCCTGTGACCTTGCTAAGCTCATTTATTAGAGGATTTTTTTGTATGTTCTTTGAAACTATCTACATGGATAATTATGTCATCTGTAAATAGAGATGGTTTGGGTTTCTTCTTTCTAATCCGTGTCCGTGTGACCCTGCTGTCCATTTTGATGTGTTGTGATTAAATAAAAGATCTGGTCCCCACCCTACAGACAGAGAACTTGAAATTTTACTTTCTACTCAAATGTGAATTAAGCCCATACACGAAATGCAGCCAAGCAGCAATGTGATGAGCCAAGAGGGGTGCCCTTCCCATTCCTGGGGGAAATTTGGGAGGGCTGCATGGAGGAGGTGGTCCAGGAATTGGGTCTTAAAGATCAAGGTGCCCTGTAACTTGTCTCTGTTTCCTTTCCACCTCCCCTTGTTTAGTGCGTTTCCACCCCCATCCCACCATATGGCTGAGAGGGTGGGCATGCTCCAGGTGAGCCCAGCAGGGAGGGCCCATTGTGTGTGAGGAGCAGGGCAGCAGAGAGACCAGGAGGCACACCTGAGTGTGCTGTTGAGCGGCAACCGGTCCATTTGTGCAGTGCACAGCCTGGGCAGCCGTACCTGGTAGTCACACAAGGAGAGTCTCCCCACTCCTTACTTCCACCCAGAGCCGGGCACCCACACTGGAAAGAGGGGCCAGGGCCACGTGTCCCACCTCCTGGGTCTGTGTCCCCCCAGACAGCAGCGACAGTGAGCTGGAGCTGTCCGCAGTGCGCCACCAGCCAGAGGGGCTTGACCAGCTGCAGGCACAGACCAAGTTCACCAAGAAGGAGCTGCAGAGCCTCTACAGGGGCTTCAAGAACGTGAGTGCCCCACATCCCCCACCCCCAGGCTTGGCCCTGACCCCCCGGCTCCCCTTTGCTGGCTCCAGGGTGCTGGCACAACTTCTGGAAATTCCCCGTAGCACAGTGCATACCCCAGGGTCTTTATGGGGCTCGTGTTCTGTGGGACAGCTGCCTGGGGGGAGGGCCAGGGCCCTTCCCTTATGAGTATCTCAGGACTGGTGCAGTGGAGGACCATGGGGACAGACCAACCTAGCATGAGGGTCCTGCCACCCCTCCCGCCTGCCCCTCCCATGATGCCCACTCCACTGGGCTTTCCCCTGCCTGGGGCTGGGGGAGCCCAGCAGTGCCTTGCGCAGCAGGCATTGGCCAGAGGGAAGAGAGAGGCCAGGCCCCCTGGAGTCGGGGTGCAGGGCAGGGTGGCTGGGGTCACTGAGAGGAGTCCCTTCCTCCTGCAGGAGTGCCCCACAGGCCTGGTGGACGAAGACACGTTCAAACTCATTTACTCACAGTTCTTCCCTCAGGGAGGTGAGTCCAAGGTCCACGATTCCTCCCGAAGTCCCCACTTCCCTGTGGCCGCCCTCCAGAGTGTGGGCTTCCCTTTTATAGGGAGAGGACCCTCAGCCCCCCCACATCCTCCCCACCATTCCTTGCCTGGTGCTGCCTCCACCCAGTAGGAAGGGCGGACTCCAGCCCGGGACGCGGTGGGAATGCCCAGTGGAGCAGCGTGGGGTTGGGACCTGGGCGGCCGGGCGGCCTGGACACCCCAGCCTTGCCCTCGGTCTCCCTAGATGCCACCACCTACGCACACTTCCTCTTCAACGCCTTCGACGCCGATGGGAATGGGGCCATCCGCTTTGAGGTAGGTCCCTGTCAACCGCTCCCGCATGCCTGGCTCCTGCATCTCCCAGACACGGTACCACCCCCTCGGGGCCATCCAGAGGCTCAGACGTGACCCTGGTGTCAGCGGCCCAGCGTGTCACCCAGGGAACACACGGACTCGTGGGGCTGGCCCTGGGCCTGACTGAAGTCAGGGTAATTCGAGTTTGCTGTCTGGCCATCCTATTCCCAGCCTTTCCTTCCAGCCCTGCCAAGCCAAGGTGCACCGAGGTGGTAATGATCCAATGGAAATTTGTATTTGAAAAAGGGAGCAAGGTTAACTAGAGGTCTGTGCCCAGAATTTATCCCTTTGCCCCCAAACAGGCAGAGCATCCCTGCCTGAACAGGCTTGGGGGTTGTCCCAGCCACAGTGTGAGCCAGCCTCGTGCTCCCCACCACTGGGAAAGCAGCCGCCTGCCCCCAGGAGGGCCCTGCCTGGGCTCTGAGCAGGCAGCACGTGGGCCCCACTGACACCCGGCCACACGGCATCAGTTGAGAGAGGCCCCAACCGCGGAGCCCAGGCCCCTAAAAATAGCTGCAGGCAAAAAGCTGAAACCTCTTTGGAGAGGAAAACCTTGCTGAGAGCCAGGCTTAATCAATAACCACCCAGCTCGGCTTCCAAGGCCAAGGGCAGCTGACCGGAAAGTGAGAGAGAAAGCCCCTGGACCGGCCGGGGTAATAACCCGAGATTCCGCTCAGCTTCCCTTTATGCTTGCATCCAGCCCGGCTCACTGACATCAGGCCCCGGGCGGGGCGGCCCAAGGGCATCGCCAGCTCTGTGCCCACAGGGGCCCCACCCTCCCTGGACCACGCCTGTAGTGTGCCTGTGAGCTCACAGTGTTTTCGGCTTTTCTGTTTTCAGTTCTGCCTGCACAGGGTAAAATTAGAGTCGGTCCAAAGGAGTCAATAGGGAGCATTCACTCTTCTCCCTGGTCCCACCCCCGCCTCCACCATGACCAGGTTCTTGCGTGTCCTGTGAGAGGCACCTGAGGCTCCTGGGAGTGAAGTGCCAGAAGCAGCTGTGTGGCCCACCCAAGCAGGGCTTTGATGAGGGTGTCTCTTGTTCAGGAGTCAGATGACCAGACCGCTTAGCGAGGCCCTGGCACAGTGCCGGCTGTCAGGAAGGCCTCTGTCAAGCTCCTGTGGTCCCTGCTCTCACTGTGGTCCCTTGGACGTGGTCGATGGTGGATCTTTGTTGGGGGTGCGGGTGCTGATCCCCTTCTGCTAGGCACCGTCTCAGAAGGTTGTGCATCTCTGGCATGAAATTAATTTCTCAGGTTCCTTCCAGGGAAGTTTGTTTACCTTGAGGACCGTCTTCCTTGTTCACCTGCAGGATCTTGATATCAGAGCTCTGCTCTAGGAAGCCTTTTTGGAGTCTACCTCTCAGGGACCTTCCACTGGTCAGGGCCTAATCCTGGGTGCACCACAGTGGGGACCCCTATGGTCAGGAATAATCTGGAGGGGGTGGGGTGGGGGGACATTCAGCCCACCTCGCTGCCTCAGACCAAACCTCTCAACGTGCCCTTAAAACCGAAAGTCAGGGGGCTTCCTTGGTTGTCCAGTGGTTAAGAATCCAGCTTCCAGTGCAGGAGACGTGGGTTCGATCCCTGGTCAAGAAACTAAGATCTCACTTGCTGTGGGGCAACTAAGACCCAATGCAGCCAAAAATAAAAATAAATATATGAATATTTTAAAACAAAACAAAGAAACCAGAAAGTCAGATCTGCTAATTAGTATTTACAACGATTCAAATCCTTTTGTATATTCTTGAGATAAGACACATGTTAACTAGAATTTATTGATATGGTAGCTATGGCAAACCTAGACAGCATCTCAAAAAGCAGAGACATCACTTTGTGGACAAAGGTCTGTATAGTCAAAGCTATGGTTTTTCCGGTAGTCATGTGCAGATGTGAGAGTTGGACCATAAAGAAGACTGAGCGCTGAAGAATTGATGCTTTGGAACTGTGGTGCTGGAGAAGACTCTTGAGAGTCCCTTGGACTGCAAGGAGATCAAACCAGTCAATCCTAAAGGAAATCAACCCCAAATATTCATTGGAAGGACTGATGCTGAAGCTGAAGCTCCAATCCTTTGGCCACCTGATGCAAAGAGCTGACTCATTGGAAAAGACCCTGATGCTGAGAAAAATTGAGGGCACGAGGAGAAGGGGGCGACAGAGGGTGAGATGGTTGGATGGCATCACCAACTCAATGGACATGGGTTTGAGCAATATCCAGGAGGTGGTGAAGGATGGGAAAGCCTGGCGTGTTGCAGCTCTTGGGATTGAAAAGAGTCGAACATGACTTAGAGACTGAACAACAGAGTTGACTTCTTTTGCACTGGGAAAATGAACTGATGTTTGAAATGGTTTTAAAATATTTTTTTAATTAAAAGAGCACTCTGGAAAGTACTAAATACCTGTAACTTATAAACACCAACTTTTGATGTAGTAAGTATACCTCAATCATATGTGTGCTTAATGGGATTATATGGATTTTTTTGGCTGTGCTGGGTCTTCACTGCTGTGCAGACTTTTCTCTAGCTGTGGCAAGCAGGGGCTACTCTCTAACTGCAGTCCATAGGTTTTTTACCGCAGAGGCTTCACTTGTTTCAGAAGACGGGCTCTAGGCTCCTGGGCTTCAATAATGGTTGCAAATGGGCTCAGTAGTTGCGGTCCCTGGGCTCTAGAGCGCAGGCTCAGTAGCTGTGGTTCCTGGGCTCTAGCGCAGGCTCAAGAGTTGCGGTTCCTGGGCTCTAGAGCGCAGGCTCAGTAGCTGTGGTTCCTGGGCTCTAGCGCAGGCTCAGTAGTTGCGGTTCCTGGGCTCTAGAGCGCAGGCTCAGTAGCTGTGGTTCCTGGGCTCTAGCGCAGGCTCAAGAGTTGCGGTTCCTGGGCTCTAGAGCGCAGGCTCAGTAGCTGTGGTTCCTGGGCTCTAGCGCAGGCTCAGTAGTTGCGGTTCCTGGGCTCTAGTGCGCAGGCTCAGTAGCTGCGGTTCCTGGGCTCTAGCGCAGGCTCAGGAATTGTGGTCCCTGGGCTCTAGTGCGCAGGCTCAGGAGTTGCGGTTCCTGGGCTCTAGTGCGCAGGCTCAGGAGTTACTTCCTGGGCGCTAGAGCACAGCCTCAGTAGTTGTAGGGCACGGGTTTAGCTGCTCATTGGCCTGTGGGATCTTCCTAGACCAGGGGTTGAACCCGCGTCTCCCGCCCTGGCAGATGGATTCTTCACCACCGAGCTACCAAGGAAGCCCAGATTTCTTATCTTTTGTTAAAATATGTATACTCAGTGGACCAAAATAATATCAAAGTATGTATATGTTACTTAAATATATGTATCTAAATCTCAAAAAAGTGAAAGAAATACAACACCGTTCATTTTCTTCACCATACACACGAGACTTTCAGGCTCCAGTAGACTTACAGGGTGTGCTTTGAAAAACAGCATTGCCACCCGCAGACACGCCTCCTTTGTTTGGGCTGACTCTCCCTGTTTGTGTCCTTGCTGCCTGATGGTGTCCTTTTATTGCGGCTTCTCAAGTGCCCAGTTGAGACGCCGTCCCTTGGCTCTGCACGAGTGAGGAGTTGGGTCTCCCGCGCACTCACACACACCTTGCCCATCCCCTGGCTTTCTCTTGGTTTTCTCCTGACGGGAATTTGTTCCCCAGGTGAGCCTGTCAGTGAACTGTGATTACGTTTCCCTTGCCTGCACAGATTTTTCTTTTGCCTACAGTTAATAGTCATTTGGCTGGTGTCTGGCATCACTGACTGGATGGATGTGAGTTTAAGCAAGTTCCGGGAATTGGTGATGGACAGGGAAGCCTGGTGTCCGTGCGGTCGCAGAGACTCGGACACGATTGAGCGACTGAACTGAAGTGAACTGTGACCTTACCAGTAATTCACCCTTGACTCTTTTCCTGTCGTCTCAATGAACATCTCCCTAGCCTCTGACTAGCTCCATCATCGTGGTGCTGATTGTCCTCTGTGGACCTGTTCTCCTCTCTCCTGGATTGGGTCTCCTGGTTCTGGACTCCTTCATCTTCTTCCTTGCTTTACTTTTTCTGCAAAAGCATGGGAGGTGCTGTGCTCATTTGCTTTGGTCGTGTCTGAAGCACGACTGTGACCCCATGGACTGTAGTCCACCAGGCTCCTCTGTCCATGGGATTTCCCAGGCCAGAATACTGGAGTGAGTTGCCATACCTTCCTCCAGGGGATTTTCCTGATCAAACCCTCGTCTCCTGGATTGCAGGCAGATTCTTGACCGCTGAGCCACCAGGGAAGCTCCTTTCAAAAGCATATCTTCCAGGAATTTTCTGCAAAAGGCTGCCTGGGAGGTCATTTCTGAGCCTTAGACACCTGCGAGTACCTTTGTTCTGTCCTCCGTCTTTCTGTTTGTTTTTAAATTTTATTTATTTGGCCCGTCTCAGCTGTGGCACGTGGGCTTAGTTGCTCTGCAACATATAGGATCCTAGTTCCCTGACCATGGATCGAGTCTGTGACCCCAGCATTGCAGGGCAGAGACTTAACCTGTGGACCACCAGGGGAGTCATTCCGTTCTCACTCTTTTTGACCTGTTGTGTGGAACCGGAGCTCCGGCAGAAGCTGTTTCCTGTTGATTCCTGGTCCTGTGGACAGGACCTGATTTGGTGATTGTTGTAGTTTCGGTTTGGTTTTGTTCTTCTCTCTGGAAGCTCATAGGATCCTGTCACTGCACCCGTTTTCTGAAATGGCTTGTGATGGCCCAGCCACACCTCGGGCTGTTTGCCCTCATTGTTAGGTCCTTGGCAGTACCTGGACAATCACAGCCTTCCCCTTCATCCCCTCGTGGGCACGCCCCCTCCATTTCCTCAGCCTCTTCCTGGAACTCCTGCTGGTCGAGTTTCAGTCCCTCTGGAGTGGACTGCTCGTTATCTGCTTTTCTCTTCTCTTTTCCAGTTTGGCCTTTTCAGGCTGCTTTATGGAAGATTCCACGTGCTTTTCTAACCCTTCTTCTGAGTCTGTCATTTTCTTTTCTCATTTTTAATTCCCAAGAGCTCTTTCTTGTTCCCAGTGCCGACTTGAAAAAAAATAAATAAACACACAACCTGAGTTGTTGTTAAATCGCCAAGTCATATCTGACTCTTGGCAACCCCATGGACTATAGCCTTCCAGGCTTCCCTGTCCATGGAATTCTCCAGGCAAGAATACTGGAGTGGGTTGCCATTTCCTTCACCTGGGTATCTTCCCAACCCAGGGCTCGAACACACATCTGCATTGGCAGACACTGAGTCATGAGCTTCTCATAAAAAAAAAACAACAACAACAAAACTACAACCTGAGAGTTGTGAGTTAAGTTTCATTTGGGGACAAAAATGAGGACTATAGCCAAGGAAGCAGCACTTGAGATAACTCTGAAAAGCTGCTCCAAAGAGGTAAGAGGTGGTGGTGGTGGTGTTCAGTCGCCCAGTGTCTCACTCTTCGTGACCCCATGGCCTGCAGCACACCAAGCCTCCCTGTCCCTCACCATCTCCCAGAATTTGCCCAAGTTCGTGTTTACTACATCAGTGATGCTGTCCAGCCGTCTCATCCTCTGACACCCTCTTCTCCTTCTGCCCTCGATCTTTTCCTGCGTCAGGGACTTTTCCAAAGAGTTGTCTGTTCCAATCGGATGACTAAAACACTGGAGTTTCAGCATCAGTCCTTCCAGTGAACATTCAGGGTTGATCTCCCTTAAGATTGACTGGTTTGATGTCCTTGCTGTCCAAAGGACTTTCAGGAGTCTTCAGCACCACAGTTCAAAAGCATTGGTTCTTTGGCATTCTGCTTTCTTTACAGTCTAGCTCTCACAACTGTACATGACCACTGGGAAGACCATAGCCTTGACTGAAAGTGAAAGTGAAGTCGCTCAGTCGTGTCCGACTCTTTGCGACCCCATGGACTGTAGCCTACCAGGCTCTTCCATCCATGGGATTTTCCAGGCAAGAGTACTGGAGTGGGGTGCCACTGCCTTCTCCAGTATAGCCTTGACTATACTGACCTTTATCGGCAGGGTAATGTCTCTGCTTTTCAGCACACTGTCTATGTTGTCATCATTTTCCTGCCAAGAAACAATCGTCTTCTGATTTCATGGCTGCAGTCACCGTCCACGGTGATTTTGGAGCCCCAAAAGAGGAAATCTGTCACTATGTCCACCTTTTCCCCCTCTATTTGCCATGCGGTAATGGGGCCAGATGCCATGATCTTAATTTTTAAAAATTATTCAGTCTTAAGCTGGCTCTTTCACTTTCCTGCTTCATCCTCATCAAGAGGCTCTTTAGTTTCTCTTCGCTTTCTGCCATTAGAGTGGTATAATCCGCATATCTGAGGTTGTTGATGTTTCTGATGTGGGTCAGCATATATGTGATTTTGGTGAAGGGGGAGTACACACAATCAAGCACATATTTTTTGCAGAAGGTTTCTGATAGTCACGGGCTTCCCTGGTGGCTCAGATGGTAAAGAATCTGCCTGCAATGCAGGAGACCCAGGTTCTATCCCTGGCTTTGAAATATCCCTGGAGAAGGGAATGGCTACCCACTCCAGTATTCTTGCCTGGGAAATCCCATGGACAGAGGAGCCTGGCAGGCTACAGTCCTTGGGGCTGCAAAGAATTGGACACGACTGAGTGATTAACACTTTCAATTTCTGCTAGTCACAAGGAGCAGTCACCATGAAGGATTTTAGTGCTTTTCTAGAAATAAGGAGATACAAGAGTCAGACTCATAAAACTGGCTCCTGAAAATACACCTAACTGTCTGAAGACCTGTCCCACCAGTTTTTCCCAGAGCACAGAGTGCCTCATTCCTGCTCTCCACCCTGAACTCTTTTCAGCGGGTGTTGAAAATCAGCAGCTGTGGCAGCACATGATTTAATCCTTGGAGAGATGGATGGCAAGTGCCAATTTGTAGTTGACATCAAGTATTCCTTTTTAATAGCACCCTATTCTTATTGTTGTTCTTGTTATTTAGTCCCTAAGTCATGTCCAACTCTTTTGAGACCCCATGGATTGTAGCCCACCAGGCTCCTCTACTGGAGTGGGTTGCCATTTCATCCTACAGGGGGTCTTCCCGACACAGGGATCAAACCCATATCTCTTGTGTTGCAGGTGGATTCTTTCCCACTGAGCCACCAGGGAAGCCATTCTTATTGTAAGGATGCCAGATTTCTAATCCCTGAATCTAATGGTTTCTGTGAATTTTTTTTTTTTGGTCCTGGAATAATTTTTGTTTCTTCAAAACTGCTTTTCTCAGTTTTCCTTAGTCTTTCTTTCTCATGATACAGGCTTCCTCTCATCCAGAAAATCAAAATTTGAATGAGGTCCTGTTGGTCCAGTGGTTAGGGCTTGACACTTCCAGTGCTAGGGCCCGGATCTGACCCCTGGTTGGGGAAATTAAGATCCCACAAGGCATGTGGTGCAGCCAAAAATAAACATTAAAATTTGATCGGGGACCAAGCCCCTTGGAGCAGGGCCTGTCCCTTCACAGTCCACCGTCCCCCACTTCCCACCCTCAGGACAGCCCCTCTCAGCTCCCTCCTTTCAGAGCAGCCTGGGAGACCCCGTGGGGCAGGAAGGGCGTTAACTTCGAACCTTCTGGAAGTGACAGGAAAGAATTGCTTTCCACCAAATGCTCCAACAAAACAGTTGAAGTTTTCACACAAAAGCCATTTGAACGTTCATGTCTTGTCACGCTAGTAATAACCTGTCCCATCTCAGACGTGACTGCGCACAGGTGCAGCGGGGCCCCGGAGCTGTTGGTTTAGTCTTTAAGGTGTAGCTTTTTAAGCACTTTGGCACGCAGACACTTGGTAACGTGACTAGTGTGCCCTCTTCACAAAAGGAGCGCCCTCAGGCCTTCTCTGTCAGTGGCAATGCATCAGATGGGTCGAATTCCCTGGTGCCCCCGTGGTTAGAACTGCACGCCTTCAGCGCTGCGGGCCTGAGCTTCATACCTGGTCAGGGAACTGAGATCTCAAAGCTTCTCAAAAAAAAAAAAAAAGTCATACATTTGAATGTCTTTTCTTTGAGATGATCAACACCAGCCACCATGCCATCCCCACCACACACATGCATGCGCGCACGCACACACACACACTCACACTCACACTCACATTGTATTCACCTGAGGGGCACTGTCCACCCGGTCTGTGATGGAGCCGCCTCACCTATACAGATGGGCACTTTAGTGGAAGCCTCACGGCAAACTGGAAATAGAATCTGGGGCCTCGGCTGTCACCCCCGCCCTTTCCCCACAGGACTTTGTGGTTGGTCTCTCCATCCTGCTGCGAGGAACAGTCCATGAGAAACTCAAGTGGGCCTTTAACCTCTACGACATTAACAAGGATGGCTACATCACCAAAGAGGTACGGGGCTGCCTGGGGAGCTGAGCGTAGCCTGGCTGCCTGCTCCGCTGCTCCACACCCCCAACCTCTTTCCTCCTCTCTCTCGCTGCCCTCATTTCCCATTTCCCCTCCCTGTCCAAAAACAGAGCACCCAGCCCGCCCTCAGAGGGGACAGTAGCCAGGAACTCCTCTGCCAGGCTCTCGGCCTGGACACCTGGGTGTGCAGAGCATGGAGCTTGTGTGCCCCTCACCACACATCTCCATCCCCGTCAACAAGGTCCCCGATCACTGTTTCTTACTGCGAGGTCATGTGGGAGACCCAAGTGGAAAAGCTGGAGGCAGGGGTGGGAGAGCTGGCCTTGGTTCCCAGCAATCAAGGGAGGGCAGTGTGGTCCCTTAAGGTAGGGTGTCAACGGGCCCACAGTCCAGTTTTGTTTGGCCCAAACACTCTTTCTGGTGTGTAAGAAATCGTTCATATACCAAAAAAAGGAATATTTCATATACAAAAAAGAGTGTTTGGCTGGAACAAATTCTAGAGTTTGCACATAAAAACCTATCTCCAGATGCCCTGGAGAGTCAGAAGCTTGCGCTGGGTGGACTGGATGGGGCTGAGCCTATCTCTCTTTGGCCCGTACAGCCTCGCCCGCTCACCCACCTGGCAGCCAGGTTCATGCCAGCCCCTCCGCCCTCCCCTCACTCCCCCCGTAGGAGATGCTGGCCATCATGAAGTCCATCTATGACATGATGGGCCGCCATACCTACCCTATTCTGCGAGAGGACGCGCCCCTGGAGCACGTGGAGAGGTTCTTCCAGGTGAGCACGCGGGGAAGAGGCCGCCAGAAGAGGAAGGAAGGGGCTTCTGCTCTCAGGGCCTGCTGCTCCCATGGGAGGTGCAACTTCCTCATCTGGCTGGCTGAAAGAATTAAAACCATCCCTTTGCCCCCCATCTGCTGAACCTCATCTCAGAGCAGACGGGCTCATGGATTCTGAGTCAGCCGATACCCCCCGGCCAGAGCTTCTCCCACCCCCTGCCACCCCATCTCCACCAGGGGCTTCTCTCCGAGGGGAGGGTGTTGAGGTCACTGCTCTGTGTCCGTGGGGCCTAGGGGGACTGAGGCTCCATCTCCCGCTCCTGAGGGCCCTCAGCCACTCCACCTTCCCAGCTGTCTGTCAGGGAGATGAGGGGGGTCTGTGAGCATGGGGGTGCCTGCCGGGAGGTGGCTGAGGTTGGGGGCGGGCTGGGGAGATACCAGAGTGGTTGGTGGTGTGGTGGAGGCGGCTTGAAAGGGCACTTTGTGTGGTCTGCATCCCAGGGAGGGGGCCAAGGGGACGGGTTGGAGTGGAGGGCACACGCCTGCCCAGCGCCATTCCTCAGGCCTAGGGCAGGGGGCAGCCCCAGCGGGACACAGCCTCACTGAGGGCATGGCTTGAGTTGCAGAAAATGGACCGGAATCAGGATGGGGTGGTGACCATCGACGAGTTCCTGGAGACCTGTCAGAAGGTAGGCAGCATCAAGGCTCGGAACCCCTGCGTCCCGGCCCAGCCAGTCCCCTCCTCAGCGCAGACTTCCGACGTCCACTTGCACTGTTTCACCAGTGCTCACTCCTGCCCTGCCCGCTCCTGCCAGCCCACAGCCTAGCCAGGCCACGTCCCGCAGCCCCCCTCAGTGGCCCCCGTCAGAGGGGACAGACACGGGGCCCTGAGGACCGGGTCACGCAGTGGGAAGGAGCCTGGAGTCCCCCCCTGGCATCGCGGCTAAACATCCTCTGCAGAGCGCTTTCAGGGGACAGGACGCTGGGCCTCCACCCGCCTCCCTCCCCTCAGCTGCCCTGGCTGCATCTGGGTGGGTGGCAGTTGTCTATCAGTGGGTTAACATCTCCCAGACGGACTGGCCATCAGACCCTGGAGCTGGACACAAGCTCTACATCAGCAGCTCCTCCTTCATCCAATGAGATGGGCAGAGTCCTCGGAGGGTCGCAGGTCCCTAATGAGACTTTGAGCACGGTGAGGCTGGAGATGGGCGCCGCCCAGGGCTGACCAGGCCTCTGGTCCTCTCTCTCCACGCAGGACGAGAACATCATGAGCTCCATGCAGCTGTTCGAGAACGTCATCTAGGACTTGTGCATGGGGAAGGTGGGGGGATCCCTGAGTGGCTGTCGCCACCTCTGCCCCCAAAGAAACCTCAGTCCTGCCGGGAGCAACCTCCATGAGAAACTTTTTTCTAATATATTTGCACAAAGTGAATAGTTTGCTCCACACACACACACACCCCCCCCACACACACACACCCTTCATCTGGGCTGGCAGGTGGGGGGACAGAGATGAGAGAGGGGCTGGGTCTGGCTGGGAACTGAGTCCAGGGAACACGTGCCACACAGCTCCCAGAACCCCATTCCCAGGCCTCTTGGGTGGACAGCTGAAAGAGAGGCATCTTCAGGCCGCTGGCTGCTGGGTCATCCACAGATGAGGGTCCAGCCTGCAAAGCTAAGGCCCCAGCCCTGTGAGCCCACTTGCCCGCCCCTCCCTTCTGCCACCCCTCTTTTCCACTACACTCACATGTCAGGCCCCGGGGGCTGTGCTGACCTGCTTGTCCCCCAGCCACTCCCTGCCCACCGACGACCCTTCCAGAATGGCCCTCAGCTCAGGACCCCAGAGGGGCAGCGCAGGGTCAAGGGAATTCGGACCAGGAAAGAGGTGGCACTTAGAGCCTGCTGCTCCTGAAAACGCTTCCCTGGTGTCAGGACACCCACCATCCACTGAGCTTGTGTGAGCCCCAGTGGGGACACACCAGCGGGCACTGTTCTCCACCCAGTAAGGGGGCTTCCAGTCTGGGGACTGGGTTCTTGGTGGGAATCTGACGGGACCTCTCTGCCAAGGCTGCCTCCCTTGCTCCAGCTGGCTCAGTGAGGGCACAACAGGAGGAGCTGCCCACAGCCCTCAGCCACCCAGGTCGTCATTCAGGGGTCCTGAGAAGAGGTCCCAGGGCTCAGGGCCTAGCAGCCAGGGAGCCCAGGGGGGCCAAGCAGGCCTGGGAAGGGGCTTCTCTCTCCTGTTGGCCCCCATCTCCCTTGCCTCCCCGCCCCCAGCTTGGATGAGCTCCCCTCTTCGTGGTTAGGGTTCTGGAGCCATGTGGCCGCCCCTCCACACACAGGCTCGCCCAACCCCATGCGCAAAGCACAAGTGCCCCCAGAAGCTCAGGCTGCAGCCCATGAGGAGAGCCAGAGACTGTCTGCTTTCCAAGGCAAGGCCCTCCAGGTGGGCTGAGGCTTGGGCCCCACCAGCCCACATCAGGAGGCCCCCGGGGTTCTGTGGGGAGTCAGTTCTGTGCCTCTGAGCAGTGTGTGTGGGGGGGGGTGGCTTGAGGCCCCCCCCCACCCCCAACTCTGCGAGCCCAGCCCAGCTCACCAACATTCAAAAGCACAAACCCCAGGGATTCTGCTTGGCCGGGTACTGCCCTGAGGACAGAGGCAGACGTCGGCCGGAGCCCAGCGCCGCTAAGGGGCGCGGGGCCGAGGGGCAGGTCACCAGAAGCCGGCGGGAGTGGGAGCGGGGCTGCTCCCTCTGGCCCAGGCCGCCCGGGAGGGGCGCAGCCTCAGGCAGCACGGCAGTCCCAGAACATTCCCGGTCATACATTCCATCGGCTGCCGCCCCCGGTCTCTGCCCGGACCTGGCCTGAAGATGAGCGGGGACCGGGCGGCCGAGGCCGTGGAGATGGGCTGGCTCAGCCACGGGGACCCCTGGGCGCCACACATGGGCGACCCCCTTGGAGTTGCACTGACACCCCACCTCCAGTCTGACTGGGGCCCCTCCCCCTCCCCAGGGAGGAGGGCATCAGCGTTCCCTGGCTCAGGGATCTTCTCTCAGCCCCCACTCCCGGCCCTCAGCCCAGCCCTCCCCGCTGGCGAGGCTTTGCTTCTGAGGGCCTGAGGCCAAAGCAGAGGGTCACCGCCACCACGCTCTGCCCTCCCCACCTTGGCCTTGGGCTGCACGTGCCCCCGGAGGGGTCTGCCTCCCATGCTGGGACGCGGGCTGGCCGCATGTCTGCATGGCAGAAGTGTCTCCCTTGGGCGCGGCCGAGGAGAGTGGTGCCTGTTCTCAGCGCCCACCAGTATTCAGTCCTGTATATTTTAATAAAATAAACCTGACAAAGGAGAGCGATTCTTGGTGGCTTTATCCTGACTCTTCGTCCAGCCTCTCCCATCCCTGCTGCTGTTAGCCAAGGCTGCTGCCCAGAGATGAGCTGGTAAATGTTTAACAGTCCCTGAATTGTCCAAGATCCCAGCGTACAGTCACTGAAAGCAGAGTCAGGAAGAAAGGCCCACGGTTTGGAAGCCTCTGTGAGATGCTCCAGCCCTCCAGCCTATATACAGAGCCATGGGGCAGCGTAACTCCTTGAGGTGCCGTTGTGTTTCGTTCACAGGTTTTTTTCTTCCAGCTCCAAGAAGTCATTTCTGCATATCCCCTTGGCTAGAGGGTGCAGGTCACAGGGCAGAACCAGAATTTGCCTGAAGACATCTCCCTTTCTTGGTTTTAGTTTCAAAAATCTAAACTCAGTGCGGATTATGCCAGGAGAAGGGCAATGAGAAGCTTCGGGGAGGAGAAGTGAAAGAAGTCAAAAATGCAAGTGTGAGTCGCTCAGTTGTATCCAACTCTCTGCAACCCCACGGACTATGGCCCACCAGACTCCTCTGTCCATGGGATTCTCCAGGCAAGAATACTGGAGTGGGTTGCCATGCCCTTCTCCAGGGATCAAAGCCAGGTCTCCTGCATTGGAGGCAGATTCTTTACTGTCTGAGCCACCAGGGAAGCCCCAACTCAGGGATGGAGGTTCTGAGCGTCTGGCAGCGCTTCAAGGGCCAGACCCCAAGCCATGTGACGTCACCTCCACTGTGAACACAGACCTCATCCTCCATGAGTCACCCGATTTGGCTGACTCGATTTGGTAGGAGCCCCGTCCTACCACCAGACACACCAAAGGCTGCAGGCTACCGGACTCCCAGGGTCCGGACACCATCCAGGCAGGGGAGCCCTGACCTTGCTGCCTAGGATGGGCTGTCTTGCTGCTGCACAGGCTGGTCCCTGCACTGAGTGCACCTGCCCTGGCCACAGCCTTTTGGGCACAGATGGGGAAGCTGTTAAGACAACCCTCAGCCATTGAAGAGTGGAGCCCGGGCTTGGACCCAGGCAGGGGGCTCCAGGCCAGGTGTAAGCACTGAGGTGCCCACTTCATGGTCGCCCACAGAGCTCAGCGAGCTGTGCCATGTCTCTGAGGCCCACGTCTCTAAAGCATGGGGCCCACGCTTTGATTCTGGGGCTTTCTATTCTCTCTTAAGCCTGTCAGTTTACCTGGCTGAGCCTCAGTTACATTATCTGTAAAATGAGCAGAAAAACAATCCTCTGGAACTTCCCTGGTGGCCCAGCGGTTAAGACTTTACCTTCCAGTGCAGAAGCCACAGGACACTCGGGTTCAATCCCTGGGTCGGGAAGATCCCCTGAAGAAGGAAATGGCAACCTGCGCTCCAGTCTTCATGCCTGGAGAATCCCATGGACAGAGGAGCCTGGGGTGGCAGAGAGTTGTACACAACTGAGCACACACACACAGTTATAAACATGAGCATCCTTCCTTCTTGTCCTACTGAAAAAGTTTTCATGAAAATGAAGTTTTCATGCATTTTTTTCCCTTTCTATCAGAGAGTGACTCATAGCCAATAAACCACCAGAGGAAGTACAGACATTTCAGAAGTTTCCAGGGGCTGCAAATGAATCTGTGATGGTCCTCAGTTTCCCTGGTAACCCCAAGGCCCATTTAGGAGTCAGCCAGCTAAGGAAGGGCAGGCAGACAGAGCCATCAGTGTCCCCCCCTTCTGCCACCACTCACTGCGTGGCCATGCTGACCTGCTCAGGGTCCTGAGCCAGCACTTAGCATCCCATGTCCCTGCTTGACTCACAAACCTTTATAGAATGGGAGGGGAAAGGGCCACAGGCATTGAGTAAGGCACCCATACCCTTCCTCCACCCAGCTCTGCAGCACAACTTTCCAGGGCAATGACCAGTCTGTGATTTAGAAGGTCTGTGGTTCCTCTTCCTCCTCCATCTGTGGTTTTGTGTGTGAATGCGTTTATTTGCTCAGTCGTGTCCGACTCTTTGCGACCCATGGATTGCAGCCCCCCAGGCTCCTTTGTCCATGGGATTCTCCAGGCAAGAATACTGGAGGGAGTTGCCATTTCCTTCTCCTGGTGATCTTCCCAACCCAGCGATTGAAACCAAGTCTCCTGCTTTGGCAGGCGGATTCTTTACCACTGAGCCAAGTCCTTCTCTGTCCATTTGTTCAGTCGCTGTGGAGTTTGACTCTTTGCGACCCCATGGACTGCAGCATGCCAGGCTTCCCTGTCTCTTACCATCTCCCAGAGCTGCTCAAACTCATGTCCATTGAGTTGGTGATGCCATCCAACCATCTCATCCTCTGTGGCCCCCTTCCCCTGCTTCTGTCCATCACCTCTGGTTCCAAGTGCTATGCTTCCAATCTACCACCAGGGGGCGACAGCACCACACACCTGCCTCCACTGATTTCCTGCTCTCAGGTCCCCTGGGAAGCTTCTTGGAAGGGAAGCTACTTGTCATTTCTTTTAAGATCCTGAAGACAGTTTCATATGCCAGCCTTTCTCCACTGGGTGCTGGGAGCAAGACATACTATCGGCCCTATTTTATTAACTAGGACACATAACTCTCATGAGACTGCATAACTGTTACCACACAGAGCTGACTTCGTTCCAACCCAAAGCACAGTGTACATTTGGATTAGTCAGGCTAGACTTAACCTATTAGGCTCCCCACCTCCCCTTTTCTCTCCTTCTCTCTCTCTCTCTCTTTTTTTTTTTTTTTTTTGGCTGCCCGGCATGAAGGATCTTAGTTCTCCAACAGGGATCAAACCCATGCCTCCTGCAATGGAAATTCAGGGTCTTAACCACTGGGCCAGCCAAGGAAGTCCCAAGGCTTTTGAAAATCCTGAAAAGAAGCTTGAAGAGCGCACTCACTCCCGTCCCAGGGGAAGTCTAGAAGGCTGAGCAGGAGATAGCACTGCAGGAGAAACACTGGGCTGTCTGAGACCCCAAGTGTCTGTTCGGGTGGGATTCCTGTCCACCAGGCAGGGAGGTCCCTGTGACCTTCTTCCCTGCTCCTTCCAAGTTCCAAGTTCCCAGGTCCACACAAAAGGAGGCATTATCCTCCCTCTAGTCAATGCTATCCACACACCGGGTGTGGGCCGTGTTGTGAGGAGACCACAGTGGACAAGCCACAGGCTCTGCCTTCAGGAAACTCGAGTCTGTGGGGTCACCGAAGGCAGAAATGCCCAAGGCAGTGATTCGGGCCATGAGGGAAGCTATAGGCTGGGAACCAAGCTTGCCGCAGAGGACTGCAGGGCGCTGGGGCCTCCCATAGACCTGTGAATAAAACAAGAGGAAACAGATTCCAGGCGAGAAGTTGAGGAGCCTGCCACAGAGTAATGGGGCATCCCCGATGGCTCAGCAGTAAGAAAAAACACCTGCTGTGCAGGAGCCACAGGAGACACAGGTTCAATCCCTGGGTCGGGAAGATCCCCTGGAGGAGGAAATGGCAACCCACTCCAGTATTCCTGCCTGGAGAATCCCATGGACAGAGGAGCCTGGTGGGGTTGCAAAGAGTTGGACATGACTGAGCAACTGAGCATGCACTCATCAGTGCGGTATTCGGACCGTCTGCTCACAGTGCTTGGAAACCTTTATTCCCTCGTCTGTCCATCTTCCTTCATGAACACAGTCCAGACCAGAGCCATGCCACTGAGTCAGGAGGACTCTGAGACTTCATACAGGCCCTCCCTGAGCCGGGTTTTGTCATCCTAACATGGTCCCTGTTCTTTTCACTGCCCCCATCAAATTTCCACCTTAGGCAAGCCCCCAAGGCCATGGACACAGCTGCCAGCCCTCCGGCCGACTCACAGGGGCCCTGGCCCTTTGGGTGAGGGGAGCAGCAGGCCCAGCCAGCTCTGATGTCACGTGGTCAGCTCAGAGCACAGGACTTTGTCTGAAGCCGCTGGGTACACAGAGAAAGTACAGGCTTGAGCTGCCTGCAGGATGCGCTTTTCGGGGTTCAGAAACTGGAGAGGAGAGTGGGGTATAGGTGGGGCCCGATGCATCAGGAGTGGTGCTTGTGGCCAGAACGGAAGTCATCCTGGCCAAGATGAGGGGGCCTGGGAGAAACCGCTTAGCTCGTGGCCAGAGCTTAGCCCGTGCTTCTTGAGTGGCTCAGTGGGTAAAAAAATCTGCCTGCAATGCAGGAGACAAGGGTATGATCCCTGGGTCCAGAAGATCCCTGGAGAAGGGAATGGCTACCCACTCCAGTATTCTTGCCTGGGAAATCCCATGGACAGAGGAGCCTCACGGGCTACAGTCCACATTGGGTCACAAGAGCTGGACATGACTTAGTGGTAAACAAGAGCTGAGAGGTCCCAGAGGAGGAACAGTGTAAGGGGAGTGGGCCGGGCAGGAAGGCCCAGTGTGGCCCTAGAAGATATTCAGGGCCTCTCAAGCACAGCCCTCTCTTGGGTGGTGATGACACCAGTCAGGGCTCCATCCAACCTAAAACTGTCCCCTTGACAGCTGCCCTGACTAGGAAGGGCTGCCAGTCTTAGAACTGGGCTCCTTGCCAACTGCTATGTGCCTTTTTTTTTTTTTTTTGGCCTAGCCGTGTGGCATGCAGGATCTTAATTCCCTGACCAGAGATCGAACCCATGTCCCCAGCATTGGAAGCATGACGTCTTGGCCACTGGACCACCCTGCAAGTCTCACTGTACGCCTTTTTATTCTGTCTGTTCCTCCAGCAGGAAAGCCCAGCTTCCCTCTAACTCACCTGCCACTGCCCTACCTGCCTTTGCTCTTACACCTCGTCCTAGGCACAGGGTTCACCTCTCTTGAACCCCTGTGGATGCATGATCTTTGCCCATCCATCCCTCCCCGACATGACCCCTCTGTTCCCCTGGCAAGAAAACGCCTTTGGGAACTTCCCTCCTGCTGACGTGGGTGTCTGGGGGCAGTGAAGACCAGCCGATTGGACATCAGTCTTCAGCCTCCGCAGACACGCCCTCTTCTCCTGGCCACGCCCCTCAGTCTTGCCTGGGGACCCCTCCGCTCTCTATCTGTGCAGTCTTGGAGTTCACCTGACCTCCAAGGCCAGCCCAAGCCAGCTGGTGCATTAGCTACCCCCACAACTCTGGGGCGGGAGTGGGGGGCACCCCTTCCAAGGGAAAGCTGACAAGGCCCCAGTGAGACCTCTGCTGCTGGGAATGCTTGGGAAAGACACTGTTCCCTCACCGAAGCCGGGAGGTGAGCCCTAGGGCTGTGGCGGCCATTTTGCCACTGTTAGGAGCTGCGGGAATGGAGGCGCGCGGAAGGGAGGGGTGAAGAGGAGAAGATTGCAGGGTTAGGGGGACGGGTCCGCCCTTGAGCTCAAAAGCAAACTGCACCTTAAGCAAGTGCCCCCCTCAGTCTCTAGACCCTTCACTCGTAAGAGCTCCAGCCTCCCCACAAAGCCAGTTAAAAAAAAAAAAAAGTGGGTTGACAGGCACTTTCAGCTGAAAAGTTCTCCACTGCTACAGCCCCTCATGTCAGGCTCAGCTGCGGGTGGTGAAGGTGCTTCCAAAACTCCAGTGGGCCCTGGAGCCAACATGCCCAGCCCTGTCTCCCCCGCCAGGCTGCCTGCCACCTTGCAAGCGTTTAGGCCTGGAGCCCCGCCCAGCACTGGCACTGCGGGAGGCACAGGGGGTGGGGATCAGCCAGTAAAACCGCTGCGCCCAGCGGCACAGGGAAGGAGACCATGGCAGAGAGCCCAGGTGGGCGGGGTGGCAGGTCTCAGGCCCCGAGCCTGCAGGGTCAGGGGCCAGCTCTCCCGGCACCAGGGTCAAAGTCTCTTTGAAACACTTCTGCTGGCCGGCAGCCTTAGGGCATCTCAGCCGGGCTGAGCCACACTTTCCTAACCCCAAGACAACTTCTCAAAAGATAGCATTCCTTCCTGATATTGCTGTTGTTTAGCTGCTAACTCATGTCCCCACTCTTTGTGACCCGATGGACTGCAGCGTACCAGGCTTCCATGTTCTTCACCATCTCCCAGATCTTGCTCAGACTCATGTCACTTGAGTCGGTGATGCCGTCCCATCTCATCCTCCACTGCCCCCTTCTTTTCCTGCCCTCAATCTTTCCCAGCATCAGGGGCCCTTCCAATGAGTCAGTTCTTCGCATCAGGTGGCCAAAGCATCAGTTTTTCCAATGAATATTCAAGACTGATTTCCTTTAGGATGGACTGGTTGGATCTCCTTGCAGTCCAAGGGCCTCTCAAGAGCCTTCTCCAACACCACAGTTCGAAAGCATGAATTTTTGATCTTGTAAGGGGCCACAGTGACACTTAGGTCTGGACGGTGTAAACTGTCAATAATATATCATTTAATGTCCAGCCCTCTGACTCAAAAAACTTGCATAACTGTGCCTTGCCTTGTAATGAGTGGAATGGTTCTCAGAACTTTCTGAGGAGCTGTTCCCAGGTTATAATTCTCCATTTGGCCTGAATAAAACTTTCCATTTTCTTTCTTGGCTGGGCTGAGGAATGTTTTCATTGACATGCGTGATATAACCAGCAGGATATTGGCCATCCAGAGGGCCCCCTGGAGTCCACCCAGAAGGGAACCAGCACAGCCCAGAGATCCCCACCAGCTTCTCGGTACTCTTCAGGTGTTCCCGAGAGTTCTCCTGATATATGGATTTCACTGTTTGAGTGAGAATCCTGAACATTTTGAGCTGCCTCACTCAAGACTTGGAGTCTCAAGGGACACCAGTACATTTCTTCAGCAGGACCTAGGGTGGTTGGGTAAGATGCCCCGGGGAAACACGGGTGGCTGGATTTTTGTTAAAACTGACTTAAATCACAAAAAAATGAGTTGATAAAACATCTGAACAAAACTTGTGCTAGTGAAACGAGAAGCTGAATTATTCAACTCTGAAGAATGAGGGAGACCCAGTACAATCGTTTGGAGAAGGCAATGGCACCCCACTCCAGTACTCTTGCCTGGAAAATCCTATGGATGGAGGAGCCTGGTGGGCTGCAGTCCATGGGGTCGCTAAGAGTCAGACACAACTGAGCAACTTCACTTTCACTTTTGACTTTTATGCATTGGAGAAGGAAATGGCGACCCACTCCAGTGTTCTTGCCTGGAGGATCCCAGGGACGGAGGAGCCTGGTGGGCTGCTGTCTGTGGGGTCGCACAGAGTCAGACACGACTGAAGTGACTTAGCAGCAGTACAATCGTTAAGTAAATGCTGCTCATCCAGGGAGGAGAGAAGGGCTGGTAACCTAGCGTTCTGAGCAGCCATGATGGTTTTAGGCTGTCACGGAGTCATTGAAGTAAGCCACAGGGGCTCTGCCCACACCCTAGCCCAGCCAAGGCTCTCTGCTTTTGCAAGGAGCTGTGGGGGAGGGTTCTTTTCCCCTTAGGGTTTAAGTAGATGAATAACGAAATCTAAGCTAAGATCTGGGCTTCCCAAGTGGCTCAGTGGTAAAGAATCCACCTGCAATACAGGAGACACAGTTTTGATCCCTGGGTTGGGAAGATCCCCTGGAATAGGAAATGGCAACCCACTCCAGTATTCTTGCCTGGAAAATTCCATGGAGCCTGGCAGCTACAGTCTGTGGGGTCGAAAAGAGTCTGACACAACCGAGCACATACACATAGTGGAGATTTACACAGCACAAGCTGCACGCGATGGCCAGTGACTGCAGAAACGGGAACGAGCTCACTGATAACTTCTCGGGATTTGATTTTAAAAAGTAAAAACAAAGGGAGGAGGAATGAGGCCTACGATGGGGAGGTGTATGCATTAGTCTACACCAGGAAGAGGCGGTTTTCCCGAGGGAGTGGGAAACACGTTTTATCCTTTTTTGATCCTTAATGTCAGGTCTCGGCCACCAGCAGGTGTATCACTTAACATGTAGTAAAATCAACACATGGGCTTCCCTGGTAGCTCAGCTGGTAAAGAATCTGCCTGCAATGCAGGAGACCCTGGTTCAATTCCTGGGTCGGGAAGATCCCCTGGGGAAGGGATAGGCTACCCACTCCAGTATTCTTGGGCTTCCCTGGTGGCTCAGATGGTGAAGAATCTGCCTGCAATGTGGGAGACCTGGGTTCAATCCCTGGGTTGGGAGGATCCCCTGGAGGAGGGCATGGCAATCCACTCCAGTATTCTTGCCAAGAGAATCCATCCCACAGACAGAGGGGCCTGGTGGGCTACAGTCCACGCAGTCCCAAAGATTCGGACATGACTGAGCGACTAAGCACAGCACAGCACAGCACAAAATCAGCATATAATGAGACTCGAGGTCTGCTGGAGGTCGGATTCATCACCATTTTGGTTGCAGCTGGTTCCATCTGGGTTTTTGTTTGTTTGTATCTATCTTCCTTTCTTCTCTCTGGATCCTTTAAAGATTTACTTTAGGGACTTCTCTGGTGGTCTGGTGGCTAAGGCTCTGAGCCTCCAATGCAGGGGGCCTGGGTTTAATATCTGGTCAGGAAACGAGATCCTACATGCCGCAACCAAGACCCGGTGCAGCCACATAAATAAATATTTTTCCAAATATTTACATGAACTCCTGCTAAAGGCAGGGGTTGGCGGGTCTGAGCAAAGACCTGGAGCAGCTCTGGCAACAATAGGCCATGGCATGCCATGGGAAAGAGTCGAGCTGAAGAGTAACTCCTTGGGGAGCTAGGCTCAGAAGCAGCACAGGAACTGCCCTCAGAAAGTTGTTCGGATCATAACTCTCATCCGAATTAGGCCACAGAATTCATACTGGGAAATTGTGCCTCAAAGGGCAGACAGCTCCTGTGTAAACCACCACCTCTGGGAGGGTCGCTGGGTTTATATATGCTTGCAAGAACTTAATTGGAAACTACAGGAAACTGGGCCCTAAAATTGCCAATTGTTTTGGGCGCCCCAAAACAGTTTTGAGTTCACAGTTAAAGCCAGCAGTCTTCTGGATCTGTGCCTGCAGGGTCTACTGGAAACAGCAGTGGTAAGTGTTTTTCATTTTTCTAAAATTAGGTTTTGTGTGTGTCCGACTCTGTGACCCCATGGACAGCGGCCCACCAGACTCCTCTGTCCATGGGATTTCCTAGGCAAGAATACTGGAGCAGGTTGCAAGGACAAATATTTTAGGGCTAGCTCCTTGGATCCTTTGAAGTGGAGAAATATCTAAATTGGTACAGTTTTTTAGAGAGCTCTCATCTTAAACTATTGTACCTTTTCTTTTGGCACCTTTTACAACTGGTATTCAGAAGCCCGAAAAACCTTCAAAATTCCAAAATGCCCTCATTGAAAGGTTTCTGTAGGAGGCTAATGAAAGAGCAATGGTCTAAAAGGTACTTACAACATTATCTGGGGCTTCCCTGATGGCTCAGCGGTAAAGAATCTGCCCGCAATGCAGGAGACTCGGGTTTGATTCCTGGGTCAGGAAGATCCCCTGGAGAAGGAAATGGCAATTCACTCCAGTATTCTTGCCTGGGAAATCACATGGACAGAGGAGCCTGGTGGGCTACCGTCCACAGGGCCGCAAGAAGTCAGGCAGGACTTAGCAACTAAACAGGAACAACAAAACTCTCTACTGCTCCCCTCTGTCTTCCTATATTAGAGCACTCGCTCCAGTCATCTTCAGTCTGAATCTCCTTTCCACTCAGAAGACACTATTAAATGATTACCTTTAGAAATGGAACCACCTGAGATTGTAAGCAAGGCTGTTCAGATAAAGGCCAACTGAGGACCACAGTTAAAGGAATTCTTAAACTCAGGGAGGATCCTCAAAAGTGTTTGTAAATGGATTACCCAAATGAGAGGCCACTGATCTGAATAAACTGACCACATGTGATGTTTGGAGCCTGATAGGAATTTTGGGGGGAGTAGGGGCGGGTTTTCCCTTAGGCTAAATGAGGGTAAGTAAAACATCCCAACACAGGTGAATTTGCTGTCATTGAGGAGGCCATAAACTCCGGGAGCTGGCGATGAACACGGAGGCCTGGCATGCTGCAGTCCATGGGGTCGCAGAGAGTCGCAACTGACTGAACTGAACTGAGGCAGCTTCCACTGCAGGGGGCACGGGTTTGATCCCTTGCCAGGGAACTAAGATCCCACATGCTGCATGGCATGGCCAAAAAGAAATATCATTTCATAATTAAAAAAAGAAATAAAAACAACTGTCCTTGTCTTACAAGTCTAGTCTTTATAGAACAAGAGGTGTAGCTCTAGAAATAATGCAAAGCCCACCACTCATTGTATCACAGTGAGGAAAGAAATTCTATGAGAAGGTGTATGTTTCCAGAGGTTATAAAACATATTCATAAGCACCAAGCAGGAAATCCTAATATGACATCTGGTTCACCATTACTTCTTGGTTTGTTACTAGAGATTAAAGGTTAAGAATTATAATGTATGTAACTAAAATTACTAAAATAATCAGGGAAACATTTCAATATGCAAGGAAAATGGGAAGTGCATTTTCAGTGGAAGGAGGGTGTAAGGAATGGAAAGGCATTTTCTCCTGAGATGCTGATCCCAGGTTATAATTCTCAGTTTGGCTCAAATAAAAACTTCCATCTCTTTCTTAGATCGACTGATTATTTTTTCTCTGATAGATGAGTAGGAGTGAGTCAGGTAAAGGGCTGTGGGGCGGGAGACACTCCTGCCCAGAATTAGGGGCCAGGCGGATGCAGCCAGAGCCTGGAATCGTGGGCCACGGCACGTAAATTTCTTGTCTTCCCAGCACACGTAAAGTCGCTACATTGCACTGTAGTCTAGAAAGTGTGCAGGAGCACTGTCTAAAAACTGTGCTGACTCAGTTGCTCAGTCGTGTCTGACTCTTTTGTGACTTCATGGATGGTAGTCCGCCCAGCTCCTCTGTTCATGGGATTCTCCAGGCAAGAATCCTGGAGTGGGTTGCCATTTCCTTCTCCAGAGGATCTTCCCAATCCAGGGATCAAACTCAGGTCTCCTGTGTCTCCTGCACTGGCAGGCAGATTCTTTTTTACCACTGAGCCACCTGGGAAGCCCTATAAAAGCAATGCACATACATTGATAAATAAAGACCTCCTTTTTATTGAGATATGGGATTCCACATGGATGTACCACATTGTGTCTGACCCACTGTGAAGCATTTTGTTTGTTTCTATGCTTTCAGCTGCTACAAATACCACTTCCATGAATAACCATGTACAGGCATAAGGCCCACAGTACAGTTGCTGGGCTACACCATAACTGCCTCTCTATTTTTTTTAAGAAATAGTCAAACAATTTTCTAGACTGGCTCTGACATTTTACATTCCCGCCAACAATGTATAAGAGATCCAGTTATCTACATCCTCTCCAGCTTGTGAGATTGTCACTATTTTTTATTTTAGCGGCTCTAATAATTTTGCAGTGACGTCTCATTCTGGTCTCAGTGTGAATCCCAGAACCTCCTGCGATGCCAGACATGTTTCACGTGATCATGTGCCATCGGATAGCTGCTTCAGTGAGACATCTCTTCATGTCATTTACTCATGTTCTACTTATATCGGCCTTCTTCTCTGTTGATTTCTTTTTAGATCTTTTTTTAAATACATGTAGTTTACTTTTTAGCTGGGCTGGGTCTCCATCGCTGCACATGGACTCTCTCTCGCTGCAGCGAGCAGGGGCTACCCTTCCTTGCGGCGTGCAAGTCCCTGCAGTGACTTCTCTTGCTGCCGACCACAGGCTCTAGGCCCGTGGGCTTCAGTGGTTGCAGCACACAGGCTCAACAGTTGAGGCTCACAAGCTCTAGAGCTCAGCCTCAGTAGCTGTGGCACACGCCGTGGCATGTGGGTGCTTCCTGTGTCCTTTATATTGCCAAGTTGATTCTTAACGACTGGACCACTAGGGAGGCCTCTCTCTGTTGACTTTTGAGCATTCTTTGTATATCCTAGGTCTGAGTTCTTTGTCAGATATGTAGTTTGCAAATCTTTTTTCCCAATTGGTTGCTTTTTCTTTCATACTTAAAGCATCCTTTTGCAGAGCAGAAGCTTTTAAGCCCATTTCATCGATCTTTTTCTTTTCTTTTATTATGCGTTTGGTGGAATGTCTATGAAACTTTTACCAAGGTTATTGAATTAGCTTTGCATTCTTGGATAAGGCCCATTTAGTCATGGCAGATGGGCTTCCCTTGTGGCTCAGATGGTAAAGAATCCACCTGCAATGTGGGAGACCTAGGTTCGATCCCTGGGTTTGGAAGATCCCCTGGAGAAGGACATGGCAACCCACCCCAGTATTCTTCCCTGGAGAATTCCAAGGACAGAGAAGTCTGGTGGGCTACAGTCCACGGGGTCACAAAGAGTCAGACATGGCTAAAGAGGCTTAACACATACCCCCAGGAGGAGCTAAGCTTACTGGTTTGAGAATTTTCTTTTCTAAAATAAGAATTTAGAGTTATACATTTCCTTCCGAATACTGTCTTAGCAGAGTCCCACAAATTTTGATATGTTATTTTTCATTTTCATTAAGTCAGCCTCCATGACACCCAAGGATCATTGTTATAGTGGGAAGTCCAGCTCCTCACATGGCCTCCACTGTGGAGGGTGACCTTGTTACTACCCAGCAGGGAGGACAGTTCAGGCTCCCCACCTGCCCTTCTCTGACCCACCCTGCTCACCACTCTGACATGGGGGAAGGGCTGAGGCACTTCATTACAGGCTGGCAAGGGTGAAAATCCAGGCTTCCTACTCCGCCTGTGCTAGTGGGCATGGGACCACAACAGTTATTGTCTAAATTTTCTGTTTTGCAAGACTGTCCCTTTCCGGGTCCTTTGACTAAAGAGAGCAGGATTTTCTTGGGGATTTTTGTGTCTGCACCAGTTGGCATTTCCAGTTGCCAGCTTTCTCAGCACCAAGAATGGATATATGAGAAAAAACAGCCCAGAGAATTCACTGCTGTATCACCTCATGGCTCTGCAGACCCCGCGCCGGCCTGCCTGTTCATCTTTTTTCAGAGTCTTATGATTGCTTTGTGTAGGTTTTTAGTTGTACTTAGCAGGAGGAATAAAGACAAATGCTTCTCCATTTTTCTGGACATAGAAGTCCTCTGGCTGCTTTTCAATTTTTCTGTTTCTCACTAATATGGACTAACTTGCTTATGCTCTGCCATGACGTCATTTTCCTCGTGTGTCTTGTGTTTGAGGGTTGTTGAGTTCTTGTATAGTGGGTTTACAGTTTTCATCACGTTTAGAAAAGTCTTGGTCATTACGTCTTCAAATATTTTCTTTCTGTTCCCCCTTCCCTCTCCTCTACTTTGGGTCCAATTACACATATATTAAGCTGTTTGGATTTCTCCCAGAGAAATGGTCTTTCCTAATGGTCTTAAAAAAAAAAAAAAAAAACACCTCACTAGACCTAAGATCTGCTGGCATATTTTAAAAAATAATTTTAATATTTTTTGGTTGCATCGGGCAGCATGCAGGATTTTCATTACTCAACCAAGAATCAAACCCTCTGCAGTAGAAGAGCAGAGTTTTAAATAGTGAACTGCCAGGGAAGTCCCACTGACTTTGTGCTTCTATTTTTTTCCTTCATACGTTTTTCAGGAAGCTATCTCAGCTCCTAGAGTGCTGAACATCCTCAATATGTACATTAATTTTCTTGGCAAGAATCTTGCCTTTGTTTGTTTCCTACAATGCTGGCAGCATGCAGGGATACACTGCAGACTCAGTTCTGCTGTGGGCGCAGTCGGGGGCTTCCCTTTTTGAGCAGTGCCCTTTCTTGTAGATTCACACGCATGTGGCCGTGTTTTCTAAAAGGCCTAGAACATTAGTTTCTCCTCATTCCCTTTGTGTTGGTCATTTTGGCGAATTACCAGAAGATGGAGGCACCAGCCCAAAAGCTAGTGCTGTTTTCAAATTCACCAATCTTTTTTCTGCAACGTTGACTCTGCCTTGTAGGGTATTTGTCATCTCAGACATTGCAGTTTACATTAGTAGAATTACATTCCCTTTTTCTACTTAACTTTTGAAGTTACGAGTTCCCATGTCTCACTGTTTCCGTTCCATCTCTCTGGCTCATCCTTACATGGTGGGTCTCCTGACTGGGGGTTATGCTAGGTTCTCTTTAGCACATCCCCCCACCCCCACCCCCCACCCATGACACCCCCACCCCCCACCCATGACACTCACTTGCCATGTTCCATTTATATGGGCTGCTGTCCATGGGGTCGCACAGAGTCGGACACGACTGAAGTGACTTAGCATGCATGCATGCTGACCTGCATCTTCAAGCCAGACAAAAGCTGAAGCTCCAGACCCCCTTTAATACCCTGCTGCTGCTGCTGCTAAGTCGCTTCAGTCATGTCCAACTCTGTGAGACCCCATAGACAGACACATTAAATACAACCCACCCAAAACTGAGCTCACCATCCTCTCCCCAGACACATTGCTTCCCTGGAACCCGTGTCTTGGTGAATGGCACTGCCATCTACCAGGCCAGAGACCTAGGAGTCAGCCTTACACTTCTTTCCCCTTTAATCCCACCTCCTGTCATCATTGAGGGCTGTCAGTGCTGCCTTCTCAACATCTCAGAACTTTCACTATCTCTGCCGCACACCAAGTCACCACTGTTCTCGGCTGCATCACTCTTACCCAGACACCTTTCCTTGTTCAGGAGTGGCCTGAACAAAACTTCTCAAATGCAACCCACTCCCTCTGAGGACATTCCAGTGGCCTCCTGTGAGATTAGATAAGGGTCAAACTCCTTCCTAGGGCAAATAAAGCCCGTGATGGCTCCTTGATTAAGTGCTGGGACTCTAGCCCAGACCCTCTCCTATGTCTCCATATGCCAGAGGCCTGGAAAGTAAGATTGTTTGTTTAATTAAACCACCTCTCCACTAGAATACCTGTTTTCTAATAATGGAGGTTATGCCTCCCACTACCCTGTGTGCAGCCCATATGAAGACAGGGCTGTAAAAAGATGTAAAAGGCTGCACTTGGGGTCAATATGACATCTTGAGTAAAACACTTCCGGCCTCAGGTTGCCCAGATGTGAAATGGGTACAAACATCCCTCCTCTCTTCACTGATCTTGCACAATCGGAAGGCTTGTCTTTGTCAACCAGCGCGCCATAATTTGGTCTCCACCGCGTTTTGCTCAAAGATCAGAGCAGGGCTGGTCCAGATGCAGGGCCTCAGGCGGGCCCAGGGCGCAAAATTTCAGGAAGCACCCACTTTCAGGTTCCTGCAAGCGCAGGGCGTCCCAAGAGCGAGTGCCTCCGGGAACGTAGCGCCCGGCGTATAGAGTCTGCGCCAGCAGGCCTGCAGAAGCAAGTAAGAGACCACCTACCCGTCAGCGCTGGGCCCGCCCCCTCCGCAACGTGCTTCCGGCATCGAACTAGACGCCCTGCTATTGGCCGTTGTCCCCGTGACGCCACGAGAGCGCGCCCGCCTCCGCTGACGTCTTATTTAGGGGAGCCCCTCGGCTCACCCCCTTGTTAGAACTCTAGGCTGGTAGCTGTCTCACGAGCTCAGTACCTGCGCTCAGGCGCCGGGTGGTCGTGGTCTCGGGCCCGCGAGTCCTATCCCGACAGCGCAGGGCTCCAGGTAGGTTAGATCTGGGCCGGATGGCGGGGCACGCTGGGCCTCAGCCTCCCTCCCGGCCTCCCGGGATGGGCAGGACTGAACGCTGCTGCCCCGCCTCTCCGAGCACTCTGGTGGGGTGGGCGGGCCTTTCTGAGCGCCCACTGAGCTAGGCATACAGGGAAACTGGGAGACCCACGCAGGGGCCCAGACGAGTGAATAGTAGCACGCGATCCCGGGCGCAAACCTTTGTTTCGCAGGCTTATGACGCCCCAGGTCCCAGCCTTTTTGCTTAAGGACCCTTTTACGGAGCTGGATTGAGCTCAGGCACTGTGGCTCATTGATTCCCACAGAAGCAGCGGGGCCACTTTCTGGTACCTTGGCTGGTGACTTCACCTTAAGCCTCAACCCCTCTTCTGTGAAATGAGGCTCTCTGCCTGGAGGGATTGCTATAGAACGAAATGAGAACCTGCAAGGGTCTGTCGCGTGGGAAGGTCAGCCTGTGGTTATCTGGGAGAGCAGGTGACAAGCCCTCTCCCCGAGGCAGTAGCCAGCAGATCAAATTTCCCGGAGCATGGCTGAAGGCTTGCAGGGCGTCCCTGAGCCTCCCGATCTCCTGTTGGAGGTTCCTATTTCTCATCAATACCCCTGGGCTAAAGTGTCCCGTGCTTAACACCCCGAGGACACGAGGACACGTTAACCCAAATCAAGAACTCCAGTGTCACCTGGACCTGGATTCAAGTCCCAGCACTTTACTGTAGATTTTTTATCTGTGAAATGAGACCAACAGACCCTGCCTTCCACAGTTGTCAGGAGAATTAAATCAGACATTGCAGGTAAAGCACTTAAGGTAAGACCTGGCATTCAGTGGGATCGGTTTAATCTTAGTGTGTGAAGTATCTCAGTGCTAACACTGTAGCTTGAACAGCCCTTGCCCGTGGCATGGTTGGTGCTTGTGTAAGGTAGGAGGGTAGGAGGTTTTAAACTCCTGGTTTTCTGGCTAAACTCATCAGCCAGCACAGTGAGCAATCAGAACAAGTGACCTGGATCTAATCAGTCTCTAACTTATCAAGGCAGACCGAATCATCAGAGAACCAGGAGTCTGGGATTACCTCCAAGTGCCTGAGCATAATGCATGCTAAGTCTCTTCAGTTGTATCTGACTCTTTGTGATCCCATGGGCTGTAGCCCACCAGGCTCCTCTGTCCATAGGATTCTCCAGGCAAGAATACTGGAGTGGGTTGCCATGCCTTCCTCCAGGAGATCTTGGTGACTCAGGTATTGAACCCATGTCTCTTTCTTCCCCTGCATTTGCAGACAGGTTCTTTACCGGGTCACCACCATGCCATGCCCCCCTCCAAGGTATTTTCCTGACCCAGGGATTGAACCCGTGTCTCCTACATTCCCTGCATTGGCAGGCAGGTTCTTTACCGGGTTACCACCTGGGAAGCCCAGGCATAAAGGGCTGCTTTTGAAAGCAAGGAGCCATGAAGAGGAGGGACTTTGGGAACAGAGGCCAGACTTAGAAACAAAAAAAGAAGAGAACAGGTTTTGTCTTTGAGTGGAGCCTAGAACTCAAGATGGGACCTGAGCCTTGTTGATACTTTCTCAGTGATTTGAGGAGGGATGGCACCTCCTCCTGAGATGGATAATCACCAAGCTTTCCCAAGTAGAGCAGCTTTCCCTGCTCTGACATTCCTTCTTTCAGCTGAGACTAGCTGAGAGCCTGCTGCGTGGCAGGCACAGTACTAGGCATCACGCACCCAGTAGTGAAAGAGATAGTCATGGCCCAGGGACCCAGAGAGGAGAGGGCCCCTGTCAGGCTTGGCCCCTGAACTCTGCCTGCAGTCTCTCCCCAGGCAGCCTGTACTCTCCCCCATGCATGCGTGCTTATTTGCTCAGTCATATCCAACTCATTGCGACCCCATGGACTGTAGCCTGCCAGGCTCCTCTAGCCATGGGATTTCCCAGGCAAGAATACTGAAGCGGGTTGCCATTTCCTACTCTAGGGGATTTTCCTGACTCAGGAATCAAACCTGTGTCTCTTGCGTCTCCTGCATTGGCAGGCGGATTCTTTACCATAGCACCATCTGGGAAGCCCAAATAGGAGGGTAACAGGATCAAATTGACATTAAAAAAAAATTGCTTCTGTCAGCTTGTCTTTGAGTGGAGCCTGTTTCACCTGCGGTCTCTTGCTCATGGTGGGCCCCCCTTTAATGAATTCCTAGACCTATTCATTTTAGCCTAGCCCACACTTCCTCAAGAAACTCGACAAAGGCAGGGCCCTCAATCTTCCCAGCTGCTGCTGCTAAGTCACTTCAGTCGTGTCCGACTCTGTGCGACCCCATAGACGGCAGCCCACCAGGCTCCCCTATCCCTGGGATTCTCCAGGCAAGAACACTGGAATGGGTTGCCATTTCCTTTGCTAATACGTGAAAGTGAAGTTGCTCAGTCGTGTCTGACTCTAGCTACCCCATGGACTGCAGCCTACCAGGCTTCTCTGTCCATGGGATTTTCCAGGCAAAAGTACTGGAGTGGGGTGCCATTGCCTTTTCCGCAGTCTTCCCAGAAGTGGTCTCAATTGCTGAATCCTACTTGACCACATCAGTTGCTAACATCAGCCTTCCCTGCAGGCAGGACGGCAGGGCTGAGCGCGTCTGACCTGCATGGTTTGCCTCAGCGGTGCCAGGTACAGCCTAAGCTGTGAGGGGCACTGGGTGAAGGAAGACTGGAATCCTGGGGACCTGGCTTAGTGGCTGGCATGCAGGAGTTGCCTCTCTAGAAGTGTTTCATTGTTGTTGATCAGTTGCTAAGTCGTGCCTGACTCTCTGAGACCCCATGAACTGCAGCATGCCAGGCTTCCTGGTCCTTCACTGTCTCAGCGTTTCATTACAGGCCCAGAATTGAGCAAAACATGACCAATACATGGTGAGCAATACACGGTGAAATAACTTAAAATCTGGACCACTTCCCATGCCGTGTGCCGGGAAAAGCTGATGGGGCGAAAAGCCTTGGGCTGCAGCTCGAGAAGCTTTGGGAGCCCCAGCGATGGTCTCAGGCCCTCTGTCCTCAGGACCCACTTTCTCCCCATAGGAGCTGATGCTGGGGTCCAGTGGCAGGAGGTTGCTCACGACTGTGCTGCAGGCGCAGAGGTGGCCCTTTCAGCCCTCCAGAAACATGAGATTGGTGCAGTTCCAGGCACCCCACCTAGCGGGACCCCACCTGGGCCTGGAGTCAGGGAATGGCAGGGGTGTCATCGACCTCAACGCCTTTGAGCCCACACTGCCCAAGACGATGGTGGAGTTCCTGGAGCAGGGAGAAGCCACTCTGTCAGCGGTGAGAAGGTAAGTCAGCAGGCAGCACGACCCTGCCTTAGCTGCCCCGTTCTCCCTCGCTCCTCACCACCCCGTCCCCGCCCTGGGAAACAGAACCTGGGTAATTCTTTTGCAAAGGATCAGGGTAATGCAGGCTTCCTCTCTCTTAGCAAAGAGCCTTAGGAGTCTTGTGTGTCAATAGCCTCAGTTTACAGGGGCCCCAGGGAGGATGACTGGCCTTCCCAAGGCCACATACTTGGTGAGGGGGCAGGATTCTACTCTGCCCCACTGCCTTCCCGAGGGGGCTAAGGCCTGCTTGCTGGAGGGGTTGGCACCTGGGGCCCTAAGAGGACTGAAAAGATGTTCTTAAAGACAGTTCTTGGGTTTGAGTTGGATTAGGTAGGTGCCTCCCTGAACCCAGGAGCCCTATGGTATCTGGTCTAAAGACGCTGACACACAGGAAATTAAAAACTAAGTTAAAAAGCTAAAAACACTCTGAGATGTCATTTTCGCCTGTTAAGCTTATATAAATACGGATGTTTGACAGCACACAGTGTTGGTAACAGTATTTTCCCCCTACTTTCATATTCTTGCAAGATTAGAAACTCCTTCCCTGTCCTTTATTAGAGAATTGGGTGTATCTACTGTGCAGTAATATACAACTGTACAAAAAAGAGGAAGCTAGTAGACTTTATATGGTAAGATCTCTAAAATACATATTTTTTAAAAGATGTATATAACATGCTGTCATTGGCGTAAAAAAGATGGGAGAAGAGTATACACAGAGTGACTGTGAAGATCCATACAGGACACAGCACTTGTCTATGGGGAGGGAGTGGGGTGACTAGGAGAAGGGGTGGAAGACAGAGCTTTCCCTTACCCCCATTTGCACCCTTTGAATTCACTTACATGGAAATTATTATGTATTTCTGTATTATGTTGTTATTTAGTCGCTAAGTAGTATCAGATTTTTTGCGACCCCACAGACTGTAGCTCACCAGGCCCCTCTGTCCATGGGATTTTCAGGCAAGAATACCAGAGTGGGTTGCCATTTCCTTCTCCAGGGGATCTTCCCAACCCAGGGATTGAACCCTCGTCTCCTGCATTGGCAGGTGGATTCTTTACCACTGAGGCACCTGCGAAAGCCCGTATTACCTCATGGGGGATCGGAAATCAACACTGGATGAGCATAAGCAGTGCTCTCATATCAAGGGGCAATAGCTGGGCTTGATTTTCAATGCTGACTCTGATGGTTGATCTAGAAAGTATGTTTTAAAAAGCAAAGCGTGGTAGCAGCTGCAGGATATCCCCAGAAAACCCCTCTCTCCTGTTCTGGTCTTTGCAGAGCACTGGCCACCCAGTTGCCAGTCCTCCCACGGTCAGAGGTGACGTTCCTGGCCCCAGTCACTCGGCCAGACAAGGTGGTGTGCGTGGGCATGAACTATGCAGACCACTGCAGAGAACAGAACGTGCCTGTGCCCAAGGAGCCCATCATCTTCAGCAAGTTCGCCAGCGCGATTGTGGGGCCCTATGACAACATCATCCTTCCGCCTGAGAGCCAGGTGGGTGCCCGCCCTCCAGTCCCCCACCCCGAGTCCCTGGGGCCATCACAGGTGCTCAGCGTCCAGCCTGAGGGAACCACCTGCTGCTCAGTAGCGCATTAAACAGAAACTCCAGGGTGTTATACAGTGATAAGACAGCTCCTGGGGGAGAAAAAGACATTAATTGTTTTCCTGTTTGATTATAAAAGTAATATACTTGCTTTATAGAAAATAAAATATGTAAAGAAATTATAAATTTCATAATTTTCAAAATTACATAAATACATAAAGAAATGAAAAGCTACACATGTCCCCACTGTGCAGGGCTTGCAACATTTGTTTTACTATATATCTTCCCAGAATTTTTTTTCCTTTTGAACTTGTGTTTTGGGGGAATAGCCAATTAACCATGTTGTGATGGTTTCAGGTGAGCAGCAGAGGGACTCAGCCGTACACATACACGTGTCCATTCTCCTGCAAATGCCCCTCCCATCCAGGCTCACATGACATTGGGCAGAGTTCCCTGTGCTGTACAAAAGGTCTGACCTTGGTGGTTATCCATCTTAAATACAGCAGTGTGTACATGTTCATCCCGAACTCCCTAACCATCCCTTCCCCCCGTCCCAGCAACCGTCAATTCATTCTAGCCAGTGAGTCTCTGTTTTGTAATTAAGTTCATTTGTATCACTTCCCTTTATTATTCCACTCATAATCCCTAGGGTTTTTCTGTTTCTGTCTCTTTATACTGCGCATATGCCTACCATTTACTTAAGTTCCCCATCAAGGACATTTTTCATGCCATTAAATATTCTCCCCAATGGTTTTTAGGTCACTGCTTAGTTTTCTCTTGTGTCAGTGGCGATAATTCATTCAATAGTCCTCATATTGCTAAATAGGTTGTTTCCAGTTTTTAGCTTTTATAATGTTGCAGTGAATATCATTATAGAAGAGACTTTGCACATCCATCAATGTGTGGTTATTTCCTTTAAATTAACTCTTAGAATGTGAGTGTCTTTGTCAGAGTATAGGCAGGGTTTCAAAAATTAGCCAGAGTGACCTTCGGCTGCAAAAGCAGTTTACATATCCACCAGCAGTGTATGTACCCGTACTAGTACTTTAAAATTTTTAGTTTAGAAATACTTTGAAAATTATAGAAAAGTTGGGGGAAAAACACGCAGCGACTGCCCAGAGTCTTGACCTGGAGTCACCACGTGCATTTTGCCGTCTTTGCTTTTCTCTCTCTGCCTCCCCGCCCTGCTTTCCCGCTTCTCTGCTGCTTTCCTTCCCTCCTGCCCCACAGCCACACACACTGTTTAAAGGGGGGTTAGTAGAAGGAACTTTACAAAGTAAATTGTAGACGTTGAGCCGGTTCACTCATAATTGCAAGTCATGTAGCAGAGCAGTCCTGCCCCTGGTTTCCTTACCCTCCGGCTCTCCACCCAGGCGCCCCTTCCCAGTAAAGTCTGTTGCTTTGTCAGCAAAAAAGAAAGTTCACTCATAGAAACTTCAGCATACGTCTCCTGGGAATAAGGACAGTGTCCTACATGACCACAATACCATTACCACAGCTAAGAAAGTTAATATTAACCATAGCTAATACATAGTCCAACTGGGAATATTACCCGTTGCCTCCAAAGGTGACTTTTAACTTGGGTCCCGTTTTGATTTTTGGAGTTGGTCCAGGATCAGTCAGGGTCACACATTGTTTTTGGTTGTATCTCTTAGTGCCTTTTGTCTAGAACAGGGATTCACAGACTTTTTCTCAGAGGGCCAGTTAATAGTGAGTGCTCGGCTCTGAGCGCCCAGCAGTGTCTGTAGTGGCAGCTCAGCTTGGCCGCTGCTGTGTGGAAGCAGCCTGGATGGTCCATGGAGGAACATGGCTGTGTCCAGGAAAACGTCATTTACAGGAACACAGACAGCAGACAAGCAAGGATTTGGCCTGTGGGCCTCAGCTTGCTGACCCCTGATCTCAGCAGTTTTTCTCCCTACCCTTTTTTACCTTTCATGACAGACTTTTTGAAGAAATCAGGCACATTGTCTCATAGCGTGTCTCACACTCTGGATTTGTCTGGTCAGTTCGTCATGATTAGATTCAGGTTAAACATTTTTGTAGAGTTCTACACAGCTTAATCTGTTCAGGCTGCTGTAACAAAATACTGTAGAATGGGTGACTTATAAAACAACACTTGAGTTCTTGAAATTCTGGAGGCTGGGAAGTCCAAGATCAGGGCACCAACAGATTATGTGCCTGGTGAGGGCTCCCTTTCTGTCCACAGGTGAGTGTCTCTTCACCGTGTCTTGGGTTATGGAAGTGAGCTCTCTAACACCGCTTTCCTCATGGGGGCTCTGCCCTCGTCACCTAAGCACCTCTCGTGCCCTCACACCTCATGCCCTCACACTGGGGTTTAGGTTTCAGTCTGAGAGCGGGGGATGGGGCAGGACACCGACATTGCTGAGGCAGCAGGCGCGTGCTTGCATCACGTCCAGTGTCGGGTGGTCCTGAAGTTTGATCGCCTAGTTTCCTTGATGCTCACGTGACCTCTCCGTGGTAAGGTGCCTTTCACTGTGGTAACTGGTAAACAGTCTGCAGAAGAGTCACTGAAGCCACATGACTATCTTATTTGCCCCACAAGTTCTCTTCCAGGGATCATCTGGTCACCCTTCCCTGAATCCATTACTGCAGTAAGGGTTAGAAAAAGGTGACTTTTTCTTTCTGTCATGCCTTCTACTTTTATTAGCTGGTATTCTGTGGAGAAACACTGCTTGGCTCTTTGTTTTACCCCTGTCCCGTTATCACTGTAAATTCCTGACTTTTACTTTTATCCAATATGTCATAGTCCATAGTCCATCATGGACATTCTTTCTGATACTCAGAGGATCTGTTTGGTCAGGGGGCGGCTTTCGGATGGCCCCCACCCACAGCACTTTCTGAGCACTTCCTTCCTACGGCGAAGCAGTTCCATGCTTGTCTCCTACTCTCATCACCGACATGGACTTGGCCGTTTCCCGAGGAATCCAGTTCTTTTTTGTGTTCACGGTTGTTACTATTAGAAAAGTCAGTTTGCATGGCTAACTTGTATCTACTATATATTTGCGCTTTGCTGATTATGGAACGGGCTGAGCATGTTTTCCTTTTTGTGGCCCTGTGTATTTATTTTTGTAAACTGCTTATTCAACCTTTGGCCCACATTTATTTTGGCATGTTGATCTTATTTGAGTGAGTTAGTGCATTAAAGCACTTAGAATAGTGTCTGGCAAACAAGTAGGGTTCGCTATTGTTACTCGGTATTTATCCTTTTTTGGAAGTATCAAGAGTGATTTTGGTAAACCCCCCACCCCCACCAGATTGCTCCTCTGCAGTCACTGGAGCCACTCTGCCTGCCTGCAGCGGTGCTGCCTCCACTGCCCCGAGGCTACGGTCCACACGCAACACCTCCCCTGCGGGCCCTCCCCTAGGGTTGTGGTCTTCCACACACGGCCCGGCAGCCACCCCACCGTTCAGAGGCCTGGCCCCGTGGCAGGAGCCCCTTAGTGGAATAACGGGGCCCGGAGCCAGGCAGCTTACTGCCCTTTCCCGCCCCACAGGAGGTGGACTGGGAAGTGGAGCTGGCCGTGGTCATCGGAAAGAGAGGCAAGTACATCAAGGTGAGGGAGAGAGGGCCGGCTATCCTGGCACTGCGAAGTGGTTGGCATCTACCCGCTCCTGACACTGCCTTGCCCCTCACCCACCACCACCTCTGGCTACCTCCAGCCACTAACATGGGATCAAGGCTTTGAGACCCTTTGTGATAGGGCTTGGTGTCACCATGAGCTAACCTCCAATCTGGCCAAATCCCCTGCCCCCAACAGGCTACAGATGCCATGGCCCATGTGGCTGGCTTCACTGTGGCACACGACGTGAGTGCCCGTGACTGGCAGATGAGACGCAATGGAAAGCAGTGGTTGCTGGGGAAAACCTTTGACACCTTCTGCCCTCTGGGCCCTGCCTTGGTGACCAAGGACAGCGTGGCAGGTAGGTCTCTGACGGCCCGCTGGGCAGCTTCTCTCCTTCCTCCTGCATAGATATGTCAGCGAAGCCACTTTCCAGTAGGGGAGTGAGGGGCGTGGCCCGCCGAGGGCCCGTCCCCAGCTGCCCTTTCGTTGACGGTTGGATTAGAGCAGATCTCTCCACTGGCCTCCCTCCCGGTCCCCACTGTAGAGGCCTACAGCAGCAGAGGCGGTGACTGTGCACTCAGGACGTGAATTACAGGGTAGGGCTCTCTCCTGACGGCTGGGTCAGGCTTCCTCTGGCTGCCACCATCTGGGAGAGTCCTTACGTTGGAAGGAAGCAGAGATGGCCTTGGAGCATCACAGAGAACAGCTGTTCCCGAGTCCCCGGCCCTTTCTTTAGTGAAGGAGATGGGAGCTAACCCCCAGGGCCTCACCCAGCCACCGTGTAGCCTGGTGGCAGCAGCTTCAAGCAGCAAGGGCACAGTGGGAGCCTGGAGAAAAGACGGGGGTGAAGAGGACAGCACAGCCCCGGGCAGGAGTTGTCTGTGTAATTCAGCCTCACGGCGCCCTGGGTAGTCAGTCATCAGTGAAAGTACACTGTGCTCCTGGGGGCGCGCTTGTGAATGTGTGAAACACCAGGAAGTTAGGACGAAAGTGCTGGTTACCCAGGACACATTTACAGGTCAGCCATCAGGTGCAGGAGTCTTCACTACTGCTCAGGCTGTTACCCTGTGGCTTTATATCACCTAGTCAGCCTCTGCTGCAGATAGAATCTGTTTTTTAAGGCAAAACCCAGCCACTGTTCTCAGCCCCTGGAGTCTGGAACACCCCCTCATTAACCCACCCAGTGACCACTGGTGGGCGCTCTGCTGGGTGGTGGGCACAGGGAGGCCTGGGCAGGCCAGAGTCCACACAGACTCCAGGGTGGGGAGCCAGCAGACAAGCCTCTGCCTGGCAAGTTACAAGGCCACCTGTGCTCTCGTTTCCTGGTTGTCAGGAGGGGGTTGGGGGTCGGAAGGGAGAATCCCAAATATGTCGTTTTTGCGTTTCAGACCCACACAACCTAAAGATCTGCTGCCGAGTGAATGGGGAAGTGATGCAGAGCAGCAATACCAACCAGATGGTGTTTAAGACAGAAGAGCTGATAGCCTGGGTCTCCCAGTAAGTGGGGCGGAGCCTGGCCCCAACCACCACCTGGGGGCTTTACCCCCCATGCCAGGCTGTGGCACCCCAGCCCCTGACCTCACCTGGCCCTTCTGCCTCTAGGTTCGTCACTCTTTACCCAGGGGACATCATCCTGACCGGGACGCCCCCAGGTGTGGGTGTGTTCAGGAAGCCTCCTGTCTTCCTCAAGGTAGGTTGGCTGAGTGAGGAAAGGCAGAGGCCTGGTGGCGTTGGCTCAGACTATGTGCAGACATGTGCACGCCACACTCAGGCCTGACAGCCTCATGGCCCACTCTATTGCAGAAAGGCGATGAAGTCCAGTGTGAGATTGAAGAACTGGGTGTCATCATCAACAAGGTGGTGTGATGCCTTCTGCTGCAAGCAGAAGGGGCATTTGTTCCCACGGAGCCCAACATGGCAAGAGGCCCGGTGCCAGCCCCTTCGAGACTTCTCTTCAGGTAGAGGGAGAGGAGATGGTGCTCACCTCCTCAATAAACTTCTTTTTATCTTCCTTTAGGATGTGTTTCCAGGAGTGAGAGGGCATTCCCACCCAGTGGGGAAGGAGAGCAGATACATACACATGATCACACCAGAGAAACAGTGCTGAGCCTGGGCACAGGGGACTCATCCAGTCCTCTAGTTTATTGCAGCAAAAGATGCAGAAAACAAGGCATAGTCAAACCGCAAAAATTTGACAGTCCAGCTAATAAGTCTTCTGCCTCAGGGCAGGCTGCGGTCCAGGGCTGAAAAGTCTCGACATGGGCTCCTCCCCACCGTTCTAGCTACAGATGAACTGCCGGATGAACTGTCCCAGCTTTTCCTGGCTATCCCGGCTGGCGAAGGCAGGGGACAGGTGGAGCATGGGGCCTGTGGGGCCGGGCGTCTGCTGCAGCACCTGAGCCGCAGAGAAGGGCTCTGAGTGCTCACATGGGCGCTGGGCCCCTCCCCTGGAAAACTGACCCCCTAAGCCTTAGTGTCTGAGGTCAAATGCTGCCTCTCAAACATCCTGATACCCCACCTGGGAGCAGGATGAGCCAGTGGTCAGGGAGACAGAGGAGCAGGAAAACTGTCCTACCTTCCCCAGCTACTGTCTGCACGCCTGCTCTTGGGAAACCCTGGGTAAATCCCCGAGTGGGTACAGCCAGCTCCCCTCAGCAGCTCTGTCAGGGTATGGGGGTGGGAGGCAGGGGGACAGGAGGATGGAGAGACTGGCCCCTCTCACCCCCAAGTCTCTGAAGGTCCAGATGGCACTGATGGCAAGATTTGGGTCCGCACACTCTGGATGAAAGAGAAGTGAAGGCTGTAGGTGGCGACAGTCCCCTGGCACAGCTTCTCTTCTCTTTAAAGAGGGAACAACCCAAGGAGAGGACTCAAGCTGGACCCAAAGGCCTCTACACTGCAGCCAGTACTCCTGACCTTGGGCTTTCATTGCCCACTAGGGGGCAGCAGCCAGCAGCCTGCCTCCCGGGGCCTGGGCTGGCTGCTGGGACTCACCGAAGAGCCCTTCCTCCTGGGCTGTGGCCCGTAAGAACTGGAACAACTGCTCCGTGTAGCCGGACTCTGTGAGGGAGAGAGTCTGAGACCTGGGCCCCACGCAGGCAGAGCTCACCCCGCACCGTATTCGGCCTCTCCTTAGGATGGCACGGTGTGCGGGCCTCACCCGTATCCGGGAGCCGTCCTCGGTGGAGGAAGGCGGCAGCCTGCGCAAAAGCCTTCAGCACTGGGCTGAGCAGGCGGCAGAGGAAGAGAAAGAAGTCGGGGCAGCGCGACTGCTGGCTGAGCTGTAAGGGGACAGGCCAGGGTGAGGGCGGCTCCCACCGCCTCCCCCGCCCTCCCCAGCGGCGCCCCACGCACCCTGAAGTAGCGGCCCTCCGCCTCCTCGAAGTCGTCGCTGTCGCTGTCGGTGAAGTCCCCGCTCAGTTTCCACAGCAGTCTCGCACTCAAACGCTGCCTCCCTGTGTCACAGGCTGGCTGGGAGCCCGGGGTCTGAGGGCCGGGAGAACCACGGGGCCCTGTCAGGCTGGCCAAGGGCCAGTCTCGAGGCCCCCCAACGGGGTACATGGCCATCCAGATGCCGGGAGGTGAAACCAGACGCAGACCTGGGGGGCCGAGGAGGATGCCCCAGGCCACGCCAGACGGTGACAGCTGCTGAGAGGACAGGAGCACCTACCACAGGGGCCACAGCCCCTGTGGACAAGAGATGTGGAGGGCAGGGGGTCTGCAGAAGCCCCCAGAGGTGCGCCTGTCAAGTTCTGCCAGTACAGGCACGCACGGGTCCAGTGCAGGCGTGGTGACACCCCAAGGTGGAGTGTGGCGGCGGCAGGACCCAGGCGTCTATTCAGCTGGGGCCGGGGCTGCCCTCCCCCACCCCCACACAGGGCAGAGGAGCCGGGCTCCAGGCAGGGCCTTCTGTCTGCAGCCCCCTTCCTACCTCCTCAGCCACGAGGAGCCCACACTGGATGAGACGGTCCAGCACCTCCTGACAGTAGCAGTAGCAAGACTGGCAGGGCTGAGGGGCGACAGGCACCAGTGTGAGCTCAGGCAAGCCTGACCAGACCTGCTGCCACAGGGCTGGGGCAGGCGGGGAGGCCTGACCTGCAGCAGCAGCAGGTCCTGTGGCAGCAAGTGTAGCAGCAGCAGGATCTGGCAGTACAGCTCCTTCTGGCTCAGCAGCTCGACGCCCTGCAGTTCCCAGGGGCCCTCGGGCGGCACCCTGCCTGCCAGCAGCCCTCGCACAGCACAGGCTGGGGGAGGAGGCGGCGGACATGAGGAGGCGTGCAGTGCCCCTCACCCTTACGTGTTCCACCCACCGCAAGCCCTGGGGACTCACCACCCACAGCCTCGCTCAGGAAAGTGGGCAGCAGCTCGGCGCTCAGGCGTGCCAGGGACGTGAGGCCTGGGCCAGGGCGCGGAACCACCAGCAAGTCCCCCTGCTGGATGCGCAGCAGGGCCACGTGTGGCCGCAGCAGGCTCAGCGTGTGCTGCACCAGGCACCGCAGCTGCCCCGAGAAGCCCACGTCAAAGCCACGCAGCAGTGTCTCCTCTGTCAGCCAGGAGAACTCCCCCAGGAGCTGCGACAGGAACACGCCCTGGGTGGGCAGAGGGGGACTGAGCCAAGGGCCGGGGCTCCTCCCCTGGGCCCTTAGCACCCTGGGCCCTACCTTCTGGTGCTTGAACAGCAGCAGCGTCGCCATGATGGCCGTGCTCATCACCGCGGAGCTCGCCACGCTGGCTGGAGCCAGAGGTTGGGGATGCTGGTCAGGGCCGAGGCCCAGCAGCCCTGTCCCTGTCACTGGGCAAGTCTTCCCAGCCAAGAACACACGTCCCTGCCAGCAGCCACATACACACTCCCACACAACTCCACCCTGGGAAGGGCACAGCAGGCCTGGTCCCTGCATGCCACTCTCCCTGGTGGAGAATTGACATCAAATATATGCTGCAACCCAGGCTGGGAGCTCCGAGACCCTCCCTGCCTCCTGTAGGCCTGTGCTGTGCTTAGTCGCTCAGTCATGTCTCTTTGCAACCCCATGGTGCTACCCACGAACCCACAGTCTCTGCCACGGCAGACACACTTGAGAAGATGGTAACTATGCTGTTAAAAGCCCCCTCTGTTCCAGGTACCTGTTAAGCCCCTGACATACATTATTCAGTTCAGCGAATGTCACCTCAAAGTGCAGTGGGCCGGGCAGCTGCTTGCTTGTGTGCTCTGACCTAGTGGCTCATGTTCCCCCTGGCTGCCCCCTCCTCAGGGGCAAAGACAGGGACAGGCTCCACTCTTCATGTGCCCCAAGTGGGCCCACAGGAGGGGGCAGGTGCAGAAACCCACCTGGAACGGAGGGCCCTGACCCACTGGCCAACTTGGAGAACACAATGCTCAGGAGCCTCCCCCAGAGGCCAGACCGAGGGCCCCTCACCATTCAGGACGTGCCAGCTCAGCCTCCTGACCAACAGCTGGTCCTCCTCCCTGAGGGCCAGAAGGGGTCCGGTCACAGGTGTCCACTCCTGCTCCTTCTCAGTGTCGGGGACAGCCGTACTAGAATAGAGACATAGGCCACAGGATGAGGGGACCAAGCGTACAGACAACCACGGGGCACCCAGAGCTTTCCAAATACAAAGGTGAGGGTGTTTCCCGTCCCTGCAAGAGCGGGCCCGTGTACCCTTAGTGCTTTCCAGGCTGGTGTGCCATAACCCACACCCAACTTACAGGCGGGGTGGGGGGCACCTGGATGGTTTGAGATGACAAAGATTAGCTGGTGAGGGAAGGCTGGGGCTGCTGATGTGTCTGTGGTCAGGAGAGGAGGGGGTGCCAGCTCACACTCAGCCGGGGTCTGAGAGCTGCCTTCCTTGCCCAAAACCCTCATACTCCTCTGCCCTTACCACTGGCCCAGCACGATGGGCTGCAGCAGCTGCTCCAGGGTCTGCCTGCTGCCCCAGCAGCTTCTGGCATTGATGATGTATTCCTGCCCAGGACAAGGCTGTCAGGTGGTCTGCCCTGGCCCACCTGGAAGCCTACATACAGCCCATCTGAAGTATGCCAGGCTGTCCTTGCAGTGGCCTGAGGGCCAGGCTGCCAGAAGCCCTAGAATGGACCACAGGTATGCCCAGCCTTGCCCAACAGGGCTCACACCTGCAGGGAGAAGGGCTGGGCCAAATGCACACGGACACAGACTCGGCGGCCACAGCCCCAGCGTCGCAGGCTCCGCAGAACAGCCAGAGCACCTGTCCACAGCCCCAGTGGGGCCAAGGCCTGCAGGGAGGAGGAAGGCAATGAGGGAGCCGGCTTGCCTGGGGCATGCTTTCTGCTCTACTTCATCTTAGGCTCAACCTGGCACATGACCATGACCTCTCCAGGCTTGTTCTTGTCTGTGAAACAGGAGAAATCCTTCCCTAGCAAGGTCTTTTGGGAATGAAATGAGAAGATGACTGTTACAGCCTTGGTGGGTGCCACAGGATAATGACCATAGGGGTAGAATTGCTTTGCACTCCCCCCTGAACCCCAGCCCCGAGGGGCCTCAGTCACAGGATACAAAACTGTGCCTCCTCTCTGGAGATGGTATCCACTTGGGGACCCAGGGCAGGAAGGTCTTACGTGGCATGTATCATGGGGTGCCTCTGGAACCAGGTCATAGGTGACAGCCACCGGCACAAGCAGAGTGTCTGGGACGATGCCTGCCTGGACCCCCTGCACCACCAGGCCCAGCCAGGACAGGCCCAGGGCTGACAGCCGAGGCCCCCGAACCCCAGGGGGCTCCTCCAGGAAGATGAGCAGGGGCTGCCTGCTGGCCAGCAGCTGCTCCACAGTCTGCAAGTGGGTGGAGGGAGGCAGGTGTCAAAACCAGAACAGCTAAGGCCCCTGTTCCCTTGCCTGGCCCCATAAACCACCACTGGGGGCACAGCACTCACCGCATGGACCACAGCCCTTGCAAGAACCCCCTCAGGGCTGTCCGGGGAGAGGTTGGCCTCTGGGGGCAGAAAAAGCCCCCCAAGTTTCTTCAGCAGAGCTCTGTGGGGCACAGGGCAGAGGTGGTAAGGTGCTCAGGAGATGGGACCAAGCAGGAGGCTAGTGAGAGCCGTGGCCCCCTCAGGGCCAGCCTGGGTCCTGCCTCAACACCCTGAGGCCAGGCATGGCCCTAGAGCCCACAGCTGACCCTCCATCTGAGCCCCACAGGCTGGGCTGCACAATATGCTGAGAGCAGAGGGGCCAGGAAGAGACCCTCTGGGGAGCTGATGCTGGCAACACCACCTCCCTCCCCCACACCTCTATCCCAGTCTGGGGACCTCGCCGCTGTACATCCAAGGGCACAAGCCTTTTACCTGAGGAGGGGGGAACAGGTGCGGGGGTCCCAAGCCACACGGAGCACGCCCACGCCCTGGGAGAGCAGCACAAAGGGCAGCAGGATGCCATCCAGGACTGACTTGTGGGTAGAGAGGAAGACGAGCGGCGAGCCCTGCTCCAGGGAGAGCCAGAGGGAAGTGCCAAGCCACACCCCCGCCCTGAAGATGCAGGCAGCCGAAACCTAGCACCTCCAGACCCAGGGCAGTCCCAGAGGGAGGGAGGGTTCGGCTGAGCAGGCTTTCTGAGCACATTTCCCAAAAGCGGAGGAGCTCTGTCAACAACTTTTAAGGTAATGCATTGACGTAATGGTTGTTAAGACATGATGAAAAGCCGTTAGAGGAAGCCTCTAGGGAGCAGGACCGTGAGACACGAAGACAAGGTCATCAAAGAGCAGTGCATTTTTCCCACCCAGCTGACAGGGCTGGTCCCGACTTAGGGCTTGGCCTAGCCTCTGCTCCTGTCCCCACCATCCCACCCCATCCCCATCCCAGTGAAGGCGGGCCTTACTGCCTGGGAGGCCTTCTGGACCATCTTCATCTGGCCCCTGTACAGCTGCACGTTCAGGAAGAGGCAGTTCAGGAACCGCAGCAGTGCCCAGCTAAACAGCCTGCAGAGCAGTGCCCAGTCTGAGGTATGGGCCGCCCAGAACTCCTCTAAAGCAGGCACTACTACTGTCCTCATTTTACAGAAAAGGAAAGTGAGGTTCAGACTGGTTGCAGAAGCTGCTGGGTAGGAGAGAAAGCTAAGAAGTGGGGGTGCTGGGACTGGAAGGTGGGCCTGACAGCAGAGCACACACCTGCAAGGTGCTGATACTCCCCTAGGAAGACGTCATGGGCCACTGCCTCAGAGCACGTCTGTGCCCCCATGCATCCCAAAGGAGATCAGAGAGCCAAGACTCTCTCCAGGCATAACCAGCCTTGTCTTTGCAAACTGCTGAGGCAAGTGGACTAAAAGGGAGGGGTTAGTGATGTAAGAAGGAGAGGGGACAACGAAGGGGCAAAGTCTGGGGAGGGGACGTCCAGAGCCTGATGAGAGGACTGGCTTTAAGCGGGAGAGGGGCATAGATGCAGGCAGCATGGAGACACGGAGGACACGTGGCATGTCCTCATCAGATGGCTCCTGTTTCTCCACGAGGTGCGATCAGGACACAGCGCGCGAGTCAGAGAAGCAGCAGTCCAGATCAGAGCCTTGGAGAGCGCGCTGTGCCCCTCTGAGACTCACACTTAAAAAGGAAGCACATCTACCCGCTGTGCGTCTCTCCAGGGACATTCGGCTGCTTCGATGCAGAGAAGGCAGGTGGCTAGGTTTAAACACAACTGGGTTGTGCCCAGTGACTCCCTCCCAAGGACACTTCTGTCACCCGGGGCCCTGGAATCTAAGCTAGGCCTGGAGGGCAGGAAAGACAGGAGGTGGGCTGATGGCTGGTGTAAGGTGCTCAGGTCAAGGAACTGGAAGTCGTGACAAAGCCAAAGAATGGTCACGTGGAAGGCTGGTCACAGGTCACCAACAACCCCTACTTCCTGTTCCTGTTCACTTGACCCTTCAGCACTTTCAGGACGGCTGAGCCTCGCATGTGCTGCCCTGTACCCTTTTCCCTCAGTGACTCACTCCTCCCTGGCTCTAAGTATCGCCTATGTGCTAAAGATCTGCAAATGCACATTCCTGGTCTCAACCTGTTTTCTGTGCTCCGAATTCATATATTAATATATAAGCAGCTGCCTCAGTGTCTCCACCACTATGTCAGGTGTCAGAAAACTTTTATGTCCAAAACACCTTTTGTGGGCCAAACTCACCCCCCCCCAAGCCTGCCTCCTCCCCTCCAACCACACCGCCAGGCGCTCAGCCAGATGCCCAGCCCCCCTGCAGCGCCCCCTTTCCCTCCACTGGCCCCATTCCAACCCTCCTCTACATCAGTGAGTCCTGTTCATTTCACTTTGGTTTCTCCATCCATTTTCCCAAGTTCTACTGCCATCCCCACCCCCCATCATCTCACCTAGACTAACAAACCAGCCTCCCCAGAGGACCTGTTCTCTATTCTTGACCTCAATTAACCTTGCTGTCACTCTCTGTCTAAAACCTTTCCATTGGTTTTCATTGCACTTAGAAATCAAATCCAAACATCTTGTATACCGCTCTGCATATCTGCTCCCTTCTACTTCTCGATTTTGTTTCCAACAACTCACTCCCTCACTTGCCAGCTTCCAACCACATCAGCTTCTTGAACAAACCTGGCCTTTTCCTGCAGCCACAGCTCATGCTGTTCCCTCTGGGAGAACTGCTCCCTGACATCCTCACTTCCCTGAGGCTGGCTCAATTCCCCCTTCTGTCCCTGGCTTACAGGTCTCTTCCCCGCCTTCAGGTTTTCTCAGTCCTAGCCCTTGTTCTGTCCTTCTTGCAAGCATGTGCCACCTCCACTTCCCCAGAGGCTTGCTCTGCATCTAAGAGGAGCTGCACCCTGTGCAGGACATGTGTGGAAGGAAGCAGGTGGTGACAGTGGTGGGTATGTGTGAGTGAGTGGGCAGGCCTACAGATGGGGACCCCGGTCTCCTCTCTCCACCGGAGCCTGACCTGGGGGAAGGTGGAGGGGCAGAGGAGGCACTGAAGTCCAGGTCACAACCAGGCATTCCTGAGATGATCCCCCTAAGCCCCCACCCTCTCAGGACAGATACACACAGGCCAGCAGTGGTGAGAACACGGACTGGAATCTGGGAGCTGGCTCAGATCAAAGCCCCTCCCCCTTCCCCAACTGGTCCCCTGAAGGAGCCAGCTGTGTTCAAAATTCTTAGTGTCCAGATCAGGGCTCTTCCAGGCTGTCTGGTAAATACACCACCCAGCTCCCCCAGGAGGGGAGTCTAGTCTTTCCCCAAGCCCAGCCAATGCTCTCTCCCTAAGAGCAGAGGCCCCAGCTCAGGGCGCCCTTCAGCAGAGTTACCTGAGCAGGAAGGGGCGGGGCGGGGCCTGGATGTGGCCCAAGATGCGCTGTACCTCTTTCCTCACGTGGCTGGGCACCTGGCCTTCCCCAGCCCCTCCCGGGGCCCTCCCTGAGATGACATTCTGCACCCTGTGGTGGAGGGCAGGGGAGGTGGTGGTTGCAGTATAGGGCTGAAGCAGGCCTAAGGTCACTTCCCTCAGCCCCGTAGTCCCCAGGGCACAGCCTCCAGCCTTCACCCTCCCTCTTTAAAAAAGGGTCCCTGACCAAGCTAACACTCTCGAAACCAGTCCTTTCAACCAGCCCCGCCTAGAGCCTTTGTCATCCCTTTAAGGATCCCAGAAGTACCAACCAGATCCCAGTCCCTGCCTCCTCACCCAGTGCTTTCCATGATCTTCTGTGAGGCATCCTGGCAGGGTGGTATGTGCTGCTCCAGTGACCACAAGAAATAGCAGAGCCTCCGAACCAGCCAGCCCCGAAACCTGGGCACAGCCCCCAGAACAGGGGGTAGATGTCTCAGAGGCCCCCACCCCAACTAGGGCCCACAGAGGGTATTCCATCAGGAAGGGATCACATCCTAGTCCTGTGGACTGGGAACACCTGAGCTTGGCTTATGGAGCAGGAAGAGGAAGCACCTGCCCACCTGTGGCCCATTCCTATCCCCTCTCCCCAGGGAACAGGGTACAGGTTCGGGGCTTGAAAGCTCACAAAAGGAGCTGAGGGAAACTCCAAGCCTGCCTGTCCTCACCTGTGGGTCTGGAGCAGAGGGCACAGTCCATTCTTGTCCCATCAAAAGAAGAAAATGATAACACAAAGCAGGGCCCCAGCAGCCCTGTACCCAAGGGCCCTACGCACCACCCGGCACCACCCCCAGCTCGGACTACCTGGTGTTCTCCTCCTTCACCAGGATCACATTGCAGAAGCCGAGGTCCATTATGCTTCTGTGGAAGAGGGACTCCTGCCGGAAAGGGGTAGAGAGCATGTGCTTGGGGGCGGCCTTTGCAAACCGGCAAAGGAAAGCTCCTGCTCTGTCTTCTGCAGTCTTTCCCTGATGGGCTCTACAGTCTACCGAGAGATGGATTATAGCACTGCAGTTCCCAAAAGATGTCTGACCTCAGATCCTGAAGTTCACTTAGGAGAGAGGGCTCCATGGTCAAAAGGAAAGGGCTGCATCCTCTACAGAATCACCCTCTTGGAGAGTAGCATATCATCTCTGAGAAGTTCTCTCACCAACAGCAGGGAACATGTAGCCTGGATCTCCACAAGAACCCTGAGTCCCACCAGCCCCAGCACGGACCTACAAAGGCCCCAGGCATGTGCCGAGTGCTCGCCGACTCTGAGTGGACAGTGTCTCCAGGCCCTCCGCTCTGAGTGCAGGCATGCTCAGACCCCAGCCCTCTGGCCTCTCAGATCCCTCTGTACCTCCCCACCCAACTCTCCCAGGCCTGGGAGCCAGAAGCCAGGAGCAGGCCCAAACCACCAACCAACAAGCACTAGTGCACCCACTCCCCTGAGACAACAGGCTAGGGAAGGGCTGGGCTTGAAGACATGAAGGAAACTGTTTCCCGGGGCTGCGGCAGCTGTGGCTCCCAGAACCAAGCTTCCCAAGGTAGGGCCTGGCTTGACCGTCACTCACCCAGCTCTTAGGGGTACAGGTCTGGCAGCAGCGACCCACAAAGGGGCGGTATTTCCCCAAGAATGGGGTGACAGCCTCCAGCTTCATCCCAAAGCCTGAGGACCACAGGCTGGTCTGGAAAAGGGCCACAGGGAGAGATGAGGGGACTCAAAAGTCCTTGACAGAGGGAGGTGGGCTCCAGGAGTGAGGGCACAGGACGGGAGGCAGGAGGGTAGAGGGTGTTCTGGGAATGGGAATGCTACCTCCTGACCATCCTGGCTGCTTTTCTTCTGGGTTTGGAGTCTGGTTTCTGCCATGGTGTTCATGGGGGTCTACAGCATCTGGGAACCAGCCACCTCTGCGCCCCTCCTCTCTCTCCAGAAGAACCTGACCTGGGAAGAGGAAACAGGATGGAGGAGGTACTGGAATCTGGGCCACAACCAGAGGTTACTGGAGTGACCCCCACTCCCCCACCCCAAAACAGACAGACAGCATGCAAGCCAGCAGTCATTTGATCCAGGGCTGGAATCTGGGGGCTGGCTCAGATCAAAGCCTTTCCCCTCAATACCCAACCGATCCCACCAAGAAGCCAACTATCCTCAAAAGATCTCACAGTGTCCAGATCAGGGCTACCTCAGGCTAGCACTCAGAAAATGGGTTGTCTCATCGTCGATATCCACTCTGCCTTCTCACAGCACAGATGGGGCTGTATTAGAGACTCTGACACTTTTTGTGCACTAGGAAGGAACAAGCCTGGACTGGCAGGAAGGAGGCATTAGGCTGCCAAATAGGAACAGGACCACTGTCCCGAGGCCACCACGGCCTGCTCAGCACCAGAAGACAGCCCCTTTCCCCTCAATCATTACAAGAATGAGGGCTGAGGGTACTGGATGGGTGATCGTTCTCTGGGTCAGAACTCAAAGAAATGCCACACAGACCTGTCCCCAAGGAATGGTCTTCTGGTTGGGGATAAGACACTTTTCCACAACTGGTATCCTTTCACACAGCACTCTCTATGGAAGATCCCACTTGGTATTGCCTCGGCCTCCTCCTTTCTACCACAGTATAACATCCATCTTCCATAAGACAGCACCAAACCCCTCCTAGTCCAGAAACTGGGCCCTAAAAACCCTTCTCCCCTGATCTCTCTCCATGTCCCTGATGGATAGGCTGATCCAATTATTGCTACCATCTCTACCCTCACTACACAGTTCCTACTCCTACCTGGGAATGCATTCTCCCTTCCCATCACCTCCCCAAATTCTAAGTCCACGGCTCTAAGTCCATGATGCTTCTGCATCACCTTCCAGGTTTTTCCTCCCTTCCTTGGTTCCCCCAGCCCAAGCCTGCCAGGAAAGAAGCCTCCTCCAGAGTTAGCCCATATCATCTGAAAGTATCCTGAAGGCAAGAGCTACAATGCACTCATCTTCGTATGCCCAGCCTTCTGCCCTGCCCAGAGGGGGGACCCAGGAGATGCTAGTTAACTGACTGTAACTTCGTCTCCCAGAATTCCTCTGCATCTCTCCTCTTCTCCTCAGTTAGCAGTTTAGAACCACAAGACCAAGTGGTACCAGGATCACAATTCCCCAGTGAACAGCTCTGCTAGACTCATCTGGAACGTACCTCCTCCTTTGAAAATGTTCTCCCAGCCCAATTCACTAACACTTGGCACAGGAAGTCCCCAAGACCAGGCTCCAGTCTGTGGAGTCCTGCCTGCTTGGCAAGGAGGGTGTCTTCACCCCAGCTTCAGAACACCCCCACTCTCCAACCTAAACCCCCTAGATCTGGGCTAATGCTACAGGGACAGAGGAAGGGAAGGATATGTTAAGGCAAGGCAAGGGATAACTCCCAGTCACCAACCAAGTCAGCTACTCAGCTCACACAATCCAGGGCTCAGTTTGGGGATAGATCTTTCTAGCACCCCAGCCCCCCAAATGGGGACTTCTCTGTCAGTCTGCAACTCCCCGCCTGGACACCCCTCCCCGCAGGACCCCAACAGCAGAGGCGGCAAACTGGCCACTAGAGGGCCAAATGCAGTTCACAGATGTACTTTCTTTGGCCCTGCAGTCTTCTACAACTTGGCGGATTAACCTCAACGTTTAAAACTAGAGAGCTTGTCAATCATAAATCAATTAAAAATAAATAAACACTTTTTAAAAGCCAGAGAGCTTGTTACTTTAAAACAACAACAACAAAACAAAGAAAGAAAGAAAAGAAAACAAAACAAAACCCGCGTCTCCAGCGGCTGTTGTTAAAAAAAAAAACAAACACAAACCAGCGACCTGGCGTCTCTGGCACGCACCCCACAGGGCCTCGGCTGGCCAGAGCCCAGCGCCACTGTCCCCATGCCCCTCGCCCGGCCGCACGCGCCCTCCCGTCCACCACCACTTCAGGCACACCTGACGCCCGGCCCCTGTGCGCATCTGAGTTTGCGTCCCTGATCAAAAGATCTCATCCAAACCCGTTCCCCTGCCTGGTATGCCTGTTCCCTACAAAGAACATGCTGAACACGACCTCTTCACCCTGCATCCCGCACCTGGAGTTGGAGGAGAAGGGACTCAACTCAGCCCCTCGCAGACCCACAGCGAGCGTCCCCCGAGCTGCCCTTAGACGGAAGGAAGGGGTCCTGCCACACTGGTTCTGCGTCCAGGGTGACGAGAAGCGGAGGACCACACTTAGCTAGGCTCTCTGAGGGGCTGCCCTTTAGACCACGTACCCCACAGTGGGCGCACAGGGCCGGCCCCCTGTCCAACCCTCACCAATCCCCAAAAAGGCCTTCCGGGTTGGCACCCAAAGCGGGAAGGCCCCTGAGCGGTCCTGAGCCTGGCCCGACCCAGCCCAGCCCGGGAGCAACTCCCTCGAATCCTACCTCACACCCGGCGCCAACTCCCGCCAAAGTAGCAGCCGGAAGTGCACGCCGGCAGCCTCTGCGCGCCGTCTGAAAGGCACCTCTGAGAGCCAATTGGAAAGCGCGCAGGGGCCGAAGCCCCGCCCCTGGCGCCCTGCCGCGACGCACGCTGCGTGGCCTCGCGGCCCTGAATATGGGTGGGCGGAGCTGCTTGTGTGGGTTAGGGTGTGGGGTTGTCTGGCCGTGGAGTGTTCAGTTCAGTTCAGTTCAGTCGCTCAGTCGTGTCCGACTCTTTGCGACCCCATGAATCGCAGCATGCCAGGCCTCCCTGTCCATCACCAACTCCCGGAGTTCACTCAGACTCACGTCCATCGAGTCAGTGATGCCATCCAGCCATCTCATCCTCTGTCGTCCCCTTCTCCTCCTGCCCCCAATCCCTCCCAGCATCAGAGTCTTTTCCAGTGAGTCAACTCTTCGCATCAGGTGGCCAAAGTACTGGAGTTTCAGCTTTAGCATCGTTCCTTCCAAAGAACACCCAGGGCTGATCTCCTTTAGAATGGACTGGTTGGATCTCCTTGCAGTCCAAGGGACTCTCAAGAGTCTTCTCCAACACCACAGTTCAAAAGCATCAATTCTTCGGCGCTCAGCTTTCTTCACAGTCCAACTCTCACATCCATACATGACCACTGGAAACACCATAGCCTTGAGTAGACGGACTTTTGTTGGCAAAGTAATGTCTCTGCTTTTGAATATGCTGTCTAGGTTAGTCATAACTTTCCTTCCAAGGAGTAAGCGTCTTTTAATTTCATGGCTGCAGTCACCATCTGCAGTGATTTTGGAGCCTAAAAAAATAAAGTCTGACACTGTTTCCACTGTTTCCCCATCTATTTCCCATGAAGTGATGGGACCGGATGCCATGATCTTCGTTTTCTGAACGTTGAGCTTTAAGCCAACTTTTTCACCCTCCTCTTTCACTTTCATCAAGAGGCTTTTTAGTTCCTCTTCACTTTCTGCCATAAGGGTGGTGTCATCTGCATATCTGAGGTTAATGATATTTCTCCCGGCAATCTTGATTCCAGCTTGTGCTTCTGCCAGCCCAGCATTTCTCATGATGTACTCTGCATATAAGTTAAATAAGTACTGGTCATGTGCTGCTCACTTTCCCAGGCGAGCTCCACGGGTGCATGAGATGTCCGTGAGACCCAGGGTACTTGAAGAATGGGGATGCATGGGCTGCCAAGTTCTAATGAAAACGGTTCCCAGGGTTTGTGAGTGCGTGGTGAGTTGTGTGTGACTCTTTGAGAGCCCATGGACTGAGGGTCCTCTGTCCATGGGATTATCCCAGCAAGAATACTGGAGCTGATTGCCTTTTCCTACTCCAGGGGATCTTCCCAACACAGGGATTGAACCTGCATTTCCTGCTGCTCCAGCATTAACAGGCAAGTTATTACTGGGCCACCTGGGAAGCCCTTCCCAGGGTACACATGCTGCCAAATCGACGTGAAGGCTTTAGCAAAATCCCAGATTAGGGACACTTGGAAAAGAAATCCCCAGAAGCCAGTTTTGGATCATGAAAAACAAGTCAGGCCTCCTCGGTGTCCTTTCCTTTGTTGGTTAGAATGCTAGACCACAATTAGGAATATACCGCAGTCATCGGGTGCCTGAGTGTCAGCTAGCCCTGTGACTGGTATGCTTATTGGTGTGGTTGTTTGGTAAATATCCAACTCCTGTCTCAACCCTAACATCCCTTTGTTCTGGGAACACCATCTGTCTATGCAGTTGAATTTCACAGTTGTCAGTAGGCCCCCACCATTCCTTCTTAGGAAGAATTAATGCTCAGAAGTAGCCCAGAACAGATACTTCACACCCAAAAATTGCATGGATTATGATGGTAGAGACCAGATCTGTCATCCAGCAGAGTGTCTCTCCTCAGTCATTTTGCTTCTTTGGAAGAAGTGTTTTTTGCTCATGTAGTTTGCTGCAATTTGGACATTTTAAAAGAAGCATACTTCTCAGGCCTGGATTTTAGCTGGGATACCGAGAATTCAGTGTACTCATCAAGCAGTGCACAAAAGATGTGGAACTCCCATGCCATGAGACCTGTGGGCCAGCTGCTGTGCAGACTGACTGGCTGACTGGGACCTTGGGAGAAACAGAGAAACTCCTTGGGTCTTCTTGGCCCCACCCAACCTGAACTGGACTTCAGGAGCCCCACCCCAGGCTCAGGCCAGATAGCATCACCCAGAACATCCTGATGCATGTAACTGAGCCTCTGGACCCAGAGGGATGAAGAGCCTCCCTACGGTTGGGGGCCAGTGTCCCCTGAATTAGACGGGCTTCTCTGCTGCACGTCATCTGGAGAAGAGGACTTAGGCCGGCACTCGTCTGGGCAGGAGGGCTCTCGGCCTCTCTGTGGGGTCACCAGGCGTGTCCTCTCTGTTGTCAGACTTGGCGAGCACTGGAGGGCATGGTGCTGAGGAACATTCCAGGCCCACTCCTCATCTCCCCTTGGATTTCCTCCCTAGCATTTACTTTTCAAAGGACTGAATGCCTGCTCATTGCTGGATGAGCACAAAGTCAGGATGAAGACACCCCCTCAAGTAGTCAGCTCATGCTCTTGGGAGGGGTGGCCCAATATACGACTGTGTCAGTTCTCCCTAAATTAATTTCTAACTCCACTATAATCGCAATGAAAATTCCAGCTGTGTAAACTTGCTCTGAAATCTGTGAGGAGAGATTAAAGGTCTCTAGATGTCTAAGTGAAACGGGTTGGGCAGGAAACTGTCTTATACAGATATTCAGATGTATGACAGTGACATTGTTTTAAAAACAAATGAAAAACCAATATGGTTTCAGTGAAAGAATGGACAACTCACTGGAACACGATGGAGAGCTCAGAGTTGGATCCCCGGTTATTGGGGAGCTTTGTATGTGATAAGAGGTGCACCTCAAGCAAGTGGAGAAAGAATTGTTCTTATTGGGAAAACGCTGACTCACGTTATAGAGAAAAATGATGTTATCCCGTAAAAGATGGTGGATTAAAGAATCAGTGTGAACAGACAAATTATAGCATTGATAAAAAATACATGAATGGAACATCTTTGAGACCCAGAGGGAAGAAAGGATTTATTAGACAAAACTTCAAAGCACAGTCCATAAAGAAAAATAAAGAGAGGAATATATTGTGTCACAATTAAAAACATCTGTTCCAAATGATATGTTACACAATGAGAGAAGACATGTGCTAAGTCTAAAAGAACAACGAATCCTTTGTCCATTAATTTGTCCTGTTGGAGGAGGCTCAATATTCAAGGAACTCCTGCAAATTAACAAGAAAAATAAATGGACAAAGGATTTGTTGTTGTTTTAGTCTCTAAGTGGAGTCCTACTCTTTTTGATCCCTGGACTGTATAGCCCACGGGGCTCCCCTGTCTATGGGATTTTCCAGGTAAGAATACTGGAGTGGGTTGCCATACCCTTCTCCAGGGAATCTTCCTGACCTAGGGATCAAACCTGGGCCTCCTGCATTGCAGGCAGATTCTTTATCATCTCAGCCATGAGAGAAGGTTCTTCCTTGATGGCCCAGTGGTTAAGAATTTGCCTACTAATGCAGGGGACACGGGTTTGATCCCTGATCCAGGAACTAAGATCCCGTATGCCAAGGAGCAACTAAGCCCGTGCACCACAACTGACAAGCCCAAGCACCACAACTACTGAAGCCCGCACACCCTAGAGCCTGTGCTCCGCAACAAGAGAAGCCACCGAAACGAGAAGCCCGTGGACCACAGCGAACAGTAGCCCCCGCTCACAACAGCTTGGGAAAGCCTGCATGCAGCAACAAAGACCCAGTGCAACCATAAGTTACTTAGTTAAATTTTAAAAATAAGAGTATCTCTGTATAAAAAAAAGATCCTGCAGGCCTCGACTAAGAGCTGATGCAGCCAAATAAATATTTTTTAAAAATATATATCTCACACCATACCTGTGTGGCAGGCAGAATTCTAAGATGAGCCCCAGTGGCCAAGCCCGTTTATGAGCCTCTTCCCTTGAGCATGGTCAGGGCCCATAACTTGCTTCTAACTAAGAGAATATAGCAAAGAAGGTGTTGGACTGTCAACCCCTGATTAGGTTACTCTGGAAGAAAAGAGTGAAGGGAATTTGCTGATGTAATTAAAGTCCCTAATAAGTTGATTTTCAGTTCACCAACAGGGAGATTATCCTAGGTGGATAGAACCTAGTCTGGTAAGCTCTTTTAAGAGGGAAATAAAGATCAAAGACTCTCTCTCCTGCTGACCTTGAAGAAGCAAGTTTCCTTGATTTCTGTGACCACAAGTTGATGGTTTCTGCTCACTACCTGAGGCAGCCTGGAAGCAGGTCTTTCTCTAGTTAAGCCTCTGATGAGAACATAGCCTGGTTATTATCTTGATTGCAGCTCGAGCAGAAGACCCAGCAAAGTCATGGACCACAGAAAACGCAAGATTAAAAATGTATGTTATTTTAAACCACCAAGTTTGTGGTAACATGTTACATGGCAGCAGAGAACTGATGCAATCTGTAACACCAGGTCAAACACAGCTGCATAAAGTCTACTGGTGGTGTCGGGTGGGCATGTGGGGATGGCTATTCATCACGGTTGGAGAGAGAAGCTACTGTGGAAGTATTTTGGTTAATAGCACATCTCCCCTGTGCTGTGCTTAGTCACTCTGTCGTGTCCAACTCTTTGCAACACCATGGACTGTAGCCCATTTGGCTCCTCTGTCCACAGGGATTCTCCAGCAAGAGTACTGGAGTGGGTTGTCATGCCCTCCTACAGGGAATCTTCCCAACCCAGGAATCGAACCAAGGTCACCTGCATTGCAGGCAGATTATTTACCATCTGAGCCACCAGGGAAGCCCAAGAATACTGGAGTAAGTAGCCTATCCCTTCTCCAGGGGATCTTTCCAACCCAGGAGTCAAACCGGGGTCTCCTGCATTGCAGGCAGATTCTTTACAAGCTGAGCTACCAGGGAAGCCCAGTACATCTCCCCTACAACATGCAATTTCATTTCCAGGTATAGATGAAAAAGAAATTGACACAGGTCCAGAACACATGCATGTCATGATGTTCACTGCAGAGTTCTTTGGCAGGGATCGGGAGTGGGCAGGCAAAGGTTGTTGGAGGCAAACTAGGTGTCCACCTCAGGGAGAATGGAAAGAAAAATGAGAGTGATTCACAGCATGGAGAACTCTGCGGCAGCTAGAAGAGAGTAAATGCACACAGAGCAACATGGATGGGCCTTAAAACAATGCTGAGTTTGTAAAGTAAGAAGCAACATGAGAATCAAAACACTGCCATTGGCATAAATTTAAAAACACATAAAGACAATAGTCATTTTGCACGAACATATACCACCGGAGAAGGGAATGGCAAGCCACTTCAGTATTCTTGCCTTGAGAACCCCATGAACAGTACAAAAAGGCAAAATGATAGGATACTGAAAGAGGAACTCCCCAGGTCAGTAGGTGCCCAATATGCTACTGGAGATGAGTAGAGAAATAACTCCAGAAAGAATGAAGGGATGGAGCCAAAGCAAAAACAATACCCAGCTGTGGATGTGACTGGTGATAGAAGCAAGGTCCGATGCTGTAAAGAGCAATATTGCATAGGAACCTGGAATGTCAGGTCCATGAATCAAGGCAAATTGGAAGTGGTCAAACAAGAGATGGCAAGAGTGAATGTCGACATTCTAGAAATCAGCGAACTAAAATGGACTGGAATGGGTGAATTAAACTGAAATGACCATTATATCTACTACTGCAGGCAGGAATCCCTCAGAAGAAATGGAGTAGCCATCATGGTCAACAAAAGAGTCTGAAATGCAGTACTTGGATGCAATCTCAAAAACAACAGAATGATCTCTGTTCGTTTCCAAGGCAAACCATTCAATATCACAGTAATCCAAGTCTATGCCCCAACCAGTAACGCTGAAGAAGCTCAAGTTGAACGGTTCTATGAAGACCTACAAGACCTTTTGGAACTAACATCCAAAAAAGATGTCCTTTTCATTATAGGGGACTGGAATGCAAAAGTAGGAAGTCAAGAAACACCTGGAGTAACAGGCAAATTTGGCCTTGGAATACAGAATGAAGCAGGGCAAAGACTAACACAGTTTTGCCAAGAAAATGCACTGGTCATAACAAACACCCTCTTCCAACAACACAAGAGAAGACCCTACACATGGACATCACCAGATGGTCAACACTGAAATCAGATTGATTATATTCTTTGCAGCCAAAGATGGAGAAGCTCTATACAGTCAGCAAAAACAAGACCAGGAGCTGACTGTGGCTCAGACCATGAACTCCTTATTGCCAAATTCAGACTTAAATGGAAGAAAGTAGGGAAAACCACTAGACCATTCAGGTATGACCTAAATCAAATCCCTTATGATTTTACAGTGGAAGTAAGAAATAGATTTAAGGGCCTAGATCTGATAGATAGAGTGCCTGATGAACTATGGAATGAGGTTCGTGACATTGTACAGGAGACAGGGATCAAGACCATCCCCATGGAAAAGAAATGCAAAAAAGCAGAATGACTGTCTGGGGAGGTCTTACAAATAGCTGTGGAAAGAAGAGAAGCAAAAAGCAAAGGAGAAAAGGAAAGATATAAACATCTGAATGCAGAGTTTCAAAGAATAGCAAGAAGAGATAAGAAAGCCTTCTTCAGCGATCAATGCAAAGAAATAGAGGAAAACAACAGAATGGGAAAGACTAGAGATCTCTTCAAGAAAATCAGAGATACCAAAGGAACATTTCATGCAAAGATGGGCTTGATAAAGGACAGAAATGGTATGGACCTAACAGAAGCAGAAGATATTAAGAAGAGATGGCAAGAATACACAGAAGAACTGTACAAAAAAGATCTTCACGACCCAGATAATCACGATGGTGTGATCACTGACCTAGAGCCAGACATCCTGGAATGTGAAGTCAAGTGGGCCTTAGAAAGCATCACTACGAACAAAGCTAGTGGAGGTGATGGAATTCCAGTTGAGCTATTCCAAATCCTGAAAGATGATGCTGTGAAAGTGCTGCACTCAATATGCCAGCAAATTTGGAAAACTCAGCAGTGGCCACAGGACTGGAAAAGGTCAGTTTTCATTCCAATCCCAAAGAAAGGCAATGCCAAAGAATGCTCAAACTACCGCACAATTGCGCTCATCTCACATGCTAGCAAAGTAATGCTCAAAATTCTCCAAGCCAGGCTTCAGCAATATGTGAACCATGAACTTCCTGATGTTCAAGCTGGTTTTAGAAAAGGCAGAGGAACCAGAGATCAAATTGCCAACATCCGCTGGATCATGGAAAAAGCAAGAGAGTTCCGAAAAAACATCTATTTCTGCTTTATTGACTATGCCAAAGCCTTTGACTGTGTGGATCACAATAAACTGTGGAAAATTCTGAAAGAGATGGGAATACCAGACCACCTGATCTGCCTCTTGAGAAATCTGTATGCAGGTCAGGAAGCAACAGTTAGAACTGGACATGGAACAACAGACTGGTTCCAAATAGGAAAAGGAGTACGTCAAGGCTGTATATTGTCACCCTGTTTATTTAACTTATATGCAGAGTACATCATGAGAAATGCTGGACTGGAAGAAACACAAGCTGGAATCAAGATTGCCAGGAGAAATATCAATAATCTCAGATATGTAGATGACACCACCCTTATGGCAGAAAGTGAAGAGGAACTAAAAGGCCTCTTGATGAAAGTGAAAGAGGAGAGTGAAAAAGTTGGCTTAATTTAGAAAACGAAGATCATGGCATCCAGTCCCATCACTTCATGGGAAATAGATGGGGAAACAGTGGAAACAGTGTCAGACTTTATTTTTCTGGGCTCCAAAATCACTGCAGATGGTGACTGCAGCCATGAAATTAAAAGACGCTTACTCCTTGGAAGGAAAGTTATGACCAACCTAGATAGCATATTCAAAAGCAGAGACATTACTTTGCCAACAAAGGTTCGTCTAGTCAAGGCTATGGTTTTTCCTGTGGTCATGTATGGATGTGAGAGTTGGACTGTGAAGAAGGCTGAGCCCGAAGAATTGATGCTTTTGAACTGTGGTGTTGGAGAAGACTCTTGAGAGTCCCTTGGCCTGCAAGGAGATCCAACCAGTCCATTCTGAAGGAGATTAGCCCTGGGATTTCTTTGGAAGGAATGATGCTAAAGCTGAAACTCCAGTACTTTGGCCACCTGATGCGAAGAGTTGACTCATTGGAAAAGACTCTGATGCTGGGAAGGATTGAGGGCAAGAGGAGAAGGGGACGACAGAGGATGAGATGGCTGGATGGCATCACTGAGTTGGTGGACGTGAGTGTGAGTGAACTCCAGGAGTTGGTGATGGACAGGGAGGCCTGGCGTGCTGCAATTCATGGGGTTCAAAGAGTTGGACACAACTGAGCAACTGACCTGATCTGATCTGATCTGTTCCAGTAGGGGGAAAAAGGTCCATTAGCATGCTGCCTGTGCAGAGGAAGGGAATGAGAGAGCGATAGATACAAGAGAATGAATAAAACAAGAGAGGGGCTTTATGGGACCAAAGATGAAGTTGTGCCAAGGAATTCAACTCAACTTGAGAGCATAATGAGCTGCCCCTGAGGTCCAGTGGCAGCTGAGGCAGCAGCAATGTCCACTCCTTCAAAGGGGATGGTTCTGTTGGGCAGGCAGAGAAAGAAACAGCCAATGCTACCCAAGTGGGTAAGTGCTGTGCGAGCAGCATATGGAGAGTGATAAAGGAGAAGTTAAACCTGCCTGATTGGGAGCACTGGCTTTCTATTTGCAGTGAATGACTTTCAATGTGAATGCCTGAAAGTCCTGCTCGAATTGTTTTTTTATTTTCAGGGTTTGCTTGTTTGTTTGTTTGTTTTCTTTGAACAAAGGGAATTTCTTGACTCAAATGACTGAGAAGTTCAGAGGTAACTTTCAGGCATAGATGGATTCAGGTGCCGTAATCATGTCATCAGGATGTCCCCTAATGCCTTTCCAATCTGCTTCCCTCTGGGTTGGTTTCATTTTGGGGCTGAGCCCCTTGGGGGACAAAGATGGTCCCTGGCAGTACCAGCTGTATATTCTCCAGCTAACGAACCCAGCGGTGTGGGTGTCCTTTTCCTATAGGTTCCCACAGAATCCCCAAAGCTGATGCTCTTGGGCCCAGAAGGAATCATGTGCCCAAGCCTGAACCAATTCATACGATTCTGATGGCCACACTGGAGAGGCACAACTGTCTAGGATCAGTAAGGGGATTCTGGCATGGGGAATGGCATAAGCAAAAAGCCCAGCACCATGAAGCTGGACCAGCAAAACATGAAGTTCCCTCAGATCAGATCAGATCAGATCAGTCGCTCAGTCGTGTCCGACTCTTTGCCACCCCATGAGTCGCAGCACGCCAGGCCTCCCTGTCCATCACCAACTCCCGGAGTTCACCCAAACTCATGTCCATCGAGTCGGTGATGCCATCCAGCCATCTCATCCTCTGTCGTCCCCTTCTCCTCCTGCCCCCAATCCCTCCCAGCATCAGAGTCTTTTCCAATGAGTCAACTCTTCGCATCCGGTGGCCAAAGTACTGGAGTTTCAGCTTTAGCATCATTCCTTCCAAAGAACACCCAGGGCTGATCTCCTTCAGAATGGACTGGTTGGATCGCCTTGCAGTCCAAGGGACTCTCAAGAGTCTTCTCCAACACCACAGTTCAAAAGCATCAATTCTTTGGCACTCAGCCTTCTTCACAGTCCAACTCTCACATCCATACATGACCACAGGAAAAACCATAGCCTTGACTAGATGAACCTTTGTTGGCAAAGTAATGTCTCTGCTTTTGAATATGCTATCTAGGTTGGTCATAACTTTCCTTCCAAGGGGTAAGCGCCTTTTAATTTCATGGCTGCAGTCATCATCTGCAGTGATTTTGGAGCCCAGAAAAATAAAGTCTGACACTGTTTCCACTCTTTCCCCATCTATTTGCCATGAAGTGATGGGACCGGATGCCATGACCTTCATTTTCTGAATGTTGAGCTTTAAGCCAACTTTTTCACTCTCCACTTTCACTTTCATCAAGAGGCTTTTTAGTTCCTCTTCACTTTCTGCCATAAGGGTGGTGTCATCTGCATATCTGAGGTTATTGATATTTCTCCTGGCAATCTTGATTCCAGCTTGTGTTTCTTCCAGTCCAGCGTTTCTCATGATGTATGCATATAAGTTAAATAAACAGGGTGACAATATACAGCCTTGACATACTCCTTTTCCTATTTGGAACCAGTCTGTTGTTCCATGTCCAGTTCTAACTGTTGCTTCCTGACCTGCATACAGATTTCTCAAGAGGCAGATCAGGTGGTCTGGTATTCCCATCTCTTTCAGAATTTTCCACAGTTTATTGTGATGCACACAGTCAAAGGCTTTGGCATAGTCAATAAGGCAGAAATAGATGTTTTTCTGGAACTCTCTTGCTTTTTCCATGATCCAGCGGATGTTGGCAATTTGATCTCTGGTTCCTCTGCCTTTTCTAAAACCAGCTTGAACATCAGGAAGTTCATGGTTCACATATTGCTGAAGCCTGGCTTGGAGAATTTTGAGCATTACTTTACTAGCATGTGAGATGAGTGCAATTGTGCGGTAGTCTGAGCATTCTTTGGCATTGCCTTTCTTTGGGATTGGAATGAAAACTGACCTTTTCCAGTCCTGTGGCCACTGCTGAGTTTTCCAAATTTGCTGGCATATTGAGTGCAGCACTTTCACAGCATCATCTTTCAGGATTTGGAATAGCTCAACCGGAATTCCATCACCTCCACTAGCTTTGTTTGTAGTGATGCTTTCTAAGGCCCACTTGACTTCACATTCCAGGATGTCTGGCTCTAGGTCAGTGATCACACCATCGTGATTATCTGGGTTGTGAAGATCTTTTTTGTACAGTTCTTCTGTGTATTCTTGCCATCTCTTCTTAATATCTTCTGCTTCTGTTAGGTCCATACCATTTCTGTCCTTTATCGAGCCCATCTTTGCATGAAATGTTCCTTTGGTATCCCTGATTTTCTTGAAGAGATCCCTAGTCTTTCCCATTCTGTTGTTTTCCTCTATTTCTTTGCATTGATCGCTGAAGAAGGCTTTCTTATCTCTTCTTGCTATTCTTTGGAACTCTGCATTCAGATGTTTATATGTTTCCTTTTCTCTTTGCTTTTCGCTTCTCTTCTTTTCACAGAACCCCATTAAGTTCCCTACTCCCCAGCCATTCCAGGGCAGTGGGCACCATCAGAGTTTCTGGGCATGGGAAGGTTTGATCATATCTGTAATTTGCAGCTGGTGGTGGATGTCCTAGAGGAGCAGAGACATTCAGGCCCGCTAGCATTTCCCCCAAGAAAGAAAGTGCCTCAAGAAATAACCTTCCAAAAAAATAAATAAATGAAAGAAATACCTTCCTCTAAGGACTTTCATGGTGGTCTAGTGGTTAAGAATCCACCTTGCAGGCTTCCATGGTGGGTCGGTCGTAAAGAATCCGCCTGTCAATGCAGGAGACATGGGTTCGATCCCTAATTTGGAAAGATCCCACATGCCGTGGAGCAGCTAAGCTCTTTCACCAGAACTGTTGAGCCTGTGCTCTAGAGCTCAAGAGCCATAACTACCGAAGCCCATGTGCTCTACAGCCCATGCTCTGCAACAAGAGAAGCCACAGCAATGAGAAGCCAGTGCGCCACAACTAGAGTAGCCCCCACTTGCCAAACTAGAGAAAAGCCCGCGCACCAAGACCCAGGGCAGCCAAAAAGAAAGAATCCGCCTTGCGGTGCAGGGGATGCAGGTTCAATCCTTGGCTGGGAAAATAAGATCCCATATGCTACGGAGCAACTAAGATGGTGAGCCATGACTAGAGAGTCCGTGCATCCTGCAATGAAGGCCCGACGTGACACAATAAAGGTCCTGCGTGCTGCAACTATGACCCAACACAGTGAGGGGAAGAAGGAAAGAGACCTTCCTCTAGGCCCTTCTTTCTACCAAAGAAGGTAGCCTGTTCAGTACTTCAACACAAGTGGCCCTCATGGGGTCCTGGATCATTGCAAGAGAGAGTCCACATGGAAGCAAATCTTTATAATCAGTCACCTGAAAAATACTTAACTGGCCTGTATTCATTCTGCACCAGGCAAGCTGCGAGGACAGAATGGTCACACTCTAGCTACAAAAACCCATTCTGGGCCAGCCCCAAACTCTGGGAATTCTTCAGCACTTAACCAACAGCCCTTCTACCCCACCTAGCCTACGAGCAGCTGGGAGGGTGGCTGATGGCATTGTCTCCAGGGTCACTGGGGGCCACACTGGGTTGGGCAGGGCATGGTGGGGGGCAGCATGGGGGTTCTGAGGGGCAGGAACGGCCTTCTTTTATGCAGCCCCCACAACATCCCTTTCAAAACCACTCCTCCCCACTGCCTGGGATTTTGAATGCAGTTCTCAGCCTCTTTCTGGCTGTGGTGAGCAACTAAATGCAAGAGGCTGAGCTCCAGCCACGTGGGCCCATAACGGGTAGCGTTGCTTTTTCCCAGAGGGGCTGGTTGGTGCTAGTCTGCACCTTCCTCCAGGGCAGGACACAGAGCAGAAGGAAACATGTAGGTTCTTTAGAAGGATTTCACCTGCAAGGAACAGAAGGCCCACCTTAAAGGGGCTTAAACAATAAGGGAGATGGGCCTTCTGTGCAAAGAAGCCCCAAGGTAGGACAGCCTGGGGCTGTTTAACTCAGTGCTGCAGTGGCAGCAACAGAGACCCAAGCCCACCTTTCGTGCTTCCTGCCTCTCTCCTCAAACCAGCTTCCCTCATGATCCCAAGGTGGCTGCCTCAGTTCCAGCCATCACATCCAGCAGGGGATGGCATTCAGGAGAGGAGATCACCTCTTTCTGGATATGTCTTTTTTAAGAGTGAGGGAACCTTCCCCAGAATCCCCTAAGCAGCTTTTCTGTTATAGCTTAAGTGACCAGAATTACATTACACACCTATTCTTGGTCGGTCTCCAGCAAAGGGCACAGGAAAACCACAACTGGCTTACATGGACTCCCCCCAGTAGCACAGAATTCTAATGCCCCAGCAGCATCTGCTGCACCAGGACACAGAGGTTCTTCCCACTCAGAGAGCAGTAGAAAGGAGATTGGAATTCCAGTCTTGTTTTCTACACCAGTCACTGTGACCCTGGATACATCAGGTCTCCCATTGATCCTCCATCCACAGGCATCCTCTCCTGTCGACACTACTCTGATATTACTTGGTGGCAAAGTGCCCAACCAGGGGATGGCTCATGACTGTGAAAACAGTTGTGGAGCACCTTTGCCTCTTATGGGGCTTCCCTGGGGGCTCCGATGGTAAAGAATCTGCCTGCAATGCAGGAGACCTGGGTTTGATCCCTGGGTCAGGAAGATCTCCTGGAGAAGCGAATGGCAACTCAGTCCAGTATTCTTACCTAGAGAATTCTGTAAACAGAGGAGCCTGGGTCGGCTACAGTCCATGGGGTCACAAAGAGTAAAACACGACTGAGCGACTAACACTCATTTTCACAGTTTCTGCACTTTGTTAACTACTTGCCTGGAGTAACCACATGACCAACTCCCAGGCAAAGAGAAAGAATGAGGACTCTGCTAGAGTCTTTCTGGGAGATTTTTTTCTGTAAGAAAAGCCTCCTTCATTTTTCTCTCGTCTATCCTCCCTTCTTTCCAGTTTTGTTTGCCATTAAATGAGAATGTGATGGTTGGCGCTTTGGCAGCCATCTTGCAGCCATGAGGGAAATACTAAGAAAATCTCAGACTTGCCATCCTCATGCTTCGACTTTTGGGGGCTGTGGGACAGTCCTGCAACCACATCAATTTGTTATGTGAGTAAAATAGACTCCTGTTTAGTTAAGCCTGCATTACTTGAGCTTTAATTACTTATAACCAGGCATATCTGAACTGACATGGAGCTCAGTTTCTTCATCAGTAAAGTGAAGCGGATGGTTCTGAGGGTGGCCACCCTCCTTTGGGCTCTCATGTTCTGTGATGAGGGGATCATCCTAGAGCTCACTCGTCAGGGCACTGAGTAAAACCAGGTTCCCCTTAACTCTCCATCTGCACCTGTGAACTTGAGAGGACAAAACCATGTGATTGGAGAGTCCCTGAGCCCTATCCTTTCCTACTGGGAATCTCCACCCACCACCCAAATTCCCAGAGGACAAGGGTGAGCATCAGTTCAAATTGCACATAAGAAAAACAGAAACCTGACGGCAGTGTCTGAAGCAAAGAGGGCTCGGGAGCTCTCTCCTGCAGTAATAAGAAATCCAGAGGCCAGGAAGCCACAGGTGGTCACCGCAAACTCCAGGAGATGGTGATGGATGGCGAAGCCTGGTGTGTTGCAGTCCATGGGGTTGCAAAGAGTTGGACACAATTCGGCAACTGAACAACAGTAAATATATATGTGTATATAGAAGGTTAAGTGGTGGGTGAAGGACAAAGTTGAAGAGCCACTGGGTCTGACAGGAAAGCAGCAGCCATCCTGGAAACCCCGCTAAGAGGAGACGCCTGTCATCAGGCTTCCTGAGTTGTGCAGACGTCCTCTGCTTTGAGGGAGAGGAAGGGGAGAGTGGCTGGTAGGCAGACAGCTAGCCACGGAGCCACCAGGTTTGGGGTCAGGAGACCTGGAACTCAGGCCAGCACTGCTTCCTGTCACCCTCCGGCCCTGGTGCTCAGCTCATACTTTAGCCTCAGCAGTCTCCCCTGCCTGACGCAGAGGAAGGGGGCCACATTTCAAGTGCCCAAAGCCACAGGTCAGTGGCTACTGTGGTGGACAACGCAGGCCTGGTGGATTTCCTCTGGTTGTTAGGCTGGCAGTGGGGGGCATTAACCGGAACAGGGATTCATTTTTTTTAATTAATTAATTTATTTTAATTGGAGGCTAATTACTTTACAATACTGTAGTGGATTTGCCATACATTGTCGTGAATAAGCCATGGGTGTACATGTGTCCCCACCCTGAATCCCCCTCCCACCTCCCTCCCCATCCCATCCCTCAGGGTCATCCCAGTGCACCAGCCCTGAGCACCCTGTCTCATGCACCGAACCTGGACTGGCAGTTCATTTCACATATGATAATCTACATGTTTCAATGCTATTCTCTCAAATCACAGGGATTCATTTGTTAGAGAGACAAGAGGGAAACTGCCAGCCCCTGCTGATCTATGGCTGTGAGAAAGACAACTGAGAGGCGAGTTCTCTCCTGATGGGGGATGTTTCATGAACACAAAGTCCCCCTGATTATGTTTATGCATCTCAGAGTCCAGAGCTGTAGGCTCAGTCATGTGAGCAGGAAGTCCCTAGAGAAGAGGGACTGTGACTGCTTGTTGGGGCGGATGACAGTTCCTTGGGTTAAGGGCAGGGGGAGGAGTTCCAAGGGAACACACACAGGTTAGGAAGGAAACTTTAAAAGGGCCTGTGCCTGGAAAGCTGCCTTTAAAAAAATCTGATGAACTCAGAGCATGGAGCCAACTACAGAGAGAGGGCGAGAAGCCTTCATATTTGGAAGAAATGGTTACTCAGGTTTTGGACACAAAGCATCAGAAACCCCAGGAGGAATGAGATCAATTGGGGGAAAAAATGGGTTTGATCTTGTAGATCAAAAAGGAACAGTGCGAACAGGCCAATAAACGGAGTGAACAGTCAGCCGCTTCTATGACTGCAAGCCTCCTCCTCTTCTATGGAGGACAGTGGAGCCGGTTCAGAAACAGGCTGAAGGGATTGTTGGAGCAGAGGCAGAGTAAGGGGATGGCTGGGAGAGGAAGTGAAGCTGTGGATGTCGTGGGAGAGGGGTCAAAGGGAAAGCCTGTGCTACTGACAGGCCACTAGCGTCACGTGTGGCTTGAGGACTTCAAGAACCAAGGGAAGCCTGTCTGGGTCCTAGACTCTCAGGCAGGAGCACTTGCTGGTCCAGCCAGCCCTCCCAAGGTATGGACAAGGGCAGTAGCCCTCAGCGTCTCTCCCCACACTGTCGAAAAAAGAGAGCTGGAGAAGGCCGAGAGGGAGGGAGCTGGCTTGGATCCCCCGTGGTAGGGTCCCCCCAGGCCTCCTGCATCCCATGGACCTTGCCCATCACCCTGGGGCTCAACCTTTAAACTCTTTGCTCAGCACTAGAAAAGTTCCAACCATTAGCAAGGGCCAAGCAAATGCCCCTGGCCTTTGACCTTGGTGCATGGCAATGTTCCTCTTTTTCAGAGGAGGTGTGGGGCCTTCCCTAGCGGCTCAGTGGTAAAAATCCACCTGCCAAGTGGGAGACATAGGTTCGATCCCTGGGTCGGGAAGATCCCCTGGAAAAGGAAATGGCAACCTGCTCCAGTATTCTTGCCTCGGGAACCCCATGGACAGAGGAGGCTGGCAGGCTACAGTCCATAGGGTTGCAGATGAGTCAGACATGACTTAGCGACTAAATGGCGGCAGCAGGGGCCCAGGAATGGAGAAGATCCTTCAGCCAACTTGTATATCATCTCACTTAACTTCCCAACAATCATTCATGGTGAGCATCATTCTTACTCACTTTATGGATTAGGAAACAGAGGCTCATGGAGGTAAGGGTCACCCTGTGTAATAGCCAGGATAGGCTTGGTTATGCTGCTGTAACAAACAGCTGTAAAATCTCATACTGTAACAGAATGCTTCTCATTCCCACTAGATGTATCCTGGAGGCTGGCAAGGGATCTGCTCCACACAGGCCACTTAGGGATTCAGGCTGATAAAGGGTCTGTTCTCCGGAGCAGCCCGTGCATGTGTGCTTAGACGCTAAGTTGTATCCGACTCTTTTGGGACCCTATGGACTGTAGCCTGCCAGGCTCCTCTGTCCAGGGGGTTCCCCAGGCAAGAGTACTGGAGTAGGTTGCCATTCCCTTCTCTAGGGGATCTTCCCAACCCAGGGACTGAACTTGTGTCTCCTGCTTGGCAGGCAGATTCTTTACCACTGAGCCACAGGGGAAGCCTCCTCTGGAGAAGAGTCCTTCTCAAACTCTCCAGCAGGGGAAGACGTGGCCAGAGGGCCCACACACCGGCTCTTTGATGCTTTGGTGCGACACTGTCTAACTAGAAAGGAGCTGAGGAGTCCGGGAGAGCAGCTGGGATGTCGGATAGGCCACCTCAGTTAGGAAGCAGGAGCAAGATGAACCCAGGAGAGTCTAATGTCAGTCTGTGCTCTCACCCCCACATCATGAAGCCCTGGATGACTGTGCAAGCTTGTTGTGAGCCGCATGGCCACGTGCAAATTCAAGGGGGTGTCAACATCGTGACCCCCAGACATTCTCATCCACCCCCTCCTTAGCCCATCCCCAGGCAGACATTTCTGCAAACCTAGGGCCCTTGCAGGCCGGGGGACAGTTGGATGGCCCCTCCCCTGCCCTTCCGGTTCTGCCCTCCTGGTTCTGCCCTCCCACCCTCCAGCTGCCCTCGGGCTCCTGAAGCTTAAGTCACCTTGTCATTCCAGTGAAACCTGGAGCCCCACCTCCAGCCCCCCTCCCCCGCCAGGCCCAGGCACCTGCCCACTCCTCCTCCCTGGCAGCAGCCTCGCTAACAGCCTTGCTAATCTGTTAATTATCTACTGCTAGCAGAGGTGCCTGTTAATTGAAAACTCAGCCCCCTCCTTTAATTGCTTGCCTACCTCCTGGCTGTCTCCGTTTTGTCTGGGTTTCTTCTGGGCCCTTTCCATGCCCCCCAGGGCCCTTGGTTCTCAGTCTTCGGGCTCCTGATTTCTCCCTGGTCAACACTGGCCTCCTGCAGAGCTCAGTCAGTAAGGCTTCTCAGGTCGGGGATGCAGGAGGTACACCCTCAGCTGGCAGGAGACATCACACCCCCGCCTGGTCTTTTGTGGGAGGCCAGAGCGGTTAAAGCAATGTGCCTGAGGAATTAATGGAGGGCCAGGGGGAGGACTCAATAGGGGCGCAGATTTCGACTTAAACAAAAGGCCAGACTCCTCTGGTACAGAGCTGCCTGGAGGAGCTGCTGCCTGGAGGGCTGTTAGTTAGTTAGTTCAGTCGCTCAGTCGTATCCAACTCTTTGCGACCCCATGAATCACAGCACGCCAGGCCTCCCTGTCCATCACCAACTCTCAGAGTTTACTCAAACTCACGTCCATCAAGTCGGTGATGCCATCCAGCCATCTCATCCTCTGTCGTCTGTGGTGGGCTATAACAAGAAAAAGAATTAACTCAAGGGTCGAAGGTTACAAACATTAAAGCTACTACTTACACCAATTATATTAATCAATACACTGCCACGGACACAGTAGATAAGGGATATGGAGACTTAGCAGCAAACATTGGCCCAACAAGTGAAAAACCCTTCACCAATACAATTTTTAATCAATCTTTTAACTGCTCAAAAGAATCTGTATTTAGACAGTTTAGAACATCTCATGCCTCTCACAATTGGGAGGCTCTGAACAATCACATGTGGCCAGAAAAACCTATTCAGGCAGGCTAGAGGACTTCCAAAGGAGTTTGTAGGTTGAAACACTATCCCACCCAGAAATTATTAACTGGAGCTGTAAGTTAACTCTTTTTTCAGAGAGAGGTAGTGGGGGACAGCCCCCCATAAAGTCAGAGGTGTAGGTGAGAGTACAAAGTAGAAAGTAGGCAGACTCTGGTTTTGGAGGTAGATGTTCAAAAATTTCCAGGGGGACCCCTGAGGCTCGATGCCACCTTTGCATATGTCGAGCCTCCTTCCTCATGACCTTTGCCACGGGCAGAGCTCCTCACGCCAGCTCCTGGCAGTCGTCCCCTTCTCCTCCTGTTCCCAATCCCTCCCAGCATCAGAGTCTTTTCCACTAAGTCAACTCTTTGCATGAGGTGGCTAAAGTATTGGAGTTTCAGCTTTAGCATCAGTCCTTCCAATGAACACCCAGGACTGATCTCCTTTAGAATGGACTGGTTGGATCTCCTTGCAGTCCAAGGGACTCTCAAGAGTCTTCTCCGGCTGTTAGCAGTCCTGAAAGGGGCTGAATCAGGCTCTGCCCTGACTCTCCCCACGTCCCCCAGTTCAGTTCAGTCGCTCAGTCAGGTGCAACTCTTTGCAACCCCACGGACTGCAGCACGCCAGGCTTCCCTTCCATCGCCAACTCCTGGAGCTTACTCAAACTCAAGTCCATCAAGTCGGTGATGCCATCCAACCATCTCATCTTCTGTCATCTGCTTCTCCTCCTGCCCTCAATCTATCCCAGCATCAGGGTCTTTTCCAGTGAGTCAGTTCTTTGCATCAGGTGGCCAAAGTATTGCAGTTTCAGTTTCAGCATCAGTCCTTCCTGAATTAATATTCAGGACTGATTTCCTTTAAGATTGACTGGTTGGATCTCCTTGCAGTCCAAGGTATTCTCAAGAGTCTTCTCCAATACCACAGTTCAAAAGCATCAATTCCTTAGCTCCCAGCTTTCTTTTGGCCCAACTCTCACATACATACATGACCACTGGAAAAACCATAGCTTTGACTAGATGCACCTTTGTCGGCAAAGTAATGTCTTTGGCTTTTAATATGCTGTTTACGTTGGTCATAGCTTTTCTTACAAGGAGCGAGTGTCTTTTAATTTCATGGCTACAGTCACCATCTGCAGTGATTTTGGAGCCCCCAAAATTAAAAATCTCTCACTGTTTCCATTTTCCCCCCATCTATTTACCATGAAGTCATGGGACCAGATGCCATGATCTTGGTATTGTTCCAATGTTAGCATATGTGCTGCTGAAGTGAGTACCCACACCCTCCACCCCCAGGATTTTCTGACTTGATTTCTTTAAGGCCCCTGACCTCATTCACCACCTCTCTCCCTGCATAACATCAGTTGGGACAGGTATAGATACTAGGTTGGTGCAAAAGTAATTGCGGTTTTGCATTGTTGAACTTTGCCATTTGATATTGGAATACATTCTTAAACAAATGTGATTATACTATACATCATTCTAATGCACATTTCCCACTTTATGGTTTTGTTTTGTTTTTTTTTTTTGCTAATGACATTACTTGCTGTTTATTTTGTATTGATTTTAGACTAAGGAAATGGTGTTAGACAAAAAGCAGATTTTAGTGATTTTCTTATTCGAGTTCAAAATGGGTCGTAAAGCAGCAGAGACAACTTGCAACATCAACAATGTATTTGGCCCATAAACTGCTAACGAACATAGAGTGCAGTGGTGGTTCAAGAAGTTTTGCAAAGGAGAGACTTAAAGATGAAGAGTGCAGTGGCCGGTCACTGGAAGTTGATAACGACTAACTGTGAGCAGTCATCAAAGCTGATCCTCTTACAACAACACGAGAAGTTGCCGAAGAACTCAACATCGACCGTTCTATGGTCGTTCGGCATTTGAAGCAACTTGGAATAGTGAGAAGGCTCAATAAGTGCGTATCTCATGAGATGACCGCATATCAAAAAAATCATCATTTTAGTGTTGTCTTCTCTTATTCTACTCAACAATAGCGAACCATTTCTCGATTGGATTGTGATGTGCGATGAAAAGTGGATTTTATATGACAACCAGCTCAGTGATTGGACCGGGAAGAAGCTCCAGAGCACTTCCCAAAGCCAAACTTGCAGCCAAAAAGGTCATGGTCACTGTTTGGTGGTGTGTTGCCGGTCTGATCCACTACAGCTTTCTGCACCCCAGAAAAACCACTGCATCTGAGAAGTATGTTCAGCAAATCAATGAGATGCCCTGAAAAACTGCGGTGCCTGCAGCCGACACTGGTCCACAGAATGGGCCCAATTCTCCTGCGCGACCACACCCGACTGCTGACCAGTAGGACAGCCTTCTTCCCAATCCAATCTTTCCCCTCCTCCAGAAGACACACGTCTGAAGGTGGAGGAAAGTAGGGGATACAGGGAGTGGGCACAGTGTTTGGTAAATCTTGCCTGAGGATTCAAAACATAAAGGTAGCTGCTGTTCACTCCCATGGTCCCTCCCCTGCTTCATCTTCAGAAACATCATCTCCATGTGGTCATTTTAGGAGGAGGCACCAAGCAAACAGGAACTTGAGGACCCAGAAGTCTGGGTTCAAGCCCTGGCTCTCCCACTAACTGGCTCTGTGATCTGGGCAAGTTGGCTAACCCCTTCGAGCCTCAGTTTCCTCACCTGTAAACTGGGTTCATTGTAATGTCTGCCCACCTGATGGTCCCTCTGGATTTTTTTTCTCTTTTGGCTGCATTGGGTCTTCCTTGCTATGTGCAGGCTTTCTCTAGTTACAGCGAGTGGGGGCCACTCTTCATCATGGCACACAGGCTCTAGGCCCGAGGGCGTAAGGACTGATGGTTGTGGAACGTGGGCTCAGTGGTTGTCGCACACGGGCTTACTTGTTCTGTGGCATGTGACCTCTTCCCCAACCAGGGATCAAACCCGTATCCTCTGCATTGGCAGGTGGCTTCCCAACCACCGGGCCACCAGGGAAGTCTGGGCCCTCTGGATTCTTGTGAGAACTGGTCGTTCTGGCTGTCTTGGCTCCTCATAAGGGGTGACACCCCAGGCAAACATAGAAGTTATCATGGTTGCTGTGGGCTTCCTGGGTTCCTGCCCCCAAAACCCACCCTATCTCGTGCCTCCCCACCCAGACATGAAGCAGTCATTCTGCAGCTCAAGAGAAGAGCTCATCTCTGAGATTTTAGACAGAATAATTTCTTCTACCTCTCACACCTGCCTGTCCGGGAAAATCACACAACCCACACAGCAAACCCCCGTGGGCACCCACACGCTCCTGCAGCCATTGTTCCCCTCATCTGCCAGCAAAAAATCTCCCCATCTCTGCGAAGCAGGGTGAGGCATAGGAAAAGGAGGGGGAAGCTGAAGAAAGGAAGAGGGGCTGACAGCCCTAGCCCCCGAGGGGCCCCCCGTGCCAGGCTGCATCAGGAGGCAGGGACCAGCTTCCTTTCGGATTCCCGCCCCATCTTGGTTCCAGCAACATAGCTTGCTCTGTGCCGGGTCAGCCATCTGCAAGGCTCACCCGGCTGAGACCTTGACCCAAGCCACCGCAGGAGCCACACAAGGCAGGAGTGAGTGAGTGTCAGCGCCCTGGTGTTACGCCTGCAGGCCGAGAGGGCCTGGATCACACAGCCTGTTAGAGGCAGAGACGGCATGAGAGCTGCCAGGTCCTGTGCTTTTTCTGCACTGGAGGCCTGGAAGCCAGAAGGGCCAAGGAAGGAGGGACAGAGAGAGCCTGCACCCCGCTCTGGAGAGGAGAGTCCAGGGACACAGCACCCCAACTCCTTGCTCCCAGCTCTGCCCATTGCTGCCTGGGCTAGGGCTCCGCCAGTTCTCAGAAACAGCAGACCCCTCCCTCACCACACTACTGTTTCCAATGCACCATGCCATCGGTGCAGTAAAACCTCAGAAGTGCAAGTCACTCAGTCGTGTCTGACTTTCTGCAACCCCACAGACTGTAGCCCACCAGGCTCCTCTGTCCATGGGATTCTCCAGGCAAGAATACTGGAGTGGAGAGCCATTCCCTTCTCCAGGGGATCTTCCCCACACAGAGATCAAACCCAGGTCTCCTGCAGTACAGGGAGATTCTTTACCATCTGAGCCACGTTATTCCTGAGGTCCCCATTAAGTCTCCCCAAGACAGGGAAGGCATGCCTGGGAAGGGGTGCACCCTGGCCACCCTGCCCTCCTGTAGGAAGTGAGTTCTGGGGCCAGGAATCAGAGGGACCGATGTGGACCCCTCCCCCTCTACCATCCAGGCCTCTGGGGCTGGGTGCTAATGATAGGTTAAGTGGGCTCAGGGAGCTGCAGAAGTGGAGGTGGAGGCTGGGGACCAGGTGGAAGGCAAACAGAGCATGCTGGGGGAGACTGGATCTCAGACCCATTTGTTACTAAAACAATGGCACAAACTTCTGCTCAAAATCAGTTTCCACATCTGTTTCTCTCAGGCACAGCCTTCTACCCAGGGTCTGGCAGAGTGAAGTCAGGAATAGCTGTGGCGCCAGAGTCCCTCCCTCCTTCCAGTGGACCCCTTGGTGGAAACTGCTCCCCGCTCTGAGACTGAGTTGGGCAGGGTGGGGGGTGCTACAGGACAGGAGAGAGCTGACCCAGCAGAGAGAAAAGGGTCTGGGAGAGGCAGGGCCTTCCTGTGCCCCAAAACAGGGCTCCTGGCCCCAGAAATGGGGGACAGGCTTCATCTCTACCCTCCCCCACTGACCCCTCTGTCCACCCCCATGAGCTCCCGCACCACTGCACCTGGCCCCCCACCCATCAGGAGATGAAGAGTGAGTCTCTCATCATGCCAGGGTCACATCTGGCACCAAAGGGAAGGGACTTTCATGGGAGTCACTCAGAGGCAAACCTTGGGGACAGCATGGCTGGCCTGGGGGCTGAGAATTAGCCAGTCCCACCGTATCCAGAGCCATAAATATTCCATGATCTTTGACCCACAGTAATCCCACTGTTTGGAGTCCTCCCAAAGACATAATTGCAAAGGGAGAAATAGCTATATGTGCACAGCTGTTTATAGCAACATTATTTATAATAGTACAAAAGTGAACTCAGCCAAAATGCTCTGCAAGTTGTGGAAGGGAGGGGATGACATGTCAATAAGGCAGAATATTTATTATCCAGCCAAGAAAAATGGCAAACTTGGAAAATTCGTCCTGGAATAATGTTAAGGGGGAAAAGAACACAAAGTTTTGCATATTTATTCTGTCGACAAATGATGACTACCCTGTCTAGGCAACTGGTCTAGGCACTAGAGAGACCACTGTGAAGGATAGAGCCACTGGCCTCCAGGAGCGGACATTCCAGCATGGAGCCATGTGGTCAACAAGGAATCAAGGCATTATGAGTGCAACCCCCTGAGACGGGAGATGGAAAGACAGACAAGCGTCTTGGGACTTCCCTGGAGGTCCACTGGTAAGACTTTGCACTCCCAATGCAGGGAGCCTGGGGTGGATCCCTGGCTGGGAGACTAGGTCCCACATGCTGCGACTAAGAGTTCTCATGCTGCAACTAAAGATCCCTTGAGCCACAGCTAAGACCTGGAGCTTCCCTGGCAGTGCAGTGAATAAAAGTCCTCCTGCCAGCGCAGGGTACACTGGTCCAGTCACTGGTCCGGGGAGATTCCACATGCCACAGAACAGCTAAGCCCATGTGCCACAGCTACGGAGCCCATACTCTATGGCCTGCGATCCGTAACTATTGAACCCGCGTGCTGCAACTACTGAAGCCCGTGCACCTAGAGCCTGTGCTCTGCAACAAGAGAACCCACCGCAATGAGAAACCCGTGCACCACCGCGGAGAGTAGCCCCGCTCACCACCCCGTGCACCACTGCGGAGAGTAGCCCCGCTCACCACCCCGTGCACCACCGCGGAGAGTAGCCCCGCTCACCACCCCGTGCACCACTGCGGAGAGTAGCCCCGCTCACCACCCCGTGCACCACTGCGGAGAGTAGCCCCGCTCACCACCCCGTGCACCACCGTGTAGAGTAGCCCCGCTCACCACAACTAGAGACCGCCCTCACGCATCAACAAAGACCCAGCACAGCCAAAAAGTCTTCTAATTAATTACACTAAAAAAAATTTTTTAAGTGTCTTCACCCCAGCCCTCTGATACCCACTGTGGGGTCTGGTCTGTCTGGCTGGTGGGTCACCAAGAGGTGGCCCAGCAGAGGCCATGGATCTAAGGGAAAGCCATTCATCAGGCAGAAGCTGAGCCCAGGAGCAAAGAAGCCAGGGCCCCCGTGAAGGCACCAGGCCACCTCAGTGTGCACAGCCAGACTGAGGGTCTTCTCCAAGGGGAGGGGAATCTCTCAGGCTCCTTTGGGGAAGCCTGCGAACCCTTAAGAGTCTCTAGAGTGTGGGCTGGGTTTTCTACTGACCTGGCAAGTGGGGCCTGAGGACTGGGGGTCGGTTTTGCTCCCAGGGTGAAATGTGGCCTGTGGAGGCCTTGGGGAGGTAATGGGGTTGGAGGAAGGGGTGGAAGTGTCATCTGAAGGGGGGCTGGCCCCCGTCCTGCCTGTCCAAGATGTCCAGCCTGCGCAGAAGGGCTCAGAACCTTCCCACACTTGGTCCTGTGTGTAGATAAGAGATTTCATAGAGTGCTGAGCTGAGAGGGCTGGGACACCCAGGTCTTCAGGAGCAGGAAGCCCTTTCACTGTCCCAGAGCCTGGAGGGAGCTCCCTGGGAGGTGGCGGGGAGCTGAGGCACAGAACTGCAAGGGGTCCTCTGAGGCCCCGGGAGGACCAGGGCTGGGGAACGGGCAGGCCCCCTCCACCACACTATCCCACCCCAAGCAGGAGCTGAGACTCGCAATTCCGGGCCCGTGGGAGGCACCAGGCAAACAGAAGACTCAGCGACATAAGCGTGCTATTAGCAGCAATGGAGACGTGCGATTATCTGCACAGCTGTCAGCATCTCCGGCCCCCTCACACCCGCCCTCGGGGAAGGGCTGCTGTTCCTCTGCCTCCCAGAGACCCGGCAGCCCTGGTGACGGTCTGGTGACAGGGGCCCTGAAGGCGAAGCTAGCCCCTGAGCCTGTCCCCCTGTGGCTGGGCCTTTGTTTCTCAAACTGTAAGTGTGGGGTGAGGGCCAGGGATGAGTGAGCCGCCACCTACAGGGTCGTCAGGAGCACCCTGATGACATATTTGAAGTGAAAGCATCTTGCAGATGATAAAGGGCTAATGGGCTCACTGGTGTCACCATTTTCCATCAAAAACCTTATCTTCAGCAGCTCTCGCTATGTTTGCTCCACCCGGAAGGTAACGGAGGCGATGGAAGGTCAAGTGATTTGACCCGAGTCGCAGCTGCAAACAGAAGTGCGTCTTGGTTTCTGATGTAGAACCAGGAGGAAGCTCAAAGAGCACCCTTCTTTCACCTTTGCTGTAAAAGGGGACCTGATGGAGTAGGAAACTGCAGCCCACTGCAGTAATCCTGGGAAATCCCCTGGACAGGGGCGCCTGGCGAGTTACAATCCATGGGGTCGCAAGGGAGCTGGACACGACCGAGCAACTGAGCACACACATATACGTGTGTATACTGCTTCACTTGGCTGTACATCTGAAACTAACACAGCATTGTAAATCAACCATACTCCAATAAAAATTATTTTTTTAAAAAAAGAGGACCCAAGATTCAGAAAGGTGGCCGCAGAGCAGGATGGAGGGCCAAAAGCAGGGAGGCCAGCTCTGCCTGCTCCTGCCAGGCTCACTCCCCAGCGAGGCCTTGTCCTGAGTGGGGAGCAGGTGGAGTAAAGGCAAAGTCAAGAATTAAAGCGACCCAGCCCGGGTCCCTTCATCTCAAGGGGACTCTCTTGGCGCCCCAGTGCATAGCCTGGAGTAATACTCCTCTAGTGGTGCGAATGTGGGCTCTACCAGCTGAAGGGAGGGCGGGCCTGCAGCAGAGCGCTGAGAAGCCTGCCCAGACACCTTGGGGGTCATGCCGTCTGGAGCCTCTAGCCCCGACTGAGGCCCTTAGGCACCCAGCCTGTTTCCCAGACCCTGCCCCTGCCCTCACCTCTCCAACTCTGTCAGTCTCCACACCTGACGAGAGACAGCACTGGGGCCCCCGGGGAGGCCCAGGAGATGGACGGGTAAGTGAGTGCCCTGCCCACCTGCCCACCCCGCCTCCAGTCAGCCTTTGCCTTCTCAAAGCGCTCATGCAGGGAGGGCAGGTTGGGGAGGCGGGATGATGCTGGATCATACGGAGTGGGAGGGATGCTGAGGGTGGAGAGGTGACTCACGGGACAGTGGGGGACAGGAAGCATCTCAGGGAAGCACGTGGAAGAGAAGGGTGCTCGTGGCTCAGGGACGGTGCGGGAGGAGGTCATTCTCTGGAAGCCACCAGGAGTGTGCCCAGCACTGTGCACACAGGGTCTTCTGACTCCTGCTGGCTCTGGGGGCTGCGTTCACCCGGGGCCTCCCAGAGGCTCTGGTAGACTTTCAGAGACCCGCACGCACAGCTGCCAGCGGACTCTTGGGGAAACTTGCTGAGAGGACTGAGGTGGCTGCAGGCATCCCCTTAAGACGATTCCCCACAAACAGCAAATGCTCTGGGCTCTCTGGCTCCCTGGAACCCTCTGTACCCCTGCCCTGTGCTGGGCTCCAAGACTGGTGGCCTGTTTTACTTTCTCTTAGTTTTGACTGCTGCCTACAAGGCCCCTCTGGTCTCCTCTAATCAGTGCCCTCTTAGCCATCCCTGAAGGCCCAGATCAAACGCCCCTCCTCTGCCAAGCTTCTGAACTCCTCTCAGCAGAAGCCCACAGTCCTGCTACAAATACCTTCATGTGGAACTTCCACACAATTCTCTGTCCCCCTGTCACGTGGTCACCCCACCAGGCTCTGAACTCCTCAGTGGGAAAGACCCTTTCCACTTTATCTGGGTCTCCCCTAGCATTGCACCTGGTAGGCTGCAGGTGCTTCGTAAATGCTGAGTATCAGGTGAATGAAAACTGCTTCCTTGGCCTCCTCCAGCCCTCAGCTCTCCAAGGTTCTTCCCCGAGGGGGCAGGAAAGTGACGTATCTCTCAATCTCCAGGACAAAGGATGCCCAAGGTCACCAGGCTGGGTGGGGCAGAGTGAGAACACCGAGCTGGGCTTCCTGGCTCCTGTCCAGGGCCCTTTCCAGAACCAGGTGGAGGGAAATGAGCACGTTTCAGACCTGACGTGACAGCTGTCCCGGCTGACATGACAGTGTGGGAGGCAGGAGCTGAGGGAGCCAAGGGAGCTGAGCCGCCTGCCACCGAGGAGCGGACGGGCGAGGAGGGCGGTGGGCGCTGGTCCCAGGAAGGGGCCCTGGGCCTCCTCCGGTAAACGCACAGTCCTCCCTGTGCCCTGCCCATGCTGGGTTAAACCTCACTCTGGGCAAAGGTGTGGACCCTCAGACTGGTGGGCTCAGGGACCACCAGGGCCCCCTTGGGGAACCCAACGAGGGGGGCTTGGAGGGCTTGGGAGATTGGCATGGTGCTTCGCCTGTGTAGCCGGGCAGAGATGAACGTCAGGAGCGCCATCCGAGACTTCCCTGGTGGTCCAGCGGTTAAGACTCCACACTCCCCATGCAGGGGGCCCAGGTTCAATCCCTGGTCAGGGAACTGGATCCCACATGCCACAACTACAACCCGACACCAAATACATTTGTTTAAAGTTTGTTTAAAAAGAGAGGGAGGGAGAGCATCCTCCATTTCGGGGGAGCTCCACTGGGCTCCCAGGTCCAGCCCTGCTCCTGTGAAGTTGCTGCAGGATGGGGTAGGTGCTGTGATCTCTGAGTCCCCCCAAGCCCCATGAGAGCTGGCGTGCTGAGCGCTGAGCCGCCCTGACCAGAGCACACAGCTTCTCTGGGCCTGGTCCCTGCTGGAGCCCAGCCAGTAAGGCCTCTGCAGGCCTTCTTCCAGCTGCAAAGATCTACGTTCCTGAGACCTGAGCCTCCCAAGCAGAGTGGAAGTGGAGGAGGTGGAGGAAGCATGGGGAAAGGGGAGAGCAGAAGCCACAGCCAAGAATTTATTTTTTATTTATTTACCAGGTTTTTAAGAATTTTCTTAAATTGCTCAAGAATATCTCTTTGCAAAAAAAAAAAAAAAAAAATTAAAGTTCTAAACAATGCTAATGTGTCTCCAACTACCTCCCTTTCTTTAAAACGTGTTTCTGACTCCAGAGGTAATGACTAAAGCTAGTTTTTTGTTTTTTTTTTTTCTTTTTTAACAAAAGTCATACACCATAGAAAACATATGCGCGTTCATGGTAACAATTGAAGCAAATACCAAATGACTGAGATGAAACATCTCTCTTGCTCGAATAAGCATTATTATTAACAATTTAGGGGATATGCCTCTGTCTCTTTTTAAAAGTCACATACAGGGCAGAAGAAGTTTGCTGTTTCCTCATAAAATATACATTCATTTTTTTCCTACACAAATGAGGTCACATTCGGCACACAGTCCTGCTGCTGGGTGTTCTCACAAACGCTCTCGGAGGTTTATCCTCACAGCCTGTGTTGGCACCGCACTTCATTTAACCCTCTCCCTGGCCTGGGCCACTGGGGTGTCTCCAGCTTCCCTGGCAGCCTGCGGAGGAGCTCAGGGTCCATGATTCCAGGTGGCTGTGCCAGGCACCATCAGTGCTTGGGGCTCTGTGATGAGCATTCAGAGGGACCCAGGCAGCCAGCCAGGAGAGAGAGCTGCCTCTGTGGGGACCCAGGGCAGCCCTGAGTGGGAGGGAGGCGGGGACAGGTCCTGCCACCTCCTGGCTGCCGGTGACCTCAAGCCAGCCACCAGCCTCGAGTTTCCCCGCTGGGGCTGGGGGTGAGTGGAGTGAGTGGGGTCGACCTGTCCCTTCCAGCCTCCCTAAAGGTGGGCAGGGGGTCACAGTGGCTGTATCTTTCCTAGCAGATGACATCTCCTTCCAGAACCTCGGCTAGGGCTCCACTGCACCTGGGCCCCCTTCCCTTTACTCCTCTGTCTGTCCTAACGGCTGAACCCCGCAGCAGTGTCACGCACGGACTGTGAGTGCGTGTGCCCAGTGTGGCCTCTGAGGGCCGGGGCAGCGGGCTCGAGGGCCACCCTCAGGCCACCCCCAGCCACGGCAGATACCTCGAGCCAGCTTCTACTTGCTGCCATTTCTCTCTCTACCGCTGCTGCTACTGGTTCAACAGATAAAGTAAACACCCTCTCCACCGAGAAAATAAGAAATAAAAAGGAACAATAAAAAATTTAATACTCCTGGGATGTAGGTCTTCTCAAACAGGAGGCAGCTGTAGCTAGAGCCGAGTCTGGCAGAGGCTGGGAAGGGCTGTTTTATTCTTATTAGCATTTTCCAAATTTTCCCCAGGAGGTGCGTCTAGTTAAGACACATCCCTAGAATGTGAGCTCCATGTGCTTGGCTGGTAATTAAAGCCTCTGTTTGTTAGTGTTTCCTCTGCCTATTATCTAGTTTGTAATGATGGCTGAAGGCTTCTGAGCGACAGGATGGTACAGTGGAGGTCACACGTCTGCAAGGTCAGGGGGATGCTGCCCTCGTAGCTAGGGGCCCACAGGGTCAACCAGCCAGGGAGGTCAAATCCGCCCTGGAGCCAGCCATCTGCTACAAGAACCAGACTATCTGTTGAAGGGGGTGGAATGAAGACATTCTCAGGCACACCTGCCTCTTCTGTGCCTTTTCTCAGGAAATTTTTGGAACCGGTCTTCCATCAAAACAAGAAACTATTATTAAGAAAGAGTCGCCATACCGGCAGCGCCCAGACGTGTCGTTTTCAGTTGCCTGAAAGTGGCGACTCTTCCTCCATCTTTGCTCCACAAGTAATGCGAAGGCCAGGGTGGGGAGCGCCAGGGAGAAGCTGGGTTAGTGAACAACATACAAACCCAGACAGCCCAGCCCGAGTGGTTCACAGGGAGAGGAAGAACATAGGAGTGAATTCAGGATTCATGTTCCCAAGACCCTTTGGCTGTGCTCCATGATGGCACCTGGCAAGCATCCCGTTATACAGGTTGGTCGCTGCACAATCAAATATGGCAGCCTGCAGAGACCAGCCTCACACCCATAGCGTCCACGCCCCGTGTGCCCTGTGCTTCATGCCCCACCACGGTGCTGCTATGAAACAAACGTGTAGCCCAATGTCGCCCCTCCCCCTTGACCCCAAGAGCTCAGTGACACTGCTTGGATCCCCTCCCTGCCCCCTCCTCCTTGAGCTGGAGTGGGGAGTCCAGAGCCCTTCTCTAAGGACAGTTTGGGACCGCCTCCCACCGGTCAACCCCGCATCCCCGGCTCAGGTGACATCGAGTCCCGGCCACGTGGTACTGAGGACCAGGGAGCCTACTGTGCTATGCACAGCCTCTCCCTCCCTTTCCTCTCTCTGACCCTCCGTTCCTCCCTGCCTCCTTGTGGGTCCAGAGTGGCCTCCCTACCCCAGCCCCAACACATACATCTCTCCCCGCTATGCGTGACCTGTGTTATACCCCTTGGGGTGTTTGAACTCCTAACCCTGTTCAACTCTATACAGAGGAGTCAACTTCCATTCATGGGGCCAAAATGGGACAAACCCTGTCCTTTCAATGCCCCAGATCAATGAGGAAAGACATGACGGGGAAAGAAAGAACCGGTGGATGGCACACTGGCTTTCCCAGAGCTGAAGACCAGAACTCCAGCTCACCCCGGTGTGGACTTCTGGACTTTTGGCGACATGAGGACTCAGTACACCTCCTGGCCTGAGCCAGAAGGAACAGGGCTCAGGACAAAGACGTTAAGCAGCTGCTCGGGTCCCTCAGCCAGGCCTAGGTCCCCGCTTCCTCCCAGCTCAGCACAGTGAGCTGCTGATGGATCCAGCCATACCGTGCTGCGCTAGCTCTGGGGTATTGCTGTGGCTCTCCACCCCTTCACTGGTGCTGCCGTCTGGAGTGGCGTTTCAAGAGGAATTCTGAGGCTGCCCTTGGCATCAGCAGGGACAGATGTGTGATGGGTACAGGAGTAGTTATGTGTGGCCAAGGATTTTCAAAATCTAGTCCAAACAGCCTCTAAGATCCTGGCCCAAGTCCAGCTTTTCTCATCAGGCAGCAAGGACCAGATTCCCGGCCACAGGCCACCTGAGACAACCCTAAGAGGCCAAGACAAGGAAGCGGCGGCCCCAGGGTTCTGCTCCTGACCCTTTTTCCCCCCTGGAACCCCCTCTCCCAGAGGAGAATCTGCAGCCCAGGGGAAGGGGCCAGGCAGGCGTGCGTCCCAGGCTCTCCCCATGGTCCTCTCCCCTCCTCCAGGTCCCTTGGGGAGTGGCACCATAATTCTGTGACAGTTGGCACTGTCAGTTGTCAGAGCTGTCTCAGTTCCTAAACGCACCTCTTAAGGAGAACCCATTAAGCCTTCTTTTATTATTGCATACTTACTGCCATTACAAGGGCTTTGTGCTCTTTATTTTGGAAAGAAAACAGTTTTAAATTCCCAAAGCAAGAGAGGAGCACGCACCAACTTGGGGTTCTTTGTGGGAAGGTGTGGGGGCAGGCAGAGGTTCCTGGGGTGGGGCTCCGGGTCCCCAGGCTCCTGTGGACCTAGTCAGGGGACCGACACGGGTTGGAGCCGACAGAACAGTGGCTGGTGGGCCTGCCGCCGGAGGGGAGCGGTGGGACTGCTCACCTCCTGGCCCAGAGTCGCGGGACGTGGCCACGGGCCCCCTCGGGCATCAGAGTCTCCCCGCTTCTCCTGCCACCACCACCATCACACAAACAGCCTCTAACCCACTCCAGGGTCTGGCGAGCCAGGCAGGGCGGGGTCAATATTCCCTTTACAGCAAGAAAACAGAGGATGGCAAGGGTCTTGCAGGAGGCAATGGGGATATTGACAGGAAGAATAAGACTTGTCGCTCACTGAGCGTTCTCCTTAGACAGCATCTCACTTAGCCGTCACCACGGCCTACAAAGGAGGCACTAGCGTCTCCTTTTATGGTGAGGCGCAGAGGCGTAAGGCAAAGAGTCCCGGTTCCCCAGCTCCTGCGTGACGAGCTGGGATTTGAACCCGGAGTGTTCTGCCTTTGGAGCTTCGCAGCCTGTTCGTTCCTCAGTCTCCCAAGAGTGTGACTGGCCAGGGCCAGGCCTCCCAGGGCACTCAGGGATGCTGTGCTCCGCCAGCCTCTGAGGGATCAGAATGCGTGTCCTGAACCCCGACTGTGTGCAGGTGCTGTGCGCTGGGTGGACAGGAGGAAGAGTTCCAGGCCTCTGCCAGGGAGGCCCAGAAAGCAAGGAAAACCCCTGGGGAAGCTCGAAATGGCTGTTCCTGCAGTCACTGGGCACCGCACCCCTGCCAGGGCGAGAAGAGGTGGGGAGAGTGCGACAGAGGCCCAGGCACAGAGGAGCAGAGGGTGAGGGCACTGGGGGGCTTCACAGGTGGCTCAGCGGTGAACAATCCTCCTGCCAGTGCTGGAGACTCGGGTTCAATCCCTGGGTTGGGACAATCCTCTGGAGGAGGGAAGGGCAACCCAGTATTCCTGCCTGGGAAATCCCATGGTCAGAGGAGCCTGGGGGATTATAGTTCATGGGGTCGCAAAGAGTAGGAAATGATTGAGCACGCATTGAGTGCATTAGAGGGGCTTCGATGCCTGATGTTGAGAAGGAACTGGGGTAAGTTCCTTCCCCCAGGCAAGAGCCCCCCTGGCAGGGGTCCCCTACTTCCCTCTGGGCTTCGAGTAGAACGCCCCACCCCCCACCCCTGTCCAGGGAGGGCTTTGCTGTCTGGAGCTGGCCAGAGAGGCAGACAGGATTCAGGTGTGAAAAGAAGTCTCTTCCAGCTCCGTTCATGAGGCAGCCTGGACGTGGTGGCGACAGAGGAACTCAGAGTCCACCCCACGGCATGGCCTTCCTTCTCTGCCCCACAGATTCCCTCTACAATCTTCTACGGTGGTCTTCAGGGCCAAAGCTGATAACAAGACCACCTCTATAAAATGAACACACTAGAAGGATGTATTGAGTTGGCCACAAGTTTGTCTGAGTTTTTTGTAAAATCTTAGGGGAAAACCCAAGTGAACTTCTTGGCCGATCCAGTAAGAGAAAAGGGCTGGGATGTCAGGGAGGAAGAGCTTCTGAGCTATGCTAGTGTCCAGTTTTCATTTTGTGGAGGAAGCGTCAGACCTGGGGAAGTCAGATCATTTGTTCAGGGTAGTTAAAGTGGAGACAGAACCCTGCCTTTCCCCTTACCCCATGCTGCTTCAAAACGGTGACTCTTCCCACTCTCTTTGCCTGCTCCTGCCCCAAATTATTTCTCCCCAGCCTCGCATGCTGGATGGGATCACATTATTAAGACAGTTTCTTGGAGGTGGTTAATATGCCCTTTCAGGCAGGTTTTAAATCGATATCAGTCGCTCATACCGTAGTATGAATTAGTTTCATCAGCTGCTTTCCCCAGAACTAACAAAGCACGGGTATTGGTGGGATGGAGAGCTATTATTTCATTTGGCTGCACCAGGGCCTGGTTGCAGCCTACAGGATCTTCGATCTTCTTTGGGGCATGTGACATCTCTAGTTCCAGTGTGTGGGGTCTAGTTCCCTAACCAGGGGTCAAACCCAGGCACCCTGCGCTGGGAATGCAGAGTCCCAGCCGCTGGACCACCAGGGAAGTCCCAGGATGGAGGTTTTTTTAAGAAAAGGGCAGAGAAACAGACAGCTGTGGATCGTCCAGCTTTGTTCAGGAGGGCAAGCTTATATGGGCCCAAAGCAGCTTTTCTATTAATCGTACAAAGAGAAGGCCTGATTTCAAATCCAGTTTCTCGAGTTTATTCATTCTGAGCTCCAAGTCCTCTCTCCGTAAAATGGCAGCAGGGAACTGACTGAATCAGAAGTCTTTTCCAGGCTGACACCCCACCGCAAGAGAGGGTCCCAGGAAGGGGGTAGGCTATCTTCCAGCCTCCCCATCCTCACCCCTGCCTGAGTCCCAGAAAGGCCAGACCTCAAGGCCCTCCGTGTCACTGGCCAAGTCCTGTCGTATCTCTTCCTGAGGACAGGAAGACTGGCTCCAGCAGGAGTCAGCCACAGAAGGACGTTCCGGCCTTGTCTGAGCAACAGGAAGCTGATTCAACCTCAGCTCAACTCCATCTTTGGCTTGTAATGGCCTCTTCCGGGGAAAAGGACTTGACTCCCTCATAACAACACAAATTCACTCTATTTGTGAGTTCAGCTTACAGAGCTCTGTCTTGTCCATTATTTCTCTCTTTGTATGTTAAGAGAAGCACGGTATAATTAACATATAATGAAGCACATCAATCTTAACTGTACAGCTCTGGGAATCTCTGCAAATGCATCTACATGCCTGTAGCCATCATTCACATCAAGATAAGAACGGAGCCCTGCAACGGTATAATTTACTTTATCTTTTGTGCTATGGTCCCATATATTTTACATTTTTATTATTTTTGCTTCAAACAGCCAAAAGTCTTCCTTGTTGTTGTTGCTATGAAAACATTAGTCTCCTATTTGTCTACATGTTTACAATGTCTGATGCTCTCCATCTCTTTCTGGTAGTCTAGACTTCCCTCTGGAAATTTTTTCTTGGCCTGAAGGACTTCCTTTATCATTCCTTTCTTTTTTTCTTTTCTTTTCTTTTTAGCCTTTTTCTTTTCGGCTTTCAGGATCTTGGTTCCCTGACCAGGGACTAAACCCAGACCCACAGCAGTGAAAATGTAGAATCCTAAATATTGGACTGCCGGGAAATTCTCCTTTAGCATTTCTTCCCAGGTGACTCAGTGGTAAAGTATCCACCTGTCAATGCAGGAGACACGAGTTGGATCCCTGGGTTAGGAAGATCCCCTGAAGGAGGAGGAAATGGCAAGCTGCTCCAATATTCTTTCCTGAATAATCACGTGGACAGAGGAGCCTGGTGGGCTACAGTCCATGAGGTCACAAAGAGTCAGACACGATTTACCAACTGAGCACCCTTGCATGCACAGGTTTCCTAACAGAATTCTCCAAGCTTTTGTCTGAAAATGTTTTAACCTGGCCTTTATTCTTGAAGGAGATTATTACTGCATATAGACTTCTAAGTTTGCAGGGTTGTGGTTTTTTTTCCTTTAAGCCCTTTAAAATTGTTCTTCAGTTGTCTTCTGGCTTCGATTTCTAGTAAGAAGTCAGGTATGGTTATTATTTTTCCTCTGAATGTAATAAGACTGTACTTTCTGGATGGTTTTAAGACTGTCTCTTTACTTCTGATTTCTAGCTTGATAATTGATAATAAAGTGATCCCGGAAACAGCCTTTCTTGTCTTCATCCTGCTTGCTTTACAGAGATTCTTAAATGCATGGCTTGATGTCTTTCATCAGTTCTGGAGAAGGCTCTTTCTCCAGTTGTTTACTCTCTCCTCATTCTCTCTCCTTTTCGTCGTAGACTCCAGTCATACGATGTCATACTACTTAATATTATTTCATAGGTTTTTGTTGCTCCGTTCCAAGGGCTTGCAAAGTTTTTTTCTGAAGAGTGTAAATATTTTAGGCTTTTCAGGCCTCAGTCACAATCACTCAGCAATGCCATAGTAGTCCTAAGCCAGCCATTTAGTTCAGTCGCTCAGTCGTGTCTCACTCTTTGCAATCCCCTGGACTGCAGCACACCAGGCCTCCCTGTCCATCGCCAACTCCCAGAGTTTACTCAAACTCTTGTCCATTGAGTCAGTGATGCCATCCAACCATCTCATCCTCTGTCGTCCCCTTCTCCTCCCACCTTCAATATATATATAATACAATATAATATATATAGTATATTATAGTATATATAGTATATTATAATATACTATATTATAATAGATGTACTATATATTATATATAATTATAATATATATTATAGTATATAATATAATATAGTAATATAATTATATGATATACATAATATATACAAACTATATAACATTATATATTATATATACTATAACACTATATATAATATGGTATATTATATAATATACTATAATATACTATATATAATATATACCATATATAGTTTATACAATATAATATAGTATATTATAATATATAATTATATATAATATAGCATATTATAATATATACTATACTATATTATAGTATATAATATAGTATATTATAGTATAGATAGTTTATACAATATAGTATATTATAGTATATATATATACTATATTATACAGTTATATAGTTATATATTACATATAAATATTATATATATTATATATAATATATATTATATAATTATATATTATAATATACTATATTATATGACACTATATATAGCACATATTATATATATACTGCTGCTGCTGCTAAGTCATTTCAGTCGTGTCCGACTCTGTGTGACTTCATAGACAGCAGACCACCAGGCACCCCCGTCCCTGGAATTCTCCAGGCAAGAACACTGGAGTGGGTTGCCATTTCCTCCTCCAATGCATGAAAGTGAAAAGTGAAAGTGAAGTCGCTCAGTCGTGTCCGACCCTCAGCGACCCCATGGACTGCAGCCTTCCAGGCTCCTCTGTTCATGGGATTTTCCAGGCAGGAGTACTGGAGTCGGGTGCCATTGCCTTTTCTGATATATATACTATAATATACTATATTATACAGTTAGATATATATATTATATATATATTTATACAATATATATTATAATTATGAATATAATTATAATATTATATATTATAGTATATAATATAGTATTATAATTATATAATATACATAATATAATACATATTATATATATACTATAATATACTATATTATATATTATAATTATAATATAGGAATATAATTATATTATACAATATATATAAAATAGTATATTAGAATATATAATACTATATTATATTATATTATATATAATATATATAACATACTATAATATATATTATATAATATATACTATAATATATATACTATAATATCGGAGAAGGCAATGGCACCCCACTCCAGTACTCTTGCCTGGAAAATCCCATGGATGGAGGAGCCTGGTAGGCTGCAGTCCATGGGGTCGCTAAGAGTCGGACACAACTGAGCGACTTCCCTTTCACTTTTCACCTTCATGCATTGGAGAAGGAAATGGCAACCCACTCCAGCGTTCTTGCCTGGAGAGTCCCAGGGACAGGGGAGCCCGGTAGGCTGCCGTCTATGGGGTCGCACAGAGTCGGACACGACTGTAGTGACTTAGCAGCATAATATACTTTATTATATATTATAATATACTATATTATGTATATCACATAATATAATTATATTACTATATTATATATTATATACTATATTATACTATATAATATATTTATATAATTATATGTTATAATATACATATAATATAATAATAGTATTATATATTATATATTATGTATATAATATATATACTATACTATATTGTATATAATATATATATTATATATAATTATACATAATATACAATATAATATATATTATATGTACTATAATATATATTATATATTATTATTTACTATATTATGTATATCATATAATATAATTATATTACTATATTATATACCGTCTACTATACTATATATTGTATAATATATTTATATAATTATATATTATAATATACATATAATATAATAATAGTATTATATAATATATATTTTATATATATATATATATATATATATATATATATATATAGGCTGCAGTGGGTCTTCCCTGCTGTACTGGGCTTTCTCTAGCTGTGGAGAGCGGGGTGCTCTCTAGTTGCAGTGCACAGGCTTCTCACGGCAGCGGCTTCTCCTGCTGCAGAGCACAGGAGCTCTAGGCACACAGGTTTCAGCAGCTGAAGCCCACAGGCTCAGTAGCTGCGGCTTGCTGGCTGCAGAGCGTGGGCTCAGTAGTTGTGGCACATGAGCCTAGCTGTGACATGTGGAATCTTTCCAGACCAGGAATCAAACTGTGTCCCCTGCATTGGTAGGTGGATTCCTATCCAGCGCGTCAATCCCTTGGCTTCTTTATCATTATGTAATGCCCACCTTTATCATTATTAACTTTCCTTGCTCTGAAATCTGCTCTGTCTTAAAATTGATATGGCTAAAACCACTTTCTCTAGGTTAGCATTAGCATGGTATATCTTTCTTCATCCATTTACCTTTAATCTGTCTGTATCTTTACACTTAAAGTGGATTTGTTGTAGACAACATATAGTGAAGTCTAATTTTTTGATCCTCTCTGACAGTCTTTGTCTTTTACTTGCTGTAATTAGACCATGAACATTTAATCGTCGATATAGTTGGATGAATATTTACCGTTTTTGTTACTGCTTCCTATCTGTTACCTGTTCTAGGTTCCAGTTTTTATCTTCCATCCTTCTTTTTTTGGCCTTTGTGGTTTTAATTTGGGTATTTTTAAAAATAATTCCATTTTTCTCATTTCTTATCATGTCAGTTAAATTTCTTTTTTTACACCCTTTTTAGTGATTGATCTAGAGTTTGCAACATTTATTTACAAATAATCCAAGTCCACTTTCAAATATCATTATGGGCAGTGTGAGTACCTAATAATAGCAACTCTTTCCTCCCATCCATGTATCATGGCTGTCATTCATTCCATATATATATATGCCCATAATTGAATACGTTGTTGCCATTAGTACTTTGAACTATTTTTTGTAGATCAATCAAGAATAAAAGAAGTTTTATTTTACTTTCGTTTAGTCCTTCTCTGATGCTCCTTCATTCTTTATATAGATCCAAGCTTCTGACCTATGTCATTTTCCTTCTCCCTAAATAACTTCATTTAACATTTCTTGTATGACAAGTATCCTGGCAACAAATTCCTTCAAATTTGGTTTGAGAAAGTCTTTATCTCGCCTTAACTTCTGAAGGATAATGTCACAGAATGCAGAATTCTATGCTAATGAATTTTTTTCTCTTAACACTGTAAAAATTTCACTTCATTTTCTTCTTCGTTATGATTTCTGAAGAGAATTCAGACATAACTTTTATCTTTGCTTCTCTATTGCTATCTTTCCCCCTCCTCTGGCTTCTTTCAGAATTTTTTATCTTTGATTTTCTACAGTTTGTGTATGATATGCCTAAGTGTAGTGAGGTGGTTCTGGTTTTCCTTTTTTTTTTTTTTTACAGTGTTATACTTGGTGTTCTCTGAGCAACCACTAAGTGCTAAGGGAACTTAGCACTTACCATGCCAAGTGCTACGGTCTGAGAGTTTGTATTCCCCCAAAATTCGTATGTTGAAACCTAGTGCCCGATGCAACCCACTCCAGTGTTCTTGCCTGGAGAATCCCAGGGACGGGGGAGCCTGGTGGGCTGCCATCTCTGGGGTCGCACAGAGCTGGACACGACTGAAGCGACTTAGCAGCAGCAGCAGCAGCAGCAGTGCCCGATGTGGTGTATTAGGAGGTGGGGTCTGAGAGGTGATTATCATGAGGGGAGAGATCTCATGAATAGAATTAGAGACCTAATAGAAGAAGCTCAGGAATGATCCCTTACTTCTTTCACCACGTGAGGTTTCCGGAGAAAACTGCCACTTACGAACTAGGAAGCAGGCTCTCACCAGGCACAGTACCTGTGCTAATACCCTGCCAGGGACTGATCTCAGACTTCCAGCCTCCAAAACCGTGAAAAGCAAATCTATGTTAATACCCTGCCAGGGACTGATCTCAGACTTCCAGCCTCCAAAACCGTGAAAAGCAAATCTGTGTTTATCAGCCATTCTGTCTGTGGTATTTTGACACAGCGGCCTGAACTTCGACACTGGACTTCCTGGATCTGTGGTCTGGTGTCTGACACGATGTGGAGGCGTCTTGTCGCTCATCACTGCTGTGAACACTCCCACTCTTTCCTCTTCTTCCAGTGACCCCATTATGCATATATGACGTCTGTGGCACTTGTCCTGCAGCGCTTAGATATCCCATACCTTTTTCTTTTTTTTTTTTTTTGCTCTTTGCTTTTCCATTTTGGAAATCTCTATTGACATATCCTCAAGCTCAGAGATTCTTTTCTCAGCCATGTCCAGTGTACTAATGAGTCATCAAAGGCATTCTTCATTTCTGTTACAGCATTATCTCTAGCATTTCTTTTCAATTCTGAGAATTTACATCTACCTGCTTATATTGCCCAGATGTTGTGTGCTGTCTGCTTTATCCATTAGTGCCCTTAACATGCTAATCATTGTTGTTTTAAATTTCTGATCTAATTATTCAAACATGCCTTCTCTGTCTGAGGGCTGCGTCTGATATTTGCTCTGTTTCTTCAAAACTCTTGCTTTTTCTCCTGGGCATGTATCCAGGGGGGGAAAAAAAAACTCTGATCCAAAAAGATACTTGCACCTGAATATTCACAGCAGCATTATTTACGATAGCCATGACAGGGAAGCAACCTAAATGTCCATCGACAGATGAAGGATAAAGAAGATGTGGTTCACATGTACAGTGGAATATCACTGTCAAAAAAAAGAACAAAATAATGCCATTTGCAGCAACATGGATGCAACTAGAGATCATCATACTAAATGAAGTTAGCCAGGAAGAGAAAGACAAAATGCCATATGATATCATTTATATGTGGAATCTAAAATATGACACAAATAAACTTATCTCTGAAACAGAATCACAAAGAGAACAGACAGGTTGTTGACAAGGGGAAGGTGTGTGGGGAGGGATGGAGTGGAAGGTTGGGGTTAGTCAAAGTAAGCTTTTACATATAAAATGGATAAGCAATAAGGTTCTACTGTACAGCATGGGAAACTGTATTCAGTATGATAAACTGTAATGGGAAATAATATTTTTTAAAGGAATACATATATTCAAATATATATGTATATATAACTGGATTACTTTGATGTACAGCTTAAACATGACACTGTAAATCAACTATTCTTCAATAAACAACAGCAAAAACAATATTTCAAAGGTGAGCTCAGCATCTTCCCCCCGTCCAGCAGGACTCTGGATCTAAGTCCTCTCTCTCGCTTTCTATTCTCCAGCTCTGCCCCCAGCTGATGCTTCCCTCTGTCAAACCCCTATGGGGTTGGCAGGCCAGCTAGTCGGGAGTAGCTCCATGCTGCAGGCTCCCCCAGATTCAGACCACATACAAGTTCACCCAGGTGGTGAGAGTTGGGGCCTTTCCTCCTTTCCCAGCAAAGTCCCCCCACCTGCGTCAGGCCTGCTCCTCCACTCCCCAGTTTAAGCAGCCACCCCCACGAGGCAGCACAAAAGCAGCTGCCAGTCTCTTCTCTCCTGGAAAGGCTCATCCTGTCTGTAACTTGGCTCATTTTGACTCTGTGTGTGCGCGCAGAGCTTTCCTTTGGCTTTAAAGAAAGCATTTAAAATTTTTGTCTGCTGCGCTCTTCAGTTTGGATAATTTATCTCAACCTGCCTTTGAGCTCACTGGTCCTTGTTGCTATGGAAGGAACAATGGTCTTTCACAACCAGCTACATCCTACCAGAGCGCTATCTATTATCTCTTTTCAGTCTCCCATTAGCTCTGTGGATTGGTCAGGTCAGGGACTGGCTTCATTGTCCCCATTTCACCGTTGAGGTCACAAAAGACCAGAAGGGTCTGAGAATGCGCAGAAGACACAGTGAAACCTGGCCTAGAGTCCAGTCTCCCATCCCAGCTCCCTTCCCCACAGCACTCTGCCTCAGGGCCCTGCCCCTGAGATCAGCCTCCTGTCTCTCAGCTTAAGGTGGGCCCTCAACCAGCACACAGAGCTGGGCCCTAGGGTTCCGGTCCCCTGCCTGGAGTTGCTTGATCTCTGTGCCCAGTCCTGTCTCTCGGATTGGAAGGAGGGCTCAAGCATCCTTAGTGAGGCTTTTGTCATTGTTCAGTTGTTCAGTTGTGCAGACTCTTTGTGACTCTACAGACTGCAGCACACCAGCCTTCCCTGTCCTTCCCTGTCTCCTGGAGTTTGCTCAAACTCATGTCCATTGAGCTGGTGATGCCATCCAACCATCTCGCCCTCTGTCATCGCCTTCTCCTTCTGCCCTCAATCTTTCCCAGCATCAAGGTCTTTTCCAATGAGTTGGCTCTTTGCATCAGGTGGCCGAAGTATTGGAGCTTCAGCATCAGTCCCTCCGATGAATATTCAGGGCTTATTTCCTTTAGGATTGACTGGTTTAATTTCCTTGGTGTCCAAGGAACTCTCAAGAGTCTTCTTCAGCACCACAGTTCAAAAGCATCAACTCTTCAGTACTCAGCCTTCTTCATGGTCCAATTCTCACATCCACACATGACTACTGGAAAAAACATGGGCTTGCGTGCCCCCAAACTGAAGGTGCCTACAGGACATTCCCAGAATCCAGTGGGCATGCAAGCCTGCTCATCCTTAGACACATGCACAAATGCTCTCCATTTTCATCCAGGCTCCAAATATCCCTGCTTTTTCCTCCCCAACCTCTGCAGTTAAACCCTCTAAACCCAGGTTTTCAAGCCAATAGCTCAGCTAACAGCTAATTCCACAAAGTTGCCACAGATGAACCAGGGGACCATCTCTGGTACCCAGGTCCTCATCTGCTGGACTTTTCCTTCCAAGATATGTAGTAAATGAATGTAATAAATACCCCAGTCTTGTCTTATACAGTTTTGTCTTATTAAGTGCCCACTGTATGCCAGGTTTTGGGCACTACTGCCACAGTTCTTCACCTTAATATGCAATCTGGCATTTCAACCCTGTCCTCCCAAATTCCACTGCCCCTCACATGTCTGGAAATGAAGGATACCTCAAGATCATCCCTGATTTGCCATGTCATGGTGACCAACAACCTTAAACAGTCTTATTAACTCTAAGACCGGGTCATCACCTCCTCCCCTTCCCTGAAGCATCCTCACTAAACCCATCGTGCTCACAGTGGGGCTGATTGCAGGGCCCCAATATCAGACACTGATCTTGCCATATAATTTGTGTTACTTGCTCAGTCGTGTCGAACTCTTTGCACCCCAAGGACTGCAGCCCGCCAGGCTCCTCTGGCCATGGAATTCTCCAGGCAAGAATACTGGAGTGGGCAGCCATGCCCTTCTCCAGAGGATCTTCCAAACCCAGGGATCAAGCTCACATCTCTTAGGTCTCCTGCTTTGGCAGGCAGGTTCTTTACCACTAGCGCCATCTAAGGATCATGCAATCTTTCAAATCCTGGTCTGTCACTAATCACCGCTGTGACCTTAGGCAATTACTTGACTTCACGGAGCTTGATTTCCTTATCTGAAAAGAATGATAACAGCACCTGAGATGAGATGATCCATGCAGAAATGCACTCAGTGCACAAATGTGTTCAGTGGTGTCCACTGTCTGCTTTCTTCCTTTCTCTCCCCTCCCCCAGACCCAGGGGACTACAGAAACCTGCAGACATAATCAAGCAGACCTCTGAAAAATCAGCGTGACTTGAAAAGTGTCCACAGATACGGACACCTGAAAATCTGTGCCCATTTTCAAAGAGGAGATTCAGGAACCTGCACACAGATATGCTTGAATTTTATCTCTGGCAAGGTTCTTGAATTATTCAACAGCTTTATTTACAAGAGCTGAACACAGCATCTGCAGACTCTTCTAGAGGGAGGCAATGGTCCCTTTCTCCACTTTGATATGTGACTGGCATTAGCAGGAGAAGGATAAAAGCACAGCAGTTCTCGATTTGGCAAACTACCTTATGACTCCCTGGAGGTGATATACACAGGTTATAGCACAACAGTGTTTTTCATATGTGTCTGAAGAGCAAATTATTCACAGAGTGGGCCTCTGATACTCAGCCACAGGGGTCCATCCTAGGCATTGAGCATGGCCTCCCTCCCAAGGGCATTCTCAGGTGAGACTCACTCGGGTCTGACCTCCCAGTGTTAGGGGTTCCTAACAATCTAGGCATTGAGTTAGCTGGGCCATAGCTGCATATTAATCAACCTTGAGGATCACACTGACTGGAACGGATGGTGAGCGCACTGAACGATGGGATCGAGATTCAAAATTAACCCAAGAGGGACTTCCCTGGTGGTCCAGTGGTTAAGAATCTACCTTCCCATGCAGGAGATGTGGATTCCATGCCTGGTCAGGGAACTAAGATCGCACGTGCCGTGTGGTAACTAAGCCTGCTTGCCCAGATGCCACGGCTAGAGGACCTGGGACTGAATGGCTGAGTTGGCTCTCACAGCGTCAGTCTTTTATAATCAGTAGTATTTTTGAGATTCACCCACACTGTTGCTTGTCCCTGTGGTCTCTTTCCTTTTGTCATCGAAAAGCTTTCAATTGTATGATTGTATCATAACATGTTTATCTGTTCTGTTAAAGCTATTTCTCGTTGTTGGCTATTATGAATGAAGCTGCTAAGAACTGTTGTGTACAAGCCTTTGCATGGAAATATGTCTTCATTTCTCTTGAGTAAATATTTAATATTAGAATTGCTGGCTCATAGGTAGATATATATTTAATTTTAAAAGAAACAAATAGATCTTTTCCCAGTGTTGCGGTGTCTGAGCATGCAGCCACTGCTCCACACTTGGGTTAATTTTTTAAAAATATTTATTTATTTATGGCTGCATTTGATCTGGGCAAGAGGGCAACATGATGGTTTCCTTCAGATTCTTTAAAGGACACAGGACAAGATTTGCTCTCTGCAGCTCCAAAGGGAAGCCTGAGGACACTTCCAACAGCTGGGAGTCACTGGCTTTGGGTCACAACAGGAAGCGCTTTCTAGAGAGCACCCATGACCCTGAGACCTGCATGGCCCAGTACAGTGCCCGACACTGAAGAGCTGACTGCATCCATCCTCCCCATTCACCTGGAAACACCAGGCCCGTGCATGCATGTATGCATGCCAAGTCGCTTCAGCCATGTCTGACTCTTTGCGACCCTATGGACTGTAGCCTGCCAGTCTCTTCTGTCCATGGAATTCTCCAGGCAAGAATACTGGAGTGGGTTGCCATGCCCTCCTTAAGGGGATCTTCCCGACCCAGGGATTGAACCCTCACCTCTTGTGTCTCCTGCCTTGGCACAGCTGCCCATAAAGCAGTGAGTCCCCTCTCCCTGGAGGATGCAAGCAGACCCTGGATGGCCACGTGACATCCTGTGGATGGAACCCCTGCATTGGGAGGTCAGACCCGCGTGAGTCTCACCTGAGAATGCCCTTGGGAGGGATGCTATGCTTTCAGCCAGGCTGCTGCAAAACCGAGGTTCCAAACATGCATGCTTTCTGGGAGGGTCTGCAAGGTGGAAACCCCCAGCTGGGCTGCTGCCCAGGGCTCTGAGACCTTGAGTGGTGGCCAGGACTGTTACTCAAGGTCCTTGTGACCTTGAGCAAGGGACTTCACTGCGGGGGAGTGGCACCAAACTAACACACTCAAGAGTAATGAAAGCAGCCACACCTGTGCTGTCTCAGGGACTCCTAAGTGCATCTGCCACAGCCACGTGGTGAGAGGCTGGCAGGCTGCCCGGTGTGGCTCCCACGACCCATGCAGAGCCTCACCCTGAGCAGGCAACTCTAGGCCACTCACTCTCCCACCCTGGGCCGACTGTGTGCAGAAAGACCAGCCACATCACTGATTTGCTTCCCAAGGGTGTCAGACTGGTCTCGCCATCCTAATAACCTTCCTCATGAGAACAGCCCCTTCCGGTTTACAAATGCAAACTGCTGGAGCCTCTGCAGCCTCTAAACCTCTGTCCAGGTCAGGACGGAGGTCTGTCTTGGACTCACACTCACCCCAGCCTGGGCGCTGGGCCCAGCTGCCCACTCTGGAACGGGAGGCAGGAACTTCCCTGGTGATCCAGTGATTAAGACTCTGTGCTCCCAATGTAAGGGGTGCAGGTTTGATCCCTGGTTGGGGGACTAAGATGCATGGCCAGAAAAGTTTTTGAAAAAGGGAGGGGGATGTGAAAGAGAAGGGCCTTCCTGTCACCTAGATGCCTGCCCTCCCCCAGGACCCCTCTGCTTGCCTGGTGAGGTCATCGGATCCTTGACCAGAAGACCAGCTCTCCACACCACCTCCTACTTCAGGCAGCATGTAATTTATAAAGGAAGTTTACCTACCTCACAACTTCCTTAGAGAGAAGAGCTTGTCCAAGCCCACAGTACTGGTAAAGGACAGGCGAGGTGGGGAACCCACAACTCCTGTCTCTCCAAGCCCAGAGCACTAAAGCCACCCCTACCCCCTACTCCCTCATGGCCGGCTGGCTCTCTGGCTTCCATAGGTAAATGGGAAGCCCACCTGCCTCTTCCCCGGCCCCCAAGACTCGCACATACCATGCAGGACTGCTTTCATGAAGAGGCAGAGGGGATTAAGCTGTGAGGCTTTCACAGCACCTTCCCCTTCCCTCCTGCCCTGGGGGTCCCTCAGGCTCCAGTCCAGCTCCCCCCATTCCTTCCCCATAGAGGCACTGGCCTCCAGGGTGATGGGGAGGAAGGTCAGACCTGGCTCCAAGCTGGCCCGCCAGAGGCTGGGGCAGTAGAGCCGCTCACGTCTGCACATTTCTGAGCATCCACATCCTCAGGCTTGCTTCCAGGGGCCAAGGCTCCCACCCCTCCCCTGGGGATGGCCACCCTCTGCGCTCCGCCAGTGGTGGCCTGTGAGTTCTGGCCTGACCTCAGCAGAATGGCATGCGGGAGGCCAGCTCTCCAGACCCTCCTGGGCAGCCCATGTCCAGGCACCACAATGCGTCATCCAATGCTGACCCTGCAGGCTGCTGCCAGGCACGGGCTCCTCCCACCCTGCACCCTCAGGGCCACACGCCGCTATTTCACATCCCCTGCCTCAGCTCACCTTCTCTCTGCACCCCCCCACCGCCCCTCCCCATTCTGCCTCTTTCTTGCTAAGCGCCTCAGTCAGCCACACGCCTCCAAGCAAGGCCCAGCCTTACCTGCAGGCCCTGGGAGGGGCCACTCAAAGGATTTATTCCAGCTTTCCTTTCATCCTGGGTCCACCCACTAACTCCCATGGATGTCCTTACTACTACTACTACTACTAAGTCGCTTCAGTCGTGTCCGACTCTGTGCGACCCCATAGACCGCAGCCCACCAGGCTCCCCCATCCCTGGGATTCTCCAGGCAAGAACACTGGAGTGGGTTGCCATTTCCTTCTCCAGTGCATGAAAGTGAAAAGTGAAAGGGAAGTTGCTCGGTTGTGTCCGACTCAGCGACCCCATGGACTGCGGCCCACCAGGCTCCTGTGTCCATGGGATTTTCCAGGCAAGAGTGCTGGAGTGGGGTGCCATTGCCTTCTCCAATGGATGTCCTTAGATACATATATATACTTAGAACTTTCTGGTATGATCCAGTTGTAGGCTTGTGTATTCAGTTCACAGGAGAAGTGTCATGGCATAGCTTCATCCATCACATGCTTTCTCACTCAGCATCGTGTTTACAGGGTCTCCTGGTAACTGTCTCCTTGTTCTGACGGTTCTGTGGCCCACACCTGTGCTGCGCTGGGCCTAGTTGCTCAGTTGTGTCCGACTCTTTGCGACCCCATGTCGCAAAGTGTCGCCACCAGGCTCCTCTGTCCAGGGAATTCTCCAGGCAAGACTACTAGAGTGGGTTGCCATGCCCTGCTCCAGGGGATCTTCCCAACTGCAATCGAACTGGGGTTTCCTGCATTGCAGGTAGATTCTTTACCAGCTGAGCTGCCAGGGAAGCCCGTGGCCCACACCTACCTGTACTCTAATGTTGGACCACCAAAGTTTTTTTGAAGTATAGCTGATTTACAATGTTGTGCTAGTTTCTGGTGTATAGCAAAGTGATTAAGTTATACACATATTCTTTTTTTCAGATTCTTGTCCATTAAAGTTTAGTACAAGATGTTGAATATAGTTTCCTGTGCTAAACAGGGACTTATTGAATATAGGTCCCTGCAAGAACTAGCCGTTTATCTTTTTGGACCTCTAAGATTTATATATATATATATATATATTTGGCTGCACCAGGTCTTAGCTGCAGCTCACAGGATCTTTGATCTTCATCGTAGCACGCAGGATTTTTAGTTGCAGCACGTGGGAAATAGGTCTCTGACCAGGGATTGAACCTGGGCCTCTGCAATGCAAGTGCAGTCTTAACCCCTGGACCACCAGGTAAGTCCCTGGACCACTAATTTAATCCCAGTCATCATGGCCATAAATAACTTCACGAGAAACATCCGCATGCAGCTTCCTACAAATCCAGATGGAAGCCTCCTGGGAAAAACACCCAGCGTGGGATGGTGGCTCCAGACGCACACACACATGTAGCCTAGGAGCTGTCAGATGCTTCCCAGAGTGACTGCATAGACTATACCCCCCGAGCCGGCCCGATGAGAGGGGAAAGGATGTACCTGTTTGAAAAAGTCTTTGCAAGAAGTGGAGGCAGAAAGTGATGCTTCAAAGAAGGCAGGCTGAAGCGGCAGGAGATCAGGGGGGCTGTGATGGTCTCTCCGCATCACAGAGAAGGTGGGAAATGATGGAGAAGGAAGGGAGGAGATCAGGGTGGGGATGGGGATATGAGCTGAAGTGCCACGGGAGACTTGGCAAGTGAAGACCACCACCCACACGCCAGGGAGATGGAGCCATGAGGGGCAGGTTCCTGGCACTTCCCTGCAGGCTGTGAGGCGGAGGCTCACTGGAAGCAGAGCTGAGTGAAGGGAGAGGAAGCCCCACCAGTGGCCTGAGCCCTCCCCCAGCCCACCCCCAAGAGCCAGGCACACTCCAAAAAGTTGAAAGAACCCGAATGTTGATCAGCTGTTGAGTAGATAAACACATGGTGCTATATTTATTCAGTGAAATATCATTTGGCCATAGACAGGAATGAACTACTGACACAGGCCACGACATGGATGAATCTTGAAAACTGGATGCTACTGGAAGGAGCCAGTCACAAAAGGCCACATGTTGTGTGAGTCCATTTATATGAAATGTCCAGAGCAGGCAAATGCATGCAGACAGGGAGTGGGTTTCATTGCCAGGGGCTGTGGGGAGGAAGTGGTATGAGACGTTGGAGATGACAGATACAAGGGTTTCTTTCAGGTGATGCAAATGTTCTAATATCGATTGTGGTGATGAATGTACAGCTCTGTGAACATACTAAAAGCTGTTAAAGTGTGCACTTTGGGTAGATTATATAATATATTATTGTTGAGGTCCTTTAATGGACCGGAACCTGGTGGTCCAGAGTCGACGATAAGAAAGTAAAGGAGAGAAAGAGGCTGATATTCCTTGGTTTACACAGAAAGCCAATAAAGCTGCTGCACAAGGCTTGCTGTGTTCAAGAAGGCCTCAGGCGCCCTCTCGATGGGGTGAAGGCGCAGAGCACCTTCTCGAGAGGGTCTTAGAAGCCCAGGCAGGAAAGTGAACTCAGAGAGTCTCTGTGCTTCAGGGGATCAGCCTGAAAAAGAGAGAGAGAGAGAGAGAGAAAGACACGGGGACCTCTCTGATGGAGCAAAGGTGTTTTATTCAACATTGTGTAGGTATTTATACTATCTTACAAGATAGCTATTTTCAGCAGAGATAAAAATCAAAACTTACAAGTTATCAAGAAAACATGAGGTCATCCATATGAAAGACAGAGTTGTAAATAACCACTTTTACCATATGGTTCATAAAAAGGAAGAGGGTACTTATCACCGTATAGAAAAACTAATGAAGGAAATGCCTGGATTCCTCAACTCCCGGGAGAGGCTTGCCTCTCCTCTTAATGCCTGAATATTCAGGAATTAATAAGGAACAGAGAATTCCTGACAGATCCAAAACAACACACAGGAAGCTCCTGTTAAATGCTTCCTGACATATTATGAATGGTATCTCACTAAAGAGATACAATGAAGTGTCAATTATATCTCAATAAAGTTTTTTTTTAATCTCCTTGGAGGGTCATTTGCAGAAGTTTGATCCTCTTTTTCTAGACCACAAAAGCTTCAAGGAGAGGAAAGAGCAGCCCCACAAACTTTCATCGGGCCACCTCCCCCCTCTGCAGCTCATCTTGTCATCTCGAGGATGGAGGGACCAGGTCACTTCTGAGGGCCGTTCTACCCCGATGTGCATTCACTCAAAACCCTGAAGCCTTTCGAGCCAGCAGCCCCAGTTCTGGACATCTTGCCTGGAGAGCCGCGCTCATGCAGGAGAAAGCACTTATATTCCAAAGTGCTCCATGCAGCGTTTTCTGTTGTGCTGAAAAAAGCCAGAAACCACCTAAGTTTCCAAAAGCAAGAGAACAGTTACGTAAATGGTAGTTGTGCCATTTGACAACGTGGCCTGGAAACACTGACAAACACAGGGAAATGATGCAGCTGTGAGGTTCGGTGGAGAGGCCAAACCCGGAACTGAGTGAGAGCTGTGGGCTCTGCGCCCCGCAAACGTCACCGGGTAGGAGAAGGGAAGACTGAGGCTGCGGTGCTGGAGGGGATGGAGAGTTAGGACTGAGCTCAGCTCCCTCTTCTGCCTAGAAGCCCATCAGTGTCAGTGTCAATAACGGTGTTGGAAATCAGTTCTTTGGTGTGTCTGCTGCCTGTGCAGGTTACCTGCAGGCGCCTCCCAGGGCAGGTGGACTTGGGGGCGGGAATGTGAGGAGACCCGGTGGCCACTCCCCAGGCTGCCTCACAATAGGAGGGCAATGGGCAGAATTTCTGCAGGGACAGTGGCCTTGGGCCGTCGTGGGCTCTGGTGGAGGAGTCCTGCCTGCCTGCCCTGCAGAGCATCCTCACCCCACTGGGTTAGCCCCTCAGGAGAATCTGGGGCTCCATCTGGGGCAAGTCGCTGCCCCCACAGCAAATTGGAACCATCTTGGGGACAGTGACCTTGGTAGCTCATTCTGTGTCCCTGCCCCTCCACTCAGGAGCCACCTGGGATCTGAGGCATCAGTGAGAGAGCGAGGAGGAGATGCTGGAAGAAAACGTTGCCCCGGGGTCCAGCCCATGCCCCATGGCCTCGGGGCGAGGCTCCCCCTGCCCAGCCTTACCTGGCAGCTGGGGCAGAGGCAGTGGGGACTGGTCCGGCACCCACCCGACGGAGTCCCCTCCTGTCCTTTCAGAGGCCCAGTCACAGCTGAACAAGGAGGTACACACTCTCCTCCTTCCGCCCCGACCCCAGGCGACTCCCGCCCACACCCCTCACGTCACAGGGGCAGACAGGTGGCCACACTCCGTCACCTGAGGGAGGAGATGAAGGACGTGAGGAAGGGCCCAACGGTCAGTAGCAGCCCCCAGCTGGCTCGTGGCTTGGGTCCGGGGTTACAGGCCTCATCTGAGTTCTGCTTGGGGCCAGTGGCCTTGGCAGCTGCTGTCTTTAGGCCTGAGAGACAGAGAGAACCAAGGCAGGCTGAGCATTCAAGTGGATAAGCTAGGAAGTGGGTGAGAAGGAGGTGCTCTGGGTCAATGAACTAACCCCTCAGAGTCTTGGAGAGACTTTTCCATTTTCCAGAGCAGTTTCCCATGAAGGCCTCAGTCCCATCACAGCTTGGTCCCAGCCTGAGGAACAGGACAGACAAGCCATGTTTTATAAACCAAAGAGCCACTTGTAGGGCCTGCTCTGCCGGGCTCCACACAGGCTGTTGGAGGTGCCCAGTCCAGCAACAGACAGACAGACAGACAACTGAGAAGGCTGCAGTGAGGAAACTGCTGACAGACAGTGTCCACAGGCTGCAGAGACCAGGCAGGGGAGACCTGAAGCTGGGGCTCTTTCTGAGCAGCAAGGCCCAGAGTGGATAAGGAGGGGGAGAAACAGCCAGGTAGAGAAAACAGCACCTGTGAAGACTGAGGGCTGATGTCAAATAGTTTCAGTTACTGAGAGCTACTAAGCTCTGGGTGCCCAAAGTCACTCCACCCCATAATCCTATGAGGGAAGTAGTATCATCCCATTTCCTGGAGGAGAAAACTGAGTCTCATGGTGCATGATTTGCCCACAGTTCCTCCTAAGATTTTTGGAAGTTGGGGGTAGGCCCACTGCTATAACGAGGACACCCAAATCTCTGTGGCTTAGCAGAAATAGCTCACATCACAGTTCCATGTGAGTCAGGCAGCTCACGTCCCAGCCATGACTCAGGGACCCAAACTCCATTCATGCCCTGGTGCCACTGTCTTTGTGGCCTTTGAGTCGCCACAGAGGGGAAACTGAGTGGAGGATTGCAGGAGGGAGATGTCTATGGGCCAAAAAAAAGCGGTATGGGTCTCCGCTGACCCCTTTCCACTGGCCCGAGTCATTCCTAGGTCAAGGGAGCTGGGAAATGCAGTCTAATGGGTGCTCAGGAAGCAGAGGAACCCAAGGATCTCAGAGACATGGGCGGCTCAGCCCTGAGCAATCCATCTGGAGCCCAGGTCCCTAACTATAGGCTCTGCCTCCCATTCACCTGGAGGAACTGGGCAGCTGGGGGCATGGCGGGTAACTGGGGGATGCAAGGGTGGGGAGAAATAGCCCTGGAGGGGCAGTAGGCATCTGGACCTTGTCCTTGGGCAGTGAGGAGCCACTGACAGCAGCCAAGAAGTGCCATGGGCAAGTCTGGGCTCCAAAGAGATAAGGCTGCCAAAGAGAGAGAGATGGGGGAAGCGAAGGGTAAGGAAATCAGGCCAGGAAGTCAAGTGAGTGGCCCAGGGTCCCTGGTGACCCAGAAGCCAAGTCTCTGGATCCCTAGGTTCAGGGTTCATCCACCTTTGTCCCAGCCCATCATGAAAGCCTCATCCAGGTGGTCCCTGCAGGGGTCCTAGGCAGGACAGCCAGCCCCATCCCCAGGGCAGCTGAAGGGCACCCTGGCTCCAGGAGGGTGGATATGAGGTTGTAATTCTATTGCAAGCATCTGGGAGCTGCAGGGGCGGAGGGACCAATAACCATGTTTTCTTCATTGCAGGCGCCAAGGACATCGCTCAGGGCCAGCGAGGTGCCATTAACCCAGACTGAGTGGGCCCTGCAGGGACACTGTCTCCCAGCAGCCTCATTGGGCCAGGGCCTCGCAGTGGGAGATGGCCTGGGTGTGCTGGGACCACTGAAGAGACTAGGGGGCCGCCCCCAGGGAAGCGTGGGTGGGGCAGGTGGGTCATCTAGCCCTGGATCTTGGCTCATGAGTGACTGAGGATAAAGATAGGTGTTTCCTGATGTGTATGGGCCACCTGGTGACCAGGTACCAGCTCCTGTAACACCCCCTACCCCGCCTCCACTGCCTGGTAACATCCGCTCCCTCCTCCCGCCGCTCTAGACTCTAGACACAGGTTATGCAAGGGGAAGTGGGAGGACCTCCTGCGGGGTCTTCCCCAGCCCCTGACCCTGATCACAACTGCTGGCTCTTCCCCTCGCCCATCCTCACTCCACCCACTGAACACCTGTTGTTCAGTCGCACAGTTGCTCAGTCACATCTGACTATTTGCGGCCCCGTGGACTGCAGCACGCCAGGCTTCCCTGTCCTTCACAACTCCCAGAGCTTGCTCAAACTCGTGCCCATCGAGTCGGTGATGCCATCTAACCATCTCATCCTCTGTCACCCCTTCTCCTCCTGCCCTCAATCTTTCCACCTCCCTCCCAGCTAACTGAAGTCACCACCACAACCCCGCCGCCCCCGCCAAACCCCAGTGCTTGACTTGTGTTATCTGAACTCATCTTCAAGAAGGACCTTGTGAGCACAGCGCCTCCCTAATCCCGGGAGGAGGGGCTGCTGCCCAGAGAGGGGACGGAGCTTGCCTGAGGTCACAAAGCAACAGGGGCAAGAGGCAGCACCGCTACCCCTCCCCGCCTGCCCCGCCTCTACTCTCTGTCCCCCTCTCCCCCTGCGCTCCCACTCCAGCCCCCTGCCCATCCTTTCCCTGGGAGGAGAGCTCCGGCTCCTCTCTGGGTGGGTTGTTCAGGTCTGGGGTGGGGTCGGGTGGGGAACCAGCCTGATGGGTGGACTCAGGGCTCCATCCCACCAAACCAGAGGAAAGGGATAGCAGGAATAACTTCCAAAAAGCTAGCCCCTAAGGGAGCCTCCCATGGTGGACTGGTCCCTCTAGCACCAGGATGATATAACCACACACAGACACACACACCCTGGGAAACCGGACAGCTGCCTTTTCCTGGCAGAAGCAGCCAGTGAGGATGTCCAAAGGGCAGCAGGGAAGGCTGGCAGCTGAGAGGTTCACCTGCAAGTGGGCTCTGGGGCCCTCTCCTCCACCCCTCCGGCCCAGGGAGGAATGGAAGGAGAAAGCTGGCGGGGAGGGGCTGGAGAAGAGCACAGAGAAGGGTGTGGAAGGGAAGGGCTGTCTCAGCACAGGATCTCACCTCACTCCAGCCATGAAGGCTGACAAGGTCACATCTTCAAGCCTGTGTCTACACGAACATGACTGGTGTTCCAGTCCCTTCACAAACAGCTTCTGCAGGCGCCCAGAGTGTGACTTCACCACCTCCCCCATAGGGGAGCCTCATGAGCCTCGTCCTACCTTGTCTCTGCCTCCAGCTGCTGCACTCAGGGCAGGTCCTGGGCAGAAGGGCCTCCCGTGGCGCTGGTTCTCTGGCGCAAGCAGCCTTTGGAGCCAAAACCTGGGTGTACCTTCCATCTTTCCAATTTGGGAGTTGTGTGCCCCCGGGCAGGTTGCTTCACCTCTCTGAGCTTCCTGGTGTGTATCTAACATAGTCTAACTTACAGGGTTGTGAGTATCCCGTAATCACCTCACAGGCCACACCTAGGCTTGTAGTCCTTGGAAACTGGCTCTGCCACCTCCTAATCTGATTGCCCAGGATCCTGGCTGCCTCTGGGCACTTCTGTCCATCCACTTGGCCTCTAAGTCAGCTAGTGGAAGACTGAACTCATTGTTGAGCTCCATACCGGGTCCCCTGAAAATAAAGTCATACCAGATGCTGACGCTAAGCACTGGGAAATCATCTTTGACTTTGTCTCTCAGCTAAAATGTTACCCACTGGTAAGTCCCTCACCCAAATCTGCCTTCACCCCAGCCCCCTGTCCTCAGATCTGGGTCAGGACCAGAGCCTGTCTGTGGCAAGGGCTCACTCTGTTCCAGGTATGGGGTGCAGATAGGGGATGTAGAGGCAGGGACCTGCCTCAGTGACCTTTCAATCAAATACAGGAAGCCCACCTATGCAACCTTCCTCCACAACACAGAGAAACTGGGAGGAGATGGCATTGAGATGGGAACTTAAAAGACAAGGAGATGGAAGGGCGTTCCAGGCCAGGGAACGGTGACTTGTCCGTTTAGTGATATTTTAAGGGGCTGTTAAGTGCAGGCACCTTCTGCCCAATAACTAGGACAGAAGACTCTGCTTTTATGGAGTTTACAGATTCAAGCATGATAAGTACTATGAAGAAAACAAAACAGAGGATGTGGTGGAGAGTGACAATCAGAGGCTTCTATAATAAGACATTTGCAGAAGGTCTTAATGATAAAAAGGAGTCATGTGAAACTGAAAGGAGGGACTTCCCTGGTGGTGCAATGGTTAGGAATCTGCCTGCCAATGCAGGGGACATGGGTTCGATCCCTGGTCAAGGAACTAAGACCCCACATGCCTCAGGGCAACTAAACCCGCGCACAGCAGCTACTGAAGCCTGGGCACCCTGGCGCCCGTGCTCCGCAACAAGAGAAGCCACGGCGATGAGAAGCCTGCACACAGCAACTGGAGAACAGCCCCCACTCTGGGACCAGAGAATGCCCAAGCAGCAGTGAAGACGCAGCACAGCCAAAAACAAGTAGGAATAATAGATAAATAAATGTTTTTTAAAAAACTGAACAGAAGGGTATTCCAGGCAAAGGGAACAGCAAGTGTGAAGAAGACAAGGCTGACTTCTTCAGGGAACAAAATTCACTTATAATCCAGATAGGCTAGACATACAGACTAATAAGGCAGAATCAGGAGTCCAGCAATAAACCCATGTATCTACATCCTTTCAACAAGGATGCCAAGACCATTCAATGAGGAAAGAATAGTTTTTGGTGTTTTGTTTTTTTTGGCCACCCCATGCAGCTTGCAGGCTCTCAGTACCCTGATCAGAGATTGAACCTAGGCCACAGCAGTGAAAGCCCAGAATCTTAACCACGAGGCCACCAGGGAACTCCCCAAGAATAATGTCTTTGATAAATGGTGTTGGGACAACTGGGTATCCACATGCCAGAGAATGAAGGTGGTCCCTTACCTCACAGCATAGGCAAAGATTAACCCCTAAAGGATCAAACATCCAAACGTGAGCACTAAAACTATAAAACCCTCGGAACAAAACATAGGAGTAAATCCTCATGACCTTGGATTTGGCAATGGATTCCAAGATATGACATCAAAAGCACAAACAAAAAGAGAAAAAAGTAGGTGCTTCCCCGGTGGCTCAGTGGTAAAGAATTCACCTGCCAGTGCGGGGGACACAGGTTTGACCCCTGACCCGGGAAGATCCCACGTGCCATGGAGCAATCAAGCCTGCACACCACAGCTACTGAGTCTGTGGTCTAGAGCCCAGGAGCCCCAACTTCTGAAGCCCTGCGCCTGTGCTCTGCTGCAAGAGAAGCCGCACAACGCAAACCAAACATCAGTGAGAAGCCTGCACACCGCAGCTAGAGAGTGGCCCGCGAGGTAATGAAGACCCAGCACAGCCAAAAACAAATACTCACATTTTTTAAAAAGACATAATTTTTTTAATGTATTAAAAAAAAAGAAGAAAATAGATAAATTGGGCTTCACCAAAATTTTAAAAGTTTTGAACATCAAAGGACATGATCAAGAAAGTGAGAATAACAAAGCCTACGGATTGGGGAAAAGTATTTGCAAATCAGATACTTACAGATCTGAAAATGTCTGGTTTGTAGAATATATAAAGTACTTTTACCATTCAATAATAAAAAGATAATCCCACTTAAAAATGAGCAAAGGACTTGAATAGATATTTCTTCAAAGGAGATACATAAATGGGCAAAAAGCACATTAAAAGATGCTCGATGTCACTAGTCATTAGAGGGATGCAAAACAAAACTGCAGTGAGACCACTTCACATCCACTGAAGAGGCCAGATTGTTTTTTTTTCCTTTGGCTGTGCTCCATGCCATGTGGGATCTTAGTTCCCCAACCAAGGATTGAACCCATGCCCCCCTGCAGTGGAAACACAGAATACCAACCACTGGACTGCCAGGGAAGTCCTCAGAATTAAAAAAAAAATAAAAATAAAAATAAATTAAACAATCTAATGTGTTGTTGAGGCTGCAGAGAAATTGAAACACTCACCCATTGCTGGCAAGACTGCTTTAGAAAACAGTTTGGCAGCTTCTCAGAAATCTATACATAGGACTTCGCTGGTGGCCCCAGTGCCTAAGACTCCGAGCTCCCGAAGCAGCAGGCCTGGGTTCGATCCTTGGTCAGGGAGCTAGATCCCATATGCCACAACTAAGACCCAGCCTAGCCAAATTGATTAACTAATTAAAATAAACTTTTAAGAAACAGAAGGAGTGTTTGGATGATGAGCCCCAGCCCAGAGGGCGGGAGGGATGCGTCCTGCTCGCGTGGCAGGAAAGCAGGACAGAAGTGAGGCCCTGGTCTCCCCGCCCCGGCTCCCACCAGCTGTAGACTGCTCCCACAAGGCGTCCTGTGTCCTTTGAGAGCCACACGGGAGGGCAGGGAGGGTCGTTCCAAGACCTGAAGAAGCTGGCATCCACATGGGGTTGGTGAGAGGAAGGCAGGCAGGCCAGTGCTCAGCATGGACCTGGCTCCTTGTGGGACCTGTAAACAGCACGTTAGGAGGTAGGAGCGAGCCCTGAGGCGTCTAAGGAAATTGGGAACAGACGGGGCCCACGCTTCATCACGCTGTGTGTTCTAGCTGGAGCTGAGAAGAGCCTCTGAAGAATGAGCATCTTTCCTCAGAGGCACAGAAAAGGCAGGCAGGAGGGCTTCCTCAGTGGTCCAGTGGTTGAGAATCCCCCTGCCAATGCAGGGGACGTGAGTTCCATCCCTGGTCCGGGAAGCTCCCACGTGCTGAGGAGCAACTGAGCCCGTGAGCCACAGTTCCTGAGCCCGCACTCTGGAGCCCGTGCTCTGCAACAAGAGCAGTTACCGCAACGAGAAGCCCGCCCAGCACCAAAAAGAGTAGCCCCCACTCGCCACAACTAGAGAAAGCCCGCTCGCGGCAACAAAAACGCAGTGCAGCCAAAGAGTAAAGAAATAAATAAATCTTTGGCGGGGGGTGGGGAAGGAAAGACAAGGCTGGGCCAGAGGCGGGGGAGAGGGGCATTGAGGAGGGAAAGGCACTTCTGGGGTTCCCACCTTGCCAGGCCCTCCTTGGGGTTGACAGCCAGGTAGCAGCCAGTCTCTACCCAACCATCCCACCAAGCCCCGGGCCTGCTGAAAACTCTGTGGGCTCTTAGGCCTAGGAGCCAGGAGGACAGAGCAGGAGGGAGGGGACGGGAAGAGGGACCTGAAGTTCTGGTCCCCGCCCTCCCTCGAAGCCTCTTCCCCTGGCCTGGAAGAGGCCCTGTCCACCCATGAGTCTCAGCTGTTAAAAATAACCCGCCTCTCCATCATCCCGACAGCCGCGCTGCTCGGGGACAGTGTGTTCCAAGCCCAAGTTGCTCTCTAGGGACCAGAGTAGCAGGGCAAGAAGGGCGTGGATGTTCCTGGCCGGCCTGGGCCAGGAGAGCGTGTTCTGAGGCTGGGGCCCCACAGGCTGTGACAGCTCAGTCTCCCTCAGTCATGTTGGCCCTCCTGCCCCCGAAGATCCTGGGGGTTGGGGCCCCGGAAGGCTTGGGGTGCTCATGCTGTGCTCTAGCTGCCCTGGAGGCTCACAAGGAGCTACGTGATCAGGGACCTCTCCTGGTGACCTGGAACTTTCTCCCCACTTGCATGGAACCCCGCAAAGAAGACACTGTGGTCGCCGGTCACCATACAGCTTCCTCCTCTGATTCCCAGAAAACACCCGTGGGTGGGCCTGCGGTGGGGCTATCCTGAGGGTCAGGGAGGAGACAGAGGGAGCTGGTGCATGCGCAGCTGTGCCCTTGTCCCTCAGATGCAGTCCTCTCTCTGCTGTGGCCCCCTCCCCACAGGAGAGGAAGAGGGCAACAAGAGCTCTCAGAGGTAAGAGCCCAGGGTCTGGAGGCAGAAAGGCCCGTGTTCAAATCCTGCTCCCCACCCCTGACAGCTGTGACCTTAAGAAAGGTGCTTGACCTCTCTGTGTCCCAAGTTTCTCATTGGTAAAATAGATGCTCGTTTTCCTAACTGGTAGGGTTGCTGCAAGAGCTAAAGGAGTTCCAATGCTGCTCAATGCATAGTGTCCAACACCCAGTGAGCACTCAGTGACAAGGACCCCTCTCAGAGCGCCGTGTTTAAGAGCATCAGCTCTGGAACGGAACTTCAGCTGCTGTCTCTTCTACCGACCAGCTGTGTGGCTTCAAACAAGTTGCTTAACCTCTGACCTTTGATTTCCTGGCCTGTAAAAGGGAAGAAAACCACTTACCTCCTGGAACCCTTGCAGGGCTTCTTGGGTGAACGCCCTAAGGATGGTGCTGAGCATGTAATGAACATTCAGTAAGTGTGCGAGGCCCCTGGGAGAGAAGCCAGAGAGGAACAGGCCGAAGGCAGGTGGTGGGGGTGAAGGAGGAAAGACAGCCCCTTGGGCCCACGCCTCTGCAGGAGCCATTGGAGGCCTTCCTGACCACACGCCAAACGGACTGGAGGCTCTGGGGGTCTGCATACCCTGGGCTCACCTCGCTGCAGACCAGGGAGCCCCCACAGGCTTCCTGAGGCCTCCGCACAGCAGACCCGTTCCAGCACCTTCATGCTATCCTGCTGCACCCAAGGGTGAGAGAAGAGGAGGGAGACAGAGACAGAGGGGAATTAAGAGACTCGGGATCCAGGGAAAAGCAAAGAAAAGGGGAGAAAGGAGGAGAGATGAGAAAGAACAAGGGAAGGGAGGAGGAGGAATGAGACCCAACATGAGACAGAAGACAGAGGCACAGAGGAATCCTGCAAATGTGGAAACCAGGAGTGACTGCTTCAAAAGGCCCAAACAGGAGGGGGCTGAGAGGGAGAGGGCCGGCTGGGGGACCCTGAGGCGGGGCTGGAGGCAGCCTGGCTCCCCTGCAGACAGGGCTTTACCTAAAGATGGATATGTTGCCATGACAACAGATGTAGCATTTAGGGCAATTAGTGGTGAATAACAGACGGAAGCGGGAACAGCCCAGGCTGGTGATGCAGCCCAGGGAAGAGGGGTCTTGGAGGCAGCCCCAGGCCTCCATCAGCCCCTATCCCACCCCAGACCCTCATCCCAGCCTCAGCTTAGCCAGGATCTTTAAAGTCCAAGAGTCTGCCCAGGGCAAAATTCTGAACCACACCCCCATCCCCAGGCCCTGCCTCCTCTCCATCCTGCCTAGCCTGACAGCAAACTCAGGCACAGTTTCTGCGGCAGCATCAATGCAACTTAACTCTCCACGACCCTCTGAGCAAGGCACAAAGCAGGCTTCATTTTAGAGATGGCAGTACAAGAGTCAGAGAAGTTGAGTAACTTTTCTGGGGTCACACAGCAAATAAGCTGGTATCTGAAGGCCACTCTGGGATGATTCCCAGGACCTGGGCAGGCCTAGAGATGGACCATCGCTGAACATTTCACCCTCCAGCACCTGTTGGAAAAGGTCCAAGACAGCATTTGTGGGTGAGAAGAAAGCGAGGGACAAGATATTGAATGCACTGGTTCTCTACAGACACCATCCCATTTCATCACAAAATAATTCTATTTTAGAGAAAACAGGCTGAGAGAAGTGGCTTCCCCAAGGACCCCACTTGGTCAGGAGCAGATGCCAGCCCCAGCCCCTGATGATGCCGTACTCCAGGGCTGCTCCAGGCCTGGTTGACTGGAAAGTGAAAGTGAAAGTCACTCAGTTGTGTCTGACTCTTTGTAACCCCATGGACTATACAGTCCATGGAATTCTCCAGGCCAGAATACTGGAGTGGGTAGCCTTTCCTTTCTCCAGGGGATCTTCCCAACCCAGGGATCAAACCCAGGTTTCCCTCATTGCAGGCAGATTCTTTACCAGCTGAGCCACAAGGGAAGCCCAAGAATACTGGAGTGGGTAGCCTACCCCTTCTCCAGGAGATCTTCCTGACCCAGGAATCGAACCGGGGTCTCCTGCATTGCAGGCGAATTCTTTACCAACTGAGCTATCAGGGAGCAGGTGGCAAAGCAGCTCTCTGGACTGCAGGATTTCAGGAATTTAGGGGGCTTCTGCAGGGTGATGGCAGGGCCTGGGCTCTTTTTTCTGGGGGTCCCAAGTCTAGGGCCTTGGGGAATTCAGAGGCCAAGGCTCCCATCTGGTTCCCCGCGGTCGCGGGCAGCCCCCATTATGAGGCCTGAGTGTCCACAGCTGCTCTCTGCTTCCATCCGCCAGGCTGTTGGTCTCACACCCACAGAGCCTGCAGACCGACCTCCACTTCAAGGCCACCAGGCCAAGGGGTGCTGGGCCATGCAGCGTGCCTGAGCGAGCGGGCAGCCAGGAAGTGCATGCTTGGCCTCTGCAAGAGGGCACGTTTGTTAGTAATCCCAGTCTCTGGGAGGATGAGGTTCTGGCCTTTCACAGGCCTTCAGAGCTCGGCCTGCCTGGCGTCAGGGTGAGAGCAGGGCCCTCTTAACACTGTCCTGACCCACTCTGAGGGCGGTTCCAGGACTCCAGCATCTCCCTGAAACTGCCACAGAACCCGGAAAGGCTCGCCAGGGCCGAGGCCTGATCCAGCTGGGAGGGGAGAAAGCTAAGGGGCTGGGGGCTCCCAAAGCGCTTATCACTGAGGCATGGAGCTAGCGGAGGGATGGGAGGATGGAGTGTGTGTGTGTGCATGTGTGTGTGTCTACACGTGCATGCATGTGTGTGTGCATGTATTTGCTTGTGTGGGTGTGTGTGCGCACGTGCGTGCATGTGTGCACATGTGTGTGCATGTGTGTGCACATGTGTATTTGCGTGTGTGTATGTAAGAGAGCTCACTAATGGAATGGACTACAGTTGGTGGGGTGGGGCTGAAGATTTTAAGACTTTCTAGAGAATTTATCAACTGACTTGACAAAACAAAGGGAAAGAAGAGGAAAGGAGATAGAATCAAGGGGCTGATGTCCCTGCACGGGGCCCCTCCTGGAAGCCGCCTGTCAGTCCGGGCCTCCCCTCAGCGCCTCCTCTCCATGCAGGCTGGTCCCTGCAGCCGCCAGTGGCACAGGGCCTGAACCAGCCCTCCCGAGGGGCTCACGGCCCCCTCACACAGTGATGAGGTGGGGTGGGGGATAGGTGAACAGCCAAAGGCCCCCAGAAGAACAAGAGTGGCCCAGCGTGGAGCTGCCAGGGCACGTGATCTCTGCATCGTCAGGTTTCAGCCTAGTGGAGGCGCTTCTGACTGGGGATAAGAGACAACGGTGGGAGGGGGTGCATTGGTCACAGGGAAGACTAGGGGAGCGGGCGCGCTGAGGGAGAGGCCAGGAGCTCTGGGAAGAGCTGGAGGTGGGGGCTGCGTCTTCTGAGCCCCCTGCCCCAGGCCAGAGGTCAGGACATGAAGGGCTGCATCCATGTGGCTCAGATGAGCTCTGTATCCATGATGAACGGTGGGCTCTGCACTGGCCTCACCCCTGAGCCAAGGGGCGGAAGGCACCGGGCTCACCAGATAACCCCTAGGCATCTGCAAAGCTGCCCCCAACCTCCAGAGTGCAGGGCATGGGGGAACACGTGTCACTGACAAGCTAAGCCCTTGAGGGTATGGAAGCCTGATGAGTGGGGTGTCTCGTGAACCCTGATGACTCGTGATTTGGCTGGTGCCAGCCTCCTCTCACAATTCCACACACCCCACCGGCCCCTCCCCACTGTCTGCCCTTCCTCAGAAGGCATCTGGGTCATGGCTGGGCCAGGTCTGAGCTGAAGCCCCTCAGCCCCACAGACAGCCGTGACGTGAGTTCGGGAGACTGGGCTCTTTCCGCAGATCCAGGCACTGCCAGCTATGGGACAAGTCCCGAAACCTCAGGGCCCGGTTTCTGCACCTGGGATGGAGGGCAGAGAAGAGACTAATGCTCCAGGGATCATGCTCTTCCTCCAAACAAGGGCTTGGTAACCTGGTCCCCTTCTCCTTCAACTGCATGGTCCCAACTCCTGTTCTCCACTGCATGCTTGCATGCCAAGTCACTTGAGGCATGTCTGACTCTTTGTGACCCTATGGACTGTGGCCCAGCAGGCTCCTCTGTCCATGGGATTCTCCAGGCAAGAACACTGGAGTGGGTTACCATGCCCTCCTCCAGGGGATCTTTCCAACTCAGGGATCGAACCCCCGTTCTCATATGTCTCCTGCATTGGCAGGTAGGTTCTTTACCACTAGAGTCTCCAGTGACAGGGTCTCAAAGGAATGCATGGGAAATGAGATGCTGGGCTGGTAACCAGGGGTCGGGGAACACCCACAGGTCTGCAGAGACCAGTGCCCCTCACCCAGACCCTGGGAGGGAGCTGTGGCTTGAGAGACTCTGGACCAGAGAAGAAAATAAACAAGCCAGTTCATGGGAGGCTGACAACTGCGGCTGTGTCTCAGCCCCTTTCCTCCTCCCTCCCCTCCTCCTCCTGACACTCATCTCTTCCCCACTTCCTGGAGCCAGGAGACCCTGACATCCCGATTTATTTTTAGTCTGCTGCCTCTGGAGCAGGGCTGTTGGCCCCAGACCTCATGCTGCCCTGCCCCCTGCCCCTAGGGAGAGGCAGCCTGGGGCCAGAAGGCATCTCAGAACGTGGGGGAGAGCACACCCGAGCCACAGTAAGGCCCAGGCCCTCCCCTCCACCCTTTCCCGCCTAAGACTCCAGCCACCAGTCCTCTGCTGCCTGTAACCTCCAGAAGGCCTGCTCCAGCTTCCTGCCCTCACCCAGCCCAAGCCCTGCTGAGCTCCATCCCTCAGCGCTCTGTGACTTTGTGCTGGAAGCCCCTCCTCCACCGGGGCACAACTCAGCACCAGGGGTCCGGCTGGTGTTTGTGGAATCCTAGCCCAAGGCCACAGATGGGACCTCAGAGTCAAGGTCACCTCTGAAATTGTCTGAGCCCCTTTATAACCATTGCTAAAAGCCCCCCTGATTGTCACTAGCTAGCTTCCTCACCCCCTATTAGGCAAAAATGCCCACCCCGGTACTCATCCTATAGCGTCCCAACCAATCGCGTAATACTACCATTCCGTAAGCATTTTCTTTGCCTTGAGGCTATAGAAATCGGTTACCAGCCCAAGAAAAACTTAGGCTCTCCCTTGAGCCGGCCCACTGTTCTAACACTGTCTCATCTGCTCTCCCTGATCTGTCAGAGGTCGGCAAGCTGTGTTCTCAGCACCCACCTTATCTCTGCTCTTTGTTTTTAATAAACTCACTCCCTTCTGAAATGCTCTGGGTCTGGAAATTCTTTTCCAACCTGTGCTCGGACTACCTCGTCAGTGTTGGCTCTCTCTGTGGCCCTTTGAACGAGTCACAGAGCTTGGCACACTGAAAGGGCAAGGCAGGAGGGGACCCAGATGTCCAGGCAGGTTCAGCACAGGGCCCTCCCGGCTTATCCCGGACCAGCCAGCCATCCCGAGACGGCAGCCAAGATGGGCGTGGGGGCAACTGACATCACAGGGCCACCACTGCCCATCTCCATCATCCCCCAATTCCCTTCCACCCGAAACTTGCACGCTCCACTCTGCCAAGCTAAAGCTGTGCAGTGGGGGGGACTCACAGCCCACCCTCTGGGCTCCCCAAAGATGATTCGGCCAACAGCCCACATCTGCCTACTATTCTTCCCTCCCTGGGAGGAGTTCAAATAGCTGTGACTTTCTCCACCTCACCACACCCCCAGGGACACATTAGTGCCCTAGGGACTGGCGTCAGGGCAGCTGACTGCAATCCCTTGTGTTTTTGCTCTTTGCCAGGCACTGTCAGTCCTGGGATGCACAGTGAACAAAGCAGATGAATATCCCAGCCCTCTCAGAGCTTACAATCCAGGAGAGGACAATGGTAAGGAGCAGATCAGATCAGATCAGATCAGTCGCTCAGTCGTGTCCGACTCTTTGCGACCCCATGAATCGCAGCACGCCAGGCCTCCCTGTCCATCACCAACTCCCGGAGTTCACTCAGACTCACGTCCATCAGTCAGTGATGCCATCCAGCCATCTCATCCTCTGTTGTCCCCTTCTCCTCTTGTCCCCAATCCCTCCCAGCATCAGAGTCTTTTCCAATGAGTCAACTCTTCACATGAGGTGGCCAAAGTACTGGACCTAACAGAAGCAGAAGATATCAAGAAGAGATGGCAAGAATACACAGAAGAACTGTACAAAAAAGATCTTCACGACCCAGATAATCACGATGGTGTGATCACTGACCTAGAGCCAGACATCCTGAAATGTGAAGTCAAGTGGGCCTTAGAAAGCATCATTATGAACAAAGCTAGTGGAGGTGATAGAATTCCAGTTGAGCTATTCCAAATCCTGAAAGATGATGCTGTGAAAGTGCTGCACTCAATATGCCAGCAAATTTGGAAAACTCAGCAGTGGCCACAGGACTGGAAAAGGTCAGTTTTCATTCCAATCCCAAAGAAAGGCAATGCCAAAGAATGCTCAAACTACCGCACAGTTGCACTCATCTCACATGCTAGTAAAGTAATGCTCAAAATTCTCCAAGCCAGGCTTCAGCAATGTGTAAACCGTGAACTTCCTGATGTTCAAGCTGGTTTTAGAAAAGGCAGAGGAACCAGAGATCAAATTGCCAACATCCGCTGGATCATGGAAAAAGCAAGAGAGTTCCAGAAAAGCATCTATTTCTGCTTTACTGACTATGCCAAAGCCTTTGACTGTGTGGATCATAATAAACTGTGGAAAATTCTGAAAGAGATGGGAATACCAGACCACCTGATCTGCCTCTTGAGAAATCTGTATGCAGGTCAGGAAGCAACAGTTAGAACTGGACATGGAACAACAGACTGGTTCCAAATAGGAAAAGGAGTTTATTAAGGCTGTATATTGTCACCCTGTTTATTTAACTTCTATGCAGAGTACATCATGAGAAATGCTGGACTGGAAGAAACACAAGCTGGAATCAAGATTGCCAGGAGAAATATCAGTAACCTCAGATATGCAGATGACACCACCCTTATGGCAGAAAGTGAAGTGGAACTCAAAAGCCTCTTGATGAAAGTGAAAGTGGAGAGTGAAAAAGTTGGCTTAAACCTCAACATTCAGAAAATGAAGGTCATGGCATCCGGTCCCATCACTTCATGGGAAATAGATGGGGAAACAGTGGAAACAGTGTCAGACTTTATTTTTCTAGGCTCCAAAATCACTGCAGATGGTAATTGCAGCCATGAAATTAAAAGATGCTTACTCCTTGGAAGGAAAGTTATGACCAATCTAGATAGCATATTGAAAAGCAGAGACATTACTTTGCCAACAAAGGTCCGTCTAGTCAAGGCTATGGTTTTTCCTGTGGTCATGTATGGATGTGAGAGTTGGACTGTGAAGAAGGCTGAGCCCGAAGAATTGATGCTTTTGAACTGTGGTGTTGGAGAAGAGTCTTGAGAGTCCCTTGGACTGCAAGGAGATTCAACCAGTCCATCGTAAAGGAGATCAGTCCTGGGATTTCTTTGGAAGGAATGATGCTAAAGGAGCAGATAGGTAGGTTGAATAGCTAGTATGATAGCTGGAGATAAGTGCTGAGGGAAAAACTCACAGCAGGGAGGGGAGGTAAGTGCTTGGTTGGGCAAGAGGCGGGGTAGATGCAGGAGTAACAGTGCTCATGGGTGGATGGGGCTGCTGGGCTGGCCCCGCTGCCATGGAGCACTGTACCCGTGAAGGGAAATGAAACTCAAACTCCTCTCCTGGAGCAGAGGGACAACAAGTCTGCTCAAGCCAGGTGCTCAAACTCACAAGCAGCATAACAGGCCATTCAGCTGTGGGGACTGGGTGGCTCTTGAACCATCCTTACCTCGCTTTGCACACTTCTGAGAGAATAAGACCTCCAAGGGGCCCCAGCATCCCTTTCCTACTGCTACTGCTCTGCTCCAGCCCAGGTCAAAGTGTGAAGCCCAGAGAATTCCCTGGAAGTCCAGTGCTTAGGACTCTGAGCTTTCATCACTGAGGGACCCCATTCAATCCCTGGTGGGGGAACTTCGATCCCACAAGCCACATGGCACAGCAAAAAAGAAAAGTGTGAAAGCCCAGGAAAACCCCCATTCTCACCCAAATCCACCATGATGTTTAGCCTCAATCCTGGAAATCTTCTCCCAGATCTCCCCTCTGCTGGAAACTGAGAAAATGCAGTTTTCTCAGAATCTCTGGGGTCCTCCTGGGATCTGACATCTGATCTCTGGGTGCCCGGATTGCAGCAGCAGTACCAAGACCCTAGACGTCTCCAAAGATGGCTCCCTTTCTCATCCCAGTGGCTCCCCTCACGTCACGCTGGCAGCCCTTTCCCCATGCCTACAGAGGACAAGGCCAGGACTCCCCTTAAACCTGAGAGGCAAATAGGTTTCCTCTTGTACATTAGCTGCAGTCGTTTGATTATGCCTTCCTGGCACCCCCTTTAGCCTCAGCTCGTAGAGTGCGGGTCTCTGTTACTAATGTCTGTCATGGGCATAGTAGTAAGGCTGTAGGCACAGGTGTGGTGTGGTGTATTTGACATTTGCCTGAGAACATTTCCCTCTCAGCTACACACTAGAAAAAGCCTGGCAGAAGCTCATGGAAGCATGGGGTGAGGGAAGGTGGGTAGAGGAGATTCCATGAGCAGGATAGGGCCATTTTCCAGGGCAGAGTCCACCCTCTTTCTATCAGGCCACTGAACAGTGAGTCGGGGCACACCTGGGGGACAGCGGCTTCAGCCAGCTCACCTCGGAGAAGACCCAGGCTTCCAGAGGGGTCATCATAACGACTCTGCCATTCACAGTGCCCACTCTGCACTCCTGCTCTCTATCAGGACATTTTATGTGTCATATCTTCATCTCAACACACCTTCCCATCTTAAGGAAGTTAACATAATCCCACTTTAAACATGAGGCAATTGACGCTCAGAGAGGTTTTACACTTTGTCTGAGGCCACATAACCAGCAGAGGATGGAGTCAGGTTTGACTGCAAATCCAAGAGCTGCTTTCATGCTGCCCTGGGATAACCTGGGAGGCCCTCTCCTTGCCTGTGCCTCCTCTGCCCTGCTGCCCCTGGGGTCACCCGGGCAGGCCCTCTCCCTGCCTGTGCCTCCTCTGCCCTGCTGCCCCCGGGGTCACCCGGGCAGGCCCTCTCCCTGCCTGTGCCCCTTCTGCCCTGCTGCCCCTGGGGTCACCCGGGCAGGCCCTCTCCCTGCCTGTGCCCCTTCTGCCCTGCTGCCCCTGGGGTCACCCGGGCAGCCCTCTCCCTGCCTGTGCCCTCTCTGCCCTGCCACGTTAGCTTGTCCCCACTCTGGGACAGGACCCTGCCACCACCTCCCAGGATGCCCCGGTGCTTCCCCAGCTCCACAGGACAGTTCTCTGCCTGTAACTCAGCCAAGCCCAGGATGGAATCTTCCAAGAGAATTTCTCTAGGAAACTATGGGAAAAACATAACAAATCAAAGCAGAAAAATTAAACATCCAATCAGAGATGCATTCCTGGAGCACAGGGTTCTCAGCCTTAGGTGACCGAGGCCAAGGCTGTCCCAAATTACTGGGAAAACAAATGTTTCTGTGTGCCGTCTCCGTGCTGCCCTGTGCTGTTAGGCGAGGAATGGGCATCAAGGAAGATGAGTCCCCGCCCTCACCCGGGAGGCCTGCAGGCACGTGTGCCCATGGCAGGGGTCACTTAAGAACCGTATCTTGTCCTCGCATCATTCTGGGCCATGACCCCATGGGAGCCTGTTTTCCCCGGGAGCCCCCTCCCTTGCCTACCCCTCCTGGAGGACCTGGGCTCACTTCCTCCTCTGTGACCCCCAACCCACATCTCAAGTCCCCTTCCAGCCTTACTTTAGACACGATGTCAAGTGCAGGCTTGCTGCTGTCACCCCCAGGCACATCCTGACCCCCTCCCTCGTCCCACCAGCCCCCAGCCTGCCTTGGGGGAGCATCCTTCAAGACGGCCCTTCATGCCACCTAGATTTCCCTGGGACATTGGTGTCACAAGCAGGCCAGGGAGGTGACTGAGGGTCATTACTTGAGCTTCGGCTGGGGAGGAGATGGTGGCCCTAAGTGCCAGCAGAGGAGGAAGCCTGGTGGGTGGGGCGGGGGGCTGCTTCCTGAACGATAGACAGGGGTGAGGTGGGGGCGGGAGGCCGCTGACTCAGTCCCCTCTCCTCTCTGTGCCCCGTGCCCCAGGGCATCATCTGAACCATGCTCTAGTCTGACTCCACCAGACGATGAGGCATTTGAAGCCCAGAGAGGTGAAGGGATTTGCCCAATGTCACACAGCCATTTGGCAGCCTGGCTGGGGCAAGCTTCTGGACCCTGGCCGGTGCCTCCAAACCAGCCAAGGAAATCCTTCTGAGGGCTGCCAGCCCTGTGCCCACCTTAACTCCAGCAGGGGGAGGAGAGGCCATAGCTGGGATTTGCGGCTCGGACAGCCTTGTCCCATGAGCAGCTGAAGACAAGGGGCGCCCAGGGAGCCTGCTGTCTGTGACTACCCCGCCCACCCTCCTCCTGCCTGGGACAGGGAGGGCCGGCTTTAACCCTCGCCGGCCCGAGTGTCCAGGGACTCCAAGTGGCAGGATCAGCCAGCCTCCCACGCTCCCTCCCTCCCAGCTGCAGCTGGGCTGGGTGGGAACAGGGACGACTCAGGGACAACCGGGCTCCCCACAGCCTGTGTGGCCCAGCCCTTTTCCCTCTGGAAGCAGCCCAGGTCCCCTGCCATTTGGAGGTACTGGCATTGCATCTGAGCCCTGGCTGCGCTAAGATGGAGAGTTCCCCCCCACCCCCCACCCGCCCACTCCCCAACCCTGCCTGACTCCAGAAGGGGCATGCCCCTCCCCAGGGAACTCAAGAGGTCAGGACCTTTGCACACTTGGTTGGAGCCCAGCACCTCCCCTGCCTGTGGGGGAGCCCAGGGGCCCCAGAGGGCTGCAGAAATAGCCAGAAATAGCTCCGACTCGCCAGGGAGGGAGGCTCTGTTTTTGGTCCCCAGTGCATTCTGGTCCCCTTGCCATCACGATGGTCCATGGAGCCGGTGAGCCCCAGGAAGAGCCAGGCCCATCCGCAAAGGCAGTCAGAGGGTCAGCAGCAGACAGAGGGGAGACTGAGAGAAGGTGGAGAAAACCCCTGAGGGCCCGGAAGTGGGAAAGAGCCAGAGAAGGGAAAAGAGGGGGGAGAGAGGAAGGAGCAGGGTAGATCCCCGGGGGTAGAGGGTGGATATCACCAGGGGTGTGCCTCTCCCTTTGAGATCACTGTTATCAATAATCTGTCACAAGGTCAAGCCAAGGGCAAGAGCCTTTGGCCAAAGGCCAGGTGAGGGTGTGAGAAGATCAGAGGCAGTGAGCCCTGGGGAGGGTGCAAGCTGACATCCAAGACTCCTCAAGCCCTGGCCTTCTGACAACCACCATCCCCACACGCCACTGCCGGACGGAAGAAGGAGCGGATGCGGGAGCTCGAAGAATCTAATTTTAGCTGAGTGCTCCCTGCTCCCCTGCCAACAGCCAGCAGAGCCTGGAAGGGTGGCGACCTCCCACTCCCTGCCCAGTGCCAGCAGCAGGGAGGCTCCCCCCAAAGCTATGGGGTCTCTGCTGGTGAGACCCTCCAACTTACACAAGGCAGGGGCTTTGCTGGGCTGGGGGCTGCAGGGTATGCCCCCCGGTCTTGAGGAGGTGGGCACTAGGCCAGTGAGCGCCACAGTTGAGGTTAGATTGGGTGGATTTGTGTCCTGCTCTGGGTGATCTCAAAGAAGGTCTTCAACCTTCCTTGGCCTCAGTTTCCTCAGCTGTAAAATGGGTACGTCAATCTCTCCAATCTCAGATGACATGTGTCAGGCACTGGCCCTAATGACTCACAGCAGTCACTACTCTTCTCACTTCAGAGGGCCGTAAACTGATTCCAGACCCGGTCTGCATCTGCACTGAGGTACAAAGATGAGGAAAACAGTCCTAATCTGCCCAGGATGTCGACTCTAAGAGCAACTGTTTAACTCCAGGAATCTCTATGTCTGGACTTTCCTGGGAGCTGGGGTGGGAGTGGGGCAGAGGTGAATCCTCAAGCTAGGGGTGATCCCTCATGGGCAAACAGGTTCATCAAGGCCCCGAGAGGGACCCAGCCCTGCCCGGGAACAGATGGAGAGATGACAGCAGAAGCAGATATGACCCTGGCCTCTGTACCACCTCCTCCCTGGGATTTTCGCTGGAGTGGAAATCCCACAGCAACCAGACCCTCTGTGCAGAACTCCCAGCCTGCACAGGGGACATGAAAGGGCCTGGTGTCCACCCCAGCTGGGCAGATGCCTCCTGAGGCGGCAGCAACCTCATTAGCAGGTCGCATGTCCCCTTCCCGGAAGACCCACCCCCTCCTCCAAAACACACAAGATGGAGATCAGACGGAGGATGGGGAGGGGCAAAGGCCTGATGGAGCATGAGCCTCCCTCCACCTACAGTCTTGCTGGCAGGGCAGCACACCCTCCTGCCATGGGTACCTTCTAAGCTGGTGGATCTGAAGTGCTTCCTGCAACAATGCTCCAATGAGGAATTCCCAGCACCCTGGATTTCTCAGTAGCTGGCCTGAGGCAGGGGCTGTGTCTAAACTCTGTTTCAAGGTTATTCCTTGTGGCCTAAGGACCCAGATTCCCACAGAGTGGATGCAGATGAGGGGAAGGGTCTTCCTGAGCCCTCCCCATGCTGTGTCTTTTCTGTCTTCTCTGTCCGTGCTTCCCTTTGGTCAGAGAAATTTTTTCTTAATTTATTTATTTGGCTGCACTACGTCTTAGTTGCAGTGGGATCTTTGATCTTTGTCGAGGCATGCAGGGTCTTTGGTTGCAGCATGCAAACTCTGAGTTGCAGCACATGGGTCCCTGTCCAGTGCTGGAACCTGGACCCCTGCATTGGGAGTGCGGCGTCTTAACCACTGGACCACCAAGGGAGGAGTCCCAGGGACATCTTAAGGAAAGGGGCTTCCAGAAGGTGGAAGTGCCTGGCCAAGATGGCTCACCCGCTTGCCTGCTGTCCCCTCCCTCACCTCCAGGCCATTCACCGAGAGTGCTCCTGGGAGGAGAAGGGCTGCACCCCACCCCCATATCTCTGCTGGTCTGAGCTCAGCTCATTGAGCCACTAGCCCTCAGATGAAATCTGAGGGCTCAGGGTGAAATCAAAAGTAGGTGCTGCTCACACAGAACAGCAGGAACAGGGTATGAGAGGAGGAGAGGGCCAGGGTGGGAGCCAGGGGTCCTGGGATCCAGCTCCAGCTGCACAAGCCTAGCACAGGACCTGTCAGACAGAGGACTGTCAGCAGACGTGTCCTGGACGTGGACCTTTTATTCCTTGTGTCTGGATGCAATCCCTTCAGTACGAAGCTGTGGTGTGGTGGGCTCAGAGTCAGACTGCCTGGGTCCAATGCCTGGCTCTCCCGCTGTATGACTATGGTGCTGGGGGATGAGGGTGAAGGCTCCAACCCAGTCATCTCTCTCTCTCTGGGCTTCCATCTCTTCTTTAACAAAATCCAGGGATTGCACTGAGCTGTCAGGAACAGAAAAGCTGTGACACACACTATCACTCACCCATTCCCTGGCAGCAACAGACATGAGCAGTGGATCACAGCACCACCACTAACTGAATCGAGCCAGATGCAGCCTCAGCATCCCCTGACCCCCAGCAGCAGCTGGGTGACCTTGAGTCCCAGTTTCCTCTCCTGTAAAATGGCCACACCCAGCTACATTATGAGGATTAAACAAGATAATATATCCAAACTGGACTGCCAGCAGTCGGGCTCTAGCAGGGGTCTTTTTCTGCTATTGTTTCCAGAGACTAGGCCGGGAGATCTTCTTCCAGAACAGCAAGGAACAGTGTGGTCCAGCAGAAAGAGCTTGGGCCTGGATGACCTCAGGCAAGCCATCTTAGCTTTCTAAGACTCAGTTTCCCCAGAATAAGATGGGCTGATACTTACCTTATAGGATGAGCATAAGGATGAAACGAGTTAATCAGACAAAGACACCACAGAAGCCATGAGCTCAGTAAATGGGAAGAGGAGAGCTACCTTGTGGCACTCGTGGTGAAGAGCCCGCCTTCCAATCCAGGAGACATAATAGACGCAACTTTGATCCCTGGGTTGGGAAGATCCCCTGGAGGAGGGACTGGCAACCCACTTCAGTATTCTGGCCTGGAGAATTCCGTGGACAGAGGAGCCTAGTGGGCTACAGTCCATAGGGTCACACAGAGTCAGACATAATTAAAGCAACTTAGCATGTGCAAACATGAGCTACCTTGATCTGCCGTCATCTGGCTGAGGCTTTTAGGGGTGAATATACAGGCTGGTGTGAGGTGATGGGAGTTCCTCAAGGCAGGGCGTGGCTTCCTCGTAAAGTCTCCCTTGAAGCCCCATTTCCCAAGCCCACCAGTGATGATGAATGCATTAGTCTTGGGTGGTTGCCCCTCCTCCGCCGGCAGAAGCCATGGTCCCACTGAAGTGTGAAAGCTTGGTTGTGGTGGGCGTGGCCTCCCCCCAGCAGATCCGGGTCCTCCCCTCCCAGGCCGCATCCTTCCCTGGGGTCTGCCATTGGTATCAGTCCTACCCCGGCCCTCTGCCAACTGCTACTATTAATACAACCAGCCTGCTTCCTGGCCTCCCCTGCCAACAGAACCTGGCCCACCTAGTTCGGGCCCCAGAGACTGCCTTCTGGGACCAGGAAGCCTGCTGGACTCAGCTCCTGACCCAACTCATGGGGTAACTTGGGGCCTCAGATGCTTCACCTGGAAAGTGGGGAGACTGACAGGAACCACCTGCAGGCCTTCCAGTTCTGAATCCTCATGCCAGACAGCCTGACATAAAGCAGATCCATCCCAATCTCCTGCCCCTCACTGAAGTCATTGTTATTCTTCAGTCTCTAAGTTGTGTCCAACTCTTTGTGACCCCATGGACTGTAGCACGCCAGGCTTCCCTGTCTTTCACTGTGCCCCAGTTTGCTTAAATTCATGTCCATTGAGTCGGTGATGCCATCCAATCTCATCCTCTGCCACCCTCTTCTCCTTTTGCCTTCAGTCTTTCCTTAGGCATAGGGTGAAGGCAGCAGCTTCAAACATTCCTTTGAGTGACCTTCTTTCCCTCCCTCCCTCCCCGTGTTCCTCCCATTCTGTGTGGGTGGTGTCAGCCCCCATGTGCTGGTCTCCTGCCCAAAACACCCTCCTGTCTTCCTTCTTGGTGTACTCCTGCTCTTCACCCAAGGCCCTGCCCAAAGGTCACCTCCTCTGGAAGCCTTCCCTCCCTTCCTTCCCAGGCAGCCAGTCTCAAACTCCCCTGGTGACTCTCACCCCCACTGACTTGTAATGATGAATGAGGGAAGCTGAGTGGACAAACTCAGGCAGGTGGGTGGGGACCAGCCAGCCACACCCAGAGGTGGAAAAGGCAACTGGCCCTGGGAGGGCCCCTGTGCCGGAATCTGCTACACAGGTAGCTGAGAAATAACTACTATCGGTCATCTTTGGGCAATGAGGACACAGCTTGCTTATTACAAAATATCCTTTATTGATAAAATAGCTCAGACTTTAAAAAAAATAAAAACCTGCATATCACAAGGGGACACCAGCAACATCAGCAGTGGTCCCACGGGGGGCACACGTGAGCCTAGTCAGCAGATGACACAAGTCAGCCCCTCCCTGGGCCCAGCCTCCCTGGCCCTGCCCCCAGGCCAGGCCCAGCCTCACGCTGAGACCAGGGAATGAGCTGGATGGCCTCCTGCCCCAGGAGTGACTCTGGTCCCCTCCGTTTTCTCCACCCCAGAAAATTCCCCCAACATCCCTCCAGATCCAGCCAGGCCCATCAGTGCCTGTGCTGCTCAGCCCAGCCCCCAAGATAAGATGCTCACTGGCTTAATGGTGAAGCCACGCATACCCATGGGGAAGGCTGGGAAACATCTTCCCAGTGCTCCCAGTTGTTCCAGGAGGGATGGGAGAGGAGACCAAGAGGGAGAGGCCCCTGGAGCCCCCGCAGTGGGGTGGAGCAACACGGCTGGGTCTGAGATGGGCAGACGGTACCCACCAGGGGCAGGGTCAGCTATGCATCACAGGGGCCCACGCGGGGCTTGGAGCCCAGCCTGGGGACTCCAGTGGGAGCCCCCTAGGAGTCCACAGGCCCCTACCCACCTGCTCCAGCCCCAGCACTCCGTCACACACTCTCATCTCACCCCATTCCCTTGCAGTGGGTATCTTTAGAGATCTCGGGGAAACATTCACCAGCTTGATGACAAAAGATTTCTCACCCGTTGTGGGGGAGGGGGGTCCAATCCAATGAAAACCCTCTTGGTGTTGCAGGTGAAATGTTGGGAAGTTGTCATGCAGCATAATAACTCAAATCTTTGCAGGCATAAGAACACATTCTCAAAGAAATCCTCGAACTGAAACTGTGGTTTTGTCTGCCACTCCCCACTTCCAGTTTGGGGTAGGAATTCACACCCCAGGCACAGAACAAAAGTCTACAGGAAGACAGGCAGTGGTAAACACAGAAAAGGGGGATTTTTGTATCACTGAATAATCACATTTTCTGGTTCTCTAATGCGTTACCCCCATGGAGCTCAACGCTTTCAGCCATGCCTTTCGTCTCCCGGCGGCAAGTAGGCGGCAAGCTATTGTCACCCCAGTTTTTGCAGGGGGTGAACGCTAGTGATCAGGGCCCTCCCGTCGAGGAGGAGGCCAGGCCTCCAGACCACCCCACCGAGGCACCCACACACCCACCTGCCTTCCAGAGGGGCGTCGAGTGAGGAAAACGATCCGAGACTCTGGTCTTTAAAGGAGTTACAAACCCAAAAGCAGGACGAAGGCGAAGAAGGGCCCAGAGACAGTGCCAGCCCGTACACCCCCACCCAGGGCCTCATCGGGACCTGCGCACCCAACGTGGGTGCCTGTCGTCATTTCTGCTGCTTCCTCCGCAGCAGGCCCTCCCGGAAAAAGTGGAAGGCTGGCTTCCTGCTGTTTTCCAGGGGAAGAAGAGAAAGAAAGAAAACGCCGCAAGTGGTCAACCAGAAGACACGGGATTCTCAGGGGAGGGAAGCCCACCAGTGGTTGGCAGGGGTCTGTGGTTCTGGGAGGGGAGTCCAGAACATTCAGCTACGTTCAGGATGGGCCAAGCCTCGTCCATCTGCCCTTGTACAGGCAGTGGGTGGAGAAGATGGCCCCCCACAGCCAAGCCAGCAAGTGTATGTGTGTGTGTGTGTGTGTGTGTGTGTGTGTGTGTGTGTGTGTGTGTGTGTGTACGGGTTAGTCGCTCAGTCGTGTCCGACTCTTCTTGACCCCATGGACTGTAGCCTGCAAGGGGAGCCTTCAGATAGACCCCCTGACCCTCCCAGGGGGTCCCCAGGATGAGGCTTCAGGACCGGGAAGGGACCAGAAAGCCCAGGGAGGTGGCCACCTAAAACAGGGTGAAGCAGGGTGACCCGGGCACCACCTGGCACCACCCCACACAGGCAGCAGGCTGGCGGGCTCACCAGGCTGTCTGGGTCCACTCGCGGCACAGGATCCTCCGGAAGGCACGGCGGAAGTCCTGGTTGAAGACAGTGTAGATGACGGGGTTCAGTGAGCTATTGCAGTAGCCGATCCAAAAGAAGAACTGGAAGATGCCGTGGGGCACCTTGCAGTGCTGCGGGCAGATGGCACCCAGGCTGTAGCTGAAGAAGAAAGGGAACCAGCAGAGCACGAAGACGCCGATGACCACAGCCAGCACGAAGGTGAACCTCTTCTCTCGGCTCAGCTGCGTCCGCCGCCGCCACCACTGCGCCCCCGCGGTGCCTGTGCCCCTGCCCAGGAGCACCTGGCCACGCAGGGTTGCCAGCACCCGGGAGCCCTGTGGCTGCTGCAGGGGCGGGCTGCAAGCTGAGGCAGGAGACGCCGGCAAGGCCTGCGGCTCACAACCCTCTTCTTCCTCCTCTTCTGCCTCCTCCTCTGGAGATGAACCACAGGCCCCTTCCTTCTGACCCTGGCCTGACTTGGGGATGGCAGGCCAGCTGGGTGGCAAGGCAGGAGTGCCAGGGGCTTCAGGGGTCTCCCCGTCACCCTTCTCCCCTGGGTGAGGTTGGGAGCATCCGTTGGCCTCTCCAGGAGTGGCCAGTTGAGAGGCCAAGGTTGGCAGTTTGGCTGAGTCTGAAACTTCCCCAGGGGCAGGGTGTGGCTGCTTAGACTCCCTCTCCCCAGGCCCCCCTTTGGCCCTGGGGCCTCTGCAGTGGCTGCGCTTGGCAATCAGGTAGATGCGCAGGTAGACCAGGATCATGATAAGGCAGGGTGCAAAGAAAGATCCAATGCTGGAGGCAAGAATGTACCAGGCCTCTTGGTTGAGCTTGCACTGAGGGCGGGCCAGGGGCTGGGGACCCTGGTCGCCCTTGTAGATGAGGGGCGGCAGCGAGATAACCGCTGCGATGAGCCATACGATGAGGATGATGAACTTGATGCGGCGCGGGGTGCGCTTGGAGTTGTACTCCAGGGCCCGGCTCACCGCCCAGTAGCGGTCCAGGCTGATGGCACACAGGTGCACGATGGAGGAAGTGCAGAAGAGCACGTCGAGCGCCAGGTACACCTCGCACCAGGTGCGCCAGAAGTACCAGTAGCCCAGCAACTCGTTGGCCAGCGAGAAAGGGATGATGAGCGTGGCTACCAGGATGTCGGCGGCGGCCAGCGACACTAGGAACAGGTTCTGCGGGGCGCGCAGCGAGCGGCTGGTCAGCACAGCCAAGATGACCAGCGCGTTGCCGAAGATGGTGAAGAGGATGAGGAAGGTGATGACCGCCGCGATGGCCGCAGTGGCCTGCACCGAGTAGGGCTCCTGGTGGTCCATGGCGGGGCCGGACGCGGCCAGAGCGGGCGCTGCTCGCCCCAGCGCGCGCACAGCCGGCGACGGCGCTGTCCCACCCAGGTCGGCTGGACGAGGGGTCGCCCCCCTGGCGGTGCTAAAGGCGCTGGAGCCCCATGGCCAGGCCGAAAGGGGTCGGGGGACGCCCCGGGGCCGGCCACGGCCCTCCTACATCCCGGTGTACCGGCGTCCGGCGCCCCTGCCGTCCGCCCCAGAGAAGTTTACCAAGTTGTCCCTCTGAGGTCCCCGCCCCGCCGGGAACCAGGGGAAAGTTGCGCCCTGACGCGGGGAGGCTGCTGGACTCACGCTGGGGCGCGGGGCCCGGCCAGCCGGGCAGGGGGTGCGCAGCCGGTTCGGAGGAGGCGCGGAGGCAGATCCGCTCCCGGAGCTCCTGTAACCCGGAGCCGCGCCTGCAGGCAGCGCGCCGAGACCAGGGAGTGGGGAGGAGAGCAAGCGCGGCTGGAGGAGGGAGGAGACTGGAGGCGGGAGCGGGAGGAGGAAGGGAGGCGGGGCGGGGGGTGGGAGGGGGACCCAGGGTGGGTGGAAGGTGCGCCTCGCTGGGGGCCGCGGGGGCCGCAGCCTCCCCGCGCCCCTGGCCTCCTCTCTGGCGCCCCTACCCTTTTCCTCCCAGCCTCCACTCTGCGGCAGGTCAGAGAGGCCCGGCGTCTGGGATCTTCCGGACCGAGGGAAGGATGCTGGCAGAAGTGGAAGGGTCGGTGCACCAAAGGAGCCGGGACGCGGCGCTGGAAGGTCCGCGGGCACGAGGCTGGATGTGTCTCCTGCGGATTGCGCGGCTAGGGCCGACCCCTCCGGTCTGGGGGGGTGGCCGCAAGCAGATCTCCCCTTCCCGCTGCCCAAGAGCCCCAAGGAGAGGGTGGGTGGGTGTGTCGGGGCTCTGGAGCATCATAAACCACACGCGCTCCCCGGAGCCCGACAGGCCAGAAGCCGAGCGGAGGGCGTGAGGCGAGCGGGCAGACCCTTCCCCAAATGCTTTCCCGCCCCGACTGGACTCCGTCGGGCCTGCGGACCCCGAGGAGGAGCGCGTGACAAGGTAGCGAGCGCCCCCTGCCGCCGCCCGCCTGCGAGCTTGTCCTCGGCCACCGGGGACCCGAACCCTCACAGCGTCTTGGGGTCGCTGAGAAGGCTCCCAAGCCGAGGGTCAAGCAAGTGCTCAGAGCCTGGGATTGCCGACTTCAGCTTTCCTGTTTCTCCTGCAGATGCCTCAGTTTCCCCTATTAAGGGCAAAGAGGTAAGAAAAAACTGGCCTTGGACTCAAGTCTCGGCAACACCTGAGACTCGGGCGGGGAAAGGGGGTTGAGGGGGGCGGGCGGTGTCGGGCAGTTGCAATCTCCGACCTCCTGACCAGTAGGAAGAGGATGTCGCCTGGTGCAGAGCGAGGAGATCTAGTCAAAGGCAGGGTCTTTTGACACAATTTCTCAGACAGTAGAGAATCTGCCTGCAATGCAGAAGACCCAGGGTTCCATCTCCGGGTCAGGAAGATCCCCTGGAGGAGGGCATGGCAACCCACTCCAGTGTTCTTGCCTGGAGAATTCTATGGACAGAGGAACTGGTGGGCTACAGTCCATGAGGGTGCAAAGAGTCAGACTTGACTGAGCAAGTAACTTTCATTTCAGAGAAAATGTAGGTTTTGGGGGCAGCTTGCAAGGGAAGAGCTGTACAGTGACCCCCTCCCTGCTCCAATCTTGCTGATGGCGCCCGCCCCATGCATGCTGCACACCCCTCTTGAAGTGGCCCTGGAAAGTACATCTGGGGTAAGAAGAAACTTCCAATTAAGCACACTCAGTCCTGTCTGACTCTGTGACCCCATGGGCTGTAGCCTGCCAGGCTCCTCTGTCCATGGGATTTCCCAGGCAAGACTGGAATGGATTGCCATTCCCTTTTCCAGAGGATCTTCCCGACCCAGGGATCGAACACAGGTCTCCTGCATTGCAGGCAGATTCTTCACCATCTGAGCCACCAGGGAAGCCTGATTAAGCACATACCCCACCCTGACTGCCTTCTGGCCTCAAAGTGCTTCAAAGGACAAGGACTCCCCATGTACCCTCCTCCTACCCACACTCCCTGTGGCCATTGCAGTGCCAGCCTGGGGAGCTTCAAGGGCATTTTTTCACTGTTTCCAGAGCCTTTAATGCTATAACCCCAGCCTAGACCCAGCCCTCATATATCTAGCCCATAGCCATACGTGGCATCCTCCCTATAAATAAGCATCAATCTGCTTCTGAAAGTAGGGCTCCTCCGACGACACGGCCTTGATCCAACATGCCTGCTCCATCTTCATGGGAGCAAGGAGTGTGGCCTCAAGGTGCCCCAGTGTCTCACCCCCAGCCAGGTTCAGAAGAGGTGGTACCCGCCCCTAGCCCCCAACACAGGGCAGGACTGAGGGGGCTCTCCCTTGATCCTGGGCTCTCCCTGCCTCCTGCCAGCCCCTCTGTTAGATGTGAGTGCCCACAGCCTGGTGGGGAAGGTGCTACCTAGGCTCGGTTGGAGAGGCAGCCAGCCTCCCTGGTCCCCTCCAAAGACAGGTGTCGTGAATGCATCCTTCCACTTGCTGGGCTTCCACCCCAGGGTCACCAGGGATGGGGAGGTGTCATCAGACCCTTCGCTGAGGAAAGACAGACAGGTGGCCATTGGAGCCTGGGAATCAGCCACTTGAGCAAATTCCTGCCTATCCCCCTGGTCCCTGCCCCATGCTCTCTGTCCCACGGCAGGGAATCTGGGCACTCTGGTGACCCAAATAGGCTTTGGGAAGGACCACTTCTCATCCTCTCCAACCACTGTCAGGCTGGGAGGCCAGTAGGTATCTTCCCAGACACTGCAACTCACAGCAGCTTTTTGTCTGCTGGCCTGTTTTCCTTGAAAGGCCACGCCTCCAGGACTCTGCAGAACTGAGGCCAGGGCTCCTCAATCCCATCCTGCCCCACCCTCCGCATGCTGATTCTCAGCTGGGCCTTCCCTGTAGAGGCAGCTCCACATCCCCCTATCCCTGGGCCCTGCTGGGTACCACCCTTGGTTGAGGACAGCCAGAAAGAACCCACAGGAACCCACGAGGCTCAGCCAACACCCAGGCTCTGTGTCACCCGCTGCCGTCCCCCAGCCCCACCCAGCCCCAAGACCAGCAGCTGGCTCTCGGGGCAGTGGGGGCTGTTACATAACTCAACTCCCTGCTGCTCTCTGCCATCTCTTTCTCCCCTACACACACCCCTTCCCCAGCTGCCTGCTCTGCTGAGCCCTTTGTGAATCAGAGCCTCAGGCCGCAGTAGGGCTTCCTCCCGCCCTTCCCAAACTAGCTCTGACCTACCAGTATCATCCTGCTCCACCAGGGCTGGCAGAGCTCAGTCCCAGACCTGCAGCCAGCCAGCAGTAGCTGCTGCTGTTACTCCCAGCCACGTGTGAGGGGGAGGCCGAGGCAGAGACAGGCTCTGGTCCACCTTCTGTCCCACACCAGGCTACATACTGGTCCCTGGATGCGCCCTGAGCGCCCGCATCGCCAGTCCTTTCCAGGACTGTTTGCTCTGCCAGAAACACCCTCCTCACCTTTCTTTCTGTGCTTGGCGGAGCCCTACTCTCTCCTCAAGGAGTTCACCCCTCACCACCTCTCCTCCCTTGGTGCCACTCTCACGTCCAGAGGCTATACCACAATGGGGTCTGAGGGCCTGTTGTACCACCTCTTTCATCAGAGCAGACATCCCTCCTCGGTCCGCAGTACCTGGCCCAGATTGTTGAAAAGTGAAGGGTAATGGCAGTAGGCCTCAGCAGATGAAATACACATAAGCTTTTTTTAGACAGGTGGTGCCCAAATGAAGGAACCCCCAGGGATGTCCTTGAAAAGAGGGGCCATGGTGGAAAGGTGACCTAGTAGCATCTTTTCCAAGAAAGGGGAGACAGTTGTCCTATCCTGGCCGTGAGAGGACAGCAGGAGATGCACCATGTTAGCTGAAAGCCCTGGAACCACTTCTCCAGGTCTGAAAGGCAAGACTGGCCCCACTGTCTCCTGGGCCAGGACGCCAGCAGCTCAAGCTGCTGCACTTCCTACCCCGAGAGCCCATGGGGACGATCCCCAGCCAGGCTGCACCCACCCCCAGCTTTCCCCAGAAGCCCCAGCCTTTCAAATCCCCAGGGATCTTGCCCCCAGACCACCCTGTACCACCCAGCCTCCCCACCTCCCCAGACCCCTGAGCATGCTCTCTGTGATGTCAGTCGGTCATCCTCTCTCCCCCCATCATACCTCACCCGACAAAACCCCAACCCTGGTCAAACCTAAACCATCCACCCTGCCTTTGACCAAGCGGCTGCTTTTTCCAGAGCAAAGCGCTCAATTGTCGGCTGGCTTCGCTTTAGATTCGTGACCACAGATCTCCAGATGTTCCAGTGTGCTCACTTCCCCACGCCTCAGAGTTGGCATCTGTCTCCTGCTCCTCTTCCTGCCTGCGCCCTCCTCGCAAGCTGTGGCTTTGCCTTCTACTTAAGAGAAAAGGGAAGCCAACCCACAGGCACGCATTCCCCGCACACCTGCCTCCAAGCCGCGTCTCGGCTCTTGGGGCAGGTCCTCTGCATACACCCTGGACCTCGAGTCCTCTCGTGTCCCCTGGGGCTCTGCTCTGTTGATTATCCCTTCACCAGCTGTCACTCCCTGCACTTTTAGGAAGCTCTCCACACCCTCTGTGTGCATGCATGTGTGTGCTAAGTCACTTTGGTCATGTCCAACTCTTTTGCGACCCCATGGACTGTAGCCCACCAGGCCCCTCTGTCTGTAGGATGGATTCTCCAGGCAAGAATACCAGAGTGGGTTGCCATGCCCTCCTCCAGGGGATCTTCCTGACCCAGGGATTGAACCCGCGTCCCTTACCCCTCCTGCATTGGCAGGCGGGTTCTTCACCACAGGATCATCTGGGAAGCCCCTGCAGCCTCCACATTCTTGTCTGCCTGGTCCCTGTCTCTAGCCCCTCACGTTCTCCCTTCGCCCTCCACTGAGCCCACTCCTGGGCGTCACTCATGCCTCCGCATCGCCAAGCGCCAGGCTCGTGTCTGCCTGGTCCCTGTCTCTAGCCCCTCAGCTTCTCCCTTCGCCCTCCACTGAGCCCACCCCTGGGCGTCACTCATGCCTCCGCATCGCCAAGGGCCAGGCTCGCGTCTGTGTCCTGGTCCCAGGCAGTTTCTCAGCCGCATTTTATACGACAGACCCTTCCCCAGGGCCACTCCACAGGCCCTGCTCCCTCCTAACAGGCCACTCCTCCTCAGCTTCCTTTCCCTTTCCCAAACCCCAAATCAGAGATTCCCACTAAGACTGGTTTTTGCCCCTTCCCAGGGACGTTGGGCAATGTCTGGAGACATTTTTGACTCACCACAGGAGGCAGGAGGTTGCTACTGGCTTCTAGCGGGTAGTGGCCAAATATGCTGTCAAAACACCACACAAGGTCCAGCCCAGCCCCCTCTCCCCAGCGAAGACTCATCAGTCAGAAAATGCTGCAGGACCAAGACTGAGAAACTGCAGGGAGCGATTCAGCACTGGTTCAGTCCTGGGATCCTTTCCTTCTGCGCCTGAACTCTTCTTGGGGAATTTCACCCGGACGCTAACCACTCTCCAAAGTACGTCCCCTGCCCTGAACTGTAGGCTCACTCAGCCCACGCACTTCCTGACCCACCCATTTGACATCCAGGAGCCCCCAACTTACCTGGTGGCTCAGCTGGTAAAGAATCCACCTGCAATGCGGGAGACCTGGGTTCGATCCCTGGGTTGGGAAGATCCCCAGGAGGAGGGCATGGCAACCCATTCCAGTATTTCTTGCCTGAAGAATTTCATGGACAGAGGAGCCTGGAGAGCTACAATCCACAGGGTTGCAAAGACACGACTGAATGACTAAGCACAGCACAGCCCCCGACTTAAAACACCTATTTCCCCTGAACTCTGTCCCCTCAGTTCTCAAGGCTGAGATGCCTTCATCCCCTGCTCATCCAACGGCAGGTGTGGTTATTTCAACCTCCAAAACGCACTCCAGAGCACCCACTTTCGCCCTTTCCCATCATCCCGTCACTCTCGCTCGCGCGGCTGCAGGGGCTACCAGCTGTTCTGCCTGATTCCAACTCGCTTTTCAAGGCACATCCAGAATAACTTTTTTAATATAATTTTGTCTATTTGGGGCTGCTCTGAGTCCCCGCTGTTGCATGTGGGCTTTCTCTAGTTGCGGTGCTCGGGCTTCTCACTGCAGCGGCTTCTCTTGTTGTGGAGCACGGCTTAGCTGTGGTGCACACGCTTAGCTGCTCCGCGGCTTGTGGGATCTTCCCAGACCAGGGATCGAACCTGTGTCTCCTGTGTTGGCAGGTGGATTCTTTACCACTGAGACACCAGAGAAGCCTCTGAATGACTTTTTAAAATTTTAGATCAGGTCTTGTCACACCTCTCCTTAGAAACTCCCAGCAGGGGCCCCTGTTGCTCTTGGAATAAACCATCCCTCCATGACTGAGCAGGCCCTTGCCTGCCTCCTCCTTACCTCCCACACACACACCTCTCTCCACACACGCTGGCCTGACACACCTTGCTCCTTCCTGCCTCAGGGCCTTTGTACTGGCTGTTCTTTCCCCAGATGGCCCCAGGATAGCAGCGTCCTGCCATTCAGGTGAAATGCCATCCACAAACGCTCCCTCTTCCATCACTTATCAACCCCAGATGCTTCATTTGCCTGTTCACTGTCCATTCCTCTCCCCATCCCCAAATAAACTCCGTGAGAATAGAAAACCTGCCTGTTCCCTATATTATTCCCAGTGCCTATAACGGAGCCTGCCTGGCCCCCAAATACAACAGATGTGTGTTGGGTGAGTGAATAGACTGATGAATGAGCCCACAGAGCTGTGTGGTCGGGGACTGGCGAACAAGTCGCAGGCCGTGAGAGGTGGCGGCTAGCCCCCTGGGCCCTGGTTGACGCCCCAGGTCCCACACATGTCACACCCTCCATGCTGGGGCTCCGGGGACCTGACCATGACTGGATCATCAGGACAGTGTGGGGCTCAGGGGACAGGCCTGGGCCCAGAGCTGGCCTGGGGCCCGGACTCTACTGACAGGCATCTTCTTGGGGACGACAGGACAAGGACAGCCTTGTCCCTGATCACCACCAAAAGAGAGTAAGCAGTCTTCCCCGTGAGGCATCAGGATCAACCAGCCCCACCGCCCTGTACAGAGAACCCAGCATCCAAGATCAAAAGCCGCCTGTTGATGGAGGCTCATGACAGCAGCCTCTGCGAGCTGGGCGGGTCTCGCAGTGCAGAGCACATCACCTCCTCTGACCCACAGTGGCCATCGGGAAATCCCAGCCTGGTGTCAGCGGCCTGGCTCACTACTCAGAGACCCACAGGTCATGAGGCAACCATGCTGATAAACAGGCACACGTACCATCTCTAGCCTAGGGTTGGCCCAAAGTCTTTTCTTGGGAATCTTCCAGGGGAGCGGTCACCCTGCTAGGATCATGGCCAGAGCCCTACTTCTCTACTGTGGCACCCCACCTCCCAGGTCTGGAAGCAAGACAAGGGACAGCATCTCCACACCACAGTCCTTCCCTGACATTCACACCTGAACTCAGGCCCTTGCGCAGTCTCGGAAAATCCTTGACTCAAGACTGAAGCCGCAGATAGACTGAGGGCAGAGGCTCCAGGCCCCCCGACACAGTGAAGAGGACGGCAGAGGGCGCGTCTCAGCCCTGCTGCTCAGTCCTATTTCCTTGGGCACACCAGTTTGCTTCCCCGAGTCTGTTCCTGACTCTGAAATGTGGGTCTCAGTGCCTAGAAGGCCCCTCCCAGGGCAGTCAGGGGAGGTCAAGGCACCGGGTATGAGGTAGTCAGCACAGCCCAGCACCAGACTCCTGGAGCAAGTTCCCAACTTTATTTCTACTTTTCCCGAGACATCAGGGGGACCTGGCCCCACTGGGACAGGCAGGGGCTCCTGCTGCCCTCCCACCCAAAGCAGGCCCCTAGACCTGCACGGGGTCGCTCACTGCAGTCCCTAGAGACTTTCTGGACCCTGAACAGCCCTCACCAGGGAGGCCGGCAGCTGAAGGAGAGGAGTGGGGATTGGCAGAAGAAAGACAGTCAGGGTGGCCCCGCAGCCCCTCCCCACCTTCCAGGGCCTCCTCGGGCCAAGTCTGGGGGCGCGGGCTCTGAGCAGAGGCAAAGTTCCTAGAAAGCGCAGCGCGGGTGACAGCTCTTGAGTCCTGACTTCAGGTCCTCATGTTCTTGCTGAGTTTCCCGCAGCAAATTTCCCTGCACCTAGGGCCCCCACCTCTTCACCTCCCCGGGAGGCAAGGGAGGAAGTGGGGCTCTGGAAGCCTCCTGGAGCGCAGGGCTGCATTCCCAGGTTCCCAGCGCTCAGACAACCGGGAGAGGGGCTGCTCCCAGGGTCCCGAGCACGGGGCGGCCTGAGGGTTCGTTAGTCCCTGCGGGGGGCTGCGCCTCAACCTCAGAGGGGCTCCCGGGGCCTTCAGGGAGGCCCAGCCCTCCAGGTCCCTTGTCCCTGGAGCCGTCGAGAAGTCACCTCCCATCCTCCCCAGGGACTGAGGCAGGAGATGAAAGCCAGCAGAGTCAGCACTCCCCCGACTGACCTAGAGGGTCTCTCTGTCCTAGGAGCCCTTGGGGAAACATGACAAGGAAGGAAGGAGCAGAGAGAGGGGCCCAAGCCTCAGACGGGGGAACCAGAGAAGCTGGAAGGCAGAGGTGTTGCCTAGAGGGGCCAAGGGGACGGAAGCCACAGGCTTGACCTCTGGGTGTCTTCATAAAGTGATTTCTGGGTGCACGGGCCCCTGGCAGAGCAGGGTTCCCCAGAAGAGCCTAGACGGATGTGGATTGGTCTTCTTCTAGAAATGGGGTATTTGGTGCTGCCAGGATGGCGCCAGGGCAATGTCAGGAAAGACTGCCCCAGGCCTTGGCCTCAAGGAGGAAGCTGGGGGCTGACGGGGCAGGGTCGGCAGAGGCCTTCACTTCGGAATTCCTCAGGGCGGAGGGCTTCCATGCACGAAGGCTCTCTTCAGACTTGGCAGCAGCATGTTGGTCTTCTGCCCCGAAGCCTCTGGGGTCAGATCTCCTGGATTCCTCCAACAGTGCCTTCAGAAGCTGCTGCAGCTGTGACCTAGAGCCAGGAGTGGGGCTCCTACCACTCCCGGGGGTCTGGAGCCCTAAAGCAGGAAAGACAGGTTATGTCCCAAAGTCACAGAAGGACAGTGTGAGAGCCAGAGCACCCTTCAGCCTGTTCATAGAGACCTAGAACCCACCATGTTCCTGCCATGCCACTGCCCAACACCTTCGAAACCCTGATCCCCAACTCCCCAGAGAGACAAGAAGCGTGGAGCCACGCCATCCCCTCCCCACTTGGCCCCAGAGGTCAGTGTCAGACGGTCAGCCACTGGGACCCTCAGTGACCTCCTATCATACCCTGGCTCCGCTGATGGCCAACCCCCTGACCGAGCACTGCAGCCCTCAGCACAACCCCCCCGGGGCCACTCTACACAGCAACACCTCATCCCTTACCTGTATCTGAAGCCTTTTCCAGAACTTCTACACTTGCAGCTACACCCTGACCCAGGGTGTCAGCAGGACACACGTGACTGTCAGGCCCATGAGCTCAGCGGGGTGGGTCCTGCTGGCCCTTCACCGCCACTCCCAGACCACAGCTGGCTGCCACCGGCTACTTCCTAAGACTCTTCATTTTGGGCCCAAGTTATCTGGCTGGCCAGCCACACCCCCTAAGCACTGCTTTGATCCTTCCCATTCTCCAGCTGCTTCCTAATGAGGCCGTATCTTCCATCTGTGAACACTGGCCCATCTGAGTTGACACACTTCAGCCAGTGAGTTCCCAGGCCGCTCCCTGCCTGGACCTGCAGAAACCACCCCCCCTAAAGTCTTGGGCCCCAGCAGCCCACCCTCTGACCTCTGCCTCCTCTGCTTCCATCCCACTTGCCTCAGCACCATGACCCCCCAGCCCCGCTGAGCCCCAAAAGCCCATCTTCTTGCTCCATAGCCTCTTCACTTCCAAAACACCCTCCACACCTGGCATGGGTCCCCAAGACATCCCCAGGCACCCCCACTCTGGCAGAACTGCCACAGCACCCCAGTCCTAGAGGACGAACTGACCAACCTGGGCCACCTCCGTCGGCTGCCCAGCACCACTGCGCCCCCACCGAGTGTCTCTCAGAGGTTTCCTCTCCTGCGCCCCAGTCAGCCACTCCACACCTTTCCCTCCCCACACATCCTCTTCTCCCCAGCCTCTCACCTCACTCTTGCCATCAATGCCTGGGACGGAAGCCCCTCATAGCACATCAAGACCACACACCAACTGGAGTCTGCTCCCATCTTCTTCCTTGCCACTAGGTCCAAGAAAGTGCCTCTGCTCCCAAGGAGAACAGCTCCTTCTCGAATATTCTAGATATTCTTCTGCCCCATGGATCCATTCCCCCTTCTCCACGGGGTCATTATTTCCATACCCAAACTTGCTTGTATATCCACTATCTTGATGCACTTTCCATTGATCCATGACCACTTCTAGCCACCTCTCAATTCTGTTCTTAAAGCTAATCAAACCTCTCAAATAGTGACCCACAAAACTCTTGCTATTGTCTCTTATTGTTTAATGTTTAATCTTTCTAATATTTGATATCATAGGAAATAAGTCTGCAAAATGGTGCTGGAGCTGCATAATCACATGCAAAACGACTGAACTATTAAGCACAGCGCACGTCCACCTCTTTGACACTCCATGGACTGTAGCCCACCAGGCTCATCTGTCCATGGCGTTTTCCGGCAAGTATACTGGAGTGGATTGCCATGTCCTTCTCCAGAAGACCTTTCCAAACCAGGGATTGAACCCAGGTCTCCCATATCACAGGCAGATTCTTTACCATCTGAGTCACCAGGGAAGGCCTGATGTACATGCAAAATACATTGGATTAAATCTACATGACCTTGAGTTAGGCAAATTCTTCTTAGATATGACACCAAAAGCACAGTGATAAAAGAAAATGTAAGTTGGACTTTGCTTATAAACATTTGAAATTTTGATGCAAAGAACACCATCTAGAAAGTTAAACAACTGATAAAATGTGAGAAAATATTTCTAAATGATATATCCTATAAGGGACACGTATTCAGAATATACAAAGAACTCCCACAATTTACCAGTAAAAGACAACCCAACCAAAAAACAGGCAAAAGATTTGAACACTTTTCCAAACATATACAAAAGACTTATAAGCAGATAAAGAGGTGTTCACAGCCATTCAGGAAACGCAAACCAAAGCGACAACAAAATGCCACTTCACACCCACTTGGGCATGGTTATAACCCGAAGTGGTGACAAGGGCTTCATATGAAACTTCATATACCTGCTGGTCTAAGCGAAAAACAGTGCAGCCAATTTGGAAAACAATTTAGCAGTAAAGTATGGAGTTACCAAAGAACCCAGAAATTTTACTCCTACGTATATATCCAAAAGAAAAGAAAATACATGTCCACATAAAATCTTGTACATGAATGTTTGTCCCAGTAGAACTAGAAATGGCCCAAAGATCCTTTGATAATGGATAAACAAGATGTGGCATATCCTTCAATAAAAATGAAATACAGTTGACCCTGAACCACACAGGTTTGAACTGCATGAGCGCACTGATGCGTGACTTCTCAGCAAACGTTCTACAGTACCACACGGTCAGTGGAATCCTTGGATGTGGAGGGCTGACAGCAAACGTTCTACAGTACCACATGGTCAGTGGAATCCTTGGATGTGGAGGACTGACTGTGAAGCCGTAGGCAGTCAGAGGGTCTGTTGACAGAGGGTCAGCGCCACTAACCCTCAGACTGTTCGAGGATCGGCTGTACTGATATGCTATACTGTGGATGAACCTTGAAAACAGAATCCTACGTGAAAGAAGCCGATCACAAAAGACCGTCTTGTATGATTCTGTTTATACGACATGCCTGGAGTAGGCAAACCTACAGACACAGAATGTAGAGTGGAGACTGCCTACCGCTGGAGTTGGGAGTACACGTGTGCGAAAATACTAAGGAGTAGATTGAGTCGTGGGGTATACACACGTCAGCTTTGCAAGCTGCCAAATTGTTTTCCAAGATGGTGCAGCATTTATACGCCTGTCAGCAGAGTATGAATGTCATCATCGCTTCATCATCTTATTTGTATTCGGCAGTATCTGACTTCTAAACTTCTGCCAACTTAAGGGATAAAAAAGGGTACTGTGGTCTTTATTTGCATTTCCCCAATTACTAATGAGGTAATGGTGATGAGAGAAGGTCACCAGGGCAACCAACTTCAGAAGAATGTTTCTTCACAAGACGAAATAACAGTTGCCAACTGATGGGTATCTCACAAGCTAGAAGGCAGTCACCTGGTCATGCCCAAATGCAAGGAAGACTGGCAAATGTAGACTTTATCCTAGCCAGCCATGTGCTCAGCTAAAAATCAGCGGGCCTGGTACTATAGTCAGGGAACTATAGTCAACATGTTATAATAACCTGTAAAGGAAAATACTCGAAGCCGTCTCAATTCTCTTTCCTGTGGATCTTCATCACGCCTCCTGCTTCTCCCTTGCACAGCCACTGCCCGATTCTGCACTCTCACCCCTGCCTGGGCCAGCTGCATCTTTTTAAAGGCTTAAAATGTATTTTAATAAATTGATGCTGCATTACAATACAACTGACTTTTGTATATTGATTGTATTCACCTTTAAAAATTCTTATTAGTTCTAGTAATTTTTTTGTAGATTCCTTCAATGCAGATTGTCATCTATGAATAGCGACTCTTTTCTTCCTTCTCAAACCTCCAAGACTTCATTTTTTGTTGTACCACAAGGGCTAAGACTTACTACATTGTTGAATAGATGAGACAAGAGTGGAAAACTTGTCTTAATGTTTTGACATTTAAAATGATTTTTGGTCTGTTTTTTTTGTAGGTACGTTAAAGTTAGGCAAGTGACCTCTATTCCTATTTGCTAACAGTTTTTAATCATAGCTGATTGTTAATTTTTTTTCAAGTGCTTTTTCTGCATCTGAATGGTGAGCCCCTGGTCTGCCCTGCTCACCTCTACAGACTCACCTCCTAGCACTTGACCCTCACTAATTCCACCTCAACCTTCTTCCAGCTCCTCCAATCGCTCTGCTCCCTGTCACTCACCTTTCCCACTGGGTTCGTGGCCACTTGGGCTGCAGTCATAAAACCTGAGGACCCGTGCAATGTCCGAGTTGCTGAGGTTCCATCGCTGGCCAATGTGGACACTGGGGGCCCAGAGTGGAGTGATGGTGGGCAGCCCGCGCCGGCTGAAGGCGAGCCTGAAACCCAGGAGGCAGGGGCCTGAGTCCAGACTGGCTGGGCTGGCAGGACTGTGCGGAGGAAAGAAAGCCAGAAAAGGGGTCCTCACCTCCCATAGTGCATCACTGAAGAGTAGTCATAGGGCACCAGCATGTTGCTGCTCCGAGATTTGATGAAGTTCATTTCAAAACCTGAAAAAAGCACTTGGCGATGGGGAAGGGGGCCAGGGGAGGAAGGGAAGGTGGCAGGGGGTTCCTGGAAGTGTCCAGCCCACCTAAGGGGGTCCTACTTGGCGATGGGGAAGGGGGCCAGGGGAGGAAGGGAAGGTGGCAGGGGGTTCCTGGAAGTGTCCAGCCCACCTAAGGGGGTCCTACTTGGCGATGGGGAATGGGGCCAGGGGAGGAAGGGAAGGTGGCAGGGGGTTCCTGGAACTGTCCAGCCCTCCTAAGGGGGTCCTACTTGGCGATGGGGAAGGGGGCCAGGGGAGGAAGGGCAGGTAGCAGGGGGTTCCTGGAAGCGTCCAGCCCACCTGAGGGGGTCCAAAACTACAGCCAGAGTGCATCTCCTCACCCCACCCCCGTTTCTGATCCCCGTCTCCTCGGTGCCCTGGGAGGGTTCCAGATCTGCGCCAGCTGATGTATTAATACAAGCACAGGGACTTGGTGGCTGGCCCGCCATTGCCTGCTAAGACTTCTCTCCCCCGTCTCTCCTCCTCTCAGGCTCGCCCTGTGTGAAACTATCTTTATACTAATATAGTCCAGCTCTCAAGAAGTCCCACGCTGCTCAGAGCCTTGGATGCCCACTACCAGTGAGACCCAGTGCCTACTTCCTCACCCCGCTCCTCCTCCCCACCCCAGGCTTGGAGACCTGTGAGCCCACCATCCACCGGGGGTATGCCCCACCCCCAGAAGCAAAGCCACCCGCCCTCCCTGCCCCCAGCCAATAGCACCTGCCCCACCCCCAACCCCAGGTGTGGAGCTCAGCCTTTTCCCATTGGCCAGAGCGCTTGCTTCTTCCTGTCCCTTGGCCCCTGCAGGCCTGGGAGCAACAAGCTTCCCTCCCTCAACTTCTCTCCTGCCCTTCAGTGAGCCTCTGAAAGAACGGCTGTACCCCCATCTTTGCTCCCCTAAAGACCCCAGGCCCAGCCAGCTGCCTTTACACTCACCCATGGTCACCAGCAGCCTCCTCACCACTAAAATGGTAATCTAACACCTTTATATCCCATCCCTGCCTGGAAATACCTACCCAGTAGAGTGCTTACTTTTTCCTTTTAAAATCCTTTAAGTTATTAAACATAACTTTGAGTAGGCAACATATTTATCTGACTCAAAACTCAGAAAATATGAAGATACATAATGCTCCCCACTCCATCCCCCTTGAGTTCCCACCTCCACAGTTAATTGATGTTACTGGTTTGTGTATTTTAGCCGTTTATTCTTTACATATTAACTAAGTACAAACATTCTCATTTTTCCTTGTTCTTTAGCAATTTTTTCCATTAGGGTAGCTGCTGTTTAATTTTATTGTTAAAAGAAAAAACAGCTTTTTCGTTTATTAGTGCTGTTTTGTTTTCTAACTCATTAATTTCTGCTTTTCCCTTCACGAATTCCCTTTTTTTGCTTAACTTGAATTGAAATGCCGAATTTGTCCTCTATCTTTGTTGATCTAAGTATTTCAGTCTACATATTTTCCCCGTGGGTTGCTTTAGCTATGAACCCTTGGTTCTAATTTTCATGCTCTAAGAATTCCTGCAATTTCTTTAACTCCATAGCTTCAAAAAAGGTTTGTTGTTTTCTAAATTTTAATTTTCAAATAGATAACATTTTTCGCTTATTACTAGCTTCTACTTTTTACATCATGATCAAAATGTTTGTATTAACTCTACTTTTTCAAATTTGAAGGTCTTGTGGCTATCATAAGTCTTTACAAGGATTCCATGGGCACTTGAGCTTTTTTTTTGTCTTCACTGCGCAGTGACATGCTCCCTAGAATGGAAGCACGAAATCCTAACCACCGGACCTCCTGGGAAGTCCCTCCATAAGCACCGAAAGGACTGTATTCTATTTTTATAGCGTGGTGTCACTATGGCCTCCCCACGTCTAGACTAATCTCTGATCTCAATCTCTATCCCCCATCCCACTAAGAGGCGCTGCCCATTTTCCCATCCCATTCTCGGCATGGGGGGCATCCATGTACGATGGCTGCTGTCTTGGGCCTCCTCCCCTCAGCGTAACCCCACAACAGCAGCAAAGGCACTCATACCAGAAGCCCTCCTCTTACACAAAGACTTTCAAGTGTTCATTTGCTTCCATACCCTCAAACCCAAATCACTCACCTCCTCTGCTCTCCTCCCTCATGAATCAATTGTCTCGACTCCTCTCACCTCCTATGTCAGGCTGTCCCCCTCTGCCAAGGACAGGGCCTCACCGCTGCTGAAGTCAGATCCTCGGCACCTTGCCCAGCACATAGCTGCAGCTCCCTGGCATCCAGTGCAGTGACCCACTCTCCAGACCAGCCTCAGCCTTCCCACTGCCACTTTTCAGGACCTGGTCCCCCTACACTTTATCCCAGAGGCCCATCAGCGGCCATCTCACAGCCTCTGCAGGGTTGCCCTCTACCTCCTGCATCGGGCACTTGGCACACACACATAGCCCACTACCTCTAAGATATCTGTCTTGGCTCAGCTCCTCAACCAGAGCACAGTCCCTGCCCTGAGCCTCAAGAGCAGTGTCTAAGGCATGTAGGGCTGCTGGTTGAGTATAAGTGAGCAAGAGTCATAAGACCATCAACTCCATCCTTAGGTAACTGCCAGTGTCAGTGAGGAGAGACGAGACAGGGCAAATTGATGCCCTAGTTCAGGGTAACTCTGGGTGGCACTGAAGCCTCAGGGCCCAGAGCAGCAGCATCTGGGTTATTCTCCATGTCTTGGAGGAAAACAGGAATCCCACCTTCCCCATGGGAGACAGGCAGATCGTGGGGAAGATGGACAACCTTTCCCAAATAGCCAGGCAATTCCCTGGGCGCAGGCCATGCCTGCCACCTTCTGGCAGGACCACCTCTCCTCCACCTCCCCCACCATGCACGACCTGGCTTACCTGGGAGGATCTCATTCCAGTTCACACGGATGTAGCGGTCCCGGTCGGCCCGCGAGTGCTCATGCCAGAAGCCCAGCACGTGCATAAGCTCATGCAGGACGATGCCCGGGCCCCTCTGGAGACAGCTGGGCCCTAGAGATACCACCTGCATCCCTCCGCTGCGGCCAATGCTCGAGAAGCACCTGCAGGGCCATGAAAGTGCTGGGTGGGCATTGGCCAGGAGAATCGGCAAACCCAGGCCCCTCGCCCCTCCTCCCAGGACCTGGGATAAGAGAGCACCCAGAGCGAGTCCCCGTCCTGGGCTGTAGCCAAGTCCCCCCACTGCTTGGCCCTCTGTGAACAGGGTGTGCTGGAACCCTGTTTCCAGCCTGCACTGTAAGGAGTTGGTGAGAACTGATGTTAACATGGATGATGGAAGCAGCTGATTACGTGAATGTCTCCACACGGGGAGCCCCGAGTCAAAGCTCTCATGCACATTCTCTTAGGGCCCTAGCAAGCTAGGAAAGCAGTATTACCGTCACCCACATTTCAGAGAGAAGACAGAAGGGGCTCAGAAGTTAAGGGACTTGCCAGAGTCACCTGGCTCCTGCACCATGGAACCTGGATCCTAGCCCAGGTCTGCCCCATGACACCTGCACTCACTCCCCAGGTCACGTAGTCTCCTGGGAGATGGAGTGGAAGGTTCTTTAAAGGATTGAGCACCTCCTTGCCCACCTCTCCTGAGTATTTGCCCTGAGTATTTGTAGGTCTAGCTCATGCTGAGCAGACCACTCAGATGGGCAGGGGGACTCTAGACTAGGGAGGACAGGCCCAGACACAGGTTTTAGACAACAGTTTTGTTAATTTCAGGCTGAACTCAAGACAGCTGAGGCTCTCACCATGCACACATAGGCACACTCACACACTCACCAAGAAGCACTTACCCAGACATGGGGATGATGGAAATGAAGTCCCTCTGGCCATCGTAGGCAACAAACCTGATGCACGTGAAGCGTTCAAACTCGGCAAATGCCTCCAGGATGACTTGGCGGCTAGGCTTATCTGGGAAGAGACCCGTCGGCTAAAGCCCCAGCCAGGCTGCCTGCACTGTTCTCCCCCAGATGTCTGCACGGGGGGAAGGAGCTGAGCTTTAGATCATTCTCCAGTGTAGAACGCCAAGAAATGTCAGCATGGGGCTTTCCTGGTGGCCCAGTGGTTAAGACTCCATGTTTCCAGTGCAGGGAGCATGGGTTCAACCCCTAGTCAGGGAACCAAGATCCTGCATGCCTCACAACATGGCCAAAAACAAGTAAGGATGGATGGATGGATAGAGGGGTGGATGAATGGGGGGGTGGATGTATATAGATAGGAAGAAAGGGCAGCATGATGGTGTGGGAAGGAAAAAGCAGGGCTCCAGGTGCACCCTGGCTGTGTGACCTTGGGCTGGTCACTGTCTTCTGGGCCATCTGGTCTTGAAATGGATCAGACTGCCCCTAGGTGTGGCTTCCCCATCAGCTCCTCCAGGACTTTAGCATCCCAGCTCAGGGGCCCATGAGACAGAGGGCTTCTGACAGAAGGATTCTTTGGGTGATGGTGGAGGAAGCACAAAGGGGAATTAAAACCCATAGAGGGAACTTCTCTGGTGGCTCAGTGGTAAAGAAGCCTCCTGCTAATGCAGGAGACATGGTTTGATCCCTGTTCTGGAAAGACCCCACATGCCACAGAGCAACCAAGCCCATGAGCCACAACTGCTGAGCCTGGGGTCTGGAGCCCACGAGTTGTAACTGCTGGAGCCGGCTCGCCCTAGAGCCAGTGCTCTGCAACAGGAGAAGCCACCGCAACGAGGAGCCTGTGCACACAGCTAACGAGCAGCCCCTGCTCACTGCAGTCAGAGAAAGCCCGTGCAGCAGCGAAGACCCAGCACAGCCAGTACAAATAAATAAAAATGAAAAATAAAGTCGCTGTATGTCATTAAAGAAAAACAAAGCGAAGAGGAGCCGGGCTGCGCAGGGAGGAAGGCCCACGGCTCCGGGGCCTGGGGCCGACTCACCGTATTTGCTGGAGAGCAGGAAGGGGACCTCCACAACACCGCCATTCTTAGGCCACTTGCTGCTGGTCGCCGAGAACAGCCGGAAGGGACTCTGAGGAGAGAGTGCGGCTCAGGGAGCAGCCGGCCAAGCTTCCCGCCCCGAGGCTGCCACCTCTCAGGCCCCAGGAGCCCTCAAGGTGTGCGCCGTGAGGGTGGCTGCTCATCAGAGAGGGGCCAGCAACAGGGAGGTCAGTGGCCAGCTGTGTGACGCGCAGCACAGCCCTTTGTTGTAGAGAAAGAAGTTGCCACTTACTCTATTGGGCAGAGAAACCCATGAAATTCAGAATGCTTATCTTTTCGACAGTTTTTCTAAATGTCCTGTGGACATCTAATAACATATGAGATACAAAATTTTAAACACTTTCTGTAGGATATGATTAATAAAATTAAATATAAATCTATTATATTTAAATTATTAATGATATCATTCAAGATCTTAATCTTTTCTGCACTTGATAAAATATTCTCAGGAATGTTAATATGTCTCACCACGATCATATATTTTTCTTTTTCCCTCATATTTCTTCTGATTTTTGCTTTATGTATCTTTGTTTGTTAAGATAACTAATGGTTTATGATGTCTCTTTTTTGTGAATTGTACCTTTTATCATTAAGAATATTCATCTTTGTTTCATTTAAAAATAAATTAATTTTTTTAAAAAAAGAGAAACCCAGACAAAATATTTCCTGCAGAGGCTACCAAAGGTTTTACTGGATCCCGCGTTTACCCTGTGCATTCACTAGGTAACTGGGAACAGGGGCCCTGCCCTGCCCTAGGGGTCCCTGCCCTGGCCTGGGCTGGCCTTCGGCTCTCCCGCCCAACTCAAGCTGAGCCATCAGTGGACAGCATCAGACCAGCACCAAAGTCTTGCTCTCGCCAAGTCACTGTCCTATTCAAGAGCCTTCTGCCATCCCCAGCCTCCTAAAAGAAGGCCCCGATTTCCATCCAGCCTTCTTCCTTTCTGACCCGCCCCTCATCCCTAGGCAGGATGGTTTGTGTGTTATTCCTCATTCTGTCCTCCTCAGACCATCACTGCCGCCCACGATGTTCACCACAGACACCTCCCCACATCCCCACCAGCCACTCTGCCAACCTGTGCTAGCCTCTTCCTTCGTCCCAGTACTCCCTGAGCGCCTCCCCGGGCCAGGGTAGCAAGCTGGGGCTTGACATTCCAAAACCCCTCCTGCAGGAAGCCCTCCCAGACTGACTGCCGCCACCATTCCAGATGTCACACCCTCCGCCAGGCTGGCTTATTCCTAACAACATTCGCGCTGACTTTGGCAAGAAGAGCTGTGAGTAGCAAAGAAGGATGGCTCACAAGTCACACCCCCATGATGCCTAGGGATGAGCTCACAGGTCTGACACTGCTGTGAGGTTATTTTACATGTGTGTGTGTGTGTGTGCGCGCGCGCGCTCACACTCACCGGCCGGAGGATGTCCCCCTCAAGGAGGAAGCTGCTCTCTGGGGACTCCTCTGGAATCAGCCCTGAGAAGGAAGGGACACACGTGTGTGGTGCATGCCCCCACCCCCACAACAGAGACCTCCAGCCAAGCAACTCCAGGGTCCACCCTTCCCTGGGCCCTGAGGCTGTGTGACCAAGTCACACAGCCCCTCTGAGTCCCCATCTACAAGCATGTGCAGCCCTTCTCAGCCTGATCACACCCTTCCCTGCTCAGACAGTACGTTTCTCCCGGGACCCACACATGTACACTATCCAGTCCCAGCGAATTCTCTGGCGGTTTAGTGGCTGGACTCCACACCTCCACAGCAGGGGACATGGGTTCAATCCCTGGTTAGGGAACTAAGACCCTGAATGCCATGCAGCCCAGCCAAGAGGGAAAAAAAAAAAAAACAACAACCCAGTCCCAGCTCCTGCCTCCTGCATCTGACACCCTCTGCTCCCAGGAAGTTGCCATTTCTTCCAGCTATCTCCACCCTCCGCTCCAGCCCAAGCCACGCTTCCAGCACACGCCCTGGCCCTCCTGCTCCACTCACCCCTGACCCATCCGTGTAGCACTCTGGACCCTCACTGCAGCAAGTCCCAGAAAGTCCAGCCCTCGCTATCACGGCAGGGGGGCTACAGCTCCACCCTCCTCTCCCACCACCCCCCCACCTCCCCCTGCACAGTGGGCAGCCCCTCCCTGCACAGCCTCCCTTCTAGGACACCAGCCCCAACAGGAGTCTTAGAAGAGTGCCTGGCATCCTGAAGGTTAGGCTGTTTTGGTCAGTCGCTCAGTCATGTCCAACTGTGCAGCCCCATGGGCTGCAGCAGCCAGCTTTCCTTGTCCTTCACTGTCTCCCTGGGTTTGCTCAGAGCCCTGTGCATACTAGAAGCTGGGCTCCCCAGAGCAGAGCCTGAGCCAGGGGGCCATCTGCAGGTGACTGAAGCTGGAGCACCCAGGGGAGGGCTGGGTTCAGCAGGAGGGCCACCCAGGCTGACCTCACAGGACCTTCGGACCCCAAGACTTATCCCGCCTTGACACGTGCCTGTGCATGCCCCTGTGGGAGGGCCGCCCTAGGCAAGGGAGGAAGGAAGCACTTTCCCCGGCATCCCTGGACGAGGGCCTCGGGCTACAACAGGTCTGAGCAGCAGCATCCCCAGCAGCTGGGGAGGGGATGTGCCTCCCGGCAAAGGGCCTCCCGACTGTCACTAGGCTAGGCTCACAGGCTCAGGAGTCCTCGGGCCACCAGCAGCCCTAGCAGAGTGTCCTCCACAGCCGCTGAAAAACAGTGCCAGCACAGCCTCAGGCTGACCTGGAGTTGGCCAGCTCCAATTAGTGACCCCAAGGTGGTGAGCCACCCTGCTCCAGCGTCTCACAGAGCAGGAGGGGGCGAGCCACACCCAGCAGGTTCATAGCTCCAGGACAAGCTCTCCCTCCGCCCCCTCCACTGTGCTCTGAAATCCCCATCTTTATTTCTTTTTCCACTTCCCCAGGCAGGAAGGCCTGAGACTCGCACTTCCTGAGACCCGCAGCGCCTCACACCTGCAGGTCATCCCACACCAGGTGGAAGGCATGTTTCCTAACAGCCGCTAATAATTCCACTCACATCAGACTCGGCCTGATAAAAGCCAAGTGTGTGTAGTCAACTGCTCAGTCACATCCGACTCTGCGATTCCAGGGACTGTAGCCTGCCAGGCTCTTCTGTATTCAGGCAAGAATACTGGAGTGGGTTGCCCTTCTCCAGGGGATCTTCCTGACCCAGGGATCGAACCAGGGTCTCCTGCATTGCAGGTGGATTGTTTACCATCTGAGCCACCAGGGAAGGGGCTCGCCATATTTTAAAACCTCTGCTTTTCCCCCTTCTTGTAAAAGTAACACCCCAGTAGAGAAGACACAGAAAAATAGACTTAAGAAGTTTCCCATGAACTACTGCTCACCATGGCCCCCTTAGCAAGCTGGCACATCTCCTCGCAGCATTTTCTACTCATCTGAGTGTTCAGCATGGTTTTCATAGGCTACATGGACAACTTCATACTCCTCACCCCACGAGAAGACAGTGTCCTCACCTTGGTTTATTGCAGGGATGTCCTTGTCCCAAGATGTCTGGGTCTCCTCAGGGGTGAGGTCTTCTGAGAATCTGGTCTCACAGGCTCCAGCGCAGTGAGAGGCTGAGGGTGCTCCTACGATGAAGCCTGGCCCAGACGCAGGTACGTACGCACAATGGTTACGCAGGACAAGAGCACGTGGGGTGAGGGGAGTGGGCTGTCAGGCCTCAGGACCCAGGCCCTTCAGGCAGCCCTCCAGGAGGAGTCCTGGGAGCCCACCTGGCCCTGAGGCCTGGACAACCTTGCAGAAGGAACTTCCCTAGGGGGACAAGTGTTAGACGCTGAGTCGTGTCCAACTCTTTGTGATCTCATGGACTGTAGCCCGCCAGGCTACATGTCCATGGGATTCTCCAGGCAAGAATACTGGCGTGGGTTGCCATTCCCTTCTCCAGGGGATCTTCCTCGCCCAGGAGTCAAACCTGGGCCTCCCATACTGTGGGCAGATTCTTTACTGCCTGAGCCACTAGAGAAGCCCAGACAGTAAAGAATCCACCTGCAATGCGGGAGACTTGAGTTCCATCCCTGAGCCAGGAAGACCCCTGGAGGAGGAAATGGCAACCCACTAGGAAGACCAAGACAGGGCTTCAAAAGGCAACCCTGGGCTCCAGGTGTCTGGGCAAGTATGAGGCAGGGGAGGGAGGGAAAAGGAGGGAGCAGGGGGCGGCCTCAGGCTCCAACACTGAGGCCACGGTGTGGCTGAGCTTCAGACCCCCCCAGCCCCCTCCTCAGCCCAGGCCTCGGGAAGCGGGCCAGGCAAGCCTGGCGCGGAGGGCAGGGCATGAATGTCTGGAGGCGTCACTCCTGCTATCTCCTGCGAGGCAGGCCTTCCACCCCCAGCATCCTCGGGAGGTCCTCCTGGGACCCCTGCGAGCTGACTTCTAGGAGCATCCCTGGAAGCCCATTCTCCGAGCCATGCTGGTCAACTTACATCCCTGCAAGCTGCAGCTATGCCCTCTGGTCATTCCCCACATGGGCTCCACAGGCTGGAGCCAAAGTGAGGGGGGTAGGAGAGTGAGGCAACCCACTTACCAGGCAGACAGACCAGAATCAGGACCCATGGCCAGAGACCTTCCATGCTCATGCTCCCCGCAGTGGGCCCCCGTGGCCCCTCAGCTAGCAAGAGCACCGATTCCTGCGAGATGAAACAGCCTAATCGCAGACAGGACCACCGCCTTCCTTAAATAGCATCTTCGCCAGCCCCCACCTGCAGGCCCTCCCCAGCCAGTTCCACCTGGAGCCCAGCCCAACAGCTCCCAGCTGCAGCCCTGCCCTCTCCTACCTGCACTGCCCCTCCCAGCCCAGGCCCGCACCTTCCGGACCCTGGCCTGGCTAAGCGGGCCAGCAGGGGTCCCCAGCCTCTGGGCTCTGATGCCCGACGACCTGAGGTGGTGCTGATGGGCTAATAATGAAGTGCGCAATGAATGTAACGTGCTCGAATCATCCCGAAACTGCCCTCCCACCCCCACCCATGGGAAAGTTGTCTTCCACGAAACAGGTCTCTGGTGCCAGAAAGGCCGGGGACCCCTGGAAGAAGCGGGCACGAGGCAGCCTTTGGCCTCCCCCTGGGGGTGTACCTCTTCTCAGGTTCCCTCCCACCACCAGGGGGCAGAGAAACACTGCAGAAAGGTGGGAGGCAGCCAGCGCAGGGCGGAGCTTCACCCTCCAGTCTGCGCAAACCCCTTTCCTGCCCCTGCCCTGTGCTCAGACGTGGGGAGCACTACCTGAGATCCTGAGGCACCCCCAGTCTGACTGTGGAAGGAGGAAGAATCACTACGTTTTTATAAGCTTTTATTATGGTATACGGGCTTCTCTGGTGGCTCAGACTGTAAAGAACCCGCCTGCCAATTCAAGAGACCCGGGTTTGGTCCCTGAGTTGGGAAGATCCCCTGGAGAAGGAGACAGCAACCCTCTCCAGTATTCTTGCCTGGGAAATCCCATAGACGTGCAGAAGAGTAAACAAGCATAAAACCAGGGAGAAATGAACACGGGGGTTGACAGCGCCCCCAGAGGAGCCTAATTTGTGGAAAAGTGGAACTTCTGGATAGCTAGGCCCTCACAAGGACGCTTCCTGTCACCCTCGCAATAGTCTTGCAATATCAGCGTTTATCCCCATTTCATGGGTTCAAGAACTAAAGCTCCTTCCCCATATTCCCCTCCTCCATACCCCCCTGGCCTCTCAGAAGCCCCATCCTCAGAGCTTGCTCACCAAGGGACAGCCTGGATTTAAATCCTGGAGGTGAAGGGTTTGGGGACATCCTCCCCACCAACGCCCAGTAAACGGAATGACAGAGCCAGGTGGCTCGGCATCCTGCCCTGCCTGGAATCCAGCGCTTCTCAAAAAGTAGGAGTCAGAATTATGGGCAGAGGGACTTCTGTGGCAGTCCAGTGCTTAAGACGTCATCTTCCAATGGGTTCAAGCCCTGGTCAAGGAACTAAGATCTCACATGCCTCCTGTCCAAAGAAATAAAACATAAAACAGAAGCAGTTTTGTAACAAATTCAGGAAAGGCTTTAAAAATGGTCCACATCAAAAAAAACCTTTAAAAAGAAATCATGGAGAGAACATGATGAAGACAGGCACCCCAACTGCCCAGGCAGGGTGTTAACATTTGTGTGTCCATGGGATGCTTCAGTCATGTCTGACTCTGTGCGACCCTAAGGACTGCAGTCCACCAGGCTCCTCTGTCCGTGGTTAGCAGTGTAGGGATGGAGCTGACCGCTTCAGATGAATGCTTGGTAAAATAACCATAACCAGAAGAGAAACAGATGAGTAGTTTAAGAAAATGCAGCTTGCCTTGAGGGCATTGTGCTAAGTGAAATAAGCTGATCACAACAGGACAAACGGTGTATGGTTCACTTACAGGGTGTTTCTAGAGGAATCAGAGGCAGATGGTGGGACGGTAGTTGTCACGGGCTGAAGGAGCAGGGAATGGGGAATTGTTTAATGCGTACAACGTTTCAGTTTTGCAAGACGAAAAAGTTCAGGACATCTGTTTCATAATAATGTGAATGAACACTCTTAACAAAGTGCACACTTAAAAATAGTAAAGATGGCACATTTTGTTACATATTTTTACCACGATTGAAAATTTTTTCACAAATTAAAGAAAGGAAGGGAGGGAGAAAAGAAGGAAAAGGAAAGAATGGAGCGGCTTCTCCGATGGCTTGGTAAAGAATCTGCCTGCAGGAGACTCGCGTTTGATCCCTGGTCCGGGAAGATCCCACTTGCTGCTGAGCAACTAAACCTGTGCTCCAGAGCCTGGGAGCCCCAACTACCGAGCCCACGTGCCGCAGCTACTGGAGCCTGCTCACCCTCGAGCCTGTGCTCTTCAGCAAGAGAAGCCACCACAATGAGAAGCCTGCACACCGCAACTAGGGAGACCCCCACTTGCTGCAGCAGAAAAAAAGCCTGCACAGCAAGAAGACTCAGCACAGCCAAAAATAATAAATATTTTCTAAAAGATCCTTATCTGCAAAGTCCCTTCAAAAAAAAGAAAAGAAGGGAAAGAAATGCAGTTTGCTTGAAAGGCAGACTTAAGAACAGGGAAGGGAGGGTGGAGGGGGTTGGGGGGTGAGGTGGAGAGAGGTGGGATGGAGCTGGGTGACGGCGGGGTAAGCAGGGGCCTCAGTCCCCTGTCCTGCTGCCCCAGATGGCCCCCAATCCACCCCGAGCTGGGTGTGGGGGTTGTGTAGACAGAACCAAACAGACCCACTCAGGGCCTGCAAAATCCCTGAGAACAACCCCTAGCTCTGCTCAGTCTTCACTGGAGAGCAGCTCCCCCACCCCTAGAGCAGAGGGCACAGTGCCCGGGGGGAGGGGGCCCAGGGGGGTGGGGGAGGGGCACGGCAGGTTGGGGGTGCGGTAGGTGGGGCGGTGTTCCTTCCGTCTGAGCACAGGGCTGAGCAGACCACAGGCCCTGCCCTCCCGAGCATCCAGGCTGGCTGAGGCGCACAACTACACACCTGAACACCTTCCCTTCCCGGGTCTTCAGAAGCTAACATTTCCTGAGCACCTACTGTGTACAGGTGCTGAGCTAAGCCTTTACTTGAATTGACTCACTAATTCTCAGTACCACCCTACTCAGCGGGGGCCCATGACAAAGCCCCATTTTACAGACCAGGAAACTAAACTCCAGAGAGGTAAGCCACATCGGGCCCTTAACTGTCAAACTACACTGCCCTCCGGTGTATCCTGCCGGACAGTCAGAACGCCCGCAGTAAGACCCAGCATACTGCAGAGGTGGCCCTATGCCGAGTTTGGAAGGACAAAATAGAGTTAGCCAGATGACACTCTGAGGCCTACGAGGATCAGCGTGGAGGCTGACTCAGCACGGCTGCTCACTGAGCTGTCCCCCAGGGCCTCAGTACCCCTGCTCTTTGGAAAATCACGGCACCCCCTTTCCAGCACCCTCTGCTGCTGGCTGGGCCCAGGTCGCATGTCTCCCCAGACATGCAGTCCACTCTGGGCACATAACTCATGCTCAGTGAAGACATGCTAGCTGGCCGGTGTGAAGAGCAGCGAAGCCCACCCCAGGCCACCTGTCCTCCCCCCAGACATCAGGCCACATGCTTTCTGGGGACAGGAATGAGCCCCGGTCACTACAGGCATTCTGAGGCCGGGAGACCCAGCCCAAGGATGTGGAATAAGAGCTGAGGGGCTTCCCTGGTGGCCCAGAGGCTAAGACTCCGCGATCCCAATGCAGGGGGCCCGGGTTCCATCATGCCACAACTGTGAGTTCACATGCTGCAACTTAAGATCTCGCATGTCACAACCAGGGCTCCCCAGGTGGCACTAGTAGTAAAAGGAACCACCTCCCAATGCAGGAGACACAAGAGGCGTGGTTCCATCCCTGGGCCAGGAAGATCCCCTGGAGGAGGGCACGGCCACCCACTCCAGTATTCTTGCCTGGAGAATCCCACGGACGGAGGCGCCTGCCTGGCTGCAGTCCACGGGGCTGGACACAACTGAGGCGACTCGCCACACACACGCACACACACACACGCTTCAGGGAGGAAGTGTGACCAGGGCAAGGCTGGGTCCAGCTCTCAATAGTACACAGTCTTCTCCCAAGATCAACGCTGATAACTGGAATAAGGCTGGAGCCAGCCTTCCAGAAATCCCCGCTTTCGGCTCTGCCTGGAAAAGAGCACCAACAGGGGGAGGACCAGGCTGGGAGGTGAGGTCACCCCTGCACCTTCCTCCTTCCATTTCCCAGACTCAGCCACACAACGGAAGATGAGGTCTGCCTAATAAACAGCTTTGAACACTTCCCCAGGCGTTGACTTGAGACCAGACGCTTAAGTTGTTTCTTAAACAAAACAATATTTTATTGACACATCCTCAATGTTCCGTATAAATATAAAGTGCTAAGTTTCCAAACCCCCCCAACCTCCCCGCTGCCCACAGGGCTGGGAGGAAGTGGAGGAGGGAGTGTTAAATGTCAGTTGAACACAAATAACTTTCCAGCGCCAACACAGGCGTGAAACGCTCCTGCGCACACACGCAAGCAAGAAGTTCAGACACAGCATCGGCGTCACTTCCCTGAGCCCCGGCACAGGGCTCAGGCTCCAGGCCCCGGGGTGGGCCACCCCCTAGAAAGGGGCCCTGGTTGTCACAGCTTGTTCCTTAAAGCCCTCAGGCTGCCAAGAGCTCCAACGGGGTGGTGGGACCAGTGGGAGTCGAGGGTGTAGAGTCCAGTTAGTTTCTGCCAGAGGACAGGGGAGGAGGGAGGCAGACACGCCCTCCAATCTCCTTCCAGGATGAGGATGAGGGCTGGCCCTCAACCCTCTAGCAGACGAGCACCAGGTGAGAAAGTCCAGCATCCCTGTGTTTCCAGCGCCCCCACCTGGAGGCTTCTCAAACTCCAAAGGGGCAGCTGTCCCTGAGATGGAAGGCACAGTGGGGAACTGGGGCCCCAGCTGTCCCCAGGAATCAGACAGCTTTGCGCACCTCCACCCCAGTGGAGTCAGCATGGTGGGGCCCGGCCTCAGTGACAGAGCACCTGAGTCTCAAACTGCAGCAGCTGCCCCATGAAACTGAAGTTGGGGGAAATGACTCCCCGGCGTTGCTTCACAAAGTCAAAGGCCTCATCCAGCCGCACGCGGCGACTCTGTATCAGGTACGCCAGGCAGATGGTGGCGGAGCGCGAGATGCCCGCCTGGCAGTGCACCAGCACGCGACCCCCACTGTTCTTCACTGAGTCTACAAGGGAAATGGGGAGAGGGGAGAAGCGAGGTCAGACGATGACGGAAAGGTGGGCAGAGAAGGCGACAGGTGCCCTGCTTCCTCCCCTGAAGCCCCGACAGGCCCCAGGGCTGTGGCCCGCCTCTTACCAATGAAGCCAATGGCCTCTGGGAACCAGGCACTGATCTCCACCATCTGATTGTCCTCCACAGGGATGCTCTTGTAGCGCAGGAGGCCCTCAAAGTGGTTGGGGCAGCTGGCCGAGACGTTGAGCACGGCGGTGATGCCGCAAGCCCGGAGCCCCTGCAGGTCTGACGAGTGGCTGCAGCTGCCCAGGTACAGGTAGGGCAAGATCTCCACGGGGCCGCCCTGGGCAGGAAAGAGGGACGCTGGTGAGGTCTCAGCCCTGACCCACAGGGCTTCAAGCCTTCCGGGTGGACAGAGACAGGGCAGACTGGCCTGGGCCAGAGGAGCTCTTAGCTAGGGATCACTGGTCAGGGATCAGACTCAGAACACAGAGATACACACCCACAGATACACTCTTCCCCCCAAACCCCCCAGTTACACTGCTCACAGGACATACACAGACTCACAGTGGTGCACACCAGCAACCCCTGCCAGGCACACCACAATTGTGGTACCATTTGAGAGCAGACACACACACACACACACACACACACACACAGCCCCTACGGGACAGACTGTGGACATGGACATTTGAGACCAAAGACATACACACACACATACATACATATACACACACACACAGCCCCTATGGGACGGACTGTGGACATGGACATTTGAGACCAAAGACATACACACACACATACATACACACACACACACACACACACACACACACACACATACCCTATGGGACTGTGGACGTGGACATTTGAGGCCAAAGACATACACACACTGGTGACTGTGTGTGGACATGGTGACAAGGTGACTGTGGACATGGGCACACTCCTGCGTCCAGAAATGGCAGACTACCCTGCACCGTGGGGTGGGCGGGACACTGACCACGAGCCCTTATCTCAACTCACCTGGTCATAAGAGGGAGCCCTGGAGTCCAATCGGCTGTTGTCGTTGTTGTCAGGCGTCATCGCGGGGACCGGGGACTCAGAGCACAGATCGGGGCAGCAGGCTTTAAAGCGATCGAAGCCTCCTGCAGGGAGGACCAAGACACGGTTAGCCGGAAAGGCCTGCCTGGGGTCGGACACCCGACGTCCGCGGGCAGGGGACGCGAGCGGGGGATGTGGGCCGGCAGGCCGGCGCTCACCTGGCAGGAAGCACACGGCGGTGGGTCCCGCGCGGGTCTCGTGCAGGAGCGCGGCGAGCAGCGCGTGGGCCGGGCCGTCAGGCGGGAGGTCCGCCACCGAGGCGCTGCCCTCGTCCAGCACCACGGCCCGCGCCAGCTCCCCGCGGGCCAGGCGCGCCCGTAGTGCGCGGTCTGGCAGCAGGCAGGCGAGGGCGGCGGCGGGCGGGCCCCGCGCGCGGCGGCGCAGCAGCGCGTTCCAGGGGACAGGGCGCGCGGCGCGCACGTGGCGGCGGCAGAAGGCCAGGAAGGGACGGCAGTCGAGCACCAGCGTGCGCTCAGCCTCCCGAGGCTCCCGCAGCAGCGCGCCCAGCGCCGCGCAGTCCAGCTCTCGCGCCGCCTCCAGCCCCATGTTGGCCCTTGGTAGCCTCCTTTCCCCTCTTCCCGTTCCTCTTCCTCTCCTTCCCCCTCTCCCTGCGCGCGCTCCCCGGGCTCTCGCGGCGGCCGCACTGCCCCAGCCGTCTGTTCTGGCACCCTCTCCAGCGCCGTGGTTTAAGTAGCCGTGGGCCGGCCTCCCGGGTCGCCAAACAAGGGCAAAGCAGGAAGGCGCCGGTGCCGCCCCCGCGGTCTCACGCGGTGCGCAGGCGGGGCGGGCCAGGACTGGGGCAGGCTCGGGGGAGGGATGCGCTGGTAGAGGAAGCCGGGGACCAGCTCCGCAGGGAAGGTGTTTGCCCAAATACCCCCTCCCACCTTGGCGCCCCAGGGCTCTTTCTGAGAGCTCCCACCCCTCGACCTCACTCTGGGCCTTGATGCCCCTTGACTGGCTTCCTCTCCCATTTCCCTGTCCCTTTCCTTCCCAGAGCCTCCCCACTCCTAGGAATCTGTTACTACAAAAACTGACTTTTTGTAGAAAAAGTCAGCGGGTATAGAAGCCACCTGCAATGCAGGAGACACAAGAGACACGGGTTCAGTCCCTGGGTCGGGAAGATCCCCTGGAGAAGGAAATGGCACCCACCCTAGTATTCTTGCCTGGAAAACGGTATGGACAGAGGAGCCTGGCGGGCTGCAGTCCATGGGGTCACTCTGAGGCATTAGGCACGCTGTTACCGAGGGTGCTTTCCTTGGTGGCTGGGGACCCACGCTTTGTTGTGCCGTTTCTCTTCTTCATCGAGACCCTGTGCAGGAGGAGCTTTATACCCCGCCCCCATACCCCCACCCATTTCATGGCTGAGACCGGCACTGCTGCTGCTCAGAGGCCAAGCGAGGCCAGAAGGTCATCCTCTGAGCCCAAGACCCAGAGCACTGGCCTGAGGAGGACCCCTGAGCTGTGGCGTGGGGCGGGCAGGGGACCTGTGATGACCCTCCAGTTATTAGTGGAGTGAGGTTTTCTCCCGTGGAACTCAGGGAAACCCCAGGGCCCAGGGTGAAGCACTTCCCCAAGTCGCAGACGGGCCCTGAAGGGGAACTCAGCTGACGCTGCTGGGCTGTCCCTGGGCCTTGTGGGAATTTCACGAGCTTCTCCAAGGGGAAGAGGGAGAAGAGCTACCTGAATCTGCCTCCCCCGCCCCATCACTCCCCGTCAGAGCCCTCCAGAGGCCGGCAGCAGGGACCCAGCACTGGACTTGAGCGGGGCCACAAGCAGTAAGACTGGGGAGCCCTTTAGTCCACATCCTGCCCACCCCCACCTCATCTGCCAGCCCTCGGGCGGATGTGGTGAGCCCCAGGTGTGCGTGGGGGTCTGGGCCCCTGGACTGGGGCCAGCAATGTTGGCAGCTGAACTCCGCAGAAGCAGAGACATTCAAGTGTGTGGGGACAGTGCTCTGGAGTGGGAGCTGCCCCCACCCCCACCCCAGCTGTGTGGGATTTCAGAACCCACTCACCAGGCTCCCACTCAGGGCCTGTGTAAGAGCCTTCCAATCCTGCTGGAGACCCCTACGTCTAAACTGTCTTGGAGGACTACTGCCAGGCCCCGTTGCGGCTCCCCAAGCCCTCCACTTGGCTGGTTAACTCAACTCTTCCCAGTGATGTGTTGATGTGTCTGTGCATTCATCACATGTGTTCTGCAATGCTGGAGACAGAACCAGTAGCTTGTGTGCTGCGAGGCAGGGGGATGCAGCGGAGCAGAGCCTCAAGGACTCCAAAGATTCCTGGGGCAGGTCACCTTCTCAGGCCTCAGTGTTCCCACCTGTAAGATGGGAGCTTATAATAGACCAACTGCTCACCCACACTGGTCCGAAGGCTCTGAGGCTGTGCCATGGCCCGGACACCCTCAGTTCTCCATCCCTCCCTCCCAGGCCAGTCTGGAGGCTGAGATGGCAAAGCCCACAACAGAGCCAAGGAGTCTGGGCCACAGATCCCAGCAGCTGATACGGGCGCTTATCCTTGGCATCAGCCTGGTGAATGACTTAATGGTTGACTCCGGGGGCAAATTACAGAGCACACAGAGGGATATTCAGGTCCCATCTTGCTGACCCATGGGCTGGCGTCACCTGCTCTGCTGGGAGCCACGGACTTCCAGCTCCAGGGGAAGAAGCCGACAGGATTGGCCAGCTGGGGTTCTGGCTCAGAAGTGAAATTCAGCCCAGCCACATAGGGGCTCCAGGACTCCTGTGCTGGGCTGAGCATCCTCCCCGCCAGGGCGCCAGCCATGCCGGGAGGCCCCATGTGGGCTTGGGGATGGGAGCCTGTTGGTGAAGCTTTGCGGGGCCCTGCCCAGCCCTCTGGTTAGAACCAGTGACTTCTGCCCGAGGTGACTACACCCTCTGTCTTTGGGGCTGTCCCCTTTTCAGCTCTGGGACACAGACTCAAGTAGGCCTGACTTAGCCACGAAGGAAGGGCTCACCTTGGCCCCTTTCTTCTATTCCCAAACTAGGGAAACCCCCACCCCCATAGGGGTGATAGCCCGAGCTCAGGGTGGGAAGAGATCAGGAAGAGGATGGAACCCACGTCCCACCCTCACTTCTGCTCTGACTAAAGATCCCCCCACCCTGGGTGAGTCATGGCCCTGGGATGGCTCTCCCCCATCTGCCACCCCCTCAAGGACCACCATGCCTGGCAGAGAGGAGGCAGGGCTCTGGACGCGTAGGTGGAGAACAGTGTGAAGAGGGGTCTCAGCCACACTGGCCCCGCACAGACTACAGGTCCTGGAGGGAAGGCCCCAGCCCTCTCCACTAGGTGGTAAGGGGACAGCAGGGGCCAGGGATGGGGGTTATGGTGGGTGCCATACCCAGAGGTTTTGGGGGGTTTGTTTTCCTGGCCTGGCTGTTACAGAGCAGACACTATCAAGGAGGTTTGGGACTCAGCTTTTCTTTTATTAAAATCCCCAACTGGAACAAGTGATGATCCTGTGTCATTCTTGTTTGTAACCATCTATTTTGGTGGCTCTTTATGTGTCACTAGCCTCCTGCCTTTGGGGTTCCCCATCTGCCCAGGCCAGCACATCGACCTAGCTCCCCCGCCCCCACCCTCCTATGCAGAGAGGCTTCCCTTCCAGGGGCGCCCAAAGCCCTGTGTCTGCGTTGTGTTGTGGCGTTTTGTGGTGGTGTTGTTTTCCTTCGTCCTGCCAAACCCACACCCCCAGTTGGTGCCCCTGGGGAGAGAGGAAGAAATGAATGGTGTGACTACAACCCTTAGGCCAGGGCAGGTATGAAGGTGAGAGTGACAAGTGACAGCCACCCCCAGCGCACCAGAGCGAGCCTGTGAGTCACGGTGACGTCAGGCTTCCGGTGCCAGGCCCCTGCCTGAGTGGCGTGGGGGCCACCCCCACAGGCTCCTGCCGGACGAGGACAGTGGCTCCGCGCTCTGCGAAGATGGCCCTGTCTAGTGCAGTGGGGAGGGCAGGGAGGGGCCATTGAGGAAAAAGTCCCCGCAGGCAGCCAGCCCTCAGCAAGGCAGACTCAGAAGTGGCCCGCAGGTGGCTGAGGGGACTGGCGTCTGTCCCCATGCATGTGTCCTGGCACTGGACGCTATGGATGCATCAAGAAGAAAGTCTCCTAGAGAACAGGCTTGTGGTTGCCAAGGGGGACGGGGAAGGAGGAGGGATGGATTGGGAGTTTGGGGCTAGCAGATGCAAACTGGTATATATAGACAGATAAACCGCAAGGTCCTACTATACAGCACAGTCAGTTCAGTCACTCAGTCGTGTCCGACTCTGCGACCCCAGGGACTGCAGCACGCCAGGCTTCCCTGACCATCACCAACTCCCTGAGCTTGCTCAAACTCATGTCCATCGAGTCAGTGGTGCCATCCAACCATTTCATCCTCTGTCGGCCTCTTCTCTTCCTGCCTTCAATCTTTCCCAGCATCAGGGTCTTTTCCAATGGGTCAGTTTTTCACATCAGGTGGCCAAAGTATTGGAGTTTCAGCTTCAGCATCAGTCCTTTCAATGAATATTCAGGACTGATCTCCTTTAGGATGGACTGGTTGCATCTCCTTGCTGTCCAAGGGACGCTCAAGTCTTCTCGAACACCACAGTTCAAAAGCATCAGCTGTACAGCACAGGGAACTGTATTCAATATCTTGTAATAACCCGTAATGGAGGGACTTCCCTGCCGGTCCAGTGGATAAGATGCTGCACTCCCAGTGCAGGGGACCCATGTTCAATCCCTGGTCAGGGAACTAGGTCCCACATGCCCCTCAAAGAGCCTGCATGCCGAAACTAAGACCCAGGCGAAGTGCTAAGTCTATTCAGTCCTGTCTGACTCTTTGCAACCCCAAGGACTGTAGTCCACCAGGATCCTCTCTCCATGGGATTCTCCAGGCAAGAGTACTGGGGTGGATTGCCATCTCCTTCTCCAGAGGATCTTCCCAACCCAGGGATTGAACCCAAGTCTCCTGCATCAGCAAGTAGATTCTTTACCACTGAGTCACCTGGGAAGCCACTATACTTCAATAAAATACATTTTTTTAGAAAAGAAGAAGGTTGCCATTTGGGGCTGATGTGACTTTCATGCCTCTCAAAGATTTGCTTTTCCTCATTTTAACAAAGGCTCCAGAACCTTCTCTAAGCATCCACGTCCAGGTCACGCATTCTTTTCCATATTTATTCATTTACCAGTCCCTCACTCAGAAAACATATGTTGGGTACCTGTTACATGTCAGGTACTGTTTTGGGTGCTAGGGATATAGCAATAAATCACAAACCACTGCCCTCAGGGAGCTGACCTCATTGTTTGAATAACATTAATTTTTGTGACTATGTTGTATTCATGGTTATACACCATGAATAATGACAATAGAGTAATGATATGGTTTCCTTTAAAAATAAAATTTAGGTTTGTAAAAACAGAGTTGAATGGTACAAATGGTACCCACGCGTGCTAAGTTGCTCCAGCTGTGTCCAGCTCATTTTTGACCCCATGAACTGTAGCCCGCCAGGCTCCTCTGTCCATAGAATTCTCCAGGCAAGAATACTAGAGTGGGTTGCCATGCCCTCCTCCCAGGGTTCTTCCCAATCCAGGAATCAAAACTGCATCTCTTATGTCTCCTGCATTGGCAGGCAGCTTCTTTACCACTAGCACCACCTGGGAAGCACGAAAATGGTACCCAAGGATGTTAGAAAGTGTGATGCAGGGAGGAGATGCCAGAGTCTTTGCCAAGGAAAGCATCTGTGTGGCTGCTCCCAGCTCTGGCGTGGTGCACTTCTGTGGGGGCTGCTTCTCCCCCCTGCCAGGGTCTCCCATCCAGAGAGGAGCCTGAGGCACGAAGGGAAGAGGGGGCCAGGCCCTGAGGAAGAGAATCTGGAAAAGCCAAACCCATTGCCAAGGTCAGAGCTGGCGCCGCCACTTAGGTTCCCTTCTTGTTCCATGGGCGTGTTCATCAAGGGGACCTGGGTTTAGCTGGACCCCAGGATGTGCCTGGGCTTGGAGTCAGAGGAGACCCTCCTCCCCTGTCTCTTCCCCTGGCGCTCACCCACTCCCAACACACCCTTGGCCCCCAAGCCATGGCCACCAGTGATTAAATGGGTCCCGTTCCCACCTATTGAGCAGAGACGCCCTTGGCTCGGGCCCAGGTCGCCAAGAGGGGATGGGAGGTTGCTAGGGAAGAGCTCTGTCACTAGTAGTGACTACTGGGCAAGTGGTGAAGGATTCTCAGAAATGTGACCACGCTGCGGTCACAGGGTCTGTGACAACTCCCGGGGCTCCCCCAAAGCCAGGGCTGGGTACGGGCTGAGGGGTGGCAAAGGGCCTTTGAGGCCCAGAGGACCCAGAGACTACTCCTTTTTCCTTTCCCCCCGACACCTCAACCGCCACCGAACACCAGGCTGGACCTCCCCCTTGAAGACCAGCAATACCAGGAAGAGTGCGTGAACAACGGCAGCAGTGGTGCCCACCAGGGAGCCTTGGCTCAAACACAGCTGGGCCGCTTGCCTGCTGTGTGGCCTTGGGCAGGTGACTTAACCTCTCTGCACCCACTTTAAACAACAGCGACACCCAGCACCACGCTAGGCATCTTCTAGGCATTGCTGCATCTATGCTTAAAGCTTGTGCTTCACTGGTGGCGCAGATGGTAAAGAATCTGTCTGCAATGAGGGAGACCCAGGTTCCATCCCTGGGTGGGGAAGGTCCCCTGGAGAAGGAAATGGTAATCCACTCCAGTCTTCTTGCCTGGAGAATTCCATGGAGAGAGCAGCCTGGTGGGCTACAGTCAATGGGATCTCAAAGAGACAGACACGACTGAGCAACTTACACTTTCACTTTTCAAGCTTAGGGCTTGGGGGCAGCATCGTCTCCCTCACTTTGCAGACAGGAAAACCGAGGCCTAAAGGGGTTATGTGGCTTGAACGTAGGCCACACAAACTGTCAACAGGAGCTCTGGGATAGGAACCTGGGCTCCAACCACTAGACCGCGCTGCCTCCAGGGTCTGTTGTCTGCCCCCCGCCTCCGATCCGCTTGTGTCTGCCCCCACCCTCCCACCAGGGCACACCTCCTGTCAGCTCTCATCTCCCTATATCACGACAGCCACACAATGAACACAGGCTTGCCCTGTGCCTGGCCTTATACTAAGACCTTGACAGGAGTTATTGCATTTAAACTGCAAATACCCCAAGGGATGGGAATGACTGACACTCCCATAACAAAGGGGGACACCAAGGTAGCGAGAGGTAGCTGACTGACCCAGACTGTCACAGTTAGTAGGTGGTGGCGCCAGGGGCTGAGCGCGCGGTGACGTGTCCCTCCTTCCTCTGGGTTCCATGTCCTCCCCAACCTGCTCAGACTCTTCCCATCTGCCTCCCACCCTCACCCAAAGTCCTCCTATCTCTGTGCAGGGCTCGGGCCACCCAGGCTGCTCTCTCGCGAGACCTTGCTCTTTTTAGGACCGTGGGTGCTGTGTCCTCAGCCTCAGCTCCTTGGGGACGCATGATGCACAGGCCGGGGAAGCACGGGGCACAGCTCACGCTGGGAGCCCCATGATGCGTCTCCACAGATGCGGTGACTTGTCCCTGTGACTCCCAGCCAGCCCTCAAACAGGAAGCTGACTGCAGAGGAAGGTGAAAGCCCTCGTCACTGGACAAAGGTCAGCGTTGGCATGGAGCCCTGCGGCACCCCTCGCCCGCCCCCTTGCCCTGCTCCAGGGCAGAAGAGGTGACCTGAGGTCCCCGGAGCAGAGGATGGGTCTAGACGCAAACATGCCAGCATGGGAGTGGCCGACCCCCCTGCAACCTGTGAGGGGAGCTGGATGTCCTGGGTTCAGGGGTGAGCTCTGTCACAGGAGAAGGAAGCAGGGTCGAGAGAGGATTGCATGGGAGCTGGGGACACAGGATGGATGAACAACACAGTCCTAGCCCACAGCACAGGGTTAGATTCAACATCCCGGGACAAACCGTACCGGAAAAGGATATAAAGAAGGACACACGCAGAGATGGATGACTGTGTCACGTTGCAGTATAGCAGTAATTAAAATGGCATTCTACTTCAGGGGTTTCCCCGGTGGTCCAGTGGCTGAGACTCCACACTTACACTGTAGGGGCATGGGTTCGATCCCTGGTCGGGGAGCTAATATTCAACATATCGAAAAGCACGCCCCCCCCCAAAAAATCAACTAAACTTCAATAAAAAATAAATAAAAATAAATAAATAAGAGACATTCTTCACTAAAAAAAAAGCAAGCTCTGCCAGCACAGCGGGGAGGCCCTCGGCTTTCCTCAGGTGCTAGCGTCCAAACACTCACTGGGGACCTAGAGCCAGGCTGCGCCCTGGATGCTGGGCCAGACCACAAACAGGACAGATGAGCTTCCTGCCCTCATGGGCCGACCTTCCAGCGGGGAAACAAAACCTGGGTGAGTAAAGTTTAAAGTGAGATAATAGGGATGGAGATGGCGAAGAGAAATACAGGTGAGGGAGATGAAGAGACACACATTTTCAGTTGCAAAACAACTGAGTCATGGGGGTGAAATGTGCAGTGTGGGGAGCACGGTCGATATTTATGTAATGCCCTTGTCGGGTGACACGGTGTAACCAGACTTGTTGTGGTGATCATTTTGAAACGCCTAGAAATACGGAAGCTCCATGTTGTGTAACAGGAACCAACACAGTGCTGGAGGTCAATTATATTTCCAAAACAAACACATAAACAAACTCAGAGAGGAGAGCAGATTTGGGGTTAACCAGAAGTGGGGAGTTGGAAGAGGACTGGATGAAGGCAGTCACAAAGTATAAATTTCCTGGGACTTCCCTGGTGGCCCAGTGGTTAAACCTCTGTGCTTCCACTGCAGAGGCATGGCTCGATTCCTGGTAGGGAACTGAGATCCCACATGCCGAGTGGCTTAAAAAAAAATTTTTTTTTTAAAAAGTACAAACTTGCAGTTATAAGACAGATAAATAAGTACTAAGGTTATAAGGTCCAGCATGATAAATATAATGAACACTGCTGCATGTTAAATATGCAAAGTTGCTAAGAGAGTAAATCCCAAGTTCTTATCCCAAAGAAAAACATTTTTTTCTATTTCTTTAACTTTGTATCTGTATGAGATGATGGATGGTCACTAAATTTGTTGTGATCATCGTTTCATGAAGAGTGTAAGTTAAATCATGATGCTGAATATGGTGAATGTATACAGTGCTGCATGTCAGTTACGTCGTCGTAACACTGCAAGAAAAAAATGAGATGACGTCATACAAGGGCAGGCGCTGCGGATGACACCCCAGAGAGGAATGAGATAGAGCTGGGGCAGGCCTCTGGGAAGACTGCCCTTGCAGCTGTAACTTCAGGGATGAGAAGCGGCTGGCCAGAGCCGGGGGCAAGGAAGATCAGTCCAAGTCAGCGAATGGGAGTAGGGAGAGAGGGAAGGGACAAGCCAGCAGCCTCCAGAGTTGCTGTTGTTTTCGACGTACAGCATTATGACTTGACTTACGTATATCATGAAATGATGACCACAACGAGGTTGGTACTATCCATCATCTCACACTGATGCAAAGTTAGAGAAAAAGAAAAGAGTGGCAGGTCTTCCTTCGTGGTGGAGAACCTGCCTGCAATGAGGGAGACCTGAGTTTAATCTCTGGGAAGATCTCTTGGAGAAGGAAATGACAACCCATTCCAGTATTCTTGCCTGGGAAATCCCTTGAACAGAGGAGCCTGGCAGGCTACAGACCATGGGGTTGCAAAGAGTCGGACACAACTGAACGACTAACACTTTCATACTTTCCCTGGTGGTGGGCAGATGGCAGGAAAGACAGAGTCCAGCAGCCTTTTGGGTCTGGTCAGCCTGTGTGGGTCTGATTTGATTAAAAGGACAGTTAGAATTCTTGGTGGGTCTTGATTAAGGGGACTAACCCATCTGATTGGCACCAGAACAAAGTCCCTCCAGCTTGTAGCTTGTAGCTACAGGGAGGTCAGGGGATGGGGAATGGACCCTGGACGCAGGGTGGTAGGGAAAGTGGAGGTGGGATGCAGGGTCAGGTGTGGGAAGAATGGACAGGAACTGTGGATGGAGCAGAGGAGGAGGCTTCTCGGGTTTGGGCTGAGCAGGAGGTGACAGCTGACTAAGAGAATGAGGAGGAGGAGGCTGAAGCTTTCTGTCCCTTCCTCCCGGCCCCACCCTGCCTGGACATCTGCTCTTCGGACGAGACTTAGGAGCCAGCAAGGGAGGCCGGCTGCTGTGTGCACGCCCCCTGTCCCACCCCACCCCAGGACTCAGTGTGACAGCTGGAAGAGGGACATTCTGAGAGCTAGAGACAGAGAAGCGAAGCTGCTGGCCGCACCCCAGCCGGACAGGAGCTGGGGGCCAGGAAGTAGCTTGAATGGAGGCTGGGGTCGTAGCAGCACAGATGGCTGGAGACAGAAACCAGAGAGGAGGGGCTGGGATGGGATAGAGAGATTTAAGTTCCGCAATCAGATTATGCTGTCCCTGAAGATGACAGCTCCTGAAAAAGCTGAAGCCACTGAGACTCAGAGAGTTGCCCTGGACATCTACAGGTGCACACCCATGCACACAGACACACACTCACACCCTCTCCTCACACACATGGTGTCACACACCATCACACATGTTCAAAGCCAAGCCCCTGCCCATCACCATGGACACTTACACATGCCCTGGGGTTGTGGCCTCCCCGGCCCCAGGACAGCCCCCAGAAAACCCTCCATGAGCCACCGCGCTCCAGTGGCCCCTGGGGCCAGTCCACAGACCTGCAGCCCTGCCCTGGCTCCAGGGCCCCCTGCACTGTCTCACCCAACTGCACCCCCAGCCTCACCTCTGCACAACCTGCACCCCACTCTGTATAACGGAATGCTGTCCAGTCTGGACACAAGTCCCCAGGGTCAGTTCTCACTGGGGCAGCTCAGATCTGACAGTCCTCTCCCTGCATCGCCACCCCACCCTGTTTGCGCTGCCACAGAAAAATGTTGGCTCTCCAACTGGTGAGGTGTTGGAGGGGAGCCATTCCTCAGGGTCTGCCCTCTGCCCTCTGGAGCCACACATACGCATACACACACACATGCCACCTACACACATACACACATGCCACACACACACACACACATACACACATACACACACACACACATACAGGTGCAAGGCGGTCCCCATCATCAGCACTGTTCTCTGAGGGATGTCAGCTTGAGGCTGGGCCTCCCAGGTGGCTCAGTGGTAAAGAACCCACCGCCAATGCAGGAGACACAGGCTGGAGCCCTGGGCTGGGAAGATCCCCAGGAGTAGGAAATGACAACCCATTCTTACCTGAAAAATTCCATGGACAGAGGAACCTGGCAGGCTACAATCCATGGGGTCGCCAAGAGTTGGACATGGCCGAGCAACGGAGCGCACACACACACTCTGAGGTTAAACAAGTGGCCCAACAAGATGATTTTGCAAATATGGAGGTAAGGGCCCCCTGGCTGTCAGGCACCATGCTAGGTGCCTCCAGAACGCTTCACTGGGAGCTGGGCTCTGCTGTCATTCCTACCGACACAATCCCTTGGAGCCCGCCCACTGCCCCAAGTTAGGAACCCCTACTCCAGGGAGAGGGCAGCTGGGCCAGAACGGTCCCAAGGGCCAGGCCACATCTTTACCAGGCCCTTCTCGAGCATCCCAACCAGGAAAGGTTCCCCCTGCTGCTCCTACTCCTTTCTGGATTGCAGCTGTTGCCACCCTGACTCACACACAGCCAGGCCAGGGCAAGCAGTGCTGGCCTCAGTTTCCCCAGCCACAGGGGCAGGCCTCCAGTTTTGTTGTTGTTCAGTCACTCAGCCGTGTCTGACTCTTTGCGACCCCATGGACTGCAGCATGCCAGGCTTCTCTGGCCTTCACTATCTCCCGGAGTTTGCTCAAACTCATGTCCATTGAATCAGTGATGCCAGTTTAGTCTGAGGCAGGAAAGGCCCCGGAGGCTGAGCCAGGCAGCGGCAGTAGTAACCCTGGCCCCGTTCCCCCGAGCAGACGAGGGCCAGGCGCAACCAGGACTGGCTGAAGCCATAAGATCGCCCGGCAGGGGAGGAGGGTGGCAGGCAGGAGGCCAGAACAAGGCCATGGGCCCCAGGGTGCAGCTCCAAAGGCAACAGTCATTAGGCTAGGATCCTGAGGAGCTGGAGCCTCATCATGGCTGGTCTGGTTGCTGAGGGCAAGGGAGGGCGGGGGAGGGTGCGCTGCCTTTGCCTGGGCCCCATGGGAGGAACCACGGCAGGGCAGAGGGTGACGCCATGAGACACAGCAAACTGGACTCCATCCCTGGGTCAGGAAGATCCCCTGGAGGAGAGGGCATGGGCAACCCACTCCAGTATTCTTGCCTGGGAAATCCCATGGACAGAGGAAGCCTGGAGGGCTACAGTCCAGGGGGTCGCAAAGAGTCGGACACGACTGAAGCGGCTGAACACACACAACACCTTCTTCACTCATCAGGCACCTCTGCCCAGGCCTCGGACTCCAGACCAGAATGGCCACTTTGCTGATGGGTCCAGTCAGGAACCACCCAGAAGCTGTCCCACACTCCCCAGGAGGCTTGACCAGCGCTGGATAAGGCCAGGGCCTTCCTCCTGTGGCCCCACTTGAGACCCTAAGGGCTTCCTTGGCTCTGTTTCAGCAGCCCAAGGGATCTAGGTGTTGCCTCATTCTGGCTGAAAGCAAGAACCTCTTGGTGGAAAATTCCCTGTATTAGGATTCATGCTTCCACAGCAGGAAGCCTGGGTTAGATTCCTGGTTGGGGAACTAAGATCCCGCATGCTACGTGGTACGGCCAAAACAAAAAAACAAATGAAAAAACACTTGGCAGAATTTCCAAACTCACACTTTTTGGAACCTCCCGGGGGCTAGATATATCCCGTCACATCTTCATTGGTTTTACCTCACTTTAAGAGATAGGAATTACTCATTCTTCCTGTTTTGCAGATGAAAAAAACTGAGGCGCAGAGATTTTCCCTAGCCTTCTCAAGGTCGAGCTGGAAAGACAGCCCTTTCTTTCCCCATGAGGTCCCTGTGGTCTATGCACTGGTCCTGCCTGTCCAACAGCCGAGGTCTGTCTGGGCCCGGACCCCCCACCACACACACACCGCCTGCAGGAGAGGCTCCCCAGGGATGTGCCGCAGGCCTGCTGGGCTGCCTGCCTCCGTGGCCCCTGGCAGCTTCTTATGTTGGTTGAAGTCAGCAATCACTCCCCTTACGTGTGGTTACAAATAGGGGGCCAGATTCCCTCTTCCAGGGGAGCCCCCTCCACCTTGGCTCAGAGAGGAGCCCACCTTACCTCTGCCTCCAGGAAGCCTCCCCGGGAGCCCTAGTGGAGCACTGACTCCCTCTTGGGAGCACCAAGCCCCACGGAGCCCCCCAGGGGCTGCCCAATGGAGTCTCCACCCACTCAACTGCTGCCAGCCCACCTGCTCGCTCAGCCCCTGCCAGGAATAGGACCAGGGTCAAGGCTGGTGACCTGACTCACCAGCCCGTCCTCACAGAGGGGCTGCCCAGTTACACAGCGAGTGGTCAGTGGGAAGGGAAAGACGCCCGCCCGGCTGAGCTGGCGGGAACTCACCAAGTGTACAGTCACACCCGCCTCTCCCTGCATCCCCTCGTCTAGGCCTCAGCCCAGGGATTTTCATCACATGAGGAAACAGAAGCCCAGAGAGGGGAAGTAAGTCCTACAAGGCCAAGTGCACAGCCAGGGGCTGGCAGACGGGACGGCTTTGTTCAGGCCACCCAGAACAGCACTCACTCCCACCCTGCCCCGGGTCAACCCCAGAGCCCCATGGGCCTCCCACAAGGGCCCCCCACACCTGACCAAGCTGGGGTCCTGCGGGGCAAGGGGCAGGTCACGGAGCTGCCGGGCTCATCTTCAGTGAAATCCCACCTCCCACCGCCCCATCCTCCAGAGCTCCAGGGGTTGGAGAAGCAGCCATGGAGGTGCTGGGTCCTGGAGCACCCAGAGCAGTGGCCACATGGGTCTACGGGGCACAGGGCAAGGCTGGGGGCAGCTGTCCAAAAGCCCTGGGGCGAGGCCAGCCAGGGCTCACCCCACCCCCCCACCTTTCACAGAGTCAGGCCTGCTTCCCCACACTGAACCCCATTAACTGTAGCCCACCAGGCTCCTCTGTCCATGGGATACTCCAGGAAAGAATACTGGAGTGGCTGCCATTTCCTTCTCCACGTGATCTTCCTGACTCAGAGATCGAACTGACATCTCCTGTGTTGACAGGCAGTTTCTTTACCACTGAGCCACCTGGAAAGCCAGGGTTAGGGTTAGGGTTAGGGTTAGGGAAGAGGCCCCACAGCCCCAGTCAACAAATGAAACAGAAACTGCTCTTGCAGCAACAATGGGACGGGTGTCTTCCCCTTCCCAAAGAGCGCAGCGGGGCAGCCCCTTGAGGGCGCGCTGATGGGTAGACGCGGTGAGTCATGTCACCCCAGTCTCAGCCGCCTCCTGGGGAAGGGCTCTTGTCTGGCTGTTGTGGGAATTGAATGAGCCACCATCCGAGAAAGCAATTTGGAAACTATGAAGGGCTCGCTGTGTAATAATGTAAATAATGAAGGAACAGCAGCCTCCCGAGTGTGGGAGAGTGGGATCCCTCTGCTCAGGCTCCCTTCTCTTTGGGGAAGTTGCAGTCACTTCTGCCTATACCCCAATGGCTGGAGGTGGCCACCTGGACACACCTGACTGCCAGGAAGGCTTTGTTCATCCTGCGCAGACATGGGCTCAGCTGACACCCCAGTCTACACCACACCCAGCAGACTTGTCAAAAACCTGATACCGGGCTTCCCTGGTGGCTCAGTGATAGAGTCTGCCTGTCAAGGCAAGAGACCCGGGTTTGACCCCTGGTCTGGGAGGACCTTACATGGCACGAGAGACTGAGCCTGTGCTCTAGGGCCCGGGGGCCGCAACCACTGAAGCCCTGTGCCCTGGAGCCAGTGCTCCACGAGGGAGAGGCCACCAGCGCGAGAAACTGCACCATGAGAGAGCAGCCCCTGCTTGACACACTAGAGAAAAGCTGCACAGCAACGAAGGCCCAGCATGGCCACAAACAGATAAATAAATTAAATGTTTACAACTGATACCATTTAACATTCATCCTAAGTAACAGAAAATCCTTAGAACAATACAAATAGAAGAACACAAGTCTTCTTGACTCCAGCAAACCTCACAGGGAACAGTGAAACTTGGGATCATCTCCATGAAGGAGGAGCAGGATAAGGGAGCCCACAAGAATGGGCACGGTGCCATGTTTTGGGGGTACCCATGTTTCCATGGAGCAAGAAAGAGATGTAGGGGACTTCCCTGGTGGTCCAGTGGTTAAGACTCCGTGCTTCCTGTGCAAGGGGCGTGGGTTCGATCACTGGTCAGGGAACTAAGATCGTGCATGCTATGCAGCAAAAAAAAAGCAAAAAAGAAAGAGATAAAGAAGAGAATGCATGTGTGCCTGCTCACTCTCTCAGTCGTGTCCAACTCTTTGTGACCCCATGGACTGTGGCCAGCCACGCTCCTCTGTCTCTGGGATTTTTCAGGCAAGAACACTGGAATGGGTTGCCATTTCCTCCTCCTCCAGGGGATCTTCCCGACCCAGAGATCCAACCTGCATCTCCTGTGTCTCCTGCATTGGTAGGCAGATTATTTACCACTGAGCCACCTGGGAAGCCCAGAGATGATAATAAATCATCATTATTTGCAGAAAATACGACAGCTTGTCAGAAAAACCTAAGAGAATCATCTCACAAATACTGGGACCCAAAAGGGAAATCACCAAGGTAACCAGATACACGATCAGCATACAACAATTGCTTTTCTACACACCAGACAAACCAACGAGAAATTGTAATAGAATTTGGCTGTTCAAAATATTAACAAAAAACTGTAGGATACCTGAAACTGAGTCTAACAGGAATTGTAAGACCTATACGAAGACAGCTATAAAATTTGGATGAAGAAGTGATAAAGCTAATTATACAGATAATCATATCATGCCCTGTAATAGGAATATCTGACATAAAAATATTGGATCCTACCTGACTTGATCTGTGAATGATCATAACACAATCAAAATCACAAGATGTTTTCATGGGACCTGACAAGCTGGTTTTCATATGCATCTGAAAGAAAAATGTACAGAAATAGTGAAGAAAGTTTTAAAAATTAAAAACAGAGAGGGGAGGACTTCTCTGGTGGTCGCATGGTTAAGACTCCAAGCTTCCAATGCAGAGGGCCTGGGTTCAATCCCTGGCAGGGAAACTAGGGTCCCACATGCCACACGGTATGACCAAGAAAGGAAAAAAAAGAACAGAGGTGGGAGACCTGTCTCACTTGATAGAAAAATAAACTAAAAAAGTCTAATGATTTTTAAAGAGTTGTTCTGGCATCAGTTCAGTCCAGTTTAGTCGCTCAGTCATGTCTGACTCTTTTCGACCCCATGAATCGCAGCACGCCAGGCCTCCCTGTCTATCACCAACTCCCGGAGTTCACTGAGACTCACGTCCATCGAGTCAGTGATGCCATCCAGCCATCTCATCCTCTGTTGTCCCCTTCTCCTCCTGCCCCCAATCCCTCCCAGCATCAGAGTCTTTTCCAATGAGTCAACTCTTCACATGAGGTGGCCAAAGTATTGGAGTTTCAGCTTTAGCATCATTCCTTCCAAAGAACACCCAGGACTGATCTCCTTTAGAATGGACTGGTTGGATCTCCTTGCAGTCCAAGGGACTCTCAAGAGTCTTCTCCAACACCACAGTTCAAAAGCATCAATTCTTCGGGCTCAGCTTTCTTCACAGTCCAACTCTCATCCATACATTCCCATGAAGTGATGGGACCAGATGCCATGATCTTAGTTTTCTGAATGTTGAGCTTCAAACCAACTTTTTCACTCACCTCTTTCACTTTCATCAAGAGGCTTTTTAGTTCCTCTTCACTTTCTGCCATAAGGGTGGTGTTATCTGCATATCTGAGGTTATTGATATTTCTCCCGGCAATCTTGATTCCAGCTTGTGCTTCTTCCAGCCCAGAGTTTCTGCCTCTTGATGAAAGTGAAAGAGGAGAGTGAAAAAGTTGGCTTAAAGCTCAACATTCAGGAAACTAAGATCATGGCATCTGGTCCCATCACTTCATGGCAAATAGATGGGGAAACAGTGGAAACAGTGTCAGACTTTATCTTTTTGGGCTCCAAAATCACTGCAGATGGTGATTGCAGCCATGAAATTAAAAGACACTTACTCCTTGGAAGGAAAGTTATGACCAACCTAGATAGCATATTCAAAAGCAGAGACATTACTTTGCCAACAAAGGTCCATCTAGGCGTAGTAATATGCAAAAGGAAGCAATTAGAAATTCAAAGACCCATTAATGATAAAGGCAACATTTCAAACCAACAGAGTGAAGACTGGTCTTTTTAACATACAGCAAGAGTATATTGTTCATTAAAAAAAATTTTACCTATATCTCCTATCAGTCACAAAAATATACTTCATGGGAAATAAACCATTTAAATAAGACCCCAAAATACAAGCCTTAAGGAAAATATATACCAGAATGTGTTTATAACTTGGGGTAAAAAAAGCTTGAAGCAAAATTCAGAACACAAAAGCCACATGTGAAAAAACTGAAAGATCTGACCTCATATTAATTAAAATTTTCTGTACAATTAAACTTACCATAAATGAAGGTAAAAAGCAAGTGACTGACATGGAGAAAGTATTTGAAAAACAAATAACAGACAAAAGATTATTATGTATTCATTCTAGACTAATTAGGCATGCATACTACATGCCAGGCACTATTCTGGATACTGGAAACACTGGCATGAAGAAGGACAAAACCACGGCTCTCCTGGGTCTGACATTCTAATGGGGTGAGGAGGCACAGGCATGAGGAAATAGACATAGAGTATGTCAGATGGCAGTCATGGAAAAAAACAAACCAGGGAAGGAGAAAAGCGAGTGTGGGGAAGGCGAGGCACACATCTTTATGTGAGACTCTCCACAAGTGAGTAAGAAAAGTCAAAGAACCGCAACACAGGATTCACAGATCAAAGGGACTTCCCTAGTCGTTCAGGGGCTAAGACACTGCACTCCCCATGCAGGGGGCCCAGGTTTGATCCTGGGTCAGGGAACTAGAGCCCCCATGCCAAAACCAACAGAGATCAAAGATCCCGTACGCCAAAACTAAGACCCTGCAGAGCTAAAATAAGTTTTTTAATTTTTTAATAAAATTTTCAAAAATTAAAAAAAATAAAATAATTCAGGGGCTAAGAAATGGAAATGCCCAAGAAGCATGAGAAACATGCTGTCCCCATGGAAAGGATGTCAGGGCATTATTCTCCCACCAGGTTGGCACACATTCAGTGCTGGGAGTGGGGTGGGTCGATGAGTAACCTTGTGCCTTCTTGGTGGGAGTGCAGCTTGGTATTTTTAGAGGGTGACTGGGCAGAACCTATCCAAATGTGGGAAGCACATGCCCTTTGACTCCAACCCCTCTTCTGGATGTCACTCTGAAAAGAGAGAACTGTACCAAGATTTCCAGTGCAGCAAGTATCTATATTGGGTGAAATGGGACACTTAGTTTGCGTGATCCCTAAGCATTAAAAGACCAGTGAGGTTAATCTACCACAGAAATACAGAACAAGCTTCCAGGGACTTCCCTGGTGGTCTAATCATTGAGTCTGCCTTCCAGTGTATGGGACACGGGTTCGATCCCTGGCCAGGGAACTAGGATCCCACATGCCATGGGGTAACTAAGCCATCACGCCACAACTAGAGCTCCCACTGGCTGCACAGAAAACTCTCGCACGCCACAACAAAGAGATCCCGTGGCCTACCACTAAACCCGACACAGCCAGGAATTAAATAAATAAGTAAAAAGGAACAAGCTCCAAGACAACGTGAAAAGAGCGAATTGCAAATGAAGGGTCATGCAACATGATACCATTTCTATTAAAAAAAAGAGAAAGTTCTGTATGCTATATGAACACAAATACGTATGAAACACTGTAGGAGAAAAAGTCTGGTCATAAACCAAGGAAAGGCGCTGAGCCACCAGGAGGCTGATATGACTTAGCAGGAGCCTCAGAGGTGACACTCCCATGGCTGTCACCATGGAGTGGTGGGTGGGGCAGTATGTGCTGGGGGGAGGCCCAAGGTTTGCTGGGGTATGCGGGAGTGGGGGTAGCTCTGACGGGGAAAGAGAATGCTGGTGTTAATGCTAGTGAGTGACCAGGCCAGAGAGGAGACCGAAGGCCCTGAGCAGGCCAAGCAGGTAGATTCTGGCCACATTCTGGCAAAAAGAGGCCCCCAGTGACACTGGACCACACAGCTCAGTGCCCTGTGCTGGCTGACCCTGCCTGGGATGCCTTTAACCCGCCTTCCAGACTCCTCTTAGGTCTCCCCTCTTCCAGGAAGCCTTCCCAGATCCTCAGGCTAAACCCAGGGTCTCACAGAGCCCGGGCTCACTTCTGCCCTCCCAACACTTGGGCCTCCCTGAAGTCAGCATGGGCCCTGCAGTTTCACTTTCCCTGCTCCCTGCTCAGGCCTGGCCCTGGTGGGCCCTCCATCAGCGTGGGCTGGGTGGGCCAGTGCGCTGTCCGCCCTGCTCTTGCTTCATTTTTGCTTTCACCATTGGCTACCGGCCTCCCTAGGGATCTAGGAGCCCTTGTTAAGATCGAATCCCCATCCGTCCACAGAGCAAGGCCCTGTCCTTGCCCGCCGGCCCCCCTACCCCCAGCCGAGGAGCCAGGTGGGCGGGGGAGGCCTGGCAGGGAGCAGGATGTGACCACTCCCACACGGCCCAGGCTCTTTTTCCGTGATCAGAACACAGTGCGCCAGGTGGCTGCCTTTGCTGGGAGCCACCTTGCTTCTCACGGCCCCCTCTCTGCTCACATCCTGTTTCCACCCGCTGACACCCGGGGCCCCAAGCCCTGGGCCCCCACCCCCGCCGCCTGGGTTTTCACATCGCATTTCCTGGGTTGCTCTAGGGGCACAGGGCCTCTCGTTTTCCCCTTCTGGGGGCTTGAGGGATTTTACACTTGATTTTGCTCTCCTGACAGTGTCTACTGTGGTTACACGGGGCAGGCTCAGCCGAGGACTCGCCAAGGTGGAGGGGGTAGGGCCAGTGACCTTGGGCCAGGCCCTTCAATGACCCAAGCCCCACTTTCCTCAGCTACCAAGTGGGAACCCAAGGGGGTGACCTCACAGGGAAAAGCCAATGACAAGGGCACCCACAGCAGGGCCGGGGCAGGCCTGGCAACCCCAAGTCCTGTCTCCCCAGGGACAGGGGCCTTGTCCCCACACCCACCCTGCACACACTTAGCACACACCATTTGCTACTTTCCTGGTGGCCCCAGACATCCACCCACACTGTAGAGAACGTGGGGTGAACAGAAGAGAAGGGAGAAGTCGGTGAAACACTGCCCCTAACCCATCCTGGTTCGTTCTTGGGGTCCCGTCCTCTCTCTGTGTGGGACCTTTGCAAGGCTCTCAGTGAGAAGGGGCAGGAAGGGACATTCACCACAGCTACACAGCATGGAGGGGCCCAGGGTGGTGTGTGGCCCCTCCTCAGGCAGCGAGGGGGCCCTAACCCTCCTCCCCCTCGCTCCTCCCCAGCCGGTCCTGCCAGCCCTCCTCCAGGGCAGGCCCAGGGGCAGCCAGTCCTGAATGGGGACACAGCCCCTCACACCCTGCGTGGACAAGCCCTGCCCGCCAGGTGCCCTCCAGCCCGCCCCACCCCTCCCCCTTCCCTCTGCCTCCCCCTCCCTGGAGGCAGAGCCACGTGACTCCGAGCAGACAAAGAAATGTCACTTCTGGGTGAAGGCGGGACTTCCCAGTCTGGCTCTCTCTTCCTCTGCCTCTCCCTGATGGAGAAGATGTTCTCCAGGCAGTGTCACCACACAAGGGAGTCTTCGAGGAGCCCAGCCCGTCTGTCACCATGTCAAGAGGCTGGCATCTCCTGAGCAGCCTGGCAGCCGGCCGCAGCTGGCGAACTCGCCATCCACTTCCACTGGGACAAACCCACTCTGGGTGGCTCCCCTGTGCCATCCCTGATCTCCATCCCAGGGCGGGATCTATCCAATCCCTCTGCTTCCTGCCCCCAGCCACTGTGGCCTGGGGTGAAGGGGCGCCACCTGCCTGACCTGAGGGGCCCGTTCAGGACAACCCAACCTTCCCCTGTGGAAGGGCGGCTGCCCCTGGACCTAACCCCAACAGGCATCACCCAGCGCCTCCTCTACCATTAGGCTGCCCTGGCCCGTGTGTGGACGGGTGAAAGCTTCCCTGTCACACTCACACTGGGTGAGAGCCCACACACTCAGCTGCCCATGCACAGTGTCACTTATTATAACCAAAGTCTGTTCCTGTGTCTCCAGCACCTGCCCACACCTGCAGGAACCAAAGACCCGTCTTTCCGCCCACAGCACTGCTGGCCCATCCGGCGCACTTCCGGCCCTGCAAAGCCCTGAACGCCCTTCCCTCCTGGCCCTTCCAACTCTGACACCTGAAAAGTCCTCATGTCCTCTTTATGCGACTCTCAGCCCTGGCAGCTAAGGGTTGCTGGAGAAAACCACCACTAGGTCAGACTCAGGGCCCCCAACCCCCGCGCCCCTCTGCTGATCCCTGGCCTCCTTGCTGCCCTGCTAGTGACGTTTAGCACCTACAGCTGGGAAAACAGGGTAGGAAATTTCAGGTTGGATCCCCATCCCACAGCCCTTACCTAACAGTAAATTGTTGCTGTTGCTGTTTAGTTGCTCAGTCGTGTCCGACTCTCTGCGACCCCATGGACTGTAGGCTTCCAGGCTCCTCTGTCCAAGGGATTCCCCAGGTAAGAATACTGGAGTGGGTTGCCCTTTCCTTCTCCAGGGGATCTACATGTGTAAAATAAAACTCTAAAGCTAAGAGAAGAATATGTAGGAGACATCTTTTTTACTTTGAGGGAGTAAAGGTTTAAAAGTATAGATTATAGGTGAAAAAATTATGGATTCAACCACATAAAAATGAGAGCTCTCAGGACTTCCCGGCTGATTCAGTGGTTAGGGCTCAGCACTTCCACTGCAGTGGCCCCGGGTTCAATCCCTGATCAGGGAACTAAGATCCCGCAAGCTGCATGGCACAGCGGAAAAAAGAGAAAGACTTTTGTTTAATAAACAATACCATAGAGTTAACAGATGGGGGAGAAGTTAGGAGAAAATATTTGCAGTGTCTAAAACTGACAAGAATTGGAACTTCCCTGGCAGTCCAGTGGTTAAGATCACATCCAGTGCAGGGGCTATGATCAGGGAATTAAGATCCCACATGCTGTGTGGCACAAAGACAAAAATTTTAAAATAAATAAAACTGACAAACTGAAATTGAATATAATATTTAATTTCATGAATAAAATAAACAAGGAATTCTAATGTAGCATATACAAGGAATTTTTGCAAAGCAAGGAGAAAAATAGAGGAAGTATAGAAAAATGTCAATAGAGAAATGTATACAGCCATGATTGGCAACTCATACAAGGGATATCTGAATAGTTAACAAGTCTGTGAAGAAATACTTAAACTCTCTAGCAATTAGAGAAATCAAAAATAAAACTATGACACATTCTTTTACAGGTTGGCAAAAAAAAAATTAAAATCAAAGTTAGATAATACCAATTGTTGGCAAGGATATAGGGAAAGCAATGTGGCAGCATTGAGTCAAAAGTATATTCTGTATTAACAAAATCTCTATGTATCTTTTCTCTCTCAAAAAAAAGAAAAGAACAGAAAACAAAAACCATAAAACCATCCCTATAAGGGGTACAGGATAGTGTGGAATACAGTGAAGAGGAGGGGAAAAAACAGGGAAATTTCATATTTCTTCCTCATACGAAATATGAAATAAACATGAAGCATGGATCTATATACAATAATACAGAACAAAAAAATAATTGGAAATATACTCAATGTCAAACATGACGCATACCACATACCTTATACAAAAATGAACTTGAGCAGATCGCAATCCTAAATGCAATCCTAAATCCTGAAACTATACAATGTCTCAAAGAACACATGGGAGAACACCTTTGCATCCCTGAGTTAGGCAAAGGCTTCTTAGAACATAAGAGCACAAAATGCAAAAGAGAAAATGGATGAACTGGGTGACAGCAACATTATAAACTTGTGTCTTCTTTAAAAGACACCATTACAAAAAATAAAAGGCCAGTCACAGACAAGGACAAAATATCCCCAACAAATATATCAGACAAAGGACTTGCATCTAAAATATACAAATACACAACTTAAGAGTAAAATGACAAAGAATCCAATTAAAAGTGAGCAAAGGTTTTGAATAGACATTCCTCCAAAGAAGATATACAAATAGCCAAGAAGCATAAGAAAAAATGTTCAACATCCTTAGTCACTGAGGTGACGCACACCAGAACCACAATGAGATACCACATCACACCCACCAGGGTGGCTAGAATTAAAAAACAATAACAAGTGTTGTTCGGAATGTGAAGGAATTGGAACTCTCAGAAGCTGCTAGTGGGAATACAAAATGGTACAGCTGCTTTGGAAAACAATTTGGTGGTTTCTCAAAAAGTTAAACACAGAATTACCACATGACCCATCAGTTCCACTACAAGGAACATACTCAGGAGAACTGTAAACATACGTTCATACAAAAACTTGTACCTGAATGTTCAGAACCCCGTTGTTTACAATAGCCGGAAAGTGAGGGGGGGGAATTTCAAATGTCCAGTAACTGATGAACAGATAAATAAAATGTGGTATACCCATAAAGTGGAATACTACTCAGTCATAAGAAGAAATGAAGGGACTTGCCTGGTGGCCCAGCGGCTGAGACTCCATACTCACAATACAAAGGGCCCAGATTTGATTCCTGGTCAAGGAACTAGACCCCCAGGCCACAACGAACACCAGGCACAGCCAAATAAACAAATGAAAATAAATACTTTTTTAAAAAGGGAATGAAGTGCTGACTCATATGAAGGCATAGCTGAAACTTGAAAACATTATGCTAAATGAAAGGAGCCAGTCACAAAATGTCACACATTGTATGATTCCATTTATATCAAAGGTCCATTTGATGCAGTAGACACAGAAAGTAGATTACTGATTGGTTGTCTGGGGTTGGGAGGAAGAGGATGGGGGAGTGCTTGCTAATGAGTCTGGGGATTTTTTTTGCAGGGAAATGAAAACATTTAGAGTTAAATAGTGGTGACAGTTTCCACAACTTTGTGAATATGCTAAAAACCACTGAACTGTACTCATTAAAAGGGTGAATTTGATGATATAAGTATAATAATTCAATTATTAAACAGAAAAAATAAAATTCTTACATTGCAAAAACACCTATAGTGTAACAAGAAGTAAAAAAACACAAAAAATGAGCAAAAGATTTCAAATAGTACTTTAAAGACTCATGGATTCCTGTAAACACATAAAGATGCTAAATATCATTACTTATTCAGTTCAGTTCAGTTCAGTCGCTCAGTCGTGTCCGACTCTTTGCGACCCCATGAACCGCAGCACGCCAGGCCTCCCTGTCCATCATCAACTCCTGGAGTTCACCCGAACCCATGTCCATCGAGTCGGTGATGCCATCCAACCATCTCATCCTCTGTCATCCCCTTCTCCCCCTGCCCTCAATCTTTCCCAGCATCAGGGTCTTTTCAAGTGAGTCAGCTCTTCACAACAGGTGGCCAAAGTATTGGAGTTTCAGCTTCAACATCAGTCCTTCCAATGAACACCCAGGACTTATCTCCTTTAGGATGGACTGATTGGATCTCCTTGCAGTCCAAGGGACTCTCAAGAGTACAGCATAATAAGAAGACTGGCCACAACAAGTGTTAGCAAGAAAATGGAGCAACTAGAATGCTTATACACTGCTGTTGGGAATATAAAATGTTACAACCACTTTGGACAACGGTTTGGTGGTTACCTAAGCATATTTAAACATGCAACTACCATTTGACTCAGCCATTCCTCTCCCAGGCATTTACCTAAAAAAACCAAATGAAAACAAACCTTGAAAACATACTCACACAAAGACTCGTACATAGAGCGAGTGGTGCTCCAGTGGTTAAGAACCTGCCTGCCAATGTAGGGGACACGGGTTCCACCCTGGTTCAGGAATGGAGATCCCACACGCCTTGGGGCAAGTAGGCCAGTGTGCCTCAACTGCTGAGCCCACGCACTTCCAGAGTCTGCATGCCGCAACCACTGAAGCCCATGCCCCACGACAAGAGAAGCCACCGCAACGAGAAGCCTGAACACCGCAGCTGGAGAGTAGCCCTCGCTTCCTGCAACTGGAGAAAGCCCAAGCACAGAAACAAAGAGCCTCTGTGCTTCCTCCAAGACTCAACACTGCCGGCATTTTTTTTAATGTTTGAAGACTTGCACATAAATGTTTGTAGCCGCTCTATGTGTAACAGCCAAAAACTGGGGGCAATCCAAATGCTCCTCAGCAGGTGAACCAACCGATCCCTCCGTTCAATGAACTAATTCTCAGTAATATAAAGAAATGAACCATTAATAAGTGCAGCACAGACAAATGTCAGAATCACTGTGGTAATAAAAGGAAAAAGCAGTGCTTACTGTATGATTTCATTTATGAAAAACCCTAGACAACGTAGCCTACTTTATGGACACAGCAGGTCAGTGGTTGTCTGGGGATGGGGGAAATAACGAGGGACACAAGGAAACTTGTGTGGATGATGAAATATTCATTATCCTAATTGTGACAATGTCACAGGTGTATACACACATCAAGTTGATCAGACTGTTCATTTGGAACACATGCCGGTCACTGTACTTTGATTACATTTCAGCGAAGTGCCAGCAGGAGGAAATATGTAAAGAAACAAAAACAGGCCAGGTAAAGGGTCTCACATTTTTTTTTTAAGGGTCTCACATTTATGTGATTTTTTAAATCCAGATTTTTAAAACTATTATTTGGCTGTGTCAGGCCTTAGCTGCAGCGAGCGGGGTCTTCCTGGTGCCGTGTGGGGCCTTTTGCTCGGTGCACGGGCTCAGCGGTTGTAGTACACAGGCTTAGTTGCCCCACAGCATGTGGGATCTTAGTTTCCTGATCAGGAATCGAACCCATGTCCCCTGCAGTGGAAGTGTAGAGTCTTAACCCAGGGAAGTCCCTGGAATTTTTTTTTTTTTTAACATTTTCAATCCATGGTTAGTTGAATCCATAGTTGCGGAACCCTGGCTATGTGCAGGACCAAGTGTAATGCCTGAATGAAAAATCAGGGTGTGGTGATATAAGCCCATTATTTAGAGACCTGGAGGAAAATACCAACAGAATCCGCTGTGACAGATGAGCCTGGCTGTTCCTAGATAGAGGGAAATGGTAGGAGAGAGGTTTTCGCAACAAACTTGGTAAGAACTATTTTTGACTCTTTATATATGCAAAAAACCTATGTGTCCATTGATGGATCAATGGATAAAGAAGATGTGGTATATTTATACAATGGATTATGATTATTCAGCCATTATTGATATCATTCATCCATAAAGAAGAATGAAATCCTGCCATTTGCAATAACATGAATGGACTCTGAAGGTATTATGCTAGGTGAGATGTCAGATGGAGAAAGACAAATACTGTATGATTTCACTCATACATGGAAACTAAAAAAAGGCAACAACAAACTGATACAGAGAACAGCTCACTGTTTATCAGAGGAGAGGGCCCGGGAGGTGGTGAAGTGGATAAGGGGTCAACTGGATGGTGAGAGGTCATTCTGGAGTATATACAGACGCTGAGCTACAATACTGTACACCTGAAACTTATACAGTAAGAAGTTTAAAAGCACAAAAGAGAAGAATTATTCGACTTTTTAAACTATATGCATGAAAGCTTTAGATAAAACTACAAAAAATTATGTACAGATACAAGTAAGTAGGGAAGAGACACTGAATCCTTGACTTGTAAGGATTCTAGATCATTTTTCTTCATACTTTCATGTATAAAATAAATTCATGACCTTTTTAGTCACATAGTTATTACTTCGGAAAATAAAAGAGTATGAAGGCAAAATCCAAAGAGTGTCAAGAATATTCTGTGGGGGGAGGGGATAACTGGGAGGTTGGAATTGCCATATGCACACTGCTATACATAAAATAGATAACTGATAAGAACCTTCTGTATAGCACAGGGAACTCTATTCAATGCTCTGCAATGACATCTATAGGAAAACCTAAAAAAGAGTGGATATATGTATGTATATATGTATATATATATGACTGAATCAGTGTGCTGTAAAGTGGAAACTAATACAACATTGTAAATCAACTGTACTCCAATATAAGTTTTTAAAAAGAACAGGCCACACAGAAGGGCAGACCCCTGGTCCTCGGTGCTGAGCTGTTTAATTCTGTCTACTCCAGGGCAGTGGTCATGTACAGATATGAGAGTTGGACCACAAAGAAGGCTGAGCACCAAAGAACTGATGCTTTCAAACTGTGTGGTGCTGGAGAAGACTCTTGAGAGTTCCTTGGACTTCAAGGAGCTCAAACTAGTCAATCCTAAAAGAAATCAGTACTGAATATTCATTAGAAAGACTGATGCTGAAGCTGAAGCTCCAATACTTTGGCTGCCTGATGCCACCTGAGCCGACTCACCGGCAAAGACCCTGATGCTGGGAAAAAATGAGGGCAAGGGGAGAAGGAGGTGACAGAGGATGAGATGGTTGGATGGCATCATTGACTCAACGGACATGAGTTTGAGCAAACTCAGGAAGACAGTGAAGAACAGGGAAGGCTGGCGCACTGCAGTTCACTGGGGTGGAAAGAGTTGGACACGACTTAGCAACTGAACAGCAACCAGTGGCGTCTGCCCAGCTGCTTCACAGTTCTTTTGAAAGTCACAGCACATAGTGGGCCTTCAGTAATTCCTTGTGAATTATCTCCTTCTTTCTAGGTGCAGAAATACAGCAATCGAACAAGAATTACAACAGGAAATGCAGGAATGATGGCTGGAAGATGGGACATCCAGCAGTTGGGCCCTTCATCAGCCTGCCCACCAGGCTGGGTCTGGGCGAGCCAACCCTCCTCCTAGACTGGGAACAGGATTGGCCCCTCGAAGCAGAAAGGCTGGACGGAGCGGGCAGCAAAGCCGAGCTCGGCCCCCTTTATCTGCCCTCGGCCCCCCACCTCCCCCATCTCTCCCAGGCACTCTCCTTGCCCCAGAGCTGGGGCCCTGAGAAGCCCTCCTTCCCCTCTGCCTCCTCTTCTCACCAACCTGCTCTGCACACCCACACGGGCCACGCTTGTCTGACCCACTTCCTCTCTCCTTGATTCATAGGTCTTGATGCCAGTGAAGGCTCTGGGGCGGGGGTGGGGATGCCCAAGGAGACCACAGTGAACCTTCGGCCGTTTTGATGGGCTTCCAGCAGCCACAGGTGGCCTGAGAGCGAGCTCCAGCAGGCGGTGCAGCCCTGCCCCCTGCTGCCACCACAGTGAAGTGCAGGGCAGGTGACCCGGGCCAGGCAGGGCAGTCGCTCTGGAGGCCCTAAGGGGCCATTGCTTTTGCATGGGTTGTATTTGTTTAAGATTTTCTTTTCTTGATGTGGACCATTTTAAAAGACTTGTTGAATTTTTTACAATATTGCTTCTGCTTTAGGTTTCGGTTTTGTGGCCCTGAGGCATGTAGGACCTTAGTTTCCCGACCAGGGATCGAACCCACACCCCCTGCATTGGAAGGCCCTGGACCACCAGCGAAGTCCCGGGAGGGCCACTGCTTTTGAAAAGTCATTCTGAAGTTGAGTTCTCTGCAATCTTCCCTTGTTTTGGGTTGAATCGCGGCTCCCCAAGGTTCCGATGTTGAAGTCCTAACCCCCAGCACCAGGGAAGGTGATCTCATGTGGAAATAGTGCCATTGAGATGTCCTTTCTTAGGTTAAGATGAGATTATACTGAAATAGAATGGGCCTGTCACCAATACGACCGGTGTCCTTACAAAAAGGGAAAATCTGGACCTAGACACACACACAGGGGAAGAGGCCACATGAGCATGAAGGCCAAGCGTGGCGGGGGGTGGGGGGGTTACATCTTCAAGCCAAGGGAGGCCAGAGAGGGCCACTGACCACCAGTACCTGGGAGAGGCCCACCCTCCTGACACCTTGCTCCCAGACTTCTAGCCTCTTGAACTGGGAGACCATGCATTTTTGTTGTTTAAACCACCAGTTCGTGATACTTTTTTTTCTGCGGGGGGCGGGGGGTGTTTAGGATTTTCTTTTTTAGATTTATTTATTTATTCTTTGGCTACGGTGGGTCTTCATTGCTATACACGAGCCTTCTCTAGTTGCCGTGAGTGAGGACTACTTTCTAGCTGGGTGCTCAGGCTTCTCATTGTGGTGGCTTCTCTTGCTGCGGAACACAGTCTCTAGGCCCTCGGGCTTCACCAGTTGTGGCACATGGGCTTAACTGCCCCGCGGCATGTGGGATCTTCCCAGACCAGGGATCGAACCCTTGTCCCTTGCATTGTAAGGCAGATTCTTAACCACTGGACCACCAGGGAAGCCCTGATACTTTGCTTATTTGCTTTGCTTTGGTTTGTTTTTTTGGCCATGCTGCAAGGCATGCAGGACCTCAGTGCCCTGGGATCTTGTGAGAATAAACAAGGATGGCTCCAATTCTTTTGTGTGGCAAAAGGATCTTAGTTCCCCAACCAGGGATCAAACCGGGGTCCCTTGCAGTGGAAGCACAGAGTCCTAACCGCTGGACTGCCGGGGGATTTCCATGGTAGCCTTAGCAAACTAGAATACCTCCTACCATTACTGCCTTTTTAACGAAGTCCTGAGTCTTGGAAGTGACTGTAGCTCTATTTGAGCTATAAATTGGCAAAGCCTGCCAAATGCCCCCACTTCCGCTCTCTCCTTCTTCCTCACCAAAATGCCCTCTGAATTTTTACTAGGCACTTGTCAGCAGTGGGGCATGGTCTTTGGCCTAAGTTCTGGTCCCCAGCCTGTAAGTAGAAATGGTGCGCCACCCTGCAAAGTGTCCTCAGGGAAAAAATAGTCTCTTTTCCCCCTGCTGCCTCCTGCTGGCAGAGCACAGACACGACGGCGGGAGGAGGAATGGGCCTACGGGCAGTGAGTGAGTGAGCAGAGGCAGCCCTCTGCTCTAGTGACGCTCCTCTGCTAGGGAAGAGACTAGCGCCATTCTGGACTTCACCTTTTAGGATGAGCACTGACAAACTATAATACATCCTGAAGCGTAACGCAATACTCACGTCTCACCCTCCAGATTCTGATGTAACTGATTTCAACCCCCTGTGAGGCAGGAGCCTGGGTCTGGGAGGACCCACGGGACTCATGGGGAGCCACCGTGTCTGGACCAGAGACATTCAGAAAAGAATATCAACGTCAGTCTTGTCCCTCAAAGCTGAACATAATCCTAATTCATGTGCTCAGCAGAGTTTTAAGATATGATAAAATGTGTTAACCATAAAAACACCCAAACACTACTGCTTTCAAACAACCATGCTATCTTTTTAGGTGTGGTTAGGAGAAGGAAATGGCAACCCACCCCAGTGTTCTTGCCTGGAGAATCCCAGGGATGGGGGAGCCTGGTAGGCTGCCGTCTATGGGGTTGCACAGAGCCGGACACGACTGAAACGACTTAGCAGCAGCAGCAGCAGGCTCTTTAAAAATTGGGCTTCCCTGGTGGCTCAGATGATAAAGAATCTGTCTGCAATGCAGGAGATCCAGGTTCAATCCCTGGGTGGGGAAGATCCCCTGAAGAAGGGAATACCAACCCACTCCAATATTCCTGCCTGGAGAATTCGGTGGAGAGAGGAGCCTGGGGGGCCACAGTCCATGGCGTCACAAAGAGTTGGACACAACTGAGTGACTAACACTTTTCACTTTCAGGCTCTTTAAAAATAGATGATAAAGTTAGATCATTTGTAACTTATCTGTCTGAAAAAGTTTTTAAGTTCATCTGTGGACCAGAATCAACTAGAACGAGGTCATTAAAGCAACTGTGAGTGTGTATAGCCTAGGAGTTCCTTTGAAATGACACTCTTTCAAGTACTACTGAGGTTTATAGAAATAAGCACATTTTACATCAAAATCACTTCCATCCAGAGTTTAATTTTTTGATTGATTTAAGGCTACACTGGGTCTTCACCGCTGCACACAGGCTTCTCATTGCAGTGGCTTCACTCGTCGTGAACCACAGGCTCTCAGTGTGGGGCTTCAGTAGCTGCGGCCCACAGACTCAGTTGCTCCAAGGCATGTGAGATCTTCCCCAACCAGGAATCAAACCTGTGTCCCCCGCACTGGCCGGTGGATTCTCAACCACTGGACCACCAGGAAGTCCCTATAGTTTAAGATACTTCTCAAGGTTATTTGTTAGAAATCAGAGTTCTCACGTTTTCTGAAGGATGTTTTCATTTTAAAAAGAATTTCCAAACTCCTGTCCTACTATGCTGTGTTCAGAGACTAGTTTCTTTGTGAGTAAACATTTTTAGAAAATGCTACCTCACAAGGAGCCCAAGGAAACTGCCCCAGCTCTTCATATTAATCCATGTGTCACGCTAGTGGTGTATGTCCTGAAATTTTCAGAAGAGAAATTATATTTATTGCTTCTAATACTCGTAGAAAGAGCACCAAGTCCTGGTAACTGGATAATGGAGCTAGGCAGCAGGGCGAGACTAAAACCACATAAAACTGAACACGGGGGATGAAAAGAAAGCCCACAATCCAGGTTCCAAGGTAAGTCAACAGCCCTGGGAAGGATTCCAACACGCCACCTATGAGAAACTGGCCCAGCTTGAAGCCATTTGCCCGAGGAGTCTTTGTAGGGTCAAAATTAGGTCCGCACCCTGGCTCGACTGTCACTTCCTGTGTGACTCTGAGTAGGAAAATTACTTAACCTCTGATGCCATTTCCTGCTTATAAAACAGGGAGAGCTACATTCTCGCAGAGCTGTCGTAGGTAGGATTATAAGAGACCTTGCACGAAAGCATGGAGCAGAGTGCTGGGCACAGCAGATGCTCAGTGACTGTGCCATCAAGCACAACAGAAGCCAACAGTGTGACGAGACAGGCGACAAATTAACGGCACTTTAGCTTATGTTAGCAGTATGCAGATCAAGGGGGCTGCCGCCTGTTGTATCCTTTAGGTTGCGGGACAGTGTACCGCTGTCAGCACCTGCGGTGCTGGGGTAAGTAGCCTGGGGTGGGGGCCAGCTATGGGAGTTCCCAGTTTGAAAACTACATTTCACTAAGGATTTCCCAGGTGGTGCAGTGGTAAAGAATCCGCCTGTCAGTGCGGAAGACACAAGAGACACGGGTTCGGTCCCTGGGTCGGGAAGATCCCCTGGAGGAGGAAATGGCAACCCTCTCCAGTATTCTTGCCTGGAAAATTTTCCAGGACAGAGGAGCCTGGGGGGTCTATAGTCCACAGGGTCACAAAAAGTTGGACATAACTGAGCACGGGACAGGCAGGCACTAAATTATCTTAAGCACCCATGAAGCTACATTACAAAGGGCAGGCTGCCAACTTAGCTACTTGGCTGCTCTTGACAACGGACACAAATGCAACATATACTTAACAGGATATTAATTTGGGGGATGGGTTGCTAGTCATTTAGGGAGCAACCAAGGAAGTTTTAATATGAGCTATTAGATATTATGTGCGACAGCTTATCTGTATGCTATTTGCAGTGTAGTTTACACAGAGTATCTTTATTATTTAAAAAAAAATAAATAAAGCGTGCTCAGGCACTTCCCGGGCAGTCCAGTGGCTAGGACTCCATGCTTCCACTGCATGGGCACAGGTTCGATCCCTGGTCATGAACTAAGACACGGCATGCTGCACAGCAAGGCCAAAAAAAAACCATGGTCAAGTATTTAATGAAATATGTTTGCAATTTACTTTCAGATGGTCATGAAAAAGTATATTAGTCTAATCGGGGCACTGTAATGAAATGCCACAGACAAGAGTGACTTAAACAACAGATTTCTCACAATTCTGGAGGCTCAACAACCGAGGTTCAGATGCTGGTCTATTCTGTCCCTGGTTAGAGTGCTCTGGCTTTTCATGTTCCTCCTGTGGTGGAGAGGGAGATCAACTTCCGCAGCAATTAGTATAAAGGGCACTAATCCCATCATGGGGGCCCACCCTCAAGACCTCATCTAATCACTTCCCAAAGACCTATCTCCATCACGTTGAGGGTTAGGGCCCCAGCATGCATACACATTTGAGGACACAGTCCAGTCATAGCAGTGTATACAGCGAAGATAAAGCACACACGACAACAGGTTAACAGCCAGCAAAGGCAGGGGAAGGGTATACCAGGTTTTATTAGTACTCTTTCAACTTTTCTATATGTATAGAATTGTTCAAAATAAAAAGTTGAATTTCTTAAAACATTTTTTTGATGTGGACCATTTTCAAAGTCTCTATTGAATTGTTACAAAACTGCTTCTGCCTCTGTTTCACGTTTTTTGGTTACAAGGCATGGGGGATCTTAGCTCCCCACCAGGCATCAAATCCACACGCCCTGCATTGGAAGGCAGAGTCTTGACCACTGGACCGCCAGAGAAGTACTCAAAAAGTTGGAGGATTTTTAAAAGTTGCTGGTGACATAAAGCCTGGGAAAAGCTCTCACACGAGCACCACCTTCAAGAAAATGAAGGGTTCTTCCACGGGAGAGTTTTCCAGTGTTGAGTCAAGCTCAGGGCTTTGACCCTTCAGTAGACAGGATGAGGCCCACCTGGCATCAATGTAAAGAACTTCCTGAAAGCTGGAGCTGTCTGGCAGCACAAACGCTGCTCTGTTAGGAACCCAACCGCTTCTCCATGCAAGTGTTCACGCGTAGCCTGGACAGTGGCCAAGGTGCCAAGCAGGGCGAAGGCCAGCACCCAGCTCCCCAGTGAGGGGTTACGCAGACCCATGTGTACCCACAGTCCACGACCTCTAACAGGAGGTCTGTCAGCTGAGAGGACTTCACAGCAATGTGGAGGAGCCGCCATAGTCTTGGGTGTGCATTTGTGTTCACCTCGTGTCTCCCACAGGCAACATCACACATACACTCAGAACTCATCGTGAGCTCGGAGTCTTCAATGGATCTTTCACCCGGCACCAACCTGCACCCCAGCAGAACTGCCTGTGTGACCTCATTTCCCGCCACACCCTGGGTTTTGGGGCTCACCCCACTCTCCAGCTCCAGACCCAGGCCAGAGGCCCTGCCGCTCTTCTAATGCTGCTCCCACCAAGTCCATCCTTTTAAAGCAAAGGGTGTGGGTTACCAGTGCATCCAGACAAGGAAGTGGAAATGGTGGTTTGTTTTCAATCGCCAATCTGGTTCCCTGGAAAGGCCTTATAGTCTATAGGCAAGGTGGTGGGTGGTGTTTCAGTCACCGCCAGGGAAGACCAAACCTCGCTGCTTTCATGCCAACTCTGCTGGCGGGAATATGCTTTTTGATCAGGAAGAAGTAATAATCCCAGTATGCAAGACTTCCTTGACAACGTACGTCCAAAGACACATTCCTTCATACCAATCCTTATGTATTTATTCACGCATTTGGTAAAAACGTCACGGTCAGGAGTGAAATCATTACAATGACGTAAGTAACTATACAGACCAACACCAAGTGCAGAGTCAAACTGCCAAAAAGCACACGAGCAACGCACAGCTCCTCTGCTCGAGTGTACTCACGGCACTCGCCCACACCACCCGTCCCAACAGTCACAGGCGCTCAGCTCCAATGCAACCCAGGGACTCATCCCTGGGGAAGAGGAGGGAGACACAACCGATGAAGAGAAGCGGGACTGTCTGAGGCACCCCTCTGGTCTGCCAACGACGCAGAGACTGCAAGACGTCAAAGAGTGGGGCAGGCATTTCTTTGGCACAAAACTTAGGCCGTAAAAAGGTTAAGGGGCTTAATCTCAGCTTTTGCTCCTCTTTCAGCAACACAAAAGGGTAGCAAGTGGGGGTGGGGAAAATCTCGTCATTCATATTCTAAGAAATAAGGGGGAGGAGGAGGATCTGAAGCCCTGAAGCCTGTCCCGATGCTCCCAGTCAGAGTGCAGCATGACCATAAGCCCCATTAGCCAGGCCAGGCTGATCCCATCTGATTGTGACTTTATCCAAACAGTGTGGTTTGCCTTAATTTTAGCTCAGAAGACGACGAAGTTTTTCACAGGGTCACATGAGTCACCTCCCCCTTATATGAGCATTTGGGACCGACTGCACCTGCCTGCTCACAAAGCTTGTCTGCAGCTCTGAGAGCTTCCAGGGAGGTGCCCGACCCCTACCCCTCTGCCTTCAGCCTTCCAAGATGGCCAATTTGCGGGCATCAAATCAAACCCAAAGTGTGATAATAATGCCTGAATCAAAACGGTGCTGTCTATACAGTCCAGACTATGGAACAAAAATCCTATTCCATTCCCTAATTCCACCCCCCATTTTTAACACAAAAGTTAAAAAAAACACCACACACAAAACTAAACTGGATAATGTTTTGAGCATCTCCACTGATGCTATCCAAACACTGATGACAGAGTTACTGTCTGACGGCGTTAGTTTCCCGGTTCTTGGTAAACGGGCTACAGGGACGCAGTGGCCCAGATGGACACAGCACATGAATACCGAAGAACTGGCTGACTCAGGGAAACGGCTTTGCTGGGGAAAGGAAACGGGAGGCGGAGACTGACATTTCTTGATACAAACTATGTCCCTAGAGACGGGAAGGTGAGGACAAGGCACTTACGCTGCCAAGCAACAGTTCACACCCCCTCAACACCAGGACTGTGACCAAGAGTGCCCCCGGCCATGACTCCTCATTGGAGACTCAACCGTCCACATGGTCCAGCTGGACCTTCAGAACCGAAGGAAACCCACCCAAAGTGCTGCAGAACCGAAGCTGAAAACGGAATGTGGGCAGAGAAAGCAAAGGATGCTGTCCCCTCTGGCCTGAGGCGAGGCTGGCTCCAGAGGAGCTCCAGGAAACACCAGTTTCAAAACGCTTGGCCCGAGAATGTGCCCAGGGTCTTCGAATGCCTCCTCCTCCTATTCCAACACTGAGCAGCAGGGCTCTGAGAGCAGTACCGAATCAGCCTGCAGTGGTGTTCCGCAGCAGAGGGCGTGGCGACGCCGAGACAGGGCTGGAACCCGCCTGGCCCCGCTTCCCCCAGGGCCTGTCAAGCGTACTCGATGCGGGCAGGCCCACAGCTGCCCTCGCTCTTGCGCTCAGAAGATGGGGTGGCGGCTTTGGCCTCACTCCCCACTTCCAAAGGCTTAGATGAGATATAGTCCTTCACTTTGATCTCCATGTTCTTGGCTTTCAGAGTGGCCGTGTGCAGCTTCTCCAGGAAATCTGGCATGCCTGTCGGGAGAGAGGGCAGTCTGGGTGGGCGGGCACATCAGCCAGCAGGCTCAACATGTTTTCACTGTTTTACGACTCAGTCGTGTCCGACTCTTTGCGACCTCATGGACTGTAAGTCTGTCCATGGGATTTCCATGCAAGAACATTGGAGTGAGTTACCGTTTCCCCATTTCCTTCTCTAGGGAATCTTCCAGACCCAGGGATCAAACCTGAGTCTCCTGCATCGGCAGGTGGATTCTCTACCGCTGAGCCACCAGGCTCAAAATTAGCAGGGCCTGTTTCTTTCCAGGCAGGAAGTCAATGCCTCCTTATAGAGATCACAGCCTCACGGACAGACAACAGACTTATAGGGAGTGAAAACCACCCAGGACCTCCGGGATCCTTTGAAAAGGGGCATTGATCAAACCACCTAAGTCCCCAAAGGCTCTCTTTTATGTGATTCAAATATCACTTATCAGTGGCACAGCCAATTTTGCTGAAAAATGTCTAACAGTAGAAACACCTAACCTCCTCTCCATACCCCCTGAAGGGTAAGACACCGCTTACAGAGAACAAGAGAGAAAATCTAATGAAGCTGTTTCTAAGGGAAGAGACTGGCCAGGAAAAATGCAGTCAATCACAGCAGTGATGTGCTGCTGCCTTTCTTAAGAAGGGTGGTGGCCCCTTTCTCCAGTGGACTGTCCTATAACCACATGTTTTAAGGCTTTCGACACGATCTAAGAAGAAAATCTGTAAATGCATTAATGTACACAGTGTGTATTAAGCAAACATTCTTCGATTCACCTCTGGGCATAGGCTTCGTTTTGGGACCAGAATGCTCATCCCTCCCAACTGCAGCCGGAGGTTTCACTACCTTCCAGACAGTATTCAATAATGAACTCGGAAGGCCTCCCATGAAACAAGTGTTAACCTCCCTGAAGCCACTGAGAAGCTAGAGAAAAATAAAACGTTCAGCCCAAGTACCCGGCCCCGTGCACAAGCACCCACTCACCACTGGAAACCATCCAACTAACGCAGTAGCGAGGAAACACGGTCTGGGGGTTGTCACTATATGTCAGCAAGTAGTCAAAGCCATTCTGGAAAAGAAAAACAGCAAAGATGAAGGTACCCAAATTACCCCTCACAGCCTCCGTACCCAGTGCCACAGAATAACCAAGATCGGACTCTGGGGTGGAGAGCGGCATTTTTTTTTACCCTGAGCAGAAAAGAGTTAACGCTGAAGACCTGAGAGGTTACTACCTAGTGAGGCTGGCCCAGTGGTGTCCAGGAACTTGGTGCCTGCCTGACCTCTGTCAATAGTTAAGTCCTCCAGGGCTCCCTGCGCCTCCTCTGTGCAAACAATGTGCTTCCTGCTGAGCCCCCGCTCTCCCCCTGGGGTCTGGGGTTGTAGGACGTGCTAGGCAGAGGGTGCCTGTGTGACCAGCCCCCAGTACAGACACTGGGCTTCTCCAGGCAGAATCATCACACGTGTTGCTGCTTTTCTGTGGCTGGGACAGGATGTGTTCCAAGAGCCCTCACGGGACAGGGAGTGTGGGGAGCCTGCAGGGATTCCTCCAGACCCCGCCTGCATCTCCCCCTTTTGATCCAGCTGTGCATCCTCCCATCACTGTGATAAATCTTAGCTGTGAGTAGATTGTCAGCTGGGTCCTATGCGTCTTTCTAGTCAATCTTAGAATGTGGGAGTGGACCTCAACACATACCCCACCATGTTTAAATATTTTAATCGTTATTGAAATGATATTAACTCTTACTACTATCACTATTAACACTAGCATCAAACATTTACAGGGCACTTAGAACTATGTGTCAGGAACTGCTTCAGCTCCTCACAACAATCCTATAATGTAGACGCTGCTAATCCCCATTTTACAGATGAAGAAACTGAGCACAAAAAGGTGAAGGGCTTTGCTCGAGCTCACCCACATATTCAACCAGAGCCAAGATGAACCCAGAATCCTGACCACAGGCCCAGGCACCCACTCTCGCTGACTCAGCCCTCTCACTGGTACACTGAAGACAAAGATTAAAGAGATTTACAGGGATCCCGATCCTCGGAGAGGTCTGAAGCAAATATGCTTCACCCAAAGGGTAAGAGAGAACCACTTTTAAAAACTTCTTATTGAATTTGTTATTGTTTCTATTTTATGTTCTGGGTTTTTGGCTACAGGATCTTAGCTCTACAATCAGGGATTAAACCCAAACCCCCTACACTGGAAGGCAAAATCTTAACCAATGGACTGCCACAGAGGCCCCAAGTCTGCACTTTTCAAAGCAGACTGGCCACAGCTGTAGACAGCAGCACTGTGACTCTCACGCCTTTCCACCAAAGCCCACCTTCTTCACTCCCTGGGTGAAATGTTGAGTCCTTTATTCATCTACTTAACAGTTCTCTGAACATCTGCTATGTGTCTGGGGACTGTGCTAGGCACTATACGGGAAATAAGAACATGCCAGTCCTTGCCCTCAGGAGCTTCCAATTAGCAGGACAGACAGGTGCTGTAACAGAGATAAAGCCTGAATACCACGAAGTAAAGGAGAGGTGAAGCCTGCACAGCGGGAACAGTGACACCACAAAGGCTCGCCAGGAGGCTGCCTGAGCTAACACGTATAGAAAACTTGAAATGACCCTTCCCATTAAACACTTGGACTGAGAAGTCGAAGTCCTGGGTTCTCATAGACTACTGCCTATACTGAAAAAACTCAAAACTGAAAACAATTGCCGTCAGGAAGAAGAAATTAAATGGGTAGAAAGAACAGGGATGTAAGCTAAATTACTCTTAAGAGTGAACAGGCCCAGAAATATGAGAACTTCTAGATGCCAAAGGGTGGTATTAAGGCTCCTAGAAGAAATGCTCATTTTCAGATTCACACCTAAAACTATAGAAGGTGAACCTGAAACGTAGCACCAGAAGACAGGAGAGTTTCTGAGGTTAAGTCAAAAGGACTCTGGTCAATAAGAGGATCCTAGATAAAAGTGACTGCAAAACAAACCAAATATGCTTAAATTTTTGAGTTTCTAATAGCATGTCTTTTTTCTTTTGGCCGTACCACACAGCATGCGGGACTGAATCCAGGCCTCCTGTACTGGAAGTATGAGTCTTCCAATGAGACTTACCACCAGGTAAGTCCCATCATTTCTTTAAAAAATAAAAACTTTAACCTTTGGAGGATTGTTTGTTGAAAGAACTAATTCAACATTTTAAAAACTAGTAAATGAAGGAAACAAATCAGCATCTTTCTTATTTCCCTTTCCTCTGTGAACTATAGGAAATAAAACAGTCCATGTATAAACTTTCAAGTACTGGCTTCCCCGGTGGCTCAGCTGGTCAAGAATCTGCCTGCAATGCAGGAAACCTGCATTCGATCTCTGGGTTGGGAAGATCCCCTGGAGAAGGGAACGGCTACCCATTCCAGTCTTTTGGCCTGGAGAATTCCATGGACTGCATAGGCCACGTGGTTGCAAAGAGTTGGACATGACTAAGCAACTTTCAAGTATGTCATCTAATAAATGGAAATAAGAGAAGAAAGAATGAAGAGTTCATACAAATAGTATTTTGTAACTCCTAATAAAATAGTTGAGCTGAGTAATATTCATCAATCACCTCCAAATTCACAAAGAAAGGGATCAGAGCCTTGTCGTGGCGAAGGGGCTTGATAACTCCTTGAAGCTATGAACCATGCCACGCAGGGCCACGCAAGACCATTTGTTCATAGTGGAGAGTTCCGACAAAATGTGATCCACTGGAGGAGGGAACGGCAGGACACGCCAGTGCACTTGCCGTGAGCACCCCATGAACCGTATAAAAAGGCAGTATCAGACATTATATACCTCTTAATAAAGCAGTCTTGCTCCAAGCAAATAACCTAAATCTGTTCAAGCCTCTAAGTACCCACATATAGGAAACACAGGGGACAGAAAAACACGTTAGATGACACTGTGATAACATAACCAGCAAAATCTAGAACAAAGAAACTGCTTCTTCAATAAATACAATTCCAAGGGGGAAAAAAGGAGGGAGAACTCAAGATATAGATGCAAAGCTACAGTGTGAACACATTTCAATATCTGGATCTCACCTGAAATCAGGAATCAAATAAATACAAAAAAATTCATGGATGATCAGCAAAGCTTAAACACTACAGATATTAGACATTAGGGAATACGATATTATGTTTTCAAAAAATCTCTCTTCTTTTTGAGATAAACACTAAAATATGTATAGAGGAATTCTTCGGTTCTTCTATAGCAAAACCAGAATCTGCTTCAAAAAAATCAGGGTTGTGGGAAAGTGACCAGAAAGAGTGCAGATAAAACAAGCCTGGCCAAGAGGGTGGTCACTGCTGGAGTCAAGGGAGGACAGAGTCCACGCCTGTTACTTTCTCTACTTCTCCATCTTTCGTCTACATCTCAAATTTTCCATAATAAAAAGGGAAACTGGGGAGTTCCACGATGGCCTGGCAGCGAGCATTCCAGGCTTTCACTGTCGTGGCCTGGGTTCAACCCCGGTCAGGGAACTGAGGTCCTATAATCTGGCAGCACAGCCACAATAGAACAGAATACCACACCCTGGCTCAGGATCTACCTTCCATCTGGCAAATCCAAACTCAGCTGCCTGGCTTTCAGGCATCTTCTGTACACGGTCAAGGTAATCACCACTCCTCCCCAGACTCCGCCTTCCTTTCTAAGCAGTGAGTCTCTCAACACCCACGTTCCCTCCTTCGTCTGCGGCTGAATCACGGAATCATGTCTTCTACCTCCAGGTCCTTCCTGTTTTCCTCTACCTAGAGGCTGCTTTTTTACAAGAACCAACTGCAGTCTTACCTTTCTCCTAAGAGCTTGCCACAACGTGCTGCAATACTTACAATTCATACTGTCCCCCACCTCAGCTGAAAGAAGCTACTTCCTGGTACAACACGCTCTGCTGGTGGCCCAACTCTGCCTTAGCTATCTCACGGTCAGGGTCTCCAAAGGCAGTAACGCTGGGACTCGAGCCACTTTTCCCCCCAAAGAGGAAATACGCGGACAAGGTTCAGACTTCAGAAGCAACATCAAAGCAAAGCAGGAGGCATAATTCCAACTCCCACAGGCCCAGCCTGCCCAGGCGATCGCAACATTCTTGCTTCTAATGAGAGGACTTTGAAACATGTTTAACTGTACTAACTTACAACACACTGGAAACAATACTTTCTACATTGCCAACCAAGTTCTTTCTTTCTCAGCCTCTCTCTCACATATACTTGTACATATGTAATCAAACAAAAGTTTCATAAAATATGCTTACATTCAGTTTCTATTTATTCCTTTTCGAGCACTAATTAAGCCTGTCTTCCACTAGCGGGTAGCAACTCATGGTCTGAAGAACACTCTCTGGGACTTCACCAGTGGTCCACTGGTTAAGACTCTGAGCTTCCACTGCAGGGGTTCGATCCCTGGTGGTGAAGATCCCACGTGCAAAAAAAAAAACCATCGCGCTAAAACGGTACAAACGTCAACATACAGCTCCCCCAAAACCACCACTGAGGCAAACCCCGGTTTCTGTCATGCTTAGAAGAGTCCCATTATGTAGGTAGTGTAAATAAAACAACTTGCAAAAACAAAAGCTCGGCTAAGAGAACAGTCATACAGCTCTAAAACACAGGTGACGGGGAGAAACAGTGATTTCAAAGTGAACAGGGCTAAAAACAGCAACCACCGCAATCAGTATGTACGCTCAACAGAGGTTTGGCTAAAATATCAAAACTAAAACACCACACTAAGTTGAAGAAAATATTCTTTGCAAAGAAAGGTCATAAAATGTTCAAGGAAGCAGACAGCATTGATAAGGAAACAGGAGTCCTTAAATGTGTTACGTGTTCTGCCCACTGTGAGGAAATTCTGATGGGAAGGAACAGTAGCTCGCTCTGGCTCCTAAGAACGCTGCCAACAAGCCTGTATGAGTCAGGGCCGCCGTCTTCCCATCACTGCCCCTCAGGTAACAGGAGCCAAGGGGTCATCACTGCTTTGTCTCAAGGGTCTTCCAGGTACACCACTTTAGGTGGGGTCCTGAAGTGTGGGTCGCAGGCCAGTAGCACCAGCCTCCCCTGGGAGCTTAAGACATGCAAATTCTCAGGCCACAGCCCAGCACTATTTAAGCAGGCTCCAGTGGATTCGATGCAAGCCAAACTGGAGAACCAGAATGCCCTCCCTAGTTCAGACAAAAGGCATACCTTGAGAAAATTCATAAACCACTAACCCATCACATCTCGGATGACATACAACTCACCTCATCAAATGACTTGTGTGGACGGATAACCATTTGGGACTCATATGATCGGACCCTGACGAATTCCGGAGACTCTGGCACACTCGGGTGCTCCACAGCACTGGCAAGGAAAGAAGCAAAAGAAACTGAGGACTGTCTACACACAGGACCACCGGAGCTGGAGTTACGGAGTAAAGGCAGCCTCTTAACTTTTAAATGACTACATCAGAAAAGTCATGAATGAATATACACTAACTTCTAAAAACAGAGTGAGTTAACTCGGTGTCTCTTTAATTATCACCATTAAGGAACTGAAGGATTATTCTGATGAAAGGTTTGCATCCCTTCAACCCTCTGAAATAGTCACATTCTCGCTGGGACGCACGGCGCCCTGGCTTCACTCACAAGACAAGCAGACTCCCACCAGACACGTGTGAATGAAGGCCAAGCTGCTCAGCATGCGTACCGTGACACCAACACCATCACGTTGTTTTCCTCATCCACGCTGTACCGCCGAACGTACACATAATCCCGTGAGTACATCGGGTACTAAAGAAGAGCAAGGGTGGGAGGATCAGGGCTCTGTCTCATGTGGACGTGATCAAAGCAAAACCAGAGGTACAATACTCACGGGAAAATGGGTCACCCAGTGAAGAACCTCAGAGCCACTGACCACATCCCTCTCGATCACTTCCAGCTTGATCACCAGGGCGTCCCACTTTTTCCTATATTCTGTATCCAGCTATAGAAAGAGCAAAGACCATGAAGACCCAAGAAATCCAGAACAAAGCTACAGAAGACTTCTCCAGAGGAGTGGGCCTCTTACCCAAGAGCCTTCTGAAACAGTGATCTGACCTAAGGACAGTGCCCAAGTGTCAAAGACACAGCTGTGTTACTACAGATGAGTCCTTTAATAAAATCCCTTCCTGTAGGCCAATCCCATTACTTTGAAAGTGAATCTTAAAAAAAAAAAAAACCCACAAGTGTAAGAAAAAATATTGTCATAGACATGTCTAGAGAAAATACAGTAGACAGTGATAGAAATTTGTAAGGGTGAAATAATTCCAAAAGGTTTTAAACAGACAAAACGTCCAAAAGTACGGGCAGACACCTCACACAAGTTGCTTTATTTTAAAAATTTCTAATCTCAAAGAAAGACACATATCATACACATTCAAATCAACAAAAATTCAATAGACTGACAGAATTCAGTGCTTAGAGGAAAGCGTGCACTTGTGTGTTAGCAGTGGGTGTTATAATCACCAAACTAGTTACTCAAAGTCCAGTAAACCATGAGAATTCCAGGAAGGAAAAAACAATTTCTGTAGAACTCTAGGTGATCCCAGCTCCCCTTTTCTGTATTTCCCCGCAAGGAGGAGCAGTCTCTGAACACATACTCTTATCTTTATAACACCTTTACTGTGGACAAGTTCCAGATAGCGAAGTCCTGACTGCATCTGTATACTGCAGAGGAAGGACATCGCGAAGCCAACAAACAGGCAAAACTGGAATGCAAAGATTCTATCAGAGTTGCATCAGTTACATTTGCTGACTTTGATACTGGTACCATGGCTAGTTAGGAGAATATGTCCAGTTTTTTAGGAAATACACACTGAAGGGTTTTGGAACAAAGGGCATGTAACTTACCCTCAAATTGTTTAGGGGGAAAAAACTATGAAGTCTTATAAAATATATTAAAGCACTCAAATCCTTCCTCTATTTGCTCTTCCCAAAAGTCTTAAAAAGAGCAGAACTGGCCTCATCCCCAGAAGGCAAACTGTAAGTCAAAGGCTCACCCAGAGGCTAGCTGACGTGAAATGAGGGGCAGAGAGATGGATGGACTGAAGCCAACATCTTGTAAGTCAGAGAAATCACTCATGTGGATGATGGCAAGAGGACTTCTAGGCTTAGCAGCTCCTGATCTGGGAGGAGAAACGTACTCACCTGAACATTGAAGAACTGCCGCGGTGTCACGTCCGTGTAGGTTCCAAACACTAGAACAAAGGATAAGCGATGTTTGCCACACTCATCTCCCACTCTATTCCTATCACTTAACTGCATTTGAACTGCAGAGTACTGACGTACAGATCTTAAAGGCAGATTCAGAAACAGAAGTCACACTGGGGCAGCAAAGTATGACAGAGACAACCTATAGCAGAGTAACAAAGACAACGAGACTCTTGTCATCAGTTCAGTTGCTCAGCTGTGTCTGACTCTTTGCAACCCCATGAACCGCAGCACGCCAGGCCTCCCTGTCCATCACCAACTCCCAGAGTCCACCCGAACCCATGCCCATCGAGTCGGTGATGCCATCCAACCATCTCATCCTCTGTCGTCCCCTTGTCCTCCTGCCCTCAATCTTTCCCAGCATCAGGGTCTTTTCCAGTGAGTCAGCTCTTCGCATCAGGTGGCCAAATTATTGGAGTCTCAGCTTCAACGTCAGTCCCTCCAATGAACACCCAGGACTGATCTCCTTTAGGATGGACTGGTTGGATCTCCTTGCAGTCCAAGGGACTCTCAAGAGTCTTCTCCAACACCACAGTTCAAAAGCATCAATTCTTTGGGGCTCAGCCTTCTTTATAGTCCAACCCTCACATCCATACATGACTACTGGAAAAACCATAGCCTTGACTAGACAGACCTTTGTTGGCAAAGTAATGTCTCTGCTTTTTAACATGCTGTCTAGGTTGGTCATAACTTTCCTTTCAAGGAGCAAGCGTCTTTTAAATTCATGGCTGCAGTCACCATCTGCAGTGATTTTGGAGCCCAGAAAAATAAAGTCAGCCACTGTGTCCACTGTTTCCCCATCTATTTGCCATGAAGTGATGGGACCGGATGCCATGATCCCTTATTATCAGGGAGAGGAAAAACAACAGCACAGCAGGGCAGTGTTCCCGGAACAAAACCAGAATGGAGAGTATAAGAGAACAGAGTGCCATGTACCTGCCGGGGCGAAACACACCCCCAGCAGCCAGGTGGGACTCACCTCGGTACTGGTAAAGGGGGGTGCCTGAAATGGGACGCCGCCACAGCTTGAAGTGTTTCTTATCCATCACCATCTCCCATGGCTGCTCGGTGCCTCCTGAATCTTCAACCCCTTCTGTCTGGGATTTTGGTTCTGGGGGGTGGCGCTCAACTCCAGAGCTCCGAAACATACCTGACATTTCCTCCAACCGTTTCATCTCATCAATGGATCTGGAGAGGAGAAAAACAACAGGCATGGTGGGGTGGATGGAGTCAGCCCTGAAAAATGAACTGGCCACACAAAGACTTACACAGAGCGGAGTGGGTTTAAAACGGTATAAAGTGTAGGGAATAAAAATATGAGTTCCTGAGTCTGAATCCCAGTCTAACATTCATCAATGAGAATATTAAATTACTTAACAATCCCTATTTCTTAACCTGTAAATTGGGGATGATAATAGTACCTACTTCAAAGGTTGATTATAAAAATTAAATTTACATGTAAAGTGCTTAATACTAGCCATATAATTAGCCCTCATATTTTATGCCTATGAAATGTCATTTGATATCGTTTGCCCATTTTTTAATTCGGTTGTCTTCCTATCATATTTTAAGAGTACTCACGTATTTTTCCTCCTTTATTTTAAAGAGAGATAATTCACTTGCTATAAAAATTTATACTTTTACTATATACAAATCAGTGCTTTTTAGTATAGTCCCAAGGTTGTACAACCATCACCACCAATTCCAGAACATTGTCACCAACCCCCAAAGAAATCTTTACCCACAGCAGTTACTTTCTATAGCCCCTGACAACTACTAACCTACTTCTGTCTCCATGAGTTTGCCTCACTGGACAATTCATATAAATGAAATCTTACAAAATATGGCCTCTTGGGTCTGGCTCTTTTCACTTAGTAGTATATACAATTCACTCACGCCCTGGTGTATTGCTTTTACGGCTGAATGATACTCCACTGTACGGATACATCATATGGGTGTATCACGCTTTGTTTACCCATTCATCAGGTAATGGACATGCAGGGGTTTCCTACTTTTTGGCTATCATGCATAATATTGCTACATATATCTGCATACAACTTGTGTACAGATGAAAGCTTTCAGTTTCCTTGGTAAATTCCTAGCGTGGACTTACTGGGCCTGGGAAACTAACTTTTTTGATTCCAGCAATCCTAGCGGGTATAATGACTAATGACGTTGAGCATATTTTTATGTGCTTATGAGCTATTTGTGTATCTTCTCTGGAGAAAAGATGTATTGAAATCTTTGTTTTAAATTGGGTTGTCTTTACTGTCAAGTTTTAAAAGTTCTTCATATATTCTGAACTAAAGTCTCCTGTTAAATATTTACAAATATTTTCTCTGAAACTGTGGGCCGTCTTCCCACTTTATTGATAGTAACTTTTGCTGTACAGAAGTTTTCAATTTTGATGAAGTCAAATTAATCTATTTTTTCTTTGACTGCTCATGTTTTTGGTGTTCTAGCTAAGAAACCACTGCCTAACCCAGTATCGTAAGAACTTATGCCTATATTTTCTTCTACAAGTTTTAGTTTACACTTAGGTCTCTGACCCATTTTAATTTTTGTGTACAATGTGAGGTGTGGGGTGTAAATTCACTATTTTACAAATGCATCTCCAGTTGTCCCAGCACCATTTAAAAAAAACAAAACACGATTTTCCCTTTAATCTTTAAAGAGCAGTTAGCAAAGCAAGACTGCTAGTTGACTCTGTCACTTTTACAGTTCAAGACTGAAGATACCACCTACTGATATGTTCTGTTTGAAATGCCCTTTCTTATTCCTCTTTAACCTTCAGAAACTGCACAAAGGGATTTGCCTGGTGGTGCAGCGGCTAAGTCTCTGTGCTCCCAATGCCAAGGGACACGGTTCAATCCCTGGTCAGGGAACGAGGTCCCACATATAAGAGTTCATATGGCACAACTAAAGATCCCATGTGCTGTAACCGAGACACAGTGCAGTCAATAAATAAAAATATAAATTAAAAAAAACCCATAAAGTTCAAGGTTAACTCCAAGAAAGGGTTAACCAGACACATTTACTTTTATTCCTCTACAGAAACATACTGCACTATATTATAATTAATCTACCTTTATGCCTATCCTCCTTACTAAAATGGCTCTTAGCAAGTACCTGGTAAACATTACATGCTCAGTAAGTGTTCACAGAATAAACTGAGTAAAATAAATATGGGGGTAGGCCTCAATAATTCAAATTCTTACTAAAAGATTACATTAATACTAGTTTAGAAGTTGAAAATTCAAAATCATACCAGTAACCCCCGATTAAAAGTTTAGAGCCATCCAAACGATAGTGCAGAGATCTGGGTTCTAGTCCCAGCTCTGCCAACATGAGCTGTGATTACAAGTCATTTTACCTCAAAGGCTCCCTAGTTCCACCTGTAACATGAGCACATTATTTCTTTTTTTTTTTTTTTGAGCACATTATTTCTTGAAGGTCTATTCCAATTCTATTATTTTTAAACTTTGAACTTCAATGAAAGTATTTATGTACGAGGACATTCGTGTTTTGACCACCTGAAATCTTTTCCTATTGAGGAGAACCCCCAAATAGGTGAGATACAGCCCAGTCCCCCTCTTGCGCCCTAGCAGTGATCAAATGACGTTAATCAGAGACTTCTGGTAGAGGAAATAGGTCCGAGGCACAGGACCTTTCAGATTTCCTCACCTATCCGGAGGGAAAAATGCAACAGATCTGGGGAAACTAAACCAGCAACACTGTCCGAAGCAGAGCATTCCTGTAGCGGCCGTGGCTGTCCTCCCAGCCAACCTGGGGTCTCCCTGGCCTTCAATGCTCTGTGTGTCCTAACACCTTTCTGATTACACCCTTTTTGAAGAAAGTTAACCAGTATCAGTTTCTCTGTTTGCAACTGATAACCCTAGCCAGTCAATTTATATTGATGTTCTGATGAAAAATGTTTAACCTTTTAAAAGTTTCAGTGTGAATTAAACATTGCAAAACGGGATTGACTGCTACCATTGCAAAAACCATAGAGAAATAGGGAAGGAAATTTAGAGTAGGCAATAGGTCTTGCAGAGGAGAAAGCAAAAGTAAAGACACAGCTAGCTGTGGCTGTGAGAACAACAATGCAGGCATCATGCAGACCAGTCATGGCCTGCTGAGGACTAGTAAAGCACCCTTCAAAAAAAATTAAGCCGGACTCTTCAATGTCCTTATCACATAATGAAGAGGGGCAGGAACGTCTTGAGAAAAATACATCAGAGGCTCACAAAATTATATAGTAATATGGTTTTAAGAAAATTAAACTATATGACTATAGGCAATATTTTTAATGGCCTTCTAAGACTCAAAGTGGTACAGAGTTTCTGACCCACTGCTTAATCAGCCTCTTAAGATTAAAGGTCACTGGGTGAGACTGAGTGCCTTCGGGGGATAGCAATGCCCTGTGAAGGCGTGACACTCACTCTTTGTACAGCACAGTATGAATGCTAGAAGGAGACTGCATCATGAAAATGCCAATGAGCACTGTCCCAGGTTTAAGAATCCAGAAGGGTCTCAATTTCTAAATGCTGACATGACAGACATCATCAGCTCAGTCACTATTATTTGTGTGAAGAAAAAAAAAACTTCTCACTATGTATCCCATTATTCTGCTGTGTCAAATCTTATCTGGAGGGGATGGCTGCCTACACCTTGTTATCTGAGAGACAAGTAACAAGGGAGAAAGAAGGACAAAAGAGATTAAACCCAAAATAGCAGCACAACCAGATTAGTAAGAGGATCAAAGAAAGACAGTCAATGCTTTCCTTTCTTCAAAACTAAAGTCATCTCAACATTTAAGAAAGGCTGTATGGAAAGCTATGGAAATTGAAGGCATAAAATCATGAAAACAGAAAGTATTATCATATTAGGCTCATCTAGGGGAATCCTACCCTAAGTGCAGAGCTTAATATAAGGCCCCAAAGAGTCAAATGAAGCCATTCCTGTAATGAGTAATTTAACAAAGTAACACTGCTTTGTTTCAATGATCCCCTCCTCAAATTCCCAATTATTGTCAAAGTTAAAGACTTTGAAGAACAACTGTCATAGGACATACCCAAAAATGAGACATCAACAGCTCCCTGCAATTCTGAGCCAACTGGTTAACCATCAAATAATGAAGACAATCTCAAAAAAAAAAAAAAAAAAAACCCTCAGTTTTTACATAGTTCTGATTATCTAAGAATGTATGAGAGTAAAAACATCGTTAAGTGACAGGGGGGGGGAAAAAGTCCCTTTAAGTCAAAAGGACTTTTTGTTGATCATTTATCTAATTAATAGCACAGTGAAAAGTTTAAAGGCTGAAATAGGAAAATGGCCAATTTTCTTCATGCAACTTTATTGGTACATATTTATTCAAATTTCGAGCAATGAATTGTAAGTTTTTTTAAAAAGAGGAGGGAAATTAATGGAACACTTTCCGCTAGTCTTTCATATTTCTTAACTTCCTTTTTGTTCCTGTAATTTTTTTTAATGTTCCAAAATAATAATAATTAAAAAAATTACTATTAGTATTTTTCCATAAGATTTGCCCTGCACTCACAGAATGCCAGTCAGCACCAAAAACAGTGGTTAAAAGTTATTTTGTCTGGTCATTTAATTAAAGTCAATCAGGTAAGAAAGCTAGACTAAGCATTAAAATACCTGATTTCTATACCTGGACCATCAATGAGTACAATTTACTTCTTTCCTCAAATGTCCGTGCTGATTCTCAATTAATGATGTTCACATCTATTTAAGATGTTCACATTCCAAAAGGGAGCCTTACGGCCCATCACTGTGTGGCAACAGCCATATGAGAATGAGCGTGTACCAGGACAAGCTGGTACAGGAATGGCACAGAAGACCCAAAGGCTGTGATTCAGGGGCCACGGGACAATCACGCTCTTCTTCCACGAACAATGAAAGAAATGCACATGTCCCGAGGCACAGGCACTATGCTCATTCTGGAAGCTACCCCAAATCATCCAACCAGTGCCAACAGAATCTAAGATCTTCTAACCTCAGCAGTGCATCCTGTAAAGCAAACAAAATAAAGCACCAAGCCTAAGCTTGGATGGGAAGGGAGTCTGGGGGGAGAATGGATACGTGTACATGTATGTCTGAGTCCCTTTGCTGTTCACCTGAAACTACCACAACATTGTTAATTGGCTACACACCAATATAAAAGTTTAAAATATACATAAAACCCACCAAACCTAAAAAGGCTAACCTGTACCCGGAACACCTTATTTAATAAAATACTGGCAATTCCCTAGTAGTCCAGTAGTTAAGATCCCTTGCTTTCGTTGCCATTGGATCCCCAGCCAGGAAACTAAGACCCAGCAAGCGGCACACAGTGCGACCAGAATTAATTAATTAATAATAAAATCCAAACAGGACCAGCTAGGAGAACAAAGACCTTTGAAATCACCGTACAACCTACATACAGCTGACAGCATATCACCTGCCCCCCCATCAAGGTAACATTTCTAAAAATCCTCAAAATGGACTTGATCAAATTTTAAGTATATGACTGAACTCAAGCGTGAACTGGACATGGAGAGTCAAATGAGGGCCTTTGCTGGAACAACAAGGCTGGAGAGGGTCAAAAAGGGCACCTTAAGTGCTCTTACTGGCCTTTGTCTAAGCTTCTGTATTAACCCCAAGTGGGTTAATACAGAACAATACCTCTTTAGGAGCTGGATTAGAATCAAGTGCTTCAACTGTCTGATTTCTTTCTCCCACGGCAGGTAGTTGACTATGGACTCAAATGTTTACCACATCTATTTCTTATCCTATTTTCCCCCTCCAGTTCCTGGAAAGGGGAGACCTACTGAACAGAGGTTCTAGAACATATCATCAATAAAAATACATGACGAAAAAGTATGAAATCTATCACCCGGGGCTCAACACTACTCAACTCCTATTCCCAGCAGGGCACCCAGAGGCCCTTTCCTGGTCTTTCTCTTTCCCAAACCAAATCCAACTAGGAATTTTCCCCTCAAACTTCATGACTGTGGAACATGGGTATTCCATCATCATCAAAAAACAGAATGCAAATTCAAACAGTCGACTGGTAATTTTACAACTAAAAAGTTACCTTTCCATATTTCTTACACCTGAGAACAAAATACCCCAAAACACTAACAGAAACTAGGCAGACCACCTCTCATGCTTTGATACCTTAACGTTTTTGAGTAAGGTTGTTCATGGTTATGAGTTTAAAGTGCATTTGTAAAACAGTCCTTTTTACTGCTAGGAAAATTATTACCAGCTCTAAAGATACACTTTGCGTTTACCGACAACTCACAATGTTGCCTGGCATCTGGGTCCTACGCTTCCAGAGAGATCACAGTATTAACTTCACTGAAATATTTCCACTTTCACCCAACCAAAAGTGTGAAATAACAGAAGAAATGACCAGAACAGACTTGTATTGGAATTTATGTGAGGTAGGGGGACTATCGGAGGTTCTTGAAATCAGTTTCAGAGTTCGGGGGCAGAATATGTGGAGAGACACACATTTTTTTTGTCAAAAAAAAAAAAAAAAAATACAGCGACACTGTAAAGCAAGACCCAAAGCAAGGTTTCCTCATATTGCATGAAAACTGTAAGGGCTCAGTTTAGAACCACAGATGAGCGGATTCCACTAATGGTACTATACTTCTCACAGAAGTTTTTGATGATGACAACATGATTACAGAGCCTAATGAAACTCTCGGAGTTCTAGTGGAAGTAGCAAGAAAAACTGACCTAATTCTTCCAGGTTAAAATGTGTGGGCTACTAGTTTGTCCCCGGAGGGCAAAATCTCCAGTCTCATAATCCTGCCATGAGTCACAATGACAAAAGAGCTCTTCTGGCATATCTCACGAAATCCCATTTGGAACAATGTAACTTTGTAAATTGCATATCTACATCCTCAGGTCCATTTTAAAACCTGTTTGGTTTTTGGACCTTCTATGCGTGCGTGCTTGCTCAGCAGTCCTAATCTCTGCGACCCTAGGCCCCTCTATCCACGGAATTTTCCAGGCAAGAATACTGGAGTGGGTTGCCATTTCCTTCTCCAGGGGATCTTCCCCAACCAGGGATCGAACCCACGTCTCCTGCATTGGTAGGCGGATCCTTTACCACTGTGCCACCTGAGCAGCCTTTGCATCTTCCTGAAAGAATGTAAGATGACATGAGCAATAGCTTACATGTCTTCAATACCAACTTCCCACGTTATTTTTTTTAATTAGTCAAAAAAAAAAAAAAAATTGGCCGCACCCTGCGGCATATGAGATTTTAGTTCCCTGACCAGGGATGGAACCTAAGCCTCCTGCATTAGAAACGCATTCTTCTTAATCACTGGACCACCTGGGGAGTCCCCCAAACGTTATTTCTATAGTGGCACGCTCCCCCAAAGTCCCCCTCTCCACTAGTCTACACCTGCAGTTATTTCTAATTCAACAAACCAAGTTAACCCGCAGAAGCAACGTAGAAACGTGGGTTTGCTACAACCTGATCGAACTACTTGCATCGTCACTTCCAGTACCACCCGGTCAACAGGAGACAGTGATCACCAAGGCCGGCCCCAGGTTTTAAGGTTTCCACCTCCCAGCCCCACCGCCCCGACCCTCCCCCCACCCCAGAGAGGAAGCACGACCTCGCCACCATGCCCACCTCTGCAACTCCTCCTCCCGGATCCTCTCCTCGTCCCACACGAACACGCCGGCGAGCGCCGCCATCAAGGCAGATGCATGGCCCGGGCGTCCGCGCAGCCGGCGCCAGAGGCGACCGAGGAGGACGCGGCGCGAGCTCTCCGAGTACAGGCGGCCGTAGAGCTGCGCGATCTGCTGCGCGCGCCGCACGCGCAGGCCCGTCACGAAGCGGCACTGATTGGCCAGCAAGGCGAGCAGGCCCCCGCCCCGCGCGCCCGCGCGCCCGGCCGCCGCCGCCGCGCCCACCAGCCAGGCAGCCAGGCCGGTCGGCGGCCTGCGCGGAAACATGCCGCCCGATCGCCCCGCCGGGGCCGCGTGCACACGCCGCGCGCCCGGAGGAGAGCGACACCTCGCTCACGGCGCCAAAGGAACAAGGCCGGGAGGGTGCGGGCGCCCTCTCGCCGAGTCCTCCTAGTTGGCCGACCCCGAAGTCGCCTCACGGTCTAACAGGTCCTTCATCTCCCTCTGCAGCAACCGCTGAGGAGAAGTCTCCTTTAAGAGAGTCGGTCAAGGCACCGGCCGCGGCGGTGGGCCTGCGACCACTGCAGCAGGCTCTCCGCGGTTCCGGCCGCAACGCCGGAGGGCCGACCGCCCTTTCGGCCACCTGCCTCCTCGGCCTCCTCAGGCCGGCGACAGGGGCCGGGGTACAGAACGCGCGAAAAGCGGCGAAGCTGGCGCACAGATCCCGAGCGTTCCGCGTCCACCACATGCGCTGCCAACTTGCACCCTATACCCCCCCAAGTCTCCGCCTCCCGGCCCTGATTGGGCGCGGTCGAGACTCCGGGTTCTGATTGGTGGCGCCAGGTGCTCGTCACTGCCCCCTCGCGCGGCGAGCCTGGAACCCTCGCTAGCAAGGTAGGTGGCGCGGCGGCGAGAACTAGTCAAGGGCGGCTCGGAGAGTGACCGGCGGACCCCGCCGCCACCGCCATCTTCCGGCCGCCCGACCCCGCCCCGCTAGGGTCGGTGGCCAGGTGCCTTAGAACCCGGCTCAGTGCCCTCTCGATTGTTTTAAGAGGCTTGTGATCGTCGCCTCTAATTTGAGTCGAGGATGAGGGTGGGATCTTGGCTTTGCGTCCGCGAGGCGCTGGGGATATCCAGATTGGGGACTGGGGGCGGGACAGCGTAGATGCCTTTGGTGGATGGAGACCCTGCCGAGCCTTCCTCGGCCTCCCCGCTAGCTTTCCCGGAAGCGCTGTACGAGCCAAGACCCCTGAGCACCGACCCTCTCTCTGCGACACCTCGACCGAGAGCGGGCCAGCGGGACATCCTTAGAGCCTAGGACACGGTCAAGAGAGCTGCTTGGGCAGGTGACCCACCTCAATGTGGAAATGCGGTAGCCCTTTCGTAAAAGGGCAGCAGAATGGAGTTATCTGGGGCAGATGGCCCTGGTCGCTTAGTAGCTGTCCTTCTGCCTTTGACCCGAAGGTGACAGCGTGAGAAGGTAAACAAGTTTCCTAAAACCTACTTGGCACTATCCAAGAACAGCCTGGCTAAATGATCTTGAAGAGTATTTAATGACTATTCTGTGCACAACCTCGTTAAAACGAAAGGGCTGGATGTCCAGTAGGAAAACCTACACGAAATTGTTTTATTTTTTAAACTTATATTAAGCTTATATGTTACAGTACTGTAAAAGGAAGTCTTCATGTGAGAAACTGCTCATTCCAAGGCAGTGAGTGCATTTAGAAATTTTACACTTAATGTACCTACATGAGCAGTTTTATCTGGTCTTAATAAAAGATATTTCTCCAAAAAGAAAAAAATTGCTTTACTGGGAGCTGAAATTTAGATCTATCCAGACTGTCTGCTTTGACTCTGGGGATGTTTATTTTCCTTTGAAATAAGGAGAAATGGGTATATAATAGAAAATGGTATTTGATGCTTTGTGGAGCCAAGCTTTTCTCACTGGTGGTAGGATAGCTGGAAGCGGATGTGAGGGTGTATGGTCAGGCCACTCAGGATGGTGGTTGACCTCTCTGTGCATGCTCTGCGAGACCTGTACCTGCTTCACCTACACCCTACTCACATGATTGACCTTGCTACACACCTCCTAGGTACTTGCCCCAGGCCCCAGCTAGTGATAGCTTATCAAAGGGGTGGTGAACGGCATGTCCCTTTGCTGTTTTCCCTGGTAACTAATGAGCCCACCTGAAATCAGTTCCCCTACAACTGGCCATCTCCCCTTCCCTGCGACAGCCAAGCCTGCCACCATGTCCTGTCTGCCCTGCACTTCACAGGGTGGGGTGTCGCTTCAGAACCTTGCTTCAGACGTGTAAGCTCCCCCGTCCATTAAACCAATGATGTCTCTGTTGCTGACTCCGTGCTCTTCTGTTTGGAAGCTGGGCAAGCACAGAAGCAGTCCAACAAAGGGGGAAAGGTTGGATTTTCCTTCTCTCCGGCTTCCTTTGATTTTAAGGAGCTTAGGGCTTCTGCTTTTGTTCTTTTTTGGGTTTTTTTTTTTTTTTTTTCCTGTTTTCTGTTTACCAAAATGAGTTCTCAGCAACGCCAGCTGCGCAGCTCCGATCCAGCCATTTTCCCTCCTTTGTTGCCTCTTTCTGCCCGGTACATAAACACTGTCAAGTTCACTGTGAAGAAGGAGACCTGAACTCTTCCTTTTTTCAGACACCACCCCTCTCCTTCCTTTTGCAGCTGTGGTTTGTTTTTGAAAGTGATGCCAAGCTGGACCCTGTGGGGCTCCCGGGTGAGTAGGCTTTGCAACCCCACGGACTGTAGCCTATCGGCCTCCTCCGTCCATGGGATTTTCCAGGCAAGAGTGCTGGAGTGGATTGCCATTTCCTTCTTCAGGGGATCTTCCCGACCCAGGAATCGAACCCAGGTCTCCCGCATTGCAGGCAGATGCTTTACTGTCTGAGCCACCAGGGAAGCCCAAAGGGCAAAAGACTTGCTAATCAAGGGAGGAGCAGTCACAAAAGGACCTGGGGCTAAATTAAAGGGACCAGAGAGATTCAGCAAGATTAGCACACTAGACCACCTATGACCTTGTGTTGTGTTCAGTTGCTAAGTCCGACTCTTTATAACCCCATGTGGACTGCACCGTGCCAGGCTTCCCTGTCCTTCACTATGTCCCCGAGTTTGCTCAAATTCATGCCCAATGAGTCAGGGATGCTATCTGACCATCTCATCCTCTGCCACCCTCTTCTCCTTTTGCCTTCAATCTTTCCTAGCACAGACCCTAATTTGTCAACAACCTCGCCCTTTTTGAAACTTCCCAGAAGGATGGGTTAGGGTTAGATCCCGATCACATGCCCTGCCTGACTGTATAAGCTCTCCCTGTTCACCAGGGAGGGGAGCACAGTTCTTGAAGGGCTAGCCTACTGTGTTCCCCCTTTGCCTGGCAAAGCAATAAAGCCACTTTTCCTTCTCCTCCCCATAACTCTTTCTCCGTATTTCTGTTTGGTCTTGGTGCACAGAGAGCCAAGATTTTGGCATTAAAAGGACGACCTGAACATGCTTGCTGTCTCCATTGCTGTACCTACCTATCCATTCAGCTTCAGAAGTTTCAAAATCCATTTCTTCTCTACCATCTTCTCTACCACTTTGTTGTTCAGACCCTAACAGTACTCTCTAGCCTAACCTCTCTTCCAGTCCATCAGCAAACTTTGTTTTGCTTGTGTATTCTCAGAACAACATTGAAAAAACGTATTCCCTTTGTATAATTTTGACTTGATCCAAAATTCTTAATCATTAGCTTGTCTTATATAAGTTAGGTTCTGCCTATTAGACCCACTAAAACATAAAGCTGAGTAGGCATAATAATCCATAGTAAGTGGTGCATGCAGAATTGGGATGAGAGGCCAGGGGCACAGTAAGCCACACAAACAGATGCCCTGGACGTCCGTGTCACCTAGCATTTATGCACTGAAAACAGGAAGATGCAGGGTACAGCCTTCCAAAGAGCGGCATAGCCGTTGAGGACACAACATAAACTGGTTAGAACTGACTAGATCCAACACAGCAGACAAGTCGACTTCCACTTGAGCCTCAGTATACGCTCCTAATACATCAGCTACATGACACACCCGTAAGTGCCATGACAGCTCCAAGGCCCAGCACAGAAGACCAGAAAGTGGGTGGTGACCCAATTCTGGGGCCCCTCTCCAGAAATAGTAGGAATAATCCTCCCACCTCATTAGCCTATGAAATTACCCAGCCCATAAACCGCCCCCCCATATTTCAGGGCCTCTCACCTGAGATGGCCCACCCTCTTGTCTATGGAGTATCTCCCTGAACAAACCTGCTTTCACTTTACTATGATTTGATCTTGAATTCTTGCCTGCACGAAGCCAAAAACCCACCCTTGGCGGCCATCCCAAGGACTCTCCTGATATCTGGGACGTGAGCATCCTTTCACCTACACATTCTCTTTCCTGGTACACATTGATGCCTCTCCCTCAGCCCTGCCTATGGCTGCATAGAAGGTGGAGTCTCTTTATGACCATCTGGCCAAGGAGGAAAAAAAGCAAAGCTTGGACTTCTCTGGTAGTACAGGGGTTAAGACTCTATGCTTCCACTGCAGGGAGTGCAGGTTTGATCCCTGGTCCAGGAAGTTCCACATGCCACTTGATGTGGCAAAAAAAAAAAAGCTTGATTTGCTTATGACACTTTGCTTTTTACAAAGGTCAAAGTGGTGTGTGGGTGCAAGCTGAAAAAGAACCGCAGCTGCACTACAGCCCCACCCTAGGGTGATCTTGAAAGATGGTGCCAAGGGAAATTGTCCCAGTGAATAATTCCTCTCACACTTGGTGTAAACAGAAATGTAGGCAAGGTTGGAATATATATGGATTTAAGGCAGTAGCAATAACCTCAGCTATGCAGAAGACACCACCCTTATGTCAGAAAGCAAAGAAGAACTAAAGAGCCTCTTGATGAAAGTGAAAGAGGAGAGTGAAAAAGCTGGCTTAAAATTCAACATTCATAAAATGAAGATCATAGCAAATAGATGGGGAAACAATGGAAACAGTGACAGACTTTATTTTCTTGGGCTCCAAAATCACTGCAGAGGGTGACTGCAGCCATGAAATTAAAAGATGCTCCTTGGAAGAAAAGCTATGACCAACCTAGACAGCATATTAAAAAGCAGAGACATTGCTTTGCCAATGGAGGTCTGTCTAGTCAAAGCTGTGGTTTTTCCAGTAGTCATGTATGGATGTGAGAGCCAGACTATAAAGAAAGCTGAGAACCAAAGAATTGATGCTTTTGAACTGTGGTGTTGGAGAAGACTCTTGAGAGTGCCTTGTACTGCAAGGAGATCAAACCAGTCGATCCTAAAGAAAATCAGTCCTGAATATTCATTGGAAGGACTGATGTTGAAGCTGAAGCTCCAGTACTTTGGCCACCTGATGTGAAGGACTGACTCATTGGAAAAGATCCTGAAGCTGGAAAAGATTGAAGACAGGAGGGGAATGGGACAACAGAGGATGAGATGGTTGGATGGCATCACCAACCCGATGGACATGAGTTTGAGTAAGCTCCGGGAGTTGGTGAAGGACAGGGAAGCCTGGCATGCTGTGTAGTCCATGGGGTCGCAAAGAGTCAGACAGGACCGAGCGACTGAACTGAACTGAACTGATGGTACTAGCGTGGCTTGGCTGGTTGCACAGGAGCCCGGGAGGAGAGAGAAGACCAAGGACAAGGAGGTGTTGGATACAGGCATGCGGTTGGATTATGTGTTTGGGCAAGAAATGAGCAGATGCCCAGCAGAGGGCACCTACTGTGCAAGAGGCAGTAAATAGCCAAATAGAAAGAATGACTCACCAATCGATATCAGCCGGATGCTGTGACCACCTCGTACTGGCAATGAATGGAGTAGCCACAGTGGCAGGGATGGGAGCAACATGTGGACCCAAGAACATGGGCTCCCATTCACAAAGGCTGATAAAGTTCCTGCCATTGCTGAACGTCCAGTCTACCAGCAACGAAATCAATGCCGAGCCCCTAGAATCAGTATTCCTCATAGAACACAGTCAGCTGCTTGATGCCAAGTTGACTACAATAGATAACTTCCATCCTGGGAACGGGCAGCAATTGATTTTGATTGGAGTTGCTGTGTTCTGGGTATGGTTGGCCTTTTTTGCCTGCCAGGTGTCAGCCAGCACTGCTGTCTTGAGTGTTTACGGAGTGTCTGACACATTGTCACAGGTCCCACATATCATCAAATCAAGACCAAAGGACCCACTGCACAGCCAAGGAGGTATGTGACAGTGACACATGACCATGGAATCCACTGGCCCTACCACATTCTATACCACCCAAAAGACACCAGCCTGAACAGAGAGAAGGAGTAGCCTGTGAGGGCATAGCTGGGTGCCAGCACAGAGATGCTGCAAACTAAGGATGGAGCAGCACCTTCCAGGACATAGTTTGCACTCTGTCAGTCAGTCAGCATGGCGCTGTGTCCCAACAGGAAGGATAGAGAGGTTCAGGAACCAAGGGGTCGAAGCAGGAGTGGCTCCATTTCCCATTAGTCTCATTATTCCATTTGGGTATTTATGTCACCAGAACTCTGAACTTTGAGGATTTTGAGGTCCTGTTTCCCAAAGAGGAAGTATTTCCATCAGGAGATACAGCAAAAGTCCCATGGAACTCATTCACAGTTGGCACCAGGCACTTTGAGCCAAAGGACCAGCAGGCAAGAAGCAGCAGTCACCATCCTGACAGCAATGCTAAATAGGCAAGTGCAGCAGCCGTGGCCTAGAACGGGCATGGTGACCAGGAGCTCAGCAGAGGTGCTTCCTGCCAGTGAGAACAGAAAATGGGGAGTAGGGGAGGGAGACGATGAGTATTAGCTGGGGCCTCAAGCTCAGCTGCAGGGGTGGGGGCTGTGGTTCGTCCCATTAACCATCCGTTTCTGCTCCCAGAACTTACACAAAATGGGCCTGAGAGGCATGAGGAGCAGCAGACACGAGGACACGCGACCCGGGTTGCCCTTCACGGGGGAAGGTCTTCTGCCGCTTGCTGCTGAGAAGGGGCTGGCTTCTAGGCCCCAGTTATCAGCCCTCTCCAGGAATTCCCCTCAAGTGAAAGGAGAACTTCACCCAAAGTCACAACCTCCACCCTGGGGATAGCATGCATCAAATGACTGGCTGAAGCTGGAATCTAAAGGCCTGGGCCCCTCACCCCAACTCAGGACAACTCAAAAAGCCATCCCAGGACTTCCCTGGAGGTCCAGTGGTTAAGAATCCGCACTTCTATTGCAGGGGTCACAGGTTTGATCCCTGGGTCAAGGAACTATGATCCTACAAGCTGTGGGTGTGGCCAAAAAGAGAAAAAAAAGGTGATCCCAGTTTCAGAACTCCCACCTTCTCCACCTGACAAAAGCTGTGTATGAAACTCCCAATCCACATGCTAGTCTCTGTCTCGAAGCCTGCTGCCCAGGGAACCCTGCCTGAATCAGGCTATGTCATGGAGCTCAATAGAGTACTCCTCTCCAGAGAGCGGGCTTCCTAGGTGGCTAAGTGGTAATAGAATCCGCCTGCCAATGCAGGAGACACAGGAGATGTGGGCTCAATCCCTAGGTCAGGAAGATCCCCTGGAGAAGGTGATGGCAACCCACTCCAGTATTCTTGCTGGGAAATCCCGTGGGCAGAGGAGCCTGGTGGGCTACAGTCTGTGGGGTCACAAAAGAGTCAGACAACTGAGCACGCACCACGCACGGACGTCCTGAGAGCTGGCATGGGGAGTTAGGTCGTGGGCGCTCTCTCTGCCTGGTCGGGGCGCTGAAACGCCCATCCAGCGGTCCCTCCGTGCTGTCCCTTAGCACACGCCCTTACCCCCTGTTCTGTGCTTCCTTAGGGCCTGCAGGTTTCAGGTCCTAAACTGGGCATCATCCTAGTTTCAGGATGTGGCAGATAGACAGAAAGCACCTATTTATTGGCTTAGTGATGGTGTGTGTAGAATTTAGTTACAGCATTACACCTGAGGATAGGCATTCCTGAAGGTTAAATGGACCCACTCTAAGTGAATTAGGGTTGTTGTTGTTCAGTCACTAAGTCGTGTCTGACTCTTTGCGACCCCATGAACTGCAACACACCAGGCCTCCCTGTCCATCACCAACTCCTGGAGTTTACCCAAACTCATGACCATTGAGTCGGTGATGCCATCCAACCATCTCATCCTTTGTCGTCCCCTTCTCCTCCTGCCCTCAATCTTTCCCAGCATCGGGGTCTTTTCAAATGAGTCAGCTCTTCGCATCAGGTGGTCAAAGGATTGGAGCTTCAGCTTCATCATCAGTCCTTCCAATGAATATTCAGGGTTTATTTCCTTTAGGATGGACTGGTTTGATCTCCTTGCTGTCCAAGGGACTCTCAAGAGTCTTCTCCAGCACCACAATTGGAAAGCATCACTTCTTCGGCACGCAGCCTTCTTTATGGTCCAACTCTCATATCTTTACATGACTACTGGAAAAACCATAACTTTGACTAGAAGGACTTTTGTCCCAAAGTGATGTCTCTGCTTTTTATTATGCTGTCCAGGTTTGTCATAGCTTTTCTTCCAAGGAGCAAGCATCTTTTAATTTCATGGCTGCAGTCAACCTCTGCAGTGATTTTGGAGCCCAAGAAAATAAAATCTGTCACTTTCCCCTCATCTGTTTGCCATGCGGTGATGGGACCAGATGCCACGATCTTAGTTTTTTGAATGTTGAGTTTTAAGCCAGATTTTTCACTGTCCTCTTTCACCCTCATCAAGAGGCTCTTAGTTCCTCTTCGCTTTCTGCCATTAGAGTGGTATCATTTGCATATCTAGAGTTAGCTTTTTTTTTTTTTTGGCTGTGCCGGGTCTCAGTTGTAGCATGCAGGATCATGGGTCTTCATGGCAGCATGCAGGATCTCTTAATTGTATCATATAGGATCTAGTTCCATGACTAGGCATGGAGCCCAGGCCCCCTGCATTGGAACTCGGAGTCTTAGCCACTGCACCACCAGGGAAGTTCTGAGGGTTAGCTTTGATGCCTATGCTTTAGTCCCTTTTCCCCAAGAACTTGGAAATTAATCTGCTTGAATCTGATGCAACCCCTGGGCTCCAACTGTCAGGCCAAAAGATAGCAGTAATTACCTTCTTTCCCTTCAAAATGATACGCAACCCAAAGCTCTATTCATCTATTGTTTAGAATGGGAAGAGTTTGCAGTATTCACCCACTTATTCATCAGTATGTGAAATCTCTTCAGAGCAGGCAATTTCCCCCTAATTCATAACCTAGAAGCAGTGCATGAAAGCATCTCTTTGTGTCATCAAGATGGGCTGCACATGTACTGCAAGACCAAAGACATCTCGGATCAACTCGTCCCAGAAGCACATCAAAATCCCTGATGAGTACCATGTTCAGGCAACCTCCAGGAAGCCTGCCTTTGGAGCAAGCGCTCCCTGCCTCGTGGAGGCAAGAACTGTTCCCCTTTTCCCAGCTGGACAGTGGAGGGCCTGGAGCCCAGGGCGTGAAGTGGCACATGACTCCTACTGCTAGGCCTTCCCTCCTAGCAACCAGTGCGTTTCTGGCTCAGCTCAGGTTGCCCGCATCTTCAGCCTGGCCCAGGTCACAGCGGGAAGAAACCCAACTACAGGGGCCGCTGCACCTGGGAACGGACTGCTCATTGCATTGTAGGCTGGGACAGGACCAGAGATGCACAACTGTGCGGGCAAGTCAAGACCCGAGGAGCCCAGCTGGAAGGCAAGCAGGAGAGCAGTCATTTAGGACCATGAGACAGAGCGGTGACTAGAAACTGCATCTTAACTTCCCTGGTGGTCCAGTGGCTAAGATTGCCCCCTCCCAGTGCAGGGGGCCCCGGGTTTGCTCCCTGGTCGGGAACTAGAGCCCACATGCTGCAACTGCGAGTCTGCATGCCACAGTTAAAGATCCTGCGTGCTGCAGCGAGGGCCTGGTGCAACCAAAGAAATACATGTGAAAGAAAGAAACTGCAGCTAAGAGTGTTGGCCTGAAGCCTCTTCAGTGCCTCCTGCTTGGAACCCAGTAGATCATCTTAAGTACCACCTTCCGTAAGGCCATTTCCACCTTAGGAAACCTTACCTGTTTCCTTCCATGTGCAAGGAACTCCACGAGGGGTCATACTCCTGTCCTGTCTCTACCCCTTTTTTACTTTCAATTCTGAGGACTTCCCTGGCAGTCCAGTGGTTAAGACTCCGACCTTCCAATGCAGGGGGGTAAGTCTGATCCCTAGTCAGGGAACTAACCAGAGAAGGCAATGGCACTCCACTCCAGTACTCTTGCCTGGGAAATCCCAAGGATGGAGGAGCCTGGTAGGCTGCAGTCCATGAGGTCACTAAGAGTTGGGCACGACTGAATGACTTCACTTTGACTTTTCACTTTCATGCATTGGAGAAGGACATGGCAACCCACTCCAGTGTTCTTGCCTGGAGAATCCCAGGGACGGGGGAGCCTGGTGGGCTGCTGTCTATGGGGTCGCACAGGGTCGGACACAACTGAAGTGACTTAGCAGCTTAGCAGCAGAGAACTAAGATCTCACAGGCTGCACAGCACAGCCAAAAAACTAATGACAAGTTTTCAAAGTCTGTAAAGCTGCCCGTTCTGGTGGAGGTGTGGGGTAAAGAGGGGCACTGGCCATGCATCGGGCAGCTCCACCCCTCCTTGGTCTTGGCAGTGAGCTGCCTGCATGGTATAGCACCCCGTTGCTCTTGCTGATGTAGCTCTACCCTCTAGAGCTCAAGGGCCAGGCAGGCTTTCTCTCGGTCTCCTGTCGCCGTGACTGAGTGGGTTCAGATCAGATCAGATCAGATCAGTCGCTCAGTCATGTCCGACTCTTTGCGACCCCATGAATCGCAGCACGCCAGGCCTCCCCGTCCATCACCAACTCCCGGAGTTCACTGAGACTCACGTCCATCAACTCAGTGATGCCATCCAGCCATCTCATCCTCTGTCGTCCCCTTCTCCTCCTGCCCTCAATCCCTCCCAGCATCAGAATCTTTTCCAATGAGTCAACTCTTTGCATGAAGTGGCCAAAGTACTGGAGTTTCAGCTTTAGCATCATTCCTTCCAAAGAACACCCAGGACTGATCTCCTTTAGGATGGACTGGTTGGATCTCCTTGCAGTCCAGGGGACTCTCAAGAGTCTTCTCCAACACCACAGTTCAAAAGCATCAATTCTTCAGCGCTCAGCCTTCTTCACAGTCCAACTCTCACATCCATACATGACCACAGGAAAAACCATAGCCGTGACTAGACGAACCTTTGTTGGCAAAGTAATGTCTCTGCTTTTGAATATGCTATCTAGGTTGGTCATAACTTTCTGAGTGGGTTAGTCAGCCTCATTATGGGATCTGTAGTAACAGCCGACTTAGCGAACAAACCTAAAACCATATCCTCCAACTCAGCCTCTCTGCCAGTAATAAAGGAGATATTTTGGCCTCTGTTGGCCACTCCTTTATTTCTTAGACCCACAGAGACACCTTAGTATAGCTTTCCTGACCCCATCATCTTGCCCTTCTCTGAATTCCCACTGCACTTTTTTGTTGGAACTCTAGAATGACCTTCCATCACTTGGGTTTCCCTTCCCTTCTCAGCTGAGAAGATCTCAGAGAAGACACTGGAGATCAACTGGGGAAACAAAGATGAATAAAGTGAAAAGCTTGAGGCAGACATGGAAACAAACAATGACAAGGCCATGTCATGAGGGTGCTCAAGGGGATTTTGGACAAGGGTCCCTCAGGGGTGCTGGGGAACGGAGCCTGACCCTGCAGGGGAGGGAAAGTTCAGCATGTAGATTCACCAGTTCAGCATCCTCTCCATTTCTGGGAACCACCGTGTCTCAGCTGCTCAGCCTCCATCCCACCTTCTCTTAGTGAAATACTTTGGTTTCCTTTTCATGGAACCATCCCTCCCTACCCCTCCTTCCTTTCATCCATATGATCCTATTCCCAGGATCAGGGCTTGACGAGTGACCCTCGACCAAGCCAGTCAGGTCATCCAATCCTCCTGGCCAGGAGTGTGAACCCTGGGTCCTGAAGCGTAAACCCTGAGGTATTTGGAAACGGCAGGAAAGAAAAGTTCGCTGTGTCTTTAGCTGGACCTGGTGCTCGGAGGAAAGTCTGAAGCTAGCCGGTCCCTGTATCACCATCAGGGAAGAGCCTGGCTGGGAAATGAGTGGGGCTGAGAGAGACAAAGGTGGTCCAGGGAGCACCCATGGAGCCCCAAATTCACTGCATTACTTGACTTTCCTGGTCCTCAGCCAGTAAATTCCTTTCTTGCATGACCAATTTGAATTTTGAGTCATTTTTCAACTTCGGTAATATCAGAAAAGATGTTTCAACATGAAGAAGGAAAAACAAGTATTGGTGAGAATGTGGAGACATTAGAAACCTCGTATGTTGCTGATAGGAACATGAAATGGTGTGGCTACTTTAGAAAACAGCCTGGCAGTTCCTCAAAGTCTTAAGCATGAGAGTCACCATGACCCAGCAGTTCCTCTCTTAGGCATGTATGCAAGAGGACTGAGAACATGTTCACAACAAGGCTTGGACAGAAATGTTCATGGCAGCATTATTTACAGTAGCCAAAAAACAGAAACATGTGTCACTTGCCTGATTGATGGATAAACAAAGGGCGGTACGTAACTATGGTGGAATAGTCCCCACACAAATCAGTGAAGGATTGACATATGTTACAACATGGATGACCCTTGAAAGCATTATGCTAAGTGATAGAGACAGTGAGTGAAGTTGCTCAGTCGTGTCCAACTCTTTGCAACCCCATGGACTGTAGCCGGCCAGGTCCCTCCATCCATGGGATTTTCCAGACAAGCATACTGAAGTGGGTTGCCGTTTCCTTCTCCAGGGGATCTTCCCAACCAGATACAAAAGGACACACAGTCCATTTACACTAAATGTCCAGAACAGGCAAATCCATTGAGACAGAAAATAGATTAGTGGTTGTAAAGGGCTGGGGCAGGGACAGGAATGGGAAGTGACTGCTGATAGCCACAGGTTTCTTTGGGGGGGGGGGGTGTGATAAAAATGTTCTGGAAGTAGTGGTGATGATTGCATAACCTTGTGAATATATTAAAAAGTACTGAATTATACGTCACAAGGGTGCATTTCACGGTACGTGAATTATGTTGCCATTTAAGTCACTTCAGTCGTGTCTGACTCTTTGCGACTCCACAGACTGTAGCCCACCAGGCTCCTCTGTCCATGGGATTCTCCAGGCAAGAATACTGGAGTGGGTTGCCATCCCCTTCTCCAGGGGATCTCTCCGACCCAGGGACTGAACCCATGTCTCTTGCATCTCCTGCACTGGCAGGTGGATTCTTTATCACTGGGCTACCTGGGAGGTCAGGTGTGTGAATTTTATCTTAATAAAAATTAAATGTGACAAGAATGTTGCCATTTGGTACATCTAGCTGAAAGGTATATGCGAATTCCGTCCCATCCTTGCAACTTTTCAGCAAGTACACATTTTTTTTCAAAACAGTTTTTTTTTTAATGTACATTTTTTTAAATGTACATGCTTTTTTAAAAAGTACATTCAAAGTCATTCTGTCTTGCTTCCCCCAGAGTGGATATAGAAGGTGGCACCTCCTTCTGAGGAAGCTGGAGATTAGGATGACAAGAACATTAAAGTTATTCAGTTCTGCTCCTCATTTATAGATAAGGAAACTGAGTCCCAGAGGGCAGTGCTGACTCTGTGCGACCCCATGGACTGTAGCCCACCAGGATCTGTCCATGGACTTCTCCAGGCAAGAATACTGGCGTAGGTTGCCTTTCCCTCCTCCAGGGGATCTTCCTGACCTAGGGATCAAACCCCAGGTCTCTGGCACTGCAAACAGATTCTTAAACTGTCTGAGCCACCAGGGAAACCCTTTTAAGGTCCCACATCTTTTTTTTTTTTAATTGGCTACAAGATGTGGCATGTGAGTCTTAGTTCCCTGACCAGGGATGGAACCTGCGCCCCCTGCAGTAGAAGGCAAAGACTTAACCACTGGACTGCCGAGGAAGTACCAAAGGTCACACATCTCATTGGTAACTATCTCCTCACACATTTCAGATTGTTATTGCATCCTTTTCTCTAGAGATGTTTATTTTTCTCCTAGTCTTTCATCCATGTAGAATGCTTACCTTGACTCTCTCCAATTTCTCATCATCTTTCTGAAATACGTAGGTCCCACATTAGGGGATGGAAACCCACCATACAGACATGGGTATTAGCTGTTGAACATGTGTCAAAGAAGGCATCATTCCTTCAGAATGGCATTTCAGGAGCTCTGGTGTCAGCCCCTGCCTGTGCCCTGGAGCCTGCTCCCTCCCCACCCCACTGGGCTGATTAGCAGTGGGACTGGGGTGAGGTAGGTGGTTTCCCCAAACAGCTGGATGCACGCAGGCTGTGTGTGTCTTCAGGGGTGCCAGGCACTACTCAAGCAGAGCACTGAGCTCAAAGTAGATAAGAACAAAGTTGGGAAAGTCAGAAGCCAGGTGGACCCAGGAATGAAGGTGAAAGAAAAGGGCAGAGCATCAGAGAGAAGGAAAAATAACAATTCCTGAGAACGAGCCAGGGTGATCCAGGCCGTTGGCCAGTTTGAGTGTGGGCCAGCCTGATTTCAAGGCTCAGCCCTGTTCGAAGATGGGACACACAGAACTTCTGCAAGAGAGCAGAGCTGGCCGGTTTTCACGTGACGCAGTGTCCCAGTCAGGAGGGCTGGGGGCCAGGGGGCGGGGGCGATTCCAGGCATTTCATCTCCATTGTGTAGGCCAGTGCCGGCAAAGGGTCTCTTCACTGGTGTAGGCCTCATACATCCCAACCAACACTGTAGTGCCATTGCTGAACCCAAGATCCCAAATGTCGCCATCCCCATCTGGACCATAGGCTAGAGCTCCAGACCCTCAGCCACAGTGCAGGGGAAGGGCCATGATCTCGGCTGGGCAAGAGACTCATCCTGGTCTTTCAAAAAGAGGTTAGTGTGCACCTGCGGCTGCCGTCTTCACTGTCGTTGGAGGGAGACTGCCTGAGCCCACGCACGGAGCAGAGGCATGGAGAGCAACCACGCCTCCACGTCATTTTCTGAGGCCCCTTGCCACCAGTCCTGCTGGCTCAGATGGTAAAGAACCTGCCTGCAGTGCAGGAGACCCAGGTTCAATCCCTGGGTCGGGAAGATCCCCTGGAGAAGGAAATGGCAACCCACTCCAGTATTCTTGTCTGGAGGATCCCTGGCAGACTACAGTCTACGGGGTTGCAGAGTCGGACACGACTGAGCGACTAACATACACACAGTCACCAGCCACCTAACCTTTCAGTTATGGAACCAACAAATTCCATTTAATCACGATGGCTCTGTGTTAAGGGTTCGGTATCTCACAACCATGTTCTGATAATAAGGTTAACATTCCAGACCCACACAGGCTGGGTCCAGCCACTAACCAACCCCCTCCATGGGTATCTCAGAACACCAGCTCGCTGTTCCCTAAAAGCCCTGTCCCTCTCCACTGACTACCTCGTTGTCTCAGGAAAGCCTACCCATTCTTCAAGGACCATGTTAAGTGTCTCTGTCTCTATGAAGCTCTCCTGTCTCAAGGCTGAGCCTACAGTCTCAAGGGGCATCCAGTGCCCCCTGCCAGGTTTCTGCCTTCCTGACAGCTGGGTCGGAGGGCCTTGGTGGGAACAGAAGCTTGTGACCCATTTAGTGGCTGAGACACCTGTGGGCAAGATGTCAGCTGAAAAGATTCTCTAGTTAAGTAAACTGCTCTCCCACAAGATGCAACAGCCTCTTCCTCTTGCTCCCAAGGTCCTCTCCCTGCTGCCCTTCACCTCACACACACAGCCTTCTAGCTGTGATGGGTCAGCAGGAACTGGGGCTCCTGTGTTCCCAACCCCAGAGGCCCTGCCTTTCAGGGTCCCGGCCTCCACATGCTCTCAGATTCTCCCACTTGCCAGGCTGACCCTCCTTAAGTCACCAGTCATTCAGATAAACCCTCTTTCTCTTCACAAAATCCTTCCAGGGCTTCCCACTGTTTCTGGCCCCTGCAACGGGCCCCCATGCCTTTCTGGCTTCTTCTCTCACCACATCCGGGCCACCAGCTGTTCCTCGGTGCTTTCCCTCAGCAGCAGTCCCCGCCACCCCACTTCCAACAGCCCCTCACACAAAGCTGCCTCGTGCAGCCTCCCCTCTGGGCCCGGCACTTCCCCTGCTGTCCATTAGTCACTTACTTCTGTCTTTCCACGGACAAGTCCATCTCCTAGACTAAGAATGTAAAATCTTTGGCGAACGGCCTCTGAATGTCATCACATTTCACTCATGGAGACTAAATGGTGCTTTTTATGCAAAGCACCTTTCATTAAGTGTCTGAAATGAAATGAGAGAAGAAAAGAACACATTCCTAGCTCCTGAGAGACATGTGTACTCTCCCCAGTAATAATAATAATAATAATAATAATGAAAAGGCCAAGTGGGCTGCTCCTTCCAGGGAGCCCTGAGCTCTGTCGCTGTGATGCACACTGGGGCCCGGGTGCCAGCTGACACTGTGAATGGATAAAGGGAACGTGGGGAACCATCAGGGATCATTCCCCATGGCTTCTAAAGAACGTGCATCTTCTTCTGCGAGTCCTGGCCCTGAAGTCTGTGCACACAAGGGCTGGACTTCTGAAGCCATGCTCTTCTGCAGCTCACGGGATATAGAGGGAAGAGCTCAGGGTCTGAAGTCAAGACCTGGGGGGAGGCATCCTTGGTTCCCAGCCTTGGAACCTCGGGGTGGAAGCTGTCAGGATTAGAGGACTGTTTAGGTGCGGATGCCTCGCATGGAACAAGCAGGGTCAAGTTCCTTCTAACTTTTTAAAAATTATGGCACACTTCCTCAATTTGTTTTGTGTGTGTGTGTGGCCATGCCACAGAGGATCTTAGTTTCCTGACTAGGGACTGAACTTGTGCACCTGCAGTGGAAGTGTGGAGTCCCAGTCACAGGACCGCCGGGGAACTCCCTTCTTCAATTTCTCCTGCTTCTCCCACAGGCAGGGAACAAACCAAATTGGGGAAACTGGGACAGAAAAATGACAGGGAGCCACTGGCAACTGCATTCTTATTTGTGGTTTCTGGTTTTTTGTTTTGTTTTGCTTTTTAATTTTTTTTTCTAGGAAAACAAAAAAACACAACCAGGGGAGTTTATATGACAACTATCAATGTCAGGAGGGCAAGGGAAAGAGAAAGAAAGGCTAGAGGCTTGGGGAGCGAATAAAAACTGGATTCTGAACCACGTGGAACGGCTCACAGGGTCCTGGGTGTGGGTCCTCGTGAGATGACCGGTCACTTTGGCATGCGTGTTCAGTGCCCGGTCTCCTGTCTGCCAGCTCAGACCCCCAGGGTCAGAGAGAGCTGTCTGCACCCTGGAAATCCTCCAAAGACAAACTCGCACGTTACAGCAAGATGAGACTGATTTGAGCTCCATGACTGTGCTCAGGTATCACGCATTCTTGCCTGAGAGAAAAGTCCGGAAGAGTGTGAGTCGCCATGGGACGCTCTGGCATCACACTGAGCCCCAGGAGGCCGCTCACTCAGGCACAGGCACGGCTTTCACCGCCCACACGGACATCTGCCCAGACACCTGTGGGCAGTCTGGCCATGGAAGGACAGGGGACATGGCAGTCCCTTTGATCCACAGGTCAACGATGGTGTCCGTTCTCCAGTCTTACTCTGTCTATGGCCTGTGAAGGACACAAAGATCTGTCTGCTTTTCTGCTCAACCCTGGACACTGATTCCCAAGAAGCGTGGCCATCTGGATCCACACCGAAGCGCTCAGATTTCTCCCACTTGATGCCCCAGGTCTCAGGGCAGAAAACTCAGCTGATCCAGGGCCATGTGTGGCAAACAGGACAGCCGGTGACGGCCGGGCAAGAAAGAGCTGGTAGCGCACTGTGAGACCAGAGTACATTCAAGAAGGGGAGGGGGTGTGCAGCAAACCATCACCCCGAGTCACAGTCCAGGGGACCCGCCGAGCTTGAAGGACACAGGCAGGTCTGCTCGTCTTGACCAGGCGGCTCTGACGCCTCACGCAGCTGGGGTCCCCTGGTTGTGGTTCCTATGTGGAGGGCGGTGGGCTTCCTGCCCTGCTGCAGCCCCTGTTTCTACTTGGAGGCCAGGTTATGTCTCAGCGCTGCAGTCCTGAGGAGCACCACGCTGGCCAGCCAGCCAGGCCACAGTCCTCAGCCCACCGCCGGGCAATGATGCAGCTCTGGGTCCCACAGGAAGGCCCCCAGGGGCCACGGTCACTGGGAGGCAGGGAGAGGGGGACGGAGGAGGGCTGCATTCTGTCGGGAGAGATTCGGGGAGCAATGGCCAGGGACTGGAAGGGACAGTGGCCCCAAACGCTGCAGGGCCAGAAGGAATGGGATCAACAGACGACGTTCTCGTCACTAGTTTAAAAAGAGAGTATTGGTGGTGTTGCTTGGCTGTTTTTCCCTTTTAAAACCACTCACATTTTAAGAGGTGATGGGGCTGGGGAGATGCGGCCCTCTTCACACTGGTCCTTTCCAGGCCTCAGGAGACCCACTGTCCCCACCGGGTCTCGGGCCACCAGCAGGGATGGGCGGGGCGGGCAGGTGCTCTGCTTCCTGGAGGCCACCCCTTCTTCCCGCAAAAACAGGACCCATGTGACGGGCAGTCCAAAGACTAAAGTGCAGAGAAATCCACAGAGCGGGCGGCCCTGTGCTGGGTTTTCCCAGAAGGGGCGGGAGAGGGGCTGGGTCCAGAGTTACCGCTAGGGGACACATGGGGACAGCTACAAGGCGAGCCTGCGGGGCATGGTCCCCTTTCTCTTGAGCTCCAGGGATGCTTCTTCCATCATGGACTGTCCACTGCTAACAGCACCCCAGGGAAAAATCTCAGCCTCAGAGATCAGGCCCACAAAGGGGGAAACGTGTATGACCGTCCCTGGTTGGTAATGACTAGTGACCGTGGAGGGAGAGGCAGGTTCAAGAGGGAAAAGAGTGTGTTATCTAAAATCAGTGAACCCCAGGTTTCGAGAGTGGGGATCCAGGAACAGCCCCAAAGGTAGAGCCTCTCCCAGGGAAGGTTGGTGGCGGTGGTCAGGATCCTACCAGTGAGACCTGCTGGGGAAAGGAGCACCTCTGGGTGGGGGCGGCGCTGTAGAGTGGGGAGGGCGGCCCAGGACCAAAGCCCACGGTGGGCACTACGGTGTATAGGCCGGGGGCGGCTGGAACTGGTTGATGACCTCGTACTCTGCCGGGTAGGGCTCGTTCTCCTCCATCTCCGAGAGCAGCTCCAGCGCTTGCTCCTCCTCCTCCGTGGGGTAGTGGCGCAGGAGGTTGGCCGCTGTGGCCAGGATGGAGGCCCCGCCAGCGCCAGCCACCAGGTAGAAGCTAACGGCAAAGGTGACGTAAACCTGGGACCCGTGGTACTTCTTATGCTGCTGCTGCTGGGCCAGGATGAGTTCGGAAGCCCAGTAAGAGAAACCGATGACTGTGGCACACTGCAGGACTGGGGGGACAGAGGGAAAAGGGGGTTGGCAGGCACCCCGCAGCCTGGGTGCTTGAACCACCTGCAGCCTTCCCACCCAAACCCCATTCTCAGAGAAGCTGCCTGCCCCCACACCCAGTGCCGGGGAGCTCGTATGGCCAGGGTTGGGGACAGAGGCCTGACCCTGCCAAGGCCGGTCAGATTCTCTCTGTCTTAAGAATTCGGAATTGGGCTGCTAGGCCTGCTGGAGGTCATTGGATGCCTAAGAGGAATAGGTATCAGAGTCAGTACTAACCCAGGTCAAATCAACACAGCAGCCCCGTCATGAGGGACAAGAGAAGCCTTTTACCAGCAGAGCAGCCTGATCTACAGGAATGGTGAGGAGAGGGAATCTGAAACCGTGCGTTCCAGGGAGACACAGTGTTTCCTCTCTGGCTCCTTCTGGGCCCCATGAGCCCAGCCGAGCTTCAGATCCCATTCTTGGAGAATGATGACAGCTCTTAGAAGTTCTAACAACATTTGCTCCCTCCGGCTCAGCCGAGTGGGTCTGCCCTGCTGCCCCATGCCGCCCCTCTGTGAAAGGCCATAGCTGGAACGAGCAGCAGGAACTGTCTGCGCGTGGAAAGCCCTCGGTCCCCACTTGCGACTCCAGACAGGATGCCCCAGCCCCGTGGCAGTCGGTTCCACACTGGGAGTGGCCCAGGCTTACCCGTGAGGATGTGGGCGAAGGCATAGCGACGGGTGATCTTCAGGGCGGGATGCTTGGGCCCGAAGACATCCAGAAGGAACGCAGAGAGGCTGCACAGGATGCCCAGGAAGCAGAAGGCGGCGATGACCCGCAGGAGCAGGACTGTCTGGGGATTCATGCAGAAGTCTGCAGGGGAAGAACCAAATCCTCAGGGCTCCCAGGAACACCCTGGGGCAGGAAGTCCCCACCTGGGAGGAGTTCTCCCCACACCACAATCCAGGGGAGCTAGGAGAGGACCCAGGGAATCTGCAAAGAAGGGGGAGGATCCTCTATTAGCAGACAGGACTGCTGGGTCACTGCTCCCATGAGCCTCGAGTCCTTCCCCCTTCCCCCTTGGGACTAGTCCAAGTGCAGCACCCGACTTCAGTGGACAGTGGACCCTTGAACAATATGAGGGTCCACTCATATATGGATTGTTTCTCAAGAGTACTATACAATCAGAGTTGGTTAAATCTGAGATGTGGAATCACAGATCCAGAGGTCAACTATAAATTACATAAGTCATACATGATTTTCAACTGCTGGGAGGGTCACCATCCCTAACCCCATTGTTGTTCAAGGGTTAACTGTACTTGCCACGCTGTTCTAATCATCTTTAAAGACTCTGAGAATTAATGTGACATATTAACCCATTCTGCTAAAGTGTGCTTCCAGCTGGCAGGAGAAGCCCCTTGACTTCTGAGCTGAGACAGCCAAAGGGACAAGGGCCAGAGTCCCCTTTGAGTCCATTCTCTATCCAGTCACTCCGTCCTCTTTTTCACTCAAAAAGACACTGAAGGGACTTCCCTGTCTGTCTAGCAGTTAAGACTCTGTGCTTTCACTGCAGGGGGCATGGGTTTGACCCCTAGTTAGGGAACTAAGATCCCACATGCCACACAGTGTGGCCAAAATAAGTAAATAAATAAAAAAGAAGCTGAAGCAGCTTAGAGAACCATAGAATTACAAGCGAGAACTAAATACATGAGGAAATCTGGTAGACTGGACCTCCTTATTTATTTTTGCTCCTCCCCAAATCCTACTAAAACAAAAAAAAATTTTTAAGACCTAGACCTGCACAAAGAGAGGAAGGGCAAAACAGAATTCTGAAAACTGGGAAGTAAAGGGTCTCAGAACTAGAATGGACTTGACACAAGAGATAAGCTGAAGTATAAGCCAGAAATGGGAAAAGCTAAGAAGCAGATTTATACCACAAAAGCGTGAAAGGTTCAGAAGCTGACAGCACCGAATACCTTCTAAAATGAGGGCAAAGCCTTTGGGGGCTGCTCGCTCTAGCAAAAACGAGGGAAGGGACCAAGAAAAAGGAAGATGCTAAAACAGGAGACCCAACGTTCAAAGAGTGAGGAGGCCCCAGGGTCCTGGTGAAAGACCCCAGGACGACAACTGCACACCAGACACAGCGAGCAGCCTACATGTTCTTCTGGGACTTCAACATCGTTCTTGCTTTCTTTAAAAAAATATTTTTTTTTATTCCATCTAGACTGCACTGTCAGTTCCCTTTGATATCTATGCAACCTGCCACAGTTCTAGAAACACAGACAGGATAAAGGCTGATCCAAAAAGAAACCATTTTAAGCTTTGATAAAAAGTAGAAAATGGGCCTTAACTTCCCCTATTCAGCCACCAGCAAGTTCTTCTTTTATTTAGACCATGGATCACCAAAATGGACTTGGAAAATTTTGAAAAGGGCTGACGAGATTTACACTGTCCACTTCTTTCCTGAGTTTGGATCTCAGGCCAAGAGGCTGTGGGATGGTGGTTATCCCTCTCAGGTGCACAGAGAAACAGCAGAGTGCTGGCTGAGAGCATGTGCCCAAGCTGCAGAGGATCTGAGCTCTTGGTTTGGAGCAGGGCCTGGGAATCTGAATTGCCACAAGCGGCACAGGCGGCTTGAGCCTTACACTCCAGGAAACACTGGATCCAAAGGAAGAGTCCAAAAGCTGGGGAGGGCACCTGAGCTCAATCAAGCTGACTGGAATCACCAGACGTTGACTAGCCTCATGGGGTCACCTGGCCTGAGGCCTGGCCTCCCACAGAAAAACCAGACCAGATACCCAGGGGACCTGGGCCTTTGTGACAGCGCACACTTCTGCCTCGGGCACAAAATTCGCCAGGCAGATGTTGGCTGAGCCCACATGACTCATATGCCTTGATCTGGCTTCAGGTCACCTGCCAAGCTGCCCTCAGAGCTATCTGTCACTCTCCTGTCAGCTGACCATCTGTTTGGAGCCCACTCATCCAGCCTGGGTGATCGCCTGCTGCCAGGAGGCCTGCCTGTGCCTAAGGTCTGCCAGCAACAAGGTCCAGCCTTCACTTACTCTGGCCCTGCGGGCCTGAAGGAGTCTAGAAGCCCACAGGGCCTCTCTGAAACAAAAGCTCCCAGACACGGGCCGTGTCCTGGCTGCACTGTGAACGTTGCTAAAAGCTCTACGCCACAGTTCCAGGGGTCCACGTAGCACACTGCAGGGACCCGGCAGGATGCAAGTATTGTTCTAGTGCCCCCAAGAATAACTTCTGAGCAGCAGGGTGGAAGGGTTTACATCACACTCTGCTCTGCAGCAGGCTGAGTTCAGATTCCTCCCACATTACTCAACATGGCCAGGCCCTCTGAGTGATGCTTTAATTGTGCTACTCGGTTTTAATTTAACAACTAGTTTCAACTGAAAAATGGAACACCAGGGCTTCAGAGATCCTTTCTTTGGTGGCATAGTGACTACAGGATGTCCACTGTATTAGCATCCTTTTACAACGTACAGGATCCTTTACACACGTCCAGGGGCCTTATGTTTCAGAATATCCTTATTTCAGTCACAAGGAAGACTTTCACAGATGTTCAGCTGCCCCTCCCAAGAGATAAACATCTTTTTTTTTTTAATTTATTTTGGCCCCACCATATGGCATGTGGGATCTTAGTCCCCAAGCAGGGATTGAATCCAAGCCCCTCCAGTGGAGGTGCAGTGTCTGAACCGCTGGACCTCCAGGGAAGCCTCTCAGCTTCCTTGTTGGCAGTTTCTTGTGTTGCCCTCCAGGGATGCCTGCCTGCGCACACAGGTGGGGCAAATGTTATCTTAGTTAAGCCTCACTCCACTCCAGGGGATTCGTCATCCGGTTCAGATGAGGAATCAGAGGCTCCAAGAGGTTGTGACTTCCTGCAGGTCACACACAGCACAGAGCTAGGCTGCGAACCAGTGTCAGGCTCCCTCACACTGTGATGCTCACCATCACCAAGCACCAGAGTCAGCCGCTTTACATTTCCCCGATGGAGCTAATCGATCAAATCCTGAAGAGCTGGATTTGAGTGAGAAGTCAAAAAGGACCGTGGATGCTGGCAGAGCCCCGTCAGCACGAGTGGCCGCTGAGCTCACTACGGAAACAGCTGGAAGCATGAAATCTCTTCTAGGCCAAAAAGGTTTGGGTTGTTAAGCAATAAATGGAGCTCCTCCTGGGAATTATTGGGCCAAACCTGTTGGGTGTGGTCTAAGCTTCAGCAACCATCAGAGCCTGGTTCTTTTTTTTTTTTTTTTTTAATTAAAAAAATACATATACTGTGTACTTTTATTTATTTATTTTTGGTTGCTCTGGGTCTTCGTTGCCGTGTGCGGGCTTTTCTCCTCTTGCAGCGAGCAGGGGCTATTCTCGTGGCGCCTGGGCTTTTCTCACTGCGGTGCCATCTTGTGTTGCAGAGCATGGGCCTAAGGCCTTGGGCTTCAGCAGTTGCAGCTCCCGGGCTCTAGAGCACAGGCTCAGTAGTTGTGGCATATGGCAGGTGGGATCTTCCCGGATCAGGGATCGAACCCGTGTCTCCTGCATTGGCACGTGGATTCTTTTCCACTTGGCCATCAGGGAAGGCCAGAGTCTTGACTCTTAAAAGCAGAAGGCAGGGGACTTCCCTCGTGGCCCAGTGGCTAAGACTTCGAGCTCCCACCACAGAGGGCCTGGGTTCAATTCCTGGTCAGGGAACTAGATCCCACATGCCACGACTTAAAAGACTCGCATGCTGCAACCAAGACCTGGTGCAGCCAAACAAAGAAATATTTAAAAAAAAAAAAAAAAGCAGAAGGCATATAAACTGGGCACCCAGTCTCAGTCCCACCACAGGTCATGCATCACCTCGAGCAAGTTGGCCTTGACATCTGCCCGCTCACCTGTCAATGGAAGCAATGACACCTGCCCCATCTGCACAGGGGCCCTTGAGGGCAGCCAGACCCCGAAGTGCCAGGAAGGAGCAGCCCCACTCCCTCTGTGCTGGGTGGCCACAGCAGTGTCTTCCTTGGCATGCCTTTCCTCCCAACACCAAGAACTGCCCCGTCCATGCACATCAGCCAGTGGGGGCTAGAGGATCAGCACCACGGGGGTGATGACATGGTTCAGAGAAGGGGCTTTGCACCCACAGTTCAAATAGGTTTTGTTTCCACCTGACTGCTTTATGCTTTTCTCCACTCTAAAGTTCTGAGCAAACCTTCCGGGTCAAGGGGGAAAGCCAATGGAAGCTTCCCTTGGAGTGATGCTGACAGATACCCCAGAGCCCTGCCCCACGCCCCCGCGGTGCTCTCATCAGAGGGTCTCAGAGCACACAGCAGAGACAGGCAGCGTTACCCCAGCCCTCCTTGGAACCCTGCTCAGGCTCTCCTGGGGTCGGGATCTCAATGTCCCTTTCTCTCCTCCCCTGCCAGACATCGGTGTGGCAGGGAGGGCAATGAATATCTGCTTTGTTGAGAGGGCTGCCTAAAAGAAGCCCATTCTCAAATGCTGTGTGTATGTTGTTTTATTTATGAAGAGAAATGGCAGGTGGAGCTGAATTTAGATCCCACCAGCGCCGCATCCACTACACCCTGGTCAGACTGAATGCACCCTGTGCTCCAGTTGTGCTGTGGCCTGTTTACTTCGGTAACCATTGCTTGCCTGTCCCCTCCAGTCACCGGGGAAGAAGGCAGCTGCTGTGTAATAGGATCCCACAGACCTGACTTTGCCCAAGGTCATTGGTGAGTCACTGGGCTGGATTTGTTTGGAAGGCCCCTGCTCTTCCTGTCTACCTGCCCATGGCTCTCATCCCCTCCTGACCCAGAGAGGCAGCAGGCAGGAAGCTTCTAGTGGCTTCTCGCCAGTTCCCTTCTGTTCCTTCTCCTATTCCCCCCTCACTGGAGTCCTTGAGTCAGTCCTTCCAGCATTCATCCACCCACTTTATACAGCTGCACCCTACTCTTGACTTTTTAGCTTCCAGACAAGACTTCTGACACAAGACTCCAAGAGGGCCCTCCACTGCCCAGCTGGGTCGTCCCACAGATCCCAAGGGTCCTGGCCAAGCTGCCTCCAAGGATATGCCCCTACAGGATCTGGAAATGCCAGCTGCATTGGTCACCACCCCTCAGACACGCCAGCCCTTCCCAGAAGGCCCTTGACCTTCCCATGGCTTGCTGTCAATCATGATCCCCCCAACTTCACATCTTACACTCCCTCATTCTCCAGAGATGTTTCCTGAGCCTCTGGTCCCGGCTGCCCCCTTGCTGGGCACACTTGAGGGGCAGAGAGGGCTTGAGGCTCAGAAGGAATGGTTATCTGGGCTGCCTTGTTGGGGGCCACCAGAGGTCTGGGCATGTCTCTGGCCCCCTGGCCCAGGCTGAAGAGCTGTGTGAGAAGGGGGCAGCCCCGGGGAGCAGAGGAATTCCCAACAGGATCTTTCAAGCCGTGGCGTTTGTAAAAGCCTTCAGGGCTCTGGGAATGAGAGAGGATGATGGGCTTTGACTCAGCCCAGCAATGAGAGGGGAAGAGGAATAAAAAACATAGTTTTGCCTGGGCTTGTGAGAAAAACTCAGCCAGAATGGGGAAGTAAGAGGCCCGGGACAGCTCGGACGGAGGAACAGTCTAGTGTGCACTGAGGCGCAGTGGTGAGGGTGGAGTCCATGCCACTCGGAGCAGCTGGGTGCCCCTTAGCAAGAGACCAGCCTGGGCCCGAGACCTGAGAGTGTTTGTGTGTGTATGACGGGGGTGATGATAGTTACCTACCAAATAAAGAAGTCGTTTAGGTGACACTATAGCCAGGCATGAAAGGTGCTTAGTGTGATGCCTGGTACTCAGGCAAGGGGCCAAGAAACGGGAAGGCATCATGCCAAAGCCTGTTGGCCCGCTCCACTCCCCATCACCTGCAGAGACCTGGCAGGGTCTGCTCTCCGTCTGGAAGCACCCACAGGCACGAGGCCTGTACCCCACAGCTCTGGCCTCTCCTGAGATGGGGAATAGCGAGGCTTCCACACTAGGATTTCTGCTAGACCCTGAGGCTTGGCACAGCCCTACAGAGTAGCAAACGACTGAAGGCCCAGCAGGCACCCAAAAGCCAACTGGTACAGAGAAGGAGGCTTCCCTGGTGGACCAGAAGGTAAAGAATCCACCTGCAATGCAGGAGACCTGGGTTCGATCCCTGGGTTAGGAAGATCCCCTGCAGAAGGAAATGACAACCCACTCCAGTATTCTTGACTGGAGAATCCCGTGGACAGAGGAGCCTGGCGGGTTACAGTCCATGGGGTCACAGAGAGTCAGACATGACTGAACAACTAAGCACGCACCAAGAAGAAGCAATCAGGGACCTTCAGATTCTTTACCACCTTCTGTGACAGCTCATGAGGCAGCACTGTCAGCTTTGTTACGGGACACCAAGCGCTCCCAGCTTGCAATGGCCGCCGAGACCAAGGTAAACCAGGCTGAAACCATTCGTGGGCTGAAACCCCTAAACACATGGACGGGCAGGCACCATGTAAAGGTGGAGGCGACCTGCCTTATAAAAGACAAAATCCAGCTTGGATAATTTCTCAGAAAAGGTAGATACGTGTGTGAACAGAGGAGAACAGAACCAATAATTTATTTTTGATGTGCCTTTGACAAGGATGTAGGCCAAAGTGAGATAAACCATCGTGAGGTCGTTCCTTACGACAGCTAAAGTAAAGCAAACATAACGAGATGGCATCACTTTATACTGATGTCAAAAGTGAGGTGCACTCAACTCTGCCGTTCCCAGCTGTGTGCCCCTGCAGAGATCATTTCACTTCTCTGAGACACAGTTTCCTGGACCTTTGGAATGAAGACATGGAATCAGATGGGCCCCTCCCTCCATCGCAGGAATTTTACAAGCCTTCCTAGGAACGATCTGAAATAGAGAGGCATCATGAATTCCCTTTCAGCTTGGGGGCTTTCCAGGAAGCTAGTGGTAAAGAATCCACCTGCCAATGGAGAAGATACAGGAGATTCGGGTTCAATCCCTGGGTCGGGAAGATTCCCTAGAGAAGGAAATGGCAACCCACTCCAGTATTCTTGAGGAGCCTGGCAGGCTACAGTCCGTGGGGTTACAAAAAGTAGGGCACGACTGAGCATGCACGTACACTCCCGGTTTTGATGCGACACCAAGCACCTGAAATACTGACCACCAAGGGGATCAACTGCAAGGTCTGGATGAAGCGGTGCAAAGTGGCAGCTGTGCCTCAAGGCAAGTTCTGGGGAACGTGCTAACAGAAAAGTCACCCTGACTCGACTCAAGCTTGATGGGCTTTTTGCCACAGAGAAAGCTGCATAGCACGTGGTCTCCATCCTGTGGGTAAGTGTTAGTGTTAGTTGCTAAGTCATGTCTCTCTGTGACCCCAGGAAATGTAGCCTGTGAGCTTCTCTGTCCATGGTATTTCCCAGGCAGGAATACTGGAGTGGGCTGCCATTTCCTTCTCCAGGGGATCTTCCCCATCCAGGAATCGAACCTGGGTCTCCTGCATTGCAGGTGGATTCTTTACTATCTGAGCCACCAGCGAAGCCCATAGGTCTTAGTAAGCCAACACACTGAAAGCTATCATCACGGTGATACCTGGAAATAAACCAGAAGCCCCCATCCTGTTCTCTACAAAATCATTCGAAAGCTTTGAAAACTCAAGAGAAATGCGAACCAGCAAGAGAACTCTCAGAGAAAGACAACATTAGGCCACAAGGACAGGGCTTTTCAGCCTCGACCTGCACAAGTGGTGTATGATCCAAGGCACTCAAAGAGAACTTGACCTTTTCACCAAACCCCAGGCAGTGTGAATCCTTAAACAGACAATGTTAAAGATACCTAACAGGAACAGGAATCCGAGATATGGGGCAACACACATCTGGAATGAATTACAGCCAGGAGTGGCACATGGAGAAAACCTTCAGGAATGGTTCAAAAGGCCTTGAGGGTAATGAACTCTGCTGTTAATAAGGGCTGTTTGCAATCCACTGACCATTTTCCCTGTAAAAACCAGGCAGTGCAATACTGCCCCCACACCACACAGCCTGTACCTTCATTACCAGAGAGGAGGGCTGGGAAGGATGGGCTACAGGCCTCCCCTGTATCCAGTAAAGATGATGGTCTGGTTCCCCTTTCTTCTGCTTCCCTGGCCGGGAAGCACCATAATGAACAAAGCAAACTTACCTCATTCCGTCACACTTGTGAGGGTTCCACGAGCCAAACTCCTATTGTTTTACTGAGGGTAGCAATGGAACTGACTTCTGGTTATTGAAAATACCGTAGACTCCCTTTTTCTCTAACAATCCAAAGACTGCAGAACTCACAAACATCTTTTAAAATCTTTAAAAATTTTAAAGTTCCTTTTTCTCAAGCTGACCACCCCGCCCCCCGCCCCGACCAAAAAAAAAAAAAAATCTTCCTGTATCTCGGGCTCCTTAGAAGGAGACAGGTAATTGTGATGCCTAGCACCCTTATCTTCTCTCTGATATACAGCGCCCTTCCCCCAAAAGAAGCCGAAAATAGCAGTCCAGATTACCATGGAGTTGAGGAGTGGGTGCTTGGCTGAATAACATCAGAATTAATGAGGGGCCGGACCCCAAACAGAGCCACCTGGTGGGCAAGAACATCAGGCAGCAATGGGCTGTTTCCTTCAACCAGGTGCCTACCCCAGGCTATCTCAGCTCCAGTCCGCACCCTTCCGAGGATGCCCGGGCGCCCAGAAAGAAGAGGGCTGGCGCGCAGCGCCCTCACCTTTCAGCAGGTCCGGGTGCACGTAGCCTAGGACGTCGGAGACCCCCAGCTCTTGGCGGGAACAGGTGCCACCGTGGATGTGCAGCCAGGCAGGCTCGGCGAGCGCGGTGCACAGCGCGGTGATGGACAGGGCACCCGGCAGGGCCGAGGCCAGACTACGCTCCGGCTGCTTGGGCAGAGTGCTGCCTCCCGGGCTCCTCCGCCGGCGCCCGCCGGGTAGCCCTGCGCCTCCGGGGGCGTACATGTCCGGGGCCGCCCGCCGTCGCTCAGCGGTCGCTGCTGGTAGCCGCCGACCTCCGCGGGGCGCAGAGAGCCTGCCTGTCCGGGGGGAGGAGAGCAACGTACTGGGTTCGTAGCAGGTGAGGCTGGAGGAAGGCGGTCAGGGCCGACCCCAGGGGATGGGGGTGGGACCGAGGGCTGAGCAGAGACAGGAGAGCTGCAGAGGTTCGGGGGGCGGGGAAGGGGTCCCCGGAGTGGAGCTGCGGAGGTGCGAGACGATGACCCGGAGAGGGCTGGGGGCCCGCGGGACCTTGGCAGAATACAGTAGGGAGAGGGGCTGGGGCGGAGGTATCCGTTACTGGTGGAAGAAAGAGCCGGACTCGGGGTCCTGGCCAGAGGGTGCCCAGGGGCGGAGGGCCAAGCTGGGCCGCAAGGATCGGGGACCCAGGATCTGGGAACTGCGCTCTGCGGTGCGATCTCTGCCCAGATAGGACCCACCCCTCAACGACTCCTGATCCTCACCAGTCAGCAGGCTTCAGTGCCGGGATGGCGTCGTTCCGTCCCGGTCACGGGCTCCTCAGTTACCCCGACCCGAGAGATCTCAGGGCCCAAACCCGCAACGCCCGGACAGACCCCGGCCCGATCCACTTCCGGCTTCCTCCACCTCTGACCCCGCCTCCTCCGGCTCCCCGCCCCGTTCCCGGCGCGCGACACAGCCCGGGCGCGCCGCCGGCTCCCTGCGCAAGGCCTCACGGGACTAGTAGTTCCAGGCCGTGCCGCGATGCTTTTCGTTGAGGTGGGGCCGCGGTTGGGGGAGTAGGGTGGGGAAAGGACGACTACAACTCCCAGAAGGCAGCGCAGCCGAAGCAGCGGGCGCTTCATTTCCAGGGTGGACCCTGGCAGTCGGGCCTAAGGGGTTTGCTCTGTGGGAACCGCAGTCGGAGCGGCTGGCTCTGCTCATTTTTGTCTCCTCCTGCGCCGGGCAGCCATGAAGGACTCGCTGGTGCTGCTTAGCCGTATCCTGGCGCACCCGGACTCCCGCTGCTGGTTCCTGGCCTGGAACCCCGCGGGAACTTTGCTGGCCTCGTGCGGTGGCGACCGCAGCGTCCGCATCTGGGGCAGGGAGGGTAAGCCCCGATGCCGCTGCACGACCCCTGCCGCCAAGGGGTCTCCTTGCGCTTGATGTGGGTGCCAGTCTCGGGGAGTACGCAGCCTGCGGGACAGGCAGACCCTGGACGATGGTCACGGGCCGAGGGAGAGGATGGAGGGGTTTTCTGAGAATTGAACCTTAGCCACTTTGAGAACGGGTTTTCCGGTGAAGGAGTCAGCAACTACTAGAAGCTAAAATGTCAATAGAGAGACTGAAACTGTTGGGGAAATTGTGATAGTTGCTGAGGCAGGAACATGAGAAGAGAAGGAAGAAAGTAGGCTTCAAAGTAATTTGCAGCAGTTGAAGAAGTTTAAATTTAACCCGAGGGCATTTACCAGGTGGCAACTGCCAACACAAGAGAGGCCAGTTGGATCCCTGGGTCAGGAAGATCCCCTGGAGGTCGGAATGGCTATCCACTCCAGTATTCTTGCCTGGAAAATTCCATGGACAGAGGAGCCTGGCAGTCTATGGTCTATGGGGTCGCAAAGAGTCAGAGGTGACTGAAGTGGCTTAGGGCGGGTGCACACACACACACACACGCACGCACGCATGTAGGTACTCTTGACAATTTTAAATCATGAGGGTGATTCCTCAGATTTGTTTCAGAAGGATGCCTCCAGCTTTCTGTAACTGTAACTGGAGTCAGTTAAAGCCTGTTGTTCAATACACTCACTGAGCTCTGACCCCCAGCCTGGCTCTGATGCTGGACCCTGTTACCCAACGGCACAGCTAGTGTTCAGCACCTTCTTGTGCACCCAGCTCCAGAGCCTGACCTGTCCTCTGCTTTCAGGTGACAGCTGGATCTGCAAATCTGTCCTTTGTGAAGGCCACCAGCGCACCGTGCGGAAGGTGGCCTGGTCTCCATGCGGAAATTACCTGGCCTCGGCCAGCTTTGATGCCACCACTTGCATTTGGAAGAAGAATGAGGATGACTTTGAGGTAAATAGTTGGGACCAGGATTGTTGCCTGTTTGATCCCCAGAGCTGGTTTAGGAACGTTTTTTTATTCTAATATTTATTTTATTTTTGGCTGTGCTGAGTCTCCGCTGCTTCGCGTGGGCTTTCTCCAGTTGTGGCAAGTGGGGGCTGCTCTTTGTTGCGGTGCGTGGACCTCTCCTTGTGGTGGCTTCTCTTGCTTCGGAGTAAAGGCGTAGAGCTCTTGGGCTTCAGTAGTTGCGGTGGACGGGCTTAGTTGCTCCAGGGCGTGTGGAGGCTTCTGGGGACCAGTGTTGGAACCTGTGTGCATTGCACTGGCAGGCTGATTCTTAACCACCGGACCACCAGGGATGTTCCTGGTTTAGGAACCAGAGCCGGCCTGGGTCAGTGGGAGTGGACTTGCAAGGACCACAGGGGTCTGAGCTGGCACTGATTTTAGTCCCTCTTCACTGTTCGCAGTGTGTAACCACTCTGGAGGGCCATGAAAATGAGGTCAAATCAGTGGCCTGGGCTCCGTCTGGCAACCTCCTTGCCACCTGCAGCCGAGACAAGAGTGTGTGGGTCTGGGAAGGTGAGTCCAGATCCCTCCAGGTGCACTTGGGAGCCTGCCACCCAGTCTCCGCGCCCCACCCTTGTGCCCCTGACGGTCAGCTTGTGTGCCCCTTCTTTTCTTCTCCACAGTTGATGAAGAGGACGAGTATGAGTGTGTCAGTGTCCTCAACTCCCACACACAGGATGTCAAGCATGTGGTTTGGCACCCAAGCCAGGAGGTAAGAGCCAGGTGTCTTGGTGGGAAGTAATTGTGATGTTGGAGGGTTGTACCCAGCCGCCTTCTGCTCTTCAGCCTCAACCTGGCTTTCCCAGGAATCTCTGTCTGTGACCAGAAGATGTCAGTGAGTCCCTTTATAAAAGCACATCCCTGGGACTGTCCTGTCCTGGGAGGGAGAAGTCTTGGAACCACAGACACTCCCGGGCCCTACACACACATACGGTGCTGTCCTTGGCCTCCCCTACAGCTGCTGGCCTCCGCCAGCTACGACGACACAGTGAAGCTCTACCGGGAGGAAGAGGATGACTGGGTGTGCTGCGCCACCCTCGAAGGCCACGAGTCCACCGTGTGGAGCTTGGCCTTTGACCCCAGTGGCCAGCGCCTGGCGTCCTGCAGCGACGACCGCACCGTGCGCATCTGGCGCCAGTACCTTCCAGGCAACGAGCAAGGTGAGGGCCCAGCCTAGGGGCTGAAGGCCCATCTCTGCGGAGGGGCTGAGACACATGGATGAGTCACAGAAAACTGGGCCCTTCATAGATGTGCCGTGGGAGGGCTCCAGGGAAAGTGCTGGAAGAGTCCAGGGAGGCTCTGGGGAAGGGGGCCTAGACTGAAAGGAATGTGTAGCATTTTAACATAAGAAGAGACTTCTGTGACTTCTGGTGGTTAAGACTCCATGCTTCCAATGCAGGGGGCACTGGTTTGATCCCTGGTCAGGGAACTAAGCTCCCACATGTTGCCAGACATAGCCACAAAAGAAAAAAAGGAAATTCTAGATGCAAAGAGGACCACATGAGCAAAGGCATTGAAAGTAAAGGCGGCCTACGTTTACACCAGGAACAGGGATTTGCATAGGGTAGATGGAGCATAGGGCATAAGGAGTTTGGAGAGAAATAAGGTAGGTTGGGCTGGGTGCCTGATGTTGTTTAGTCACTAAGTCGTGTCCGACTCTTTGCAACTCCATGAACTGTAGCACGTGAGACTTCCCTGTCCTTCACCATCTCCCAGAGCTTGCTGAAACTCATGTCCATTGAGTCAGTGATGCCATCCAACCATCTCATCCCTTGTTGTCCCCTTCTCCTCCTGCCCTCAGTCTTTCCCATCATCAAGGTCTTTTCCAGTGAGTCAGTTTTTCGCATCAGGTGGCCAAAGTATTGGAGCTTCACCTTCAGCATCAGTCTTTCCAATGAGCATTCAGGGTTGATTTCCTTTAGGATGGACTGGTTAGATCTCCTTGCTGTCCAAAGGACTCTCAAGAGTCTTCTCCAAAAAGGCAGGATAAGTTGTCAGACATAGTCTGTAGCAAAAGGGATTTTGAGGAGCAGGACGTCTCCTTCTCCGAATCCTGGTGTGAAAATGCCAGTCTGGCTGCAGTGTCTAAGGCAGATCAGGGCGGATGGGGACAGGAGTGAGCATGAGGCCTCAGGTGGTGCGGATGGGGGAGGGCAAGTCAGGGTCTCCTCTGCAGCGGGGCAGGTTCTCCCCTGAGGTGCCCAGGGCATGGATACGCCCAAGGCTCAAGAGAAGTCTGTCACGCAGGGGTTGCATGCAGCGGCTCCGAGGCCAGCTGGAAGTGTGTCTGCACCTTGTCAGGCTTCCACTCCAGGACCATTTATGACGTCGCTTGGTAAGACCGCCACTCCTCCCCTCCACCCTGCCCACCCATTCTAGTGATTTTCGAGAAGTCAGGGTGCTCTTTCACCTTTGGGAATACGTGGGGATATAGAGCAGCCACCCTCATGTCATCAGATCAGGCTAGACTGTCTCCATGCTGGTTTAGCACTGGCTGGCCCAGGGTTCACAGGAGCAGGGGACAGACTTAGACCCAGGCTGAGGGTAGCTCCATACCATCCACGGCATCAAACCATCCAGAAATATGTATTCTTGAAACTGTGGCTTCATGGCTCGGGCTTTATGGTTTGGTAACACTGCTTCTACCTTAGGGAGCCTAGGAAAGCCATACCGTTCACATAGGAGAGTCGGTCAGAGGGCAGTTCGGGCCCTGAGAATCTGTCCTCAGGAAATAACCCTAAATAACTGAAGAAGTTGACGTGCATCTAAGTTTTATTTATACTATCAAACATTTGGAAATAGCAAAAATGGACTAAGTATGGTAAAATTAAGTGACCTGTCGCATCAGTTTAAAAAAACGGTCAGGAACACTTCATGTCAGGGCAACTGCTGTGCCAAGTGAGAAAAGTACAATTCAGAGTTACATGTAGTTTTTTAGGTTAATTACATGGAAAGAGACCTAGATGGCAGCACTTGAAGCTTGGGGTGATGTTTGCAGCTACGTTTGTTAGAGGCTCTAGGGTAAGAGACTTACAGCTGCGTCCTCGAGTTTGAGACTAGCACCAGCCCCTCGCCCCTGACTTGCCAGGTGGGGAGGGAGGAGCCACCTGCACGCCACCGACGCACCTGTTCCCCCCACCCCCCAGGTGTCAGCTGACAGGGACCCTGGCTACCGCCTGTGGGGATGATGCCATCCGAGTATTTGAGGAGGATCCCGGCTCAGACCCGCAGCAGCCCACCTTCTCGATGACAGCCCACGTGCCTCAGGCCCACTCCCAGGATGTCAACTGCGTGGCCTGGAACCCCAAGGAACGGGGGCTTCTGGCCTCCTGCAGTGACGATGGAGAGTTGGCCTTCTGGAAGTATCAGCCGTCTGAAGGCATCTGAGCCACTTTGGCTTTGGATAGAATTGTGCTTCCCCAGAAAATGTCCTCGGACTTCCCCAGTCCCTAAGAGGACCAGGAGCATCCTTGACCTTCCTTTATTTGGCCCTCCTGCATTCAGACTTGGGGAGAGGCTCAGGGCCACCGGCCCACTCACTCTTCCCCCTTTGACACGGAGCCCCTGGTAAAGAGCTGCAGAATATCTGTGCCTTGTACTTAAGGCAGATTTTGCTTTAGGGCAGTGTTCAATTGGAGAGCAGAGGTTAAGTATACTATTTATAATCATTATATCTTTATGTAGGAGGGATGTAGCTCAGCCCTTTCTGAGACTATAAGCTTTATACAAATAATCCGAGTCCCAAGTCCTATTTTATGTTATAGGGACATTCACAATTTAAAAGAATTTCATGGTGAGTCCTTCTCTGAAGTAGGCCCTGTCTTCCCAGTTTCTGGGTAAATCCTTGCATTTAAGACATGCAGCCAGTACTGAAATTAATTCCTTAATGTACGTTTGTTAGAATAAGAGACCCCTCTGCTTTCCCTTAGAAACCCTTGCATACCTTCTGTGCCAGGTGCTGTGATGACAGTCGGGGAGTGCTGAGAAATAAACGGAGAGAATGTGAACCCTAGCAGCAAGTTACTGTTGGCCACAGGTCATACAGTCTTAGTGGGGGTGAAAATTGGGTCCTGCTGCTGCTGCTGCTGCTAATTCGCTTCAGTCGTGTCTGACTCTGCGACCCCATAGACGGCAGCCCATCAGGCTCCACCGTCCCTGGGATTCTCCAGGCAAGAACACTGGAGAGGGTTGCCATTTCCTTCTCCAATGCGTGAAAGTGAAAAGTGAAAATGAAGTCGCTCAGTCGTGTCCGACTCTTAGCGACCCCATGGACTGCAGCCCACCAGACTCCTCCATCCATGGGATTTTCCAGGCAAGAGTACTGGAGTGGGGTGCCATTGCCTTCTCCGAATTGGGTCTTGGGTGAGGGGCAAAATAATCCTAAAGGGACAGTATGTGCCCTCTAAAGAACCACAGTACATAAATACTCTGGTCTGTCATGTTAGAGTTCCATAGTGGGGGTGAGTGGTAAGAAGCAGCCCCTTAGGGAAATAATGCTGAAAGAGGTAGAAAAACAGGCACAGGCCGGCAGCGCTGGGGTCTCAGGCTGTCCTCAGACAGGCACGACCAAGTGGGTTTTGACTTGAGGACCATCCTCAAGGCCATGGCCTTCAGTTCAGTTTTATACCACAGAAATCATGACCTTAGATTTTGAAGACAGCTGGGGCAGTATCTAGAGCCGTGGTTCTCAAAATGTGCCTGCCAGTCAATAGAAATCCCTAGAGTGCTTCAGGGCGTGTAGAGAGGTCAGCACCTCCGAAGCAAGGGAATGGCACCAGATACTGCAGTCGGGTCTCCATGCCTTGCCCTCAGTGAAAATACTGCCAACTCCACTGAGAAACATCCTCAGTAGAACCAATACAAATAAATTGTATTAGATCTCCACCCTTGAGCACACAGCATTCTGTCGGAAGCAGGCATGCAGCGGCCATGCTGCACACGGAGGTGAGGCTGTCCTGAGGAAAAGCAGTTGTGCAGTTGCGTGCTCCATCAGCCGTGTCCATGGCGTAACCATCTCTACTTGCAAGAACGAGCAAACTGTAGTGTTTAGAGTTGGCTATTTGGGAGACATTTTCTGGGAGACATTTTCTGGGAAATGAATGGAATGAGCCTGTCACTTCAAGGGAAACTGATCGTGTTGCCAATGATAAAACAAGCTTTCCAGCAAAAATTCAAATTTGTGAAAACCCATATTGACATCAGGAGCTTGACATCTTCTCAATGCTTAGGCTTTTCTGAGGGGATTGGTGGTGATAGGAACACATGATTTATGATGAAGTGTATTAAAGAAAGATTTGCATAATTTAGTGAGTGAGCATTTTCCAAGTGACTAAGGCACGTTACAAAGACACTCATGGGCAAGACTCATTAAAAGTGTAAGAGGCAAGTGGGTTTTAATGCAAGTGTTGCTCTTGCTAAGTATGCTCACTGATAAGGTTTCACATCCACATTGCCTTTAAGAATCTACCACCTGTGTAGTGACGTATCTCATAGCCTATATCATCTGAGAAGCCTATTTAGAAACTTCTTCCAACTCCCTACCTGTGTGAAGTCAGCTTTACATCAATTCACACAACAGGTTTTGGAAACAGTTGTGAGAATCCAGCTGTCTTATTAAGCTGGTCATGAAAGAGATTTACAAAAATGTAAAATGCTGTTCTCCCTGAAAATTTGTTTTCGAAGTTGTTCTTCATAAAATGTTAATTAAGTTACTTTAAAATGCGTTTACTCTAGTAAATAAACATCAGTGGCTATAACCCAAATAATAAAAGCTGTTTGGAGTTCTTTTTTGTAGTGTAGAGGGGTCCTAAGACTAGAAAATTGCCAACCTAGGGAAATTATCCTATCAGAATCATCTTCCAGTTTTACGCACATTTACTCCTAAAAAGGGCTTTTCAGGTGGCTCAGTGGTAAAGAATACACCTGCCAATGTAGGAAATGTGAGTTTGATCCCTGGGTTGGGGGAGGAAATGGCTGCCCACTCCAGTATTCTTGCCTGGAGAATTTCACGGACAGAGGAGCCTGGAGAGCTACAGTCCATGGGGTCACAAGGAGTCAGACACGCCTTAACACACACAAAACAGTATTCCCAGAAAACAACAGAAGGCAAGAATCTCAGAAGAAAATTTATAGATCTGAATCTTGGAACTGCTCTAAGCACGCAGCTGCCACTGCCTCCTTACGGGAGGGGACACTGCAGATCTTGAGAAAGCGCTAACCTGTTGGTTTCCACCAACGATCAGTGTTAGCTCTGCAGCGATGCCGACACAGAAGGGCCCAGAGGCACAGTCCTGACAGGACAGGGCACCAACACTGCCCTCTGTGCTGGCTGAACGCGTGCAGCCCGACTGAAGAGCAGCCTCAGCCTCTAGAAGTAGTGTGCACTCTAAGCAAGCTCACAGGCTGAAAAACCAATCCTAAGACTGGGGAAAGGAAACTTTTAACTTGGAATCACTGCAAAGACACATGGTTTCTCCAAGTCATTTTATTAGACTGAAAAGGAACTACAAAGAACACGCCTCAAAATGCTGTACACGGTTTGTGCCCGACACCTGCAGACACTGGAGCCAGGGTGTGGACGGCAAGGGAGCCGGGGGAAAGCAGGAGGGTTGGGTGGGACCAGGTCTCCACCACAGAGGTCCCATGCACTGCACACGCCCCTAACTCGGGTTCAGCTCTCTGTGCAAGAGTGAATGCCTCTGGACTCAATCTGAGTCACTGTCTGTCTCGGCTTCTTTCACATCCACACTGAATTTGTACTCCTGGTCACACCCCATGTAAGCGTCACTCATGAAATACAGGGTGTAGTTGTGGGCGCCAGTGGCCGGGGCCACGAAGTCGAGTTTCACCTGGAGACAGCAAGCACAACTCAGGGCCCGCTCAGATACCTGCCTCCTCTCGCAACCCGCGGGGGCCAGCGGACACACTCACCTTGGCCTTCTGCTGCAGGGTCAGCCTCTTGATGGAGATGAGACTGTTGGACTTGGCGTCTCCGATCACCACCCACCAGCCCTCTTCACGTTTCTGTAGTGACCAAGACCCAACAAAGTCAGTGAGTAAAACCTGATGGCTATGACACCAGGCAAAAAGTTACAAAAACAGGAAACCAGAAAGCAAGCTTTCAAAATCTTCATACCAAAAGATAATCGGATACAGGATTTTAAACTAAGGTTTCTCATGTGAACTCAATTTTTAAGTAGACAGGTGAGCTCATTTGTTGGTTCTGGCTCACTTCCTTGCCCCAGAGTACCTTCCCGTTCAGTGCTTGACACTAGATCAAGACTCCATTATCAGACATCTAGTCTTTGAGGCTGGCAGCTTTGAGTTCCTGAGGAACTCAGGAACCCTTTTAGGTAAAAGGCAGACATGTCAGAGGACAAAAACATGTTAACATGAGGTGGGTCTGCCAGCAGAGTGGATCCAAAGTAGGCCTTGTGCCAGGACTTCCCTCAGCAGCCAGTCACCTAAACTGCCTTAAAGCAAAAAAACTACAGACTTCCATAAAAAGCACTCACAGCCCCCAAATTAACCCCCAGCCTTGTGACATCATCACTGCTCTAGACCGCCCCCGCTGACGACTATGTGCCCTCGCAGCACAGACCATAGCCAATGGCAGGGCCTCGAGGGACCCCAGGAGGCCAGTCCCAGCACATACCTGCGGGAAGAGAGGCGCGATCACAGGGCCCGTGACTTCCTCCTCCCGCTCCAGCTGCACCAGCACGACGACTGGCCCGCCACTGTGGGGAGACACCCGGGGCGCATCACAGCTGTGCCTGCTGGGGGCTGACCCGGGGCGGCGCACCCGGCCCGCGTGGCTCACCTGCGGATGGCATCCTTGTCCACCACCTCATAGGACAGCTCGATGTTGGGGTAGCGGTTACAGAAGCGGGCCACGTCCGCGATCTGGCTGTCCGACAGCTGCAGCAAGGCGTTGCGCTCTTCGTCCTCCATTTCCATGATGTCGAAAACACTCTCCACCCCCTGGGCGGGCATCAGGGAGGTCAGGGAAGAAGGCAGACAACCGCAGAGGAAACTGGCTCCGGCGACTCATCCTCAGCCAGGTGACTCCCTGAGTACTCTAAACTTCCCTCCCCAGTGACTTCAGCCCAGACTCCAGCCGATGGAGAGAGTCCACAGGCTCCAGAGTGGCCTTTTTTATTCCTATGCTATCAGATCATCCAAAGAACACAGCGCCTTAGGTAACACCTTCAGAGAAGCCAAACGTGACGTCTCCCCTCCCACAACCAACCCCAGTGCAGGACACCCGGCCTCCAGACTTGGCCACCCAACACTGCGATGCAGGCCCGGCTCACCTTGTCTGTGCAACGTTTGATGTGCTCGGAGGTGAAGTGCGGCAGCTGTTTCAGGTAGGAGTCCTTGGACCACATGGCTTGGGTGGCCATCTGGGCCAGCTCCATGGCCGCCAGGGCGGGGCTGAGCCACCCGTTGCTAGAGAGGACGTCCACACAGGCCTGGATGAGCCGGATGGCCTGCAGAGGGACCAGAGAGCATAAGCAGGAGTGGGCACTGCTGCCTCACGGGCCACGCTCAGGCCTCCACGCCCCCGGTGCCCCGCCTCCACACCTTGCTGAGGATCTCCTCTGTGTCCGACTGCAGCTCGGCACTCAGCTGCATGCGGGACAGGTGGGCCTGCAGAAGCAGGTTGGTCTTGACGTGCGGGTCGTTGAACTTAGGGTTATTCAGCTTGTGGGGGACCTTCTGGGCCAGCTGGAAAGCGGAAGAAAGAGCGGCTGGTGAACGGGTGACCCTGCCTGAGACCCACACTCAGGCCCAAAGCACCACCCGCACCAGGCCCACAACCATTCCACACTCGGGGCAGATGATGGCTGTGGGTGGTGGGGCTTGAGATGTGTGTGGAGTGTGTGAGGAGCTCGGGGGCGGGGGAGTGGGTGTTTTCCTGACCTGACTGCAGGATCCTGTGCTCTGGGCACAGGGGCCAAGTTTCACCCAGCTCGGAAGATGCGCTCACCTGCCGCAGGAGGCTGTCCTCGTGGTGACGGATGGGGATGTTCTCATACTCAGCCGCGTTGGAGATGATCTCGATGAGTCCTCGCACCTTGGTCTTGGCGTTCAGGGACATGCTGAAGAGCTCTGAGAGAGGAAAGGAAGGACATTTGGAGAGGTCAGAGCAGGCAGAGGAGGAGCAGAGTTAACCGCTGGGCTAGCCCGGCTCCACCCTGCAACGCGTCCCTCTGACGAGCACACGAGGCCCTGGAAGCCTCGTCGTGTCGTCCCCGTGGCTGCAGGCCCTCACCGATGGTGGTGTAGTTGATGTAATAGTAGGCGGCGATCATGCCTAGGTTCAGGGGCGCCACGTCCATCTCGTCCTCAACGCTGATGCACTTGGACTGCTCCAGGTCACTCAGGGTCTGCTCCACGAGCTCCGACAAGTGGTCAGACAGGTGACGATGGGAGATGCCTGTGAAGGTGACAGGTAAGCAGGGGTGTCCCAGGGACACGGCGGACGAGGCCTGTGTCAACCTCCGGAGGATGCTGCGCGCAGCGCCACCGACCCTGCAGGTTGTAGTAGTTGGGGTTCTGCGTCATGCGGCGGTACAGGAAGGTCCAGGTGAGGTAGTCCACGGCATCCTGCTTGTTCTCGATGGTCTTGGTGACGATCTCGGCGTTGAAGTGGTCGTGCATACAGTGGTCCAGGTGAGACTCCACCGGCAAAGGCTCATACAAGAACTTCTTGAAGAAATCCTATGGGCAAGAACGTCAATGACAGTACAGTCGCAAAGAAAGGCCAAGGGCAAATAGGGCCGCTGTGCAACAGGCACGGCTCATACGAAACCGAAGAAACCAGCTGCACAGACAAGGTGAGCTGCGTCTGGACCTGCAGAGTTGGGTGTGTATGCCTGTACCCCCTGGCATCACTGGTTATTTCTACCATGGAGGAAGGTACACCAAGCCCCACGGGCTGAGCAGGGCATGAGGAAGACAGACCCAGCCAGAGGGTTAAGATCTCAATACACAGAGTCAACAGCAGTAGCAAAAATCAAAGGCTACAAAATTCTACGCAGAGAAAGGCTTGTTACAAAAACAATGTAGAAAAGAAAAGAAAACAGAAAGAATATAAGAAAGTAAGTAAAGACACCTATAGAGAGAGAGATTAAAGAATCTGTTCTGAGACCCAGGCTCAGAAGCCCGCGCAAGAGGCCGGGGCTGACCTTCTTGGAGCCCTGGCACATGATGACGCAGCGCCCCTCATCATCCTGCAGAGGGCGGTTGGCATGGCCCACCATCTGCAGAACATCGTAGATGGGGTAATCCACGTACCTGGAGATGGAGGGAAAAGAGGACTCAGGATGCTGCCTCCCTGAAGGTCGAAGAATAAAATGCAGACACAGGGAGATGTGGGAAATCCCAGCAAACCTCTGTGAGTGCTCAGTCCCTAGCGTCATGGGTTATCTATACATCAGTTTAGTGTAAGAGTCATGACTTTGTTGCTCAGGGTCTGTGAACCAAAGGTATTAACCCATCTAATGTGTGTGTGTGTGTGTTCCCTCATGTCCATCTCCTTGCGACCCCATGGACTACAGCCCGCCAGGCCCCTCTGTCCATGAAACTTTCCAGGCAAGAATACTGGAGTGGGCTAACATTTCCTCTTCCAGGGGATCTTCCTGACCCAGGATCGAACCTGTGTCTCCTGCATTGGCGGGTGGATTCTTCACCACTGCGCCACCTGGGAAGTCAACCCACCAAATGGCAATAGCCAGATAACTCCATATTAAAGCATTTGAACTCCATATTAAAGCATTTGATATGTAAGGCAGGCTCCCAAACCTCACAGCCATATAGTTTATAAGTGATCAAGTCCCCCCCACTCAAATCCAAACCTAGAAGCAGGTTCAAGCATCAAAAATAAGTCTGCACAAATAAAATCCTAGCTGGGGTGGAATCTCAGCTATTTATTTCCCTAACACCTTTTCTTCACAATAGTGACCTTCTGGATCTGCAGAGGTTACACTCATCTTAGGAGAAAGGGGCCCATTAACACACAGCACACTGGACTCACGCGTGGATCTTGCCGTTGTAGTACTGGGTGTCCATGATGATCACCAGGTGCGCGGCCACATTCATGCCCCAGCAGAGACTCCGAGAAGCGACCACCACCTGGATGGCCCCTGAGCGGCAGAGGGGAGGAGCAGACTGAGCACAGGGTTCCCCAGGAGGGCAGAACCTGCTGCCTCCAGGGCAAACAGTGGCTTACCCTACTCTACACTTCAGAACTCAGTGCAAAGCTGGGCGGAGACAAGGTTTCAGGACTAAGAGGCTAACGCGGTACTACAGGAGGGTCTGCCTGTCACTGCTGCTCTGCTGGGGGGCTACCCTGTAGGAAACAAGATCACCGTGGAACAGACCCCCAAGCCCAGAGAAAGTCAGGCTCACACTCCTGCCTGACAGGCAGGCTGTGCCGACTGGGCCGACTGGAACATGCTACCACCAACTCAGCCACAGGCTGGCCAGTCCGTGGCAGCAAAATCGAGCTCTAAGGGTGCCCCAAACCACGCAGATTCAGGAGTCAGAGTGACAAGTGATTCTGGCAGGAGCACTGCCACTGCAGCTCCCTAAGCACTGTCAAAATACTACTCTGCACGAAATGCCTAACGTCAACGAGAGACAAAAGCACACAGCCACCCGAGGGAGACGCACAGAATGGACTCCTTCTCTAAAGCCCAACTACCCTGCTGAGTCCGTATCATGGAAAATTAGGTTTAGAGGCCAAAGGTCCAGGTTTAAAAACCCAGGTTCTAAAAGAGCACGACTTGATGTGCCTGCCTGCTTTCTCCTCTACCAAGTAGACTGTTCCACCTTCATCTCAAGGACATTGAGCTCAAATAAAAGTATTATGAAAATGACAGGCGTGCCTGCTGCCGAGAAACATCACCCACACGGGAAAGTGTACTCCACACCCCGCCGACACCTGGAGCGGGTCTCACTCTGCACCTCAAGGCCTGCTTTCTACCTGAGCTGAAGAGCTGCTCCACCAGGCGCCGCTCTAGGGGGCTGAGCCCCTCATGCAGGTAGCCGACTCCGTTCAGCAGCGTCTCCTTGAGCGTGCTGTCGCTCAGTTTCTCCAGGTACGGGATCAGGTCCTTCTCAGTGCAGTGCAGGAATCTGGGTGGAGGAGCGCTGACTCAGCCCGGAGCAGGGCCACACCCCCAGGGCCCCTCCCAGGGGTGCTGGCTCAGCACCCAGCCAGGTGGGGGCTGCCCCACGGCACACACGGCACCCGGCAGTGGGCCACCCACCTCTGGCGCTGGATGTCGGCTGCGCACGTGGTGAGGATGTCGATGGCGGTGAGGCGCGTCTGCTTGCGGGAGGGCACGAAGACGATGACGGGCTTCTTGGGCGAGTGCTTGGTGATGGCGTGGTACACAGGCTTGGCCATGGACAGCAGGCGAGTCTGCGTGTGGCTGATGTTGAAGCCCTGAGGCCGGGGAGGGAGAAGAGGTTAGGACCCCGGGGAAGCTGGGCGGTGGGGCCGCGCGGGAGCCGGAAGCATGGGCCCCACCTGGATGTGCAGCTCCAAGGGCACGGGACGCACGTTCGGGTGGAAGTTGAAGGTGGAGGTGGCGCTGCAGCCCAGCCAGTGGGCCACGTCCTTCGCGTTGGAGAGCGAGGAGCTGAGAGCCACGATGCGGATGGGCCGCTCGATCTGGGAGGAGATGTAGCGCATCCGGGAACAGATGACCTCCAGGACGGGCTGTGGAGAGGGGCAACTATCACTGCAGGCCTGGGTGCTCTGGCCTCAGCCCTGAGCGCCTCCGTGGGCAGCCCGATGTCCTCAAGAGGATCTCCTAATTCTCCCTTCCGATCAGGGCTCTCCCGTCTCTGGGGGCACCTGTCCCCAGCCAATCTCCACTAAGCTATGCTGGTCTCAAAAACACCTACTAAAAAATCTCAGGTCCTCCTTTTGAGACAAGGGGACAGGCAGAAGCAGCCCCGCACCTGTGGCCTACACTTAAGGCCCACGGCCAAGGCTGCACTGCGGGCCCAGCCCCGCCTCTGTGCAGCAAGACCAGCCGTACCCCGTTCTCGCCCCCGATGAGGTGGACCTCATCCACCACGAAGAGGTTAATGTTCTGCACGTTCTTGCGCTGCTTCCACCGCCGGGAGAGGATGTCCCACTTCTCGGGTGTGCTGATGATGATGTTGCCTTTGCCCAGGAGCTTCAGGTCTGTGCTGGTCTCCCCCGTCAGGAGCACCACCTTCTTGCTGAGCCTGTCCTGGAACTTCTCGTACCAGTCCATGTACACCTGGCAGAAAGACGTCAGGACTCATTCATTTGGAGAAAAACCTGAGAGGCCGAACACAGAGACCTGTCGCCCTTCAGATCTCAACCAACTAGACCAAGTGACCGGAGAGCTTTTCTTTAGAGTGCAAACCGAGGAAAACGGCCCCCAGCAGGTAAAGCCTAGCCCCAGTTGGCTCCCCAAGTTTTAGGGCTCTGAAAAACCTCCATCTGGACTCGAGATGAGAACGGCTTCTGGGAAAACGCACCCAGGACGCACCTGTTCGGCGAGGGCCTCCATGGGGGTGATGTAGACACAGCGGCCCTCCGAGTTCTGCAGCAGCATCCGCAGGATGGCAAACTCCGCACAGATGGTCTTCCCGCTGCCCGTGGGGGCCCCCACAAACACGTTGTCATCGCTGTTGTACACGGTGTTGAACACTGAGAAGCGACAGAGAGGCAGTGAGACCCCGAGGGAGGCTCGACGGAGGCCATGTGGGAGAACTCTGCCCACAGGTCCAGAGAGGCAACCAGCAGGGGCGAGGGAACGGCGCCCCGCTGCAGGCAGGCCTGCGCCTTCTCTCCCTCTCACCTGCCCCTCCCAACACGAGGAGGAGAGAGACCCCGGTAAGGAGCTCAGGTCTCCTGGAGGTCTGCCGGAGGACACAGGAGCAAAGGAGGCCGGGGCTCCCTCCTCGCTTCTCCGCCGGTCTTCTCAGCGACCAGGGTGCCAAACCAGAGGGGCCCAGCTCCCCCACTCTGGCCCTCCAAGTCCTGCCCACGCCTTCTGGGCAGCAGCTAATACAGAGTGAAGCTAAACATCTAACCCCAGCCCTCACACTGGATAAAGCCCAGTCCCACTATTCACTAGGGTCTCCGTTGGCACGCCTCTCTTGTCCTCCATTCCTCATCCACAGAACAGGACCAAGACAGCAGTGTCTCCAAAGGGAAACCATGCATAGCACTGGGGGGAGGAAGGAACCACTCAGGCTGCACCCAGCCCAGAGAACCTGGAACACGGGGCATGCTCCGGGAACACAGCTGTCATTTCAAGCAGTGAAGCAGAGGAGGCCTCAAAGCCTTCCCACTCTGGCTCAATACTGGAATCTCCAAAGCCTGAGGAATAGCCGTGCACCGTAAGACCTGCTCGACCAACCCTCTGCAGGGAGACGTGCAACGACGTGAAGCAAATCTAAGTCACCAAGGCCGGCTGAGGACAGAAAACGCCCTGGCTGCTCCCACACTTGACGCTGAGCTCCCACACCTGCCAAGCCCCTGGGCGCCCCCTCCCTCTCTTCCTGCAGAACCTACCTGTCTCCGGGGGACCTTTAAATGTCCCCAAAGGAACTGCTCGCCTGGAAATGCAAACACCTACCCTGGGTCTGGATGGGGTTGAAGAAAGGAAATTTATCCTGGTAGAGGCTCTCAAAGGCGCTATTTCTCAGGGCAGACACAGGCAAGGGCTGAAGGTCTAGCAGCTCGGTTGGGGGTGGGTACTTCTCTGGCAGGATCAGGTGCCGGAAAGAGACGGGCAGCTGGGTCTCACAAGCTGCCAGCAGAGAAACGGGAAGGGCTGTGAGCACACTGGAAACCCAAGGCAGCCTGCGTGTCACTCTCCCCAGCTAAGGCCAGCCCAGCACGAGGGGCCCGATCTCATCTAAGAGCCCCAGGGGGAACCTGGCCCCAGGGACCCCACGGACCCTGCGGAGCAGGCACACTCACAAAGCCAGCGGTCAGACACCACACGGATGAAGTACTGAGGGGGCAGCGGCTCAAAGACGGGCACGAAGAACGTGATGAGGTGCTCGTCCTGGGCATACTTGGCCTTGAGCAGGAAGTACTCGTGGTGAAGGATCACCTCACTGTCCACGTCTTCCACAAGAATCCAGAAGGCCTCCGACGAACCGTGGACCTGCCCACCCAAGCACGAGGGATGGGAACATGAGCCGAGAGGTGGGCAAGGGGGACTCACCCCCCTCTCCTCTCGCCTCCAGGCCCTGAGGCCTGCCCCCTGGCACTCCCAGCCGGACCTTCTCATCCCACTGGAAGTCGGGCGTGATGGTCAGCTCCACCTTCAGGGTGGAGCGCGTGATTGGCTGGAGGTGCACCGACAGCTCCAGCTTGGGGAAGAGGTGGACATACTTGTGGATGGTCTTCCCCATCTTGGGCATGCGGATGAGCTCGCCTGTGAGGACACAAGGGTGCACACAGCTGCAGCCCAGCCTGATGGCCGGTCTGGTGAACCCGGCCCTGAGGGAAATGGGTGGGTTCCACTCCAGGCATGGGCTCTTCCCTCCACTCAGTGGGGCCCAGGGGATTCAAAGCTCTGAGACCAAGGGCAAGGAGCCTAGCAGTAATGGGACAAGACACACGAGCGTAGGGCTTGGGGCCAGGAACAGAGAAGCAGGCACAGGGAGACATCTGAGCTGTGCAGATGAGGAGGGAAAGATGGCTTCCCACACACCTATCTCATTGTGATTCAGGTCGTACAGACGCTCAAAGGGGAAGTTCTTCTTCTCAATCTTCTTCACGACCTCCTCAGGGAGTTTCCGGAACTGGCGCAGAGGACACATGGACTGCCACCTGTCCAGGAAGGAACGGGACCTTCTTGGTCTCAACTTCTACCCCGGTGCACACATCACACGTCAGGGTGTGCTCTAAGGCTTTCCCACCAGGCCCTTGGCCGGAGGACCCCCAACGCAGGACCACGTTCCAGCTCACGAGGACTTACATGCGTTTGTCGATCATCTTGCAGAGGTTCAGGGTCTTGTCTGTAAGCTGTGCCCACCCGCGGTTCAGGACAATTTCAAAGATGGCCCGCATCAAGCGGCCAGCCGACTGGGGAAAGAGGAAGCATTTCCTCTGTTAAGTACCCATTGTCCCCAGACCTAATGAAGCCGCTCTGCTGCTGCTGCTAAGTCACTTCAGTCGTGTCCGACTCTGTGCAACCCCAGAGATGGCAGGCCACCAGGCTCCCCCGTCCCTGGGATTCTCCAGGCAAGAACACTGGAGTGGGCTGCCATTTCCTTGTGCTCTACACACAGCTTAATCACCTCGAGCTTTGATATAATCAGCCACATCAACTCAAAAACCAAGTCCCCCAGAGATGCTTCGGGACACAATAGAAACGGGGCTCGAGCTCACTGCCCAGTATTTAACATACTGTTCTCTGCGTGACTTCACAGTTTTTGGCCCACTTAGCATTTAGGATCCCAGCAAGTGTAAAGGTGCTAGTGACTTGCCCTGAGGAAAAGACAGAGTAGCTAATGAAGCCTTTGGCCATTTCTAGGTTTATTTAGGAGCCCAGCGGTTATAGTGAGAAATGCTTCTCTGCAGAGAAGCAGACATGTGGAGCCTCCCAGACCTCTCTAATGGCCTCACCTTCCCAAGAGCTCAAGATGAGCAAAACAGAGTATCCACACCATACACACAGCAGCCAACAAGCCAGCTGAGGCACAACTCAGCATTCTTCTCCCTCGCTAGTATCGGCCTCTTTTCTACCAGACACACTCAGCACAGAGGACCTGACGTATCAGGGCAGCACAACCGCACCCTCACCTGAGTAACATAGACCATGTCGGCCATCAGCGCAAAGCCCTCCAGCTTCAGCTGCGAGATGAAAGCCTGGAGCAGCACATTGATCTGGGAAAAGCAAGGAGGGCAATTACTGAACCATCCAAGGTGAGTAACGCTCCTGCTCCGGGCCTCCGGGCCAGGTAAGATCTAAAGCTCTTCGTCTACAGACACTGAGTAACTGATATGCTATGCAAAAAGAAGATGTGAGAAAGATGCAGAGACTGGGAGAAGGGAGCAGGTTACCAAGCACAAGCCCAAGCCCAAGCCCCAGGCTCATCTTTTAGAAGATGAGGAGAACCACCTGACTCTGTCCCGAGCAGAGAGGAGCCGGGCTCACCTTTGCACTGGGCTCCTCAATGCTCTCCTTGACGGGGATGGGCACCCTCTCCAGCAACTTCTGCAGCTCCAGTTTCTCCTCCTGCCACAAGCAGGAAGCAGGTCAAGGAAAAGCCCAGAGGTCAAGGAGAGAACCACCCGGTGACACGGTGGTGAGCACCAGCTTCCGGTTTCCACATGCTGGGTGGACTCACCTCTCTCACAGTGATGTTCTTGAACTCTGAAGACAACGAGAAGACTCTGAAGAGCTCGATCTCGCTCAGGGTGGGCTTTAGAAGCTGGTTATAAGTCTGCACCGTGTCATTGGTGATGTAGTAGTGGCTGGCTATACGGCCCAGTTCTGTCACCTATGAAGAACGAAGACTCAATTCAAGGGCGATCATTAACAAGCAATAACCTCTCACTGTGGACAAGAGATGCCTACAGAATGAACTCACAGCAATACAAGTGCCTGGCTCGTGTGTGGGAAGAAAGACAGCACAGGGATTTCCCTGGTGGGCCAGTGGCTAAGACCCTGAGCTCCCAATGCAGGGGGATCAGGTTCAATCCCTGGTCAGGGAACTAGATCCTGCATACTCCAGCTAAAAACCCCCCATGCCACAACTCAAAAGATGCTGCATGCTGCAACGAAGAGCAAAGATCCTGCGTGCCGCAGCTAAGACCTGGCACCGCCAAATAAATTTATTTTTAAAGAAAGATGGCCCAATAAGCTGACCTACAGTGACCTGATGCCCACCCAGAAAAGAGAGCACGATCAGCTACCACAGCTCAAGATGCAGAAAGGAGGCACCATCAGGTTGTACACCGCTTTAGAAGCTCCTAAGTGCAAAGGGCACAGTCCAATACTGCCTGTTTTTCCGCTCTTCCAAGCAAAGGGTAAGTAGACAGGCAGGCCTCCAATCAAGAAAGCCGTCTGAAAGGCTATCTCCAGGGGCTCCAACTTTTGTGGGGATCTGTGCCTCCCTTCCGTGGCCCACTCACCTGGAAGTTGCCTGTCTTCTTGTCGTACTTGACCAGGTTGTTCTTATCCAGCATCAAGGCAGCGGTATGAACCAGATCCAGTCGGCGCTGGTCTAGCAGTGGGTCTCCCTTGAGGTCATCATGAGAGATGCCATAGAGGGTCGGGGACCGGAGCATTCGGATGTACAGGTAGGCGTAGCCCAGCCAGTTCACTGCATCCTATCAGAGATAGAACATGGGTCTCTGCATCCAGAACTGATGTCCACATGAAAAGCTCCCATGGAGGACTTCAGAATTAATTCCCAACTATGAAAATATGTCTTACACCGCCTCATGAATGTCCATGATATTCCGTTATTTAAGAACACAGTCCTTACTGAGATTCTGGCAACAAGGGGGACTGTCACAGAGTCGCCTGAAAGCACACTCACACGGAGGACGTGGCGCCCAGAGCTGGAGGACCCCGGTGCCTATGGCCCACATCACCGCACTCCTGGTGCCCCGGCCCCTTTGGAAAAGGCCAGAGGCGCTGAACGCAGAGGCCACCCACCTTTGCGTTCTGCACGTTCCCCAGCACGACCTCGGCGTTGAGCATGTCGGGCAGCTTGGATACCATCTGGCTCTCAATGGGAAGCTGCTGGTTGAGCAGCGACAGGTAGTACTGCAGCTCCCCGTGCGAGGTGATGAGGATGCCTTCGCCCTTGGTGTCGTACTGCGGCCGGCCCGCTCGTCCCAGCATCTGGGAGGAGACAGCAACCAGGGGGCCACGGCTCAGAGCTTCCGGCTCCTGACTCCGGGCTCCTACACCACAGAACCTCGCCCTCCACCTGCCCCCTTTGGGTTTTGCTGGCATCTTATACACAGCATGCTTTCCCCACCAAGAATAACTCAGAAGCTCCGTACTTGCAGGATGTCCAGCGCTCCCAGCTCAGTCCAGCGGCCCTTCTCGGGACTGTACACCTGGGTGCCTTTGATGATGACGGTGTGGGCAGGGAGGTTCACACCCCAAGCCAGGGTTGCCGTGGAAACTAAAACCTACAGAGCCAGGGCAAGGCAGTAAGGAAAACCGACCTTGCCACCAAGGGTACCTTTCTTCAACTTCCCTAGGCACCTGGCCTCAGGGCTTCCAGCAGGACTGAGGTTGGTCCCGTACTTGTCAATGAAACATCAGAATAAAGAGGAAAGGAGTCTTTGGGTTCCTCATCTCTTCAAGAATCAACATTTCAAGGCTCTAGAGATACTTAAGAGGTAGTAATGCGACCTATCTGAATCAAGGTTGTGGTTAGTCACTCGGTCGTATCCAATTTCTTGTGACCCCATAAACTGCAGCCCGCCAGGCTCCTCTGTCCATGGGATTCTCCAGGCAAGAATACTGAAGTGGGTTGCCATGCCCTCCTCCAGGGGATCTTTCCAACGCAGGGACTGAACCCAGGTCTCCCACGTTGTGGGCGGACTCTACCGTCTGAGCCACCAGGGAAGCCCGAATCAAGGTTACTAGACAATTAAAAATACACACAGTCTTGAGAGAGGGACTGAACAAGGTCCTGACCTTATGGGGCCTCGTGTGACAGTATCTGGAGTCACCCACATCCTGGCTTTGCTGCGCTTCTCAGACGCCTTCCTAAACTTCCTCAGCTTCCCTCACGTATGACGGGAAGAGCTGAGAGAGGCGGTGTGAAGTTCCACTGACTGTACCTACCACAGCCCTCTGACCTGGGCCACCCGCGCCAGAAACAACAGAGCGCCGGGCACGAGCACGCGGCCCAGTGCCCAGCATTTCCAGTCTCCCTGCCTTAGCTCTGCCCACCCTCACCTGGATGTGTTTATCAGCAAAGAGATCCTCGACAAGTGTCCGGTCAACTCTGGTCATGCCCGCGTGATGGATAGCAAAGCCATAGGGCAGCAGGTCCTTCAGCTCCAGGTTCTGGGCAGCAGAGAAAGAAGAGGTGATGAGGCAAGCCTGCCGGAGGGGACTCTCCCAAAGAGGAAGCAAACCTCCTCAGCCAAGACCTTGCCCCTTGTCCAGTCCACAGACACAGCCAGTTACACCCTGCCCTGTGAAGCAGCAATGCCAGGCAGCCCCGGAGGACGGCCCAGCCGATGTGGATGGAGCCAGTGACCAGGGAGGAACAAGGGACCCGGGCCTGCCCCCCTCACCTTGCACTGCTCAGCTTCTGTCCGGAGGACCTCTGTGGAGGCCGAGCCCTCTCTCAGAAACAGACCCAGCGTGTCCTTCTCCAGGCACATGTCCCGGATGGCCCTGGCTGTCTTCCCGGTCTCCTTCCGGGAGTGCACAAATACCAGTACCTGCAGAGAAGCCACAGTTGGCCACAGTCAAGGGACACCGCTCCAAGAGCCACTCCCCGGCCCCAGGGAGTCGGCAGCAGGAAGCAGAGGCTGCACTATTAGCAGGCCAGAAACTGAGGTCTTGAAGAGGGGAGATGGAACGCACACCAGCTTGGAGCCTAACGGAGCCCTCAAGACCCTAAGCAAACAAACCTACCAAGTATGAGGGTCCTGGCTCATGACAAGGACGAGGGTCCTGTTACTAGGAAACCCAACTAACTCCTAACACTTTGTCTTTAATAGCAAGTTTAAATATAGCATAGATGAAAATTCAGGAGTCTCAATTAAAAATTTGTGTTCAGGTATCTGATGAGATTCTAAACAGCTGAGACACGTAACAGGCACTGGCCTACATAAGCGGACTTAGGAAATAAGTCTCAGTAGAAAACTAGCACCATTTTATAGGAAATAAAAGTCGTCCGTCTTTCTTGCCAAGAAAAGATTTGTCCCTTCCTCTAAATCCTTATACTTCTTTTTATGAGACCAAATACAGTGTTCAATTAAAAAATTACATCATACTGTCCAGCAAAACGCCCTTTCACTAAGTTTCCATTTTTATCTTTATTTTTAGAATATTTTTAGTGTAAGCCACTCAAATCTTTCATGGAAGAACCTTTGATAATCTAGATAGATAGACTGCTTATCTGTGCATGGGGATTCCTTTTCTGGGCGTTTTATAATTACAGATTCAGTTTCACGTTTTATCTATTTCTTCAAGGCTGTTTTGCTAGTTGGTAGTTTCTAGGAGACTAGCTCACTTCTTTAAGGTTGTCAAATGTAAGTGTAAGGCTGTTCACAGTATTCCTTTAACAGCCTTTCAAACGCAAAGGTAACGGGTCCTGTAGTAACATCCCACTGCATTTCTGGTGCTGGTGATTTGCTTTGTTTCTTTCTTTGCGTCTATCAGTGCTGCCCAGTTATCAGTAAGTCAAACATTCAAAGAGGTCAGGAGTGACAAGAAACCATGACAGACCTGATTTTTTCCAGCATGTTCCATGATTTTCTCATAGACAATTTCATTCATGATTTGGAAACGCTTGATGGCTTTCTTCTCCGTGATGCCCACATACGTCTGTTCTAGAGGCACTGGGCGGAAGCTAAAAGTTTAATAGTCAAATCAATGAGACTTGGGCACAAAACACTGAATAAAAAGTCCTTTTCACTGCCAGGAGTGATAGGCCTCTTTTAGGATTTGTACCACATCAAAACTAAGGGCCATTCTAAAACTCGAATCTAACAGAGCTCCTTGGCAAAGAAGGAAGACATCAGGAAGGTCACCTTGCTTAAACTTCTTCCCGTCTCTTCTCTTACCTGTTGTCAAAGTAGAAGAGGCCCTTGGCAGGATCTACACGTAGAAAGGTAGCCACATCTTCATAGTTGGGGAGGGTGGCGCTAAGGCCAATGAGGCGGACGTCCTCCTGGGTCATTTCAATGTTCCGGATGGCCCTGGCCACCAACGCTTCTAGGACAGGACCTCTGTCATCATGGAGAAGATGGATCTCATCCTAAGGAATGGGAGGGCAGCAAATTACCTTTGGGACCAGACAAATGAAGCCCCCTTTCCTGAGAGCAGTCCTGTTTTTTAAATACATAACTACTATTGCAAATGAAGAAGACAAGAAAAGGGATCCCAAGCCAGGGACCCTCAAAGGATGAGGCAGTATTCACCGTGAAACATCCCAGCAAACGTGCTGAGCATGAGCTGCTTTGCTCCAGTTCAGGGGGACAATGCGTTACGGTCAGGGAAATCTGACACTTGGGTAAATCAATTCCTAGCTCACCTCAAAGATAGATTTCTTTACTAAAAATGAAGCTTCTGATGAGACCAAATTTGTATCAAATTAAGTCTCACCTCTAGGCAGTTATCTTTACCAAGAGCAAACAATATGATGGATCAAATAAAGAACCCACATAGCCTAAGGCAGTGCATCCCAAATCTCAGCAGGCATTCAAAGCAAACGGAGCCCTTACTAAAAGGCAGACGGTGCTTCAGTAGGTGGGAGTGGGGCCAGGGACTCTGTATTTCTAACAACACTTGGAGTAGCAGGCTCTAGGCAGGGGTTGGCCAACTCTTTCCTGAAGGCCAGAGAGTCAACATGTAAGGTCTCCTTTCTGCTTCCCTGGAAAACCTAAAGAAACTACTCTCAGACTGCCGTTCCTCCCTGAGGGCCTCTGAGTATTCAGAACACCATATCCTGACTCCTACTCATTCCCTGTGAAAAGGGATTACTTATAAAGCCCTTTTAGTTCTGGGAATACGCAAGCAGCTTTCTAAATTGTCTGTTTACATTTATTTCAAAATATTTCAGACATAAAAAGCCACAAACGATACGGCAGACACCATGCCCTTCCTGGGAAGTGTTTCCACTTCGTGCAGACCCTCACTTAGCAGTAAGAGCAATGCTGACAGCAGCCGCTGTTACAAAGGCCAGTGACTGGGGGACAGGCCCTGAGGAACACAGAGTGAGAGCCCGGCAAGCCCTCCTCGCTGGCCGGCCTCCACGTCCCCACCAGGCCGCCCTGCTCACCAGGATGACGAGCCGCACGAGCTGGGTGTAGGTGCGTTCCCCACCCTTGCGGGTAATGATGTCCCACTTCTCGGGGGTGCAGACGATGATCTGGGTGGCGCTGATCTCCTCCTTACACAGCTGGTGGTCACCAGTCAGCTCCGCAACAGTGATGCCATATGTGGCCAGGCGCTGGGTGAAGGAAAGGCACGTCAGGCAAGAATGCTGGGGGGTGGGGTGGGGGCCAGACTCCACAGTCTCTGTGAAGTCTGAGTGCGGGGTGTTAGAAGCAGGCATCAGCCCTTCAGAGAAATACCAAGTGTATGAGATCAGTGATACGAACGCTTACTTCTAAGACAAATCTGGACTTCCCTCGTGGACCAGTGGTTTAGACTCTGTGGTTCCATTGCAGAGGGGCTAGGTTCGATCCTGGTCGGGGAACTAAAATCCCACATGCCACACAGCATGGCCAAAAACTAAAAATTAGTAAAATAATAAAGATTCTCTGGGAGCTCTACACACAAGAGCGGAAATGGAAGCTTACAGAAAACAGACCTAGAGCAACATCAGGCCTGTTACCAAGCACTCATGTGAGTGCTTCATAAATATTCCAATAATGCAAATGATACCAACTGCAGAAAACGGCTAAAAAGGAGATTAAAAAAATAGTAAACCCTTGTTAAAACCCAAAACAGACCCAGGACTTTCTTACTTCATAAACACTCTATATGGGTCAAGCTCCATCTTTGAAGGAAGAAAGAAATACCACATGAGGTGTTCTGGAAATGCAACGAGAATGTAAGGCGAGAAGCAGAGAAGCACCAGAGCTGTCCCCAGGACTTTGAGAGCTGCACCCAACACCTTCTGAAGGGAAGTTCCACCCTCTTACCTTTCCAAAACTGCCCACCATCTCCTGCACCAGAGACCGCATGGGGGCGATATAGATGATCTTGAAGTCGTCCACGTTGATGGTGCCGTCCATGTTAATGTGCTTGCCTATCTCTCGGAGCATACACATCAGGGCCACGTTGGTCTTCCCGGCACCCTAGGGGTAGGGACAGGAAGGCCTGGGTACCTAGTATACTCACTGCCCCAACTTCCAAGGGCTTATCACCAAAACAGAGTGTGTTTGGGGAATTTTATCTTACCATTTAACACCTCTTCCGCCAAAGGATACAGAATTAAGGAGTAAGGATGGAGAGGAACCTAAAACACACACCACGCTCCACAAGAAAAAGGCAGCTAGGGCAGTGCTTACTGTAGGAGCGCAGAGCAGCAGATTTTCATCCGTCTCCAGGGCGGCACGGTAGAGCTTACTCTGGATCCGATTCAGGGTTTTGAAGCCCTCAAAGCCAGCCTGGGCATACTTGGGCAGCTTCTCCACTGGAAGAAGTTGCTAGAAAAAAGAAAGGCCGTGTGCATCATATTAGCAACATCCCTGAGCAGGCCATGGCTTTGCAAGATTATACTTCCTGGAAAGCTCTGTGTGTAACTCTCCTCTGAAAGTCAGACCAGAGAGACCAATACTGTCCCCTGGGCTCAAAATCAAAATGGGAAACCCAGCAGCAGCTTCCACCTCTGGAATAAATCTATAAGACAAGGCCACGTGGAATGGGTTGAAATACAAACTAGAAGGGAGGCAAAGTGAGCAGAAAACTGAGAACAGCAATCCCCTCACTTCTTCAGAGCCGAAGGGCTTGGGCTTCAGGGCAGGCACGTGCACCTCTTCGTAGCCCTTGCGCTGGCGCCGGAAGGACCCGTCAGGAAGCTGGCAGCGTTTGTTGGCCATAAAGTGGCTCCCCTGGGTAAATACAAGGTCCTCCAAGTCCAGAACCTGCCGCGGAGCCAGTGCCTGGTAGTATGTGAAGAACAAGAACACACAGGAAGTGAGCGAGCTGCGCAAACAAGTTTCCACCCTCCACGGCCTTGGACATGACCCTGGTCCCTACCTCTCCGCCCTGGTCCAGATCCATGGTTTCCAGGTCCGTGTCCATCCGGGACTGACGTACTCGCTCTCTGCGGGACCGTTCCTCCTGGGGTGGGGAAGACAGAAACAATAGCAACAGTTCATCACCACCCCAGCTTCTTGTCCTTTTCAGTCCCTTAGCTGAACTTGACTCACAGCTACTGACTAGCAAGTCCTGAAACAGACAGATGGCCCTTTATGTTCAGACACCTGCAATGGGGACCGCCAGAATGACAGTATCAAATCATTTTCAAGGGACTATACATAGTGTAGAGATCTCAAAAGTCAACATTCAACACCCAGCACCAAGGGCTACCCCTGAGGGGCAGAGTGTGGGTTCTGTGTTCAGCAAACATGTGTTGTGTTCCTGTGCAGACACGACTTATTGTGTGAAAAGAGGAAGACCCAGGTGCTGGTGATGACAGCAACAGGTCAGTGGTCTCTCAACAACATCAGCGTGAAGGCACTGGTTCCACTCTGTACCGAGGACCACACTCAGAGCATCTGGAGAAACACTTCACTTCTTCAACTGCCTCCTTTAATAGGAATTTGGCTTTATGCTGTAAGCTTCTAACTGGTGTCTCTTTTCCAAAGCAAACACTCTAGCTCAGCAATTGGAGAGATAAACAACCCAGCCCTCACCCGGATTAGGTCCTCCTTCTCCGTTTCGTGCAGCTGGTAGAGGAACTTGGACAGCTCTGGGTCAGCCTCCATCTTGCCCATGATCCTCTCCTTTTCAGCTTCACTCTGTGCACTGGCCAGCAAGGTGCAGTACAAAACTGCCAATAACAAAAGGAAAAAGGGAAGACAAGATATAAAAACAACCTTCAACCTCGGGGTAGAAAGAAAAATAACCAAGTGAGCTGTGAAAGCAACACAACCTCCATCTCTCTCTCTCTCACACACAGAAACACGTACAGAAGGGTCCACAATCTACTCACTCATCATCCTGTGCTGCCGCAACACCTTGATAAAATCAAAAGTGTTGAAACCGAGGAGCAGAACCAGCTGGTTCTCACACTCCCGGTCGTCGCTGGCTGTCTGCAGAGAGAAGGTAACACCACGATTAAGGCCACAGCCACCCGCTTCCTACACTGCCCCATCTCCTAAGCTACAGGGGACACAAGAACGGAATCCTAGCCGTACCTTCAAAATCTCCAACACCTCATCTGCCTTCTTCTGTGACACAATGGCATCATCGTAGAAGCGACTGAGCTGCCGCTGAAGCCAAAAGGCATCAATGTCCCGAGGGTGCAGATCCTTCTTCTTGGAACTCATCAGTTCCCCTGAGGCCACAAGCTACGAAGGAACCATGCACTGGGCTCACCCTGTTGCCCTCTGCCCCAAGCGCTTTCTCACCGTCCTGCAACAAAGCTCTGCAGCCTACTCACAGCCTACCCTCTTCTGAGGGCTTTCTGATGGGAAGCACGGGATGGGGGGCGGGGGGAACTCTGCTATATTGAATTCAGAAGCACACCAACCCAAGATTTCATCAACACATGCCTTTCAGAAGCAGGGTGCATCGACATATATACAATACACGGGTAAAGCAGACAGCTAGTGGGACGTTGCTGTTGAGCACAGGGAGTTCAGCTCTGTGCTCTGTGACGACCTAGAGGGGGTGGGATGGGATGCGGGGTGGGAGCAAGGCTCAAGGGAGGGGACATATGTACACATATAGCTGATTCACGCTACTGTGTAGCAGAAACGAAAACAATATTGTAAAGCAATATCTTCCAATTAAAATAAATAAACCAGTTACATGGGGGGAGTGACTGAAATCTTAACGAAAATCAAGACTCTACACATTTATTACAGCTCACCCTATAAAAGGGTAGCTCAATAATAAGAGGACCAAGGTACGGGACAAAGTGCTTCACCCAGAATTCACCTGCACTGCGCCAACGGGCAAGGGTAACCTTCACTCACATTAGCTGAGAGGGTGCAGCGCACCACGGCCTCATCCCCTTCCATGTCGTCGTCAGACGCCTCTTCACGAACCTCCCCGTACACATCTTCATCACCTTCCTGTGGAAAGAGCCCCAAGCCCAGCGCTTCTGAAGCTGATCCTGGCATCCCCAAAGAACCTCCCCTTTGCGTCTCACTTAAAAGCGCGCTCCAGGGTTACAGCAAAGGCGTCTGTAGTGAAACCAAGCTCACTGGAAGTAGGGTCAGCCTCACTTCAGAGCACGTTTAATGGATGGATAATAGAGAAGCACGCACGGGAAAGCAGCAGTGACCAGGAGTGTGCAGACCACACTTCACCTGCTCACTACTGTCCTTACTCACACTGTACTGTGTACTGAGCACACGGTCGTGTGAAAAGCAAGTCCGTGATAACAAGCATTTACTCTTTGAATAAATGCTCTCAGCAAAGCATTCTTCCAATTTGTTGCTACTTGAAATCATAAAATCCTACTAACTATTGCAGGAGGGGACTTAGCAGTTTTCTGTTTCAATCATCTCATTTGATAGATGGAGACACGGAAGCAAAATGACCTCCCTGAGATACAAGATCAAAACTCAGCCCTCCTGGCTCCCAAGTCAGTGCTCTTTCCTCTGACTCTCCTGTGCAATCCCTTCCTCCTGTCCTAGTTTATGATACTGCAAAGTCAGCATTAATGATCAGGAGTCAAACGCACCCACTGAGAATTCAAATGCAACTCTGCACATTTTTTTCAAGTGTTCCACTGGTTCCTATTTTTATTTATAGTCAAGAAATCCTAGTTAGATGGTAAACCTCAGTCGCTGCTGCAACTGTTACTGAAACAACCACGCACAAAATACAGGCGTGTTTTTGGGCAAACGTGCATTCTTTTGAAACTGGCAGTAGTACTAAGAAGAAGAAAACTAACACAAGGTGAAAAAGCACCAAAACGCGACAGTGTGTTCCGCAGTGAAACATACACTGTTCTTTCTTCTTCTTGCTGATCCACTTGGTTTATCGTCAATTATCATACAATTAATGTAAGTTCAAGTTTGCTTTACAGTATCAAAAGACAACCACAACAATTTCTCAGCAAAATACTACTGATGCCCAAGTGTGACATCCACACAACACCGTAAAACTTACCTGGCTTAAGTTAGGTAGCTTCTTTACACTAGAAGTGGTCCCCTCACCATAACAATTTAAAAAAGACTAGTCTGGGTTTGTTTATCACTTACCTCCTCATCAGACTCAAACTGTACATTCACACCATATGTCTCATCAATGTTGTCGTCTGAAACAGTGAGGGATTAGAAAAAGACGACAAGGAACAGTTAGTGAAATGAGGCACTCGGGAGCTAATTTCCTCCCTAACTGCCTGACGTGCCTCTCCTCAGGACAGACCTAAGGTCTAAAGACTCACAAATGATCAACAATAGAGGGCCTTCTGCGCTGCCACCATGAGGCTTGCTCCAACCTGCCAGCTTCGGACACAACCGCTCTGCCTCCTCAACCACGTGCACACCACCCCCATCCAGGCGCTGGCCAAGTTTTCTCCCACGTTCCATACAATAAAAGGGTCTCAGAGTAAGAAATAGTGGCTGGAATCTAGGGATGCTGGTATCCACCAATCATAACTCCTCCAAAAACAGCAAATAGGATACGGGACACTTTTAAGGCATCTTTCAGCTGCTTTAATAACTGAGGTTGGATCATGTTGAGGGGTCAACAAGCAGCCAGGTAACACGGTCTGGACACCAAGAGCTCCTTACCCATATTCTGGATCTCCTTGTCTCCACCGTAGTCTGTGATCTTTTTGCCCAAGTTTACTAGCACATGGTATCTGGTATCATCTGTCTGACCCAGCAGCAGATCAATCTCTTTTCTCCTTTCCTTGTCCCGAAGCTTTTCATTCTTTAAAACAGCGAGAACTTCATCTGCTGCCCCACAAAGAATATCACGTGGCTGGAGGCAAAAAAAAAAAAAAAAAAAAACTTAGAAAGAAGAGACCAAGACGAAGAACATCACTGATGGGCTTTACACGACAACAGGATGTGGAGAGCCATACGTCTCTTAAAGCCTACATACCAGGTTCTGATTATTTTCACTCATGTTAATTTAAAAATGCCACCAAGGGTCACACAATTGAAGGGAGACCCCTCTGTTTCAAAAAAAGATTACATTCAAAAAAGAAGGGGGGCTTCCTGGTGGTCGAGTGGTTGGGACTCCACATTTCCACTGCAGGGAGAAAGGGTTTAACCCCTGGCTGGGGAACTAAGATCCCACAAGCCATACAATGTAGCAAAAAAATAAATAAAAAATTTTTTTAAAAAAAAGAACTTGCACAGCCATCTGCCACATTCCTCCAGATGACAGAGGCACTTGGCAGGCTTGCTCTGGCCTGCTGAGCTTTTGGTAATTCTTTCTCCTCACCTCCTCTAGCAACCACCTCACCAGAGTCTCTCAGAGACTCACAGAGGGCCTTAATCTAATCACGGACAATCTTAAGAGCACAGATTCCGAATACAGACTACCTGGGCTCATACCCTAGCTCTGCCAAACACTACTTCCATGACTTGGGAAAGTTACTTAAGTATCCTTTGCCTCACATCTCTCCTGCAAAATAAAAAATGAATATTAATAGCACCTAGTCACAGAGCCAACGAGACTGAAAGAGGTGCTACCTCACGTAAAGTAAACATCAGCCACTTCTGTACACACAGGAAAAATCCACAAACAAGGTTCCTCTGGGGCCTCCTAGCTGTGACTTCCTCCCTCTCCAAAAACACGTGGCTTCGCCCTCTGGCTGCCTCACCTGGTCCCCAAGGGCAGCCTGGATGAAACTGAGCAGCACTTCATAGGTCTCCCGGGTCTCCTTGGTCTTGGGCTTATAGATGATGCCCACCATCTCATCGATGCCCTCTGAGAGCAGAGTATAGCCCTTCATCTTGTTGATGTCATGCCGGTCCTCATCACGCTTTCTTCGCCTAACAAACACATAGTATGACACTGAACAGGCAGAACCTTCCCTGTTAATGTAAGACTCAAGCCCACTCTCCTCTCCTCAGCTTCATGATTCACAGGTAGTATTTAAAACCACAAATGTGTGCCTCAGCAAATGATGCCCATTTGGCCTTGGTCACTTGCAGGAGTATCTCTGTGGGAACACAGTAAGAGCAAGGGGATCCCGTCATCCTCTCACTAGATCACTGCATGCTATGAGACATCCTCCCCATTCATTTAAAAAGACAACCCTTTCTACTTTGTATGACAACATTATATGATTGGATTTGACTAGTTTTCATTCCTCAGACACATCTTCCTTTCTCTGCAAGACAACTGAAGCTCCAAAGGAATCTACTGCCATTGATTCCTGGAAAAGAAGTCATACTCTTCCAAAATGGAGGACCAATGATATGTAACTCATCTCAAACATAACTGCTTTAATCAAAACTGAACCTACGAATTTTTGAAACTTCATCATGGGACAGATGATGATCAGGTTCGAAGGATAACCGTGAGATAAAGTTCAATGATTCTTTAAAGTCTGGAAAAATATCACCCTTCCCCAAAGTAAAAAACCAACTAAAAAGCAAAACAAAACACCGGCCTTTCAGGCTCGAATGGTAGTTTATAACAACAAAAGAAAAAGCAGGCAAGAGCAAACAAAAGTAGAGGAAAGTTAGTAATAGAAGAAAAGAGTTACTGTGACAAGAGTTTACCAAGTCTTGAAAATACCATGAAGAAAATTAACATCTCTCTATGGATGAGATACACATGCTGGAAAAGGGTCTAAAAGCTGTTTCCCACTTCAGGTACACTTGTTAAGGCCAAAGAATCTTTCAATTCTTATGTTTTTACCTTCACTGAGTTGTCTTAATGCCACTGATGGCTCATCCTGCACCAAGCAATTCAGCAAAACCACTGCTCAAATACCAAGGGAAAATGGATTCTGCATCTGAAGAAAAATCATGTTTTCCCTTTGATACTCACTTAGCTCGTCTTTCCTCTTGCATCTGTGGTTTGGTTCGTTGAGCCTTATCTCCCATCCGGGTACCCTCCAGCTTCCCAACCAGGGACAGCACTTCTCCTGTGGGTTCATCCCGGCGGGTCCGGTCAATGAGAGAGCGATCAGCTTGGAGAACAAGATTCGAGTTCTGAAAAGACCACAATATTATTGAAGCTCTGAGGTAAGCAGGACTCAACGCCTATATCACAGGGATACCAGCTGACAACAAAGGAAGAATCGGAGCGACCAAGTGTCGATAATCACTAGTCGGAATAAAAAGATGTTTTCCTTGAGAAGCACATCGTATAATCGCGCATGAGCAAAGGGCAAACAAATCAATATAATAATCACTGCTTCTAACACTGCTCATAATAATTCCCACCTGGGAGAAGCGTCGGGCACGTTGGGAATGACACATGGAAGGGGGCGGGAAGAGCGCTGACGGGACCGGGACAGACACTCTTAACAGAGCTCTTACCCATCCCGGTAAGAATTGAGCCCCAATCACCAGTGGGGTTATTCACATCGCCGTGTACCCCCACCTTCGCCGGGTTCTGATTTCTCCTCTGCTTTCGCGGTTCTCGCGTAGACCTTTAGACTGAAAACTCCCTTCTTCAGCCTCCAGCTCCCTATCGGACTCCCCCGCCCAGAGCCCTCCGCCGAGCCCATACGCACCGCTTTGTACTCGTACTGCAGGCTACGGGCGGTTACATCCGCCATGGCCGCGGCTGCTCAAGAGTCTCAGAGCTCCGCTCCCCGGACCACACGCTACGAACGGTCGCCGATCTCCGTTACCACCGTGCCGGAACGACGCAGGAGAGACGCACTGCAGCGGACAAAGAGAGAGAGAGATGGATTCCCTTCCGCTTCCGGGTCGGACGCCGGAAGTGCAGTCGGGAAATAGACCGGGCGTGTGATCTCCGGTTTGGGACCGGCGAATCCTGGTACCCTCGAACGATCGTTCCGGAACCACGGCCCGTACTCCCCTGGGCTCTGGCCTTCGGCTCCCGAAGACTTCCCACATTAAAGCGAAATGTATGCCTGCTTAGCACCCTATCCTGTCCCAAGTGCTTTTCTAACCCCTTCTTCCTCTGGTAACAGTCCTATGAGCTATGCAGGCATGGAGGGGCTAATGAGCCGGATTTCTGTCTGAGGAAACTCTCGCACCTTGCAAGAGACTGAACCGTGTGTGTGTGCGTGTGCGAGTGCGTGCGTGTGTGTTATCTTCCTTTCGGTTTTTCCTCTGTATTAAACAATTGATACAAAGCTCTGTTCCTCACCTACCCCACCTAGAACCCATGCTTCCGCGACCCTCGTTCTGGGCACCCAGGCGGCTCCCCTTTGCCCCCAAATGCTTGTCACATTCCGCAGCAGGGCCCTTTCCAAGGCCCCAGGAACATCAGTGAAGAAAGTAGCTGCCCGCCCGCCAGGGCCAACTCATTGAAGACAGTCACTTAATTTCTTCTCCAACAATGAAGCGCCCCCCACCCTCACCCCCCGCCACGGAGAGGGGCAAGAGGCACCTCTGCCCTCCTACCACTAGTCAACCAGTTCTAGTCTGTAAAAAAGACCCTGATGCTGGGAAAGATTGAGGGCAGGAGGAGAAGGGTTAGTTAACTACGCAGGATGAGATGGTTGGATGGCATCACCCACTCAATGGACATGAGTTTGCACAAACTCAGGGACATAGTGAAAGATAGGGAAGCCTGGCACACTGGGATCACAAAGGGTCAGACACGAACAAGACTGAATAAGAACAATTCAAGACTGAACAAGAACAATTCTGTGGAATGGTGATGAACAGCTGAATGGTTACAGCCTTCTTGCTTTTTTTTTTTAATTGCTTTATTAAGTTTATATTTTTCCATGCAAATGGGTGAAACTTTACTGTTGAGAGAAACTTAGATTGTGTGCCAAGGCAACACAAAACCCACCTGACACATGGAAATTACATAAGGGCCACAGAAAACAGATTAGTAAAGGCATTATTAGGAAAATGCAAGGAAAAAGAGAACAACAGTGGGAATCACAGTAATAATCTCATGGAAATGACAGGAGCCAGGGCATAAGGCAAAATTCATCATGATAGTCATGCTGATTAGAGATCCCCATAAGGATATGCAGACAATTCCTGAATTGCAGCTCCCAAAGTTTTCTCCTGATTTCTCTCATCTCTTCCATGAACTCTTCCATATCATCTCCATCTCCACCCATCCCATTGTTGACCTGCCTATTGGGTATGGCCCATCAGGCTGCCCAGGTGGCACTAGTGATAAAGAACCCTCCTGCCAATTCAGGAGACATAGGGACATGGGTTTGATCCTTGGGTCAGGAAGATCCCCTGGAGGAGAGCCTGGCAACCCACTCCAATGTTCTTGCCTGGAGAATCCCATGGACAGAGGAGCCTGGCAGGCTATGGCCCATAGGGTTGCAAAGAGTCGGACGCAACTTAGCATGCTCGCACACTGGGAATTAGGGGCAAGTCTGCAAGCCTGTCCCCGTCTATGATTTCTTTCTGGCTGGTGGCCTTCATCCCCTCCCAAAGGGTGGCCTTCCTCTCCATTCTGCACAGGCTGCTCCATTTCTTCATTTCCCTGGTTGATATTTGCCATGATGAGACTTTTTTCCCCCTTGGCTATTTTTCTGGGCCTCTCCTCACTGTCTTCTGCTCCTTCCAGTTCTTGCCTCAAGTGTGCAGCTATCGCGTTTAGTTTCGTAGACCTGCTCAGCTTGCCCCGCTCCTGATGCCATCCCACTGTGTGCAGGGCAGCGCGGAGCTTGTACCCAGACGGGAATTGCCTGTTTGCTTTTGAGAAATGAATTAAAGGAGGCTTAAGGAATTCATCCTCAATGGCCATCTGCTGGGCCAAAATTGGACCTATGGAGATATTTTGACTCCAGTATTGGTGCCTAATTTAAAAATGGCAATAGTTCGCACCATGTGGATTTCTGGGATCTAGGGAAGAGTCAGAATACCAGCCACATGGGACCCACATGCAGCAGCTGCCAGCCTTAGTAGGTGCACATGCGTCTCTCACTGAACCTGTCTTCTTTCTCTTGAATCCCTCACTCCTTGGTGTTAGCTGCCTGGCCCCCGTAGGCAAGGAATTTGCAGCCCTGGCTGTGTTTTGATATATCTGACTGGGCCTTCCAAGGGACAGTCAAGTCCTGTGACAGCTCTGCTTCTCAGCAGCTGTGTGACTTGTAGCTACCTTGTCTGTTTAGGTGAATGTCATGTTGTCATCCTTAAAATTCAGGCAAGTGCCTTCCCTGGTGGTCCAATGGCTAAGACTCTGCCCTCCTGATGCAGTGGGCCCGGGTTCGATCCCTGGACAGGGAACTGGATCACTAAGAGTTTTAATGCCACAACTAAAAAAAAAAAGATCCCACATGCTGCAACTAAGACAGCCATTTGGAAACTTGCATATTGGATCATGGAGTGGCTCCTGAACGAACTTTTTGGCCAACCCAATAAACAAGTGGTTGTCGATGAGGTGGGAATAGAGTGAGGGAGACAGATGGGGTGCAGGAGAGGATGGATGGTGGGAAACTGCTAATGGGAACACATTTTCTTGTTGTGATAAAAATATTCTAAAATGCAACTGTGGTGATTAGTGCATATTTTTTTTTTTGTCCACACCATGTGCCATGTGGGATCTTAGTTCCCTGACCAGGGAATGAAAGGGTTTTTTTGAAAAAATTTAAAATAAATTTTAAATTTATTTGAAAAATAAAGATTTTTTGAAAACATTTAAAAACAGAATTATTCCCAGGACGCTGAAAGACCTGGAAGCACTCCGAAAGGCACAGACCGTTGAGGGGGCATTAGTTAGCAAGTTGGGCTCAGCTCTAGCCTCATTTCAGTTTGTGTGGGTCACATTGTGTGGCCTCTTTCCAAAGATGACCTTCAGGAGTCACTACTTCTTAAACCTGAAACCGGACATAGGGTTACTCAGGCTCCTGGGCCCTGTATGTCTGCACCTTAAGACCTGTCACCTCATTTAGTCACCTCTGAAATATGTATATGTGCATTAAACCCCATGAGCATTTATGGGTACACAGAGAAAAATGAGACCCAATTAGAAACCTTGAGAACCAGTCTTACAGGAAGAGTAAAACCTGAGGACTGCAAATAAAAAGCAGAATGTACAAGGGGTACCACCAGGGGGCACTAGACGATCAGTGTTCTCTTCTGATTTAGGAGTCAGAGTGAGGCTTTGTTGTGGTGATGTAAAAATGCCCACCAGGATTTCAGTAGAGGCAGGGAGTGGGAAAGATTTCAGGGAAACACAGAGAAAGCAACTGCACAAGGGCAGAAAGACGGAGGCAAGTCCCAAGAAGAGTTAAGAGCTCGATTCAGCTGCGTGGGCGCCTGCTCAGTTGTGTCCGATTCTTTGTAACCCTGTGGACTGTAGCTCGGCAGGCTTTGTCCATGGGATTTCCCAGGCAAGAATACTGGAGTGGGTTGTCATTTCCTCCTCCAGGGGATCTTTCTGACCCAGGGATAGAACTGGCATCTCCTGTGTCTCCAGCATTGCAGGCAGATTCTTTACCTACTAAGCCACTGAGGAATTCAGCTGAGTGCAGGGCAAATGTAAGAAATGGAACAACAATGTGATATAATTTGGGTGGGCTTCCCTGGTAGCTCAGCTAGTAAAGAATCCCCTGCAATGCAGGAGACCCCGGTTAGATTTCTGAGTTGGGAACATCCCCTGGAGAAGGGATAGCCTACCCACTCCAGTATTCTTGCCTGGAGAATCCCCATGGACAGAGGAGCCTAGCAGGCTATAGTCCATGGGGTCGGACATGACTGAGCGACTTATGTTGTTGTTACAACTTAGAATCTCTTGAAAAAACAATGCCATTGTAAAGAGATTTTGCTTTTTCCTAGGAGACAATGGGGCTTCCCAGGTGGCAATAGTGGTAAAGAATCCACTTGCCAATGCAGGAGACATAAGAGACGCAGATTCAATCCCTGGGTTGGGAAGATCCACTGGAGAAGGAAATGGCAACCCTCTCCAGTATGCTTGGAGCTTCCCAGGTGGCTCAGTGGCATAGCACCCACCTGCCAGTGCAAGAGATGCAGGTTTGATCTCTGGGTCAGGAAGATCCCCTGGAGTAGGAAATAGCATCCCATTCCAGTATTCTTACCCAGAAAATTCCATGAGCAAAGGAGTGTGGTGGGCTACAGTCAAAAGAGTCACAGAGTCAGACACGACTGAGCAACTAGGCACACACAGCAGACAATGGGAAGCCAGAGCAGATTTCTGGTTTGGGAGGAACTTTATAGCAGGTGTTTGATTAGAAGGACCAACATGTAGATTAAGCAAAAATGAAACCATACTATTTATCATGCATTTGGCAAGCATTTGCAAAGTACCATTTTAGCATACATTATCTCATTTAATTCCCACAAAGTCCTATGAAATATATTGATTTTTTTCCCCATTATACCAAGGAAAAAACTGAGGCCCAGAGAAGATAACTGATTTGCCTGGCCTCCCTTGCCTCAAAGCCAGGCCATGTTACTCCAGATGCTCTTTAGAGGGGTTTCCTCGCAGAGCTAGTTATGGGGAAGGTGATACTTGGATGGATAGTGGAAGGGTCAGGGTGGGGGACCGGAGATAGGGAGTACGGCTGGGAGGCTATTGCAGGAGGTGGAGCAGGAGACTAGGGGTGTCTGATGGAGGGACCATGGGCAGAGATTATGGAATGCTAGAAATGAGATTGAAACACCAGGGAACTAGGTGATTGGTGTGTCCAGGGAACCCCAAACTCTTGGGGCTGGTAAAGAGGAGTTCTGGGTTACCCGAAAGCCCTTTGGTAACTTGCATGTTGGATGGTGAAATGGGTCCTGACCTGGAATTGAACATACACCTTATAGTTAGAATGAGGTTAAATCAAGTGACTCCAGAAAACACAGTGTCCTACAAGGACATTTATTGATTCCCAAGGACATTTATTATTTATTGATTCCCTTCTACAAGGAGAAGAGACTCAATAAATGATACCTCCCTCTCTGCCTAGAACACCCTGCTGCTGCTGCTGCTAAGTCGCTTCAGTCGTGTCCAACTCTGTGCGACACCATAGACGGCAGCCCACCAGGCTCCCGCATCCCTGGGATTCTCCAGGCAAGAACACTGGAGTGGGTTGCCATTTCCTTCTCCAGTGCATGAAAGTGAAAAGTGAAAGTGAAGTCGCTCAGTCGTATCCAACTCCTCGCGACCCCATGGACTGCAGCCTAGAACACCCATTCACCCATTAACGCACACTTTATTCATTCATTCACATCTTCATTTAGCAAAATTTATTGTCTCCTATGTGCCAGTCACTGTACTAGGTTCCAGGGCTGTACCAGTAAACCAGACAGATTTTATATATATAAACATAAATATACATTATATATGCAATATATTTATATATAATGTATATACATTATACATAACATTTATATATAATGTGTATATATATTATATATAAATATATGGTTTAGATATGTAGAGGCAAAATTGATTTTCTAACTCTTTCATTTGGTGTATGTTTCTAAGAAAGATTTGTTCTCTTCCGAGTCTTCACCTTAGGAGGCAATGCCCTTGTTTTAACCAAGAGGCAACTTGTAGCGATTAAAAGCATGCAGTCTTGGGCTTCCATTGTGGCCCAGAGGTTAAGAATCCACCTTGCAATGCAGGGGACGCAGGTTCAACACATAGTCCAGGAAGATCCCACATCCAACTCAGCCCATGTATCACAATTACTGAGCCTGTGCTCTAGAGCCTTCAAGCCCCAACTACTGAGCCTGCGTGCTGCAACTGCTGAAGACCCAGGTGCCTAGAGCCTGTGCTCAACACTAGACAAGCCCCCTGCTCATTGCCACTAGAGAAAGCCCACACACAGCAGCAGAGACCAGCACATCCAAAAATAAATTTAAAAAAAAATTTTTTTTTTAAAGCATGGAGTCTTGTGTCAGACTGCCTGGGTTCAAATCCAAACTTCACCCCTTACTAGCTGTGCAATCTTGGGTAAGTTCTTAGTGACTCTGGGCCTCAGGTGCATTGTCTGTGTAACGGGGTAGTTTTACCTACTCCATAGGCCTGCTGGGCGCCTGGAACCGTGCAGGAAGTAATGTTTCTCAAAAGCATCTATGGAATGCTGTATTTGGAGGCAGTTTGTAACATAAACACAGGAAGACTGTCTCATTCTTTGTCATATCCTTCTTTTCTTATCCCAAATGGCCCTATGAAACCTGATGGCCCTTCGACACAGCACACTCGGTTTTTTCTTTATTTTTTTTCGCCATACTGAGCTGTTTGTGGGATCCTGGAGTTGGGTCACTGCAGTGAAAACACTGAGTCCTGATCACCGGTTTGTCAGGGAATGCCTCAGTGCACCTGGTTCTGAATGGCTGTTGGCTCTTCCGCACATTCTAGAGCTCACAAAGATAACGGGTTGCCGGCATTCGGTGTGTCTAGCAGCGTGGCTGTAGGTTGGGTGGCTGTGCCAGAATGCATTGTGAGGCTGACTGTGCAGCCCCAGCTCACCAAGTGGCTGCTTTGTAGGGACTGAGAGTTCATTCTGGCCTGCAGGCTTCCATATGCTCATTTTAAAATGAGATAATATCATACCTATGTGTAAATGCAGACTCCTGCAAAAGCAGTCATGTGTCAAGGCACGGCTTGGCATTCGAAACAATACTGATTCTGCCAGGTTGGGGGTGACTTGCCATTTTGAGGACTGGCTCCTGCCACAGATGGAGGAGAGACTCTTCTTGACCAGCTTATCTCCTCCTTATACTGGGCAGATTCTCCGTTAGGCTTCCCACTCCAGACCATGCCATCCCCTGCAATTTCTATGGCCAAAAAAAAAACAACCCTGCACTGCACTCCTGCCCACCTTTCTCTCTAGAGTCTGATTTTGGTTTCAACTCGGCAGCTCCAATTCTTGCCTATTAATCCCCCCCAGCCCAGACCGCTGGTTAGGAGCAGTCCCAAGTTCTAATCATTTTTTTTTCCCCAGGCACCATAGTTTTCCCAACTGTGTATCCAACCGGCTTATTATTATTATTATTTCAACCTCTCTGTGCAGCATCTCAGTTCCCTGACCAGGGATAGAACCTGCACGCCCTGCAGTGGAAGCTCAGAGTCCTAACCACTGGACGGCCAGGGCAGTCCCCAGCCAGCTTTTTAGCAAGCCAACAAGCATGGGCACAGCACCTCCACAATCGGGCCTGTGTGACGGGGATCACCAAGCTCTTCTCAGAGGCAGACACACAGCTGGGGGCAGGCTTCAGGAAGGCTTGGAACACAAACTGCTGCCTGAGACCAACATGCCAAGGAGACAGGAGAAGAGATCATACACCTATGATGTGCCCATCACCCTAGCACCTCAGAAACCCTGTGGAGGGGCTCCAGTGGTTCCTCCCACCATCCCCCTACCAAAAGTAACCACTTCCCTGAATTTTATGTTAGCTATTCTTTTGCTTTTCTTTATAAATTTACTACTTATGTATGATCTCTAATCAATATATTTCGAGATCACCGAGCCACCAGAGAAGCCCCATATATATACACATATACATATATATATTCTTTATAGGTTATTACAAGATATCGAATATGGTTCCGTATGGTGTGCTGTGATTCATGGGCTTGCAAAGAGTCGGACATGACTGAGCGACTGATCTGATCTGATGCTATACAATAGGTTCTTTTTATTTGTTTTATATATACTAGTGTGGATCTGTTAATCCCAAACTCCTAATTTATCCCTCCCTTCCCAGGACTCTTATTTTTTTAAGGGTGTCTTATTCTAGTTTTATGGATAAAATGTTTTCTCAACAGTCTTTGAGGGTATTAATAGTTCATTCATGAAGCATTCTTCTCACTGCTTTGTAATGAATTCAGAATTAACTGAAATATGTAATAGTGGTTGAGTTATCATATAGAATATGATATTATAATGATTATATTTATAGAAAAGACTAATAACTTAGGACTATCGTGATACATCTTAGAGCAAAAAGAGCAAGTTAAACAGTACCACAGTATTATATACTTTTCCCCATATTTTATATATTATTATAAAAATTTTTATTGTGAAAAATACCAAAAGTTGAAAGAATTTTATGATGAACACTACCTCAATTCTAACATTAACATTTTAGTATACTTGCTTTATTGTATTTCTATCCCTCTATTAACCCTCTATCCATCCATCAATCTACCTCATTTTTCGATGCATTTCAAAGTAAATTGCACACGCCAGTATTGTTGTTGTTGTTGTTCAGTCACTAAATCAGGTCCAACTCTTTGCAACCCCATGGACTGCAGCACGCCAGGCTCCCCTGTCCTTCACTGTCTCCCAGAGTTTGCTCAGATTCATGTCCATTGAGTCAGTGATGTCATCCAACCATCTCATCCTCTGCTGCCCTCTTCTCCACACCAATTTCAGTTCAGTTCAGTTCAGTTCAGTCGCTCAGTCGTGTCCGACTCTTTGCGACCCCATGAATCGTAGCACGTCAGGCCTCCCTGTCCATCACCAACTCCTGGAGTTCACTCAAACTCACTTCCATCAAGTCGGTGATGCCATCCAGCCATCTCATCCTCTGTCATCCCCTTCTCCTCCTGCCCCCGATCCCTCCCAGCATCAGAGTCTCCACACCAGTATACTCTCCCCTAAATACTTTAGCATGAACATCATTAACAATATTTCAATATTTGCTTCCAGTGCTTATTCATCTAAAATAAAATTTACATATAATGAAATACATAAACCTTAAAAGTGTAAAATTTTTAGTTTAGACAAACTCACAATCTGTGTCAAGTCAAATGCTTCCCCAGGTGTAAACATTATTCATTACACCAGAAATTTCCCTCATACCCTTCTTAATCAATGTCTGTCCCCAGGGGGAATCACTGCTTTGATTTTTTTTTTCTACCTTAGGTTAGTTTTGCCTGTTATTTCAGTTTTAAACAAAGAAGAGAAAAAGAAAATTATGTAATATGCATGTTGTTTTACCATATGGCTGGCATGTGCCAGTACTTGTTCTAAGTGCTTTAGAAATATGAACTCACCTACCCATATCAACACTTTGAGCAAGGTAGTATCTTTTTCTCCATTTTACAGATAAGGAAACTGAGATGTAAAGTAGCCAAACAGCTTAATCAATGCCTCATTACTGAGGAGTAGGGCTTGGGCCCCGCAGTCCGCACTGTTAACCACACATCAGCCTCTGTGTGAACATCTTCCAGACCTACGTCAACTTCAAGATGCTGGCGGCAGTTCTCTTGGGTAGTAGGGTTGTGGGTGACTTTTGTTTTCTTCCTTTTGCTTACCTGTATTTTCTAAGCCCTGAATAATCATTGGAGGGACTGATGCTGAAGTTGAAGCTCCAATATTTTGGTCACCTGATGCGAACTCACTGGAAAAGACCCTAATACTGGGAAAGATGGAGGGCAGGAGAAGAGGGCATCAGAGGATGAGATGGCTGGATGGCATCACTGATGCAGCGGACATGAACTTGGGCAAACTCCAGGGCAGAGTGAGGGACAGGGAGGTCTGGCGTGCTGCAGTCCATGGGGTTACTGAATCAGAATCAGTGTCACTGAATGAGAATCAGAAATGACTGAGCAACTGAACAACATTTTCTAAGATTTTTTCAATGAACGTATATTACATCTCTTGCTTGTATACCTAAAACTTTAAAAAGTATTTTAAAATATTTCCTGGAGAAGGAAATGGCAACCCACTCCAGTATTCTTGCCTGGGAAAACCCACAGACAGAGGAGCCTGGCAGGCTGCAGTCCATGAAGTCGAGAAAGAGTCAGATACAACTTAGGAACTAAACAACAAACAGACTAGTGAAGAAATTACTGAGAAGTCCCTGTAATTCCAAGACACAGATGCCTTTGAACAGAACAAAAGTTTTTACATCACTTAAACAAGAAAGAAAAAAACTATGGATTTATAGTTTAAAATTGTATACCTGTTTACACTGAATTTCAAATAAAGGGACTTTGTTATTTTTCCTTAAGGGCTGCAACATATATATATATATACATATAAATATTTCTGTTTTTAAATAAAAGTTATTCTTAATGTGTTAAAAAAATAAAATATTCTCAACATGGCCTAACACTACTCTTTTCTGAGTCATGACACCCCCTCAGCTGAGCTCTCTTCACACTCACAGCCAAACCCTTGAATACCGACACGCTAAAGCATGGGCACTTTCTGCATCACACTGTGTCTCCCCAGGGTTCACTTATTTGACTATTTCAACCAAAGAACAAGCAGACATCTGGTGTCACATAAGAACTACGTCTATGAGTTGACATGTGAACACGGGTGGGCGAGAGGCAGGAAGTGACTCATTCACCATGGTTTCTGAGTTTGCTCTTCTTGAAATTATGCGTAGGATTTCAATAGATGTGCTCAGCATCTTGAAATCAGTAGAGTCTGCTTATATTTCTGAAATCTCCATTTAATCATCAGCATCTATTTGCTGTCCTCCTAGCAGTACGAGCGCTACATCTGAGAGGAAAGAGCCTGCTGTTCAATGTGCGATGAGATGCCATTCAGACTGATGAAGCAGGAGTTGCATTCTATGCACAAGTAGCAGCTCTGCTATTAATGATTCTCCTCCTTTACAGGGCATTCCGGGCTGACTGGAAACAAGGCAGCAAATTTTTACTTTCCCTCCATGTTCAGCAGCATCAGCAGCGTACAGCTCTGTCCACACAGGCTTTGACTGCACAGCAAACTTTGAAAACTGTTTGTCACCAGAGCAAGCTAGCTCTTCCAGCTTGTTATAACAAGAAGTTAGTTCAATGAAAACCTTGCAGTTGTTGAAAAATTGATTTTTTTGAAATTTCTGGTTGAGAAAAAATGGTTTTTACTGTATCATGATTATTTTGCCTTAGCTTCCTTGATGCCCAAACCTGGTATTTTATTTAAGATCCAAATGTTTATTGGATCTTAAATGTTTACACCTCCCTGGTATTCAGTGATTAAGACTCCTTGCTCCCAATGCAGGAGGCCTGGGTTCATCCCTGGTCAGGGAACTATGCCCCACAAGCCATACCTAAGATCCAGTGCAGCCAAATAAACAAGTAAATAAATTAAAAAATAAATGTTTATTTGCTTATCTAATTCTTGGCCATCGACTCAATTTCTACATCATCCTGGTCAGGATTCTGTGTGGATCTTAGGCATGTTTCCTGTAAATTATCCCCAACTTCCAAAGAGCCTATAAAAACAAAAAGATACCTATCCAAACAGTCTCCTATTCTTCATAGCTGGAACACTCGGGATAATGAATGAATGTGTCATTCTTTTATTCCATTCATTCATTCCAAGACACAGCTGTTGTAAAACCAGCATAGAATTAAGTTTAATTTTAGTCTTTGCCCTTAAGAGTCCCAGAATTTCATTAGTGATACCGAAACTTAGTGGGGCTTCTCTAGGTATCCACCTGCCATTGCAGGAGACGCAAGAGACTCAGGTCTGATCCTTGGGTCAGGAAGATCCCTTGGAGAAGGAAATAGCAACCCACTCAAGTATTATTGCCTGGAAAATTCCACGGACAGAGGAGCCTGGCGGGCTGCCATCCGTGGAGTCACAGAGTCTGACAGTCTGACAGTGACACACACACACACACACACACACACACACACGACTAAGCAAGGTGCAGATTTCTGTGGTAAGTACTGTATTTTGTAATGTGAATATGGATGACAGATACCAACACCCAGGAGGGTGGGTGGCTACTCCCTGAGCAAGGCGCTCTAAATATATGGGGTTATTTAATCCTCATGTTGTAGCCACGCGTTCTGGGAAACGAACTCACTCAGAAGGACAATGCAGATAGTGGAGTGCAGTTTATTACACCGGCGGGCCCAAAGCAGAGTCTCCTCTTAGCCAAGGACCCCGACCAGTTTTTGTGAAAACCTTATATACCCTAAGTGTATGTGGCCAAACCCACCTCCCCAAATTCCCTTAAACTAGTCTGACCAAAGGAAAAAGAAAGATACAATCAAAGTTAACCCGTGATTCATATGCCTTAAGCTTAGGTAGTTAACAGTAGACAATAGGCTTGTGGTCATACCCCAATAAGCATAATAGAATGTATGATTCTATTTGGTTACACAGATAAGTAGGGTATTCTTTGAGGCAATAGAGAGCCCTGGGGCCCTTCCTTGCAGGGGCCTGGTTTTCCAGTTGGTTTGTCGTTTCCACAGTTACTGGGCATAGAGCTCAAAGTCCACAGTCCGGCCCAAGACGGAGTCCTGCTTTCAAGATACAGCCTGTTCTGTTTCCTCCTTCACTCACACTAACCTTAAGAGAAAAGGAGTTTTATCATCGTGTTTATCACATGAGGAAGCTGGGGCTCTGGGAGGGTCAGAACTTTTCAGGCCTCAGACAATAGGCAGCAAGACAGGGCTCTGAGTCTTGGTACTGTTCTCTTTCTCCTGCCACACCAATCTGCGTCCATGGGGGAAGGATGGATCATGCAAAGTGTTAGGCACTCAGTCTTATCTGACTTCTTGAGACCCTTTAGACTATAGCCCGCCAGGCACCTCTGTCCACGGAATTCTCCAGGCAAGAATACTGGGCTGGGGGTGATGGGTGGGGTGGGGCTGGGGTGGGCCAGAATTCCAGGAAAGTGCCAATGTTCCCCTTGCAACAGTGCTCTGCTCATATGTGCAACTCTGGGAAGTACTGTCTCAGACATTCATTTACAGGCTCTACACCCTGGGGCGGGGAGGATGGGGGGTGGGGCTGCAAGCTTCTCTCAACCACGCACCCCAGTCACTGTGCACCCCTATACTCTCCCGAGGTGACCTCAGTGTCCTGATAAGCAGACTCCGCTGAGAGAGTGTAGAGGTGGGGGGATGGTTCCTGGGTGGGGGAAGGAGCCACTGGGGGCACAGTTGGTGGTGAAGGGCTGAAGGGAGAGTGCTCATGGAGCCCCCAACACTGATCTGGAGGAGGAAGCCCCTTCCTGAGTCTCTGGAACCAAGTGGACAAAGCCCAGAGTTACACAGGCCAGCGTGGGAGCACCTGTTTCTTTCAGTTCAGTTCAGTCCCTCAGTCGTGTCCGACTCTTTGTGACCCCATGGACTGCAGCACACCAGGCCTCCCTGTCCATCACCAACTCCCAGAGTTTACTCAAACTCAAGTCCATCCAGTGGGTGATGCCATCCAGTCATCTCATCCTCTGTCGACCCCTTCTGCTCCCGCCTTCAGTCTTTCCCAGCATCAGGGTCTTTTCCAATGAGTCAGTTCTTCCCATGAGGTGGCCAAAGTATTGGAGTTTCAGCTTCAGCATCAGTCCTTCCAATGAACATCCAGGACTAATCTCCTTTAGGATGGACTGGTTGGAACTCCTTGCAGTCCAAGGGACTCTCAAGAGTCTTCTCCAACACCACAGTTCAAAAGCATCAATTCTTTGGTGCTCAGCTTTCTTTATAGTCCAACTATCACATCCATACACGACTACTGGGAAAACCAAAGCTTTGACTAGACGGACTTTTGTCGGTAAAGTAATGTCTCTCTGTTGTCTAGGTTGGTCATAACTTTTCTTCCAAGGAGCAAGTGTCTTTTAATTTCATGGCTGCATTCACCATCTGCAGTAATTTTGGAGCCCCCCAAAATAAAGTGTGTCTCTGTTTCCACTGTTTTCCCATCTATAAAATTCATTTTGAGCACCATCCAACCAAGACACACCACCCCATTTAATATTTTATGATTTATTTTCCATGTTAATATAGATTTACATTATATTTTTTATATATACAGTATATTTCTATCTTTTTAATAGGTGTATTGTGTGATGATCAAAGCATAAGATTTGTGTAGTGAATTCGGAGAAGACAATGGCACCCCACTCCAGTACTCTTGCCTGGAAAATCCCATGGACAGAGGAGCTTGGTAGGCTGTGGTCCAGGGGTCGCTAAGAGTTGGACACGACTGAGCAGCTTCACTTTCACTTTTCACTTTCATGCATTGGAGGAGGAAATGGCAACCCACTCCAGTGTTCTTGCCTGGAGAATCTCAGGGACAGGGGAGGCTGGTGGGATGTCGTCTATGGGGTCACACAGAGTCAGACACAACTGAAGCAACTTAGCAGCAATTTTGGTAAACATATTTCAGATACATGGGTTCATGACAAGACCCTTTTACAAAAACTTTATCATTTTAAAAAATCTTCACAGATCTATGGCTGAGCTTATCCCAATGATCATAGTTATCTTTTCATGCATAATCTGCCGTTTCCTCTAGCTGTGGGAGTCTTTGTGTGGCCTCTGGGCACTTTCTCTAACGTCATCTGAGACCGTCTACTGATGGCTCCCTCACTTTAAAGATCAGCAAGATGTCCTAGGCTTGCCACACCTTTTTGGATATCCTGACAAATTGTGCTGTCACCCTCCAAAGAATTCTGACTCTTTTTAGTGAAGAACAGCAGCACAGTGGGCTTCCCTGGTGGCTCAATGGTAAAGAATCTGCCTGCAATGTACAAGACCCAGGTTCGATCCGTGGGTCAGGAAGATCCCCTGGAGGCATGCATGGCAACCCACTCTAGTAGTCTTGCCTAGAGAATCCTATGGGCAGAGGACCCTGGCAGTCTGCAGACCACAGGACATGACTGAAGTGACTAGGCGGCAGCAGCAGGACAGTGAACCCAAATCTGGTCTTAAACATATGGATTCAGGGACTTCCTCGGTGGTCCAGTAGTTAAGTCTTTGTGTTTCTGATCTAGGGGCTGTGGGTTCAATTCCTGGTCAGGGAACTAAAATCCCACATACTGCATAGCACAGCAAAAAAAAAATCATGGATTCAAACGTGTTTGTGTAACACAGCAAGTGGGCTTGTTGCCCACTGCACACAAAAGCCCAAATACCATTTTGGGCAATTTTGTTTTTTGCTGAAAGAAAAAGGCTTTATTGCAGGGCAGCCAAGCAGGGAGTGAAACCAGTCCATCCTAAAGGAAATCAACCTTGAGTATTCATTGGAAGGACTGATGCTGAAGCTGAAGCTCCAGTACTTTGGACACCTGATGGGAAGAGCCAACTCACTGGGAAAGCCCCTAATGCTGGGAAATATTGAAAGCAAAAGAAGAGGGTGACAGAAGATAAGATGGTTAGATAGCATCATCAACTCAATGGACATAAGTTTCAGCTAACTCTGGGAGATAGTGAAGGACAGGGAAGCACGGCATTCTGTAGTCCATGGGGTCCCAAGTGTTGAACACTCTTAGTGACTGAACAACAGCAAGCAGGGAGACAGGAGGCAAAGTTCAGATCTGTCTCTCCCGTGGCTTGTGACTGGGATATCTATTCTGAAAGTGGCGACTTATAAAGGGAGGGGCCTGGCAAATGATTGGTGGAAAGTAGGTTTACCTTACTATGTAAACTTCAAGAGTTCTCTATGGGGACATCCCTGGTGGTCCAATGGTTAAGACTTCACCTTCCAATGCAGGGGGTACAGTTGGATCCCTGGTCGGGGAGCTCAGATCCCACATGCCTCATAGCTGAAAAGCCAAAACATAAAAAACAGAAACAATAAGGTAATAAATTCAATACAGACTTTTTAAATGGTCCATATTTTAAAAAATCTTTTAAAAAAAGTTCTCTGTGCAGGTCCTTGAAGCCTCTTCACGGATTGCATGTGCAGCTTGCGGGGAGCGGTTCCTATGTAACACATGGTGGATTTTTGGCCTGTGGCAGCCAAAGTTCACCATCAGTCACTCTAGTCCCTCAACTCATCTGCACGATGCTCAGTCAGGAGGAGCTGTCAGCAAGTTGTTTACTTAGCTTTCTCTGTGTGCCAAGTCACTTCAGTCGTGTCCAACTCTTTGTGACCCTACGGACCGTAGCCCACCAGGCAGCTCTGTCCATGGGATTCTCTAGGCAAGGATACTGGAGTGGGTGGCCATGCCCTTCTCCAGGGGATCTTCCCAACCCAGGTATCAAACCCAGGTCTCTTACATCTACCTGAGTTGGCAGGTGGGTTCTTTACCACTAGTGCCACCTGGGAAGCTGGTACTCTGCAAAATAAGCTTGGTGCTCTTGGTGCATCATTTTGTTTCTATCTTGTTTCTTCCTTAAGCTACAGGGTGTAGGGTGTGGTTTCATCTGCCTGTATGAGGTGGCTGGTTGCAGTGCGAATTCACAGACTGGCACTTGTTTGGGACGAACTTGGGTACCTTTGGCAGTGACGTGCATCTTCTCTGTCTGCCCCTGCCCACCCTCTCTCACCTTTCTCTCCCTGCTCTGTGCCCTGGGGAACTGGCCCTGAAGGATTAAATCAGAGACTCCCTTGTCCACTGGCTTCCAACTGGTTTTGGCCAGTCAGAAATCAGTCTTGAGAGAACTCAGCTCTTTTCCTATGGGGTCCCAGAGGCACAGTTTCATCCTCTCAACTGAAGGCCACATTTTTTTAAAAATCAGATTTTCTCCAAATAACTACTCTTCTCAAGTTCTAGTAACAGATCACCCCACCCTCCTAACCCGTACCCAGAGCTGGGCTGGCTTCAGGAACAATAGCCATCCCTTGCATGCATGCATGCTAATTCACTTTAATCGTGCATGACTGGGTTTGAACCTATGAACTGTAGCCTGCCAGGCTCTTCTGTTCATGGGATTCTCCAGGTAAGAATACTTGAGTGTGTTGCCATGCCCTCCTCCAGGGGATCTTCCCGACCCAGGCATCGATTCCAAGTCTCTTAGGTTTCCTGTATTGGCAGGCAGGTTCTTTACCACTAGCGCCACCTGGGAACCCCGTTATCCCTTGCAGCTTTCCCCAAATCCCCACCCTTTTTGTTCCTTTATTAAATTCTTCTCAATTACTCAGCATGAGGATGCCATCAAATCCCGCTGGGAACCCTGATACCAGTTTCAGGACTTATTTAAAAAAAAACAACTGATTTTTAAAAACTTTTCTATATTTTCTAAGCTTTTCAAAATTATCATGGTTTGCACTTATGAGTTATTAAAATATTATCCAGAAACATCATACACATTCTTTTTTGAGGGTCATCTTGAGCAACTGGTGTTCCAAAAGACATATTTTTGGAAATATTAGCAAAAAATCACTTCTAGAAGTTACTCCCCAAATCTCTAACACTTGTCTCTGGGTCAGGGGGTGTGACGGTAGCTTCTTTATTCTATTCCTCCTATATATTTTTACAATGAGCACGTACCATTTTTACAAAAAGATACAAACTTGAAAATTTTCTAGGGAAATGCGTATATTTTGATGCTTAAAAGCAAAAGTGAGTGAACTTTTTCTGTAAATGACCAGATGGTAAATGTTTTAGAGTTGCTAGCCAGGAGGCAAAATGGAGAATATTATGTAAGTGCTTACATAATCAGAGAAAATAATTTTCCACGTAATTTTCTACAAAGTTCATATAAAAATAATCAAGTGCAATTTTTTTGGTAATACGGGTCTACTAATGAAAGAATTATCCCATGATTATACAGCGGAAGTGACAAATAGATTCAAGGGGATAGATCTGATAGCGTACCTGAAGAACTATGGACGGAGGTTCGTAACATTGTACAGGAAGCACTGATCAAGACCATCCCCAAGAAAAAGAAATGCAAAAAGGCAAAATGGTTGTCCAAGGAGGCCTTACAAATAGCTGAGAAAAGAAGAGAAGCTAAAGGCAAACGAGAAAAGGAAAGATATACCCATTTGAATGCAGAGTTCCAAAGAATAGCAAAGAGAGATAAGAAAGTCTTCCTCAGTGATCAGTGCAAAGAAATAGAGGAAAACAATAGAATGGGAAAGACTAGAGATCTCTTCAAGAAAATTAGAGATATCAAGGGAACATTTCATGCAAAGATGGGCACAATAAAGAATAGAAATGGTATGGACCTAACAGAAGCACAAGATATTAAGAAGAGGTGGCAACAATACACAGAAGAACTACACAAAAAAGATCTTCACGACTCATAACCACGATGGTGTGATCACTCACCTAGAGCCAGACATCCTGGAATGGGAAGTCAAGCGGGCCTTAGGAAGTATAACTACAAACAAAGCTAATGGAGGTGATGGAATTCCAGTTGAGCTATTTCAAATCCTAAAAGATGATGCTGTGAAAGTGCTGCACTCAATATGCCAGCAAATTTAAAAAACTTAGCAGTGACCACAGGACTGGAAAGTCAGTTTTCATTCCAATCCCAAAGAAGGGCAATGCCAAAGAATGTTCAAATTACCACTCAATTGCACTCATCTCACATGCTAGCTTAAAATTCTCTAAGAGAGGACTCAACAGTACATGAACTATGAACTTCCAGATGTTCAAGCTGGATTTAGAAAAAGGCAGAGGAATCGGAGATCAAATTGCCAACATCTGTTGGACCACAGAAAAAGCAAGACAGTTCCAGAAAAACTCTACTTCTGCTGTATTGATTACACCAAAGCCTTTGACTGTGTGGATCACAACAAACTGTGGAAAATTCTTCAAGAGATGGGAATTCCAGACCACCTTATCTGCTTCTGAGAAACCTGTATACAGATTAAGAAGCAACAGTTAGAACTGGACATGGAACAACACACTGGTTCCAAATCAGGTGTATATTGTCACCCTGCTTATTTAACTTGTATGCAGAGTACATCATGCAAAATGCTGAGCTGGATGAAGCATAAGGTGGTATCAAGATTCCCAGGAGAAATATCAATAACCTTAGATATGCAGATGACATCACCGTTATGGCACAAAGTAAAGAGGAACTAAAGAGCCTCTTGATGAAAGTGAAAGAGGAGAGTGAAAAGGCTGGCTTAAAACTCAACATTTAAAAAACTAAGATCATGGCATCCAGTTCCATCACTTCATGGCAAATAGATGGGGAAACAATGGAAACAGTGACAGACTTGATTTTCTTGGATTCCAAAATCACTGCAGATGGTGACTGCAGCCATGAAATTAAAAGACGCTTGCTACTTGGAAGAAAAGCCAACCTAGGCAGCATATTAAAAAGCAGAGACATTACTTTGCCGACAAAGGTCCGTCTAGTTAAAGCTATGGTTTTTCCAGTAGTCATGTATGGATCTGACAGTTGGACTGTGAAGAAGGCTAAGCACCGAAGAATTGATGCTTTTGAACTGTGGTGTTGGAGAAGACTCTTGAGAATCCCTTGGACTGGAAGGAGATCCAACCAGTCCATCCTAAAGGAAATCAGTCCTGAATATTCATTGGAAGGACTGATGCCGAAGTTGAAGCTCCAATACTTTGTCCACCTGATGCGAAGAACTGACTCATTTGAAAAGACCCTGATTCTGGGAAAGATTGAAGGCAGGAGAAGGGGACGACAGAGGATGAAATAGTTAGATAGCATCACTGACTCAATGGACATGAGTTTGAGCAAGCTCCAGGAGTTGGTGATGGACAGGGAAGCCTGGTGTGCTGCAGTCCATGGGATCGCAAAGAGTCAGACACGACTGAGCGACTGAACTGAATGGAAGAATGGAATTAAAAAAAAAAAAAAAACACGAGCTGGGGCTCAAAGTTAGTGTTCCCTATCATCCAAATTTGGCCACCTGATGCGAAGAGTTGACTCATTGGAAAAGACTCTGATGCTGAGAGGGATTGGGGGCAAGAGGAGAAGGGGACGACAGAGGATGAGATGGTTAGATGGCATCACTGACTCGATGGACGTGAGTCTCAGTGAAGTCCGGGAGTTGGTGATGGACAGGGAGGCCTGGCGTGCTGCGATTCATGGGGTCGCAAAGAGTCGGACATGACTGAGCGACTGATCTGATCTGATCATCCAAATTGATTGCAAATTTCATCTGTAAGTGCTGATCTGTAATGAAATATTACATATTGCTTCTTTTTCTGTTGAGGTGTGGTTGATGTACAGTATTATATGCTTCAGGTGTATGACACAGTGATTCACAGTTCTAAAGGTAACATTTCATTTACAGTTATTGTAAAATATTAGCTATATTCCCTGTGTAGTACATAGTGATTCTTTGAAAATATTTTTCAGTACAGATAAAGATTGTTAATTGATATTAATCCACAACTTATGATTTTAATTGAGCATATTTATTCTTATATGGAGAAGGAAATGGCAACCCACTCCAGTATTCTTGCCTAGAGAATTCCATGGACAGAGGAGCCTGGTGGGCTGCTGTCCATGGGGTCACACAGAGTCGAACACGACTGAAGAGACTTAGCAGCAGCAGCATTCTTATATAATTAGATTTATCTCAATATTTGACTTTTAGTATGTCATTATACTGCAGATTAATCACTCATTAGAGATTACCTGGAAGATCCTCAATTAAAAGTTAAAAACAAAGTTAAATGGATTTTGAAATATGGAACTGTTCTTTCCAATTGCACCAGTATCTGGCAAACTGCTGGAACTGCAGTTCAGAAATAATTCAGAAAATATATCTACTGCAGATTTATGTGGGAATGGACATCCTGCTTCTTGTTTCATCTTTCGACAGTATGGGAAGTGTATTGAGCAGCTTGCTATTACTTGTGATTCAGTTTGTTGAAATGACTTTATCACAGAATAAATTTCACATATGCCATTTTGCCTTGTAATTTTAGGTTGACCTCACTAAGAAACAATATCAAGTCTGCAGCAAAAACTAATTTCCAAAGCCACTCAGTGTTTGAGCAAAGTAGTTGAGGACAGTTTCAGAGAGAAAAATGTTACTCTCAGCTCCAAGCTTGAAAAAATTGCAAACTGCTGTGTGGTAGGGCAAGTCAGTATATTCAGCTTCAATTTCTAAAGAAAATTGGCAGAACTGATGATTTTTAAGTCCATGAGAATAAACTAAGTTCACCGTTGACACTGTTGATCACTGAAACATGAGGGATTCAAATATTTTCCACAAAGTACCTCCCGATGAATAATAGGATGAATAACCATGGACTTTAAATACCTGTTCACTAGTTTTGTAAATTTGTTCACCGAAGGCTTTTCCTGTTCCACAAACATTTTTCCCACCATCAGATGTAACACATATTAGCAGATTCTACTTCAGGTTGTACTGAATTAGTGTTTTCTCAACTTTGAAATATTCCTGCCTCTAGCTGGTCCATGAAGATATTCATGAAGTCTACTTCTTCAGTAACTACAAACTCTGCTCTGGCTTCTTGAATCAACAGCAACAATTGAACAGTATCAATAATACCTGTAGGTTCATCAATTCTGGGAAGACCACTCAAAATCATTTGCCTTGTTTTTTAATTATTGATCTCTCTGCGAATGTTTTCAAGTCTTTGAGCAACTGTTCTCATCGGTATAAGAGTTTTCAATAAGTTTTAGATTTTACAGGCTAGGAGGCAGAATCGAATAAATTATTTAGGTACTTTCTGCATATTTATTTTTAATGATTAAAATAAATTTATTTTGGGGGAAAGCTACTATATATTTTTTAAATGAGTGACTGCTGCTACAGTTTATTCTTGTGTCATTCGTGTACAGTCACCAATTAGTGTGACTGACAAGGCGTCCGAACAACTTGGTTTGGACCAACTTCATCATGTTGAAGAAGAAAAATCACTAGAAATCAGACCAAGAAGTGTTCACCGCTAGAGGGCTTTTTGTTGATGTGCAATCTATGGAATTCTCCAGGCAAGAATACTGGAGTGGGTTGCTATTCACTTCTCCAGGGGATCTTCCCAAAATAGGGATCAAACATGCATGTCTTGCATTGGCAGGGACTTCTTTACCATCTGAGCTACCAGGGAAGCTCTTAAATGGATTAGTAGGTCTCTAATTTGGAGTCTCTAATTTGGTATAACATCTAACTTCATTTCTGTGCAGACCATCAATTAGCAAATGTCTTCTAACCTGACAATCATTTTAAAAACAAACCCTGGCCGTCGCTCTCCAACACCAGCGCCGCCTCTACTCGCCGAGCTCCAGCCGAAGGAGAAGGGGGGTAAGTAAGGAGGTCTCTATATCATGGCTCGTACAAAGCAGACTGCCCGAAAATCGACCGGTGGTAAAGCACCGAGGAAGCAAGCAGCTACAAAAGCCACTCGCAAGAGTGCGCCCTCTACTGGAGGGGTGAAGAAACCTCATCGTTTCAGGCCTGGTACTGTGGCACTCCGTGAAATTAGTTGTTATCAGAAGTCCACTGAACTTCTGATTCGCAAACTTCCCTTCCAGCGTCTGGTGCGGGAAATTGCTCAGGACTTCAAAACAGATCTGCGCTTCCAGAGTGCAGCTATTGGTGCTTTGCAGGAGGCAAGTGAGGCTTATCTGGTTGGCCTTTTTGAAGACACCAACCTGTGTGCTATCCATGCCAAACGTGTAACAATTATGCCAAAAGACATCCAGCTAGCACGCCGCATACGTGGAGAACGTGCTTAAGAATCCACTATGATGGGAAACATTTCATTCTTTGAAAGAAAAAAAAATTATCTTCTTCCTGTTATTGGTAGTTCTGAACGTTAGATATTTTTTTTCTCATGGGGTCAAAAGGTACCTAAGTATATGACTGCAAGTGGAAAATAGGGGACAGAAATCAGGTATTGGCAGTTTTTCCATTTTCATTTGTGTGTGAATTTTTAATATAAATGTGGGGGCATAAAGCATTAAGGAAAGTCAAAATGTTTCAGTGAACAAGTTTCAGCAGTTCAACTTTATAACAATTATAAATAAACCTGTTAAATTTTTCTGGACAATGCCAGCATTTGGATTTTTTTAAAACAAGTAAATTTCTTATTGACTGCAACTAAGTGGTGTTTGTAGCATTTTTATCATACAGTAGATTCCACCCACTCACTATACTTTTCTGAGTTGCCCTACGTGCAAGTACATGTTTTTCATATTGTCTGTCTTCTGTGCTGTTCCTGTAAGTTTGCTATTAAAATACATTAAACTATAAAAAAAAAAAAACCCTTAGTTGATCATGAAAACACACCTTTAAACACATGACTTTAAAACCCATTGTTTTGCCCACTTTGAAATGTATTTTTTTTCACCCTGACATTGTCATGGCATCAGTTTTAAAATAATAATTTCATTATCACTGATTGATTGCACTGATGCTTAGTAGCAGGAGCCTGTGGTCTATTCTTCATCATGAAAGTTTGTAAAGAGTAACTTTGGAACTTCACTAATGGCCAGTGAGAAGAATCTTTCCCCCTCCACCATAAGTCAGTATTTTTGGAAGTACCGTCCAAGTTGTTTGACATCCCTTCTGCATAGGGACATTCTGCATCCCTAACCACTGGCTGCTGCTGCTGCTGCTGCTGCTAAGTCGCTTCAGTCGTGTCCGACTCTGTGCGACCCCCATAGATGGCAGCCCACCAGGCTTCCCCGTCCCTGGGATTCTCCAGCCAAGAACACTGGAGTGGGTTGCCATTTCCTTCTCTTTCCTCACTTTCCTGCGTGAAAGTGAAAAGTGAAAGTGAAGTTGCTCATTTGTGTCCGGCTCTTCGCAACCCCATGGACTGCAGCCTACCAGGCTCCTCCGTCCATGGGATTTTCTAGGCAAAAGTACTGGAGTGGGGTGCCATTGCCTTCTCCGAACCACTGGCTAGGAGGTGTGAAATTTATCCTTCAGCAGAAGGATTTCAATTGGTAATTATGGAGAGATTGTGAAATCTTCCTTTTCTCCTCGGACAGCCAACACAAGACAGAAAGGCTAAGATTCCTTCTTAGTCTCTAAAGATCCTTTTCTTTATTTTTAAAGAATTTTGGCCATGCTGTGAAGCATACAGGATCTAACCCCAACCAGGTATTGAACCTGTATCCCCTGCAGTGGAAGCGCAGAATCTCAACCACTGGACCACCCAGAAAGCCCCTAAAGATCCTTTCTAAAAAGCACATTCCGTTGGCATTTCTTAGCGAATCATAAGCTCGTCTGGTCTTGACACTTTGTAAAGTTCTCTTTCACCCACTCATCTCACCAGCTGAACTACCTGGTAGATTTAGGATACTTATTCCCAAGTGGCTAGTGAGTGGTGAGTAAGGCCTCCAGCCAAGTCTTTGGGTGAGGTCCGGGCCTTTCATGAGAGCTACTTTGATAAGAGAAAGGAGTTGTGGAAAGACACGCGAGTCTGGGTGTTGGCTGGGAGTGAGGCATATTAAGGAGGTTGACAACAAACCTCAGGTGCTGTACTGACTCAGGCTAGGAGCTGGGACCCCTTGCTGCAGTGCTTGCATCAACATCTCCTCTGGCAACAGAATACAAAGAAACTGTAAGTGACTAAAAATAACTACATGCATGTTGCAGTTGGGACAAATTACAAACAGCAAGACACAAAAAGACCAACAACCCAGCTGCCACTTCTGAGGTTCCCCAGCAAGTGCAGTGTCCTGGGCATGATTCCTGCACATGGTGCCACCAAGGGGATGGGCAGACCACCGGGCCACTACTCTCCCCAGAGCCCTGGACCTGCCCCTACCCTCATCCATTTAAAGAACCAGCTTGCCGCCACCCGCGCCGCTACCCCCTACCCCCATGGAAGGAGTAAGGGAACCTGTTACTTTTCTCTCTCCTGCTGCAGCAGAAGTCCCAATACAGCCTTGCCTAAATTTCTCATCTGGCCTCATCAATTTCTATTGATTAGAGTTCAAGGACCCAGGTTGGTAGCTACCATTTTGCGCAGAGCCAGCCGCAAGTGGAAATGCCAGACCCGCCCACCTTTCTTGCTTATGCCACCATCATCCTTACTGTAAGCATATTCTGAATTCCCATTAAGTATATTCTCCATTGAACCCCGCTGAGTGGGGTTGACAGCCGGCCCTGCAGTGCCCCCTAGCGCCACCTTAGGGAGGCTGACCGGCCAAGACGTGAGTGCCCCTCAGCAGCGAGTCTGGGGCCACAGCCCCTCCGCAGGGCCTGAGGAGCGGAGGCGGCGGACACAAAGCTCCGGTTTCGACGGCAAGGAGGATCCCTGGGCCCCACTCCCGCCGCAAGGTCGCTGGGCGGCCAGCCACTGGGTGGGCGGGGCTGGGCGGGGCTGGGCGGAGCCTGGACGGCGGGAGCGCCTAGTCGGGCTGGCGCCCTCGGAGCCGCCCGGGGCACGCTGGGGTCTCGAGGCCTGCGGCTCACGGGCGATCGGACACTCGGGCGAACACGATGCGCTCCCCGGGAGAGGGCAGCGGGACCACTCCTGCGGGCGGACTCGGCGAGGAACCCGGCGCCCCCGCCGCGCGGGGAAGAGGGCGGGGACCGTCAGGCCGCGCGGGCTCTTTAAGACCGTATCCGTGCTAACACCGACTGTGAGTAACCTGGCCCCGGGTCCCTGGAGAAACCGTGAGTTGGCTTGGAAAAAATAGACGGATGAGAGTTCAGATCTCTGGGCGTGGAATTTGGGGAAGTTATGAATGGCGGCCCGGGGCGGGGAAGGGGTGTGGGTGGTGGTGTACGACTTTGATCCAGACCCCAGGTACCTTGTAAATGTTAACAGGGCTCCTGGAGAGGGCGGTGAGACTAAGCAAGGACAAGTTCCAAAGGGAGGAGAGCCCACCACCTGGCTTCAGGGCCCACACGTTGTAGTCCTTCATGATCTCGGTAAGGCCTATAGCTTGTGAACAGGTGGGGTGGATTCAAGATCCAGGAAGCTTTAGGCCACTGCGGTGGGTGGAGAGCCAGAGGAATCCACCACTGTGGGCTCTTAGGAGGCCTAGGGCTTCTGGTTCTTCAGGAAGTTTCCTGGGCTGAGAGATGTAGCTGCGCCTGCCTTTGGGCCTGGCTCACCAATGGGGCATCCCGCAGCCCCCTAAGGATCTCAGAGAGCACAAGGGCAGGGCTGGAGAGGTGACTGGTGGCTCTGTGTCTCCTTGGCTCCCACTGGGGTTTGGTCTACCGGGCACTGGGGAAGAGGAGAGGCTGAGTGGTCTGATGACACAGGGTGTGCCGAATGAGGATTGTGAAGTCACAGAGGAAGTGGGGTGCTACAGCCGGGCCTGGGGCTGACCTGGGGCAAGAGGAGAAAAGGTGTTGCTCAGGCAGACCTGTGGAAGGGAGCCTCTGGGATCAGCGGGGCACACCTGGTGCCCACAGTGGACTGATGAGTCGGGTGAGGCCACCCTGGCCCAAGGGTCCCCCACCCCCTCCTCCTCAGGAACGCAGACAGTTCTGTGGTCCACATCCTGGAAACCTTAAACACCACCCACACCATGTGGAAGGAAAGCAGTTGAGACTGGGTGGCACATCTGGTTGCTCCCCGTTCCCCCCCCAGCCTCCTCCCGGGCTCACCGCCCTTGCTCTGCCTAGCCCCAGCTCTGTGAGCTTTCTGTTCCTCCTGAGTAGCTGGCCTCCAGGACGTGGGGTTCCGGGACTCCGGGGAGTGTGCGCCGGAGAGCAGAGGCGTCCTGAAGAGCACCACTGACTCCCACCCTCCTACTTCTCCAGATGCAGGGGCCTCCATGGCTGTGATAAGCCTTCTGTTCTTGGCAGTGATGTACGTTGTCCACCACCCCTTGCTGGTCAGTGACCGGATGGACTTGGACACACTAGCCAGAAGCCGGCAGCTGGAAAAGCGGATGAGCGAGGAGATGCGCCAGTTGGAGCTGGAGTTTGAAGAAAGGAAGCGAGCAGCAGAGGAGAAGCAGAAGGCGGAGAACTTCTGGAGAGGGGACACCTCCGGTGACCAGCTAGTGCTGGGGAAGAAGGACAGGGGGTGGCCATTCCAGGTGGACGGCCAGGAGGGCCCCCTGGGCTGGATGCTAGGAAATCTGTGGAATGCTGGCCTCTTTTGCATTTTTCTCATTTTTGAGCTCCTGCGACAGAACATGCAGCACGAGCCAGCCTTTGATTCCAGCAGCGACGACGATGAGGAGGAGGTCCGGGTGGTGCCCATCACCTCCTACAATTGGCTCACTGACTTCCCCTCCAGGGAGGCCCTGGAGTCCTTCCACAAACACCACGTCCAGAACGTCACCCGGGACCTGCCCTGCACCTGCGAGTTTGTGGAGAGCTTTGTGGATGACCTCATCGAGGCCTGTCGGGTGCTCAGCCGCCGAGAGGCTCACCCACAGCTGGAGGACTGCCTGGGCATCGGGGCAGCTTTCGAGAAATGGGGAACCCTTCATGAGACCCAGAAGTTTGACATCCTGGTGCCCATCATCCCCCCACAGGGCACAATGTTTGTGCTGGAGATGAGGGATCCGGCCCTCGGCCGCCGCTGTGGCTGCGTGCTGGTGGAGTCAGAATGCGTGTGCAAGCGCGAGAAGCTGCTGGGGGACGTGCTGTGCCTGGTGCACCACCACAGGGACCACTCGGCCCTTGTGGGTAAGTCTAACAGCTCCATCAAGGCGGCGCTCTGCACCGGCTCCCACCTGGATGTGTACAAGACTGTACAATGGTTCCGGAACATGGTGGGCAATGCCTGGGCCCTCGTGGCCCACAAGTATGACTTCAAGCTCAGCTTGCCACTGTCCACCACCTGCTGCAAGCTCAGGCTGGACTACCGCTCGGGCCGCTTCCTCTCCATCCGCCTGGTCCTGGGGGTGCAACGGGAAGACACCTTGGTCTACCTGGTGAGTCAGGCCCCTGACCAGGAACAGGTCACCAGTGTGGACTGGCCCGAGTCCTTTGCAGCCTGTGAGCACCTGTTCCTCAAGCTGGTCGGGCGTTTTGCTCCCGAGAACACCTGTCACCTCAAGTGCCTCCAGATCATTTTGAGTCTCCGGGACCTTCAGAGTTTACCCCAGGGAGCGTCCCGCCCCATCCTCACCTCTTACCACTTCAAGACAGCCCTCATGCACCTGTTACTGCGGCTCCCCCTCACAGACTGGCAACACGACATGCTCTCCCAGCGACTCCAGGACATCCTCTGGTTCCTGGGCCGAGGCCTCCAGCAGAGGTCTCTCCATCACTTCCTCATCGGTAACACCTTCCTGCCCCTGACCATCCCGATTCCCAAGACATTTCGGAATGCTGAGCCCGTCAATCTCTTCCAACACCTGGTGCTAAACCCCATGGCACATTCACAGGCGGTGGAAGAGTTCCACAACCTTCTGGCCCAGGTGAAAGCTCTGCCCTGTTCCTCGCTGGCCGGGGCACGTTGACTTGTATTCAGGCCATTAAAAAGGGGGAGACGGTATTTCTGATTCCTCAGGCAGCAAAAAGAGTTTTATTTCTCAGACACATCAGCAGTATATGTGACCTTCACCTTGCCAGTAGGGGGTTATGATCGATTAAGACACTTACGTATACATGAAGCGGTTATGAGGAGGGGTCCAGCCTGCAGGGGCTAATCTAGGGTGGATCTTTGAAGTTTTCTTCTCCTGACTTAACTTTCATCATGACCCAAAGAAGGCCCAGGGAAATGGATGTTATGGGATTGCCTTGCTGCTGAAGAGTTGAGATCTGGAGGGGACCTGTGAAGTTGGGGTGTGTAGCAACACTGGATGTGAAAGAACCAGAGAATACCTCCATTCCAGCTTATTCTGTGTGTGTGTGAATGACTCCACACACATCCCTTGTAAACTGGCTTCCTTACTGAACTCAGCCCAATTCACAGCCAAGCTGGTAGCACCCCATTTTACCCCAAATACTGTTATGGCAGCTTCTCGTTATTTTAGGATCAGAGTTTTCAGACCTTCATTATTTTAAGATGTTTATTTGCCATTTTCTTCATTTAGCCCTTTCTTCATGTTATGTGAAATATAATATAGCTGTTTTATGCATCTGAAAAAAACTCCAATGCTACCCAAATAACTTATTAGCATTGATTCACAAACAAATATTAAGTCGACAATGGCCTGTCCCATAATTGAGATGATGTGTATTCTAAAGTTAATGACATTGCCAACATCCGATGGCCAACTTCGGGCCTGGAAACATCAAAAAACCCTTAAGGACAGTCTCTTGGGAGGCTTGGAGATGAACAATTACTGTTTCTGAGGGGAGTCACTTATTTGTTAAATGGAAAGAAGGTTTAGCTACCACATGTAGCTGTGCTTCTTTTCAGTCTGGTAATGCCTTTGTATTCTCTCTTCAAAGATGACAAGGTATTATTTGAACTATGTTTGTGGGTTTGCAAAGTGGGGTCATTGCAATCCAGGCCCATTGCCAGGGCTGGACAGGAAGGGGCTCTGAAGCTGATCAGCTCTAACAAAGCCATGATTCCGGAGATGTGATTGGTATATTTCCCCGTCTTTCAAAACCCTGGGTATCCTGGGGAGGAGCATTAAGAAATGTGAGACTCTAGCTGTGGGTGTGGTTGTTTTGGAAATACCAGTGCTATTCCTAGCCAGCACGCCAGCACTGCCAGAACCGGGCCCCACGTTTACCTTGACCTTGGGTGGGGGGAGCTCTGGGAGGGTTAGATGCTGGCCACAGAGGCTTTGGTTATAGAATCCACACCCTCCTTTCCACAAAAATAAATGACAAGGGTCCCAGATGCTGATGCCAGCCAATATTTAGGGCCCCCACTGCTGCACAATAGCTGCTAGGTTCTGACGTTGTCTGTAGGTATCGGCCAGGTGCTGCTTTCAAGTTCAGATGCAGTGATGCTGGTTCTCTGCTGGTGGGATTCTGGTGTTTTAAAAACATCTATACGCTTTTGTTTAGAAAGTAATTTGCTGATGTTTTACTTCCAAATCAATAAAGGAGACTATTTTCTGTATCAACTGGAATCTGGTGCAGTAGCACACAGCAGATCAGCCTGTTTCTTTCATCCAGGGCCTCCTGGTCTTTCTCAGTGTATGTTGAGCCAGTCTGCCCTGTGGTTTCCCATCAGCGTGGCCAGTAGCCAGGAAAAAATAATTCAGAATCTTAAGGAACACCCAAGTTATATACTTTCAGGATGCCCACACCAAAATATTCAGCCACATTGAAAGGTCTTAATGTCTACAAGTAATATATATAAACTCCATAAGGCTTATGTCTGTCAGGTAGAAAGAAGGTGGATCTAGGACTGGGTGGTTTCTAGTCTAGGAGGAGACAAGGAAGAAAATGTGAAGTTACGAGTGGGCAGAAGAATACAAAGGGAATAGTCAGCAAAGCTTGGGTGCGGCAGAGTGTGTAAGAAAGAGTATAGGAAAAACAAGTAGTAATGAGAAGAGCAGAGCTGTTGTGCTCTGGGAATATTTCTACAATAAAAGGGGAAACTTCCAGATATTTAGGAAGCTACGTTTTATTCTCAAACAATATCTGGCTAGTACCCAGGATACAACAGCAGTTATAATAATGGGAATACTTAGTGTTCATTGAGCATTGCCAATGGCCCAGACACATCTGGTAATTCATTTAATCCTCACACTATAACCCCGTGAAGTGGGTGCTTTAACCCCCCGTCTTACCTAGGAGGAAGCTGAGACTCAGAAGGAATACACAGGGACTTTCCTGGTGGTCCAGTGAAGACCCAACGCTTTCAATGCAGGGGGCCTAGGTTCGATCCCTTGTCAGGGAACTAGATCCCACGTGCTGTGCCTAAGAGTTCACGTGCCACAACTAAAGATCGTGCATGCCACAACGAAGAACCCAAGTGCCACAGCCAAGTACATTTTTTTTTTTAAGAGGATACAACTTCTCCCAGTAACATAGCTCGTAAGTGGCAGAGGCTAAAGAAAGTACCCATCCTACCACCTTCCAGCATAGTCTTGGGAATAAATCAAGATGTAGGGTTTACAGAGTTTTGAAAAGCAAAAAGCACTATACTAATTTTAAGATAAAAGGTGGTATATTATTGTCTGGGAATTCTGGAAAATAGAAATTGTTGGTTCTTCGTTCAGTCTTTAGGTCAGGAATTTCATTCCACATAGAAAAAGGCATTTGCTCAGAGCCACTTCAGCTACGTGTTGAACCCCAGTGACTTGGTTTATATCAGGAAGTACATTATGTACATTATGATATGAGCCAGCTGCAGGCTGGAAGATCTGGGCAAATTTAAGCTGAAAGATTGCTTGTACAGGTAGCCAACTGACAACACTATTATTCCTCACCTAAACTAAGGCTGTTTGGCATTCGGTTTGAGGAAGCAGAATCTGGGTGAGGAGTGAAAAATAGGAAAGGGGAAATGGCTCCAGCACGGCTCTGGCCATGAGGGGTGGGGGAGGGGCCCCGGGACTTTCACTCTTGGAGACAGCAGAGCTGAGTTTTGCACACCACTGATGAATCCATCTCTTGGCACCCGCTGTAGTCCTAATGCCCCCAAACAAAGAAGGCATTCACAATGGGAGGTGCAAAGACCTGTCTGCAGCAGGCGGGCCTGGCTCAGAGATGCAGGGGGTGGAGTTGGCATTGCCTCCCTGCAAGTGGAGCCCCACGCAGTCTGCTTAGGAGGCTGCATTATAACCAGCGAACAGCTTTATGGGTCTGCTAGGAGCCTTCCTGCCACACATTCCAAGCCAGTTCTTCAGAGGCTCTAGGTTCAGTGTCACCTGCCAGCCTCCCAACCCCCCTGCTCTTAGATGTGCATGCACGGAATCCAGAGAATCACACTCATTCCCACTTCCTGTCACAAATGCACATAGAGAACGATAGCTGGGACCCTAGTGTAACCTGAGTCCATGTGCTCACAGGATCTTTTATCTAATTCCTCATAAAGCCTAGTGAAAGGGGGGTATTAGCATCACTGCTTTATAAATGGGGAAGAACATGTAGCCCAGAGGTTAAGATGCCCACCCCAGGATTTAAACTTGTCTTCCAACTTTGCTCATTCAATATGTATTTAAGCACTTGCTGTGTCCAGGGCTAGCACCAAGCTCTGGGAAAACAATGGTGAACAAAGGTATGCTTTGACCTCATGGAGATGACAGTCTATGGAGGAGACAGATACAAAAGAGTCACCCCAGCAGATGTAAAATTAACAAAGGTAGGGACTTCCCGGAAGTCCAGTGAATAAGAATCCGTGCCTTCACTGCAGGGGGCACGGGGTTCCATCCCTGGTCAGGGAACTAAGATCCTGCACATGGCACAGTGCAGCCGAAGAAAAACACGAAAACAAAATCCACAAGGGTGACAAGTTCTACTGATGCCTCCGGTAAGGACACTTGAGTGTATCAGGGAAGGCCTCCCTGAGGACGTGAGCTGAAACATGATGGGAGTTAACTGGGTGAAGATGAAGAAGAAAAGGATCCTGAACTTAGGAAACACCACCCTGGGCCCCAGGAGAAGGGGGTCTGAGCAGGTTTGTGGCTGCTGTGGACCAGCAGGAAGGAAACACGGATGGAAAGAGATGTAGTTTTGAAGAGACTTTTAGCAACTAAAGAGAGTCCAGCAATGGATTGAGCAGATAGAGTGAGGGAGAGGGAGGTGTCCAGGATGGCTCCTGGGTGCTGATTTGGGTTCCTGGGTAAACTTCTTTTCTTTGTTCTATCGAACACTGCCTTATACGAAAGATTTGAAGGTGGTCACTGGGAGCACAAGTTTGTGCAAAAGGTAAATCGGCCTAAAAAGTCGTTTTCAACGGGTAGTACTTTTTTTGGTTACCAAAATGACTGAAGGGCATTCAGTGTCAGGGACACTGAACAGTCCTACAGAGAGGGCAAGAGTGTCACATGCTAAGAACTGTTTCACCCTGAATGCCAATAGCACCCTTGCGAAGAGGCACTGTATAAAATGCAATGTGTTAAGAAATTATAGGATGCTCTAGGAACACTTGGGGGAACAGTCTTTTCTCCCATAATACAATTCTTTGGATGCAATGATGGAATGAACAGACAGGCAGCACAAAAACACCTGTCTCACTTCCAATCTTAACCTTACTTTTTTGACAGGGGATAAGATATCTAGGAATCTTTTCGCAAGAATATATATTAACGACAGTCTTCATTAAAGTACACACAATATTTTGCATCAGTTCTTCCCCCGCCTGTTAACGCTCTTCATTCCGGTGTCCGCTCCCTCTCACCTCCATCCCACATCCAGTCCATCACTTCCCGCCTCCTTAGTGGGTGTTCTGCTGCCCTCACAGCACAGGTCTCAATGGGAAAATCAACCTTCGTTTCCTTGGTCACCTGCCTCCTCCGTTAGTGAATTTCGTGAAATCAGAAGTGCCGCCCGCTCAGCTCCACGCTCGGTTCTTAGGACCCAGTTTCGCGTCTAGCGCTTGAAAGGATGGAGTCTCCATACTATTTCGGGGGGATGGCGTGCTCCACAGATCCACTACGGTCCACCCTCACGACTCGAGCCGCGAGCCCTCAACCCTGATTTCTCACTTCCACGCGCTGGGCGAACTCTCCGCGCGGAGGACTAAAGCGGTCTGCGCAGGCGCGCCTCTGGCCCCGCCCACGTTGGCGTCATCACGGCCGTTACGGCGACCTGGCGTCTCGGCGCGCAATTTAAAACCAGCTCTGGCGACGCGGAGGACAAGATGAGACCTCCCTGCTCTGGTGAGGCTTTGTGGCGGGGGCTAGGCGGGAAGGGCGCGGTGCGAAGCGGTGCGAAGCGGGCGGGCCTGAGCGGGGAGTGCGGTTATTCTCGGCCTTGTCGCTGGTTTTGTTTTCCCGGGGCTGAGCGAGAGGCCGGCAGACTGGGAGAGGAGGGCCGGCGCGGGGTGGGCAGGCGGGCAGGTCCGGCCAATCAGGACGCGGCGTCGGCCCGGGCTGCACTTCCGGCTGTGAGCGGGATACCAGACGCCTTTTCCTCGGGCTCTTACACCTTGGGTGGTGTCTATTCGTTAAAAAAGAGATTTTCCCGGAGTGCACGTTTGTTCAGGGCCATTTGAAGTATGGAGGTTACCGCTATATGGTTATTACGCTTGCATTTATTTTTACATCCTTTCAACAAGTACCCAGTGTCCCCATTGGGCCAGACCCTCTCTCAGATGTAGAGATCGATTACAATAAATAACAAAATAGATAAGATCCCATCCTCTTAGAGCATGTGTTTTAGTTCGGAAGAGAGGAAACTAAATAGTTACAGATGAGGCTGAGTGCTCACTTTGAGAAGAGCAGAGTCGGGGGAGGAACTCAGAGATCTTTAAGCAGATTCTGGAAAACGAGTTCCAGGCAGAAGAAGCAAGCACACAAAAAGAGTAAGCAAGAAAGAGCCTTACACGGGCAAGGACCATGACATTGTAACTGAACATCGAGTGACGTCCGACCAGTAGGCAGGGGCTTTGTAGGTCTTGTGACCAGGTTTGGAAATTGAGAGTTACTTTTTTTGGACGTGGTAAGTGACTTACCCGGAGAAGGCAATGGCAAGCCACTCCAGTAGTCTTGCCTTGAAAATCCCATGGATGGAGGAGCCTGGTAGGCTGCAGCCCATGGGGTCGCTACGAGTCGGACGCGACTGAGCGACTTCACTTTCACTTTTTACTTTCACACAATGGAGAAGGCAATGGCAACCCACTCCAGTGTTCTTGCCTGGAGAATCCCAGGGACGGCAGAGCCTGGTGGGCTGCCGTCTATGGGGTCGCACAGAGTCGGACACGACTGAAGCGACTTAGCAGCAGCAGCAGCAGCAAGTGACTTACCTGAGTGGGTCAGGTGAAAGGGTCAATAATCACTTGGATAAGAGTTTGACACTGGGGGCAGTGATACAGACTGCTCAGGGAAGTGGCCTATGGACTGAGAAGTAAATTTGGTCATCATTACTGTATAGCTCCCAGCTCGTTGGTGGCTTAGATGGTAAAGAATCTGCCTGCAATGTAGGAGAGGCAGGTTAGATCCCTAGATCAGGAAGATCCCCTGGAGAAAAGAATGGCTACCCATTCCAGTATTCTTGCCTGGAGAATCCCATGGACAGAGGAGCCTGGCGGGCTACAGTCCCTGAGGTCACAAAGAGTCTAAGCTACACGACTGAGCGACCAACACTTTCACTTTCATTGTATAGCTGGCAAAACCATGGAAATAGGTGAGAACATCAGGAACACCCTGTAGAGAAAACACTTGGGACCAATGTTTAGAAGCTTGTTAGAAAAGGAAGAGCTGGAAAAACTCAGAAAAGCATGGTGGTATAGAAGCCAAGAAGCCTCTGAAATCTCAGAGGCAGGCACTCTCTCAGGTGGGATGAGGCCTGAAAAGTGACCATTGGGTTTGGCAACATGGAAGTTGTGGGTGATGATGACGAGACAGTTTTCATAAAGTGGTGGGCATGGGAGCCACACCAGAGGGGTTGAAAAATGAGTAGGAGGTGAGGAAGTGGATATACAAAGTAACTATCAGTTGAAAGAATGGATGTATAATGTTAAAGGGAAGGAGAGAAATTTGAGGAAAGACAATTCTGAGAAATAAGGTGTGGCTCAAATTTCCATTTTGAGTTTCCCTCTTGGACAGATTCCTCCTTTAGTGCTTTCTATATCTGTTTTTCTTCTCAGGTCCAACTTCCTTCCTTACATTGGTTGCAGTGCCCACATTCAAGTAGTCACAAGTCCTCTTGATTTAGCCTCTAAAAATGTCTATTGCATCCTTCCTATTTTTACTTTATTTTTCTTTTGTTTTGACCTCAGCTGAAGGTTCTGTTAATCATACCGTTTAGCTTGTGGGACGCTATCAGGGAAACTTATAAAGCTGTATTTTTAATTCTCTTTTATCCTCAATCATCATTGCTTTCCTTCTCTTACTTAGACAGCCTTTTAAATTTATATATTTATTTTATTTTTGGATGTGCTGGGTCTTTGTTGCTGCACAGGCTCTCTGTTCGCAGCGAGCAGGAGGTACTCTTTGTTGTGGCGCGTGGGCTCAGTAGCTGTGGCTCCTGGGCCCTAGAGCCAGGGCTCAGTGGTGTGGCACAGGGGCTTCACTGCCACTCTGGGCTTCACTTCGGCACTGGGATCCTCCCGAACCAGGGATCACACCTGTGTCCTCCATCAGCAGGCGGGTTCTTTACCACTGAGCCACCAGGGAAGCCCATGGCAGCCTTTCAGTGTTCGTTGTGTGTCACTAATGTGTTTTTATGAAACTAATGTGTTCTTATCTAACCTGTGTTATATTGTGGGAGTTTTTTCACATTACCAATTCTCAACCAGCCAAGGTATACATTCTTATTCTCATTTGGAGGATGAGGAAGCAAACCGTTAGAGCATTTACTTAAAATTTCTCCAGCTAGTAAGTGATGGAGCTGGAATTTGAAGCCAAGTCTTCTGATTCTTAAATCTGAAAACTGCCCCCAGGTTCCTTCAGCTCTCCCTTCCAGTGATCGTTTCTTGATCTACTCTCCTCGGCCGTGGCCATTCACTGTGTTGTCATACCTTGCTGCTGCTGCTGCTAAGTCGCTTCAGTCGTGTCTGACTCTGTGCGACCCCAGAGACGGCAGCCCACCAGGCTCCCCCGTCCCTGGGATTCTCCAGGCAAGAACACTGGAGTGGGGTTTATCATACCCTAGACCTTATCATTCGGAGAAGGCAGTGGCACCCCACTCCAACACTCTTGCCTGAAAAATCCCATGGACCGAGGAGCCTGTTGGGCTGCAGTCCATGGGGTCACTAAGAGTCGGACAAGACTCGGTGACTTCACTTTCACTTTCATGCATTGGAGAAGGAAATGGCAACCCACTCCAGTGTTCTTGCCTGGAGAATCCCAGGGACCGGGGAGCCTGGTGGGCTGCCGTCCGTGGGGTCGCACAGAGTCGGACACGACTGAACTGACTTAGCGGCGGCAGCAGCAGCAGCCCTTATCATTCTCAAGAACTGTGCCACTCTCATCCCAGTGCACCCTGCCTCTCCAACACTCCTGTCGCTCCAGCTTACTCCTCGTTCCCCAACTCCAACAGCCCTTTGAACCAGCAGACCTGTGTTCTGCTTTTCCCTGTCTCTCACCTCTCTCACGCCCTTGTTCCCCTCCTACATAGCTTACATTCCGTGGTCAATCAGTGTAATCACTTCCTTTCTTAATGCCCGTAACCCCTTACCCTCTTCTTGCCTCTTTACACTTGCTTGTGACAAAGTCACAACTCTGATTAATCCCTACTCTGCCCCACCTGCCTTGCACCCTTCATCTCACGGGGACCCTACAGATGCCCAGCAGTCACGCTGTATTCCCTGCTGCACCCAGCGTCCTTTTAGATGATGGTTTTCCTTGTTCCTGGCACTCTGGGAAAGCTGCTCTTGTCAGTAACTTCTAGGCTGCTAAATCTAACGGTCAGTTCTCCGTCCTCACTTAATTGACCTGTCAGGCGCATCTGATGTAGTGCCCTACTCCTTCCTCCCCTGAAATATTCTCTTCACCTGACTTGTAGAATACCACCCTCTCCTCCACTTGTCATACATTACCCATCTCTTCACTGATTCCTTGTGGTTCCCTTCTCTTTAAACTGTGAAGTATTCTAGGACTTAGCCTTTTGCTTTTTTCTAACTGTCCTCCTGTTTTTCGTCTTCTCATCCCCCGTAGCTTTGAGTATCCTCTCTGTGCTTACAACATCCACATATATATTAATATATCCAGCCCAAAACTTTTCCCTAAACTCTACATTTAAGTATCTGACTCTCAACCCCCATTGAATGACTAGTAAGCCTCTGAAGCCCAGCAGGCACCAGACTGAGCCCCAACCTTGCCTCCTTTCTCCACAGATATGCTTCTTCTCTAGTCTTACTCTCTCCAGCCCTGGTAACTCCCTTCCATCAGTTGTTTAGAGCAGTGTTGTCGTTACCCTTCATTCTTTTGTTTCCTCTCATGCCCTACATTTAATCCACCAGGAAATCATCTTGGCTCTACTTGGAGACTATATCTTGTCTGACCTCTGCCTACCACCTCCACGGGCTTCCCTGGTGGCTCAGACGGTAAAGAATCTGCCTGCAATGAGGAAGGCCTGAGTTAGATTCCTGAGTCCGGAAGATCCCCTGGAGAAGCAAATGGAAACCCACTCCGGTATTCTTACCTGGAAAATCCCATGGACAGAGGAGCCTGGCGGGCTACAGTCTATAGGGTTGCAAAGAGTTGGATACATTTGAGCAGCTACACTTTCTTTCTTTCTATTTTTTCTTTCTTGCTTTCTCTATTTCTACCACCTCCACCATCCCCTCTCTGGTCTGAGCCACCAGCATCTGTTGTCCTGGGGTTGGTGGTTGTTTAGTCGCTCAGTTGTGCCTGACTCTTACAGCCCCATGGACTATAGCCCACCAGGCTCCTCTGTCCATGGGATTTCCCAGGTAAGAATACTGGAGTGGCTTGCCATTTCCTTCTCCAGGGGATCTTCCCGACCCAGGAATCAAACTCGTGTCTGCTGAGGAAGGCTTTCTTATCTCTCCTTGCTATTCTTTGGAACTCTGCATTCAAATGGGTATATCTTTCCTTTTCTCCTTTGCTTTTTGCTTCTCTTCTTTTCACAGCTATTTGTAAGGCCTCCTCAGACAGCCATTTTGCTTTTTTGCCTTTCTTTTTCTTGGGGATGGTCTTGATCCCTGTCTCCTGTACAATGTTACGAACCTCCGTCCGTAGTTCATCAGGCACTCTATCAGATCTAGTCCCTTAAATCTATTTCTCATTTCCACTGTATAATCATAAGGGATTTGATTTAGGTCATACCTGAATGGTCTAGTGGTTTTCCCCACTTTCTTCAATTTAAGTCTGAGTTTGGCAACAAGGAGTTCATGATCTGAGCCACAGTCATCTCCCAATCTTGTTTTTGCTGACTGTATAGAGCTTCTCCATCTTTGGCTGCAAAGAATATAATCAGTCTGATTTCGGTGTTGACCATTTGGTGATGTCCATGTGTAGAGTCTTCTCTTGTGTTGGAAGAGGGTGTTTGCTATGACCAGTGCGTTCTCTTGGCAAAATTCTATTAGCCTTTGCCCTGCTTCACTCCGTACTCCAAGGCCAAATTTGCCTGTTCTCCAGGTGTTTCTTGACTTCCTACTTTTGCATTCCAGTCCCCTATAATGAAAAGGACATCTTTTTTGGGTGTTAGTTCTAAAAGGTCTTGTAGGTCTTCATTGAACCATTCAACTTCAGCTTCTTCAGTGTAACTGGTCAGGGCATAGACTTGGATTACCATGATATTGAATGGTTTGCCTTGGAAACGAACAGAGATCATTCTGTCGTTTTTGAGACTGCATCATTTTGGACTCTTTTGTTGACTATGATGGCTACTCCATTTCTTCTAAGGGATTCCTGCCCACAGTAGTAGATATAGTGGTCATCTGAGTTAAATTCACCCATTCCAGTCCATCTTAATTCGCTGATTCCTAGAATGTTGACGTTCACTCTTGCCATCTCCTGTTTGACCACTTCCAATTTGCCTTGATTCATGGACCTAACATTCCAGATTCCTATGCAATATTGCTCTTGACAGCGTCGGACCTTGCTTCTATCACCAGTCACATCTACAACTGGGTGTTGTTTTTGCTTTGGCTCCGTCTCTTCATTCTTTCTGGAGTTATTTCTCCACTGATCTCCAGTAGCATATTGGGCACCTACTGACCTGGGGAGTTCTCTTTCAGTGTCCTATTTTTCGCCTTTTCATACTGTTCATGGGGTTTTGAACTCAAGGCAAGAATATTGAAGTGGTTTGCCATTCCCTTCTCCAGTGAACCACATTCTGTCAGACCTCTCCACCATGACCCACCCGTCTTGGGTGGCCCCACATGGCATGGCTTCGTTTCATTGAGTGAGACAAGGCTGTGGTCCGAGTGATCAGATTGGCTACTTTTCTGTAATTGTGGTTTCAGTCTGTCTGCCCTCTGATGCCCTCTCTCAGCGCCTGCCATCTTACTGGGGTTTCTCTTACCTTGGACGTTGGGTATCTCTTCATGGCTGCTCCAGCAAAGCACAGCTGCTGCTCCTTACCTTGGATGTGGGGTAGCTCCTCTTGGCCACCGCCCCTGACCTTGGATATGGGGGAGCTCCTCTCAGCTGCCACCCCTGACCTCGGACATGGGGAGCTCCTCTCGGCCGCCACCCCTGACCTCGGACGTGGGGGAGCTCCTCTCGGCCGCCGCCCCTGACCTTGGATGTAGGGGAGCTCCTCTCGGCCGCCACCCCTGACCTCGGACGTGGGGGAGCTCCTCTCAGCCGCTGCCCCTGACCTTGGACGTGGGGGAGCTCCTCTTGGGCCCTTTGCCACTGGGCCAGCAGGGGAGCCCCCTGGCTCTTGGTAGTTCCCTGCTAATTGGTCTTCCTGCTCGTCCTTTCAGTCTGTTTTCAACAGAACAGCCATAGGGTCTTCACGAAGCATAAGTTAGATCACTTAATGTCTTTTCTAAGCATGTTCGATCACTTCCCTTCTCATGAAGGCCCAAGCCTTTACAGTGGCCCATAAGTAGGGCTCATACACCCCTACCCGTCGTCCCAGCCTTACTCTGTTGGGTGCTCCTGAGCCACCAGGCCTCGCAAATCTGACACCCCGTGACCTCTCTCACTTCCCCCACATCCCTCTTGCACCACACTGGCCCCCGGGTGTGCCAGGCATGTACCTGCCTCTGTACTCGCTGTTCCCCCGGCTTCCACGTGACCTCCCACAGACATCCACATGGTCTTGATTCTGATGTGATGTTCTCGCTGAAACATTTCTTGACCACTGTATTAAAAATGACCTCCCACCTCCATTCCCCAGTCCTGTTCCCTTTCCATGCTTTACTTTTCTCCAGAGCTTGTATCTCCATCTAACATGCCATCCATTTTCTAACTTCCTGTTATGAAAATGTTCAAACACACCAGGGACATGGAAAGAGTAAGACAGTAGAGTCTCACACTCACAACCTAAACCCAACAGTTGTTAACACTTTGCCACATTTACTTTTCTTCCCTGTCACATGCATACTTCATTGCAGGGGGCACAAGTTCAGTCCCTGGTCAGGGAACTAAGATCCTACATGCCCAGAGAAAAGAGACATTTTTCCCTCTGCAGTTAGTAAGTAATCTTTGGGTGACTCTATTTATTTTACATATTTGTATTGTTTTTTCTGTCTCCCTGCTGGGATTAGAACCCACTCTGTCTGACACGATAGCCCGTACCTCACCCTTATCTCAGCATCTCGTCTTCTCTATCTTGCCTGGCATTATGGTTGAACATGTCTGTTGTTCTGCTAGTTTGTGGGCTTCTCAGAGGCAGTGACTTTTTCTTAACCACCTTTATATCCCATATGGTGCTTTAGGTTCACAGTAACTGCACAGTGGGTATTTGTCCAGACTGGCAGGAAGCATCAGAAACCCCTCACTCGCCAAGTAACTCGAACTATAGAGGTTGTGTGTGTGTGTGTGTGTGTGTGTGTGTTAAGTAGTGTCTGACTCTTTGAGACTCCATGGGATGTAGCCCGCCAGGCTCCTCTGTCCATGGGATTTCCCAAGTAAGAAGACTGGAGTGGCTTACCATTTCCTTCTCCAGGGTTCTTCCCAGCTCAGGGATTGAACCCACGTCTCCTGCACTGACAGGCAGATTCTTTACCACTGCACCACCTGAAGCCCATAGAGGTTGTACCACAGAATATTAGAATTGGGAAAGATCTTGGTGGGAGATGCTCAGTGAGTGTCCGCCCTGCGACAGGCTGCGGCCCCCCTTTAGACATGGGGAGTGTCCTGCTGAAGGTTTCCTGAGCCAGTGTTTCGTTCCCTCGCCCTTAGCCACAATGAAGAACTCTCCTTCAGGGCCCCGTGGACGCTACCACAGCACTGCCTCACCTGCAGAGTGGGCGTTCCCCACGGCCCTGCCCCGGAAGGCCCCTCTCAACACTCCTGGCACCCCAGTCCTTGAAGACTTCCCTCAGAATGATGATGAGAAGGAGAAGCTGCAGCGGAGGCGCTCCAGGGTCTTTGACCTGCAGTTCAGCACAGACTCCCCACGTTTGCTGGCCTCCCCCTCCGGCAGGTGAGTGGGCACTGGGCCGCCTCGTTGTGGCAGCCACTGCATCATGGGTCATGCGGGTTTGCATCACCACAGTACCTCATGGTTTCTAGGTCTGGATTCTCAACAGCGCCCATTTCATTTGTTTTTCCTTTAGGAATGTTGAAATTTCAGCGACAATGCCCAAGTTTACAAACACACAGATTACTGAACATTACTCCACCTGTATCAAACTGTCTACTGAAAATGTGAGTGTCGGCTGGATTAATCAGTAAAGATTTCGCAGCCTGGTCGGAGAGGAGGTCTAGCCTTGGTTCTGTAGAGAGTGCACGGTCGGTGATGGTGCACTTACACTTTCAGTGACTCTTCCATGCTGGTGTTTTCAGTGTGGTTTTACTGTTTCTTAGAGACCATGGCCACCCCTGTGACAAGTTGCCTGACCCCTCTAGTGTGACTAGAGAGGCAGCATACTAGAGTTAGTAGTGTAGTTCTGGAGCTAAACAGTAGATAGATCCCAGGCTTGTGGACTCGTTGTGAGTCCTAGAATTGGCCTGAGTTGAAATTCTGTCTCGGCCACTTACACACTGCGTGGCCTTGGCAAGGCACCCAGCCGTTGTGCCCCAGGGTCCTGCTCTGTGAAATGAGAGTGAGCTATCCCTGACACAGAGATGCTCTGAGGGGCACTGAGCCCCTCTGTCAGCACCTAGAACAGGGCGTGCGCACAGGGACACTCGGGAGTTGTGCCGTCACTGCAGACCTCGAGAAGGAAGAAGTGCACACAGGGACTTGGCTGCAGCACCAGGTGTGGGTGGGGTTCGATGTCTGTGTTGAGATGTGGGCTATTCCTGTTGCAAACTTAGCTTCCCCTTGTCAAGGCAGCGTTGTTTACATGAGCCTAGGCTCTAAATGACAGGCCTTTCTGCAATTTTCTGTTTTCAGAAAATCACCACCAAGAATGCTTTCGGCCTGCACTTGATTGATTTTATGTCAGAGATTCTTAAACAGAAAGATGCCGAACCGACCAACTTTAAAGTAAGAAGGATGTCCACCTACTCTTGCATCTGAGTGAATGCTGATGATGACTAATATTTAACACAGCACAATAATTGGATTCTACAAATACACGCGAGGCTTCCTTGTTTAGGACACTTTATTACCTACTTTACTTTCTTTCCTAAACTGATGAAGAGCTGATATCTTTCCATTATGTTCTGTTTATTCCCTATCAGTTTTAGGGGGATCTTTGTCATTTTTTTCTTAAGGGCAAGTAAATATTTGATGCAGATTGCTGTGTTTTGCCTGTTCAGCTGCTCCTTTCTCTGATCCGCACGTGTACCCCTCTGCTTGTTTGACCAGGTAGCTGCCGGCACTTTGGATGCCAGCACCAAGATCTATGCTGTGCGGGTAGATGCCGTGCATGCCGACGTATACAAAGTCCTAGGGGGGCTGGGCAAGGACGCGCCACCTCCGGAAGAAGCAGAGGACCATGGTGCAGGTATACGGGCTGGGATCTGAATATAAGGGACTTTTCAAAGGACATAGCAGGTAGTTGTTCAAGTAACATACTGGAATGAAGTCACAGGAAATCAGTTCCCATTTTATTGAAGACATGGACTTTTTTCAGAATTGTATTTCAGAAGATAATCAAACACTAGATTTGCTTGTTTGTTTTGGAAAAGAGAAGGGCCTTATAAAAGCTTTTGAATTTTATTTAGACAAGATTGAGTAAACATCACCAACTAGGGAGCTTCTGATTTGGGGGGATGTGTCTTTGGAAATTGACTTGTATCAGAAGCCAGATACTTAATTTAGTAGCTTGGTTTCTCCCTCCCCTGAGGATTAGATGTGCCTGCTGCTTTGAGGGGATGGTGTGTATTGCAGTGATGATCACTCTTTAGAGTTTGAAGAGCTTGTGTTGATAGATTCAGTCACATGCTCCAAAGCAGCCCCTACAGTGCACAGTCTTACTCCTTCTCACAGATGGAAGTGCAACTGAAACAGGAACAGCCAAGAAGGCCCCAAAGCCAAGGAAGAAGCACTCGTGCAAAACCATCGAGCAGAATGTAAACAACCTCAATGTTTCCAGCGCTGATCGAAAGTGCGAGGTGAGGAACTGTGTGCCCAGTGTGGTCTCTGACTAATTCAGAACCTCAGAGGTGGAAGTGCTGGTATGTGCTTGTTCGGGCCTCAGGGTAGTAAAACATTCAGCTGGTCTCTCTGCATTGTCATCCTTCAGCTTTTCAGTGAAGACTGAAGAGGGCCGGTCCCTGTTTTCCCCCGTTTTCAGAATGATTGAGTACATTTGCGGTGTGTCTGCGGGCACATCTTGCTGCCTAGGCCTGTGATAGCCCGTTCAGTCCTCACAGCACCCTTGCTCCAGTTTATGAGGAGCTAATTGAGGTGCATGAAGCTAAGCGGCCTGCCTCCAGAGTCCTTGCTGTAAACAACCTTACATGATTTAGCAAATCCAAGGAATCTGCTTACAGGAATGATTCCGGAGGCTTCTTTATAAATTAGCAGTTAATTTAAAGCAAACAGATATTTCTACAAATTTAAAAACAATTTTGTTAATGAAAACAATTTCAGTGAACATTCTTGTACATATTTGCATTCTTGTGGGAATATATTTGTAAAAAAAAAAATTCTGAGACACGGAATTTCTGTTGCCCTTAGAAATGGTTGTATCAATTTACTCCCCCACCAACAATGGGCTCAGTTATTTCTCTTATCTGCACAACATTAGCAAATGGTGATTAATGTCACGAGAGTGGAATTGATCTCCAAGAGAACAAGTGTACATGGAAAAAGGACTAGGGCCCTGGGGTACCCCTATCTTAAGAGTTCAGAAAGCTGACTAAGAAACGTCCAGTGGCTGGGGGAAAACTAGGAGAATGTGGTGTTGAAATGAGAGTTTCAGGGAGGGGGGGAAATGGTCAACTGTGTCAAATATGGCGGCCTTAGGCCTTGGTGAGCTTGGAGAAGGGGCCCTGGGGAGGTGCAGCCCAGGCCTCCAAGGAAGGGGTGCCCCCTGGCTGAGTTTGAAGGAGGGGCCTGGGGCTCAGGACCCAGACCTCTGAGGAGGGCGTCCCTGCTGGTGCTGGTGTCTCTTCCTGGCTCTGGATAAGGTTGGTTCTGTGAGCGTCAGTATGAAGCGCAAGTGAAGTTCGGCTGCTGCCGCAGGTGGGCCTGCTGCTGCTGGAACGGGCCGTCACTGCTGCCTGACACTCCCAGGAACCGGAGTCCTGCAGAAAGAAGCGGTCCCTTCTCCTTCCAGCCCTACCAGCTCCCTCTAGTGCCTCCTTTTGGTGGAGCCCAGTAGGGAGCTGCTGACACAACTGAGATGTGGCCTCTGACCCAGCATCACATGGCAGAGCATAGATGGTAGGCTTGGAGCTGAGTGGCAATAGCTTAATAACTGGCAGAGAGCCAGAGTCTTGTAATACCCACTTTCAAGAAGATTCTGTTGGTCAGGGGACAGGGAGAAAGCAAACATGAAAAATGTCACCTGTTGGGAAATTTAGGTGAAAGGTAAACAGAGATTCTTATGACTACTTCAACATCCTTGTAGGTTTGAAAATTTTTTCGTAAAAAATTGGGAGAGGAAAACAAGTGGGGAGAGAGGAACAGTTTTGCTGTAAATTGGGGCAGAGTAGTAGAATGGCAAATGCAGGGAAAGTAAGGTCCAGAGTTTGTGTGGGGTTTTTTTGTTTTCTTTCCTAAACAATGATGTAGTATTTATTGACATGGGAATATTTGCAGAATATATTCTTTTTTTATTTTTAAAAACTGTCTTTCAGGTATAATTTATTTACAATGTTATATAGTTTTGAGTGTACAATATAGTGATTCAAAATTTTCATAGGTTATACTCTAAAGTTACTGTAAAATATTGGCTGTATTCCTTGTGCTGGGCATTATGTTCTTAGAGCTTATTTATTTTGTACACAGTAGTTTAAACCTCTTAGTCCTCCACCTCTCACGTCCCTCCCTCCTCTCCACTGGTAAACACTAGTTTGTTCACTATGTCTTTGAGTCTGTTTCTATTTTGTTGTATACATGCTTTGTTTTATTTTCTAGATTTCATATATAAGTGATAACATATAGTATTTGTCTATGACTGGCTTATTTCACTAAGCGTAATAACCTCCAGGTCCAGCCACGTTGTTGCAAATGGCAAATCATCTTTTTTTTTTTAATGGCTGAGTAGTATTCCATTGTGTGTGTGTGTGTGTGTGTGTGTGTGAGTAAATGTGTATATACACACATGCATATACACACACACACATACACAGCATCTTCTTTATCCATTCATCTGTTGATGGATACTTAAGTAAATAATTATTGTAAATTAATTATTGTAAAATAATTAAAGTAAATAACTATTGTAAATAATGCCACGATGAACATTGAGATGCATGTACTATATACCTTTTGAAGTCAGTGTTTTCCTTTTCTTCAGATGTATACCCAGGAGTGGAATTACTGGATTATATGGTAGTCCTGTTTTTAGTTTAATGAGGAACCTCTATACTGTTCTCCATAGTGGCTGCTAATTTCCCTACATACAGTCTCACCAACCGTATACAAGGGTTTCCTTTTCTCCACAAAGTATTTGTTATTTGTGGTCTTTTTAACGGTAGCGATTCTGACAGGTGTGAGGTGGTACTTCGTTGTTCTGGTTTCCGTTTCTCCGATGGTTGGTAGTGTTGCACATCTTTTCATGTGTCTGTCTGGCATCTGTATGTCTTCTCTGGGAAAATGTCTGTTTACATCTTCTGCACAGTTTTTGATAAAGTTTTGTTTTTCTGATTACTTAATTGTATGAGCTATTTATATATTTTGGATTTTAACCCCTTATCAGTCATATCACTTGCAATTATTTCCTCCCATTCAGTAGACTGTGTCTTCATTTTGTCAGTGGTTTCCTTTGCTGTGCAAAGCTTTTAAGTTTAACTGGGTCTCATTTGTTTATTTTTGCTTTTGTTTCCTTTGTCTTAGGAGACAGATCCAAAAAATAATGTTATGATTTATATGAAAGAGTGTCTGCCTCTGTTTTCTTCTAGGAGTTTCGTGGTTTCCAGTCTTACATTTAGGTCTTCAGTCCATTTTGTTTATCTTTGTGTAGGTGTTAGAGAGTGTTCTGACTTCATTCTTTTGTATGTAGCTGTCCAGTTTTCCCAGCACCACTTATTAAAGAGACTGCCTTCTCCTCATTGTTTATTCTTGCTCCCTTTGTCATAGATTAATAGACCATAAGTGCATGTGTTCATTTCTGGGCTTTTTATCATGTTCCATTGATCTCTGTGTCTTGTCTTTTTCTTTTTAAATTTTATTTTACTTTCGGCTGCAGTGGGTCTTTGCAGTGGGTCAGAAGGCTGAGCGTGGGCTTTGTCTAGCTGTGGCGAGAGGCAGCTACTCCAGTTGCAGTGGTGGGCTTCCCATTGCAGCCTGCTGCTGGACATGGGCTTTCTCTGGTTGTGGCGAGAGTTGCAGCACGTGGGCTTCCCATTGCAGCCTGCTGCTGGATGTGGGCTCCGGGGCCCGTTGGCTCCAGTAGTTGCGGCATGCAGGCTCAGTAGCCCCATGGCATGTGGAATCTTCCCAGATCAGGGATTGAACCCATGTGCCCTGCATTGGCAGGCAGATTCTTAACCACTGGCATACCTGTGAAGTCCCCATGGGTCTGTTTTTTGTGCCAATACCATAGTGTTTTGATTTTTGTAGTTTTGTAGTATACTCTGGGAGCATGAATTCCGTTCTTTCTCAGGATTGTTTTGGCTATTCGGGGTCTTTTGTGTTTCCATACGAATTTTATAATTCTGTGTTCTTATTCTGCGAAAAATACCCTTTTTAAAAAAATGGGAGAATTAGCAGCGTGTTTACTTGTTGATGGCACCCATCTAGTGGAGAAAGAATTATTGATGATGCAGAAAAGGGAGGATAAATGTTAGGGTGGTGTTTGAGTGTGTGAAGAGGTCAAGGAGTGGACAGCTTGGATGGGGCTTGGCGGAGGAGCACAGTGGCTGATGAGCAATGGGGCTTGAGTGTGTGCACGTGGGCACATTCTGGATATCCTCTTCTGGCTGTGTCTCCCCTTCCACCCACTCCTGCCCCATCAGTGAAGTAAGCCAGGTCTTCGACTGACAGCGAGTGTAGAGGAGGAACGTGTTGGAGATTTGAGGAGAGAATTAGGTAGGAGAGACTCGTCCAGGAGGGTGTTGAGTGGAGGGACTAGGGAAACGTAGTCTGATGGCCAGTCAACACTTGGGTCTCCCTGAGATCTTCCTGGACCAGGGATGGAACTGGTGTCCCGGTGTTGGCAGTGGGTCTTAGCCACTGACCGCCAGGACAAGGGATGGAACTGGTGCCCCGGTGTTGGCAGTGGGTCTTAGCCACTGGCCGCCAGGGAAGTCCCTCACCACCATTCGTGCATGTGCTTTGGTGCTACACGGAATGTCCAACGGCGTGGCTGGACGTTCTCTTTTCCGGCCATCTTCTTTCTTCCCAGGTAAACCCAATTCTGGGGAGCCTGAGGACGCTTACACTGGCCTCTCCATTGTCCTAGAGAGAGCACAAGAGCGAGCAGTGCCGCTCCCTGCAAGCCTGCGGCTATCGGGCTGTGGTCTGTTTATGCAAGTGAATCAACAGGGTGTTGAAGAGACACTGAGATTCCCCCACGTCGGAAAGCCTTTTTTGCTCTGTAACCTCCAGTAAACTTGTAATAACTGAAAGAATGGAAGATAAAGAAGGAGGAGGGGATGCACACAAACCTAAAATTTAAAGTTTCAACAGAACTTCCAGCTTGTTGAACCCACATTCTCTGGATGGTGGCAGAAGATGGGGAAGCAGACGTTCTGTGGGTGGGTCTGGACCAACTGAGAACCCTTGTTTGCGTGTGAGCTGATCTGGTTTGGACAGATTCTACTGTGTGCAGAATTCTTGCTGCCACGGGGGGTCCAGCCTGCTTCTGTCCTAGTTCTTCAGGTCAGGACCGCACAGACAGACAATGTGAGGAAGGCCAGGGCTCCTACTCAGGAGACCGGAGTGGGTGGGGGTCAGAGTTTACGAAAGACGTGAGATTTGCCTTGGGCCATGAAGGGTGGGTAGGTGTTTGCCAGGTGGTGACAGGAAGGGGACTCTGGGCAGAAGCACAAGCAGAGGTCATGAAGCAGAGAAAGTTCTGGTTCCTTCAGCAGCTGGACAGTGTCCAAGTTGGACTGGAAGGGAGGATTTACTCCTGAAATGACTCTAGACTTCAACCTGCAGTCTGCTGTCTACCAAGGCCTGCTTTTACTGCTTCTCTCCCCTGCTGGGACCCTTATTTCAAAGAGTTCATTTTTCCAGACTGCATAGCCGGCAGTGATTCATTTTCCCATCCAGTCACTCAAAGATGTAAGTCAAATCTAATTCACATGAAAGAACCATTGTTCTCACACTGATGTGATCTAATTCTAGGCAGAAGTGAGGAAAGTTATCTTAGTGTTTTCAGCTGTTAATGTGGGTCGATGTGCAGATTTCGTGTGGACTCTTTGAAATGCTGAGTTTCGGTAACTACCTGCATAAGACTTTGGAGGTGTGGGATCCAGGAGGAAAACCATTGCTGTGGTGAGCCTGTGAGGAAGGGCATGGGAGTAGCACCTCTGGTATTTTAGGATAAGGCATAGGAGAGACCAGAGACAAGGGTTAACTCAGGCAGGGGTTATATTAATGGCAGTGAGGGTGGGAAGGACAAGGTAGGTGGTAGAGACGGGCCCACCAGGAAAGCCCACCAAGCCTTGTGCTGACTGGGTGAGGGGTGAGGAGGCAGAGCGCAGGGGTGCCGTGCGTGCTGTTCTGGGGCTTGCGTATCAGGAAGTGAGAGGAGAATCTCAGTTCTGGTGAGGTTGGGCTCAGGGTTGAGGGGGCCAGTAAAGAACCGGAGAGCCATGTCCATCCTCATAATTGAGGGTTCTGTCTGCAGAGTAGCCTTGTCCTAAGCTGTCAGGAAGACCTGTGAACCCAATATCCAGCCTCTTCCCTGTCACTGGCCTCCTGGAGAGTCCGAGGCGGCTCCTGCCCTCTGGCCACACATGCCTGTGCGCCTGTGCCTGGCCCCATTCTGCTGTGGGGCTTGATGACACATGGTTATGCCCCTCCTGCACCCTGACCTCAGCCTTGGGGGTCTTCTGACCACCTCTCCCCTGTGTAACCCAGCCATCCAACCCTGATGACTCTGCCTGTCCTTTGCCTGATCTCTTATTTGGGTTCTTTCTTCCACATCTTTGAAAATATTGTTGTTCAGAGGATTGATGGGATTCTGTGAATCCCTCACAGAAACTTTTTATAAATCAGCTGAGTTTGTTGTGATAGCATTCTACTAGAGATAGATGTTCAAAAAGTGACGGTGGACAGGCGTCCCTTGTGATCCAGGGGTTGAGAGTCTGCCTGTCAGTGCAGGGGACGTGAGTTCGATCCCTAGTCTGGGAAGGTTCCATATGCCGCGGAGCAGCTAAGCCCGTGCTCCATGACTACAGAGCCAGTGCTCTAGAGCTCTCCAGTCACCACCACTGAAACCCGCTCACCTAGAGCCCATGCTCCAGAACAAGAGAACCACTGCAATGAGAAGCCTGCGTGCAGCAATGAAGACCCAGCACAGCCAAATAAATAAAATCTTCACAGAGCCCACACATGACTGTGGAGAGACCAGCAGAAGGTCCCTGTCCGGGAATACTGTGGGCAAGCCTGCGTGCAGCAATGAAGACCCAGCACAGCCAAATAAATAAAATCTTCACAGAGCCCACACTTGACTGTGCAGAGACCAGCAGAAGGTCCCTGTCTGGGAATACTGTGGGCAAGCCCGCTGGCCAGGTGTCAGCTTCTCACCACTCACTGTGTGGCTTTCTCCCTCCGAGCACACGCAGCCCTCCTTTTGAAGCAGGGGGGGCGGTTTTACCTGGTCGGTTGATCATGTGCAGAGACATTCTGATCCCGTAGATGCAGCTGCGCACGAGCAGGGTCCAGTGAATGGGGTTTCCTGTTTCCTTTGGCTGCGTCCCGTAACTCTGGGGGTCCCCTCTGTTTCTGCACTCAGGTCGACCCCATGTTCCAGAAGACGGCAGCCTCGTTTGACGAGTGTAGCACAGCAGGTGTGTTTCTCTCCACCCTCCACTGCCCAGACTACAGGAGCGAGCTGCTCTTCCCCGCCGACATCCAGACCCTCTCCAGCGGGGAGCCTCCCGAGCTGCCGGATTTGGGCTGGGTGGAAATGACCGACTTAAAAGGTGAGTCCAGTGCCGGCTCTTACCAGAGCAGTTCAGTCATCAGAGAGGTTTCTGTATATAACCATGGCTAGCAAGCCCACTGTGCTCTTGTGTTGCTTATTTACCCAGAAGGTTCCTCTGGAAAGACAAAGTGGGCTCTTTTTTTTTCAGGAGAAACTCACTTTTGGCTTCTCTGCAGCATGGAGTCTTGAACAGTAGTAGCCAGTGCTCATGGCTTATGTGTCCTAAGGCCTTCTGGTGCCCTGTGGGCCGCTGGTTCTCTGGAGGATGAGAGTTTGGACTTGGGAAAGGGGCTGTAAGAGACTTGCTGCACCAGAGGCCTTGTGTTCACGTGTTATTAACCCAGGGGACCCTGAGGAGAAAAGGGCTGTATGAACTGTCTTCAGAATCCCCCATGGTGGTCTGAGAACAGATCTGTCCTGCCGTCAGTCCCCTATACTGGCTTAGCAGTGGTTTCCGCAGCCCCCTGCCGCCCATCCAGCCTGTCCCCTCCCACTGCTGGGGGTCCTCTGAGGATGTGGTGGGCAGTGTGAAGGCCAGGCACTAGCGTGGGACAATTTTGTGGTACATGGAATTTATCCTCCCCTCTGCAGGACCACACCGATATTATGGTGCACATCCTCCTCCTGTCCTTGTCTAGAATTTGCTAAGAATTACTGGTTAGTACTAACAGTTGTCCAGGGGTGTGCACTCAAGTGGGGCTCTAATCCTGTGAGGTGGGTAATCTGTACCTAGTTTGGTCGTTGTTCAGTCACTAAGTCATGTTCAACTCCTTTGGGACCCCACGAGCTGCAGCCTGTCAGGCTTCTCTGTTCATGGAATTCTCCAGGCAAGAATACTGGAATGGGTAGCCATTCCCTTCTCCAGGGGTCTTCCTGACCCAGGGATCAAACCCACGTCTCCTGCATTGCAGGCAGATTCCTTACCTCTGAGCCATTAAGGAAGCCCGTACCAAGTTTATTTTGGGCTACAGTAAGTGCCACTGCACAATTGTCTGTGCAGTTAGTACGCTTTAAGGATGGGTTTTTGGTTTCCCAGCTCCAGCATGGGACACAGAGTCCATTCCAGAGTCAAAAAGTCTGTGCTTCAGGCTTCTGCTCTGGTGTTTTCCCGATTCATGGAACACCAGTGTGGAGCCTACCTCTGCCACTGGTGTGAGCCTGAGCACACGTCCTCTCCTGGGAGAGCGGTCAGCACACAGGTGGGTGGCCGGCCAGCCTCTGTCCGAGGACAGGAGGTGGCTGCACCGTGGCTGCGCCTCCCCCTCCATGGGGCTGCTCCCTGTCCGAGGACAGGAGGTGGCTGCGCCTCCCCCTCCCCGCGGCTGCTCCATCATCTCCAGGGGCTGAGGCACGTCTCCAGCCTGCTCTGATCCTTCTTTGTGATCTTCCTGTCCTCCCAGCGGCCCTGCAGCAGTGTGCGGAAGATCGCCAAATCTGCCCTTCCCTGGCCGGCTTCCAGTTCACTAAATGGGACAGTGAAGCACATAATGAGGTGTGGTCAATTTCTGGACTTCTAAGGGCCCTGGGCATTTCTCCAGCAGCTCGTGGTTTCAGTGAGATGGCCTGAGATGAGTTCTGCCCAGTGGGAACCAAAACTGTGGCATCATTTTTATTTAGCTGGCAGTAGTACAGAAAGTGTTTGCTTTGGCTCCTCTGTAGGGACTGAACACTGGGGCAGGGCTGGGAGTGGGGCTGTGCGCTGCCCTCTGCAGGCCCGTTAAACAGCTGGGAGTACCGTGTGGGGATCAGCTTCGTGTTTCTTCCTGTCTTCCCCCCAGGGGAAGGCAGTCCTTCCATTCCTGGGTGCACAGTCTTATCAGATTTACTCTCAAACATGGCTGTCCCAGTGGCTTCTGGTCTCAGGCTGCTGTCAAGCTCAAGGAATTTCCTGCTCGTCAGAGTTGAGTCCCTTGGCACAGAGTTTCCTGAGAAATTGTCATGTGTGAAGTTTTCCTCTATTTTTAGCCTGGCCCCCTTTAGTCTACTTACTACAACCTCCAAAATAAATGGTCTCCATGGAAAACTGTTTAAACATGGGGTTAAAGGATGCAGATTCCGGTTTTGTGTTTTACAAAATGTGCCTGACCACAATCCAGCTCCATCCTGTGCGCACAATATAAACTTCCTCAGCGCTCTGCTGTTGAGAGAACGCTGGCTCCGCGGAGGCGGGCGTGGGGAGGAAGGCACCTCCAGTGGGGCGGTCTCCCCGCAGTGGCGGGGTGGTGATGGGAGTGGGCTGGTGATGGGGATGTGGGGGACTGGGGAGCTCTCTGTCTCTTCCAGTCAGTGTCGGCCCTGGTGGACAAGTTTAAGAAGAAGGATCAGGTGTTTGACCTCGATGCTGAGGTGGAGGACAGTGACTGCGAGGACTTCCCCAACGGGCCCCTGGAGGATGACTTCGATGCCAATGATGAAGCAGACCAGACTGAAGCTGGGGATCGCACCGAGCTCAGGAGCTGGAAGGAGCCCTGCCAGGTTCAAAGCTGCCAGTAAGGCGCTCAGGGCCTCGGGAAGTGTTCCCATAGCAGTTCTCCCAGACGTCCTGCTGGGACAGTCCAATTTTGTCTCTGTGGTCTGCTAGGCTGGTGTGTCTTGTTACACAGGCTGAGCCATTCTGACTCACGATGGAATCAATCTGCCTTGGAATACCGGCTCAGCCACTTGCTGGTCATAAGCCTGACATTTCAGGAGTCGATAAGCATGAGACTACGACATAAAAAGCTGGGCTATAGTAGCTCCTTTAGTGGCGGCTGTCATCACCACTTCCATTTTGGTAGCACGGACTGTGCTGCCTTTCAAGCCCCTGGACGTGGTCTGGCTTTTGGCTGAATCACTCCATCTCAGTTGTAGGCAGAAAACAGGCTTATGTATTGATTACTGAGAAAACGTGGGCCCGACCTAAAGGGCAGAGGGGTCTGAGCAGAGTTGGTTATCAGATTGGTAGACTGGGGATGAGCAAAGCAAGGGAAACTAAGGCAGCAGGTAAAATTGAGCATATGAGATTTAGGAGATGGTAGAATTGGTCTCTGATAATTTAGATTTTTGATTACTCTAGTAAGCGTCATAGGAAAATCTGGACTTGCTTTATCTTTATTATGTGTACTTACTAAATTAGGTTATGTTAATTTTGAGTGTGATCTGGAAGCAGGATCCCACAGTCCTGCTGTGTGAGGGCCTCTAACGGTCTTAAATGGGCCTGGGTATACCAGATTCCATGAGACTAGAACAGACAGACCTTCTGATGGCCCTGTGCCCATAGCAGCAGTTTGGCAAGTCGGGTCAGGGACAGCCCAGCTGGTTCAGAGTGGGTGAAACTGTACAAGTTGTCCAGCGTAATTCCCACCAAGGCAAAATTCCTTCAAGAGCCTTACTGAGTGTCCAGGCTGAGAGTGCTTTCTGGACTCACTTTGTTTGCCCGCATGGGGAATGATGAGGTCGACAGTGCCTCTTCAAATCTGAGAAGTCAGGGGGCTGTGTGGACTTCAAGGAAAAATTACCTCTGCCCCCCAGACCCTTTATAAACCGCCTCTCCTGGCGTGTGCTATTACCAACCTGTGGTTTTGTCCCTGTTCCCATCCTGTCTTCCGAGAAGTGAGCACTGGTAGGCAGATTGATGGGATGAGCTCTTTTAATGTCATTTTCAAAGGTCAGGGAAGAGCTGTCACTGTGTAAACAGTGAGGTGGCATCTGGGGAACTGAGGTAGCAGGGTTTTCCTCACTTCCGTTGTTATAACCATATAACCCATAGATGGTTATTTTGAACACATCTTGAACAAAAGTCTCCATTTCTCACCCCAGTTGGACAGAATAAAAGTTTAGACTCCATCCTGCCAAGTGCCTGCGTTAGGGGCACAGGGCTTAGGTTCTAGTCCAGGGTCTCGTCTGCCTTGAAATGCCTGCCCCTGGTCTGGTGCTGGCCTTTCCTGGGAGCTCAGCAAGTGTGTGAACTGAACTAGGCCCGACCCTGCCGCGGATGGCTGGGAGATGTGGGGCAAGCGGCCTCATCTTTGGGGTCTTTGTTTTCTCACCTGTAAAGTGAGTGATTGGGACCTGATGATAATATTAATAGTATTGTAGTATCTGATGTTTCCTGAGCTCCTGATTATTCTGATTGTGCCAGATACTCTGCCGGGTTCCTTACCTGCATATTTGACGTAATTTATATAATATATAAAAGTAATGTCTTAATCCTTACAACAACCCTATAGGTCCTGTTACCCCATTTTACAGGTGAGGAAACGGGTTCAGAGAGGGTAAATAAAGGTGGAGCTGGGGAGTTACCCAGCACCCTTGACCAATCTGGCCGTATGTGATGACCTATAGGTGGAAGGCTCCACCCTGGGGCACTAACTCAGGAGTGTCTAAGGCCAGGAATGCCTCATAACTTTCCCAGAGCTGCTGGGGCTTGTGCAGTACGCAGGGCTGAAAACACAGTACTGAACTGCAGGGTCTTTAAGAGCTTCTCTAGTTCAAGGTGGGGTGGAGCGATGCCGAATTAGAAACACCAGTGCTTGCAGGAAGCCCTGTGTGACTGGTCCCTGGATGGCAGCCCTTTGACCGCCGTGCACGTCGTACATTAGTAAGGAGGTGACCGAGAAAGCGCTTCGTGACCTAGGGCTGCTCAGTTGCCCTCCATCTTCTGCAGCTGCGGGGCCGTGTACGCTCTCTGATCTCCTGGGTGCGTGCACTCACTGTGGTTAAAGGCCTCGCCCGTGGTCCAGCCCAGACCACAGCCTGCTCTGTGCTTGAAAGACTGAGGCCTTCTGCTGCATGCTGGCTGAGGTGCTAGGAGACGGTTGAGAGGAGACCTTCAACCTGCAGGTGTTCGTGCAGCACGACTGAGCTGGTGCTAAATTGAAGGAAGGACTGTGGTTGCGGTAGGCTGGGGTGGGGGTAGGAGAAATAAACACTTCCTCCAAAGGGGATGAAAGAAGCCTGACAGAGGGGTAGACTGGATCAGGCTGGTTGTTGAGTGGGGGAGTCAGGTGCCTGCCACATAGTACTGTGTTGTATTGAAAGAATTATTAAAAGCCTCCAGGGCCTCATCCAGTTCTGGCCCTCAGAAGAAGTCCGACTCTCAGAAGATAGGAGTCAAGCTCTTTATAGCTTTACCTCTAAGTTCCCAACAAACTGCCAGCTCAGCTGCCAGCATTTTGACAGACGAGGACCCGAGAATTTGAGTGGGGATGCTCCCAAAGCCACCTTCTCTCTCGCCCTGGGAGAAATACAGCAGAGTGCAGTGCAGTTATTACTTAACATAGGAAGGCAGTTACAGACTAGAAGTGGGGATTTTTTAGTGTATTTTAATTTTAAAAATTGTTTTCATTACACCTTAAATGTACAGGTACAGTTTACTGGATAAAATTTTAAAAAAAGATTCCATAGATGAAAGCAAAGTCCTTTTAAAGCTTTTATCTTATACCATAAGGTTTGATATAAAGGGGATTTATAGGTACGGCTCAGTACAGGTGAAAAGGTCGTCATTGTCTTTACCTTTAGAGGGCAGTACAGCAGCGCTAACAGGCTTTCTGACCTGGCAGGGCCTGTGGGTGAAACCTACCCGACACGTTTTAGTTACCTTGCAGAAAGGGCGAAACACCAGTCCAAAACTGCCATGCTGGATGGGCCAGTTAGACCCTTCATACACAGCAAGAAATACAATGTAGATGGTTTAACAGATAGGTTATTGTCCCCCAGTCATGTGGGAGACATAAATTAGTTGTTTTCACTTTCAGTAGGAACTACAGCAGTGTTAGCGGAGCCCTCGTTTATGGGAAGATGGTGAGCAAGAACTGTGACAGTCGTGTCATGTGGCCGGAAGCCTTGTGTGTAGAAAGACCCTGAGGCTGGGCTTCAGGGAATGGTGTCCAGTCCCCAGCTCTGGCATTTTACTAGCCATGTAGTCTTATACAAAAACTCAGTTTCTTTCTGTTTTCTTATCTCTCAAGTGGGTAAACTTGGATTTTATGAAGCACTTTGAAATATCCGAAGTACTTGCATAGATATGATCGTGTTGTTACAAAATGAAGAGAAGCAAAAGCACTGACTGAGTAAACTAAAGGATTACTAGTCATGTGTTTCGGAGAAGGCAATGGCAGCCCACTCCAGTACTGTTGCCCGGAAAATCCCATGGATGGAGGAGCCTGGTAGGCTGCAGTCCATGGGGTCGCTAAGAGTCGGACACGACTAAGCAACTTCACTTTCACTTTTCACTTTCACGCATTGGAGAAGGAAATGGCAACCCACTCCAGTGTTCTTGCCTGGAGAATCCCAGGGACGGGGGAGCCTGGTGGGCTGACGTCTATGGGTCGCACAGAGTCGGACACGACTGAAGCGACTTAGCAGTAGCAGCAGTGATGTGTTTATGTTGGGCTTACTCTTAGCATTGTTGCTCATTTGTGGAAAAGTAGTGTCTTCAGCTGGGTTGTATTCTGCTTTATGTGTAAATACACGATTGTATTGTCTATATCGACACACATATGACTGTACATATAAAAATGGATCTTATGCATTGCAGAGACGAAGTGATTCCCCTCGGGGACGGAGACATTTGGACCTTGTGTCCCCTTCTGTCCATGAAACCTGGAGAGTATTCCTACTTTAGCCCCCGCACCATGTCAATGTGGGCTGGCCCGGATCACTGGCGCTTTAGACCTCGACTTAAACGTATGTACTTCTAGACAGAACTGTTAAGAAGAGAAAGTGCAGATAACCAGCCAGTCTGCCTTTCAGCTCAGGATGGGAAAATGCCCATCAGTCTTGTACCTCCCAACAAGCTGTAGGAAATACACAAGATAAGCAGCCTCCTGGTTGGACAGGCAGTTGACCTGGCCCGGGATGAGGGATCAGTTAAGACTGAAGCCTCTAAGTGGGAAGGTCTGGAGGTGCCGAGTGAGTGACTGCATGGGTGCACGCTGCAGCCCCCTGAGGGGCTCCGCCAGCATTGTGACTTTTGTATTCTCTCTTTGAAAAGAAGTGATTAATTAGCGTACCTTTTATTGAGTGTTCTCAGCAGAAACAGAGATCGTAAGGATAAATATTGGGTATAAGATTTGCCTTTCCTAGTGCTGCTCCGACGCTCCGATACAAGTGCACTCTCGCGGTCAGTAGGGCTGTCAGGCAGAGTCGCAGGATGGGCAAATGAATGGGCCCGAGAGGCGAGCAGTGCTGACACGTGACTTCGTTTCTGCAGGTGACACTGCTTCACAATCAGAGCACAGAAAGAAGAGCTCAAAGGACTTTAAAATTGACTTTGACGATGATATTGACTTTGATGTACATTTTCGAAAAACAAAGGTTTGTGCTAGATTTATTATCCTTTGTGCTTTCACAAATTCTTTGCACTCCTCTTCCCCTTTCATCTGTGCTTTTTAAGAATTCATATAAATTTAACTCTTAGAGTAAATGGATAGTTTCATTCTTCCTCAGTCCCTGAAGGAATTGAAAGAGTCCCAGACTCAGTGGCAGAGAGACTCACAATGAATAATGTCTCACAGAATCACTCCTTTACACAGAAAGGGGAAGACTGTTGCAGCTGTATGTATATAGACCATTTTTATTAAAGATGCATAAAAACTACTTTTCTTTTTCTTTAAAATCAATAGGCTGTTACTGTTCTGACCAAGTTCACATTGGAGAACCAGAATTGGAGAGCCACCACCCTTCCTACAGATTTCCAGTATGAGACGGAAAATCTGGTCCAGCTGCATCTCAAACCAGGCACCAGGGTAAAGCTGCTCTTTGGTTCCCTGAGGTCATGCTGTCGTTGCACCCCTTCTTAGCCTCAGAGGTATCAGTGGCCAGTAGTGTGACCGTTGGTGCCTCTGAGGAAGAGCGTGTGAGGTGGGACTCGTCTGAGCCCAAGGCAGTTGCCAGGAGATGGCGTGGGGAGGGCAGAGCTGGAGGGTAATGCTGGCAGGACAGATGAAGTGCCTCACCTGCCTCGAACGCCGGACACTCTGGCCTACCTCCTCACGGGCAAGGGGGATGAACAGCGCTTTGTCCAGGTTTTACATGGCGTTGGTTACTCCTTGATTCTTTGATTCTCATTAGAGTTGTGGATTCAGAAGCCAGGTGCTCTCTCCAGCTCTCACAGCCTCCCCACGATCACGCCATACGCTCAAGCCTCCTGTGATGTGCGGGGGGTGCAGCTGCCAGTCCTCGGGCCCCCAGTGCTGCACAGCCTGCCTGCATTCCTTCCATGCCTATTCAGACGAGCGCTCTGGCTGCGCCGGTGTGCACCGCAGTCGCTGTTCGCTTCATTTGCCCGTGGCCCCCGGTGATGCTAAGCAGCAAGCCTGCACTCCTGTTGCCGGGGTAACCAGGCAGTGGGTCGTGCTCAGTCCCTTTTACCCGGACCCTCTGCTCATTTGCATTCCTGGTTGTTTTCATCTTTGCTGTCAAGTCTACAAACAGTTGATAGTTTCCTCTGCCTTATTTTACCTGTCTCTCCACAAGTCTTAATGATACATATACAGTTCCCTGAATTCACTCATATTGCACATTCTGTTCTTATAATTTAACACTGGTCATTTTCTTTCTAATCAGTACTGTTCAGTTAACAGAAATGCTCTTAAAAATGTGGAAAGAATGAATATGTTATATGTCAGTTAAACCTCAATTTAAAATAATGCAGAAGGAGAGACAGTCGCAGTAGCAGAAGCAGCCACGGCCACAGTCAGTGTCAGACACGCAGCTGTTTGCTCGAGTCAGAAACCAGAGCCCTGAGGTGGAGGGGCAGAGCCAGGCTGCTGGGGGGCGGAAGGAAGACAGCGAGACACCCCACCAAACTGACCCAGCCTCAGCCGCTTTCCTAGCCACAAGCCACAAGCCACCTCCTCCTCTCTCAAGCCATATGAACATTGAAGGGTGTGGCTTAGGTGGTAATTTGCATTTTCAGATGTGAAAATGGTTAAAACAAGGTCATTGCATCACTGCACTCCAGGAATTGTCTTTTTTGTATTTTGTGTGTTTTTTCCCATCATTGTTTCTTAGAGAGGAAAGAATTCTTGCTTCTGATTATCCACAGGAACAAATTTCCCTTCATGTTTATCAGGGCAGGCAGGCAGAAGCCCAGGATTCCTCACCTCTTCTTTCCAGGAGAGCAACACTAGAAAAGTGACTATTAAATAGCAGAAAGTAGACACCAAATGATTATTAAGCAAACACCCAATCTGGATAAAGACTATACAGGTCAACCACCCATTCTCTTTAATATCTTAAAGAGCAATGTTAATAGCAGCCAGGGAATACATGAGGGGTCTCACATACCCTTCCTGAAACATTTCTAATAGACTATGGACAATTTAGAGTGTGTTGAGAGTATTCCACACAGGGAGGGATTTAGAAATCATCATATGAAGAAAAGTGGGAGAAAGTGGGTAATTCTTAATAAAAATCTGTTGTTTATTTTTGGATTTGTATTATAAAAACATTGAGGTTTGGGGGCTACTTTTGGAGTATATAATTATATTATGTTATACTAAAATATTCAGTGTGCTTCTGTAAACTGTACACACCTTTAATCTCATGTCCTCCACCCCAGAGACACACCCTAGATGAAGATCAGTGCCCTAAAGGCCTGAAAATCTGGAGGGCTGTGGTGGACAGGCACTCCCAGGAGAGGAGGCAGACTTGTTCTGTGAGACCCCTTGAAGGTGGTTCTTGGCCCTTGGGTGTGGTGCAGAAAGGAGGGCTGCTGGGGAGCAGTCACGGCCCAGGAGTGGGACTGGCTGCTTGAGAGTTACAACAGGGAGTGAGTGTTCTGTCAAAACTAGTCAATAAGCAGCCACAAGTAGACTTCGTTTCAGATAGGCGTAGGTGGTTTTGTTTTTAGTGAAGGAACATGTTTTCAAATAAATTTGTGGGCAGACCTAATTGTGGCTTGGCTGCTTCTGCATCTTTGGGATAGCTGGCAGCTAGGAGCCCTGCTGCCCTGGGCTTTCTCTAGAGTGGAGTTGGGCGGTGAGTTAGAAGTGGACTGGGTGAGGTGATTTTCCAGGACCCTAATGTTCTGGGATGTGCATTGTTGGAACTAAGGTCATCTCCCCAGCCTAGTCTGCTGCTACTGTTAAGTCGCTTCAGTCGTGTCCGACTCTGCGATCCCATAGACGGAAGCCCACCAGGCTCCCCCGTCCCTGGGATTCTCCAGGCAAGAGTACTGGAGTGGGTTTCCATTTCCTTCTCCAATGCATGAAAGTGAAAAGTGAAAGGGAAGTCTCTCAGTCGTGTCCGACTCTTAGCGACCCCATGGACTGCAGCCTACCAGGCTCCTCCGTCCATGGGATTTTCCAGGCAAGAGTACTGGAGTGGGGTGCCATTGCCTTCTCCGAAGGCTAGCCTAGTCTACTAGCTGCTTTTCTAGAAATTGCTCTCTGAAGCTGTACTTTGCTCCATTCAGTTACTGAAGGTGGCCCAAGGTCAGAAGGCAGGGACCGAGCATTGTGAAGAAATTGGAAACTACGATTACAACAACCCTAACGACACCTCCAACTTCTGCCCTGGGTTACAGGTAAGCAGGGGCAAGCATTCTGTCCTCTTTTCGGCAGGGTCTCTGCCTCCCTTGTCCTTTCCTGTAGGCAGAAGGCTGCAGGACATTCTGATCCGGTAGGGGTCTGTGTGTGCTTGCCCTGCCCCAAGCTTCAGAACTGAGCAGAGCCGGGGAGCAGCCGGACCTCGGCCTGCCTCACGCTGAGCTCTGCACGCAGGAGAAAAGCGGACATAGTCCAGTCAACGTGTGGATGGAGTGTTCATCCTGTACAAAGCACTTAGCTTGGCTATTTTCAGATTTCAAAGGAAAAGAAACGCTCTTCCCACTCAGGAACTAAAGTTTTGGGTGGGGAGACAAAACGCATAGACGTGTGATGCCAGTGTGTTCTAACGGGGAAAAGGTATATGGAGTGGATCTCAGGAGACCACGTTATAGCCCTGATTGTGGTTCACACATTGTGAACCTGTACAAACTGCTCCCCCTCTTTAGATCTTGCTTAGACTAGATAATCTCAGAATCCCTTCTGTGACTCTCTGAATGAGATAGCCTGACAGAGGGGGAGATATTAGACCCCATGTGTTCCTGAGAATGAGGAGAGGAGAAAGAATAGGAAGAACAGTTTATTTACTGTACTTTCTTTCTTGGAAGAGAGTTAGCTTTTTATATTATATTTTTATTTATAGTTTTTTATATTATATTTATTATATTTTATATTATTTTTATATTTTTATTTATATATTACTTTTTATTTATATTTTAGTGAAAATCTAGTTGGCCACTTGACCAGTGCTCCTCAAACTTAGTGTACGTAAGAATCACTGGGAGAGCCTATTAAAAAACCACCTCCTAGGCCCCACCCAGAGATCTGGTCTGTTTCTGCTGGGCTCAGTCCAAGAATGTCTTTGTCACCAGCTCCCAGCAGGACCCCTGCCGCTGGCCAGCTGGCAGGTCAGGTCTCTGGGGTTTCAGGAATGCTTTCTGTAAAAGGAGATCCTAAACTGTTTAGAGACAAAGGACGCTGTGGTGATGACCGTGTTCCTTTGAACTCTCACTGCAGAGGTCTTAGTTAACAGATGCCTCCCTAGTACCGTCTTTGCACAACAGGAAGATGACTAGAGGACCTCGAAGCCCATGACCTCTCAGGTGCTCTGTTCTTGCTGGGTATGGGATCTGTTGCAAAGCTGTTTCTGAGCCCCTCACACAGCTCTGCCTAACTTGAAGAGCTATTTCCTTGCCCAGGCCGCTGACAGCGATTATGAAGAGTCTGATGACTTATTTGAGGGACCAGGTGGAACCCTTGGCCATTCTGACCATCCACCTGCGACCACACAAGACAGCAACGAGGCATCTGAGGCCCACGGGTTGGACATCACCACTTACAGGGAGTCAAATCTGGTAGCTGAGCCTCAGAAGGTAAAGACGAAGCCAGGAGTTACAGCCGATGTTGTTTGCCTGAGAGCTGCTTAATTTGCCTCTTACATGAGAATCGTATTAGTCTGAGCTTGATTTTTTTTTTTTTTTTTCCTTCTTGACTTTAACCCATTACTCTCTAAGTGGCTGATTCTTAAATAAGGCTGTAGAGAATGGGCTGATACCGATTATGTTTGTGTGGAACCAGCCGTCTCTCCAAAGATTGTGGTAAACCATATGACTAGGGACAAGCCTGCTGTGCACGCGCAGTACGCGAGTGAAGCCTGCAGAAAGAGAAGTGGGCTGGGTAAGGGCAGGTGTAGCTTTGGAAAATCTAGACCAGATTCAACTCACATAAAGTTAACATGTATCAAGCATCTGTTCCATACCAAAATGGCAGGCTTGGTGCTTTTATATATATTTGATTCACTTTTCTCTTTTACACTGCAATTCCAGGGTACCCTTAATGAAGACTGTACTTGATCAAAAAGAAATTATCAGTAGATTGAAATGAGGGACTCTATTTTAATACGTCCAAAGAAAGCTCAAACTTGGTAGTGTAAACTAGGTTTATTCATTATTTCATCTCCAGACTTTTTCAAAGAGCTGATGGTAAATGCTTCTTCTGCTTAGTTTTACTTGTCACATACCGTTCTCAGGTAAATAAAATTGAAATTCAGTATGCCAAGACTGCCAAAAAGATGGACATGAAGAAGCTGAAGCAGAGCATGTGGAGTCTGCTGACGGAGACCCCCAAGCAGGCAGATGCAGAGGTAACGGGTTTCTCTCTCTGGTGCTCGGCACCGAGGCGGGCGCGGCTCGTGTCTGTGCGCCAGCTTCAGTAGCGCCAACCTGAAAAGCAGTTGTTCAGCAATACAAGGACGACATCAGACCTCCGAAACGGAAGTGGACCAAGTGTGTGAACCGGCGGGTCACACGGAAGGTGGTACAGATGGATCTTTTTTCTTCCAAATGCACCAAAGAAATTGTTTCGGTTTCATTCCAATGCAGGCTTTCCTTTTTCGAGTTCCAGCTTCATAGGTTTACGTTGCTGTCAAAAAGTAAACTGGGCCCATTCTGATCCCGGAGTGTCCTTTCCTCTGTCAGGTAAACCACAGTGAGGATGGAGAAGCAGGACCCCTTGAGGAGGGGCCTGACAAGAAACTCAGCAGTCTCACAAAGGACCTGCAGAAGAGGTGTGTGCGTGCCGCAGATGGCCCTGCCCCCCGCCTCAGCGCTCCTCACCCCTGCCCTCCTCACCCCTGCCCTCCTCACCCCTCCCCTCCTCACCCCTCCCGCTCCTCCCCAAGTTGTTGGTGTAACAGAGCCCCCCTCCACACAGGACATGCCATTTTCACACTTCTTGCAGTTTTTCCATTCCTTCTCTGCATTGATAAATGAGTTAAGGTAGCCCACCTTTAAAAAAGGCATTTTTCTGTACCAGTGGCTGGAATAGAACAGGAAATATTTCCAAATAAGAAACTGGAAAAACCTGCTTCTAAAAGGCATCTGAAATATTTCTTTGTTTCCCATTAGTTTATTCACTAGGCATGTGTATTCATACTTGATGAAAGTGCCTTTGTTCCTGGAGTTGCAGTGACAGCTAAATACTTCCTGGCCTTTCTCTTTCACAGCCTGCCTCCCCTTATGGCTCAGAACCTCTCCATACCTCTGGCCTTTGCGTGCCTCCTACATTTAGCCAATGAGAAGGTAGGTAGACCTGGTAAGCATGGACTATTACAGTCTGCCTACAGGAGCTTTTTATGGGATAACTTAAGTGCAGTGACTTACATAGTACCTACCTTCAACCCAGAGCATTAACCAGATACTGAAAAATTGCTGAGAAAAAAGGCCAACATGTATGAGTAGAGATGAAAATTACGAGGAGGATCCCAGTGGGAAAATTTTAGATGTTGAAGTTGTGATCTGTCGGTTCCCAACTTGAAAACACGTAAGGTGCTTTTACATCACTGGGCGTCAAAGGCCAGATCCTTCCAGTGTGAAAGTCAGGACAGGTGGGCACCGTGGTGGAGAAAAGGGGAGCGAGGAGGCAGCAAGGAAACAGACGCTGAAGGAGAGCTGACTGAGCAGAGTGGCCGTGGGGCAGTCACTGCGGAGCTGGCCGGACCTGTCTTCCCAGTGGACGCTTCCAGGAGGCAGGCGCCCCAGTGAAGCAGCCGGCAAGCCTGGGCACTTGGTGCTGCCTGAAGTGTGGTGTCCTCTCGTGTGCCCAGGACACGGCTGGGCTGTAGCACAAGCCGTGATCTTCACCAGGGCTGGAGCTAGACGCCTTCATGGTGTCACTGCCAGCTTCCCTCGTGGACGTTGGTGCTGTGGGCTCCCCCTTGGGTGTGTTCTCCCAGCCCAGCCAGGCCCCCGAAACACAGTGCCACCCCCGAAGCTCAGAAGCACCCTGAGTCCAGATTCTGAAGGTGTGAGCGACTCCACCACTGAGCCAGCTGGAGGGTCAGCGCTGGCTAGGGCCTCGTGTCTGCTTGAGAGCGAGGCTTCATTACCCTCCCTCGACTCCCAGGCGGCCGGGGCCGGGCAGACAGTGCTGGGAAGCGCGAGCGACTGCAGGCTTCACTGGGTCCGCATGCTCTGCCACCGCTTCGCCCGCAGCAGCAGAGACAGCTTTGCTTGCTTTGCTATGATCAGATTTCTCCAAGGGGCCCTGGAGTGCTCAGCATTGGAAGAATCGGGAGGTGTTCCCAGACCAGCACCTGCTGGGCTGGCCTTTGGACTGTTTGAGGAGATCTCACTGGCAGCACTGGCTGACAGCTACCAGATAATCCCCAGGGATCCACGGTGACTCAGAGCTTAAGCGCCACCAAGACAGGTCTCACACCTTGTGCCAGAGCATGGCGCTGGTGCGGTCAGCCTCCTCCCAGCCTCTCATCCCATCTGGGCTCCTCACCAGCCCCTAGTCACGAGCTGCCCCTCGGCCGTCATGGGGGAGGCGAGGTGTGTGCTCTCCATCTTTCGCAGGGGAAGGTGTGCCTGGAAAGGGGTGTGTGGTCCGGGTACAGTTAGGCCTCCGTGTGCCAAGGGGCTGCTGACAGCTGTTTAGCCCTGGGGGGACAGCTGCCTAGGGTTGGTGGAAGATCCATGAGGTGGGAGGGTCCAAGAGGAAGTGGGAGGCAGAAAAAGGCCTGTGCAGAGATGGGAGAGAGAGAGCGGTGTCAGGGCATCACCCAGGGGGAGGTTTCGGGCAGGGCAGGAAGGCCACGCATGGATGGGGCTGACGTGCCTGTGCCGTGGCCCCTGGTGGGCTCCCTGTCGCTTCCCCCAGTCTCCCAGCTCAGCCGTTGGTCCTTTACAGAGATTGTCGCAGGAGCCAGGCTTGCATTTTGCTTTCCTTCCAGCAGTCGACAGAGCTTTGGAGCCAGCTTTTTCATGCAGGTTACAGTCGCTGTTGACAGTGTCACTTATAAGCACGGGGACAAGCCTGGTTCTTTGTGGTTACCACCTTTGTTACCTCCAAGTTTGGTTTCTGGTTCCTGTATCTTCTGTGCACTAGCGTTCACCTGTGTTTGATCTTCCTTCAGAATCTGAAGCTGGAAGGAACCAAGGATCTTTCGGATGTTCTGGTGTGGCAGGAGGACTGAGCTCGTGGGGCGCTCCTCACTCCCAGTGACCAGGATGCCCACACTTGGGGCTGAGATGCCAGGGGTTCGAGGCGAGGCTGCCATGACTGCCTTCTCCCAGCGCACCTTCTCCCCTTCACTGTCTGCGAACCAGCTCCCTGACCAACTCTGTCCTTGATCGAAATTTTCTGTTCTGTGGTGACCACCTAGGAGGGAAGAGAGGGCAAGGATACCGTCCCTGATTACGGAAACAGTGTCCACTCTTCGTACCCAAGTAGTTTGTCTCCTCCATTGCTCTGTTCTCCATACTTTATTCTTGTAGAAAAGAATTCCCCAGTAGGACTTGTCCTTGAATAGCTACCAAAACCTTGTATATAAAGCATATATACACCATATATATGCTTACGAGTGTGTATATAAGCTTAAAAATAAAATCCTTTGATAATTTGTTTTACAAACTAGCTGAATGCCCACTACATAAGTATCAGACCTGGTTTTAACACTTGTTTGGTATCAGGCAGGAAATTCTTAAGGGCTGAGGTGATCTGTCTTGTAGAATAGGGGTTTCAAGATTGGGTCCATTGAGGGGCTTCCCTGGGGGTCCAGTGGTTAAGAATCCACCTTGCAGCGTAAGGGACACTGGTTCAATTCCTGGTCCGGGAAGATCCCACATGCCGCAGGGCACTAAGCCTGTGCACCACAACTGCTGAGCTCCCAACCACAGCTGAAGCCTGCACACCCAGAGCCATGCTCCACAATGAGAAGCCGGGCACTGCAGTGACGAGTAGCCCCTGATTGCTGCAACTAGAGAAAAACCCAGTCCATCAACAAAGACCAGCACAGCCACAAGTAAAACAGATTTGCTTTAAAAAAAAAAAAAGATTGGTTCTCTTGGGCCTATAGTTCTGCTAGAGGGTGATAAGAGTAAAAATTTCCAACATTTACTAAGTGACTACTAAGTACTTTCTGTGGCTGACTTTTCAGCCTTTTCAGAATCCCCTGTGAGGAACATCCTGTTAAGTATTATCCCTCCCACTTTACAGAGGAGAGACAGGTACACGAAGAGAAAGTAACGCACGTGGGAGAAGACGGCCAACTGCCGAGACCTTGGCCTTGAGCCAGGAAGTCTGCTTTTAGATCTTTATTATTAGCTACTATGCTCCACGTGCTCATGTCACAGGCTCCATACTTGGAGATGTTGATCCAAATACTTGTATCCTTGGCAGGTCCTGGGTCTCTGCCAGAGCACCCTGTCACCATCCATGGGGTAAATAGCTTGGATGTTCGGTCAGAAGCAGTGAAGGATGTGCCTGGTGATTACTCCTGATAATAACTTGCTCCTAAACCCCAAAGCACACAAAACAAAAACCAGTCCCAGGATTTTCCTGGCAGTCCTGTGGTTAAGACTTCACCTTCTAATGCAGAGGGTGTGGGTTTGATCCCTGGTCGGGGAGCTGAGATCCCACATGCCTCATAACCAAGAAACCAAAACAAGATAGAAACAATATTGTTAACAAATTCAGTAAAGACTTTAAAAACGGTCCACATAAAAAATCTTAAGCCAATCCCGTCTCCCGAGGAATGTACTTTCCAAATTGTGTCCAAGATACCACCCAGGCTGCCGAATGGAGAGGTTTAGACCCGTGGACGTGCTTCAGGAGGAAAAGCAGTGCTGAGTGAGAATCCACACCCCATCCTGGGCCAAAGCCGCAGCACCTCTCTCCAGGTCTGGGGAGCGCCCGTCCTCTCACTGCGATCGCCAGCCAAGCCCCTCCTGTGTCCAGCACACATCTCTGTCGTGGGGCCTGGCCAGGGCCTGTCGTTCAGTTGCTAAGTTGTGTCTGACTCTGCAACCCCATGGATTGCAGCATGCCAAGCCTCCCTGTCCCTCACAGAGTTTGCCCAAGTTCATGTCCGTTGAATTGGTCTGCCAATAAAACTGGCAGGGGTGGTAACAGCTTCTTCAATGAATTCCTCTTCTCTCCACCCTGCTTCTTGCAAGCTTCTCCCCCTCCTTCACATGGTTGCTGTGCCAGGATTCATTTGGCCACTGGAGTTACTCTTCATGTGGGTTTCTCCCCCATGCAGGCTAATACACTGTTTTTCTTTGTTAATGTGTTTTTTTGTTAAAAAAAAAAAAAATCTCAGATCAAAAGAGCTGATGGGAAAGTTGGGCAACTGCATATAGAAATAAAAGCAAATATAAATAGGACCTAATCAAAAATTTGGGCTTCCCTGCTGGAAAGAATCTGCCTGCAGTGCAGGAGACCCTGGTTTGATCCCTGGATGGGGAAGATCCCCTGGAGAAGGAAATGGCAACCACTCGAGTATTCTTGTCTGTGGATAATTCCACGGACAGAGGAGCCTGGAGGGCTATAGTCCACAGGGTAGCAAAGAGTTGGACATGACTGAGCAACTAACACTTTCAATCAAAGGTTTATGAAATAAGACGTTGGGGTTGCATTTGTGTCCCTTTATAAGATTTTCAAAGGAATAAAATCCTCAAATCAGGGAGAAAAAAACCCTTACAGATTAAATGGGACCATATGGCATTTGTACCTGTCATCCCACAGGCCGTGGAGGGCCTCTCTCTTAGCGGGTTGATATCTTAATCCTGTTCATTCTCGATTAAACGTCTCTCCTTGTTTGTAATTTCACCGCCCCATCTTGGCAATGACAGTTCAGACTTTGTGCTGCTGCAGTGGGCAGTTGGGGGTGCATTTCCAATAAAGATAAACTTCCTTTGTTCTTTGGGGATGGTCGGTTGGAAGGTTTCCTTGTGGAGCTCAGTCTCCCAAATTTCCCTGCTTATCAGGAGGCTCTGGGGCAAACGTCATGATTTCTGAAAAGAAGCCCAGAGTATTTTTCATAACAGAAATCTTTTTCCTAGGGACAGTTTTCCTTGGATGAGAATGAGTGGAATTCACATACGACTGGGTTTCCCAAAGTGGGATCTGGTGACAGTTCCTCAGGAATTACAAATATTGCAGAAGCAGGGAGCAGAGGGACCAAGCCCTGGAGGGAAAGGAGATGAGGAGAGTCTGAGCTTGCAGAAAGAGCGATGAGGCAGGAACACAGGTCATGGGGAGACAGGAAGGCGGAAAGCTCCCATGTGCCAGGAGAGTAGGTTAGTGAGGAAAGAAGAAAAGACACGGAGGTGGACACACCGCTACAACGTGGGTGTCTTGGCCAAAACACAGCTGCTTCACTGTGTCAATATGGAGGCCTAGGATGGAAAAGAATACACTGGGAGGTTGGGATTGACCTATACTCACTGCTATATACAAAACAGACAACACGAACACCCTGTATACAATGTGTGTGTGTGTGCTGCCGTGTCCGACTCTGTGACCCCATGGACTGCAGTCCGCCAGGATCCTCTGTCCATGGGATTCTCCAGGCAAGAATACTGGTGTGGGTTGCCATTTCCTCCTCCAAGGGATCTTCCCAACCCAGGGATCAAACCTATGTCTCTTGTGTCTCCTGTGTAGGCGGATTCTCTTACCCTAGCACCACCCGCGAAGCCCAACTGTATATCATGGGGAACTCTATTCCACAGTCTGTAATAATACGTATATTTACAACTGATTCACTCTGCTGTACAGCAGAGATTAACACGTTATAAATCAATTATACTCCAACAAAAATTAATTTAAAAAGGGAAGCCCAGTTGGAAAACCATCTCTCTGTTCTTACAGATGAATGAGAGTGCTAACCTTATGGTACTGCCTCTGGGCCTCAGTCCCCCCTTATGTTAAAGTCAAGACGGGAGTTGTACCATCAGGAGACTAGTCAGGAGATAGAAATCCGATACATGAACACAGAAATTGTAGTAAGAACTGCTTACTGGGTGTAAAGAATTGTTGATACTGAAAGGGTAAGAAGAGAACTCATTCTAGGGTATCAGGTAAGTAAGTAGCAACTGCCAGAAGCAACCAGGCAAGGACTGGGAAAGCTATGGGCACAAAGAGAAAAACTTAAGAGACTTTGAACAGGAGTTCCACAGAGCGGAAACTGACCTGGGCTGACGGGGACGCAGTGAGGCTGGGTCTCAGTGTTGGGAAATCTACAAACTGCAGCCTCAGGAAGGAATAACTGCTGCTAGGGGTGGGGTGGGAGTCGCTGGGAACCCTCATAGGATGGGGAAGCAAGTGACGGGGCAGGTCACTTTTCCTGCAGCCCTGCAGCCTTCCTCACATGCCTCTCCTTGGCATCAACTGACAAGGAGCGGCTGGCAAGGTGGAAATGTGGTCTGCAGTGCGCTGGACGCAGCATCGCCCAAAAGAGAATAGGTGGTGGGTTTGGAGCTGAGGATGGTTACTTAAGGGACTTCCCAGGCGACGCCAGTGGTAAAGAACCCTCCTGGCAGTGCAGGAGACCTAAGAAACGGGAGTTCCGTCTCTGGGTTGGGAAGATCCTCTGGAGAAGGGCGTGGTAACCCACTCCAGTATTCTTTCCTGGAGAATTCCATGAACAGAGGAGCCTGGTGGGGTACAGTTCATAGAGTCTCAAAGAGTCGGACACGACTGAAGCTACTTAGTACGCACACACGCAATATTCCCAGAAACATTTTTTAAGAGAGCCTCTCTTCTATTTCCTCCTAACCACGGTTGAGACTGTGGGTGCAAGGTGAGCAGGAGGCAACCTTGAGCATGGAAGCCACATCCCAGGGATGCAGAAGATACAGACAGAGGGAATCCAAGTCCTTAGTGACCCCACAGCGGCCAGGTCAGTCCCCCACAGCCTATGATAGAATCCCTTTGATGTGAAAACAAAAGCACTGTGTTGAAACCACAGTGACGTGGCCCTTTCTGTTAGATGAAGCTGAGTCTCATCCTCTGACACAGATGCAGTCAGGCAGCTCACCCCTGAGGACACACCAAGAGCAGGCGAGGAGATGCGGGCCAGCAGGGAAAAGCAAGTCAAGGCAGCAAAGGGATCAAACAGCGGGGAATGAAAGATCTTATGAAGGGTTTGCAAGACTGTGGGGAAACTGGTTCTCTCTCCCCATTGCTGGGAGAAGTGGATGTTGCTGCAGCCTCTGTGGAGAACAATTGGGCAGTAGATATTTCATAACAAACATAGGCACCCTCCAACTCAACAATGACATTTCTAGATCTTTCTTTTAGAGACATACTCAACTAGGTACACAGAGAGGCTTGTAAAGAACATTCTTTACAGCATTAATTAATTAATTTAATTAATTAATTAAAATATCTAAATAGCTAAATGTCTACCATTGATGAAGTTATTAAATATAAATAAACAGCCATAATTAATTAAAAAATTAAAACTAGAACTACCATATCATCCAGTCATCCTTCTGGGTGTGTATCCCACAGAACTGAAAGCAAGCTCTCCAGGAGATATTCGCATATCCGTGTTCACTGCAGCATTATTCTCTACAGCCCAAAGGTGGAGGCACCCCAATATCCATCCATCTGGGATGGCCACACTGTAAGTTATCGCAGTTGCAGGGTGGAGGGAGTTGCCTGGGGCAGTGGGCTGAGATCCACAGGCAGGCCTCGAGTCTGCCAGCAGCTCGTTCTGGGATGTGGGCAAGTCGCTTCCTGTCGCTCCGGCCCTGGGCCCCTCATGTGTAAACACTGGGGTTGAATGGACCTCTTCCAGCTGGCCTGGTTTTCATCTGCTGAGAACAATGATTCCAGTGTGCCAGCTGGGCAGACGCACTCAGTCGGCCTCAGGAACTGCGGGGCTGGAGTGGCGCGGGGACGCTGATGTCAGATCACGGACGTCAGCACCCGCAGCTGGCTGAAAAGAACGTGCCCTCCAGGCGCGAGTTACAACGGACTGGTTATCTGAAAGGATACATGACGCTGGATGGGGGTCTCTTCTCTGCTTTTCTGCTTACAGTGAGGTCAACTGTGTGCCCCCTGCCCCCGGGTCCTGCCCCTGTGTCTCTCTGCTCAGCTGACCCTGGCTGGCCCCTCCCACAGGGCACTGAGAGTCCCAGGGCCTCCAAGCCTGGCTGGCGCTGGCCTCAACTTGGCCTCGTGGAGTCCAGCCTCCCACCACTTTGTCCTGTCTTCTTGCCCTCAAGCATGACCCCATCTCTCTGAATCCTGCTGTCCCTGGTTTCCACTCGGCCGCTCTGTCCTGGAGTGCACCCGGACCTCTCGAGCCCAGAGCCTGTGTGAGCCACCGGCTGGGGTCAACGCACCAAGTGGTGGGAGGGCTCCCCACAAGAACTCATCAAGGGCAGCCTCGCAGAAGAGAGGTGTTGGGGAAATACAATAAAAAGCACGATCTTCTCCAAATGCATTAAACTCCACAGAGGTAGCAGGAAAATGGTTTTATTATAGCCTAAGCACGAAGCCAGCAAAGGAAATCAAAACATCACCCCAAAATGTGCCTTTTGGCATAAACGTGCTTCAGAGTTGAAGGCAATGAAGAGGCAGAAGTGCAGAAAAGCTGCCTCTAAAAAAAAAAAAAAAAAAGAAAAGAAAAGCTGCCTCTATCCTCCCCCTCTTTCACTTAAAGGCAGGTTATAAATTCTCCTCTTACTGGAGGCAGACTCTTATCAGCCCAGAGACGGCACCAGAGGAATCCACAAGCAAAGCTCACTCCTTGTCCATTATCTCCTCCCGTATGTTTACCTTCCCATGTCTGGCTCCCTGGGAAGGCTTTCCTCTGTCCTGCTATCCTCCCACACGTTGACTGCTCTTTGTTGAGGATGCTCTATGAGCCAGAGTTCCAAGCCACCACCGTGAGTGACTTTTCTGTGGGTTTCTCCCGCAGCACGTGTAATATACCGTTTGTTTCTCTTTGTTACTCTGTCTTCCTTCCCATGCAGGGTGTGTGGGGGGTGACTAGGAAGAATCAAGGCCTCATGTGTGGTCAGTGTCTGCTCTCTCCTTTCATTAATTACCTGGGGGGACACTTGTATTAGGCAGGCAACTTGAGTTTGTCTCTGAGTGGCTAGAAGGGTGAAGGCAGGGCTGTTTTCATTAATTTTGACTAAAATGGTCCCTTGGGTAGAACTAGCACTTTACTGAGTAGAGTTTTCCTCTTACACAGAAACTAACAGAAAATAGATCAGCAGGAGAAAATGCATGCAATTTTAATTTTGTGTGTGTAGGCATTTCAGAGAAAAGGAGTGAAAACCCCAAAAGCAGGGAGACACTGGCGCTTATGCGCTTAATAAAGGGTGATAAACTGTGGAGAAATAACTAGACAGATGGGAAAGACTAGAGATCTCTTCAAGAAAATCAGAAATACCAAGGGAATATTTCATGCAAAGATGGGCTCGATAAAGGACAGAAATGGTATGGACCTAACAGAAGCACAAGATATTAAGAAGAGGTGGCAAGAATACACAGAAGAACTGTACAAAAAAGATTTTCACGACCCAGATAATCACGATGGTGTGATCACTCACCTAGAGCCAAACATCCTGGAATGTGAAGTCAAGTGGGCCTTAGAAAGCATCACTACAAACAAAGCTAGTGGAGGTGATGGAATTCCAGTTGAGCTATTTCAAATCCTGAAAGATGATGCTGTGAAAGTGCTGCACTCAATATGCCAGCAAATTTGGAAAACTCAGCAGTGGCCACAGGACTGGAAAAGGTCAGTTTTCATTCCAATCCCAAAGAAAGGCAATGCCAAAGAATGCTCAAACTACTGCACAATTGCACTCATCTCACACACTAGTAAAGTAATGCTCAAAATTCTCCAAGCCAGGCTTCAGCAATATGTGAACCGTGAACTTCCTGATGTTCAAGCTGGTTTTAGAAAAGGCAGAGGAACCAGAGATCAAATTGCCAACATCCGCTGGATCATCAAAAAAGCAAGAGTTCCAAAAAAACATCTATCTCTGCTTTATTGACTATGCCAAAGCCTTTGACTGTGTGGATCACAATAAACTGTGGAAAATTCTGAAAGAGATGGGAATACCAGACCACCTGACTTGCCTCTTAAGAAACCTATATGTAGGTCAGGAAGCAACAGTTAGAACTGGACATGGAACAACAGACTGGTTCCAAATAGGAAAAGGAGTATGTCAAGGCTGTATATTGTCACCCTGCTTATTTAACTTATATGCAGAGTACATCATGAGAAATGCTGGACTGGAAGAAACACAAGCTGGAATCAAGATTGTCAGGAGAAATATCAATAACCTCAGATATGCAGATGACACCACCCTTAGGGCAGAAAGTGAAGAAGAACTAAAGAGCCTCTTGATGAAAGTGAAAGAGGATAGTGAAAAAGTTGGCTTAAGGCTCAACATTCAGAAAATGAAGATCATGGCATCTGGTCCCATCACTTTGTTAGGGGAAGCACACTGATTGAAACCACCCACCCCGGCCAGGCACCATAGTAACCATTTGCATGAGTTATTTTATGGCAGGAGATCCTGATAAAGAATATGGAACTAACAAGCCACCACCAACCAGAAGAGTTCGGGAAAGGTCTAAAGGAGACACCGCGCGTCCGTCCACTTCCCAGCATCCCTCTCGCCAGCACCCATCTTGGCTGAGCGATGCGCGCACCACCAGGAAAGACTCTGAATTAGAATGATTGGCCAAAGACCACCTGGAAACTAATCCCATCACCATAAAACCCGACATTGCGAGCCACGTGGCAGAGCAGTTCTCCTGGGTTCCCTTACCCTACTGCTCTCCACTCGGGTGCCCTTTCCCAATAAAATCTCTTTCTTGGTCAGCATGTGTCCCCTTGGACAATTCTTTTCCAAGTGTTAGACAAGAGCCCGGTCTTGGGGCCCTGTAGGGGTCCCCCCATTCCTACAACAACTGGCGACCACGAAGGGACACCCCCATTTTTACTGGGGCTGACATCCAGACCGCTCGGGGTACTCCAGGACCAGCTTGCCTGCCAACGGATCTGACCCAGCAGCCGCGACTGGGACTCGTTTGTCCCTGGTCTCCTCCTGACGCGGACAACTGGCCAGGGTGCCCCGACCGGGTAAGGAACCAGAGATTCTGTTGTTTGTCTCACCCCTCCTTTCAATCTATCCCATCCTATTTTTCTAGTCCCCCGGTCCTGGACGCAGGAGTCTGTCTGGTCGAAGGGCCTCAGCCTGAGCTGAGGATTGGAGACTGATCACCTCCTCTTGGCAGAGAACTCGAATTCTGGTTCTGATTTCTGGTAGAGCCAAGTTCCAGTCCTCCCTTCTCTGGAGGCCCAGGGAAAAGTCCTGTAACGCGTGGGTATCTGTAGGTGGCAGGAGACGTCTGTAAGGCCACCCCTTTTTTTCTTTTCCCTCCCCTTTTTTTGTTTTTCCTCTTTCTCTCCCCCACTCTTACACCTTTTGTCTCTTCCCACTCCTTCTCTCTCAACCTGGCCTCTTTTCCTCTCTGTGAAGACCAAGTTATTTCCATTCACTCTGTCTGTCGATACTTGGGCCTGAAGTTCTGGGTCTTTGCAAGAGATTTTCTGAGAGGCTACACTCTCTGCTCCCTATCAAGTGTGCTTTTTTGTTCTTGGGGAGACAGTCGGGCGTTAGAAGCTCTCCATTGGGTGCCCTGTTTCTATAAATTCAGCCATTTAATTGAGCATTTGGCTGAGTGCTTCCATGTGGAAGTGATTGATGGGGTTCAGTATAGTCGCACCTGGTCTTGAGTGAAAATTAACACCCTAGACACATCCTTAGGGGTTAATTCACCTTTCAGGACCAGTCCTACAGCACCGTTGATTGTGCTTACTACTGAACATTTCCTTTGGTGCATATACAATCAGGCAATTTGGGACCAGGAGAGAGCTTACAATCTCTCTAGAGTCAGATATAGGGGCATCCACCCCAATACTGGTCCCCTGAGAATGAGATATAAACTATACTGTCACTAAAATGGGAAATAAGCCTAGCTTCCCTTTAGACACCCCGCTGGGTTGTCTTTTGGCCCACTGGGAGGGATACCAACTGGAAGGGCTAAAAAAGAAAAAACTTATCAAATACTGTACTCAACACTGGCCTACTTACTCCCTGGAAGGAGGGGGAAAATGGCCTCAGTCAGGATCACTTGGATACAACACCATTTTACAGCTCAGTCTATACTGCAAACGCGAGGGTAAATACAAGGAAGTTCCCTATGTCCAGGCCTTTATGGCCCTCTACCAGGATTCCGGGAAAAAGGGAAAACATAAGCTTGAGGACTTTGATAAATGCTCTTCCAAAATCCTTTTAGCAAGGTCTGAAACAGAAGATCCCCTTGACCTTCTCTTGACCTCCTCTGCTTCAGCAGAGAAGTCATGGGGAATGGAAGGTAAGACACACCTGGGAGTCACGAGCTCGGACCTGGAAGTCAGGAGGCTAGGCCTGGGAGTCACGAGCTTGGACCCCGGAAGTCAAGGACCCGGACTCCTCCATATGCTCCCTCCCCAATGGCGTTATGACCAGGAAGTAAGCTTTGTCTCACAGAAGGAAAGCTCATCCTCAGACAAAATCTGCCCCCTAAGAGAGGTACCAGACGGGGAGGGGGGAACTATGCACGTTCATGTTCCGTTCTCTATGCAAGACATTACCCAATGCAAGGAACGATTGGGCTCATATTCCGAGAACCCCCAGAAATTTAAGGATGAATTTGAGCTTCTTAGCCTTAACTTCTCCCTCACCTGGAGGGATATAATGGTCATCCTCACCTGGTATTGTAATCATGAGGAAAAAGCTCGAATCGTAGATCAGGCTAGAAAATTGGCTGATGAAAGACAGCGGGTAGATGTCAGTCTGGCCCCTGCCGAAGAGGCAATCCCCTCTACAAAGCCAGACTGGAATCCTAAAACAAGGGCAGGAAAGGAATCCTTAAGACACCTCATTACTTGCCTACTACAGGGAATGACCCAGGGTGTCCAAAAGGTTGTTAATTATAATGAGATAAAAGAGGTTACACAGGAAGAACATGAAAATCCAGCTGTTTTTTGGGGCTGACTCACAGAAGCCTTTAAAAACTTTACCAAGACAGATCTAAAAAGTATGGAAGGAAGGGGCCTGTTGGCCCATTCCTTCATAACCCAGGCAGCCCCAGACATAAGGAGAAAATTACAAAAACTAGGAAAATTTCCCAATTTCTGATTTGGTGGAGGAGGCAAATAGGGTGTTTTGAACAGGGACCAGGAGCAGGAAGCAAAAAGGGAGCAAAAGGAAGCCTGAAAAGATAGGAGAATAGAGAGGCAGACCCAGGCCTTGGCCCAACAACAGGCTAAAATCCTGGCTTTGATTCATACTGCCACTACGCGAGAGTCTGGGAGAGACCAAGGAAGGAAAAAGGATCTTAACAATCCACCGCGGTTGAGACACACCCAGTGTGCCTAGTGCAAAGAGGGTGGGCATTGGAAAAGGGATTGCCCATATCGCCCTAAGGGAAGGTATATGGAGACCCCTAAACCTGCTCCCTCTGTATTAGTCCTGGGCGATCGGGACTGACGGTGCCCAGAGGCTCGAGAAACCCCCGCGAATGGTGAGGTCCAGATCACTCCTCCCTACCCTTGGGTGACTCTACAAATACAAGGTAAGGATGTGAACTTTCTTTTAGACATGGGGGCTGCCTTCTCTGTTCTTCCTTTCCGATTAGGACCTTTAGACTCCCAGACTAAAATGGTGATAGTGGTAGATGGAAAACCCCAAAGCCGAAATTTTACTAAGCCCCTCCATTGTAAGGTGGGCAATTGGCAAGGAACCCACCCCTTCTTATACATCCCTGGTTGCCCTGCTCCCCTACTGGGGAGAGACCTTTGCCGCCTCCAGACCAGAGTGACTTGGGGAAAGCTAAAAGCCGATAATTTCCTTTGCCTAGTGTCTGAATATTTACAGTCAGATGTAGAAAAGGAAGTCTGTCCCTTTCTTAGATGAGGTCAATCCCCAGGTGTGGGATGTCTCCAGCCCTGGTCTAGCCATAAATGTTCCACCAGTAAAGATTCTTCTGAGGCCAAATGCTCCCTACCCCTGGAAAAGACAATATCCCTTAAAAGCAGAAGCTCTTGAAGGTCTTAGACCATTAGTTAATAAATACCGAGATACTGGAATTCTAATCACCTGTGAGTTTCCCTGCAATACTCCAATCTTGCCTGTTAAAGAACCAGATGGATCTTATCGATTCGTCCAGGATCTAAGAGCTGTTGATGAAGCTGTGGTTCCCATCCACCCCACAGTCCCAAACCTGTACACCCTCCTATCCCAAGTCCCAGGAAATGCTAAGTACTTCTCAGTCTTGGATCCTAAAGATGCCTTCTTCTGCATTCCTCTCCATCCTGAATCCCAAAAACTCTTTGCTTTTGAGTGGCGGGACTTGGAAACAAGGGAGGCCATACAACTCTGCTGGACTCAACTACCACAAGGGTTTAGGGACAGCCCTCATATTTTCGGGACTTCCTTGGGGAGAGAACTAAGGGAATTAACTTTAACAAGCAGCAATCTAATACAATATGTGGATGACTTGCTCATAGCTAGTCCAGACTTTACCAGCTCTCAAATGGACACTATTAAAACTAAATTTCCTGTATGAAAAGGGTTATCAAGTATCCCCCAAGAAAGCTCAGATTAGCTTAACCCAAGTAAAATACCTTGGATTTATAATTATGGAAGGAAAAAGAATGCTTGACCCCCAGAGGAAATCCCTCATTTTAAATACTCCGTACCGCCCCCCCAACCCCCGCCTCAAAAAAAACCACTTAGGGGATTTTTAGGAATGACTGGGTTTTGCAGGATCTGGATTCCTAATTATGGCAATCTGGCCCGACCCCTATATGAAAAGTTAAGAGGGAAAGAGGAAGAGCCACTCGACTGGGATGAGACCTGCAAGGTGGCCTTTAATGCCCTAAAAGAGTCTATCACTACAGCCCCAGCTTTAGGCCTCCCAAACCTGGAAAAGCCTTTCAAGCTTTATGTTTCTGAAAGGATAGGAACTGCTCTTGGGATGTTAGGACAAATGATGGGGCCTATATTACAACCCGTGGCTTATCTCTCAAAACAACTAGATGAGGTGGCCAGAGGGTGGCCCACTTGCCTCCGGCAGCAGCGGCCACCGCTCTTATGGTTAAGGAGGCATCTAAGCTGACCTGGGTCAGCCACCACAGTGTAACGCCTCACCAGGTGCATACAGTCTTGGAAACTAAAAGGGATAGGTGGGTGACGGGGGGAAGGATCACCCAATACCAAGCCCTCCTCCTTGACACTCCAGAAATAAAGTTGAGGGTCTGTCAGACTTTAAATCCAGCCACCTTACTGCCAGATCCCCCTACTTCCCCTTTGGATCACCAGTGCATGCAAATCACAGTCGAGTTATACTCTACTCGCCCGGACCTATCAGAGACACCTTTATCTGACCCAGAGGACAAATGGTACCCAGATGGCAGTCGTTTTGTAGAAAAGGGAGAGAGGAAAGCAGGATATGCTGTAGTGAGCCTGGAAGAAACTAAGGAAAGCAGGTCTCTTCCCCCAGACACCTCAGCCCAGAAAGCTGAACTTTTTGCCCTGACAAGAGCTTTGGAATTAGGGGAAGGAAAGAGGATTAATGTGTATACGGACTCTAAGTATGCTTTCCTCATCCTGCAGGCCCATGCAGCAATTTGGAAAGAAAGAGGGATGCTCAGTGCTCGAAGCTCTCCTATTAAACACAAAGAGCTCATTCTCAGGCTCCTGGAAGCATCAGACTTCCTGCTAAATTAGCTACCATCCACTGCAAGGGTCACCAAAAGGGGCAAGAGGAGGCCCAGAGAAACAGAAAAGCTGATCAGGAGGCAAAACGAGCTGCTAGGGAAGCTACCCCTGTCACTGCTATCTGCCCCCTTTTCCCCAAGGAAACTCTGACTCCAGATTATACCCCAGAGGAGCATTCCCAATATGCTGAGCAGGGCTGGGAGATTCAGTCACATGGGTGGTTTCTGACTGATCAGGCCCAAGTAATACTCCCTGACTCTCAGGTTTGGAAAATTGTTAACTCCTGACATAAAAGTACCCATTTTGGAAGAGATAATCTGGAAATCTTGCTCAAGCCTATTCTCTACCATCCCCAGTTGGCTAAGGTTGTTAGGTCACACAGAATTGTGATACCTGTCTAAGAAATAATCCAAAAACCAGACCCTTGCCACCTCCTCTAATTAAACCTGTCCAACATCGGGGATCATACCCAGGAGAGGACTGTCAGGTGGATTTTACAGCCATGCCAAAGACCCAAGGGTTTTCTTATTTGCTAGTCTTTATTGACACGTTCACAGGATGGATTGAAGCATTCCCTACTAAGACAGAGAGAGCCACAGAAGTCTGTAAAGCTCTGCTGAAGGAGATAGTACCTAGGTTTGGGTTGCCTCCATCACTTCAGAGTGACAATGGGCCCTCATTTACAGCCACGATATCCCAGAACCTGGCTGCATGCTTAGGCATAAAATACCGCTTCCACTCATCCTGGAGGCCTCAAGCTTCGGGAAAGGTAGAGAGAGCCAACCAGACTCTTAAAAGGGCTCTGGCCAAGCTATATCAAGAAACACGTAAGTGGATCCATATGCTACCCATAGCCCTCATGAGGGTACGACAGCCCCCAAACAGCCACTATTATTAAGCCCTTATGAAATGATGTATGGACGTTCATTCTTAACTTCTGATTTGTTTTTTGATGAGGACGCCAATACTCTCTTAAAACATATAATTGACCTGGGAAGGTTTCAACAAGAACTCCAACGATATGGAGAACAGATCCTCCCTAGACCACAGGAAAACTTGAAAAATCTCCAGGTAGAGCTGGGGGACCAAGTATTAGTAAAGATCTGGCAAGAAAAAGGGAGTCCAAGCCAGCTGTCCGAGAAATGGACAGGACCATATCAGGCTGTCCTAGTAACTTCAACTGCTGTAAAAGTAAAGGGTCCATCTGCCTGGGTCCACAATTCTAGAATAAAACCCTATGGCCTACAGGAGGGGGAGATGGGGACTGAGGCTCTGAAACCAGAGGACAACTATTCCTGTGAACCTGTTGAAGATCTCAGACTCTTGTTCGGGCGGAACCCCATCAACTCTCCCTCAGATAAGTAAAAATGCATCATATGATGTTCTTCCTCTTTCTAATCGTATCTCTCTGTGTGGCTATTAATATCTCCCTAAACGAGGCATATACACTTGCAAACCACACTGCTTCTCAACTCAACCTAACCAGCCCCTGCTTGATCTGCATTAATGGCAGAAGTTGGGGGTATGTCCACCCTATCCCAGGGTATCAATGACCCACCCTTCCAGCTGAGCTACATGCTGTTACCCAGCACACCCCATCTGGTCGCGGTATGGCCTTTTGGGAAAAAGGGGAAAAAAACTTCATGCCTTGGTATCAGCAAAAACTGTCTATCTTTACCCGCTTGGTAACATCTGCAATCCCACCTGAGCCCTTATTTTCTCTCTTGACTAACATTCCCCAAGTGACCTTCCCTATCTGTCTAAAAAGCGACTCCCTGACAGGGGCGTCAGTGGGAGATCTAGGCAACTTCCAAGGTGTGGTGACCTTCACTATTGAAACTGATGGGAAAAACCAGGACCTAGAAATGTCACTGCTGCTACTGCTACTGCTAAGTCGCTTCAGTCGTGTCCGACTCTTCGCGACCCCATGGACTGTAGCCCACCAGGCTCCTCCGCCCATGGGATTTCCCAGGCAAGAGTACTGCAGTGGGTTGCCATTGCCTTCTCCAAGAAATTTCACTAGGGTATTACGATTTAGCCCAAAGTCTGGGAACTAGAGGTTCTGGCAGAACTGACACACTATACCTATCCCTGAACATGAGGCTCTCCTCGGATACTATTAACCAGTCTCGAAAACCTATGTTCTGTTCTGGACGACCAAAGAACCACACCCATTCATCCTGGTTCCTAAATCAGGCAGGCAACTCTGACCTCTGTTATTCCCTTGTAGGGGTACCCACCCCTGAAAACCTAACCCTGTGTTGGGAGCCTAAATGAAATACTCTCTACCTTGAGGACAAAACCCAGGATGCCTCACAACACTTAAATCCCTTCCTAAATGCCCTCACTGCTGCCGGTTTTGCAGCAAGTGGAGTGACAGTCTCCTCCCAGCTACTAAGAGACTGCCCGTGTTCCATTATGCCATGTTGCAGTTGTAAGGCAGATGGAAATCCTGTTTCTCTTTGGCAAACCCATTTTGCTGCCCAGCTTAAACCCAGTCATGGTGTCTATTTCATATGTGGGGATAAAGCTTATTTACCCCTACCACCTTTTTGGTCAGGAACTTGCTCCCAAGGAATGTTACACCCCACATAGATCTGGCCTGGAGTAATACTTCCTTGCCTTTACCAGTATATACCCAGTTCTTGGGTCCAGTGATAACTGTCTCATTAGGCCTCCTGTTTGTATACTCCAACTCCTTACAAAGTTTATTTCCAGCAGACTCCAGCAGTTCCAAGCCAAATTGATGTTACTACAAGGGTGGAAGCTGGTTTCAGATGTGGAACACCCCAACTTAGATCAGATAGAGAGAGACTTCTGCTCTGCTAGGCAGGCCTACGCCCATGCACAGCAGGAAGAAGTTACAGAGCAAGAGACCTCTGCCCCAATTCCCAAGAAGTATCTTGAGTATGAAGTCTCTCAGGGGGGACTTGTTAGGGGAAGCACACTGATATTGAAACCGCCCACCCTGGCCAGGCACCATAGTAACCATTTGTACGAGTTGTTTTATGACAGGAGATCCTGATAAGGAATACAGAACTAACAAGCCACCACCAACCAGAAGAGTTCAGGAAAGGTCTAAAGGAGACACCGCTGTCTGTCCACTTCCCAGAATCCCTCTCGCCAACATCCATCTTGGCTGAGCGATGCGCGCGCCACCAGGAAAGACTCTGAATTAGAATGATTGGCCAAAGACCACCCGGAAACTAATCCCATCACCATAAAACCCGACATTGCGAGCCACGTGGCAGAGCGGTTCTCCTGGGTTCCCTTACCCTACTGCACTCCACCCGGGTGCCCTTTCCCAATAAAATCTCTTTCTTGGTCAGCACGTGTCTCCTTGGACAATTCTCTTCCGAGTGTTAGACAAGAGCCTGGTCTTGGGGCCCTGTAGGAGTCCCCCGCTTCCTACAACAACTTCATGGGAAATAGATGGGGAAACAGTGGAAACAGTGTCAGAATTGTTTTGGGGGGCTGCAAAATCACTGCAGATGGTGACTGTAGCCATGAAATTAAAAGACGCTTACTCCTTGGAAGAAAAGTTGTGAGCAACCAAGATCAGATCAGATCAGTCGCTCAGTCGTGTCCGACTCTTTGCAACCCCATGAATCGCAGCACGCCAGGCCTCCCTGTCCATCACCAAATCCCGGAGTTCACTCAGACTCACGTCCATAGAGTCAGTGATGCCAACCAGCCATCTCATCCTCTGTCGTCCCCTTCTCCTCTTGCCCTCAATCCCTCCCAGCATCAGAGTCTTTTCCAATGAGTCAACTCTTCGCATGAGGTGGCCAAAGTACTGGAGTTTCAGTTTTAGCATCATTCCTTCCAAAGAAATCCCAGGGCTAATCTCCTTTAGAATGGACTGGTTGGATCTCCTTGCAGTCCAAGGGACTCTCAAGAGTCTTCTCCAACACCACAGTTCAAAAGCATCAATTCTTCAGCGCTCAGCCTTCTTCACAGTCCAACTCTCACATCCATACATGACCACAGGAAAAACCATAGCCTTGACTAGACGAACCTTTGTTGGCAAAGTAACGTCACTGCTTTTGAATATGCTATCTAGGTTGGTCATAACTTTCCTTCCAAGGAGTAAGCGTCTTTTAATTTCATGGCTGCAGTCACCATCTGCAGTGATTTTGCAGCCCAGAAAAATAAAGTCTGACACTGTTTCCACTGTTTCCCCATCTATTTCCCATGAAGTGATGGGACCAGATGCCATGATCTTCGTTTTCTGAATGTTGAGCTTTAAGCCAACTTTTTCACTCTCCACTTTCACTTTCATCAAGAGGCTTTTTAGCTCCACTTCACTTTCTGCCATAAGGGTGGTGTCATCTGCATATCTGAGGTTATTGATATTTCTCCCAGCAATCTTGATTCCAGCTTGTGTTTCTTCCAGTCCAGCGTTTCTCATGATGTGCTCTGCATATAAGTTAAATAAACAGGGTGACAATATACAGCCTTGACATACTTCTTTTCCTATTTGGAACCAGTCTGTTGTTCCATGTCCAGTTCTAACTGTTGCTTCCTGACCTGCATACAAATTTCTCAAGAGGCAGATCAAGTGGTCTGGTATTCCCATCTCTTTCAGAATTTTCCACAGTTTATTGTGATCCACACAGTCAAAGGCTTTGGCATAGTCAATAAAGCAGAAATAGATGTTTTTTTTGGAACTCTCTTGCTTTTTCCATGATCTAGCGGATGTTGGCAATTTGATCTCTGGTTCCTCTGCCTTTTCTAAAACCAGCTTGAACATCAGGAAGTTCACGGTTTACATATTGCTGAAGCCTGGCTTGGAGAATTTTGAGCATTACTTTACTAGTGTGTGAGATGAGTACAATTGTGCAGTAGTTTGAGCATTCTTTGGCATTGCCTTTCTTTGGGATTGGAATGAAAACTGACCTTTTCCAGTCCTGTGGCCACTGCTGAGTTTTCCAAATTTGCTGGCATATTGAGTGCAGCACTTTCACAGCATCATCTTTCAGGATTTGGAATAGCTCAACTGGAATTCCATCACCTCCACTAGCTTTGTTCACAGTGATGCTTTCTAAGGCCCACTTGACTTCACATTCCAGGATGTCTGGCTCTAGGTGAGTGATCACACCATCGTGATTATCTGGGTCGTGAAGATCTTTTTTGTACATTTCTTCTGTGTATTCTTGCCATCTCTTCTTAATATCTTCTGCTTTTGTTAGGTCCATACCATTTCTGTCCTTTATCGAGCCCATCTTTGCATGAAATGTTCCCTTGGTATCTCTGATTTTCTTGAAGAGATCTCTAGTCTTTCCCATTCTGTTGTTTTCCTCTATTTCTTTGCATTGATCGCTGAAGAAGGCTTTCTTATCTCTTCTTGCTATTCTTTGGAACTCTGCATTCAGATGTTTATATCTTTCCTTTTCTCCTTTGCTTTTTGCTTCTCTTCTTTTCACAGCTATTTGTAAGGCCTCCCCAGACAGCCATTTTGCTTTTTTGCATTTCTTTTCCATGGGGATGGTCTTGATCCCTGTCTCCTGTACAATGCCATGAACCTCATTCCATAGTTCATCAGGCACTCTATCTGTCAGATCTAGTCCCTTAAATCTATTTCTCACTTCCACTGTATAATCATAAGGGATTTGATTTAGGTCATACCTGAATGGTCTAGTGGTTTTCCCTACTTTCTTCCATTTAAGTCTGAATTTGGCAATAAGGAGTTCATGGTCTGAGCCACAGTCAGCTCCTGGTCTTGTTTTTGCTGACTGTATAGAGCTTCTCCATCTTTGGCTGCAAAGAATATAATCAATCTGATTTCAGTGTTGACCATCTGGTGATGTCCATGTATAGAGTCTTGTCTTGTGTTGTTGGAAGAGGGTGTTTGCTATGACCAGTGCCTTCTCTTGGCAAAACTCTATTAGTCTTTGCCCTGCTTCATTCCGTATTCCAAGGCCAAATTTGCCTGTTACTCCAGGTGTTTCTTGTCTTCCTACTTTTGCATTCCAGTCCCCTATAATGAAAAGGACATCTTTTTTGGGTGTTAGTTCTAAAAGGTCTTGTAGGTCTTCATAGAACCGTTCAACTTCAGCTTCTTCAGCGTTACTGGTTGGGGCATAGACTTGGATTACTGTGATATTGAATGATTTGCCTTGGAAATGAACAGAGATCATTCTGTCGTTTTTGAGATTGCATTCAAGTACTGCATTTCGGACTCTTTTGTTGACCATGATGGCTACTCCATTTCTTCTAAGGGATTCCTGCCCACAGTAGTAGATATAATGGTCATCTGAGTTAAATTCACCCATTCCAGTCCATTTCAGTTTGCTGATTCCTATAATGTCGACATTCACTCTTGCCATCTCTTGTTTAACCACTTCCAATTTGCCTTGATTCATGGACCTGACATTCCAGGTTCCTGTGCAATATTGCTCTTTACAGCATCGGGTCTTGCTTCTATCACTAGTCACATCCACAGCTAACCTAGATAGCATATTCAAAAGCAGAGACGTTACTTTGCCAACAAAGGTTCATCTAGGCAAGGCTATGGTTTTTCCTGTGGTCATGTATGGATGTGAGAGTTGGACTGTGAAGAAAGCAGAGCACCGAAGAATTGATGCTTTTGAACTGTGGTGTTGGAGAAGACTCTTGAGAGTCCCTTGGACAGCAAGGAGATCCAACCAGTCTATCCTAAAGGAGATCAGCCCTGGGTGTTCTTTGGAAGGAATGATGGTAAAGCTGAAACTCCAGTACTTTGGCCACCTCATGTGAAGAGTTGACTCATTGGAAAAGACTCTGATGCTGGGAGGGATTGGGGGCAGGAGGAGAAGGGGACGACAGAGGATGAGATGGCTGGATGGACATGAGTTTGAGTGAATTCCGGGAGTTGGTGATGGACAGGGAGGCCCAGCGTGCTGCAATTCATGGGGTCGCAAAGAGTCGGACACGACTGAGCGACTGAACTGAACTGAACTGAACTAGACAGAGAAAGGGGGTTTGGGTTCTTAGGGGCTATAACTGTGGGAAGGTGACTAGGAAAACTAAAGCTTTGTTTATTTCCTGATGCAGCCACAGCATCTCCTTTGGGCTTCCCAGGTGGCACAGTGGTAAAGAATCTGCCTGCTGATGCAGGAAGATGCAGGAGATATGGGTCAGGAAGATCCGCTGGAGGAGGGCACGACAACCCGCTCCAGTAGTCTTGCCTGGGAAATCCCAGGGACAGAGAGCCTGGAAGGCTCCAATCCATGGGGCTGTAAAACTGTTATTTTAGACTTAATGACTAGACAACAAGTGAGGTCACCAGGGTTCTTATTATGGGAAGAGAACACCTTTACAAACGAACATTTACATCCTGCTTTTTGGCAGAAAGGGTGAGAGAACAGTTCCTGTGTGTGCTGTTTCTCACTTGCCTTCAAGTCAAAAGGATCCTTACTCCAAACGGGCATATTTTGGGGTGGCATGTTCTAAATCCCTTCAGCTGCATTAGCTGAACAAATTATCACCAAGCCCATATATTCTTGGCACCTGGTTTTTATATAGTATAGAAAAGCTAAACATATTTGAGTCTATGAATAAACATGAAAAACTGTGCTATAAAGACATGTTTGTTTCTGAAGATTGTGAGATGGGGAACTTCCCTGATGGGTAAGTGGTTACGGTTTTGTGCTCCCACTCCAGAGGCAAGAGTTTGATCCCTGGGCGGGGAACTAAAATCCCACATGCTGTGCAGTGCAGCCAAGAAAAACAAATGAAAGGAAAAAAAAGAAAAGAAAAATACATGAATTTAAAAAAAAGGGTATATAAAGCGAAGTTCTAAACACCTCTTTGAGTGCCTCATATCTGAGTGCTCCTGTGTGTGTGTGACACATATGTTAATAAACGTTTACAAAAGATTGTGAGATGGTCTATATTTTAAAAATTTACTAGTCTGCTTGTAGAATACTGGTATGTGACAGACAGTTCATTATTGTCCACTTCCTAGTTTTCTCTGTTAAAGGAAGTCTATAAATGGTTAAAAATTATAAATTACTATATGTAATTAAAACTACTAGAAACAATATGAATGAAGGGAAACAATTATGCACAAAAAGTATGCGAGGAAAGCATGATGTGTTTTCCGTAAGGAAATGTACGAGGAATGAATGTGTTTTAATTAAGAGCAACTTTATTATAAAGTAGCATGACTGGTTTTTCCAGAATGAAAAGAGGAAAATAAACAAAGGGCTGAATGAACAGAAGAAAGCTGTAAAAGTTTTGCAGAAAAGAGATCTGATCTCATGTAGTCAAACTGAATAAGATTTGAGTGGATTTATTTACAAGGTTAAAAAAATGAGCCTTAAAGCCATGACACCATAAAATTCCTAAAAGAGAACATACACAACTTATTCTCTGACATAAATTGTACCAATGTTTTCTTAGGTCTCCCAGGGCAATAGAAGTACAGGCAAAAGTTAACAAATGGGACCTAATCAAACGTACAAGCTTTCGCACAGCAAAGGAAACCATAAACAAAATGAAAAGACAGCCTGCAGACTGGGAGTAAATATTTGCAAATGATGCAACCAACAAAGGATCAGCTTCCAAAACATACAGGCAGCTCCTTCAATAACAAAAAAAACAACTCAATCAAAAGATATGCAGAAGACCTAAACAGACATTTCTCCAAAGAAGATGTACAGATGGCCAATAGGCACATGAAAAGATGCTCAACATCACCAATTATTAGAGAAATGCAAGTCAAAACCATAATAAGGAACCACCTCACACCAGTCAGCATGGGCACCATTCAGAAATCTAAGATCAACAAACACTGGAGAGGCCGTGGAGAAAACGGAGCCCTCCTACACTGTTGGTGGGGATGTAAAGCGGTGCAGCCACTATGGAAAACAGTATGAAGATCTCTCAAAAAATGAAAACTAGAGTTCCATATAACCCAGCAATCCCACTCCTGGGCATATATTCAGACAAAACTGTAATCAAAAAGATAGATGCACCCCTATGTTCATAACAGCACTAGTCACAGTAGCCAAGACATGGAAACACCCTAAATGCCCATCAGCAGAGGAATGGATAAAGTAGATGTGGTGTGTGTGTATACCACGTGAAACCCTACTCAGCCACTAAAAAGAGCGAAATAAGGCCATTTGCAGCAACATGGATGGGCCTAGAGATTACCACACCAAACAAAGTGAGTCAGAAAGACAAATGCCGTATGTTATAATGTATACGTGGAATCTAAAATGCAACACAAATGAACCTACCTACGAAACAGACTCACGGACATAGAGAACAAACTTGCTTGCCAAGGGGAGGGGCGGAAGGAAAGGGATGGACTGGAAACTAGGGCTTGGCGGAGGCAGACTCTTCCATTTGGAATGGATAAACGATAAGGTACTACTGCGCACCACAGGGAGCTATCTCCAACCTTCTGGGATAACCATATTGGAAAAGAATATTTAAAAAAAAGAATGTATGTATGTGTAAAACAGAGTCACTTTGCTGTACAGCAGAGATTGGCACAGCATTGTAAATCAACTATACTTCAATTAAAAAAAAGAGATAAGAATATCAATACATGAAACAACAACAAAATAAAACACTGTCAAAAATTTTTGATAGAGTTGAAATAAAAAAGATTAAGCCCTGCAGAAAAATACCCCTAAAAGAGACAGTATCTTTTAAAGCCTGAGGCCCTGAGCAGCATCCAACCACACTTCAGTAAATTCCTAAAACATGGATTCATTAGGCCCTGCCAGGCCCTTTGCTACAGCCCTCGTCTTCCAATTTAGAAACCTAACAGGGAGTATCCGTTTATGCAAGACTTACGAGCAGTAAATGAGGCCATCATCCCTATTCATCCACTGGTGCCAAACCCTATGCCCTCCTCACCCAAGTGCCAGGGAACACCCAATATTTCTCTCTTTTGGACCTCAAAGATGCATTTTTCTGTATTCCCCTACAACCAGACTCTCAATATCTTTTTACCTTTAAATGAAGGGACCCTAATACCCGAGGTTACCCAAGACACTGGGACAGAGATGCTGCGGGGTTTCCAGGATGGCCCTTATCTTTTTGAAAAGGCGTTAACGAAGGAACTGAGGGAACCAAGACTTCCAAAAGGGAACTCTGCATGGCTTCTCACCGCGGTGGCTTCTCTCTCTGTGGAGCACCAGCTCTGGGGCGCACGGGCTGCAGGAGTTGCAGCCAGCGGGCTCAGTGGTCACAGGCCGCAGGCTCTAGACCGCAGGCTCAGCAGCCGTGCCACACGCGCTCAGCCGCTGTGCAGCCTATGGGCTCTTCCCGGGCTGGGAATTGAACCAGTGTCCCCCTGTACTAGCAAGCAGATTCTTATCCACTGCACCACCAGGGAAGTCCATCCTTCCTTTCTGACCTCATAAACGTGTCCTCAGCCAGCCTGGAAGGCCGAGTCTAGTCTAAACTTCTTGGTCTCCTTGGATTTCCTTATTGAAAGCCTCGGCCATGGCCCAGCCCCTGCTCTATCCTGCACCACAAGGGGCCCCAGGCATGTATGTGAGCGCCCAGCCACTCATCACATGGCAGCCGCCCTGCGAATAGCAGCCCTTGGCCCAGGGCCCTGTTTGCTGGCATCACAGTCTGCATCGGAGGACGGCTGCTGAGCAGAGGTCTGCAAGGGCCTGCCCAGAAAGCACTAGGCTGCTTGGTTATTTCTGTTTTTTTCTAGAGGAAAGTCAAGTTTTATCACTTTAGGAATCCAAAAAGGATTGTACATGATAGCTTACGGTGAACAATGTTGGATTCATGATCTCCAAAGAAGATTTAGCTTTGGGCCCAGGGACCAGGCTTGATCACTCAAGAGCTTTCGTGCAGCAGAGTTTATTAAAGAAACAAAAGGGACAGAGAGCGCTTCTGACATAGACATCAGAAGGGGGATGAGAGTGCCCCCCTCACTAGTGTTAGCAAGGGAATTATATACTCTTTTAACTTGTTATTACAATAAATCAAAAGAATGTCTCAAGGTTGTAAAAATTGTTACCAAACCTACTCCCACAATTTACATTTTAAGATAACAGGACTAGAACTTAAGGATAGAAAAATTTTACCAGACCCATTCCCACTATATACTTTCTAAGATATCAGAATTAGTCAGGTTTTCAGGAAGGAGGAACTCTCCTCAAGCAGGATACATTGTTGCTATATAATCCTTAGTACAGAGTTTAAACTGAGTTGTTTGTTGTATAATCATCAGTTTCGGGCTTAAAGAAAAAAAGGTTTATGTGACTAAGATTAAGGAATGTAGAGAAAAAGAAAAGACATTTGTCTTTTCCTCCTCCTTAAGAATTCCAGACCCCTGTCTCCTCCTCAGGGAACCCAGACTTCTTATCAACCTGACTAGGAATTGACTCATTCTCCCCCTTTTCTCTTAGGAGAATTATGTTGCCAAGGGAAAGGGGCGTCGTTTTCATTCCCATAACTACTTCCTGCTGCAGAGGGGCGCTGTCCCTAAATTGTTGAGGCACCATATTCTCCTAACCCTTATATTGAGGGTCTCTGATCCAGGGGCCCCAAGTAATAGTTGGAGGAGGCTGTGGCACCCGAGGGAGCCTAGACAACCATTTGTAACCTAAAAGCTTTCAAACGGTTAGAAACAAACCCCATTATACAGTTACAGATGTAAGGCAAAATAGTCATTAAACTCGGTTAAAACATAATCAAAATTAAAAGTTACATTATGTCCATAGTTGTATCAGTCCATCTTAGGACTGCTAGATGTCATCAGATCAAGAAGAGGCGTCACATACAACTGTTGTTGGTGAAGGTATTCTCAGAATTGAAGAAAGTCCTTTCCTTGAAGTGGAGAAACCCACCATGGGAAGCCTTCAACCGAAGAGAAGGTTGAAAAGCTGAAAGCTGAGTCACATACTTAGTTAATTCCAAGGCTTCAGGGTCTATAACAATTTCTGTGAGGAAGAAGGGTCTTCCATAGATACATTCGAAGGGGGACAGTCCCTCCTTTTGGGGGGCAGTCTGAGCCCTCATTAAAGCTATGGGTAGAACTTTAAGCCAATTGTCCTGAGTCTCTTGAGTTAATTTATGCAGATGTCTCTTAATAATGGCATTAGCCTTTTCTACCTCACCTGAAGACTGGGGTGTCCCGGACAGTGTAAGTGATATCCTATTCCTAGTGCTTTTGACACCCCTTTAGTTACAGCAGCTTTAAAGGCAGAGTCATTGTTGCTCTGGAGGCTCTGTGGCAGCCCAAACCTGGGAACAACTTCATGTATTAAAATTTTTATAACTTCCTTAGCCTGTTCATTACAGTAGGGAAAGGCCTCAATCCATTCAGTAAAGTGTCTACCCAGACCTATAAGCAAGAAAAACCCATTTATTTTTAGCATATGAGTAAAAGGAACCACAGCCTCCTTTATTATTTGTAAATCTTGAACTAGTCTCCATTTATTGTTTGACTTTTTCACACACAAAATAGGAGTGTTGCATGGACTATTACAGGGAATTAATAGTCCCTGCTCCCTTAAATTCTCAATGATGGGTTTTAACCCTTCCTTATGGGCTTTAGTGGGTACTCCTTTTGATGTGGAAATAGGTGAGGGTCTTTGAGCTTGATAATGACAAGAACAGCATTTTGTGCTCGACCACGGTTTTTCCATCAGCCCACACTTTAGGATTTACATTTTGTTCAGTTAATGGGAGAGAAAGAGCAGGCTCTGTATTCATGAAAATAGAGATCTGGACCTCGCTCAGTATATCCCTTCCCAGAAGGGGTGAGGGAGACTCTGGCACGATCAGAAACTCGTGAGAAAACAGCACAGAGCCCCAGTTGCAGCGTAAGGGATGACTGATATAATAGCCTTTGGCTCATCCGGACAGCCCCATTATGGTGGTGGATAGGGAGGAAAGCGGACCAGAGGCTTCAGTGAGCACAGAGAAAGTTGCCCCAGCATCCAACAGGAAATCGACGGACTGGCCCCCACAGTTATTAATACCCTGGGTTCCTGGGGTGTTATTAGGACAGGAGCTGGTGTGGGGCCCCCCGGGCACCTTCAGTCCCGACTGTCCTGAGACCCCGACCCCTGGGGCCTCCACCTCTGAGGGCAGTCTCTCCTCCAGTGTGGTCCTTTGCAGACCGGACAGGGAGCAGGGGGCGGCTTAGACATCTGAGAGCAGCTTCGTTTGAGATGCCCCTCCTTTCCACAGTACTAGCAAGCCTGTCCCTTTTCACCTGGGCTCCTCTGGGCATTCTTCTCTTCAGGCTGATTCATAACGTTTTCCACAGTCATCGCTAGAGCCTGAGCCTTTCCTTTGGTTCTTTTCTGTTGTCGTTTTTCCTCCTCATATTCTTCACTGTAATATATTGTCTGAGCCAGCTGCAGCAGTTTTTCTTAAGACTAATTTGGTCCAAACGCCCATTTTTGTAACTCACAGCGGATATCTGGAGCTGACTGAGTGAGAAATTTATCTTTTAAGGCTGTCTCTCCCTCTGCATTCTCAGGAGAAATATTAGTGAACTTACTAAGGTCTTCCCAAAGTCTCTCTAGGAATCTGCCGGGAGCTTCTTTCTCTCCTTGTTCTATGTCAGCCAACTTAGCATAATTTAGAGGCTTAGTTCGAGCTATCTTAAGCCCTTCAATAATGCAATTGAAGAAGTGGGTCTGCCCCCATATCCCTTTCTCTTTGTGATCATCCCAACCTGGGTCTGCTATGGGAACTGCTTGGCTCCCCATAGGGAGGAGAGCTATTTCATGTTCCCGCTTTCCCCTTGCCTCACCCTCAATCCATTCATCTCCAAAAGCAGTTCAGTTCAGTCGTTCAGTCGTGTCCAACTCTTTGCAACTCCATGAATCATAGTACGCCAGGCCTCCCTGTCCATCTTCAACTCCCGGAGTTCACTCAAACTCATGTTCATTGAGTTGGTGATGCCATCCAGCCATCTCATCCTCTGTCATCCCCTTCTCCTCCTGCCCCCAATCCCTCCCAGCATCAGAGTCTTTTCCAATGGGTCAACTCTTCACATGAGGTGGCCAAAGTACTGGTGTTTCAGCTTCAGCATCAGTCCTTCCAATAAACACTCAGGGTTGATCTCCTTTAGGATAGACTGGTTGGATCTCCTTGCAGTCCAAGGGACTCTCAAGAGTCTTCTCCAATACCACAGTACAAAATCATCAATTTTTCAGCGCTCAGCTTTCTTCACAGTCCAACTCTCACATCCACACATGACCACTGGAAAAACCATAGCCTTGACTAGATGGACCTTTGTTGGCAAAGTAATGTCTCTGCTTTTCAATATGCTATCTAGGTTGGTCATAACTTTCCTTCCAAGGAGTAAGCGTCTTTTAATTTCATGGCTGCAATCACCATCTGCAGTGATTTTGGAGCCCAAAAAAATAAAGTCTGACACGGTTTCCACTGTTTCCCCATCTATTTCCCATGAAGTGATGGGACCAGATGCCATGATTTTAGTTTTCTGAATGTTGAGCTTTAAGCCAACTTTTTCACTCTCTTCTTTTTTTCACTTTCATCAAGAGGCTTTTTAGTTCCTCTTCACTTTCTGCCATAAGGGTGGTGTCATCTGCATATCTGAGGTTATTGATATTTCTCCCGGCAATCTTGATTCCAGCTTGTGCTTCTTCCAGCCCAGCGTTTCTCATGATGTACTCTGCATATAAATTAAGTAAGCAGGGTGACAATATACAGCCTTGACGTACTCCTTTTCCTATTTGGAAACAGTCCGTTGTTCCATGTCCAGTTCTAACTGTTCATACAGATTTCTCAAGAGGCAGGTCAGGTGGTCTGGTATTCCCATCTCTTTCAGAATTTTCCACAAGCAGTACCTTCCCCCAAAACTTGATCTCTCGAGTTAGGAGTCAGTGTCTGTCCCAAGGCATACATTACATCTCTCCAAGTAAGCTCATAAAATTAAGTTAGTCCTGTAAAGGCTACTACTTACTATCTACTAAAGGCTACTTTCTGGATATAGTATCTCTAGGTAGTATCCAGATCTCTTTCTGAATCTACTATCCAAAATCTGGACCTGCTATCTCTACTATCTCTAGATAGTCTCCCAGATCTCTCTTTATCTGTTGTACCTCTGGGTAAGAAAAGGGCTTGTGGATTTCTATGGGTTGGTTATTTTCCCCAGTGGGGGTCTCCTGAAGAGGCAGTAAGTTGTGTGGCTGTTCCTCAGCCCCTCTAGCTACCCTTCGCATACATTCCCAGGGATAGATTAGAGAAACCTGCTTTTCCTCTTCCTCGTCCTCTGTCTCATCCTGTTTTGGTTGTCTGCACCTCCTCTACTTTGACTGTCTGAGTTCCTGTTGAAACCAAAGTAGTCTGAGGCTGCATTGGAACTGGGGTTGTTTGAACTTCTGTTGAGCCTGAGGTAACCCTTCCTAGAGGGATTCCTTGACCCTCAGGCTGCTTGATTGTGAGCCCCAAATACAGAGGCAGAGGCAGAGGACAGGAGGGAGCCGAAGGCTTTACACCCAAATCTGTACGCTTAGGACATAAGTCTGGCATGTCTCACAGAGAGAAAAAGAGTAACACATGCGGCACTTCTACCCATTTCCATTGTCTTCTACAGAACCAGTCTAGCTGTAAAACAGTATCGTAATTAAGAGACCCTCCAACCGGCCATTGTCTGCCACCCTCCCACAGGTACTGTGGCCATGCGGATTTGCAAAAGAAAGTCAGGCGTGTGTCTTCTTCAAACTCTGGGGGTCAAACTTATCCCAGTTTTTCAGGACACAATCCAAGGGTGTGAGTCTGGACCTTTGAGTAGCTGCCATCTGTAAGAGAGAAAAAAGCGGCGCCAGCGCCTTTGCCTCCTTCCATCGGAGGTGCCCCTCCCCTGCTGTAGGTGGCGCTATAGACAGACTTTCCGCCGAAGCTTCCCTTCCCGGGGCCGGACTTAGTCTGTCCCTTCTAGACGCAGGCGCCCTACTCGTCCCTCCCGATTCTACCACCGAGGCGGGGTGGAGATGCACCGGGGGAGGCCTGAGGGCATCCCGAGTTGATTTCTGGTTGCATACCACCACGAGCTTTGTTTGATTTTCCAGAGTTCAGTTCAGTTCAGTCGCTCAGTCGTGTCAGACTCTTTGCAACCCCATGAATCGCAGCACACGAGACCTCCCTGTCCATCACCAACTCCCAGAGTTCACTCAGACTCACGTCCATCAGTGAGTGATGCCACCCAGCCATCTCATCCTCTGTTGTCCCCTTCTCCTCCTGCCCCCAATCCCTCCCAGCATCAGAGTCTTTTCCAATGAGTCAACTCTTCGCATGAGGTGGCCAAAGTACTGGAGTTTCAGCTTTAGCATCGTTCCTTCCAAAGAACACCCAGGGCTGATCTCCTTTAGGATGGACTGGTTGGATCTCCTTGCAGTCCAAGGGACTCTCAAGAGTCTTCTCCAACACCACAGTTCAAAAGCATCAATTCTTCAGTGCTCAGCCTTCTTCACAGTCCAACTCTCACATCCATACATGACCACAGGAAAAACCATAGCCTTGACTAGACGGACCTTTGTTGGCAAAGTAATGTCTCTGCTTTTGATTTTCCAGAGCAGTTTCCTGGAATGTTTCCCAAGGAGGCACTACTAGGGTAAGCATCCATCTTCTGTGTGCCCATTCACGTCCCTGAGTACAGTCCTGACAGCAGTAGATGAATCATTACCACGTCAGTAAGCCACTGGAGAGCTTTATCTAGTCCACTAAGAGCTAGCACTACCGAAGGAAGAAGCCCACTGTACTCCCAAACTGGGATTCCTGACTTACATTCTTAGAAACCTCATGCTCGCTAGCAGCGCTTCCATCCATATAGTTTGGAGGCACAGCTATGACACGGACTCACTTTTAGGACTCTGGCCCCTGAGGCAGTCAGCCAAGAGAGAGACTCTGCTGAAGCTAGAGTTCTGCCTAGTTCCCGAACATGTTGCTGGCAAGCCTGGGTTCCCCATAACTACTAAGCTTGAGATCTAAGTAAAAGAATGTAGTAATGGCATGAATCACAAGTCCATGGAAAGTCTACGATCCAAAAGATTAGTTTAGTAGTTCTGATTGCCCATGCAATTACGAAATGGTCAAAAGGACCAGGAAAAGGTGACCGAGAAAGGGAAGTTCAGTCCACACGCTTTCCCCATCTCTGGTCGCTCCCTAGCAGGGACCTTGGGTGTCTCTTGGCATTGGCAGGTCGGTATAAACACCCAACAAGGCTCCCCTTTTTGGGGCTGCCTTCAGTCATGATGAGGTACCGCAAAACTGCAGAGCAGGGCTCATCATTTGCTTCGTGCAGGGCATGTCATTCACCGAAGAGTTAGTAAAGTGGAAAATGTATATACTGAGAAAGCAGAGAGGCTAGAGCTCTGAGTGTTCTTACCTTGTCCTGAAGATCCTGGACAAGCCCCCAAGATGATAGCTTATGGTGAACAATATTGGATTTGTGATCTCCAAAGAAGATTTATCTTTGGGACCAGAGACCAAGAGCTTTTGTGTAGCAGAGTTTTATTAAAATAAGAAAAGGGACAAAGAAAACTTCTGACATAGACATCAGAAGGGGGACGGAGAGTGCCCCGCTCGCTAGTCTTTAGCAAGGGAATTATTTTTTAATTAGTTGTTACAATAAATCAAAAGAAGTTCTCAAGGTTGTAAAAATTTTACCAGACCCACTCCCACAATATACATTCTAAAATATCAGAATTAGTCAGATTTTCAGGAGGGAGAAACTGTCCTCAAGCAGGATACATTGTTGTTATATAATCCTTAGTACAGAGTTTAAACTGAGTTTGTTGTGTAATCATCAGTTCTGGCCTTTAAGGAAAAAACATTTTATATGACTAAGACTAAGGAATGTAGAGGAAAAAAAGATGATTTTCCTTTCCTCCTTGAGAATTCCAGACCCCTCTCTCCTCCTCGGGGAACCTGGACTTATCAACCTGCCTAGGAATTGACTCTCTCATACATGGACAAGAGGGTAGAAATACTGAAATGTACAAATGTATTTTCCATGATCAATGTTGATTTCATTACTTTGCAGACAATAGTTTTCTTCTATGGGTTTCTGAAAATATAGCAACCTTCTCATTGACATGTTCTCAATCTTTCTCTTTATATTTTAGAAACTAGAAAGATTTCAACATCTGTTGTTGCTATTGTTTAGTTGCTCAGTTGTGTCCGACTCTTTATGACCCCATGGACTGTAGCCCAGGTTCCTCTGTCCATGAGATTTTCCAGGCAGGAATACTGGAGTGGGTTGCCATTTCCTTCTCCACATGAGGCTGTTTGATCTTAAACTTCCAGCATCCAGGGAGGGGCCCTGAGGGACATGTCTCCTTGTCCCTGCAGAGAGGCTGGCAGAGACAGCCCTCTGAGGCTTAGGTCCATGGTCTAGTTACGGGTGATTGACATGGCATGCCTGTCTAACGTCAAACTATCTTTGAATTCCTGCGATAAATGCAATCTGATATGTTTTTAGGCTGCTTAGGTTGCCATAATAAAATACCACAGATTGGATGGCTTCAAAGACAGAAATTTATTTTCTTAGAGTTCTGGGGGCTAGAAGTCTGAGATCAGAGGGTCATGGTCAGTCTCTTGTGTGGACCGGGTTCCTGGCTTGCAGACTCCAGCACTTAACAGAATCTCACTGTGAGAGTGAGACAGGCAGACAGAAAGAATTCCTTCTCTTCTAAAATGGCCACACTTCTGTTGGCTTAGGATCTCGTCCTTAACAACCTCACTTAACCTTACTTACCTGCTAAGGACGCCATCTCCAGACAGAGTCACATGAGCAGTGAGGGCTTCAGCATATGAACTCCAGGGAGATACAGTCCAGTCCAGAACCCCAAACTGAGAAGTTGTGAGGGTGAACTGTTTCAGAATTTGAACTTTTTTTTTTTTTTAGAATTCTCTGGTGGTCCAGTTAAGACTCCCATGCTTCCACTGCGGGGGGTGAAAGTTGGCTGCTACGAGCCAAGAACACGCCAGGATTTGTGGTCTCCAGAAGAGATGAATTCAATCCAGGGCCAGAGACGAGGCTTGATCACTCGGAGCTTTTTATGTAGCAAAGTTTTATTAAAGTATAAAAAGAGATAGAGAAAGCTTCTGACATAGACATCAGAAGAGGGCAGAAAAAGTGACCCCCTGATAGTTTTTAGCAAGGCGTTATATGCCTGTTATCAGGTTGCTAATCAGATAAAGAACTGCCTCAAAACTGAGGGAGCTGCACCAGGCTCTCGCCCCCAACACACATTTTGAGATAGCATTGGCACAAGGTGACTCATCCCCGGGAATAAAACAGGTGACATGAATCCTGAAGAAAGCCAAATTTCCAAGCAAATAGGTAGTTTCATTAACATAGTTTAAGAGAGGGTTTTCATGAGTAAGGAGTACTGGTTTGTTGTGAGCCATTATCAGCTCAAGGTTTGAGTCTTAGGTGGAACTGATTTGAAAAAAGGCAGATTTCAAGGTAAATACATAGTTTCATTAACATAGCTTAAGAAAAACATTTCCATAAGAAACACGCATTGGTTAGCTCAAGGTTTGAGAAAAGTTAAGTTCAGGTGGAACCAGGTGTCGCCATGACAACACAGGATTAAAAGAGGAAAAAAAAAAAAAGAATCTGCCACTTGCAGCTTATTTCCTCCTGCTGTTTGGGGACCTCTGGTCTCCCTACCAAGGCTATTAACCCTCTCAGGGGCATGGGTTCGGTCCCTGGTCAGGAAAATTCCACAGGCTGCACAGTGCAACCAGAATTTCAATGTTTTTGGATCTCAGAAAGGGAAAATAATGGATATACCATATACTCTGTTAACACGCAAATCTAGAGAAGATCGCTGTAATTAAACATCATAAAATTTCTGCCACAAACTTTTGAAAATTAACCTAAGTGGGAAAAATAAGGCGTATAATTGGCCTCTCTTCACTTCAAGCTCTGCCTCCAAATGACTTATGGGAGATATTGCAGTTTCAGAGCTTTTTAGATTTCAGAGCCTTGAATAACAGGTTATGGACCTGTGTTTTATTTAGGACATTGTATCTGTGTTCACAAGTGAGATAGGCTTATGGTTTTCTATTCTCGTTTTCTATTCTCATCTGCTTTTTGAATCTAGCTAACGATAATCTCAGTGGTAAAGAATCAGCCTGCCAATGCAGGAGATTCAGGTTCAATCTGTAGGTTGGGAAGATCCCCTGGAGAAGGTAATGGCAACTCATTCCAGTATTCTTGCCTGGAAAATCCCATGGACAAAGGAACCTGGAGGGTTGCAGTCCATGGGGGTCGCAAAGAATTGGACATGGCCAAGTGACTGAGCATGCAATAATATTCTTACGAATAAGAGTTACTTCCTTTCTGTTGCCTCTGTTCTAACTTCGCCAACAGCCAAAAATGTGCAGGGTTATCGAGAACCTCTTGGGTCCTTCGTGCACTGCACACCTGCCCATCAGAACTCCACCCCAGGTAGACTAGGTGTGTGACCAGGGCCCCATCTGCACAGGGAAGACAGCCGAGAGCACAGCCTTCTTCATAGAGACCCTTGTCCCTCCCAGACACCAGCACAGCCCCTGGGTGGGCACCTCCAAAGGAGGGGTGTTGGTTCCTGGAGGTGGGTACAGTTCCTACCCAAGGGAGCTGTCGGGGGGCATGGGCTAGGCAGAAGTGAAATTCCATCTCCTACCATTTTCAGCACCCTTTGCTTTATTTTTATTTTTGACTGTGTTGGGTCTTCGTTGTTTTGCTTGGGTTTTCTCTAGTTGCAGGGCATGGGCTCTCACTGTGGTGGCTTCTCCAGTTGAGGCTCACGGGGCACGCAGCCCCAGGAGCTGTAGCACGCAGGCTCAGCAGCGGTGGCTCTAGAGCGCTGTCTCAGTAGCTATGGCACAGGGGCTTAATTGCTCGCGGCATGCGGGATCTTCTCAGACCAGGGATGGAACCTGTGTCCCCTGCAGCGGCAGGCGTCACCAGGGGAGTCCTCACAGCGCCCTTTTGCATTCATGGTGAGCAGCAGCAGCTCCTGGCAGAGGTCAAGGCGGAGGTCCAGAGGACCGTGAAGAGGAAGCAGGTCAGGCCCCAGGTAAGTGGCGGGCAGGCCCTGACATTTTCCTTTCTGTAACTGGTTCCCCTCCCCCACTCTACCCTCACCCCAGTGTCAGATGTGGTCAAAGTCCTCTGACTGCCTGGCACTCCTCCTTGGCAACCTTTTCCTGGAATATGACAGCTCAGAGCTAGTCCCCTAGCAATGTCGCCGGGAAAACCCCTGGATTCCTGGAACTTTCCCCAGGCTCCCTGCTAAGTATGACCTTTCCCAAAGGCTTAAGGGAGGCATGCACTTCTGTGATCCAATTTATTTCCGATTACTGCAGTGTACCCTACTGAGCTGGGCATTACTGAACACAGCGGGGCACTGGGTCCCTCCAGCTCTGCTAAGCTATGCACTCTGGCTGCACAGCAATTGTCCAGCTGGAGGTCAGGGGCCTTGGAGGTGGGGGCCCAGAGTGTGTGAGGCTTAAGGCGGCAGTGATGGCAGGAGGGCCTGACCTCCCAGTGCACGCGTACCCACTGGGTCGTTCCATAAAGTTGTTACGAAGGCCACTGCTGTGTGTCCGGCGCTGCACTGCAAGGACACCTGAGACTGGAGCTTGGCCAGCTGGAGGCTGGCGGGAGAACAGATGTAGGAGAAGCAGGACCCTGGGTGGAAGCTGGTCTGGGAAGGGCAGCCAAGGCTTCACGGCTCAGGAGTCAGGGATTCAGATGAGGGGGCGGTGGGCGCTGCGTTTGGGTTTCAGAGGGAGTGAGGAGCCCCCGGGCGTGCAGGAGTGAAACAAGAGTGGAAAGTTTCCGAAGAGAAGGTGGTTCTGCCGTCAGGGAGGGAGGTACCCACGTTACCCATCCGGGTCCTTGGACTCTGCGTGCATGCGTGCTCAGTCGTGTCTGACTCTGTGATCCCCTGGACTGTAGCCCTCCAGGCTCCTCTGTTCGTGAAATTTTCTAGACAGGAATACTGGAGTGAGTTGTCATTTCCTTCTTCAGGGCATCTTCCTGACCCAGGGATTGAACCCTGTGTCTCTTGCATCTCCTGCACTGGCAGGCGGATTCTTAACACTGAGCATCCTGGGAAGCACAGGTCTTTGTTTACCTTTGGCCAATTATCTTGCTTCTTTCTTCACACCTGACTGGTCCTTGAACCCTCCCCAAGATGCGTGGGCAACTTTTTCTAAGATGGATCCCACCACAGAGGCCTGTGGGTGCATGTTCATACTTATTATGGGGTGGGGGCCCCTCCCTTTTTGACCCCCAAGAAGGCTTCCTGCGCATGTGCAGACAGGGAGGTCTTCCTTGACCTCAGGAGACCTTATCTCTTTAGCAGAGCTCAGCTTTTACCACCAGCTTTGTCCTTGGAGTGTCTGAGTGAGAACAAAGCTTGAATTTTACTCCACTTGACAAACACATGTCCAGCCCAGGGGCCTATCTACCTCCTACCTCATGGCCTCTTATCAATTTCTGTTGATTAAAGAGTCCAAGGACCCAGGTTGGTAACAGAATCCAGCCAAACCAGTGTTAGTTATTGTTGACTATTATGCAGATTCATTTCTGAATTTCAAACACTGACATCACTGAGCCCTTGAAACTGAACTTCAAGGAGGCAGCGGCTGAAGATGGAACAGAAGGGAGCTTTGGAGGCATGTTTTCCAGACCAGAAGGTTTCCATGACCAATGGGACTATTTATTTGCACCTGAAATCATTTCTTTTCAAGTCTAGTTGACTTGATTAAAACCAACCAGTGAAGACTTATGTGCTTCCAAGAGTAACAAGAACTAAATTAGATTACCCTCCTAGATGAAACATCTGGGAAAAAAAAAAAAAAAGACACAATATATAAAATAATGGTTTTTCAAGATGTTGGATAGCAGATAATAAAAGACAGTAATCCCTGAGAAATGGAAAATGAAAGATGTTGCCCCACCAGCCACTCAAGCTAGGCAGTCAAGAACCATACCCTAGGAGACTTCCCTGGTGGCCCAGTGGTTAAGAATCCACCTCACAGGGACTGTCCTGGTGGTCCAGGGGTTGGGAGTCGTCCTTCCAATGCAGGGGACATGGGTTTGATCCCTGGTCAGGGAACTAGGATCCCACATGCCTCAGAGCAGCTAAGCCCATGTGCCACAACTACAGAGCCTGCATGCCCCAGAGCCTGCGAGCTACAGCGAAAGATCCCGATGCAGCCAAATAAATAAAATAGAAAAAAAAAAGAATCCACCTTACCTTACAATGCAGGGGACACGGGTTCGAGTCTTGGTCAGGGGGTAGGACCCCACATGCTTCGGGGCAACTAAGACTGCTAATAAGCCCACGAGCTCGAGTCTCAGCCACAAGGGATACGAGCCCCCTGGAGCGAGGCAGAGGGAGAATGCGAAGATGGTGCCCGCCTGCCTCTGTCTTTGGAGTGTATTTCAACTGGCCCCAGGCGTGTGTTAAATTAGAGGCCTCCCCTCAGGCCAAAGCTTCAAAATCAGCAAATAAGCCCCTCTGGCAGGAAGTCTGGGCACTTTTCAGTTGGCCGCCTCCGCTCTGCTCCTTGGTGCTGGTGAGCTCCCCCTCGAGCCCTCTAAGAACCGTCTGTGCTGCAGCCATGCAGGGCTTGCGAAATAAGCCCCGTGGGCTTTTAAAGCGAGCTGTTTGGGGGGCTTGTCTCTCAGGGCCAGGTCTTAACAGTTGGGAATGCCTGATGTGGGGTTCAAGCCCTTCACTCCGAGGGGAGAAGCTCTGGATTTTGAGTTTCCTTCTGCCTGTGGGTCGCCACGCAGGGAGGGGGTTTATCACAAGATAGGGTCTAAGCCTTCCCTACTGGCTACCATATGAGGTTTTATTTATTTATTTTTTAAAATTAGTTTTTGGCTGCACTGTGAGGCAAATGGGATCTTCATTCCCTGACCAGGGACTGAACTCGCAGCCCTTGCAGTGGAAGTGCAGTCTTAACCACTGGACCAGCAGGGAAGTCCCCTCTGTGAGTTTTTTTTTATTGTTTATCCTATGTGCAGGAGTTAAGTTTCTTTCAGAGGAGAACGTTCCCTATGTAGCTGCCAATTCAGTGTTTCCATGGGAGGAGGGCTTCCTTGGTAGCTCAGTTGGTAAAGAATCTGACTGCAATGCAGGAGACCCTTGTTCGATCCCTGGGCTGGGAAAATCCGCTAGAGAAGGGATAAGCTACCCACTCCAGTATTCTGGCCTGGGGAATTCCACGGACTGTATAGTCCATGGGGTCGCAGAGTCAGACATGACTGAGCGACCTTCACTTTCATGGGAGGGGGTGAGTTCAGGACCCTCCCACGTGGCCAGAACCAGCTTGGCATTTTGTTTACAAGTTAGATCCACACAGCCTTCAGATCCAGACAGTTCACTCCTCGCTATTTACTCCAGAGGAGAGCAAATGGCCACACAGAGACTTGTGCATGAATCCTCCTCAGAGCAGCTTCATCTGTAAGTGCCCCAAACAACTTGTCCATCTATAGGTGAACAGTAGGCAAATTAAGGTATATCCACACATGGGAAGAATACTGGGCAAAAAAAAAAAACCATTATAAAAGCAACCACAGGGGTGAATTTGTAACTATGGCAAGTGAAAGAAGACAAAAGAATTCCTAGAAAATGGAAACAAACCTGTGAGGGGTGAGGAGAGGCAGGGGGGAACTTAGCGGAGTAATTGCTATGTTCATGATCTTAATTGCAGTAGTAGATTTATAGGTATATATGGATGTCAAAATGTGTCAAATTATTGTTTGTGGTTTAGTCATCAAGTTGTATCTGATTCTTTTGCGACTCCACGGACTATAGCCCACCAGTCTCCTCTGTTCCTGGGATTTGCCAGGCAAGAATACTGGAGTGGGTTGCCATCTCCTCCTCTGGGGGATCTTCCCAACTCAGGGATTAAATCTATGTCTCTAGTGTCTCCTGCATTGCAGAAAGATTCTTTACCACTGAGTCACCAGGAAAGCCCATTGTCAAATAACACAGTGTAAATATATGCAGTGAACTGCATGTCAGCTATACCTCAAAGGTATTTCTGAAAATCCAGCAGTGAGTGCTCCTCACCTGAGGGGAAGCTGCTCTGCAGCCTGGATGGGAATGAGCCTGCCCAGGGCCCTGCCAACCAGGGACAGAGCTGGAGGACCCTTTCTCGTGGGCCGCAGCCCAGAATGCCATTCCATACACCACACTGCCACCCTCTGGCCAGGGCCAGGCTTCAGTGCTGGGCTGATGGGGCGGCCTGACAGGGATGCCTTCGACGGGCTCAGAAACCCCTGCCCAAGGGGATGTCTCCTTAAGAGTTGTGGGTGCTGCTACCGTGACTGGGGCCCCAGCTGCAGCAGCAAACCCAGATGCCGCACGGGCCCGCTGGTGGTGCAGCTGAGCGGGGACCTCAGGTAGGCAGCCGTGGGGACTCCGAGGACAGCCACTGCTCAACTCCACACCCTTGTTGCCAGAGTCAGGGCCCACTGTTGCCAAACCTTTTAAAGAAGAGCTAGAGGTCCAGGGTTATATGGAAAATCCTCCAGTTGTTTTGATGGCAAATTTATTCACTGCTTGGATTAGTGCACACCTATTACAACAAGTCCATGGGCCATAATTAGCCTGGGGGTGGCCAGTTTGCAGCCTCTATGTGAATGCCTTATATTTTCTTCCCCAGAGCCAGCTGAGAGGCAGGCGGCCATGCTCACTCTTTATTTACAGCCACCTTGGGTCTTTGTTGCTGCCCGGGCTTTTCTCTAGTTGCAACAAGTAGGGGCTACTCTCTAGCTGTGGTGCACAGGCTTCTCCTGGGCTCTAGAGCTCGGGTTCAGCAGCTGTGACCCACAGGCTTAGCTGCTCCAGCATGCAGGATTTTCCCTGTGTCCCCTGCATTGGCAAGTGGATTCTTATCCAGTGCACCATCAGGGAAGTTCCGTGCTCACTCTTGTAATAATGCAACAAAGACTAGGAGGCCAGGGCTGGGACAGCAGGAGATCCTTTTATCTATCCAAAGTTACCGACCTGGGTCCTTGGCCTCTTTTATCAGTAGAAATTGAGGAGAAGCCATTGGAGCAATTCGGATAAGACTTTCCTGCGACTTGTGCTGCAGGAGGGAGTGAAAACAAGTAACAGGCACCTTGGCTCGCTCCCTGAGGGGTGTCAATCTGGTCTTATAAATTGGGTGATGGTGGGGGTGGATCAGTGGGTGCGGCTGGAGGGGTGGCTTAGGTGGTCTGCCTGCCCCCTTGATGGTGCTGTGTGCAGGGACCATGCACAGGACCCTGTTTTTGCTCCCAACACCTCAAAAGTGGCAGTTGACTATTTTGGTCTTTTTGTATCCTGTTCACAGTTTGCCCCAACTGCACACATGTGCAGTTATTTTCAGTCCCTTATAGTTTCTTTGATTCTGTTGCTGGAGGAGACGTTTGTCCAGGTGCAGGCGCTGCAGCAAAGGGTCCCAGGTCCCAGCCTCATCCCCCATTGAGGGATTCTACACCCCTGGACTGAATTGTCCTGAGTAATGAAGGGAGGATTGGATGGGCCTGTGGGTTCCTACAGGCATGCAAATCACAGGCAAGGGTTCCTTGTTTAACTGGTCTTTTAAGCCCCTTCCCTGAAAAAGCCTTTTGCATCAAGTCCCATGGTGCATCCCTCCCATAGTGGGTGGTATCACACAAGCTCTTGGTGTCTGTTGTTGGCCTCAGGGATTACAGCCTTGTTGTCCTTCTAAGACTAGCCTGTGCTTCCTCTCTCATCACCCCATTTCTCAGCATTTTCTTTCTGTGGGGACTACTGGAGCACACGAGGGAGTTCAGGGGCAGCCGATCACCAGGGCCATAACTTGCTCAGGCTCCTGCAGTAGAGCCGCCTGCTTTGCAGCTCAATCTTTGTTCTTCCCTTGGCTCCCCAAAGATCCACCCCTCTGATGGCCCCTGAAGTGGGTCACTGCCATCTGAGTCAGGAGCAGCCCTCCTTTTTAAAGAGTCAGAATTAAATCTTTGTTTCATGGGAGAATTTTCAGTAGTTAACATTCCTCTTTCTTTCTGAATGGCAGCATGACCGTGGAGCATATGGAACCCATATTTATTTTATTTATTTAAATGGAGTATAATTGCTTTACAATGTTGTATTAGTTTCTGCTGTACAACAATGTGAATGAGTTATTTTATTGTCGTTTGGCTGCTAAGTCGCATCTGACTCTCTTTGTGACTCCATGGACTGTAGCTCACCAGGCTCCTCTGTCCATGGGATTTCCCAGGCAAGAATATTGAATGGTTTGCTCTTTCCTTCGGAGAAGGCAATGGCACCCCACTCCAGTTCTCTTGCCTGGAAAATCCCATGGATGGAGGAGTCTGGTGGGCTGCCGTCCAGGGGGTCGCACAGAGTCGGACACGACTGAAGTGACTTAGCAGCAGCAGCAGCTCTTTCCTTCTCTAGGGGATCTTCCCAACCCAGGGATTAAACCTGCATCTTCTGTATTCGCAGGCAGATTCTTTACCAGTGAACCAACAGGTAGCCTTAATCCAGTACCTTAGACCACTCAGCCACAGTACCCTGAATTAACTATAAATATACATATATCTGCTCCCTCATGAGCCTCCCTCCCCCTTCTACCCCTACACCCATATAATACCAGACCACCTGACCTGCCTCTTGAGAAACCTATATGCAGATCAGGAAGCAACAGTTAGAACTGGACATGGAACAACAGACTGGTTCCAAATAGGAAAAGGAGTACGTCAAGGCTGTATATTGTCACCCTGTTTATTTAACTTATATGCAGAGTACATCATGAGAAACGCTGGGCTGGAAGAAACACAAGCTGGAATCAAGATTGCCGGGAGAAATATCAATAACCTCAGATATGCAGATGACACCACCCTTATGGCAGAAAGTGAAGAGGAACTAAAAAGCCTCTTGATGAAAGTGAAAGAGGAGAGTGAAAAAGTTGGCTTAAAGCTCAACATTCAGAAAACGAAAATCATGGCATCCAGTCCCATCCCTTCATGGGAAATAGAGGGGGAAACAGTAGAAACAGTGTCACACTTTATTTTTGGGGGGCTGCAAAATCACTGCAGAGGGTGACTGTAGCCATGAAATTAAAAGACGCTTACTCCTTGGAAGGAAAGTTATGACCAACCTAGATAATAGCATATTCAAAAGCAGAGACATTACTTTGCCAACAAAGGTCCGTCTAGTCAAGGCTATGGTTTTTCCTGTGGTCATGTATGGATGTGAGAGTTGTACTGTGAAGAAAGCTGAGCGCCAAAGAATTGATGCTTTTGAACTGTGGTGTTGGAGAAGACTCTTGAGAGTCCCTTGGACTGCAAGGAGATCCAACCAGTCCATTCTGAAGGAGATCAGCCCTGGGATTTCTTTGGAAGGAATGATGCTAAAGCTGAAACTCCAGTACTTTGGCCACTTCATGTGAAGAGTTGACTTATTGGAAAAGACTCATGCTGGGAGGGATTGGGGGCAGGAGGAGAAGGGGACGACAGAGGATGAGATGGCTGGATGGCATCACTGACTCAATGGACATGAGTCTGAGTGAACTCCGGGAGTTGGTGATGGACAGGGAGGCCTGGCGTGCTGTGATTCATGGGGTCGCAAAGAGTCGGACACGACTGAGAGACTGAACTGAACTGAAAAATATTTGATTTCTTATCCTTCCCTAATTGCAATGCTCTCATCCATGCAATTAGCTCAGCCTCCTGGGCTGATGTCTGGGGTGGCAGGGCTTCAGCTCCTATAACTTCAGCTAGACTAGGGCATATCCCACCTTTTGGGTTTCTGTTTCTACAAAACCACTCCCATCAGTAAATCATCTGATCTCAGGGCTGTCAGGAGGTTCATCTAGAAGATCAGACCTGCTGGAGTAAGTTTGTTTGTCTCTACAATGATGTAGTAAGTCTCCTCTTGGCTGCTGGAAGTGGAGTTGCCAGGTTCAGGGTTTGGCACACCTTTAAGGTAATGTCGGGGTCCATTAGGAGGGCCTGATATCTTGTTAACCTTCCCCCAGCCAACCAGTGATGTCCTTTGAGCACAGACTGTACCTGATGAAGCATTAATATAGCTAGGTATTGTCCCCAGGGTAAACTCAGGCGCCTCATTAACCATACGGGCTGTGGCTGCTTCTGCCGGCAGCAGCTTGGCCATCCCAGGACTATTGGATCCAGCTGTGTTGCACGGTAAGTCATGGTCTCTGATCCAGTCCCAGCTTTTGGGTCAGGACTCCTAGCATTATCCCTGACATCTCAGGAATATAAAGGGTAAAGGGCCTGTTCAAAGCTGGAAGTCCCAGTAAGTACTGTTGCTCAGCTCAAAATCTTCAGAGTCTCAGAGGCCTGCTGGTGGCCCCTATTTCATTGGAGGGGACTTTCCCCCTTTAAGAGCCTAAAATAAGGGTTTGGCTGGTTGTTGTTCAGTCACTAAAATCGTGTTTGACTCTTTGCAACCGCATGGACTGCAACACGCCAGGCTTCCCTGTCCTTCACCATCTCCTGGAGTTTGCTCAAACTCATGTCCACTGAGTCAGTGATGCCATCCAAGCATCTCATCCTCTGTCGTCCCCTTCTCCTCTTGCCCTCAATGTTTCCCAGCATCAGGGTCTTTTCCAATGAGTTAGCTCTTTGCATCAGGTGGCCAAAGGATTGGAGCTTCAGCATCAGTCCTTCCAATGAATATTCGGGGTTGATTTCCTTTAGGATTGACTGGTTTGATCTCCTTGCTGTCCAAGACACTCTCGAGAGTCTTCTCCAACAGCACAGTGCAAAAGCATCAATTCTTCAGTGTTCAGCCTTCTTTATGGTCCAACTCTCTCATAGCAGAGCCTGCAGCCTGCCCAACACCTGACTTCCAGGGACTGCCCTGGTGGATATGGGATGCTGCCAGCCTAGGTTCCATAAAATTCTGCATGTGGGTGCACTGAGAGGAAGTGGGCACAGCCAGGTGGACTGGGGACAGCACGATGACAGGACAACACAGAAAAGTATAGATTTAATTGGAATCGTTCCTTCCTGCCCTTCTCTCATGGTGGGATGGATAGGGGTTTTCCTTTCTCTGAAATGACAGCCTCAGTGATGCACTAGTCCCAACAGACTGCTTCGCAGAACCTCATCCTCGACACAGGCAGCTGCTGTCACCTGGGGGCTCGCAGGATGTGAAATGAGAGGCATCTGTCCCTTTGGTCAGGACAGCTCTCCCCAAAGTGCCTGCTAATAAAACATTTATAGCCTTTGAAAGAGATGCTTACAAAAGATATTTTGTACCACTAAATACAGTCAACTCTCAGTAGTTCTAAAGCCACAGCCAATACTAAACGGCTTCCTTGTACAAAGTACAGGGTCAGGTTCCTAGGAGCCTCTGGTCACAGCGGTTTCATCAACTTATGGTTGCATAACCTTGTTCGGTGTGTGCTTCTATTTAGAGACCTCTTATCTAATACATAGTTGATTCATTAACACTGGATTCCCAGCCAGCTGCACTCTAACTCACAACTGACCAGAGATTATCTATGGTGTATTTTCCCTGGGAGGCACACCCCAGCCTTCCTGAGCTCAGGAGCACTAGATGGCACCTTGGTATTATTCTCAGGGCCACTGTAAACCGTGAAGGCACAAACAAAAAGCACAAAAATGAGAAGGAAAACACAGCCCTGAATAGGCCATGAAAAGGATGACTGTTTACAGTACGAAACAGGAAGGTGGAGAACCGCCTTTGTTTAAAGTCAAGCTGGGAACACACCAGCCAAATTTTTCACCCCAGAACTGCTAGGGAAACTGAGGAATCAGGAAGGCATGATGTTTTGAGTTCCTTAACACATATAAGCACATACAGACACAACTTGTTACTTTTCCTCTTACCATTCCGTTCTATACCTTGGGGACATTTTCTTTTTTTTTTTTAATCCTTTTATTCTTTTTTAACAAACGGCCCCAGGGATAGGGGACGAGGGGAGGGGAGAGGAGGGGAAGCGAGGCACCAGGCCCACAACCCTTTGGGACATTTTCTTGTGTGTAAACACACATATATTTTAGACCTTCTGATGTGGTTCTAATTTCTCTCTTCTCCATTTAAGGCAAGTGAAGCGGAGCCAAAATTTATATCTCACCATCACAAGAACAGTTTGGGGTGTGTGAATGGGAATGTTCCAGAAGCTAATTGTGGGACTGCTGAAGGGACTTTGACCCAAAGTACCCTCTTTGATCCAAATACCCTCCCTAAAGAATGTTTATATGTGTATAACTACAGTACAGTAGAGATTGGTACAACATTGCAAGTCAATTACACTTCAATTAAAAAAAAATTTTTTTTTTTAATCACAAATACCCCACCCTCTCTCCAAAGTGCACACTAAGTAAGCAAATCTCCAAACAGAAAAAGGTTTCTGCACAAAGAAAGCTCCTTGCAAGAGTGGTAGACAGTTGCTCTCCACAATGCAAATCCAAATACTGGAATATTGGCAATAGTCTTAAATTTCAACAAATAATTGGGAAAATTCAATGGAAGATACACAGACCACTGTTGTTTTAGCTTAAGGTCAGCCAAACCCCAGTAATGCTGGTTGTACCAACACTGGAGAATCTAAAGTTCATGGTCAAATGCAAACATAAGAGACCCACACTTAGGTTCCCCCGGACACTCCCGCAAAGCTGCTTCTCTGAGCCCCTGCAGGCTCATGCCCTGGCTGCTGCATTCCCAGAGCATGAAATGCTCAAAAATATTTGCCTAATGGATGGAGCCCCTGTATAAACTTAGATCCCTGTATTAAGTCCCATGGGAGAAAGTGTTCTCACTGTCAGGCCCTGGAAACCTGACTTTCTGTGCAGCACCCAGGTTGCTAATGCGTTGTTGAACTTACCAACACTGGGGATCCCAGGGCTGGCTGTGCAGAAATTGGGTGCCTTGAGGAAGTGGGAGAAAGGTGGCCACAGCATGGCTGATGTGACAGAGGGAACCACCTGCCTCTGGAGAAGGGGGGAGAATGCCAGATTCTCACCTGGAACGGGGAGAGGGGCAGGTGCAGTTGGCCTTTTTACTGGTGTCAGGAGGATGGCTTATCCTTTTAATGTTTGTTTATTTGGCTGAGCTGGGTCTTAGCTGTGGCATCTAGTTCCCTGTTGTTGTTCAGTCGCTCAGTCATGTCCAACTCTTCATGACCCCATGGACTGCAGCACGCCAGGCTTCCCTGTCCTTCACCATCTCCCAGAGCTTGCTCAAACTCACGTCCATTGAGAGGGTGATGCCATCCAACCATCTCATCCTCTGTCTCCCACTTCTCCTCCTGCCCTCAATCTTTCCCAGCATCAGGGTCTTTTCAAATGAGTCAGCTCTTTGCCTCAAGTGGCCTGATGTTGATTCCTTCCAGTGTATTTTTAATTTCAGCTGTTGTATTCTTCAGCTCTGTAACTTTTTTTTTTAAATCTCTCACTGTGCTCCTCATCTTTCTCCCAAGTTCACTGAGCATCTTTCTGACCATTATTTTGAATTCTTTTTTTTAAAAAAGTATTTATTTTTGGCTATATTGAGTCTTTGTTGCTTTGCAAGGGCTTTCTCTAGTTATGGGTCTTCCCAGATGGCTCAGATGGCAAAGAATCTGCCTGCAATGTAGGAGACCCAGGTTCGATCCCTGGGTTGGGAAGATCCCCTGGAGAAGGGAATGGCTACCCACCCCAGTATTCTTGCCTGGAGACTCCCATGGACAGATGAGCTTGGCAGGCTACAGTTCATGGGGTCACAGAGAGTGGGACACGACTGAGTGACAAGCACTCTCACTTTCCCTAGCTGTGGTGAGCGAGGCTACCCTTTGTTGCAGAGCAGGGCTCTCGGTGCGTGGGCCTCAGTGTGGTGGTGGTGTGCAGGCTCTCGAGTGTGGGCTCAGTAGTTGTGGCGCAGGCTTAGCTGCTCCACAGCACGTGGCATCTTCCTGGACTAGGGATCAAACTTGTGTCCCATGAGTTGGCAGGCAGATTCCTATCTGCTTCCCGTCAGGGAAGTTTTCCACCTTGCTTAGTTCTTCTGGGGTTTTGTCTCGCTCCTTTACTTGGAACATAGTCCTCTGTTGGCTCAGTTTGCCCGAGTCCCTGTTTTTGTTTCCATGTATCGGGTAGGCAGGTTGTTTCCTGATCCTGGAGAAGTGCTCTTATGCAGGACATACCCTGTGGTGTCCAGCAGCACAGTCCCCTCCGCTCACCAGAGTCACACGCTCTAGGAGTGCCCCCAGGTGGGCTGCACAGGCCCTTGTGTTGTGGTGGGCTGACCAGTGTGGGCACACAGGTACTCAAGGCTGGCTCCCAGGCCCTGCCTCCTGTGGGTGAGACTGGGCAAACTGTGCCCATTTTGTTGGGAACTTGGAGGGGATAAAGAGATGGTATTTACTAGGTGATCTACATTTATGTCAAACCATAAACGGTAAAGCTTGAGGCAGAGGAGTCCCTTGGCTGGGATCCAGGGGTTTGGGATCTAGTCCTGACCACACCATGAACTGCTGAGTGGTCTCTGGGCCTCAGTTTTTCTAGCTGTAAAATGGGGACATTACCATCTGTCATGGCTTACTTCAAATAGACCGAGAGGGACAGGCAGGCTGACGCAGAGGATCAGAGTCAGCACCACCAGGCTCATGAGGGGACCCCTATTTTCTCCTCCTTCAAACAAAGGGGAGGGGGAGCAGGGCAGCTGGAAGACAGGACATGGGTGTGGTGTGCAGGTCCATGGAAGAGCGCGATGGCACCTCATTCTCCCAACTGAGCCACAGGCTCAGGGATTCTCCCCTACTGCCCTTCCTGCCTTTGCTCATGGACTTCTTCCAAGTGGAAGTTCCTGAGCAGATTATCAGCAGCCAGGAGGCCTCTGCTTGTGTGCGTAGAGTGGGGAAAGCAGATATCACTTAGGCAATAATGCTGGGGCGGGGCGGGGCGGGGCGGGGGTGGTTGCGGCTAGCACTGAAGACCGCATGCTGGGGCCGTGTAAGGGGCTGGGGTCGGACAGGGGACATGGTAGTCCTGGTCCCTGGAGGGAGGGCTTGTTATTACCCAGACTGTTGTCTCAGACCTTACGTGGTCTAACGGGAAGCCATCTGAAAGTCACATGAGCAAGGGAATTTTTCTCAGTCCCTGGGAAAGCCCCATAGCGAGTCCGCTTCAGCAGAGCCAACACTGGAAAGCCTTGGTTGTGCTTTTACTTTCCTTTCACTCTGTATTACCCTTGTGATGACAATTCAGTACACATCCCCTCTTCTTTGATCCAGGGACTCCTTATCACCACTACCTACAAATCTTGGACTTCTAGGAAAGGGAAACTTGGGGCCTGTTTCTCAGATGCCTCGCAAGCAGAATGCGTTTGACTGAGGTGAGAGGGGCCTGCTGACATGGCACCTTCCTGCAGCCAGCCTAGACCTCAAGGGCGCCCGCTGCAGCCACTCAACGGCAGGCAGAGTGCGCCACGGCCAGCTCCAGCCCACCGTCCTCTGGGCTCTCTGTGCTCCCTGCTCCCTCTGCCTTGGCTAGTGGACCATCCCATGATGCCCGGGACGCGTCCTGCACTTGTGTGTGCTGTGCCCACTGTGTGGAATGCCTCTTTCCCCTCCTGTCTGCTTTCAAGTTCAGACCTATAAAAACAGTTTAAAAGTCACTTCCTGTGTGAAGCTTTTCCTCCCAGGGCTAATATTCCCTTCCTTTTCTTCTACTAGCACATCTTTATTCATCTATTTTGGTGTGGGTTTTTTTTTTGCATAATTTAAAAATTGGATGCAACTCACATATCCGCCTCTTTAAAGTGGGCAGTCCAGTGGTTTTTGGTATATTCACAAAGTTGTGCAGCCATTAGAAAAATCAATTTTAGAACCCTAAAAGAAACCCCATACCACTTAGTTGCCACTCCCCATTCTTCCTCTTTGCAGCCCCTATACTAATCTACTTCTGTCTCTATGGATCTGTCTATTCTCGACATTTCACAGGAATAAAATCATGCTATATGTGGCCGTTTGTGACTGGCTTCCCACTCTTAGCATGTTTTCAGGCTTCATCCATGTTGTAGCATGAATCAGCACTTCATTCCTTTTTTTTATTGTCAAAAAGCATCTCATTGTGTGGGAAGACCACATTTGTTCATTCATCAGGTGATGGACATTTGGATTGTTTCCACTTTGGTGTTATTATGAATAATTCTTTTTTAATCATGTTTTAAATTTTTAAAATTGAAGTATTAGTTGATTTACAATGTTGTGTTAATTACTGCTGTACAACAAAATGATTCAATTATATGTGTATATGTACACACACATTCTCTTTTAAGAATCTGATCCTACTCTAGAACGAAATATTCCTTTCCATTGTGGTTTATCTTAGGATATGGAACGTAGCTCTCTGTGCTGTACAGTGGGACCCTATTGTTTATCTGCTGCTGCTGCCGCTAAGTCACTTCAGTCACGTCTGACTCTGTGCGACCCCGTGCAACCCCATAGACGGCAGCCCACCAGGCTCCCCCGTCCCTGGGATTCTCCAGGCAAGAACACTGGAGTGGGTTGCCATTTCCTTCTCCAATGCATGAAAGTGAAAAGTGAAAGTGAAGTCACTCAGTCATATCCGACCCTTAATGACCCCATGGACTGCAGCCCACCAGGCTCCTCCATCCATAGGATTTTCCCGGCAAGAGTACTGCATATAAAAGCTTACCTCTGCTCACCTCGACCTCCTGCTCCATCCCTCCCCCACCCCCTCAGGACCACTAGTCTGTTCTCTACCTCTGTGTCTGTTCAAAGACAGGTTCATTTGTCATATTTTAGGTTCCACATATAAGTGATATTATATGGTATTTGTCTTTCTCTTTCTGACTTACTTCACTTAATAAGATAATCTCTAGTTGGATTCTCTCTTTATCCCCTTTAATCTTTTTTTTCCTTAAATTCTAGTTTATCTGATACTAATATAGCTACACCTGAGTAGAAGAAGCCAAATCTGTCTTTTATGATGAACAAGAATAATGACTTTAATCTAGCTTAAGGAAACATTTGCTTTTGGTTTATAAATAACTAGATCAAAGGATTTACACAGCATAAGGATTCAGGGGGTGAGGTGTCTCGTCTCCTGGTTGCTCTCTTATGTCTCAGAGATATGCCTAAAGTTTAGTGGTTTTACATGGAGTAAGAAACACTGGAAACAGTGTCAGACTTTATTTTTGGGGGTTCCAAAATCACTGCAGATGGTGACCACAGCCATGAAATTAAAAGATGCTTACTCCTTGGAAGGAAAGTTATGACCAACCTAGACAGCATATTAAAAAGCAGAGACATTACTTTGTCCACAAAGGTCCGTCTAGTCAAGGCTATGGTTTTCCCAGTGGTCATGTATAGATGTGAGAGCTGGACTGTGAAGAAAGCTGAGCACCGAAGAATTGATGCTTTTGAACTGTGGTGTTGGAGAAGACTCTTGAGAGTCCCTTGGACTGAAAGGAGGTCCACCCAGTCCATTCTAAAGGAGATCAGTCCTGGGTGTTCATTGGAAGGACTGATACTGAAGCTGAAACTCCAATACTTTGGCCACCTGATGTGAAGAGCTGACTCATTTGAAAAGACTCTGATGCTGGGAAAGATTGAGGGCAGGAGGAGAAGGGGACGACAGAGGATGAGATGGCTGGTTGGCATCACTGACTTGATGGACATGGGTTTGGGTGAACTCTGGGAGTTGGTGATGGACAGGGAGGCCTGGCGTGCTGCAGTTCATGGGGTCACAAACAGTCGGACACGACTGAGCGACTGAACTGAACTGAAGAAGTATGAGAAGTGTAGAACTGGGGTGATATGGGGCCTTCGGTAAAAGTCGGTGAGCCGTCAAGATTCATACCCAGTACCCTGACAGCCAGCCCACCTCTGGCTGCTTCCCCTGGGAGCTGCCTTTCCCAGAGAAAGAAAGTTGCCATATTCTGAGTACTTCCTCTAAGCTACAAGTTTCATTCATACCCATTATCCTAACAACATATCAGCAAACAAAATTATCTTATTTCCATGTTACAGATGAAGAAATTGAGGCTCCCAGATGTCCAAGTCACATAACCAAGGTCAGAGCAACTCCTGGGCAGCAGAGAGGGGATCCTACTCCAGAATGGAAGCTCTTCCGGGGGTTACTACACCCGAGCTTCCCTGGTGGCTCAGACGGTAAAGAACCTGCCTGCAACTAGGGAGACCCAGGTCAGGAAGATCCCCTGGAGAAGGGGATGGAAACCCACTTCAGTGTTCTTGTCTGGAGAACTCCATGGACAGAGGAGCCTGGCGGGCTACAGTCCATGGGGTTGCAAAGCATTGCACATGACTGAGTGACTAACATTTGACTTTCCACACCCAAAGTCCTGACCCTCTGGCTGGCCACAGCGTGGGGACATGGCTTGTGGAGGTGCCCATCACCATGACTTGGGACGTCATATAGGTCCAACTCCCTTTTAGTGCTCTTTCACACCAGCCACGAAGTAGGAACACCAGCAATGTAACAGGTACAACTTGTCTTCCCCGCCTATCCCCACCACAGACACCTGCTGATTGGGGTTCCCAGGTCAAGTCACTGCTACACTCAGGGGCAGAGACTCCAGGAAGGCCTCACAAGTCAAAGGTGGCAAGGGCAGGGCCTGGTTGTAACTTTAAGGCTGGAGCTATAGGCTCATCCTGTTCACCTGCTCAGCAGAACAGAGTCCACAGGCCTGAGCGCCCAGGCCCCTCTCACTGCAAGGCCAGGGTGTGCCTGTGAGGGATAGGAAGGCATGGCCCCAAGCCCCTGCATCCTGACCAGCTCCCAACCCTGCTCATTCCTGCTGATGGCAACAAAGGGGACGTACACGTTATGAGATCACTCATGAGAGACAAAGTTTATTTTGATATCTCAGAAATTGCAAGGCAGTAAGCACAAGAACAGTGCACTCTGAAGGGTCCGCTCGACTTCAGATGCACAGTTTTGCTGGGATCTCATGACTGCCGGGCAAGGAAGGTGGGGCAGCTGACTGCTGATCCCCTTTACAGAGGACTTGTTTTTAATTAATTAGTTTCTATTTATCTCTTTACTTGTTTATGTATGGCTGCACTGGGGTTCTGTCACAGTGCACGGCTCTTGGTTGCTGAGAGCGGGCTTTCTCTATTTGTCGTGAATTGGGGCTGCTCTCTAGTTGTGGTGCAGAGGCTTCTCGTTGCGGTAGCTTCTCGTGTGGAGCACGGGCTCTAGGGCGCATGGGCTTCAGCAGTTGTGGCTCAAGGGTTCTAGAACGTGTGGGCTCAGTAGTCGCAGTCCAAGGGCCAAGTGGTTCCACGGCATGTGGGATCTTAATTCACAGACCAGGGATCGAACTGGTGTCTCCTGCATTGGCAGGCAGATTCTTAACCACTGAACGACCAGGGAAGTCCTCAGAGAACTTGTAGAAGTGACCTAGCTTCCCTACAGACTGTGAACATTCTACCAGGTAGACAGAGGCCAAGATAATGGAGTCGAAAGGCCCTGAGCGCCCCTCCCCTTATGAGTACACCAAAATGTGGGGTTACTAGTGGGGAGAGGGAACAGGGGAGAGGCAATTTAGGGGTAGGGATTGAGAGGTACAAACTACTAGATATAAAGTAAGCTACAAGGATACATTGCGCAACAGGGGAATATAGCCAAGAGTCTTATAATAACGACAAATGGAGTATAACCTTTAAAAATTATGACTAAACAGTACATCTGTAACTTATACAATATTGTACATCAACTATACTTCAATCAAAAAAAAAAATTCCACCCAGCTGCTCCCTGCATCTGGTCCAGGCTCCTCAATACCCTAGGTGGGCAAGGCTTCACCAGACACGCACATATGCCTTAACTTCCTCAGGCATAAAACCAGGGATCAAGCCTCCCTGTCTACACAAAGGCCCTTCTCACTGACACAGGTGGGTTCTTGGAACTCCTTGGACTTAGGTGTACCACGGGTTGCCAGGTCCATGGTGGCTGAACCCCAAGGCTAGTTAAAAGCCTCGGCACATAGCAATGAATCTGGGACAAAGCAGAGGGGCGAGATCCTGGCTGGCCCATTGCCAGCCACCTTCTCCAGCCAGGGAGGTAGTTCCGGTGTGGGCAGAAAAGGGCGTCTCCTGGCTCCTCTGGCCCTAACTTGCTGAGCAGGGGTAGAGCCATTGTGACCTTGAGCCGTCTCTCCGCCACGCCTGCTGCTGACCAGCATCGCCAACTCCTCTCCATAAGGACGGCAGAGCTGCACCTCCTCCGTCGGCAGAGGCCGGGCTCAGAGCTCTGCACCTATACCAGGAGGCCATCTCCAGCACCCAGAACAAGAGGGTCCCAAGCTGGGGCCACCGCCTTGATCTCCCAGCGACACATGGGGCATCTGGCCGTGTCCCTGAAGACCCTCCAGGCACAGGAGCTGCAGAAGTGTGTGTGGCCACAGGGGACTAGGCAGGTGTTGGCAACCTGGTGGAAGCAGATGGCACACTCTTCTCCTGCTAGGGCAGGGAAAGGGGACAACACAGGTCAGGGGTGCCAGGGGGCCATGAGGGGGCAGCCCACTCATATCGCCACAGGACAGAGAAGTACGTGGTCCGAGTATGAAGAAGACTACCTCATAAGAGAATGCTCATCATGCAATCAGTGGAAAAGGTTAGGAAGAAAATTGTCAGGCCCATACATGCACAGCATAAGATTCCAATTTAGAAAAAAGGAAAACAAGCACAGATAATTCCCCATGTGTGGTGTGCTGTGCTTAGTCACTTCAGTGGTGTCTGACTCTGCGACCCCATGGACTACAGCCTGCCAGGCTCCTCGGTCCCCGGGATTCACCAGTCAAGAACACTGGAATGGGTAGCCATGCCCTCTTCCAGGGGATCTTTCCAACCCAGGGATCAAATGCATGTTTCTACCATCTCCTGCATTGGCAGGCAGATTCTTTACCACAAGTGCTACCTGGGAAACACCCTCCTCCACTCCCGCCCGTATATATATATATATGATTACAAATACCAGGAGGAAATCTACCTAATGGGCAATGTGAAGTTTGGGAGGTGTGTGTGTGTTTTTTTTTTTTTCACTTCCTTTTTTATCCTTGAATATGTATTTTATTTCTGCTTGGCAAAGTTTTTTTTTTTTTTCCTGTGAACAGGGAGTGCTCTTTTAAAAGCAGGCACACAAAATAACATCTGTTCATGAGTGTGCCTGGTAACTTATGAAGCCAGCCAACGTCCTAGAAGGCAAAACTGTTACATGGCTTTTAGGTTTCGGCCTAGAGCTGTGGGAGACTTGATGGCATTTGGGAAGACATAACTGAGTTCCCAGGGCTGGGGTCTCACCCAGCTTCCCTAGCTCTGGAGCCCTGGGGAGTCCCTGGCGCTCAGGGAAGCCACTCACCTTTGGGCCCAGGCAGAGCCTCATCACTGAGGCCCCTTGGCGTCGTTGTGGGGAAGCCGTTGGCTGTAGGATCTAAGGCAGAAAGGGAAAGTCAAGACCTGGGGAAAGCAGTCAGGGTGTTTCCATTCAACCCACCTCCCCAGTCCCTGCCTCCAAAGCACAGCGTCCACCTCCTTTCTTCTCTGGGTTGCAGTGCTGCAGCTCCAAGCCGGGGTCCAGCCCTGTCCTGGCCACCCCTTTACCAGTGGGACCCAGCAGAGAATTTGTGGACCTGCAGCTTTTCCATCCTAATCCACGTTTCCTTCAGACAGCTCCTCTCTGCCCCACTGCCACTGCCTGAGCAGAGATCTTCAGCATCAGTCACCGCCCCCAAACCGGGTGTGCAACAGAATCCCCGAGGAGGTGGGAAAACAGGGCCTGGGCCCTCCGGGCCACCGAGTCAGGGTCCCCAGGGATGAGGCTCGAGCAGCTGTGACAAGCAGTTTGAAAAGCAAACACACGGGGCGGTGGGGACTGGAATGCTTGTGCAGGCCCCTGGAACACTGCCCAGGCATGCCAGCACTTCTGTTTATGAGTCTCCCTGTATCCCTTGCTCCTCTGAAATCCACTCTCCTTTCAGGTGGTCCTCATTTCCCCACTGGGTGCCTGAACATCTCACCTTTGCCCCCACCAGGCTGCCTTCTTGCCCACCTCTAACTCGCACACTTATGTTCCCTTTGTTGCCAACCCGTGTCTGCAGCACACTTCTACTTTGACTGCAAAACCCAAACCACCCCGAATATATTTTTTTTGTAAATGAGACCAGCCCTCTAACACATAGGGGTCCCCAACCTCCGGGATCTGTTGCCTCATGATCTGAGGTGGAGCTGATGGAATAATAATAGAAATAACGTGCACAAGAAATGCAATGCGCTTGAATCACCCCGAAACCATTTCCCTCACCCCTCCTGTGGAAAAGCTGTCTCCCACGAAACCGGCCCCTGGTGCCACAAAGTAGGGACTACTGCTCTGACACATGTTTGGGGTGCTGGGCATGCCTTCTCGTTCTTCAAAACAGGGTTGCCCTCCCTATGACTGGGGCTGGTCCCCAGCGAACATCTTCATACCCCGACAGAAGCTGATGGAAAAACTCCATATGAAAGAAACAACAGTTCCCCCGACTCTCTATGCGGGTGAGGTACCATCGGAGCCGCCGCCTCCCCCGCCCGCATTCCCAGGGACGGTGCCTGGGTCCCCAGCCCTGGCCTCACCTAGCAGCTCGATGGCCTTGGCGGTCCCGTACAGGTCCATCACGGCCCAGAGCGGGGCACCCATGAGCACGCCCTCGCGCAGCCGCCGCTGGGGCCCCGAGTTGACCTGGGCGAAGATCTGGCCCCGGCGGTTCACCCAGAAGCGCACCACGTCCCCCGGGCTCGCGCGGCCGTCAGGCAGCATGGCCGCCCAGGTCTGACTCTGCTGCTCCAGGTCCGGGCACAAGAAGGGCGGCAGGCTGGGCGCGGACACGCGCGCGGGGTCCAGGCGCGTGAAGCCCACGCGGAGGCCGCCCAGCCAGCCGTGCTCGTGCCACAGCAAGCGCAGCGCCACGCGCTCTCCCGGCCGCACCGGCCGCTGGCTGAACACGATGCCGTCGTGGAACGTGGCGCGCCTGTACGCGGTGCTCCGCTCAGCATCCAGGCGCACCTGTGCGCCCACCGCCTGGGCATGGAAGCGCAGCGCCTCTCGGGGAGACTCGGCATCTGCGGAGGGGGCGGGGGCGTCAATGCAGGTGGGCTGGAGCCCTCCCCACCAGGGGAAAGGGGCATTTCCACCAACCCATGTCCCTGGGGACACTGTCCCTGCTCTCCCCCCATCCCCACTCCAGAGACCTTCTTAGAACCAGTGGGGAACCCGCTTTGCCTTCTGGGATCATAGTTCTCTCCTGACTCTTGCCAAGCCTCAGTTTCCCTCCCTTGCTGCTGCTTAGTCAGAGTCCTGTCCGACTCTTTGAGAGCTATGGACTGTAGCCCACCAGGCGCCTCTGTCCATGGAATTTTCCAGGCAAGAATACTGGAATTGGGTTGCCATGGGATCTTCCCAACCCAGGGATCCATTCCTGGTTTCCTGCATTACAGGCAGATTGTTTACCACTTAAGCCACCAGGGAATCCCTCCCTCCCTTAGGGATGTTGTAAAAATTAAAGGAACTGTTGACGATCTGGATACCTGGTGATGGTTGTTATTGCCATTAACTAAAGAGAGCAGGTTGCTTTTGCTTGACACATGCATTTATACGTGTATCACTCACACATTTACACGTGTATAGCCCGTCTGTATCTAGAAACAGGCTGAGAGGAGATGGGCTGGCATGCTGTTTGTGGTCGGCTCTAATTCTGCAGGGTGGGGTGGGGGGTGGGCGGCGGCTGAGTTTTCCAGTCTGCTTGTGTGACTTTCTGACTTTGCCACAGAGAACCGGCCTCACCCCCAAGTAAGAGTGACTTCTCTCATCCTGGGAGAGAAAGAAGGAGCCTGCTGCTGCTGCTAAGTCACTTCAGTCGTGTCCGACTCTGTGCGACCCCAGAGATGGCAGCCCACCAGGTTCCCCTGTCCCTGGGATTCTCCAGGCAAGAACACCGGAGTGGGCTACCATTTCCTTCTCCAGTGCAAGAAAGTGAAAAGTGAAAGTGAAGTCGCTCAGTCGTGTCCGACTCTTCTCGACCTCATGAATTGCAGTCCATCAGGCTCCTCCGTCCATGGGATTTTCCAGGCAAGAGAAGGAGCCTGGTAACTCCCAAAGTAGTGACGGTGTGAAACCCGGAAAAGGGGTCCCAGCTCAGCCCCTCAGAATTGTGAGCTGGGCCCAGCCAAGGCCTGGGTACGCTTTGAAAGCAGGGGACTTCCTGACTTGCCTCCACTTGGCAGCTGGGACGGGAAAGCTCCCTGCTGGGCAGCCCTTCCTCTCAGTCCCAGAGGCCTGAAGGAAGCTGGTGGAGCTTCCTGCCCCAAGAAGGGCGCTTAGCCAGCTCCGCAGGCCTTAGCTCTCTCCCTCTCCCCTCCTGACCCTGCTTTCTCTGGGTTGGAGGAGGGAGGCTGAAAATATAAAGAGATGAATTCAATCAAAACTTGAGCCAGGGAACTTCCCTGGTGGTCCAGTGGTTAAGACTCCACGCTTCCAGTCAATGCAGGGGGCACACAATCCCTGCCCTCCTCTCTGACACGCATATGTTTGCAAGGTGTCAGCCAGGCACCAGGAGGGGAGGCTCGATTTGGTCAGGCACACCCTCAAGGTCACAGCGAGTCCATCCCTGACCTCCACCGGCTCTGGGAGCAGTGGGGCAGGAGCCAAAGACTCGACTGATGGGATTGCTGGGTGCGTGCGTCCCTCAGCAGGGCAGCGGGCCCTGAGGACCCTAGGAGCAGCAGACCTAGTCCTCTACAGGAATTTGACAGTTTGCAAAGCTTACCCCTGTCTCAGGAGTTTCCCACTGGCCCGTGGGGGCTATGTCCTCATGTCACCAGTTAGAGGAGGGAGGCCGAGGGGGTCACAGTGCTGCACAGGACACCAGGGCCCAGCGGACTGTGCTGCTTCTCCCAGCTGCCCGTCCGGGCTCCACTCACTGTCTCAGCAGTGGCCTGAGTGTGGCCCTCGAAAGGCACACAGGGCTCCTTGGGGGTCAGCCTTTCCACATGTGAGGTCCTGTACGACTGTGTTAGTTGTTCACGGCAAAAAGCCAAGGTTGAGTGGCAATGACAGCCACCCGTGTACTGCCAGTCTGGCAGAACTGCATCTGCCCACGGGGCCCCTTCCTCTGCTTTGCACGGGGCTCTGTGCCTGAGTTTGGGGCTGGCTCTGGATAGTACCCCTTCTTCAAGGCTGGCTGGCAGGGCTCCTCCCGTTCTTTGACCCAGATGACCCAGTCCAGCTTGCTCCTGGGTTGGGGCGAGGCAGAGGTGGGCACTGGCCAAGTGTGGCCCTGCAAGTAGGCTTGTCCCCAGCCAGCTGGGCAGGGAGTTCTGAGCATTTTATGCCTGCAGGTGGCTATTCTCATCAGCCCCACTTTCAGGCAGCATCCTGAGGCTCCTGAGGCGGAGTTGCCCATGGGGGACCCTCCCCAACTACTCCGCCTGCCTCCCCTAGGCCCCCACTGTGCACTGGCTTGGCAATAAGGGCCCCCTGGGTGGCTGGGGAGCAGGGAGCACAGTCATGGCCTTTTGGGTGTCCTGCCCTCTGGACAGGCGGATTCCAACCAGAGAATTTGCAGCAAGGCTCTTGGAATGTAAATGACCAGGCTCAGTGAGGACCTCCCCAGATCTTCATCTTCATCCTCACACCCCTCCAGTCACCAAGCCTCTCCTGACACCTATCAAGTGCCTTACAGACTCCCGGCCACCCGCCAGGGAAGCACTCGGAGGAAACTGAGCTCAGGGAGGTGGTTGTGCAGCTGGAAGTCAGGGAGCCCCGGCCCAGCTCCTCACCCTGCATCCTGCGCTGCCTCCATGGCAGCAGCACTGCCCGGAAATCCAAACACTAGCTGCTGCTGCAGCATTGGCAGTGGTGGCTTGGCCCACCCCAGCCCCTTGATCCAGGTGCCCCCTGCTGCTGGTGCCCGGGAACCTAGGTTACTATGGTTACTACGGAGTCAAGAGCTATGGGTCCTTCTGCTTGGGAAGGAGCAGAGTTCAGGCTCTGGGAGCAGGGATGTGTGGTCCAGATCTCTAGTAGTCGTAAGAGACCCAGCTCTCCAATCCCCGCCCCACACACTAAGGCAAAGTTGTGACCTCAGGTGAGACTGGCAGAGAGCCACTGAGCCTGGTGACCCTGTGGTCTGTGCTTCTGGCAGCTCTGTAACCGGCAGGATGGGGGCATTGGCCCCCAGCCTGCGGATGAGGAAACAGCCTCCAGGGAGAAGTGACTGGGCAGAAAAGGTCCCCACAGCTCTGTGAAGGCGAGCTGGGACCCTGGTCTTCCACCAGGCCCCCTAAACTCTACCCTCTTTCCCATCCCAGCCAGTCTTCTCTCGCACAACAGGATCTGAAAGGCAAATGGGTCATAAGGGTCTTTGCATCACTTCAGGGATTGTGGCCCGAGTTCCTCGGCCTCTATTGGGTTCTTGCAGAGAAAGGAAGTTTTCACTACCTCCCAGCCTCATAACAGCTCACTGCCTAGGGCAGCCTGGCCTGGATCAGAAACTCCTTCTGAGCAATATTTCCACTGACTATACCTCTATCTCCTGAGTCTTCCACCGCAGAAAACACAGAGCACCCCTCTGCTCTTGTCCTTCTGGTCCAGGCACAAAGCTCAGGGCTCGCACTTACCAGCCTGAGAGCAGATCTGGGCCCCCATCCGCCTGGGCTCCTCAGGCATGGGTCCTTGGATCTGAAGAAGGCCAGGGGACAGGTTTCCCAAAGATATTCGGCAGGTCCCTTTGTCATGCGGCCAGGATCATATTACAGCGTTGATGATTAATTAGAGTTTGCAGGGAATTTCCTGACGACTTCTGGTCTGCAACAGGCCGGTGCAGCTGGCTGGCCCGGAGGAAGCGGGGACTCAGGAGGATGGCCGAGGTCGAATGTGGAGGAGCCTTCTCTCTTGTTTCTGACCAGTTGCGACCAACCAGCTGTGCATTATTATTGCCTGAGTCGTGTTAATGAATACCTGTACCCAGACCTGCCCCCAGAGACCTTGATTCCAGTGGCCTGGGGTGGAGCCCTGCATCAGCCTTGTTTAAAAGCACCCCCAGGGACTTCCCTGGCTGTCCGGTGGTTAAGACTCTGTGCTTCCACTGCAGGAGACACAGGTTTGATCCCTTGTCAGGGAACTAAGATCCCACATTCCGTACAGTGAGGCAAAAAAAAAAAAAAGTAAAATAAAATAAACAAAAACCAAAATAATAAAAGTACAAGCACCACAGCTGATTCTAATGTACAGCCCAGGGTAGAGAGAGATTCACTGCTACTGACCTCAGTATACAGGAGGTGCTTGTTTAATCAGTGTTGGTGAAGTGGGCTGAAATGAATTAACTGCATTCCAGGACCTTCAAAGCTGCCCCAGGCCCGGGTCTCTGGCTGAGAGAAGAGCCAAGCAGAGGTGTCGATTGCACCCCAGGCTTGCTGGAGCTGGAATTGCACTGCCCAGAATCCCCCATGGAACACAGAGAGTCCCGCAGAGGGTCGTGCCCAAGGCCAAGCTCCCAGGGTGTTAGTGAAGGCAAGAGGTGTCAGAGATCTTCTGCCCCTTTTGTTCCTGTTAGAGAAACTGAGGCTGGTGGCAGGGAAAGTGGCTTGCTCTAACCTAGTACTTCTCAGACGGCAACACGGGAACCTGCTGGGGATCTTATTAAGATGCAGATTGAGTCAGAAGCTCGGGGCAGGTGTGGAATTCAGCCTTTCTAACAAGGTGGTTCTGTAGAGCCCACTGTAGGCGACAGGCCCTAGGTGAGTTTGGATGCTTGTGGGTATCTTGGCCCTTGACCTCCAGGCTAAGGCCCTCCCAAGACCCTAGACCGAGGCCCTCAGCAGTGGCTACTCTGCTTTGGTTTTGTTTTCAATATTTATGTATTTGGCTGCTCCGGGTCTTGGTTGCAGCATGTGGGATCTAATTCCCTCACCAGGAGTTGAACCCGGGCCCCCTGAGTTGGGAACTTGGAGTCTTAGCCCCTGGATCACCAGGCAAGCCCTCTGATCACTGACTGCTTGGAACTCAGCTGAAGGGGTGGATATGCCCCATGCATGTCCCTGGGGATGGTGGTGCTGTTGGCTGGGCAGTTTGACTCGGGGTGAGGAGGGGAAAGGGTGGGTGTTTGGAGACCTGGGCTCATCTCCTGTGTTGGTTTTACCTCTCTTTCTCTCCGCAGGCCTCTGTGTCCCCACGTGTAGGACGGGAGACCAGGATGCGCTGGTCTGTGGGTCCCCGCCAGCCCCAGTGTGCCGTGATTTTGGTCCTGCTAACAGCTGCTTGGCCTCGGTTGACTTCAGAAGGCGTTGCTGTGACTCTGGGCCATCTCTTCCACATCAAGCCCCCTGCCAGTCTCTCTAGAAACCGTCTTTAAGGTCAAAGGCAAACTGGTGAGAAGTCAGGAGCAATCATGGTGAGTCGGTGGCCGATGGTCCTGCTGGCCGAGTCGGAGGGATCTTGCCTTAGGGCTGGAGTCAGAGGCCGCCTTTCCCCCCCACCCCCACCCTGACCCCGCCTGTAGGGCTGGCTGTTTGCCTTGGGTAAGCTTGAGCCAAGGGCACCTTTTTGATAAACCACATTCCTATAAAAGAGATAGTTATGGTATCTTATCAGGGAAATCAGGCTTTGAGCCTCAGTCCATCTGGAAAATTACTGGAGAGGCTGTGGACGTTAGCCCGCCCAGTGCCAGCAGGCTGAGGTGGTATGGCCTCCTCTTCAGGACCTCGGTGGGGTGGGCGTTCTGAGAATTCAAATCCAGGGCCTGGGGTGCTGAGGCCTTCCCTCCCATCACACATTCCCCAGGTTTTTTGTTTGAATAATTTTTATTGTTTCTAATTTTAATCTTTGGCTGCAATGGGTCTTTGTTGCTGTGAGTCGGCTTTCTCGAGCTGCAGTGAGCACGGGCTCCTCTTCGTTGCGGTGCTCAGGCTTCTCGTCGCGGTGGCTTCTTTTGTTGCAGAGCTGGAGCTCTAGAGCACAGGCTCGATAGGTGAGGCACGGGCTTAGTTGCCCCGAGGCATGTGGAATCTTCTTGGACCAGAGACAGAATTCATGTCCCCTGCGCTGGCGGGCAGATCCTTAACCACTGAACCACCAGGGAAGTCCCACCTCCAGTTTATTTGTTTATTAATAACAAACACTACTGTTCTAAGTCCAGTACTGTATTGACTTGCTAATCCTCATGGCAACTTCTTGAAAACATCCTTCTTATGGTAATCATTCTCACTTTACAAATGGGGAAACGGAGGCACAAGGAGGTGAAGCAACTTGTTCAGAATCAGAAGCGAAAGGCCAGGGTGTGGCCCCAGGTGTCTGGCTGGAGAGCGGGTGCCTTATCCGCCATGCTGGGCAGGCTCCACGATCCTCCCCCAGGCCATGGCCCCTCTGAGCACTCAGTTGCTACTAACATCTTCCCCATCTCACTGGCACCGGTAGGGGCTCATGGATAGTTGCTGACTGGTTGCCTGAGTGTGAAGTGGAGGGCCCCCCCACGATGGAGACTGCACCCTTCCCTCCAGGACACCTGCCTGGCCGCAAGGCTGTTGTAAATACTTGTTTCAGGAAGACATTGACTGGCCCCTTCATGGACCGCAACCTTCTCCTGGCAAAGGGTCTTGAGTTACTTGGAGAAGCTATGAGCCATGCCATGCAGGGCCACCCAAGAAGAACGGGTCATTGTGAAGAGTTCTGACGAAACATAGTCCACTGGAGGAGAGAATGGCAAACCACTGTAGTATTCTTGCTGCAAGAATCCCATAACAGTATGAAAAGGCAAAAAGACATGAGAACAGAAGATGCACCCCCCCGCCCCAGGTTGGAATGTGTCCAGTATGCTACTGGGGAAGAGCAGAGGGCAATTACTAGTAGCTCCAGAAAGAATGATGTGGCTGGGGCAAGGCAGAAATGACACTCATTTGTAGATGTGTCTGGTGGTGAAAGTAAGGTCCAGTGCCGTAAAGAACAATATTGCATAGGAGCCTGGAATGTTAGGTCCATGAACTTGAGCAGTATGTGAACCAAGAACTTTCAGATATACAAACTGAGTTTAGAACAGGCAGAGGAACCAGAGATCAAATTGCCAACATCCACTGGATCATAGAAAAAGCAAGAGAGAGTTCCAGTAAAACTTCTGCTTCATTGACTACGTTAAAGCCTTAATTGTGCACATCAAACTGGAAGATTCTTAAAGAGAGGGAACACCAGACCACCTTATCTGTCTCCTGAGAAACCTATATGTGGGTCAAGAAGCAACAGTTAGCATGGGACAAGGGACAATGAACTGGTTACAAATTGGGAAAGGAATACCATAAGGCTGTATATTGTCACCCTGCTTATTTAACATCTGGGCAGAGTACATCATGTGAAATCCTGGGCTGGATGAATCACAAGCCAAAATCAAGATTGCCAGGAGAAATATCAACAACCTCAGATACGCAGATGATAGCACTCTAATGGCAGAAAGTGAAGAGGAACTAAAGAGCCTCTTGATGATGGTGAAAGAGGAGAGTGAAAAAGCTGGATTAAAACTCAAATGTTCAAAAAACTAAGATCATGACATCTCGTCCCATTACTTCATGGAAAATAGAAGGGGGAAAAGTAGAAGCAGTGACAGATTTTATTTTCTTGGGCTCCAAAATCACTGAGGACCATGACTGCAGCCATGAAAAAAAAAAAAGACTCTTGTTCCTTGGAAGGAAAGCTATGACAAACCTAGATAGTGTATTAAAAAGCAGAGATCTCACTTTGCTGGCAAAGGTCCATATAGTCAAAGCTATGGTTTTTCCAGTAGTTTTGTATGGATGTGAGAGTTGGACCATAAAGAAGGCTGGGTACCCAAGAATTGATGCCTTCAAATTATAGTGCTGGAGAAGACTCTTGAGAGTCCCTTGGATGCAAGGAGATCCAACCAGTCAATCCTAAAGGAAATCAAACTTGAATATTCATTGGAAGGACTGATGCTGAAGCTGAAGCTCCAATACTTTGGCCACCTGATGCGAAGAACTGACTCATTGGAAAAGACCCTGATGCTGGGAAAGACTGAAGGCAAAAGGAGAAAGGGGAGGCAGAAGATGATTATATAGTATCATCAACTCAATAAACATGAATCTGAGCAAACTCCAGGAGATAGTGAGGGACAGAGGAGTCTGAAGTGCTGCAATCCATGGGGTCACAGAGTCCGACTGGACTTAGCTACTGAACAGAGACAGGCCCTCTAAGAGGAGGGTGTCCTCTGAGGTGGTCCCCTGCTGGCTATAATTGGTACTGCAGGAGGGGTGAGCCCACAAAGTCGAGTGGCATCCTCAAAGCCAGGAGGGGCGCTCCCAGGACTAGAAGTCAGAGGGGCTGAGGACTCTGCCCCTCCTCCCTCACCTTGAAGCTCCCCACAGACTCTCCCTCCCCCCACCAGGGTCCATTCACTGGCAATCAATCATCAGTTTGCCCAGACCCTCATCATTACAAAGGGCTGTTCCCGGGTCATCTCCTAAGATGCCTCAAGTGCTCCGAGAAGCTTCTGGACAGATGTGTCAGTCCCCATCACACAGCCAAGAGAGCTGGGGTCTTGCCTAGGGTTCACACCAGCCTGCCACTGAGCAGAAATGGGAAGCCAGTGGGAATCCAGCCGATCTGAGACTCTGCTAGGCAGCCCAGCCTCTGTGTCTGCTGTTGGGGCCCCCTGAGACCCCTTGCCTGTGCTCAGCTGTTACCTGACAGGTGGAAATCTCAGAGACAAGGGGGCTGCCAGGCCGGAGACCAGCCCTTAGAATAATCAGGGCTGTCTACACGGTAGGTAGTCAGCAAGGATTTGTCAGTGCCAAACAGTGCAGTGTGGCCGTTTCTTTAAAAATTGTCCATCAGCCGACCTCACAACCCAGCGATTCCACTCCTGGGTGAATACCAGACTCTTGATTCTCAGTGAGAGGATGAACAGTGGAGGAAGCATCCACACGCCCTTGGAAAAATCTGCCCTAAAATCAGAGAGCTTGGCTAGCACTGCCGCCTGGTGGAGAGACATGGAACTGACCGTGGATCTAATACGCTGGAAGGAAATGGTCGGGACCACAAAGGCTCCCAGCTTTGTTCGCAGGCCCTGGCTCTCTCTGCCCACTTGCTTCCTGTCTATGAGCCTCCTAGAAATTCTTTGGAGTCCACCACATCCTTTTGGTGAGTAGCTGGACCCTCACCCAGAGGTCCAGAGGTCAGAGAGGAAGGCTAGGGATGCCAGCAAAGTCGTCAGCCCCTAGTTAAGTCTGTGCTCTTACTTCCACACTGCTGCCCTGTCCAGACCTTCCTGGGTCCTGATTCTGCGGCAGCTTCCCCTGCCCTGGGCCCCCTCCACCCTGTGGGTGTGGAGCCGGCCGGAGAGGGGAGCCAGGGATGAGGCCTGGCTGAGGGGGCAGCGGCAGCTCAGAGGCGGGGGCAAGGCGGGGCACACCCTCTCCTCTTTTGGTTTCCTGTCTCCCTTTGCCCTGTGCCCCACGCATCATACACACATCTTCAGGGTGTCTGTGCTGGGAAGACTGTGGCACTGCCCTGAGGATGTCATTTATGTCTGTGTATGTGTTCAACAGATATTTATTGAACACTTACCAAGTGCCAACTTTTTCACTCTCCTCTTTTGCTTTCATCAAGAGGCTCTTTAGTTCTTCTTCGGTTTCTGCCATAAGGGTGGTGTCATCTGCATATCTGAGGTTATTGATATTTCTCCCGGCAATCTTGATTCCAGCTTGTGCTTCAACCAGCCTGGCATTTTCCGTGATGTACTCTGCATAGAAGTTAAATAAGCAGCCTTGACATACTCCTTTCCCAATTTGGAACCAGTCTTGTCCCATGTCCAGTTCTAACTGTTGCTTCCTGACCTGCATACAGGTTTCTCAAGAGGCAGGTCAGATGGTCTGGTATTCCCATCTCTTGAAGAATTTTCCACAGTTTGTTGTGATCCACACAGTCAAAGGCTTTGGCATAGTCAATAAAGCAAAAGTAGATGTTTCTGGAACTCTCTGGCTTTTTTGATGATCCAATGGATGTGGCAATTTGATCTCTGGTTCCTTTGCCTTTTCAAAATCCAGCTTGAACATCTGGAAGTTCACGGATCACATACTGTTGAAACCTGGCTCAGAGAATTTTGAGTATTACTTTGCTAGTGTGTGAGATGAGTGCAATTGTGCGGTAGTTTGAGCATTCTTTGGCATTGCTTTTCTTTGGGATTGGAATGAAAACTGACCTTTTCCAGTCCTGTGGCCACTGCTGAGTTTTCCAAATTTGCTGGCATATTGAGTGGAACACTTTCACAGCATCATCTTTCAGGATTTGAAATAGCTCAACGGGAATTCCATCACCTCCACTAGCTTTGTTCATAGTGATGCTTCCTTAGGCCCACTTGACTTCACATTCCAGGATGTCTGGCTCTAGGTGAGTGATCACACCATCATGATTATCTGGGTCATGAAGATCTTTTTTGTACAGTTCTTCTGTGTATTGTTGCCAGCTCTTCTTAATATCTTGTGCTTCTGTTAGGTCCATACCATTTTGGTTGGCTTAAAACTCAACATTCAGAAAACTAAGATCATGGCATCCAGTCCCATCCCTACGCGACAAATAGATGGGGAAACAATGGAAACAGTGACAGACTTTATTTTGGGGGGGCTCCAAAATCACTGTAGATGGTGACTGCAGCCTTGAAATTAAAAGATTCTTGCTCCTTGGAAGAAAAGCTATGACCAACTTAGGCAGCAGACTAAAAAGCAGAGACATTGCTTTGGCAACAAAGGTCCATCTAGTTAAAGCTATGGTTTTTCCAGTAGTCATGTACGGATGTGAGAGTTGGATTATAAAGAAGGCTGAGTGCTGAAGAATTGATGCTTTTGAACTGTGGTGTTGGAGAAGACTCTTGAGAGCCCCTTGGACTGCAAGGAGATCAAACCAGTCTATTCTAAAGGAAATCAACCCTGAATATTCATTGGAAGGACTGATATTGAAGCTGAAGCTCCAATATTTTGGCCACCTGATGTGAAGAGCTGACTTGTTACAAAAGACCCTGATGCTGGGAAAGATTGAAGGCAGGAGGAGAAGGGAACAACAGAGGATGAGATGGTTGGATGGCATCGCCGACTCAATGGACGTGAGTTTGGGTAAACTCCGGGAGTTGGTGACGGACAGGAAGGCCTTGTGTACTGTAGTCCATGGAGTCACAAACTATTAAGTGCCAAGCACTGTTCTTTTTTTCCAAGTGACCAGAGAACGAAGAAAGCCTAGTACCTGACCTTTAGTCAACTCAAGTTCACCCTGATACTTAAAGAAGTGTTACAAGAAGGCCACATTGAGGGCTGTGAAGACCATGGGTTCAGTGGGGAGCTCTTATGCACAGGAATGGGTGATTTTGCAAAACAACAGATATTAAAAATTGATCCCTGAAAGATCACTAGACTTTAAACAGCAGTAGGAGAAAGAAAAGCACTCCGGGAAGAAGAAGCCACACGTGTAAAGGCGCAGAAGTGCGATTGTGCACACACAGTGCTCTCTGGTTGTATTGATTAAAATTAGGACTGCTTACATATAACAGAATGCCCAAAAGAATAGTGGCTTAAATGAGACATGTTCATCCCTTTTTCACACAAAATAAGTTGCAAGTAATTGTGACAGCCCTATGGCCATAAGGAATCCAGGTTCTCTCTATTTTTCTTCTCCACTATTCTAGTAATAGCCTTCATCCTCAAGGTCACTTTATGGATCAAAGAGGCTGCTGGAGCTCCAGCCAGGACATCAGCATTCCAGGTAGGAGGAAGGGGAAAGATCCCCAAGGCATTCCTCTCAGCTAATTCAGCTCCTTGTTAAGTTGACACATGGGAGGATTTATGTAACACTTTCGTTGACACTTTATTGGCCAGAATTTTGTCACATGACCACAAATAGCTGCAAGGGAAACAGAGATGTAGTCTTTATTGAGGGAGCAGATAAACACAGGGTTATATTATTAAGGATGAAGGAGGGATGTAAGAAGAGGATAACATGGAAACATACATTATCGAATGTAAAATGGTCGATGAGAATTTGCCCTGTGACTCAGGGAACTCAAACCAGGGCTCTATAACAACCTTGAGGGGTGGGACGGGGAAGGAGGCGGGAGGGAGGTTCAAAAGGGAGGGGACATATGTACACCTATGGCTGATTCATGTTGATGTTTGGCAGAAACCAACAAAATTCTGCAAAGCAATTATCCTTCAATTAAAAATAAATAAATAAAATTTAAAAAACAGAAGGAGAATGGTCACGTAGCACTGTCCAGCCCAGGGCAGTGGGGCAGGGGTCCTCCAGTGTGTGGAGAGAGGCGAAAGCAGGGAACTTGCTCACAGAGGCCATGCTAAGGAGGGTATGGGCTTTATTCTGTAGAAAATAGGGACTCGCTAAAGGATTCCGAACAGGAGCTTTGGGTGAAGGGGTCTGGAGCAATTTCCTCCGGGGAAAGATTTAAACAGAAAAGAACAACCCAAAGGCAGGACAACGGAGGGCTGAGGGCAGGGGAGGAGAGCTGCCAGGAGGGCTGAGGGCAGGGGAGGAGAGCTGCTAGCGGGTGATGAGCTGGGGACGGCAAGAAGGTGATGAGAACAGGGGCAGAGCCCCGGGGAAAGTGGAGGCACTGCCAGCTACAGGGGAGGGACACGGGAGTTCAAGATATAGAGAGAGCTCGAGATGTGTGAACCTTCAGGTCAGATGGCTGGAGGGCACCTGAGGATCCAGGCAGATGTAGAAGCGCGAGAAGCCAGTGCTGGGGATTCAACTAGAGGAGTCACCAGTTCTCCCGTTGTGCGTGAGATCTGCCTGGCAGCGGTGCCAGTGCCGAGGTGTCAAGCAGGGGGAATCTGATAAACCCTCCATAGTTACCAGGCAGGGAGGACAAGGAAGTGGGTGAGGGTAAGCGCGCACTCTTTGGAGCCAGACAGGGCTACCGCTTAACAACCTAACCCTTTGGACTAGCTGCTTGCCTTCCTGAGCCTTAGCTTTCTCAGCTGCAAGGTGGGGATGAAGAACCCACCTTGGGGGCTGAGAGGAGGATGCAATGGGTGAGTGCTTAGCCCCAGCAACAGCTCCGTCAGTAAACACCAGCTCTCACCATTAAAGGGGCAGCTCTCTCCTCGCTGTAGGGACATTGGTGCCTTTCTTGGGGTCTTGAGTCTGCCCAATAGTCTTCCTGCTGCAGGGCAGGGTCCCCGGGGCCCCAGATGAGTTCACTGGGGAGTGAGTCACCAGTACTCTGCATCTCCAGGGCCCCGTGGAGCCCCGACCCAGCATGGCCAGGGCAGACCCTGGCTCAGGCAGCTCTCCCAGGCAGGGGCACCACCAGTCCAAGCCGCTGGTTTGGAAAAGGAGTTGTGTGTGTGCCAGGACACAGATGAGCAAAAGGGTGAGGGCCAATCGTGAGCCCCATAGAGATGACTCTAAGGAGCCCAGTTTGGGAAACTGAGGAAGATAACTGGTGGGGCAGAGGGAGAGGCCCAGCCCGCCGTCATGAGTGGAACAGTGGCCCACAGACATTTGCACGAGTTCAGCGTGTGGCATGGGCAATGTCCAACCAGGAGAAAATACACGACTTGGAGTCTGGTAGACAGTGGTGGTTTACGCGCTAAGTCGAGTCCAATTCATTGCAACCCCAGGAACTGTAGCTCGCCAGGCTCCTCTGTCCCTGGGATTTCCCAGGCAAGAATACTGGAGTGAGTTGCCATAACAGTATCCCCTACTCAACCCTTCCATTTAAAAGGTCAGTCTAGCCCTTATCCCCAAAATGACCCCAGACGGCATTTGGGAAAACCAACACGTCAGGGACAAGCACAGGAATAAGGGCCCTCAAAGGACATGGAGAGGAACATCAGAGACAGGGGAGGTGCCTGGCATCCAGAAGCTAAGGGTGAGCCCAGAGGGAGGAACTGGAGGTGGCCGAGCTCAGTCCAGGGGTCAGGTGGGATGACAGCTGGGAAGAGGCCATTGGGTTTGTTGGGAAGGAGGTCAGTGGTTGGAGAGGAGGTCCGAGGTCAGGGGTGGAGGTGGAAGCCAGGGGGCAGCTGCGTCCAATAGGCTGTAACAGAGGCTCAGAATTGCTTAGGATATGTTCCATTTCCTTCCAAGTCCAAGTGGAAGGGGACTTCCACCCTGAAGCCATCATGAGCCAGCCCACGTGTTTGCTGTTGTTGTTTTCTGCCATGCCCCATAACATGTGGGATCTCAGTTCCCCAAACAGGGAATGAGTCCGTGCCCTCGCCAGTGGAAGCGAGCCGTCTTCACCACTGGACCACCAGGGAGATCCCGAGCCAGGCCGCTTCTAACATGTACTCTTCCTCACTGGGGTCCTGTCTCCTCCACATGGCCCAGAGTGCCTGCCCATTAGCCTTGTGCCAGCAGCAGGAGGAAAGGGCTCAGGTGGGGCACGGGCTTGCCCCTTCCTTTTTAGGGCAGAGCCAGGAAGGTTGCCACCTCTTCTTAGTATCTTCTGCTTCTGTTAGGCCCATACTGTTTCTGTCCTTTATTGTGCCCATCTTTGCATGAAATGTTCCCTTGGTATCTCTAATTTTGTTGAAGAGATCTCTAGTCTTTCCCATTCTATTATTGTCCGTCTAGTCAAAGCTATGGTTTTTCCAGTAGTCATGTATGGATGTGAGAGCTGGACCATAAAGAAGGCTGAGCACCAAAGAACTGATGCTTTTGAACTGTGGTGTTGGAGAAGACTCTTGAGAATCCCTTGGACTGCAAGGAGATCAAACCAGTAAATCTTAAAGGATATCAATCCTGAATATGCATTGGAAGGACTGATGCTGAAGCTGAAACTCCAATACTTTGGCCACCTGATGCAGAGTCAACTCACTGGAAAAGACCATGATGCTGGGAAAGATTGAGGGCAGGAGGAGAAGGGGCCGACAGAGGATGAGATGGTTGGATGGCATCACCGACTCAGTGGACATGAGTTTGAGCAGGCTCCGGGAGATGGTGAAGGACAGGGAAGCTGGTGTGATGCAGCCCATGGGGTCGCAAAGAGTTGGACATGACTGAGCGAATGAACAACAAGGCTCACCCAGGCCCTTACTCCAGCTCACATCCCACCGGCCACATCCCACTACAGGGCCTAGGAAGGCAGCCTTTATTCTGGACAGTTCTGTGTCCAGGTAGGAGCGGGGGCTGGCTGTTGCCACAGGAGAGAAGGAATATTGGAGTGAGAGGAGCGGTCACAGGGTGCTGGTAAGAGGGGGCGGCAGCCAGGAGCACAGGGTGAAGGGAGGAGAGAGCTTTGCCCAGGGAGCCCCTGCTGAGCACAGGTGCACCCTGGGGACGCGTCTCCTGGGTCCCCAGCCTCGGGTATCCGTTGTGAGGGTGGGTGGTGAGGGGAGTCGGTGTTGCTGAGAACGCCCTCTGCTGGCCAGGAAGACACATTCCAGAGCTTTCCAGAAGAATTTTTCAAGTTTCCCTCGGAGGGCCTTCTGGCCCCACACTAAAGCCGAAATAACACAGAAAGTAAGAAACGTCTTTCTTCCGGGACTTCCCTGTGGTCCCTCAGCTAAGACTCCAAACCCCCAGCGCAGAGGCCCTGGTCAAGGAACTAGATCCCGTGTGCCACAACTAAGAGCCAAATAAAGAAATAATAAATAAATACATATATATTTTTAAAAAGCTATTTTCCACTCGTTTGAGCTTTTGCCAACTGCCATTGCTCGTGTTGGCCCTTGTCACTGTGTCCACTGCCCGGGCCCTGGGCACAGCCCTCAGACAAGGGGTGACCACCCTCCAGACCCCCTGGCACTCCCTCCACCCCGGCAGAGACACGACCCCAGGTGTCCGGCACCAGAGCGGGCGCCAGCCTATTTTGTCTCCTAGGGGACTCTCCACCCTCCCCTTGAGCTTCCAGATGCAAGATAAGAACGGACCCATCCTCCTGGGATAAAGGGTTTAACAGCTGGGTGTCTGTCCCCCTGGGCCGTGGACCCACTGACTTTTGCTGCCTCTCTCAGCTCCTGATTATGTGTGAAAATATATGCAAGGAAGACAGGTCTTCAAATTCTGTTTCCAGGGGTCTCACTTGTCCTGAGGGTTGACTTTGGTGGGGGCGGAGGTGGGTCTTGGGGTGACTAACTGCAAGCAAGTGCTCCAGGCACCACCCTGCACTTCACTCTCTCACCTGTGAGCGGACACCAGTCCCCTGTGCCCACCCCGTGTGCGACCTCTCCAAGACCTTCATTAACTCACTGCGTCCTTCAGCGGGACAGTCAGCAAATGCTTCCTGGGCCCCTGATGTGCCGGCCCTGTGCTAAGTACACAGGATACCTGGGTGCCGTTGGCAGTACCGAGTCAGGTCTCAGCCACCACTGGCTGTGTGACTTGGGTGTGTTTCAGATGCAGAAATTGAGGCTCAAGTTTGAGTAACTAGTAGAGGTTAAACCAGAACTGATTCCTAAGTTCTCCACTCTTTTATTAATTCTAAAATAAAGATAACTAGTCTCCTGAGGGCTTCCCTGGTGGCTCAGATGGTAAAGAATCTGCCTGCAATTCAGGAGACCTGGGTTAGATCCCTGGGTCGGGAAGATCCCCTGGAGAAAGGAATGGCAACCCACTGCAGTATTCTTGCCTGGAGAATCCCACGGACAGAGGATCCTGGAGGGCTACAGTCCATGGGGTCGCAAAGAGTCGGACGTGACTGGGTGATTTTCACTTTCAGTCTCCCGAGTAAATGTCCCAAAGACATTTGAAAAATGGGCAAAAGCTCAATACATGTAGGGAGTTCCCTGGTGGCCCAGTGATTAGGTCCCTTTCACAGCCTAGGATCTGAGTTTGATTCCCAGTAGGGGAACTAAGATCTTGTGTGGCATGTGCTGTGCCCAAAACAAACACCCAAAATCTGAAAAGAATGACAATTTTCCAAAGTAGAAATGTGTACAATAAATTCTACTATCAAGTGAAATATTAAAAAAAAAAATCAGTACATGTACCCGGCAGCATGTACTTTTTTACATTTCCTTGTTCACAGATCTGTTCCAGATAGATGAAGAGGCTTATAAAAAACACTCAGACTTCTGGATAATTGAGCTGCCACTTCTTTGGATGGATCCTGTGTTTGTGGGAGTCGCTCTGAGTGTGGGGCTGTCTGTGAGCTCCCCTAGGCCTCGCCCAGTGGGGAGTGGTACCCAGAGCTGAAGTAAAAAGCCTGAGCCCTCCTTTTAGCCTTTTAGTACCAGAGGGGAACCCAGTGCCTCCCCTCAAAGGCTCCAGGGACTCTGGGGAGAGATTAACAAAGGCCTCCCTTTTCCCATGGAGGTTTTCTTCCCTGCAGCCCACCCAGCACACCCCAGATAAGCTCTAACAGTGAAGCTGTGTGAGGGGAGGGGACTCACAGTGTCGCTCAGCACAGAGAACAAAGTTAAATCAGTGCCCAACCAACCACTATTTTCAAGGTCCTGTTTCTCCCCTGGGATTTTTCCTGGCTTTATAAGCCTCGACTTTCCTTCACACCTCCAGGCCCTTTATTCTCCCCTTCTCCTCACCCTGTGGTCTCTGTTTATTTCTGAAGCAGAGATGTTCAGCTGTCCCTCTGAACCAATATAACCCCCTAGACAATTTTTCCAGCCCCCTCCCCCAATCCCCAAGGGGTTCTGCTAAACCTCATGACCACTACTTTCAGATTCTGGCAACATCGTGTATGGAAATAACACTGACACCCCTCCCCAGAAAAACACTGAAAAATTCAGAGTGGACGTTAGGACCACAGTAGGATTTGAAAAAAGGGTGGGGAAACACCCAGGTACTGGGGGTACAGAGAGGACTTGAAATCAGAGTTGAGCTTTGACCTTGACCATGGGCCCAACGATAGGGGCTGAAGCTTCAACACCCACTCAGGGTCGAGAGGCACGGCCTTAAGAAGAAGCAGGGGACTTCCCTGGTGGTCCAGCGGCCAAGACTTCATGCTCCCAATGCAGGGGGCCAGGGTTCCCTCACTGGTCAGGGAACTAGACCCCACATGCCGCCACTAACGATCACAGATGCTGCAACTCAAACCTGGCACAGCCAAATAAGTAAATAAATATTTTAAAAAGAAGAAGAAATAGAACTGAGATTGCTATATAAGCTAGAACCCTGAAAAGGCTGCCCATCAGGAAATAAGCTACCCACCAATGTAGGGAACGGATGGTGAATCTTGTTTTGGTTTATGGCTCTGGGTGGGAGAAAAGATCCTTGGGAAAGACCAGAACTGAAAACTCGAACTATCCATGGAGGTGGCATCCAAATTTATACTCCCTATGGGGCAAAGAATTCCCAAGTTGAAAAATTAACACAAAAAGATTTCCCTACGGGTCTGAGAACTAAGACCCTGCATGCCTTGCAGCATGGCCAAAAACCTAAAAATAAAATAAAAAGTTGCATAAAGATAAAGAAATAATACTTCAATAAATTAAAAAAAATTCCTCTAATGAGTCCTTGGAGCAGTTAGCATGAAAAAATACAAAAACAGATCTCTGAGGCCATTTTCACAGCCCAGGACACATAGGGCTCCCATAGAGCAAAATAATCTCACTGAAGATGAGTTCAAAAACACCAATTAAATTACACACACAAAAACTATCTACTGTGAAGGAGAGTCAGCAAATACAGCAAATGGAAAAATCATCTCTGAGAACTTGGGGGTAATAGGACAAGCTGAAAGAGATCATATTGATATGCTAAAATACTTAAATATATAAAGGAATAAAAATGACAGGGAAAGAGCAGGATACTATAGAAAAGATTTGAAAAGGATGAAACAGATTTGAAAAGGGAGCCAGGAAATGAAAGATATAGACATTGAATTTATAAACAGAATGGATGGGCAAGCCAGCAGACTAGACATAGTTGGATTAACTGGAAGACAGATCTGAGAAAATTAATCAGAATGCAACATTCTGTCAAAGGATGAGAACATTTGAAAGAAAGGTTGAGACAGATGATGAAATGATATGGGACACGACTGAGTGACTTCACTGTCACTTTTCACTTTCATGCGTTGGAGAAGGAAATGGCAACCCACTCCAGTGTTCTTGCCTGGGGAATCCCAGGGATGGCGGGGCCTGGTGGGCTGCTGTCTATGGGGTCACACAGAGTCAGACACGACTGAAGCGACTTAGCAGCAATATACAACAAACAGAAGTTGTAGAAGAGAAAAATCAGAATGAATGGGCCAGGAATAACATTTGCAATATTCAAAGAAATAATGAATGAAAATTTCTAGGATTAAAAATAGGCCTGAATCTTCAGACGGAAGAGGTAGACTGAACGCTAGGCGGGATGAATACGAGTCAGTCTACACAGGAAGAAAGGGAACGCTCCTGCACCATTGCTGAGAACGTACATTGGTGCAGCCACTGCGGAAAACAACATGCAGTTTCCTTAAAAAATTAAAAATGGAACTAACACACAATCTGGCTATTTCACTTTTGGGCTTTTATCCAGAGAAAACAAAAACACTAATTCTGAAACATATGTGACCCCCATGTTCAATGAAGCATTAATTACAATAGCCAAGATACAGGAACAACCTAAGTGCACATCAGTGGATGAACAGATAGATCAATGGTTTATGCACGCAATGGAGTATTGTTTTGTTATTGTTGTTTAGTCACTAAGTCATGTCCAACTCTTCTGCAACCCCATGGACTGTAGCCTGCCAGGTACCCCTGTCCATTGGATTTCCTAGGCAAGACTACTGGACTGGGTTGCCATTTCCTTCTGTAGGGGATCTTCCTAACCCAGGGATCAAATCTGCATCTTTTTTTTTTTTTTTTTTTAAATCTGCATCTTTACCAGTAGATTCTTTACCCCTGAGCCACCAGGGAAGCCTCACAGAGGAATATTACTCAGCCATTAAAAAAGATGAAATCTTGCCATTTGTGATGCATGGGTGACCTTGAAGATATTATGCTAAGTGAAAATAGAGAAAAACAAATACCATATGATTTCACTATGCGGAATCTAAAAACAAACCAACAAAAACACAATAAATGAATAAACCAAACTAAACAAAAGCATGTAGATACATAGAACAGAGTAGTATTTACCAGAGGGAACCAGAGGGGAAGCCAAGGGCGGTGGGAGGCGTAGGCAAAACAGGCGAAGGGGTCAACTGTATGGTGACAGATGGAAACTAGACTTTGGGTGGCGAGCTCGCTGCAGGGTAAACAGAAGCTGAAATCTACATCACCAATGCCATCAGGGGGCTACAGGGGTACAGAGAGGGGGAGAGGCCCGGACAGGCTGAGCTGAGTGGCGAAGGGAGAAGGGGGGCTCCGGAGGGCTGAGCAGAGATGAGGATCGAAGAAAACCTTTGATTACAGCCCAGAAACCAAACCTACGCCAGAGGCAGCTTGCCCAGCCCCAAGAAGAGGGCAGGCTATGAGCCTTGAGACCCACGCAAGGCTCCTTTCTCACACATTAATCTCACTGTCTTCATGTCAACACCGAGAGGTAAGGATTCCCACTTTACAGGTGAGGAGAGTGAGGCCCGGAGGCTGAGTGGCACGTCCAAGGCCACACAGCGAGAGACCAGGCAGGGAGCTGATCTGACTCTGAGCTCAGTCCCCTCGTGGAAGACAGCTGCTGTCTTCCCAGAATGCACTGGGCCTAGAGACCCTCCTGAGCCCCCCTGACTCACAGCACTGGCAGCCCCCTTGGCCTCATCCCGAGGGGCACGCGGCCGGAGCAGCAGAGGTCAGACCACAGGGAAGAGGGCCCTGTAGGGCGGTGTGCCCGGCGGCCGCCCTCCCATCTGGGGCTGGCTCCTTCTCCTCCACAAACAACAAGAGCGAGCCTATGGGGCTGAGGCTCCTGTGGGCTCCCCTCTTGAGGGCAGCCCCTCCACTCCTCAATCTGAGGGCCAGTCAGAAAAAGCTTCCCAGAATGCACTGGCCCCCCCACTCCCCCAGCACCCCCTACACTTGCTGAGAATCTAGAACCTGCCCAGGTCTCCCCCCTTCCCCAGGCCTTCCTGCCTTCTCAGTGGTCCACGAAGACTCCCCACTCCCTGTTTCCCGGCTACCCTCGGCCCAGGGGTGGGTCCTGGCTTGTGAGTAGGGAGGATGGGAAAGGAGGAGGGGTGCGATGGGACACCTGGAAGGCTGAGCCCCAGCCCTGCCCTTTATCTGTAGACATTTCCCAGATAAAGACAGCATTCAGGTCCCGACAGAACAAGAGTCCTTGGTGCGTTGCAGGCACTGGCTTTTATGAGAAAGCAGCAAATCATAAGAAAACCATCTCTTTGGGAGGACTTAGCTGCGATAGAAATTGCAGATGAATGCCAATTCTGGCTAATCTCCATGTCAACGTGTACAAAACGCACATTGGATTCCAAAGCATAATGCTAAATACCCACGAAGAGCTTCAGCCAATCTGGCCGCTCCGCTGACCCACTGAGAACAGTTACGGTGCTGGCGCCTCCACCTCAAGCACACACGCCTCTTTCTAGTGCCTTTCACAACCTAGAGAGGCGGCGCGCGGTGCATTTTTACAGATAAGGAAACTGAGGTTACTGAGGTTAGGTAACTTGACCAAGGTCACATATTTAGAAAGTGGTGGAACTTTTCAAAATACTCAGTTGGGGAAATGCTCATCATTTGTAGAAAAAAAAAAAAAAATTCAACAAGGCAGAAGAACACAGGCTTCCAGTTAACCCTCAGTTACCCAGAAAAGTCATTTCCCTTCCACACGCATGCCTGTGTGTGTCTGCACGCACTTGAATTTTCTGATTCATAGAGTTCTTGATGAAGAGGCCAAACCGCAGGAGGGAAAATGTACAGAAACCAGCAACTATATTCTCTGAATTCAGTCGTGGGCTTGGAGATCCCCAGGTAAAAGGTAACAAAACACAGCGTTGTCAAAGCAACTGTCAGGAAACGGCCACCGTCAGGGCACAGGCATCCATTTGGCCCCCCTCCAAGGCCCTGCGCTCATAGACGGCTGGCCCAGGGCTGACGGGCACCTCCCTGTGCTCACTGCAAGGCTGAAGGAAAAGCAGGAGGCTGGTCGGCACAGACAGAGCTCAGTCACCAGTCTGCTGTGTGGTCTTGCTACTGCTCAGCCACTTCGGCTGTGTCTGACTCTGCAACCCCATGGACTGTAGCCCGCCAGGCTCCTCTGTCCATGAGAGTCTCCAGGCAAGCATACCAGAGTGGGTTAACATTTCTTCCTCCAGGGGATCTTCCCCACCCAGGGACTGACCCTGTGTCTCTTGCATCTCATGCATTGTATGTGACCTTGAGCGTGTCACTTTCCCTTTCTGGAGCTTAGTATTCCCATCTGTAAAACCAGGACTCAGCAAGCTTGTAACAAAAAGGGCTAGATAATAAATATTTGGGGCTTTCGATCTCAGTCACATCGTCTTTGTTTTTGTTTGCTTGTTTTTGGGGTTTTTTGTCCTTTTTTTTTTTTTACAACCCTTTAAAAATATAAAACCCTATCAAAATGGAGCCAGGCCAGTGGAGCACCCCAGAATGTACCAGAAGGCAGAGCCCTCATCCTGGCTCCAAGTTCTCACTTAGTTCCTTAAAATGAAGAGGCTCCCAGCTTTCTCTCAGCAACCAGGGCCCTCTTCACCCCTAGGGATGAACAGATACTCCCCTGCTCAAAAGCACAAAGACCAGGGACTTCCCTTGCAGTCAAGTGGTTAGGAATCTGCCTTCCAATGCAGAGGATGAGGGTTTGATCCTTGGTCAGGGAAACAAGGTCCCACATGCCGCGGGGCAGCTAAGCCTGTGTCCTGCAGCGAGAGAAGCCTGAGTGCTGCTACAAAGAACCCGAGAAGCCAAAAACAAAAACACACCCCGAAGACCAGCCAGGTCTTCTGTAAAACAGAGGCCTCGTTCAGCGGGTGGCCACCCTCAAATCCCTCGGGGGCCTGGTAGATAACGCTGACAGAGCCCAGGGACAGACGGCCTCAGGGTGGGGAGGCGTACAGCGGCTGAGGGAGCCACAGAGGGTCCACCTGCTGGCGGACGGGGCAGGCCGCTTGACTGGTGAGGCAGATCTGATTTTAAGAGAAGTCTGAAATCTACAATTTTATACAGAACTCTGCCCCCTCACCACCTTTTTTTTTTTTTTTCCAAGTTGACAATGAGATTAAAAGCAAAACAAAAGCTGTTGGGAGCCTTGAGATAAAACTTCTCTGGGCCTTATTTACCTGAGGCCTCCACATCCAGCTAACCCTCCAGCCAGCCCCTCCCCAGGTACGAGAGAGACCTCAGGGAGTTCAATGATGATCCCAGAACCCTGCCCTTTGGGAGGCTTCCCTGTCCAGAGCGCCCTGGGAAGTGGGAGCATTCACAGGAAGTGATCCCTGAGAATATGTCTCTCCTCCCTCCACAAGGCTTCCTGGGCTGGGGGCAGCCTCCACCCTGCAGTTGGCAGAGAGCCTGGTATTCTTGGCCACGCTTGATCTCCACTTCCTTTTCCTGGGGTTAGAGTTAATCTGAAACAGTGACCGCTAAACAGAGAGGAAAGATGCTCCCTGGCACAGAGGTGGGCCCGAGAGTTGAGGGGGGAGCATGCTGGACGTGCTGATGTATGTCTCCACTGCTGGCCAGAGTACGACATTCCAAAAGGGAGTGCAAGGACCTCAGAATTTCCCCCAACACAGCAACCACAGCGGGTAAGGCCAGGTTAACGCCAGGTGTTCTCATAGGTCAGTGGCCATGCTGACCTCTCCCTGCCAGCCTGGGCCATGAGCCTTGGGGTGGCGGTGGGGCGGGACCGCTGTCCTCTTCATAGGCCCAGCTGACCCCGCCTGCCCCTTGACCTTGAACATGTTCTGTGCTTGTCCTTGTGTGTGATGTGCCCTCTATGCCTCAGTCATCTGGCTGTCTACAGGGCTCTTCCGCATAAGGCCAGCTGGCCCTGCCTGGGAGCTCACCACGGTCCTGCTTACAGGGCGAATTTTCTGCTGAATCAATGAGCTGGGCCAAGGCGGCAGTGCAGCAGGCCCAGGCCAGGTGTTGCGGGTGGCCCAGGAAGATGAACCATCAGCATCTCCTTTCCACACCTGTCCTAAGGTCAGAATGAACTCAGGCCCAGCCAGAGAGTCTCTGTGACCACAAAGGCTGGGGAAGCTGAGTCTGAGAGGTTAGAATCCACGAAGAACCCCTGGGCCCTCCCTAGCCCACTCCTCACTGAGAGGCCAGCCTGAAAAAAAAGAAAATCATTAGCTCCTACATATAGATCAACATTTCTCTCTCTATTCAAAGGTCAGTTCAAAAAGCCTTGTTAATTTGGGCCTTACTGTGTCCACTAGGGATGCAGGCCAGAGTGTGAGCCCTGTTAAGCAAAGATGCCTGGGAGTGAAATCAAGGCATGGGGGCCTGTAGGGGGGATTTTGAATCTACTTGGGGGTTCTTTTCAAGCTGGTTTCAAGCAGGTCTCTATGATGGGAAGCCAGGCCTGTTCTAAGACCTAGTAGAGGCCCCAGGAGTGTCAATATGAGACTTTCAGAAAATTTTCTGAAAAGCTTCACATCTCTACCCCTAGGAGGATGTTCAAGAACTTGCAAGCTGGTGGGGAGGGAACAATACAGGGAACAGAGGGTGCAAGTGCTCAGAGGCACGAGGGACCTCTTGATCCACCTGAGAAGGGCGGACCAGGGCAGGTGAGAGAGGTCTCACTCATCTCTGCCGGCCCCCGATCCTCTGGGCCTCAGGAGGGTCTGGATGGCCCTGGGTACTTGGCAGAGCCTGTGGGCCTGGAGGAGGCGTGCCCCCTGGTCCCTTTTCTGGGAAAAAAGAGGAACTATGGTGGGGAGGCAGCGGGGAGGCCGGGGCTTTCAGCGAGGCCCGAGGGGCCAGCGATGCTCCGGCTCAGGCTCTCCCTGCCTAGCAATAATTTGGGCGCAGAGAAATATTGGCGGCCTTGGCTAACCGAATTATTCTTTCGGTTTGAACAAGCTCCCCCTTTTTGACTCAGATCCGGCCGAGCATGGAAAGCGCTTTCCGAAACCCCCGCCCGCCCGCCTTCCCCAACTCGGCTCAGCGGCTCAGCGAGCCCAGGGGGAGGGGAGCGGGCGCTCGGACCGACCACCCCGCCCCGTTGCCTCGCCCCGCATCCCCAGGGCGGCGCCCCCCGCGGACACCGCAGCCCGCCCCTCCTCCCACCGCGCCCCGGCGGAGCCGAGCAGAGGATGGGTGGGCGAGGCGGGACGCAAGTTCCCCGGAGCGGGTCGGTAAAGACCCCTGCGCGCGGGCTGGGTTGGAAAGAGAAAACTACCCATCACTTCCCCAAGCACGTGCTTAAGGCACCAAAATAGAAAAAAGAAAAATGCTTGGAAAGGATTTGATATTTCCAGGCGAGCATCGAAATCGCCGTTCCGGGAAAAGCCAGTCTTGTGAGACTTCCTTACACTAATTGAACCGTTCCGAGTTGTTTTTATGTCAGGGGGTGGGCATGGCGATCCTTTGGGGCTTTAGTGTGCCCCACCCCCACCCCCAGGGACTTCCGGCCTTCGTGCCACGCCAGCGCACCCCAATATTTTTGAGCCCCTATTTCAGCTCCCTGGGGCCACAGGGCTGCCCAGCTGTTATTTTGCAGTTCTGCGCAGCACCCCACTGGCAGTTCTGCTTAATGCTCCTGCCTCTGACTCACAAGAGGAGGGGATTTCTGAGCTGTTTCAAAACTTAACCAGAATATTAGGGTTTTCAGGCAGCCCGTGTTTAATTTAAAAAAAAAAAAAAAAGCCCTAAAGGCAACAAAATTTGACACATTGACACACAGCAGCAGCAGAAGGGAAGGTGGGGTGGGTGGGCAGGACCACTATCTGCTATGTCCCATGGGTCCGTGGAACCCAGGTTTCCTGTGTCCTTCCCCTAGCCCTGGCTCACCCCATGCCTTCTGCTTGGTCCTGGTTCTGGATAAGAGCTAATATTTATGGAGATCTGCCTTCCCACCAAACACACTTCTAAGCTGTTTATAAGAAATAACTTATCTAGTGCCTATAACTGCACTAGCAGATGTGAGGGCTTTTATTGTGCCATGACCATTTTACAGATGAGAAGACTGAGCATGAAGAACTGAACTGATTTGGGGCACTCGGGTTTTATTTTTTAAAACAAAACAAAACTTTTGAGCAGGGATAGAACCTGCACCCTCAGTATTGGAAGCTTGGAGTCTTACTGGACGGCCAGGGAAGTCCTGGCGCATTTGGTCTTCTTATGGAGAATGCAGGTCGCTTTTCCCACTCTGCACAGGAGGCAGATGCCACTCAGTCACAGGAAGCCTCACTCATCAGAGTGAGTGAGGAATCTCCCTCTTGCAGAGATCTGTGTGGGTCAGGGTTTGGGAGACTCTGAAGCCGCTAGGGGACTGAGTAGGAGAAGTAATTAGAGTAGCAACCCCCACCCCACCCCACCCATCCAAGCTTAGGCTTCCAGCATGGAAGGAGTTAATGGATCTGCTCAGGTTAGAGCTACATCATTCACCTCGACCATAATTCCTCCCAACATCCTGGCCAAATGTGAAGACCCCAACTGGGGAGCTCAGGACCTTGAAGCTACTAGCTGTAAACCTAGAAAACCTGGTCAGGTGGGGGGTCTCAGGGTCCAGCTCAGGTCGCTAAGGCCAGGGCTTGGGGTGCACACAGGCAGGACTGTGCAGAGGAGCCAATGGTGTGCCAAGGGCTCGGCCCCCTGATGCAGGGAAGGTGACTGCTGTGCTAAGAGACGGTTGGGTTTGGGGGAGCAGGTTATTTAAGCATTTACTTCTACAGGCTCAGATGCACGCAGAATCTGCTTGGTCGGAGGCTGTTTTCACATAACACCAGCACAACAGAATGACCATTTGTTAAAGGTCTACGTTATTTCTAACTGTCACAGTAATCTCACAAGGTAGGTATTGCTAATCCCGTTTTACACGTGGGAAAATCGGAGACTAAAGATGGTGAGTCATTCATCCAAGGTCATCTGCAAGTGAGGGTGCCAGGACTGGGGAGCAGTCGGCCTGACTCCAGAGCCTTGGAGCTTCCTGTTTTAGTGGACTGGCTGAGCCAGTGCAGCTTCTTAGGAAGTTGAGAACCTCTCGGTTTCTCTCTGCCCTTTGGTCAAAAGGGAATTTCAAAAGTGCCTGATTCATTGCAAGTGTGAACGTGTGTAAGTTGCTCAGAGGCTGCCTCAAGCGTTCATCTGTAAGCTTGAGTTACTCTCTACCGCTTTGGGGACTGGCGTGGGAAGCCAGTGGGAAGGTTCCGGGCCCCAGTGCCCTTATCTGCCAAGGGTCCACGTGAGGGTCACCGAGGGAGAGATGAGTGTCCGGCTCACTACCAGGACCCAGCTTATGTTGTTGGACCTGGAGAGGGATTTAGGGGACAGGTTTTAGGGTCAGCTTCTGGATCAGTTCACCCTCCCTAAATTCATTGCAATCCTCATCTCAAGATGCTTTGATGACTCCTGCAAGTCTAGGACAAAATTCACACCTCCAGGAGATCCAGATCCACCCCGACCCCCACTGGTTGTTGTTGCTGTTCAGTACCCAAGTCATGTCCGACGACTCTTCACGACCCCATGGACTGCAGCCCGCCAGGCTTCCCTGTCCCTCACCATCTCCTGGAGTTTGCCCAAGCTCATGTCCATTGAATCGGTGATGCTATCCAACCATCTCATCCTCTGTCACCCTCTTCTCCTGCCCTCAATCTTTCCCAGCATCAGCTCTTTGCTCCTGCAGCTGTCAAGATAGGAATTTTGGAATCTGACAGAAAGAGGGGACACTGAAGAAAAAGAAACCCCATTCCCATCTGGCCTAGTAGCCTGATTCACCTCGCAGGTCCATCCCCACAAGGGACACTGATTCTCTTGAAAGGAGGCAGCCCAAACTTTCCTAGAAGCTCTTAACAAGAAGGTAAACTGAGGCCTGGAGGGTGGCTCCCCCGCCGCCCCCTAGCTGGCTGTCAGGCCGAGCCCAGGGCCCAGCTGTCGGTCGCTGGCGTCCAGCCGCTGCCCCAGACCGAGCGGAGCGGCCGAGGCGCGCCAGCCGCGCCCCCTCCTGGCAGCGCTCCCGCCCCGGGCCCCTGGAGCCTGCCTCTCCCCGACTGATGTAAGCTGATATTTTAATTCTCTTACAAGGAATGGCGTTTAGAGAAATGACTTAACCGGATTACTCATCGTCTATAATGACTTGGCCTGGCTCCGACGCTATTCCTAGACGTGACGCTTGAGGCTTTGATTCTTTCTTTTCTTTTGCTACTTTTTTTTAAATACCAAGAAATGACTGCCGTGGGCTCGCGGCGGCTCCACCCCTCCACGCCCCTCGCATGGCATCCTGGGAGATGTAGTTCTCTCCTGCCCTGGGGCGCGACCCCCTCTCGCCTCCGCCCCCGCTCCCGCCAGAGAGTCCGGGGAACCTGCAGGTAGTAAGAAGCTCCCATCGTGCAGTCTGTGCAGTCTTCCGAAGAGGCACTTAAGCGCTGCAAGCCTCGGTTTACTCATCTGTCAAATGGGAGACAGTCATACACCAGGGAAATGAAGGGTTACCAGAAGCTGATTTTAAAATGAGAGCAAAAGCTCCGTACGACTTCTTTATCCATTCATCTGTGGATGTATATCTAGGTTGCTTCCATGTCCTAGTTATTGTAAATAGTGCTGCCAGTCAGTTCTAATGAGGTGAATAAACCTAGAGCCTATAATACAGAGTGAAGTCAGTCAGAAAAACAGATATCATATATTGACACACATATATGGAATCTAGAAAGATGGTGCCAATGAACCTATTTGCAGGGCAGCAAGGGATTCCCTGGTGGCTCAGAGGGCGAAGAGTCTGCCTGCAATGCAGGAGACCTGAGTTGGATCCCTGGGTAGGGAAGATCCCCTGGAGAAGAAAATGGCAACCCACTCCAGTACTGTTGCCTGGAAAATCCCATGGATGGAGGAGCCTGGCGGGCTACAGTCCATGGGGTCGCAAAGAGTCAGACACTACGGGGCGACTTCACTTTCACTTTCAAAGGAGAGGCAGACATAAAGGACAGACTTCTGAGTGAAGGAGTGGGGGACAAATTGAGTGAGTAGCATTGAAATATATATATTACCATATATTAAATAGCCTGCCAATAGGAATTTGCTGTTTGATGAACAGAGCTCAAATCTGATGCTCTGTGACAACCTAGAAGGGTAGGGTGGGGTGTAGTGGGAGGGAGGTTCAAGAGGGAGGGGACATGTATACCTATGGCACATTCATGTTGATGTATGGCAGAAACCAACACAATATTGTAATTATCCTCCAATTTAAAATACATTTTTAAAAAAAGCTCTATACAGACCCCGTGGTTTTGTTTTTGTTTTGTTTTTTTTAAAAACCTTTGTCCAGTGCATTTGTACTGACCTCCAGTCTAGACTTACTACTTTGTGTCATAAAGAAGGAACCAGGCTTTGGTTGTCCAGGTATCCAGCGCTTAACAGGGAGCTGGCCTCTCTTTATTACCTCGTCCAGCATTTACTCTCTACTGCTTGATGTCTTCAACTGTAATATAGGGATAAATATATAGTGGCCACTTCATAGGGCTGGGTGACACTGAATGAAATAATCCATGTAAGACGCTAGGTTCAGTACCTGATAAACACTGGTCAAAGGTATTGTCACCCCTCTGGCACCAGGCCTTGAGTGACTTTGGAACTGTCTGAAGAAGCAATGGCTGATTCTCATCACCTGTAAGGTTGTCAAGGGCTGTATATTTTGCTCCACAAGATCAGAGCTTTGTCCTGGTCATGGCCATATCCCCCAGTCTCTAGTCCAGTGCTGGCACAGAGCTGGGTCATAACAAATGTCAGATGAGTGAATAAATGAATCATTATGCCTGCTTTGCCAGTGAGGAACTGGAGGTTCTGAGAGGTCAAGTGACTTGCAGATGGTCACACAGCAGCTGGGCTATCTGAGTGGGGATGAAAATCCACATTTTCTCTCCCTGTCACCCTCCCCCACCCTCCCGCCCTCCCACCAACACAGACACACATAGGAATTCGACCGTTACCTTTCAGGCTCAAGAAGCATAAGAATCACGTGGCATCTCCAGTTTCCTCCAGTTTCCGGCAGCAGCCAGGTGTGGATGTGCTCCCAGAGTGGATCGAGCTGGGGAAGCTAAGTGTTCACATGGGGGTGGGGGGAGGGGGAGGTGAAAAAAAGTGACCAAAGCTCTCAGATCCCCCTCCCTCACCTCCAGCAGTTCCCCAAATGCCGAAAGCTATTCTTGCCTTTTTCTAAAAGAGGCGTTTGAAGCCATGAGCCAATTCTTTCCATTCCTGAGCTTGGGTATCATCTATTTTGGGCGTTTGTTGTTTTCCATGAGTTGCGGATGCCACTGTGAAGCTGGCCTTTCCTGGACAGCTAGGGCACGAGGGAGCAAGGCAGGAGCCAGGCGGGGCGGCACTTAAAAATACTTCCCGATTCATTTCTCCTTTGAAAACAAAGCCCTGGGGGCCTTTTGCCACCGCTGGAGCCTGGGAACGGAGCTTCCCAGAGCAGAAAACTGACTGAGCATGCTGGATGTGTTTGTGGGTCGCAGGAGCAAGAGCAAAAACACGGACTTGCTGTGTGACCTCCTTCAAACTCGCCTGACGTCTCTGGGCCTGCTGGCCTCCTCTCCAGAATGAGGCCAGGTGGGAAGAAGCTCGTGAACAGTCCCTCCAGCTCTGAGAGCTCCAGGATGAGGACCACCCCTCCCAAGACCAGGTTTTCTTCCTAGATTTGGGCCAGCAAGGGATGCCGAGTCTTGGGGACAGAGGCTAGGAGAAAGCAGAAAGGCCAATCTCTGGGACTCCTTTGTAAGTTACAGAGCCCTGCAAATGTTCTAAGGGGGTCCAGAATGTTCTTGGAAGGTTCCTGTAATTGCAAAAAGACCAAGCACCATGAAGAGGGGATGAAATAAAGACTGCTATACATCCGTACCAGACGTGCAGTCTAGCAGCTACAAGAGAGAAATAGATCTGTGTTCTAACAGAGAGGGTTCTCCAAGACGTATTGTTGGACAAAAAAATCAAGTTGCAGAATAGAACAGTTAGAATGGAATCACTTTTTAAAAGCACACATAAATTTACGTGTTTTTTTACACCATGTATTTATGAAAATACATAGGGAAAGTTCCGGAAGAGTTTACCCAATCTGATGCTCAGTTGCTTCTGACTCTTTGCAACCCCATGGATTATAGTCCACAGGCTCCTCTGTCCATGGGATCCTCCAGGCAAGAATACTGGAGTGGGTTGCCATGCCTTTGTCCAGGGATCTTCCCAACCCAGGGATCGAACCCACGTCTCTTATGTCTCCTGCGTTGGCAGGCACATTCTTCACCAACAGTGCCACCTGGGAAGCCCACCCAATGGGATAAGAGTCCTTATCTCTAGGTTGGGGAGGGAACTGAATTTGGAATGGTGTCAGAGAGAAATGATTTATTTGTAATGTCTTTATGGGAAGAATGCATTCGTGGGTTTTTCTTTTTTTTAATTAATCTATTTGAGACAGCAGGACATGGAGGGCCCAGGCGACTTCTCTCATGCCATCAGGGGCCGGATCTGATGGTTAGATAATGCAGGAGGAGGGTAGCTGTGGGTAGGAGGTGAAGGTATATCAGATAGTGGCTTGACCAACAGGCATGTTTGATTTTAGGGAAGCAAATGGAGATGTCATTCCTCTGCAAGATTTATTGGCTGTTGTAAATTACTTTCTATTGCAAACAGTTGCCTCAGGAGGCAATTAAATTTAGATCATATTGTTCCCAGGTTGACACAGGCAGGTGTTGACTTGCTGAGGCTTTGCACAACAGCCACTGTCTGTAAGAGTGTGTTCGACTGCCTGGGATGGCAGAATAACTCTGTCCTGTGTGGGATGATCTGCTGCTTTGTCAGGCAATGAGTCTATTCAGCCTGGGAGGGTGGGGTTGGCCTAGACTGGGATGCTGAAGGTAGTGCCTAGGCCTCTACCCCAAACCTTGGGCAAACAGTCCTAATAGGATGGCAGTCCGGTGGTCGAGACTCAGAGCTTTCACTGCCGAGGGCAAGGGTTCGATCCCTGGTATGGGAGCTAAGATCCTGCAAGCTGTGGCTCCCTGCCACCGAAAAAAAAAGAATGGACAAAGCTTTTCTACCACAGCATCTGCCAACACAGCCTCAGGTCTCCTGGAGGGCTTATAAACTGGGAAGTGTGGGGGCACTATCATAATCACTGTTATAATGATTGTTAGAGGCAGTTACTATTGTTGACGATGTGTCTGTTACCAAATCTGCAGGCATAGACTTTTATACAATGACCCATTATGAGGTAGACAAGGGAGCCCACGTGCTGTCCACTCTGAACTGAGCCTGGAGAGTTCTTCCATCCCAGAGCCCAAGGATGAGGGAGAGTTTCAGGGTCACCAAACTACAACCCTGGGCCACTTGTTTAGGGCGATGGCTGGGTGATGAGTGCAAACAGGGTTGGTGAACGCACGGGTCCTAGGGCTCCTTAACCAGCTGTTTCCAGTCGGCACTTTGTCATGGATTCCAGGCCTCACTGCCAGCTATCGCTGGACATCTCACTGTTCCATCGTGTCCTCACCAGCACTCAAGTCTTCCCCTTCACACTTTCTCCTTCTCAGGCTGTGTTCCCTGATTCAGTTAATAGCACTGCCAAGAAACGCTGAGGGGAGTGACCAAGGGGGCCTGACTGGAGCTCGGATGCTCAGCTCCACCATTTACCAGCTGTCTTACTTGAGCTAATTAATCCTCTGGAGCCTCAGTTTTATAGTGTAAAATTAGGAAATGCATAGTGCTGTTTGTATTAAAACTAATCAACAATTTGTGGTTGCTTACTCTGTGTTAGGACAGGGTTCAAGTCCACATGTGAGACCTTGGCTCTTTTTTCAAATTGTGGAAAAATATGCATTACATGAAATTTACCATTTTAACCATTTTTAAGCATACAGTTCAGGGACGGCAAGTACATCCACATTTTTGCACAACCATCACCACCATCCATCTTCTGAAATTTTTCATCTTGCAAAACTGAAAATCTGTGCTTATTAAATGTGTGTGTGTGTTAGTCACTCGGTCATGTCCCACTCTTTGCAATCCTATCTACTGTAGTCTGCCAGGCTCCTCTGCCCATGGAATCCTCCAGGCAAGAATACTGGAGTGGGTTGCCATTCCTTTCTCCAGGGGATCTTCCAGAACCAGGGATCGAACCCAGATCTCCTGCTTTGGAGGCAGAGTCTTTACCATCTGAGCTGCTGCCGCTGCTGCTATGTCACTTCAGTCGTGTCCGACTCTGTGCGACCCCAGAGATGGCAGCCCACCAGGCTCCCCCGTCCCTGGGATTCTCCAGGCAAGAACACTGGAGTGGGTTGCCATTTCCTTCTCCAATGCATGAAAGTGAAAAGTGAAAGTGAAGTCACTCAGTCATGTTGGACTCTTCTCGACCCCATGGACTGCAGCCTACCAGGCTCCTCCATCCATAGGATTTTCCAAGCAAGAGTACTGGAGTGGGGTGCCATTGCCTTCTCCAAGCCTTATTAAATACTAACTCCCTATCCCGCTTCCCTCCCCCCAGCCCTTGGCAACCATAAGTGAAGTGAAGTGACTCAGTCATGTCCGACTCTTTGCAATCCCATGGACAGTAGCCTACCAGGCTCCTCCGTCCATGGAATTTTCCAGGCAAGAGTACTGGAGTGGGTTGCCATTTCCTTCTCCAGGGGATCTTCCCGACCCAGGGATTGAACCCGGGTTTCCTGCATTGCAGGCAGATGCTTTACCATCTGAGCCACCAGGGAAGCCTGGCAACCATAATTCTATACTATTTGTTCCATGACTTTGACTCTAAGTACTTTATATACGTGGAATCATACAGTATTTGTAGCTTGTGTCTGGTTTATTTTACTTAGCATACTGTCTCCAAGGTTCATCCATGTTGTGGAACACGTGAGAATTTCCTTCCTTTTTCAGACTGAGTGATATTTCACTGTATGTACATACCACAGTTTTGGGCTTCCCTGATAGCTCAGTTGGTAAAGAATCCACCTGCAATGCAGGAGACTCCAGTTAGATTCCTAGGTTGGGAAGATTCCCTGGAGAAGGGATAGGCTATCCGCTCCAGGATTCTTGGGCTTCCCTTGTGGATCAGCTGGTAAAGAATCTGCCTGCAATGCAGGAGACCTGGGTGGTTGGGAAGATCCCCTGGAGAAGGGAAAGGCTACCCACTCCAGTATTCTGGCCTGGAGAATTCCACGGAGTTTATAGTTCATGAGTCACAAAGAGTCGGACACAACTGAGTGACTTTCGCTTTCACCACAGTTTAGGGGCTTCCCTGATGGCTCAGCAGTAAAGAACCCGCCTGCAATGCAGGAGATGAAGGATACATGTGTTTGATCCCTGGGTTGGGAAGATCCCCTGGAGGAAGAAATGGCAACCCACTCCAGTATTCTTGCCTGAAAAATCCCATGGACAGAGGAGCCTGGGTGGGCCATGGTCCAAAGAGCGGCAAAGACTTGGGTGCAACTGAGTACATACCACAGTTTAGCCATTCATCCATCAATGGACACTGGATTGCTTCCACTCTTTGGCTATTGTGAACAATGCTATCAGACCTTGAATTCTTAAACCCAAGAGAAAACCCAAGTTTTCTCTTCTGTGAGGTGAATATGGCTGAGTTACTTCTCCCTCTGGCAGAAGCCCAGCTGCAGCTGGCTCAGCATCTCCTAAGACCCCTACTCCACTGGAAGCCTCATCTCCCCAAGCAGGGATCATGCCCCCTCTTTCCACTGCTCACCTTGTAGCTGCCCTCTCTGTCTTTGAGAAATAGGTGGACACGGGCCCCTGTCAGCAGGTTTCCTGCCCCAGGCATTTCTGGACCCCCACAGAGCTTTGGCCAAGGACTTGTTACTTTGGAAGGGGTCCTTGTTTAGCTATCACCAACCATTTCTACTTCTAAGCTGGGCTGGAAGGGAGATGGGAGAGGTCTTCCACCCAGTTCAAGTCAAAATCGGAAGCGCTTTGCTACCCCACCCAGACCCCAGTGCCCTGCTTAAGACCAAAGAGGACATTTCCAAGACTCGAGTTTCGCCTCCAGCGGCGCAAGGAAGCCGTGACTCCTGGCTGTCCTGCCTCAGCCCCTCCGGGTGAGGAGCCCAGCTCCGCAGCATCTGCGCCTGTGGAGGGAGAGAACACACTACAGCTCCCAGAGTTCTGCGGGCTGAGGAGGCGGTCCCCATCCCTCGCGGAAGAGTTGGACCCACCAACCGGAGCCCAGAGCGGGGCTGGGGGCGGGCAGGGGCGGGGCCGGGGGGGAGGTGGCCGGCGAGCGGCGCCTCTGGGTCAGTCGCGCGGGGAGCGCGGGGTCCGGAGAGAGGAACGCGAGGAGGGTGCTGTGGTGGCGCCGCACGCGCTCTCCGGGCCATGGGTAAGTGGCTCTGCGGTGCGTCCGGGACGGGACGGGACGGGCGGCCCCTCGCGAGGGCGAGTTTGTGGCGCCCGGTCTTTCCCGGCGCTCGCGGCGGTCGGTGCTGCCTTGGGGGGCGAGCGGGGGCTGGGAGTGGACTCGGGGGCGAGAGCGCGGGGAGGTAGTCTGGCCCGGGACGCCCGCGTCCTCCCGCAGCGAGCCGGAGCCAAAGCCTAGTGTCGGGCGCGCGCTGTTCGAAAAAAGGAAAGACAAAAAGTTTTGGCGGCCAAGGGGCTTCCCGGGCGTTTATCTCGAAACTCTCTTCGTCGTCTCTTGACTGAAATTTACCAAGTCCTGTACGGTTCTGTCATCCCACTTCCTGCTGTGGTTTTCAATCTCGAGCTGGTCTCAGCTAATTTGTTGTGACAGCTGTCCGCAGCAGTTCCGTCTGCAGTACCCCCGCCCCCCACCCTCCCCTCTCCCCTCCCCGCCGTCACATCCCGGCGGTTCTCAGAATCCGCCGGCGCCGCCGAGAAGGGGCACCGGGTCCGCTGGGCGCGCGGGGCGCTTTCCACTGCGGCCGCCGTTTCCTGAAAGTGACTCTGCGCTGGTTTTGAAGAACTTGCTCAATGCATTTTGAAGAATCAACTGTTCCTCTTTAAGCCGAGAGTCGTACTGATCCTTCGGCGGTTACCGGCTTCTTGACCCCGACCCTTTCTCTTTCTCTTTCCTCTTCCCCTTTTTCTTTTTTTTCCCCGTAGCCTCTCCTCTTCTTGTCTCCTGTCTACCCTCCTCTGTATCCTCCCACTCCCAACCCCCGGCAGGGAAGAAGTAACTGCCTTCTTTGATCCGCTCATCTTTCTCCTGTGTCTCTTTTCTTCTCTTGGGGCTACAGAAGGGACAGCGTGGCGGACCCGCGAGTGATGGGGGGCGGGGAGGGGGTGGAAAGCGGAGACGCACGGGCTGTGAGGAGAGAAGCGTTTGGCTTCGCGCTCGCTCAGTCTGAATCGCTGCCTCGTCTCGGTCCTTGCGCAGAGTGTTCAGGGGGTGCGGCCGCGCCGGCCTCAGGCCTCCAGCCGGACGGACGCTGGGAATAGGGGAGGAAATCGCCCGATGCCGGACCCCCAAGGGTTCAGGGTGAGGGTCTGGCGGCACTGTACTGGCCAGACCCAGGGTCCCTTTCTTTGCGGGGTCGTCAGCTAGCCAAGAGAAGTCCGCGGAGCTGAAGGGAGGATAACAGGTGCTTCTTGCCCCAGCTGGAGCACCAAAGTTGGGGGTGTGGGGTCTGTGTCCAGAGGCCGTGCTAGGGCAGAGATGGCAGCTAGTGGGTTGGGTCACCAGGGTGGAGTTCCACAGCCCCAAACCCTGGACCTCGAACTTGGAATGGCAGAGGTAGAAAGGACCTCACAGAATCAGCCCCTCTCTCTGAGAGGCTTACAGTCTGAGAAACTGAGGCTTAGAGACCAGCCCTGGTCTGACAGTGAGGACAGTTTAGGCCTCTGAGACCCTGCCCCTCTCGCCCTTCCCAATGGTCTCCTGTTCCCAGGTGGGAAATTGACCTGGGATGGCCCGCACCCACCTTGGACCTTGCTTTACCGGCTGGGCTTCGAGAGCCACTCTGGGAGAGCTCTACCAGGAGAAAGAAAGAAGAGTGTCCCAGGCGGAAGTCAGGCAGCCTTCCTTGGTCCTGGCTGTGCGTCTACTGTTCACCCACGTCTGGACACACCGCCACCCAGCCTGGTTTGGTGGGGACACAGGAAGCAGTACAGAGATGGAGCTGTTACTTTTATCACCAGATACCACCCAGACTTGGAAGGGCAAGACAGTGGGGACTCAGCCCCACCCTGGATCGGGGTCTTTCAGGACCACCAGATCCCGGGGGTCTGGGAGTTGGTCATTTCACATTGTGGGGTGCCCCACACCCCCTCCTTTCTACACTCAAGGCTGTCACTTTGGCCCCAGCTACTCCCCAACCCTGGCCCCTCTTCCCTCCCCTGAGATACAGAGGCAGGGCAGGTGGGGGCTGCATGTGTCCAGGTTGTCCGTCTGTCCTCCATGCTGGCTGGAGCACAGCCCTGGGCAGGCCCCCCTCCCCAAACCACTGCTCCGCCAGGCAGCTGACTCCGAGCTGAGAGGACTGGCTGCTTCAAAGGTTGTCTTTGTTTCAGCTCCAACTCAAGCCAAAGAGCAACTTAAGCCAACAACCTCAGGCAAGAAGGTGTGGCGAGTCTGCCTGTTGTTATTGAGGCCTCTGTTACCATTATTGTAGTAATTGACACGGTGCTCCCAGTGGGTGACTTTTCATGAAAGGAAGTGTCGCTTCCTTTCCATCACACCGAGAGTGAAGAGGCGGGGCAGGAGGGGGGTGGCGAGAGAGTGAGAGGGAGAGAGAGAGTGAGAGGGAGAGAGAGAGTGAGAGAGAGAGAGAGAGGGAGAGAGGCCTTGAACTAGGCGCAGCCCAGCTCCTCTCCATCAGTGGTCATGCTTATGAAGCAGCTGCAGAACTCTAGGCACTGAGACACAGCGGAGTGACAGACCTCAGATCTCACACACACACGCATGCACACACACACACACACACACACACCCACAGCACCTGTGGTTTTTTTGGGGGAGAGCCTTGTTTCTCGCTTCATTCTGCATAGAACATTGGGCCCACTGGGTCTAACAGACCCCTCTTATAGGTGGGAGAACGAAGTAAAGGCCAGAAACCTATGTGGGGTCAGAGCCCCCTCCCCACCCTTCCTCCTGCCCCACCTCGTCTGCCTTCAGCTTCTCTGGGAGGACAGGCCCAGGTTCTTGTGAGCACACTAACAGGGGGGCTGCAGTGTGACATTGCAGGTCCCCTGGGGAGAGACGGCCAATTTGCACCCTCTGAGCACATACAAGGAACCTGGGGTCTCGCTTTATTATTGTTTAGTTGCTAAGTCGTGTCCAACTCTTTGTGACCTCATGGACTGCCAGGCTCCTTTTTCCATGGCATTTCTGGCAAGTACACTGGAGTAGCTTGCCGTTTTCCTTCTCTGGGGGATCTTCCCAACCCAGGGATCGAACCCTCATCTCCTGCATTGGCAGGTACATTCTTTACCACTGAGCCACCAGGGAAGCCCTGGGGTCTCCCTGCTCCCATTAGAAAACTCTACACCTTGGAGTCAGTGTCTTGAGACAGGGATACCGCACTGGTTGCAAATCCCAGCTTTGCCGCTAGTAAGCTGTGTGACCTCAGTGTTACTGAGCCTCTCAGATCCTCAGAGCTTGTAATATCTGTTAACTGGGTGCTGGGAAGATGTAGTGAGCCAGTGTTCAGAAGTGCCCAGACCAGGGGCCTAGGAGAGACTGGTTTCAGATGGTGAAGTACATAGTGTGGAGGTGGGGGGGTGGTGGCTTGAGAGCAGGGGGGCTTCATTTCAGGAACTTCCTCCTTCACAGCTAGTGACTGAAATTAACCTCTTCACTGCCTTGGTTTTGGGTTCGAGGGTTAAGCTTGGCTTCCACAGAGCTGTGGAGTTAAGCAGACTGCTGGCATCACTGCCTTGGTTTTGGGTTCGAGGGTTAAGCTTGGCTTCCACAGAGCTGTGGAGTTAAGCAGACTGCTGGCACAGGAACGGCCATAGCCACGCTGCTGCCATGGCTGCGCGCTGCCCGTGACGGGGCCGGGCCACGTGGCCGGGATGAGGGGCACCAGGCTGGGGAAGGAGGGTGAAGACTCTCCTCACGTCCCTCATCCAGGGCTGCGGCCCAGGTGGGCGAGAATGGAGGCCGGTTCCCCCGGACTCGGCCGCGCACAGAGCACAGAGACAGAGTGTTTTCCCTTTGTGGCTCTCATCCCCGTCTCTGCTGGGGTCAAACAGCTCAGATGGTGACCTCCTTCCCAGGTGACGCAAGTGCCCAAGTCCTGGAGATTTCCCTAGGAGAGCGTGGCCCCCTGCAACCAAGCAGGAGGGACCAGGGCTGCTCTGTCCCTGTGGCCCTTAATTTGGCTGCCCTCTCAGGCCCCTGGGGAGTTTGAAACCCTGAAGCCCCTGTTTTTGTTTAGGCATTAAGTCCTGTCTGATTCTTTTGTGACCCCACAGATTGTAGCCTGCCAAGCTCCCCTGTCCATGGGATTTCCCAGGCTAGTATACTGGAGTGGGTTGCCATTTCCTTCTCTAGGGGGTCTTCCTGACCCAGGGATGGACCCCATGTCTCCTGCATTGGCAGGCGGGTTCTTTGCTGCGGAGCCACCAGGAAACCCTTGGTGCCCCGTGCAGGACCTTAAGCCGTACTCATGTTGGGGGAGGGTGGGGGAGACAGGCACCATGTCTTTTAAATTTTCCCTGGTGATTCCAGTGGGCCCTGGTCCCACCACCTTCTTTCCCTGAGGCCCGCCGATCTGCAGGAGGGTGCCAGTGAGAAGCCTCGTCACAGGAACAGGTGGAGAGAGTCCTTCGGAGCTGAGCATTTTCCCTTCAGGAAAGGAGGGAGAGAAGTTGTGAAAGCAGAGCAGAGAAGGCAGGAAGGGAAAGGAGAAACGCTGGGGGGACAGAGGCGTGCCCATTAGCTGAAGGCTTCAGGACTCACGGAGAGTTAGCAAAGGACCCAAGTGTCTTTCTTCCCCCCACCCCTGCCCCAATTCACAGAAGGAAAGAAGGTGCAGAGTTGCCCAGGGCCCGGTTGGAAAGGCTTCCGTCAGGGATGGGAGGGGTCAGTGATTAGTACCCAGTTATTTCTGGAGATTGGCTATGTCTCCGGTGATCAGGAGCCAGCCTGCAAGGACGGCCCAGGCCCAATTAGCATTAGGCTCAGTTTCTCTTCCAGGCTTATTTGGACTCCCCATCGAAGCTTGTGGATGTTGGTGATAAGCACCACAGCCTTAGTGATGGCGAGGCCAGGGCCCGGGACGGGTGGTCAGACAGACCTTGCTTTGAATGTGGTCCTCCAGGGAGGCAGGCAACTCAATCTCTTTAAAACGGGATCCCTCGGGGACTCACTGAAAGAACATACATATGAAAGGGCCAGGGACACAGAGCTGAGAACCTGCGTGGCACTTCTGTGAACAGCCGCCCAAGGGGACACTGTCCAGCAGTCAGAGGTCTACGGCTCAGGCCCCTGGGTATCGCTGGCCTCGAGGGTCACTCTGCTGCGGGTTTCTTCTTTATTTTTGGCTGCGCTAGATCTTTGTCACTGCACAGGCTTTTTCTCCAGTTGCAGTGAGCAGGTTCCACCGCGGTTGTGGAGTGCAGGCTTCTCACTGTGGTGGCTCCTCTTGTTGAAGAGCACAGGTTCTTGGCTGGACGCTTTCAGTAGTTGTGGGTCCCCCGCCCCCGGCTCTAGAGCCTAGGCTCAATAGTTTTGGCTCACAGGTTTAGTTGCTCCACAGCACGTGGGATCTTCCCAGACCAGGGATCGAACCCGTATCTCCTGCATCGGCAGGCGGATTCTTTACCACTGAGCCCCCAGGGAAGCCCAGGTTTCTTGTTCTTAGTTTCTTTTCTACCTGGGACAGAGGAGGAATCTTGCAGGTTCCCAGCAGTAAGGATTTTCTGAGCTGGAGTGAACCAGGACAGTTCATGGAACATGAACAGAAAGGAGGAAAGAAAGGGTGGTCTCACACGGCCAATCACCTGCTGCGTGGCCAGAGCGGCTTCCAGTGGCTACGTCTTTGCAGCCATCAACTCACAGGATGCCCTTAGGAGAACTGAGCTCCTGGCTCCTCCCTGCCCTCCATCAGGTTGTTGTGGGGCTCAGACAGTCAAGAATCCACCTGCAATGCAGAAGACCCGGGTTCCATCCCTGGGTTGGGAAGATCTCCTGGAGAAGGGAATGGCTACCTGCTCCAGTATTTTTGCCTGGAATATCCCATGGACAGAGGAGACATTTTTCCTTACCTGCCACCTGCTGTGTGGGGGTGCTGGGCGGCCTCACCAAGCTGTCAGGAGGCCAGCTAAGCCATGGGCATCTCAGTCTGGATGGCCCCATCTGTATGGCGTGAGGAGGTGAGGATGACTAGAGGGAAGTGCTGTGCTTGGCTGAGGGCTGGGAAGGGCCCCCCACTACCTGCTTGGGCTTGTCAGGTGAGACCTGAAGGGTCACCAGGAGCCATGAAGGCGAGGGGAGTATGTGGCCTAATTAGGGGCAGTTAGGACTCTGCTGAGCTTCCCAGGTGGCACTAGTGGTAAAGAAGCTGCCTGCCAATGCAGGAGATGCCAGAGACGTGAGTTTGATCCCTGGGTCAGGAAGATTCCCTAGAGGAGAGCATGGCAACCCACTCTAGTATTCTCGCCTGGAGAATCCCATGGACGGAGGAGTCTGGTGGGCTACGGTCTCCGGAGTTGCAAACAAATCAGACATGACTAAGCATGCACGGGATCATGAGGGATGCTTAAGAAAAGCTTGGCTGCTTCATAAATGGGAACTTTCTTCTTGGTAATTTGTGGAGGGTCTATGGTCCCAGCGGCCCCCATGGTGCTTTGAGGACCCACAAACATGGGAGCCTCCGCAGCTCTCTTAGCTCCCAGTTTGGCTGAGCCGCTGCAAATACTCTCTGATGTGGAGAGGTGGGGTTTGGAGACAGTTTCCCTGAGCACCATGGCCCCAGCCTCCTCTGACTTGACCCCAGGGTGACTTAGGGTCTCCTTCATAGTTTTGGAAAGAGGGCTAAATGGAGTAAGGAAAACCGGCAGGTGTGGCATGGGTGGGGCTTTGGGAGCGGCAGAGTCAGGGGAACCCGTGTGGTTTAGAGGCCGCCTGTGGCAGCTGGGCACCACAAGCAGAGGGTGGCAAGCACTGACCCCCACCAGGCCATTCGGATGCCACGCTGCCCTCCTGCCACCCACTCCTCTGCCAGCATCTCATGTTCTCACTCTCCCCTGCCCTTTTCCCCCAGCACCTCCGGTCAAAGGGAAAAGGAAGCAGTCAGAGGAAGGGGAGCCCCTAGACCCACCAGTGTCTCCTCAGCCCGATGGTGAGCCGAGGAGCCAGAGCCCCGTGCGCCTGGAGGTGAGTTGGGCCACCCCTCCCCCACTGGGGGCCTCTTTCCTGCCCCTTCCCTCACCCTGCCCCACCTGTGTGCAGCCTCCCAGGTGACCTTGGAGACACCCTGGAGATGTGTTCCCTAACCCCCCCAACCCTGAAAGAGTCCAGAGAGGGGCACAGCCCCACTGTCTGGGGCCTTGACTGGGCGCTGGGCAGACGGGAGGGCTTGCCCATCACCTCTGGCTGGACTTTCAGGCTTGGTTTTCACAGCAGAACCCTTTTATTGCATGAGGCTGGCCTGGAGCCCTGATCTATGAGACAGTAAAGCTCTGTTCTACAATGTTAAGCTGCACGTACGTCCTTCTGTCCCGTAGTGAGATCGGCGCTGCTGCGCTGACCAGCACAGTCGCAGCCATTAGCCTCTGCATCAATGCTCTTTGGCCATTTGCTTCGGAGGCACAGGCTGGAGGGAGCTGCAAATGGGAACAGGTTTTAACAGATTTCCTGGAGTTCAGAGAAGAGGAACAGAAAAGCATGTTCGTTTGAAGAGCAGTGGTCAGAGTGCCTCCGTTTTGAGGCATGGCAGTGTGTTCCAATTTCATAGGTAACGTGCAAGCTGGCTTGTTTATTTCCAGAGGTCTTTGATTAGTCAAAGCTACGGTCATGACACTTTGAATAGAGTATTTTTGGAACACATGGCTCTCTGCACGGTTCTCACCCTGATGATGGTTGCCAGCCCTCTCGTGTTTGGGGCCACCCCAGCTGGGACCCCAACCCCAGCCCAACAGGAGCCCCTGCCCTGAGCCACCAGCCACAGGAAGAGCATCAGGAGAAATTCCCACTGGGAGCAGAAACCAAAAGACCTGTACATTGGACACAAGGGCCCTTTGGAGCCCAGGACAGGGTCTCTCCTCCCCACGCTGAGCACATGAACGGCGGACCACGGAAGCAAGCCTGGTGGAATGGCCCCACACAGATGGAACACACCATCCTTTGGTTTGGACCACAGGGGCCACTGGGGCCCCGGGGCCACAGAGCCTGCCTCCAGGAGCTCAGAGTCTGGTAGAGGAGCTGAGATGGCGACGTGACAACCTAGAGCCAGGTGAAGAAGATCGGAAGCTTGGAGAAGGGGCAGGGCTGCTCCCATGGCCATCCCTGTAACCAGACCTCTTGGATCCTGACCTGGGGTCCTGGGCTAACGTGGAACACCTCTGTTCTTCTGACCCCAGGAACAACCTCTGCAGCCCAGAGTCGGGTGTGAGGGTCTGCTCCCTCCTCTGGGAGCCTGGAGTTGGTGGCCATGCATCTCCTTCCTCCCCAGCAGCCAGTGGTTCCGCCTTTCCGCAGCCTCCTACCAGCTGGGGGCTCATCCCACTGCCTCGTGTTCTTTCCCCAGGAGCCCCCCGAGGCAGGCAGGGAGCGGGAGGAGGAGCAGGAGGAGGAGCAGGCCTTCCTGGTCAGCCTCTACAAGTTCATGAAGGAGCGACACACGCCCATCGAGAGGGTGCCCCATCTCGGCTTCAAGCAGAGTGCGTCCCCGGGGTGCAGGCACGGGAGGGGGGCCCAGCAGGGGACCTCCATTCTGGGCGACCCCCGACGTGCCAGCCCACAGGGGTTGCACACAGAAAGGCTGCCCCTCTCCAGGCACTGGCCTGGCAGTGGGTGCGGCCAGATGTCCATCCTCACAGGCCACTGGGCCCCCAGCACACAGGGTGCGGTCTGCCCAGCCATCCTGGTGGCCCTGTCTGGGTATGTGCTGGTTCTGTGCCAGCCTGACGGGGCCATGGGGACAGGCAGCTGGCTGCCCCCTCCTCCCACCAAGACTGACAGGGGTCCCGCCCCCTTTTGTCCCCAGTTAACCTGTGGAAGATCTACAAGGCCGTGGAGAAGCTAGGGGCCTATGAACTGGTAAGGATGGCTCCTCTGAGTCCTCACCCTGCCGCGTCTCCCAGCACATCAGCTGTGCCCCTGGGACCTTGGGAAAAGAGGGAGCCCAGCAGACCTGCCCTTTCCTGTTGGTAGGAGGATGAGGCAGTGTCCAAACCCTGCCTTTTCCCCAGCTCCCTGTGCGCTGCAGGGAGGAGGGACCTGCCCTACCCGCTGTTCTTTGCTGTTCCGAGCAAGATCATCACCCTTTCCATCTGTCCTGTCCTTGCACTCACAAAGCGCCAGTGCTCGGGCAGCCCCTGGGAGGGGGACTTGGCTGGCTGCTGGCCAGGGGAGGCCCCTCCAACCTCCCCGCCCCTGCTGGCAGAGAAGCAATTAGAAACGGCCTCCGAGTGGGGACCCTGAGCTGCGGGGACCCCGCAGGCAGGGGGCACCCGCCAGCTGTGCCCTGACGTGGCGCCCTTGCAGGTGACTGGCCGCCGCCTCTGGAAGAATGTGTACGACGAGCTGGGGGGCAGCCCGGGCAGCACCAGCGCGGCCACGTGCACGCGCCGCCACTATGAGAGGTGTGAGGCCCCGGGCGTCACCCGGCAGCTCTGCTGGGCGGTGGGGCTGGGGGCGGGGGCGGCCCCCGTGGCTGGGGGTGTCTGTGTGCTGGTCGGGCAGGGGTGTTGGCGGTCTCGGCCGGGAGGAAGCTGGGGTGGGCCTAGAGGGTGGGAGCCTCCTGCCAGCCCGGCCCCCTGGCAACATGCCTTGTTCTTCCCCAGGCTGGTCCTCCCATACGTGCGGCACCTGAAGGGGGAGGATGACAAGCCCCTGCCCCCCTCCAAGCCCAGGAAGCAGTACAAGATGGCCAAGGAGCCTCGGGGGGATGATGGGGCCACTGAGAGGCCAAAGAAGGTCAAGGAGGAGAAGCGGGTGGACCAGGTGAGCTCTGAGCCCCATGCCATGCCTCTCAAAGCACCCCCTACCAGCTCACTGTGGCTGCAGAGCTCCCTGCCTGGAACCCCCAGAACACCCCCCTCCCCCAAGGGCAGCACCGGGCGGGGGGCAAGGGTCATAGAGAGGTTCACTACTTGAGGGCCCTCAAGTTGGGGGTACATGTGGAGTCTGAGTCCTATCTATACCCCATTTCACCAGTCCCCAAGTCCTGACACCAGCTGTGTCTGTTCAGGGGATGGGACGCCTTTTGACAGTTTTGCACGAAGGTGCTGGAAGGGCTGGCTCCCTCCTGTCCCCACGTCCCCAGGTCAGCATTGCACGGCTCACCCCAGCCCTGAGGCTTGGCCTTTTCTCATTCTAGCTGATGCCAGCAAAGACCAAAACAGATGCCCCTGACCTGGCAAGGCTTCCTAGCCAGGAGACACCCAGAGACGGCATGGAACAGCGGGGCCCGGCCGCGGGGCCCTCTCTGCCCTTTTTGGGTGCCAGTGGCTGCCCTGAGGCCTACAAACGGCTCCTGTCCAGCTTCTACTGCAGAGGGACACACGGTATCATGTCACCGCTGGCCAAAAAGAAGCTCCTGGCCCAGGTGAGCAAGGCGGAGGCCTTGCAGTGTCAGGAGGAGGGCTGTCGCCACGGGGCAGGTGGGGAGCCCCAGGCACCCCCAGCCGCCCCGCCCTTGGAGAGTCCCCAGAGCCCAGGAGGGCTGGCCGAGGACTCCAGGCACCGGCTGACACCTCTGGAAGGAAGGCAGGCCCCTGGGGGCGGCCTCTGGGGGGAGACACAGGCAGGCCCTCGCCCGTCGGCCCCCGTCATCACCGGCTGCTTCCACGCCTACCCCAGCGAGGTGCTGAAGCCTATCAGCCAGCGTCCCAGGGACCTTTTCCCCAGTCTTAAAGATAGGGTGTTGTTGGGGCCCCCTGCCAAGGAGGAGGGGCTGCCAGCCAAAGAGCCCCCACTGGTGTGGGGCGGGGATGCCGGCCGCCCTTCTGCATTCCACAAGGGCAGCTCCAGAAAGGGCAGCCTCTACCCCAAACCCAAAGCCTGCTGGGTGTCCCCCATGACCAAGGTTCCCGCTGAGAGCCCCGTGCCCCTGCCCACCTTCCCGAGCAGCCCAGGCCTGGGCCACAAGCGCAGCCTGGCGGAAGACAGCTCGGTCCACGGCAGCAAAAAACTGCGGGCAGTGTCTCCCTTTCTGAAGGAGGCGAACGCCCAGGAGTGTGGGACCAAGCCCAGGGGCCCTGACCTGGCCGTCTCCTGCCTGCTGGGCCCCGCCCTCCCGGAGGCCTACAGGGGTACCATGCTGCGCTGCCCACTGAACTTCGCTGGCACCCTGGGTCCCTTAAAGGGCCAGGCCACCCTCCCCTTCAGCCCCCTGGTCATCCCTGCCTTCCCGGCCCACCTGCTGGCCGCCACAGCACCCTCGCCCATGACTGCTGGCCTGATGCACCTCCCACCAGCATCCTTTGACGGTGCCCTGTGCCACAGACTCTGCCCGGCCTCGTCTCCATGGCATGTGCCGCCTGCCACAGCCTACACAGCACCCCACTTCTCCTTCCACCTCAACACCAAGCTGTAGGTCTGAGCCTGCCATGCTGTGTGCAGTCAGGGTCTGACCTCAGCCTGGGGTGGATAGGCACTGCCGGGGGCTCTGGCCTGGAGCCCCTCCTCAGGAGAGCTCGCCTGTGCCTGACAGGGATGGGCCCCGGGCTGGGAAGCCTGGCCCAAAAAGGCCCTGGGCAAACTGGGTTTCCCTCTCAAGATGGCAGCCTGAGCCCAGGGGCTGGGGCCCAGTGATGGCATGCCTCAGGAGAAGACATAGGCGGACAGCTCCCAGCCCGGGCCCCAGAGCAGGGATCGGGGCGGGTGAAGGGCCCTGGAGCTGTCCATGCTGCCCGTGGAAAGTCCAATAAAACACCAGTGAATACATGCAGCCCTGAGGTGTGTGTGGTGTGGACCTTTGCAGGAGCAGTGAGACGGGGGTGATCTCGTGGGCAGCGCCACCCATAGGGGAGCCAAGGAGAGGGACCTGTGCAGCACCCACTCCTGCCTGGGATGCTGTCACTGGGATAAAGAGCAGGGCCAGTGCAAACCCAGCCTCCAGCTCATACCTCCGCACGCTGTGCCCTTCGGCTTGTGTCTTCAGCCCACTGGGCTGGTTGAGTCTGGGGACAACCAGCTGTTGCCTTCCTCACGGTGCAGATTGGAGTCTGAGGCTCAGAGAGGCTGGGACTTGCTCTGGTTCCCCTGGAGTACGTGGGGGAACAGAGCTGTGCACTGGGGCGTGACCCAGCACCCTGAGCTAAACCACATGGATGCCCTGCAGCTGTCAGCAGCGCTCCTGGGGCTCAGGGTGCGAGCAGGATGCTGGAATCGCCTGCCCTGGTGCTGGATGCCAGCCTGGGGGGCTGCTGCCGAGTCTTCTTGGTGAGCCCTTCTACTAGCCTGCCGCATGTGCGGGGTGGGGACACAGGTGGTTCCCACCGGGGATGCCTGGAGGGGAAAGGGGATGAAGGGGATCAGAATCTTCACCTGGGCATCTGCCTTTTTCCTGATGCAGTTGTTCCCGGGGCTCAGACCCTGCAGCCTAATGCCCTCCTTCCTACAGGCTCTGCCTGGGGAGCAGTGTGCTCTCACCTGTCGCTGTGGGAGGGGTACCCCGTCAGAGGCACTACTCCCCGACCCTCCTCAGGCTGCCTGTTCTTAGAACCTGGGCACAGCCACCGGCCAAGCTCCATACAGGTTTCTGGAAAGGCAGTGCCACTACTGGCCCGGGTCCTGACTTCCGATTTCAGATGTATCAGCTGATGATGGATGAACACGCAGGCTCTGAAGGGATTCCCCGCTCCCTGCTGTGGGGAGACGCCAGCACAAGTAGCGGATTTCCAGCCCTGAGCTCCGCACCCCTGCAGGCACCCACGTGCTCCCATCTCTGAGTCTATGGGGTCTCCGTGGTTGACAAGGAGTAGGGAAAGGTCTGAGAACTTCCACCACCCTCCCAGCAAGTGCCCTCGGTGCTGGGCTGCAGGTCTTTTAGAGTTACATCCCCTGTGACTCCAGTGTTCTTGCCTGGAGAACCCCAGGGACGGGGGAGCCTGGTGGGCTGTCGTCTCTGGGGTCGCACAGAGTTGGGCACGACTGAAGCGACTTAGCAGCAGCAGCAGCCCCTGTGCTGGGCTGCAGGTCTTTTAGAGTCAGATCCCCTGGATATGGGCATCTGCTGTATGCGGGGCCCTGCCTGATGTGGGGCAGGGTCGCTGGGGTCCTCTTCATTTGCAAAGCCACAGCGGCCTTTTCTCAGCACAGAAGTGGGCCACTGGCCTGGCAACAGGATTTGAGCTCGGGCTGCACAGAGCTGCGACGCTGGCGCCCTCTGGAGGCTTCGCTGGGAACTACTCTGCACGGGCGTCTTCCGTCCTGAGCAGGTCCCCGGGGGGTGCGCTGCGGCTCTGCTCCGGCATCAGCAAACACTGCAGGCGAATGTGGACCTACTTCCTGGAAGACCTCTGTGCCCTGCAGCTCTGGCATGCCACCTTTCTGTGGTTTTTCTCACGCCCCGAGATTCCGAGGGGTGGGACCATCCTGAACCAGCAACTCTGAGAGATCCTGCAGCTAAGACGCCAGGCTGGGCTCCGCGGAGCGCCTGCTCGCTGGCAGGGCACCCTGCGCATTTCCTGGCGCTGCCGCCCTAGGTGGACGGTGCCGGGGACCAGCCCCGGCTGAACCAGGGTATTCGAAGGAGAGACGGCGTAGGCGAAGATCAGGAAACAATTGCTTAATTAAACGTTAATTAAGGATATAAAGAGTAATAGAATGAGGATAGCTCAGTAAAATTCAGTGAAGAAAAGAGGCTGAAATAAGGATAGCTCAGTAGGAAAATTCACTGAAGAAAAGAGACTGAATAAAATTCCAAAGCAGGGAATTAATGTCACCTACGAAGGCCGCAGGCGTCCTCCCGTTCTCCCGAAGGAGAGGAGACACTAAGGCCTCCCCGGTCGGATCTTAGAAGCCCAGGCAAAATTAGTAGGCTTGACAAGCTTCCCTGCCTCAGAGGAAAAATTTAGCTAGAAGGTGAAAGAAAGAACGACATGGGGACACCAAATTCCGGTGAACAAAAAGGAGGTACTTTATTTTCCAAAGCAGTTTTATACCTTAAGTTGTGCATAGAGGATAATGGGGGAAGGGGTAGAGGCATGCAAAGACAGCAGTTCCTGATCCTTATCGAAGTCAGGCTTTCAAACTTATCATATGCAAAAGTTTAGGTGATTTACATCATCTTCTGGCCAGGAAGCCTGTTAACATTTTAAGAAACTTATTTTTCTCTAAAGGTGATTATTTTAAAGTCAGGCGCCAGCCTCCAAAAAGCATTGGAGAAAGTTGCATTCCTATAGGGCAAAGGTGAGGTGGGCTCAATCAAGAAAAGAATTAACTCAAGGGTCCAAGATTATAAACATTGAGGCGACTGCTTACATTTCTATACACCCATTATATCAATCAATACACCGCCAAGGACACAGTAGGTAAGGGATATGGAGACTTAGCAGCAAACATTGGCCCAACAAGTGAAAAACCCTTCACCAATACAATTTCTAATCAATCTTTTAACTACTCAAAGGAATCTGTGTTTAGACAGTTTAGAACATCTCCTGCCTCTCACAGTTGGGAGGCTCTGAACAATCACATGTTGCCGGAAAAAACCTATTCAGGCAGGCTAGAGGACTTCCAAAGGAGTTTGTAGGTTGAAACACTGTCACACCCAAGAATTATTAACTGGAGCTGTAAGCTAACTCTTTTTGCAGAGAGAGGTAGTGGGGAACAGCCCCCCGTAAAGTCAGAGGTGTAGGTGACAGCACAAAGCAGAAAGTAGGCAGACTCTGGTTTTGGGGGTAGATTGCTCGAGAATTTCCAGGGAGACTCCTGAGGCTTGATCCCGCCTTTGCGTATGCCGAGCCTCCTTCCTCATGACCTTTGTCATGGGCGGAGTTCCTCACGCTGGCTACCGGCAGTGATAGAATTCCAGTTGAGCTATTCCAGATCCTGAAAAGTGCTGCACTCAATATGCAATATGCACTCAATATGCAATATGCCGGCTCCCGGCATCTCCCCCTTTTTTATTTCTTAAAACAGCCAGATGCAGCTCAGTCGCGAGCTTCTGAATATTCTGCCGAAGAATCCTGACAATACAAGGAAGAACGATTATGAGAAGCAAAATTAAAGCACCAGCAGCGATGTATCCAAGGATATTAGACAGAATGTTTTTTCCTGAAATGAAGTTAGAGAAAGTGTGAAAAAAGTCATTAGCTGCTCCAGCGGCAGTAAAATCCAGTTGAGAGTGTTCCAGGGTCTGTATTTGATTATGAAGTTTCCCTAAGTCCAGGCCAATGTCAGAGCTGTTCCAAACACCTGAGATATGATTTTTGATTTTTTCCCATTCATAATCTGTCTCGTTTACCTTTAAAGATGTCACGCATATCCACCGGTAATCAGCGTGGCAAGACAGAGCCATTTTCACTTTTAAAGCCTGTAACTCAGTCCCAATATGCATTATTGCCTCTTCTAAGGCGTCTACTCTCATCTCCAATTTTCTATCTATAACCTCCTGTGTTGCTAGAGTTAAAGAGACATTTTTAGACATAGCATTAACATATTGGGCAGTATGCACTTGTTGAGTCAATGATATCGCTGCTGCAGTAACAGAAGTAATTGCTGCTATCAAAGCTGATATTCCTAAAATAAGTAAGCCCACAAATCGCCGTTGTCGCATTAAATCTTGTAGTTGTTGTAACACGGCGAGGCCGTAATTGTCATACCAGTGGCTAGTCACTGTCACAGGTATCATGAGATAGGGTGGGCGTTGTAACACCACAAAAGAGCAAACATTATATTGAGGGGTCAAACAAGATGAAAGCATACATTGTTCACAGGTTACTATATTAGGTCCACCTGAATAATTCATGCGTACATTAAGTCTCTTGGAGTCATTAGTAAAAAGAAAAACATAAGGGGAGGGCAGACAAGCTAAAACAGAATAAGTAGAATTGCTATCTGGGCGGTATAAGGAAACAGGAGCAGTAGCAGCAAGGGCTTTCCAAATTTCAGGTTGCCAATAGGTCTGTTTCTTAGTCGTATAAGACAGCATAGGAGGAACAAATTGATTACGATGCCTTCTAGTGGCATGTATTGGCCAAGGAAGAGGAATCCTATCCCAATTCTCAAATCTGCCCTCAAATGTATTATTGGCTAATGGATCCTCACCTGGATTCGGGTTGCTCCAGTCCTGAATAGTATAATCTCTACCTCCTGGTATCCTATAATCAATCCTTGAATCATAAGTACAAGATGTCCAAGTTGGATATCCTGTATGACTGTCTATGGTGTTCCATACTTTGTCTGAAGGAGCAACCTTATAACAATTCGGATATTTAGGTGGAGATTTGAAATGCAGGGTTACATAGGGGTCAAGAATCCCGGGCATACGAGCCAATAATACCCAAGCTGACCGATGATGTAAAGACCAGGAATCTGTTATAATTATTTTTTTAGAGGCCCCAACACATCCTTCTTTGGCGGGGGTAATAAAGCTTCTAGGGTCATTGGGGAAGTTAAAGCAAACAGGGAAATCACCTGTTAATCCCCTGAAGGTATAATTGAAGTTAATAGGATATTTATCTCTAGTGTAAGAAGTATAGGATCCTCCCAAGAGCTGAGGTTGGTCTGTGTTGACCCGTATAGGCTCATTATCCCAAGTAACAACTTGGAAAGTTGGAGGATCTGGGAGATACGCCCAATATTTGGTTGGAATAGGAGAGGCGCTTACCTGACAGGAAAGCAAAGCAAGCATGGCAATAAACGTTTTCTCAGGAGAAGCTGGAGATCCCTGTAAGGAAGCTATTCCCCGTGCCTGGTGGCAGAGTGTTTTTATTTGTCCCCAAGTAGGTATGGAGGCATTCTGGGTCGCCTGAGTCAGGCGGCCTGACACCCTTTTGTGAGGCAAAGGATCGGGGGGAGCAATATCTTGTATGTGAAGTTGAGACATCTGCTTGGTGGGCGGATCTGTTCCTTGTTCATCCGGGATCTCCGTTGTCAGTTGTCCCGACTCCGGCGGCGTTTCCCGTGCTGGCGCGGGGAGTGAAGGCAGAGGAGGTCCCTTCCTTTTTCGGGGTCGCGGCAGCCGGGGAATCCGGTATCCGAGGGGCTGAGACATGGCGAATCAATCTGTCGGGAACCCAAATTGGAGAATCTGCGTCCTGTGGAAAAATGCAAGCATATCCTCGACCGCTGGTTAACAATGGGTCGGGACCTTTCCATTGTCCGGAAAGGAGGTCCTTCCATTTAACTAATGGTTTTGCATTCAGCTGCTCCGGGCACCAATGGCGAAGCATTGCAGTAGTTCCGGCCGAATCAGCATTTAAAATATTTATTACAAAAAGAGCATGTTGCAAGATTTGATGGGGAGAGCTATACTTAAACTCCCCTTCTTTTAATTTTTGAATTTGGATTTTTAATGTTTGGTGTGCTCTTTCCACAATGGCTTGTCCCTGGGGATTATAAGGGATGCCTGTATTATGTTTAATTTGAAACTTCATACAAAATTCCTGAAAAGACTTAGAAGTATAAGCAGGAGCATTGTCAGTTTTCAAAGCTTTTGGTAGGCCCAAATATGAAAAACAAGTAAAGAGATGTTGTATCACATCTTTAACTGCCTCTCCGGTACGAGCAGTTGCAATAATAACGTGAGAAAAAGTATCTATAGTTACATGAACAAAAGACAATTTTCCAAATGAAGAGATATGAGTTACATCCATCTGCCAGAGTGCATTGGGCTTAAGACCGCGAGGATTAACTCCCATAGGTAGACTATTATAAACAGTGGGGCAGTGTAAGCAAGAACGCACTATCTCTCGAGCAGTGTCTCTGGGAATTTGGAATTGATATCTTAAAGCAGTAGCATTTTGATGATGAAGTGAGTGAGAGGCTCTGGCCTCCTCAATCACAGTAGCCACTGTATTTCTGGTTAACAAGTCAGCCAAATCATTAAAGGCATTTAAAGGGCCGGGCAATCTGGAATGAGCCCGAATGTGTCCAATGAAAAATATTTTATTTCTTTTCCAAATTTGTTGCTGTAATTTAGTTAACAAATGAAATATGGTAGTTTTATTTTCAGGCAAAACCGCAGTTTCAATGTGTGGAAACAACCTGACAATATACTGAGAATCAGAATAAAGGTTAAATTCCTCATCTGCAAACATAGCAAAAGCCTCTATGACTGCTGTTATTTCAGCTCTTTGAGCTGAAGTTTCCTGTGTTTGTAAAACCTTTTGGTGATCTTTAGTAACTATGGAGGCTTTACCGTTTGCTGACCCATCAGTAAAGGCTATCTGAGCATTTGGGATAGGAGACTGTTTGCATCTGACGGGAAAAGTAACTGGATGTTTGGACATAAAATTCAGCAAAACATGTGAGGGTAAATGATGCAAAAATTGACCATAATAATTTCCTATGGCAATCTGCCAATCCTCATCAAACATTAGAAGAGCATCAAGTTGTTCCTTATTATATGGAATTACAATCTCTGCTGGCTCTTTGCCAAATAGTTCAATGCTCCGCTTTCTTCCTTTCAATATCAACGTAGCTATCAGTCCTGGATAAGAAGCTACTACCTTTTTAGCTTGGGTGGGGAGATGGACCCATTCTAGGGGGCCGCTTTGCCATAAAACTCCCGTAGGTGCAGTTGGAGTAGCTAGGCAAAGGAATTGCCAGTTTGCTTGTAAATTAACTCTTTTTACATAGCTATCAGATAAAGCTGCTTCCACTTTCTCTAAGGCCTCCTGAGCCTCAGCAGTTAATTGTCTCTTAGAAGTTGGATCAGGATCCCCGCGTAAAATGTTAAAAAGAGGTTTTAATTCAGCAGTGGTTAATTTTAAATAAGGTCTGATCCAATTAATGTCGCCTAAAAGTTTTTGATAATCATTTAAAGTAACAAGGTGATCTTTTCTCAATTTTAATGGGGCATGAGTCACAGTTTCTGAATTGATAACCCGTCCTAAGTAAGTTATGGGCGGATTGACTTGAATTTTCTCTGGGGCAATTTTTAAGCCTCTGTCTGTTAATGCCAGGGTCAAATCCTGGAGGACAGTTTGTAAATGAGCTCTATCAGGGTGAGCTATTAAAATATCATCCATATAGTGAATCATATAGACCTGTTCATATTTAGCTCTAACATCTTCTAAAGCAGCATTAACAAATTTTTGACATAGAGTAGGGCTATTTTTCATTCCCTGGGGCAACACTTTCCATTGAAACCTTAAATGAGGCTGTTTAAAATTTTCTGCTGGTAAACTAAAGGCAAATCGCTTTTTATCCTCAGCATTTAAGGGGATGGTGAAAAAACAATCTTGTAAATCAATTACGATTATATTATATCCCTCTGGGACGGCTACAGGGGAAGGGAGTCCAGGTTGTAGGGCCCCCATGTCCTCCATGGTGGCATTAATGGCTCTTAAATCCTGTAAAAGTCTCCATTTACCAGATTTTTTCTTAATGACAAAAATAGGAGTATTCCAGGGGCTATTGGAGGGCTCAATATGTCCCAATTCTAGTTGTTCAGAAATTAACGCTTTGGCTGCCAGTAGTTTTTCTTTAGTCAGAGGCCATTGTTCTACCCACACTGGGTCCTGAGATTTCCAAGTAATGGGGTCGGCAGCAAAAACAATGGCCTCCATCAAAAATTTGGATACCCTAATCCAGCACGGAACTTTCGAGGAGCAGGGCAAATCAGCTCAGTTATTCCTGTCTGCTGTTTACCTAACCCTTTTGAAGGGTCATAGCCCATTTGTAGCATTTGAAAAGTTACTTTATCATCAGGGCTAAAAAGTAACATGCCCACTTGAGACAGCACATCTCTCCCCCACAGGGAAAAGGGGAGCGAAGGAATCACATATGGTTGGAATGTTCCACGGGTATTCTCAAATTGCCAGTCTAAAATTTTTGCACTTTTAGCTACTGCAGGAGCTCTTCCTATGCCCACCAAATCATTTTCAGTAGTATGTGTGGGCCAGGAACTGGGCCAGTCTTTCCCAGAAATACAAGAAACGTCTGCTCCTGTATCTAATAGTCCTTCAATAGACTTGCCACTAACGAAAATAGATTTCATAGGACGCTTCTTAGTAATTTCTGTTACCCAAAAAGCCATGTCACTAGATCCAAATCCTTTGTCCTGCCTTTCCTTTTGGGTGGCTGTTTGCCCAATTGCAGTATGATAAGGCAAAAGTAAAAGTTGGGCTATTCTCTGTCCCTGATGTATTTGGAAAGTTTTAGTTGGGGGTGAAATCATTATCTGAATTTCTCCTGTATAATCTGAGTCAATTACTCCAGGAATAATTGTAAGACCTTGCATAGCTAAGGAACTTCTGCCTAATATAATTCCTACCAAGCCAGTTGGTAATGGGCCTTTAACTCCTGTAGGGATTTTAATAGTGGGGCTATCTGGAGTTAATATTGTTGAGGTGGTGGAACTGAGGTCCAGTCCTGCACTGCCTGGGGTTGCTCTGATGAGCTCTGCGACGGGACGAAGGGAATGAATGGGTTCAGTGAGGCTGCCCCAATCGTTGTCGGGGCCTGGGGCTGGCCCCTCAACCCGTTTCCCGACTGCTGGTCGGGGCCTAAAAAGACTCCATTTCTATGAAATCTTGACCTACAGTCCCTTGCCCAATGATATCCTCTCTGGCAGCGAGGACAGAGAGACCTAGGATACGTGGGCTGGGGGGCAGGATTTTGCAGAGCAGACACGACTGGTTGGGCAGGGTTAGGCGGATAAGAACTAGGTGGTCTTTGAGGGCAGGCACGAGAAATGTGTCCCACCTGACCACAGGAAAAACAAGTTCTAGGCAATGCATTCCTATTTTGGTTATTGGGATCGCCTTGTGTTGGTTTATTCTTATTAGTAAAAAAGGATTGGACTGCTTGCTGATAGGAATTCCCTTTCATTGCTGCAGCTATAGCAACACCCTGTAGCATTGACGGTCCTACATCTGCACACTGCTTTATATAATCAATTAAAGTTCCAGATCTTCTTATAGGGCGTAAAATAGCCTGGCAGGTAGAATTAGCATTTTCAAAGGCCAATTGTTTAGTCAATAATTTGGCTGCCTCAGAATCAGAAATTATTCTCTGGACAGCTTCTGAAAGCCGTGAGACAAAGTCTTCAAATGGCTCTTCTGACTTTTGTTTAATATTAGATAGAGCAGTACCTGATGCATTACCATCGGGCAATGAACGCCAGGCAGTAAAAGCACAATTAGCTACCTGTCGTATAGCAATTTTATCTAATTTCATCTGTTCATTAAGCGAGGGGTAGTCAACTTGTCCAAGTAGCATAGTTTCAGTGATATATTGAAGCTCTCCCTCCTGGTTGCTAAGAGCACACATGCGAGCGAGATCATCATATTCAGATTTCCAGAGTATGAAATGTCCTCCAGACAGGCAGGCCCTAGCAATTGTTTTCCATTCTCGAGGTGTTAACCATTGACCTGCTAAATTTTCTACCAGCTGCATCGTGTATGGGGCTTTAGGCCCATACGAGACACATGCATTTTTAAGTTCTTTTACCAATTGAAAAGAAACGGGCTCCCAGCCGAGAGCCTTTTGTTCGTCTTCATCATTGTCAAAAATTAAAGGGAAACAAGCCTGGAGTTGGGGATCGAATTTGTCGCCAGGGGCAGAAAAGACCCGTCTCTGTCTCCGTGGAATCGATAGTGGAGCATTCCCACTTCGATAAGGAGGTGGCGGAAGTGTTATGGGTTTAATATCTTGTGGCCTGCATTTCATGTCCTTCGGTATGGGACCTGCTTGGCTTGGTATGGGAGGTGGTGGCAAAGACATAGGTTCCGTATTTCCTGCTCTGTACTCTGGAGCTCTTTGGACTGTTTGGTATTCAGAGGTTACAAATGGATTAACTGGGAAGGTGTCCTGTGAATTCCTAGGGGCATATGGCCTGATAGGAGAAATTTCCCTTAGGCTCCTTGGAGCAGATGGCCTGATAGGGGAAGTTTCTCTTAGGCTTTTTGGGGCGTCTTTGTTTAAGAGATGCCAATCTTCATCGGAGTGATATTTAGCTGTTATCTCATCTAAATTCTCTTTTCCTTTTGGGGAAGACTGATCTCCTTTCTCATCCCTGTCTTTAAGTTGTTCCTGAGTAGTCATGGCTGCTAACATTTTTCTTAGTTGCCGATAGTCAGGCGGGTCTTCGTTTTTCTCATTTTCCTCAGGTTTAACTACAGTTTCAGCCTCATTTTCCTCTTTAACGGTTACTCTTTTAGATTCAGGGGCAGGTTTAGCTACAGCATTTTCTTCACTATCCCTTTTAAGATGTACTTTTTCTGAATCCGGGGCAGGGTCTAAGACATCTCTAATGATATTCCATAAGGAAAAGGTGTCATTAGGCACCTTTTCTGAGCCATGTTCGGCATGGTAAGTTTTTAGCTGTTTTCCTACTTTCTCCCAGACATCTAAGTTAACAGAGCCTTCATCTGGAAACCAGGGACAATGCTCTTGTACAAAGGAAAAAAATGATTGAATGGTAGATTTTTTAACTTTGATTCCTCTTTTATTTAATAACTGTAAAATTACTCCTATAAAGAGCTGTCTTTCATTTGATTCAGTGTTACCCATGTCAGAAAATTAAATATAATAGAAGATAAAGCTTTTAGCTTTTTAAAAGATCAGGCTCTTCTTTGGCCTTTTAACTTCAGAAAACCGTTTTCTTTCTCTAAGTCTAACTCTTTAACACTTTCAACACTTCCCACTCCTCTCGCCCTGTCTATCCTACAGGGGGGTCCGCGGCACCCTTGAGTGGGGTCCTAGCCGTCCCGAACACTGGAAGAACAATAGGGCTGGTGACCCAGATTGTTCCGGGGGAGGAACAGTAGGCTGGTGACCCAAACTGTTCCAAGGGAGGAGCAGTAGGGCTGGTCACCCAAACTGCTCCGTGGGGGAACAAGAGGGCTGGTCACCCAGTTGTTCCGAGAACGGGGAGCAATAGGGCTGATGGCTCTGATTGCTTTGGGGAGCTTACCTTCGAAAGTCCCTGTTTCGGGCGCCACCTGCCGGGGACCAGCCCCGGCTGAACCAGGGTATTCGAAGGAGAGACGGCGTAGGCGAAGATCAGGAAACAATTGCTTAATTAAACGTTAATTAAGGATATAAAGAGTAATAGAATGAGGATAGCTCAGTAAAATTCAGTGAAGAAAAGAGGCTGAAATAAGGATAGCTCAGTAGGAAAATTCACTGAAGAAAAGAGACTGAATAAAATTCCAAAGCAGGGAATTAATGTCACCTACGAAGGCCGCAGGCGTCCTCCCGTTCTCCCGAAGGAGAGGAGACACTAAGGCCTCCCCGGTCGGATCTTAGAAGCCCAGGCAAAATTAGTAGGCTTGACAAGCTTCCCTGCCTCAGAGGAAAAATTTAGCTAGAAGGTGAAAGAAAGAACGACATGGGGACACCAAATTCCGGTGAACAAAAAGGAGGTACTTTATTTTCCAAAGCAGTTTTATACCTTAAGTTGTGCATAGAGGATAATGGGGGAAGGGGTAGAGGCATGCAAAGACAGCAGTTCCTGATCCTTATCGAAGTCAGGCTTTCAAACTTATCATATGCAAAAGTTTAGGTGATTTACATCATCTTCTGGCCAGGAAGCCTGTTAACATTTTAAGAAACTTATTTTTCTCTAAAGGTGATTATTTTAAAGTCAGGCGCCAGCCTCCAAAAAGCATTGGAGAAAGTTGCATTCCTATAGGGCAAAGGTGAGGTGGGCTCAATCAAGAAAAGAATTAACTCAAGGGTCCAAGATTATAAACATTGAGGCGACTGCTTACATTTCTATACACCCATTATATCAATCAATACACCGCCAAGGACACAGTAGGTAAGGGATATGGAGACTTAGCAGCAAACATTGGCCCAACAAGTGAAAAACCCTTCACCAATACAATTTCTAATCAATCTTTTAACTACTCAAAGGAATCTGTGTTTAGACAGTTTAGAACATCTCCTGCCTCTCACAGTTGGGAGGCTCTGAACAATCACATGTTGCCGGAAAAAACCTATTCAGGCAGGCTAGAGGACTTCCAAAGGAGTTTGTAGGTTGAAACACTGTCACACCCAAGAATTATTAACTGGAGCTGTAAGCTAACTCTTTTTGCAGAGAGAGGTAGTGGGGAACAGCCCCCCGTAAAGTCAGAGGTGTAGGTGACAGCACAAAGCAGAAAGTAGGCAGACTCTGGTTTTGGGGGTAGATTGCTCGAGAATTTCCAGGGAGACTCCTGAGGCTTGATCCCGCCTTTGCGTATGCCGAGCCTCCTTCCTCATGACCTTTGTCATGGGCGGAGTTCCTCACGCTGGCTACCGGCAGTGATAGAATTCCAGTTGAGCTATTCCAGATCCTGAAAAGTGCTGCACTCAATATGCAATATGCACTCAATATGCAATATGCCGGCTCCCGGCAGGACGGGTCACCTACGTCACTTTGCTTTTTATACTTGTTCCTTTGTGTTACCTGCCATGTCCCCTAACAGTCCCTGACTCTGCCTTGGGGACTTACAGGCCAGCACCTGCCTTTGAGGCATAAACTGTTTCAGGGTCATTTTTAGGACCCCCTCCAAACCATCTGTGGCGTTTGCACGGTTTCTGGTGGTGAGTGGAGGCAACTCTGGCAGGCATGTCCCTACAGTCCTGGCCCTTTTCCTGGTGACAGTCTTTTTAAGTACAGGCCGTTTGACAAATACTGAATGTCTATTTCCAGTGGGTGCCAGACACTGTTCTGGGTGTTGGACAGACACCTCAGTGGGCAAAACTTTCAAGTTTCTACCCTTGTGGAGCTGACATCTAACCATCTCATCCTCTGCTGCCCCTTTATCCTTTTGCCTTTAATCTTTCCCAGCATCAGGCCCTTTCCAGTGAGTCGCTCTTCACATCAGGTGGTCAAAGTACTGGAGCTGCAGCTTTAGCACCAGTCCTTCCCATGCATATTCAGGGTTGATTTCCTTTAGGATTGACTGGTCGGATCTCCTTGCAATCTAAAGGACTCTCAAGAGTCTTTCTTCAGCACCACAATTTGAAAGCATCAGTTCTTTGGCACTCAGTCTTCTTTATGGTCCAACTCTCACATCTATATATGACTACTGGAAAAACCATAACTGACTATATGGATCTTTGTTGGCAAAGTGACGTCTACTTTTAAAACAGCTGTCTAGGTTTGTCATAGCTTTTCTTCCAAGGAACAAGTATCTGTTACTTTCATGTCTGGTCACCGTCCACAGTGATTCTGGAACCCTAGAAAATAAAATCCGTCACTGTTTCCACTTTTCCTCTTCTATTTGCCATGAAGTGATGGGATCGGATGCCATGATCTTAGTTTTTTGAATGATGAGTTTTAAAGCCAGCTTTTTCAGTTTCCTCTTCCATTCACCCTCATCAAGAAGCTCTTTAGTTCCTCTTCGCTGTCATTAGAGTGGTGTCATCTACATATACCAGGTTGTTGATATTTCTCCTGGCAATCTTGTGGCTGCCCTGGAATCAGCACAGATAGGACAGCAGCGGTTTGGGGCAAGGACTGTTGTCTGCAGGGACTGGGAGGAGGACTCGAGGGTCTGTGGGTGACTGCAGCAAGGACACGGTGGAGAGGGGATGCCTGTTTTCCTGGTGTGACCTTCAGAAGGGGAGCCACAGGGCCTGGAAGCAGGCAGGCCTCTCAGTCCACCTTGGGCAGAGTCGCGGGGGCCACGGGGGAGCGGGCTCTGGGTGGGCACAGACGCGGGCTGGCAGTTGCAAGGAAGGAGGCATTACAAGGGGAGGCTGGGAAGACCCCACAGGCAAGGGACAGATTTCCATGTAGGCTCAAAACTAGATGCTGCAGACGATGGCCTGAAGACATGTTTCATTTGACTGATCCATGCAATTTTTTTCTAAATGTTTCTGTAACTAGTTGCTAGCATTTAAAAATCAAGAAATTTTACATAAAAATGTGGGTACTGGGCTGCTCTTTAAAAATCAGAATTTCTGGACACATGGGGGCCACTGCTCGGCACTCAGTGGGGGTGGCTGCACCTCGGGCAGGGTATACCCGCCTATCCACCACAGCCTATCCACCACAGCCCTACTCATCCCCGGCCTGAGGGGCTTGGCCTGTCTGGCCTCCAGGTCTCCCAGGCGTTTCCACATTCAGCCCTTCAGCAGCTCAGCCACTAGGCGGCGGTTTTCGCTCTGCTGTCATCAGATCAACCAGGCCAGCTTCCTAAGCAAATGACTCTAGGAACGTTTCCTGTTGTTCCCTGCTGGGAAACAACAAGGTTTCCAGACAGGCAAGCAGGGCAGAAGTGGGTCATGGCAGAGTCACCTGTGCAGTGTCCCCTGGCTTCCGGCCACAGGGACAGGGGGTGGGCTCCCCCGCCCAACTCCTCAGGTATCAGAAGCCTTTGCTCCGTCCTGGGCTACACCTGCACATCTAGGAAACGAGTGCGGTCCCTTGCAGGTTCTGCACTGTGGCCGAGTGAGGCCCAGCCAGGCAGGGTCTAGTGGCTGGGGAAGGGCAGGTGCCTTCCCCTGCCCACTGAACATACCCTGGTCCCAAGAAGCCCACGCTGGCTCCTCTGGGCCCCTGGCCCTCCCTGGAGAACCAATACCACCTGCGACCAGCAGTGGAGTCCCTGCCCAGCCCTGTCTGTGAGGCCGCCTGGGCAGCAAGGGGCCGCTGGGGGAGAACAGGGATGGGCACCTCCCTACCTCCACCTGACTGTGGGGGCGCCGCCTTGGCTTGATTCCTACCACTTGCCTGGTCTGGTCACCTCTCCCTTGAGGGAGCAGGGGGCAGGGAGGGAAGATCCCCACCCCTGAGACCGACACCTCCATGGGTTCAGGGAGGAGTCTCAAGCCCTTTACTTGCCAACAACAGAAGCGAGTCCCTACTCAGGCAGGAAAGAGCCTGTGTGGCTCAGGGGGCTGCAGGGAGAGCTCAATAACCAGGCTGTGGGCCCTGCCCTGGGGGCGCTGCAGCTGGCTCCCCCCGGCTCCTCTCTTGCCAACCCTGCATTCAGCATCACACTGGCAGCCTGAACGAGGCCAAAGTGAGAGGACTGCACCCTCCGGGAGCTGGCACTCCGACATTCATTAGCATGCCACTGCTCTCTGGCTCAGCTCTGCTGCCCTCCCTCCCGGGGGTCCCAGGGCAAGGACAGAGCTTTCAGGAAAAGCCTGGGCTCACACCGGTGCGCACGAGGCGCGCGGGCCTGCTCCCCCACAGGGAGTGTCTGTCAGGAAGGCCAAAACCGTAGCTGCCACACTGGTGACACTGCGAACAGGCTCCCCTGGGCCTCCACTGCCTCTTCTATAATATGGAAGTAATTTCTACCTTGAGAGTCATGGGCATTTAGTGAAAGTGCTTTGCAAACTGAGGTTCTGGGTGAAGGTGAATCATCAGCTCCTTCCCTGCATTTCTGCTTGGCCAGCCTGACCATCCCCTGCCCTGCCTTTACCGCAGGGCTTTTGAAATCCCTGGCATACTGACCACTGCCCTCCGGCCTGGCTTCTGACTCAGAGTCACCCTGACCTTTGCATCCTGTCTGGTCTGGGACAAGGATGGCAAATCGGCTTCACCCCAGGTACCAGCTCTGATTGATGGTTTGTCTGCAGCTTCGGGCTGACTCAGTGTGAAGGTGACGTAATGGAGTAGTAATGTCTGCCAAGGGCCCAGGAAGGCTTACCTGCCACAGAGCTGCTGTGTATACACATGATGACTAGCTGGTGACCACCTGATGAAGGCTGTTTCACTTAAACGCAGGTCCCTGAGCTCACTGCCACGTCTCAGCCGCAGGTCCTGTGCGGAGCTGTCTGGTTCCCCTCCCACATGAGCAAGGGTTGTGGGGGAGCAGGGTTTGGGCCAGGGAGCCAAATCCTAGAAACTAGGGCTGGACATCACCTGCTCGTGGGCTACTGAGTTCAATGCCTGGGTAGTAATCAGCAAGGCAGCTTCTGGGGAGAAATCTAGGCACGCTGCCTACAACCTGGGGGGGGAGAAAGGTCTACACGGGCTGCGTGAAGAAGGATTATCTATAGCCAGCATCAAGAGTAGGGGGCTTCCCTGGTGGCTCAGTGGTAAAGAATCTGCCTGCCAGTGCAGGAGACGGGGTTTCGACCTCTGATCGGGGAAGACCCCACCAGCTGCAGAGCAACTAAGCCCATGTGCCACAACGCCCGAGCCTGTGCTCTAGAGCCGGGGAACCGCGACTCCTGAAGCCCAGGCACCCGAGAGCACGGCTCTGCAACGAGAGAAGCCGCCGCAATAAGAAGCCTGTGCCCTGCAATACAGAAGTCCAGATGTAGCAACGAAGACCCAGCACAGCCAAAGATAAGAATTTAAAACGAAAACACCAAGAGTGGAGTGGAGGAACTGTACTGTCACTTGTAGAGTAGCTGCGGTGCATCTGAGATGGCCTTGCGTATTGAGGGAGTCAGATGGTAAATTCAAAGACTCATTCCCACTCCAGCTCTGCATAAACCTGGCCAATACCCCCCCTGCCCTCAAGTTAAACCTCAAACGTCTTAGTGTGAAAGGCTCCTTACTGGCCCTGCTTCCTCCGAGCCTCCTGACTCCACACCCCCATGGCGTCGCCCTCCCCACTGCGATGTCCCCACCCTCACAGCCTCTCTGGGCTGAGTCCTGAGGCCCCACTTCAGTTCCGAGCTGCCTGGCCCTTCCTCGGACCTGGAAGCACAGGAAACACTGACCTGACACGCATTCTCTCCTCGGCTCTGGCCCCCTTCCAGCCTCTCAGGGGAACCTGAGGACGCCTGACTGGCTCGGGCGCCTCCCACGTGCCTTCAGGCCCCAGCGCCTCGCCCCTCCTGCCACTGCCAGACCCATTCTCCATCTTCCCCCCGGAATGTAGGCTCCCTCAGGGCAGTCAGTGGTTCCTGTTCACCACCAATCCCCAATTCTACCTGTCTCCACGGGACAGTGGGCTTCCCTGTTGGCTCAGATGGTAAACAATCTGCCTGCAATGCTGGAGACCTGGGTTCAGTCCCTGGGTCAGGAAGATCCCCTGGAGAAGGGAATGGCAAACCACTCCAGAGAAACCCATGGACAGAGGAGCCTGGCGGGCTGCAGCCCATGGGGTCACAAAGAGTTGGACACGACAGAGACTACAGGCAGGCCGTCAGACAGGTGTCCTGGACCCACCCAAGTTCTTTTCCACCTGAATTATTATGGTATTTGTGCGTATTAGTCAGCATCAGAAACCCCCCCCCCTCAGAATTCCCCAGCTGCCTGAGTGGCTCCCAGAGGGCCCCGACCCACACAGGAGCCGTGCCCAGGTTCATTCTGGAGAAGTGGTTCTCGCCCCATCTGCCCCGGACAGTGGCGGGCCTGCAGAAGAGCAGCTCTTCCTGCCAGTGACCTGGGCCAATTCCCCACCCCGCTTTGGAGAAGGGATAGAAGCCACTCTTGACTACCGCTGCAGAGATATGGGCCAAGCCCATCTGCTTCCCCCTGAACACACACACACACTCCTGAAACTAAGCAAGGAAAGAAACAAAACTCTGTTAAAATGTTAGGAAAAACAAAAGGGAGACACCACAGACACAAATCATAACTGCCCCTCGAAGCTGCTACTCAACACCACCCGTGTGGCAGGTGCCAGCCCTGGTTCCTGCCACAGGTCTGTCAGAATCCAGACCTCCGGTCACCATCCAGAGCTCCACCCAGGGGTTTAACCAAACTCACTCACCATCTCAGAGAGGGGAGGAAGCTCTGCTTTCACCTTCTTGAGGCATACCTCTCCAAATCCTCATTTCCTGTCCCAGAGTCAACCTTCGCTCCCAGATCAGTGGTTAAAACTTCTGAAACTGGTAGAGGCGGGGACTTCGGGCAAGGATAAGGGAATAAAAGAAGCCAGAGACAGACTCTGAGGATGCCCTGGCCATGCTGAAGCCTCCGGTCCAGCCAGGGGATCCATGAGGGATCTGCCATGGTCTCATGTCATGCCCTCCCACACTGGAATTAGGTTGAAAATGGTACTACGGAGGCAGGGCCTCCAGGAGGTGATTAGGTCATGAGGGGAAGAGCCGGCGTGGATGGGGTTAGTGCCTTTATAAAGAAGACTGAGAAAGCTCCCTTGCCCCCTTCTGCCAAGGGAGGTTACAGCTAAGAGACAGCCTAGGAAGGGGGCCTCACCAGACACTGAATTTGTAGGCATCTTGGTCTTAGAACTGCCAACCTCCAGAACTGTGAGAAATAAATTTCTCACTTATAGGCCTCCTAATCTGTGGCATTTTATTATAGCAGACCAAACAGAATAAGACAAAACCTAGGAGTGAACTGGTGCACGCACAAATGCAATCACTCGTGTGTAATGTGCTTGTGAGGGTGTGAGGCACGAACGTTTGTACACATGTGTAATGTTCATGTGTGTGAGTGAGTGTGGGCTTGTGTTCATGTACGTAAGCAGCTATGATACCAAACAAAAGATTACCCATTTCTCCATCTCCCTTCTTATCACATTCCCGTATGTCCCAAATTAGAACTTGGGATATGTGGTTCCTTCAACAGGAAATTTCTAATTTGGGAACTGATGTATGCAGAAGGAAAAAGGAAACGTTTTCCACTGTTCCACTGTTCTAAATTAAAAATATAAAGTGAGGTGCAGTTCAAAACCAACAAGCAGCATTACACACTGCTGGTGAGGGCACAACTTATCACAAGCTGCTTAGACAACAGTAAGTCATAAAAAGTATTCATACCATCTGACTGTCTTATTTCTGGGAATTTATTGTAGAAGATAATTGGAGATGTTTGGCAATAGAAGAAAGGGTACAGAAAAGATAGTCACGGGACTTCCCTGGTGGTCCAGTGATTAAGAATCTGCCTGTCAACACAGAAGACACGGACTTGATCCCTGGTCTAGGAAGATCCCACATTCCACGAGGCAAATAAGCCCATGAGCCGCAACTACTGACGTCCACGAGCCCTGGAGCCGGTGCTTCACAAAAGAAGCCACCGCAACGAGAAACCCATGCCCTGCAGCAAACAGTCTCCCGAGCTCGCCACGACTATAAAGGCCCATGCGCAGCGACGAAGACCTAGAGCAGCCGAAAATAATAAAAGACAATTTCTAAAAGTATAAAAAGATACCAAAACCAGAAATGGAATCAGATGTGACATGTGAATGTCTGTCAGATAAAAGTAAACTTCAGGGCAAAGAAAATAACCAGGTACAGAGAGACATTCAGTTCAGTTCAGTCGCTCAGTCTTGTCTGACTCTTTGCAACCCCATGGACCGTGGCACGCCAGGCCTCCCTGTCCATCACCAACTCCTGGAATTTACTCAAACTCGTGCCCACTGAGTCGGTGATGCCATCCAACCATCTTATCCTCTGTCGTCCCCTTCTCCTCCCACCCTCAATCCCTCCCAGCATCAGGGTCTTTTCAAATGAGTCAGCTCTTCACATCAGGTGGCCAAAGTATTGAGTTTCAGCTTCAGCATCAACCCTTCCGATGAATATTCAGGACTGATTTCCTTTAGGATGGACTGGCTGGATCTCCTTGCAGTCCAAGGGACATTACATAATGATAAAAAGGTCAATCCACCAAAAAGACATAGAAATCCTAAGTGGTACGCGCCAGATAACAGAACTGCAAAATATTTGAAGCAAAAACTTAAAGGAGACACAGACAATTCCACAATTATTGTTGGAAATCTCAACAGCACTCTCTCAACCAACAGAACTTGACGAAAATCAGCAAGGGCATAAGCTATAAGAACTCAATACCATCAACCTACAGAATTTTATCACCATTTACCCTCCACCCAACAGTATAATCTTTCAAGCACCTACAGAAAATATATGAAGAGGACAGAACCACCAGATCCTAGACCATATAAACCTCAACAAATTTTAAACATGAGATATCACGATATATCTAGAATGGCTCAAACAAAAAACAGAGACAGTGTAAGGATGCTGGGAAAATGGATCTCTTCTGCATTACTGTCCTGGGTGTTCATTGGAGGGACTGATGTTGAAGATGAAACTCCAATACTTTGGGCACCTGATGTGGAGAGCTGACTCATTTGAAAAGACCCTGATGCTGGGAAAGATTGAGGGCAGGAGGAGAAGGGGACGACAGAGGATGAGATGGTTGGATGGCATCACCGACTCAATGGACATGGGTTTGGGGGGACCCCGGGAGATGGACAGGGAGGCCTGGCGTGCTGCGGTTCATGGGGGTCGCAGAGTCGGACACGACTGAGCGACTGAGCGACTGACTGACCACATTACTGGTGGGGCCATAAAATGGAAGAGCTACTTGGGAAAATGTTCGACAGTTTCTTCAAAAGATAAAAATTTACCATGTGACCTGATAATCACACTCCTGGGCATTTATTCCAGAGACATGAAAACGAAAGTTTATACAAAAACCCACTTAGAAATGCTCACAGCAGCTCTATCTGCAATAGCCCCAAACTGGAAACAATCAAGATGCCACTCAACAAGTGAACAGTTAAAAACTATGGTACATTCAATCCATAGAGCATTCATTTTTGTTGTGTATTTGCTCAGTCATGTCTGATTCTTTGCGACCTCACGGACTGTAACCCGCCAGGCTCCTCTGTCCATGGGATTTCCCAGGCAAGAATACTGGAGTGGGTTGTCATTTCCTACTCCAGAGGATCTTCCCGACCCACGGACAGAACCTACATCTCCTGCATTGGCAGGCGGGTTCTTTATTACTGAGCCACCTGGATATTCCAAGTAATATGTAGTCATAGCAAAAACTTAGAGCAAACCCATCTGATGCTCCCACCAGTAATGTAGAAGAGATACATTTTCCCTGCATCCTTATTCTGTCTCTGTTTTTTGTTTTAGCCTTTCTCCTAGGTGTATTGTGATGCTTCATTATGTTGTTTAAAATTTGTTGGGGTTTGTATATAGATCTTTCTCCCTGATCCTTTTATCCTCTGCAGGACATGTGCCAACTGGTAGATGTGTATATTTCCATTCTTTTCTGTTTTCTTTCACATACACATACACAATTTATTTCACACTTTTAAAAAAGGTGTTTTTTTAAACCACAGCTTTAAACTTTTATTTAGTCAAATTTGTCAGTCTTTACTGACTTAGACTGAACTATTAGTTATGGGAACTTTAAGTATTGGAGGAAACTGAAACTGGAGGAAGATGAACATGGGACTTCCCTATGCTCTCAATGTAAGTTAAACACACACACATCGAAATAGCTCAGGTAGTTTTGTTTTTTAATCCCTTAGAAAGGCAAAACATGGGCCATATGACTTCATCCTCTGGATGTTACTAAACTGGGGTGAGAAAGGGTATAAGAAAAACCAACCTGTACGTGGGATTGAGCCAACCAGACTCACTGTGCTCAGAATTTGGAGGAGAGACAGAGACTGGCCACTCACAAAAGGATGGAAAACCCGTGACGACAGAGTCAAAACCGGCCCCTGGCCGTGCCAGCTCAGCGGGCATCATCAGGCGGGCAGTGGAGACTGGCGGGCTCCCGTCAGTGAAGACACCTTGTGAGACAGTATTGCCTTTTAGAACTAGTTTGGGTAGTGAAGAGTTTCCTGCTTCTTGCAGTCATCAACCCTGACCAAAACATATGCTTTGGAAAGGGAGAGAAAAAGGCAACAGAATTTCTTCTGTATCCTTATCTGCTATGGCCCTGTCCTTATACTGCTAAAATTTGAGACAGCTATCATTTAACAACCTAATCTTCACCTCTCCCTTCATGTGACACACCCAAGTCGGTGAGACTGGAGTTGAAGTGAGATGAAGTCTCTAGTAAGGAAGGAAACGAGAAGAGCTCGCACGTGAAGGCCTTTCAGCAGTGCACCAGAACCACAGTTTCCACCCACAGGGGCTCCAAGGTTGAAGGCGGGCACCTGGAATTTAAGGGCTTCCCTGGTGGCTCAGACAGTAAAGAATCTGCCTGCAGTGCAGGTGACCCAGGTTGGATCCCTGGGTTGGGAAGATCCCCTGGAGGAGGAAACAGCAACCCGCTCCAGTATTCTTACCTGGAGAATCCCATGGACAAAGAAGTTGCAAAGTCCATGGGGTTGCAAAGAGTTGGACACGACTGAGCAACTAACACTTTCACTTTACTTTCAGAAAGGTCCTCTTAGACACAAGATCACAGATAATGTGGAGGTTGGAATTCTTTCATTCACCGCTAAGTCATTAATTACTGGAGGGCAGCAGAGGGACAGGATGTGCAAAGAGGTTTCCATCTCTCAGGATCAAGGGTGAGGGACCTCACCTACTGACTCAGGCCCAGCCAAGAGCCCACCAGGGCAGCAGCAGTCACTCTAGGCCTGGTGGGCCTAGGGTCTAAACTGAAAGGAGTCGCATGAAGGCCAAGCCACCATCTCCTCACCTCCTGTGCTAATTTCCACTTCCGGTCTCCCATTTCAGAATCCCAGCACAGTGCAGAGAAGAACAGACACTGGTATCAGACTGTCTGGGCTCAGTCCTGCTGTATGGCTTCTCTGTGCCTCAGTCTCCTCATCTGTAAAGGGAATTACAGCACCCACCTCGTGGGTATTGCAGGCATCAGGAAGATGGTCAGCGGAATTACCATAATACTGTAGCTTTTGTTTTCTGTGCCATTCCACTGGGTGGTTACCAGAATAAAAGTAAGAAGTTGAGTGAAGACATGTTGAAGCAATCCAAAATCTGTTTTTATTTAGTTTTGGCTAATGGAAAATAGAACTGTCACAGCAGCTCAGCTCGATACCCCATCCAGCCCAGGACTGTCCCAGCGCTGGAGCCGAGGACAGGTCTTCCTCCATCAGCGACCTCGTCTTCACACAAAGACTGCTTTCACAGGGCATCAGCACGTACCTGTCACCCAAGAACTCAGCTAAAGCCCTGTGGATCCTTCTACACTTTTGGCCAATACTGTCACCTTCCGAGGTCAGGGACTCTAGGTCTGCTACGTGATTGGCAGAGGAAAGCTCCTTCTCCACTTCAAGAAATGTGGCTACAGAAGTATGGAATTGGGGAGCATGATTCTAGGGACTTCAACTACTTCCCCCTTTAGCCCGTCCCTCCACAGTGCAGCAGAACCAAGGTTCTCACTACTCCCCTTCTCCAGCTTTGGCATCCTTCCCGGTGTATAAGCCAAACCTCAGGAAATCATTAGTGGGAAGCTTACTAGGATTCAGACAAACGCGGGATGTTTTTTCAGCTTCTCCTTTGGCCCAGCCCACAGCGGGGTCAGCATCTTTCAGAGCAGCCCCCCAGTGCTGTCTAGAATGCACTCCTAAGTCACGAATGGGTTGTTCAGGAACCTGCTGGGAGTGACTGCTAAAAGCTTCACACAGGTCTCACTGTCCTCAGTTCCTCTTGGTGTGTTATGATCTTACCTGTCAAGTCACCAAACCCCTGACCCTGGACGTCTTTTTCACATTTCGTATCTTCCTCCAACTTACTGAATGCTGCCTGAATTTCAGAAAGCAGTTACCTGCCCACTAATGCAAAGATGCAGGCTAATTCTGTGTGAATCACTTCAGAGACCAGCTCGGCAGGAGGTCGGCGGGGGGGTTACAGTGTATAACCTGCCCACTCCACGCCTGGGCTGTGCACTGCCCCGGGCCCTGCCTGGACGCCCACCCCCCACCCCCGTCTGCCTTGTCTGAGATTCCTCTATACCACAGGCTCCCTCCCGGCTGCCACTCTCAGACTGGACTGAGGCTCCTGGACTGAACACAGGTGGCTTGCTTTGGATGCACACCGCCCCCAGGTCAGGACCCTCACCACAGGTCCAGCCATGGTATGCTGTGGCTCCTCCCTGCCCACAGATACTGAAGAGTCATACGTGGGATGCCTTACACCTGGGTTGGAAACTTTCTAGAGTACAATGGGGAAAGAAGTCAGCTCTGGATTCTAAACCAAATCTAAAAATACTTTTGCACACAAGTGTCGTGAGGAGGTAAGGAAGGGCTCAGGGCTCCATCCTCAGTAATCACTTCTCCAGGGACCTCCACCTCCAGGACTCAGGTTGGTACTGAGCACCCTGAATAGGAAAGTCAATGCCGATCATCCTCCCACTTCTGAGCAAGAAGATGAGAATCACACACAGAGCTGAAACAGAAACACTGAAGCATGGCATCTGTTGTCCTGATGTCAGAGTTTCATGGGACGAACGGCCAAGATGTTCACTTAGCAGCTGTCCCTGCTCCACTACTGAGCGCAGAAATTTCAGGGCTGGGGCTTCTTTCCTCTGGCCCGGCAAATTCTCGTCTCCAGTCGCATCCACAATTCCTTAGGTGCCAGATGCAAAGCCTCAAGCCCCGAGCGTCTTCATCACTGACGTGCCCTCCAGGTCACTCTGTTTGCTGTCCCCTTCGTCCTCTTCAGCCTTTCTGAATACAAGAACTGCCCAAACATGATGGAAAAAAGAAAAGCTGGCTCTCTCCTCCCGGCAGCTGCTGTCTCCGGGTCTGTAAGCAGCCAAAGGGACTCAAAGAGGACAGTCCGGGTCTCTGTACCCTCTCGTGGGTTTGGAGTGGAGTCCCCAGGCCTCAACAGGCACTTGGTATCCAGCGTGGCTCCCATGGTGAGTGCTGCCTGGAAAGACCTCTCCCACGACTGTTCGGTGGACTATGACGGACAGAACAAGCCCCTGGCACTGAGCCGCCAGCTGGGGGGCCGGGATGATCCTTGCCCTCAGCACAGGGCTCTTGACCTCAACTCTTACAGCCCCGGACCACACAGATGCCTCCTCCTAACTTGGCGCAGGGAGGCACAGACTTCCAAGAGGTGCTCCTTTATCACGATGCAGTGAGCAGTCTGACACTGCTTCCTGGGTCAAGTTACAGCTCCTGATGGGGAAGCAGTGCCTCAGATTCGTGCCCAACCAGGTCTGCTGAGGACCTGGAGATCCTGGGAATCAGACCAGTAGCGACTGGGGAACAGGGTCCCGTTGCTGGTGCTGTATCACCTTGCCTCATGATTACACAAGACCCGGAGGTCCAGCCCTGAAGACAGCTGACAGAGAGGCAAGAATGACTGTGTTAAAGAGGTCTGTGGACAAGTGGACAGCTCAGCAGGACCGCACGCCGCCCAGGCCTCACCGTGCAGCAGCCGTCACCAGCCTGGCAAAGGAAGACATGTGGCACAGTGTCCTCAGGGGGCTGGAGGCAGGCGCTGTGGCGGGAGAGGCAGTGAACAAGGTCAGCAGCTTGCCAGGTTAGCACAACCGACCCTCCTACTAAGCCGGTTACCCCGCCCCTGGGAACTTATTCCAAAGCAATAATGCTCGGTGGGGGACGGCAGAGGCACAAGGACGGGTGTTCTGGCAGCCACAGACTGCAGTCAGAGCCCCCACCACTGCTCCTCAGGGCCGCGGCCTCCATCCTCTGGCCTCCTTTCCCTCCTCTGTGAGCCACAGACACGAGGGCACCTGCTCCCCAGGGCTGCTGTGAGGCTACATGGGCTGACCTGCATAGGGCGCCTGTGTGTCAACCACAATCACTGGCTCCTATTATTATTTTAAAAAAAAAAAGGGAAAGAATGCAGGAAAAAGGAAATGGGTGACTTGTCAAGGGTGACAGAGTTGAAGAGAAGTTTTCCGTGACTGCTCTGCAGTCTCACTGCTCTAGGTCATGCTCGTTTTTTAAGTGCTATGGAAGATGCCATGAATTGTTGAGCCCTGCAGCTTGGGAAGAAGGAAGTAGAGAGAGTTGGCCTTTTTCCACAAAGGTTCTCCCTATTTCTCTAGTTCCGCCTTTGGAAAACTCCTAAGAGGTCTCTGAGGATGCGGTAAAGGGGGGGTGACGAGAGAGGACACAGGTGAGGAGGAATGAGGAAAGGTCTGACAATCAAAACCTGAAAGGCTCCGTCGCCCACGCGCTGGCCCGGCTCCAGGGCGGGCTGCGATGTACACACATGAGCTCTGTCCCAACCAGGAGTGCTGGCAGCAATGACCCCACTGGGCGGACAGCTGGAGGCTGCCTGCCAGCCTGCCGAGGGCACTGCGTGGCCAGAGACAAGAAAACCTCGTGATCACAGTCAAGGAGTCCATTCCCAGGACCCTGACGCAGGGCACTACACTGTCTGTCTCCCCTTTCTCCTGCAGCTCGCAGCTGTAGGGCCACATAATGGTCCAGTTTCATAAGGAAACACACAGAAAGTATTCATCTCCACCAGGAAAACAGAGGTAAATAAGGGCACAGACCTTAGAGAAGTCTGTCAGTGTTTACAACCTTTTCTTTTTTTTAATTCATTCTCTCCATAAATATTGTAGTCTATAACCTCCCAATTTAAAAAAGATTATTTTCAAACTTAAAACTATGATCACACCTTAAAAAGATTAACCATTTCTTAATAAACAATAATCCAGTCAGTGTTCAAATCTCCAATTGTCATATAAACATCAGAAATGGGTGGTTGTTTCTCAGCTTTTAGAAATCCATCTTCCCAGAGCCAGAAGAGTTTTCTGAGACAGCCCCTACTAAGCCCACCACCACAACTGAGTCACTGACTTCTGCCAACCTCCTCGCTAGACCAGATGAGAAAATGCAGAGAGGCCAGGCAATCTGCCCAGGGTCACACAGCTTACTGAAGACAGAAGGCCTGAGCTTTCCCTGAGGCCATACTGTCTGGCAGTCTGCACACTGAAATCACTGTTAAAGGCTTTTGAACCAGCAAGCCTTAACCTAGAAGCACCTCCTCTGTCTAAAAGAAAACAATCACCACTAGAACCCTCCTAGTAACTGACACACCCATTGTACTCAGCTAAAAACTAAGCTCTCAAGTAAATACCATCAAGTAGAAGTCCTTCAGTTTAGCCATGCAAAAGGATTCTCGCTGACCTCTGCTCTCTTCTCAACTCTAACTAGATCCCCCCACCGGCCCCAGCCAGAGCAAGCTGAAGAGGACCATCTAAAAGAAAAGGAACGTAACCCGTGAGGATCTGTTTTCTAGTTGGGCATCACCGTGTCATCAGCCAGGTTAAGACGGCCTGAAAACAGGCCCAGACGGCCTGCAGGTCATTTCCATTCAACCGTCACAAAACTGGCAATTTTTGTGCTATATAAATGTTTTGGAATATGAGAAAGAAAACGTTTCTCATATTCCAAAACTGGACAAGGAAAGGACATACATCAAAAAGCAAGAGCAGAGAGAAAGAAAACTATAGGCCAATCTTACTAATAGACATAGACGTCAAAACCCTGAGTAAAACAAAAGTAAAGCAAGACTAGACTTGGTTACGCTGAAGTTCTTGTTTCTTATACACGTACAATAAAATTCAGGAATGTGCAAAAAACAAAAGCAAAACCAGAACAGGACATACTGAACAAACTCTGAATCTGGGATTCAGACAGCTTGGTATTAGGAAATGTTTGAACGTAATTAACCATTTTAACTGACTTAAAAGAAATAGTTGTGCTCATTCAGTTCATTTGATTCCAAAACGGCAATGAACAAATCTTAAAACTCATTATTCGTAAAAAGAAAAGAAAAGAATAAAGATGATCTTAGGGAACTAGAAACACAATTGATACTTAAGAACATGCATTATCAAGCAATAATCAAGTAGTACAGAAACAGGCAAGGGCACTAACAGGTCCCATGTGTACAGTAAGTAATCTAGAACGTGAGAGCAGCTCTCTTCAAATGAACGGAAGATGAATGGACCCAGTAAGGTAGATCCTTACCTCACTTAGAGTGAAAAATAAATTCCAATGGACTGAACAACTGAAGGTAAGCAGTGAACACAAGCAACATAAGAGAACACACACACAGAGTTTCAGCAGGGGCGGCGGGCGAGCTCTGGAGGCGCGTGGTGCTGACCAGCAGTTTACAAAGGGTAAAACGGTAAACTGTCTGTGAGCAAATTTACCACAGTTTTAGGCATGAAAATTTTAAAAACATCAAGATTATACCTTACAATGGGAAGAGCTTTCTTAAGACACAAAACTTTAGAGTCATAAAGGGAAGAATTTGAAGATTTAGCTACATAAACAATTTTTAATGTCTGTTTGATAAAAGACCCAAAAACAAAAATTAAAAGACAAGCAACTTAATACTTCAACAGAAAAAAAAAAAAAAATATATATATATATAAGTAACTGACTGGAATAAAGCATATACAATTTGTATAATATATTTGCATATTTATATAAAGGATAAACATCTCCATATATAAAGCTGCTATGAATTGAGTAGATACAGAATATGACAAGTAATTCATTAAAGACACAACCTCATAAGTAATCAGGAAAATGCACATTAAAACAATTTCATTTTTTACCTATCAAATTAGTAAAATTAAAAATACTGATTTTCATAATCAACAAGGTGGAGGAAAAGAGGTATTCTCATCTCTGTGGCTTGAACTGTAAATGGACAAACCCTTCTGAAGGACAATTAGTCAGCAGCTAGCCAGATGTTCTGGGAAGTCCCATGCAGAGGAGTCTGGCAGGCTACAGTCCATGGGGTCATAAAAGGATTAGACACGATTTATCGACTAAACAACAGCAGCAGCCACGTGTTAGATGTACAGGCCCCAGCTTACTGTCTCCAGCCTACAGAAATCTCCCAGAGGTACACAAAAATTGTGAACAAGGGGTAGTCACCATACCAATATTTACGCTACTGAAAAACAAAACATAGCTCTCTAACAGGAACTGCTGAAATGCACTTTAGTACATGAGCCCAGTGAAGCACGAGACAGCCACTGACAAGAAACAGACAAGTCTCCATGGAAGGACAGGGAAACACACCACGTGTTTCACAAACAAAGGTTAGTTAGAAAACAGCCATGTTCTGTGGTCTAACTTCTGTCAAAAGAGTAAAATAATGAATTTTGTAGAAAGAATAATCTAGAAAAATACATATCAAGCTACCAACAGGGGCTATCATTCCTGGGAGTGGTATCATGGGAAATTTTCACTTTATAAATTATATGATTTCTATAACTTTTGGATTATTTAAAGTAAGTGTAATCATTTTGTAATTAAAAAGAATAGAGAATACAATAAATCACCTGCACCTCTCTGCACAAAGCCAGAGTAACCACCTCTGAGCAGTACTTCCCCCTGGGGAGGCTCAGGTGAGGGCACCGGTGCCCAGTCCCAGGGCGGGGCTGGCCTGGCAGCAGTCAGGGGACCGGCTAAGCCTCAGCCATGGAAGCTGCACCCCAGGGATCCACACAGGAGGCCTCGGCTGAAAACCAGACACTCAAGGAGCGCTGCTGGGGTCAGGACTTTCTGTTGTTGTTAACCTCTGATCTTTGGGTGGCCCTCAGATCACCATTTAAAGTTAGAAACATTTTACTTGAAAAGGTCACAGTGGAAATCAGATCAGCTAAGAGAAACTGATGGTGTCTTCCTGTGTAAGAGCTATAAAAACCTAACTGTGCCCTGAAAGACAACAATGAACACAAAGATCTGGGATGGCCCAAGGCTGGAGAGTCAAATAGAGAATATTACCACTTTGTTCCCATGTAACCTCTGAACGGTGAAGCCAAGAACAGAGCAGAAAAGGGCGGAGAGGGGCAGAAGACGAGCACTGACCAGGCGCTGAACACAGCTCATGTTTAATCCTCACACAATCCAGGGGAGCTACAGAGAAGAAGCCGCAAAGAGGCCCGCGACTCCCTCAGCCTCAAAGCTACAAACTCCGACCAGCAAGGACCTGCTGTACGGCACAGGGAACTGCTCAGCAGTTTTATAATAACCTAAAGGGGAAAAGGATCTGAAAAAGGGTATGACTGAGTGTGCTGTACGCCTGAAACAAACACACTGTACATCAACTATACTTCTAAAAAACAAAACCCAAAACCCAACCACAGTAACAAAGCCACAAACTCTGAGAGTGGAGGTGCAGCGGGCCTGCCGACCAGCCCAGCTCCCCCAGCCAGCCAGCCAGCTGGGCCCCACTGCCCAACGCTGGGCCCATGTCCTCGGTCTCCCCAGACAGACTCACCTGTGAGCTGGAGGACAGTGCCTGGGAGGCGGGCTCCTCTGACGGGGCTGCTCCTGTGCCCACGGGGCTCAGCGTGGTGATCCGGCTGGGCTGGCCACGCAGGGTCAGAGTGATGGTGGTGGGGACCTTCAAGCCTGAGAGATTCAGAGAGTGGTAGGCTTTTTTTGTCCTAGCCTCCACTTCCCTTTCCTAGAGCGTCCCCTGACCACCCATGAGACACACCCCCACCTGGCCTCCCGTCGTGGTCTCCTCCCCAGCTGGGTCATCTAGGCCCCGTCAGTCAGTCCAAAAGCAACAGGAGCAGCCTGTGTACTCTCACGTTGCCTGGGGTTGGAACCACAGAGCCGAATCCCCGAGGTCAAGGCCAGGACCCTGTGGCGCTGGGTTCAACATCATACGAGGTAGGACGGTCTTGGGGGAAGATTCCCACAGTTCTCATGAGAGACTCACCTGACGCTTGGTTAGAGATCTGAGCCAGGCCAGGGAGGCTGCTTGCTAACTTAGCGAGGCCCCCGTTGGTCAGCAGCTGGTGGATGGCTGTGGGCTTCCCGCCAGGAGCAGCACCCAAGGAGGAGAGGGCGGTGGCCACAGGGACGGCACGGACAATGCTGCCGGCGCCCGTGGTGACGGCGCCCAGGCTCTGCACGGGGGCGGGCAGCTTCACGCTGGCGGCCTGCGGGACACAAGCCCGGCCAGTCAGAAGCTGCGACGGTCGAGTGTGGTGGGCCGGCATGCTTGATACCTCTCCAGGCACTGCGCACCTGCCCCATGCAAGGTACTCTGCCAGGCATTTCCACATATTCTCTTATTTAATCCCCACATCAGCTCTGCGAAGGAGGGACTATCATTACCCTCATTTCACAACCAAGAAAGCAAAGACACAAAGAGACCTAGAAACCTGTCTCTAGCCTTTGGCAGTGCCCCGCTGTGGAGTCAGAGGCTACCTGTCCCTGACCCCGTGTCCCTGCCAGAGCCAGCTAAGCCGAGGAGGCCGCCTCCCTTCCCGCCCTGTCCCGCCCAGGGGAGGCAGACGTGCACCTGTGGGGCTGGCCCGGGGGAGGGGCTGGCCGGGAGGCCAGAGGCCTTGCTGCTGATGTCCTGCAGGCTGAAGCTGAGGCCCTGGAGAAGGCTGCTGGCTGACGCGGCCCCTAAGGGAGGACACGAGAGACGTCAGCACGGGCTGCGGCGCCTTCTCACGAGCAGCCGTGCCCGCCATCCTCAGTGACCAGCTGAGACACTGACTCTCTCCCCTGGACATTTCCCGTGCCCACAGAGAGATGCAGAACACACGCGCGCGCGCCGGACGCCCGCTGCTCCTGACACACTGTCTTGGATTCACTCTGCACATCCCAGCCAGATCCAGACCGCCGGCCTGCATTTTGGATGGGTTCAGTAACACCAAGGAGAACGTGGACCCACTTACAAGCCAAAAGAATCCCCCATACCTGACTTAGACTTCACTTTACACACAGTCCAGTGGCCTGAGAGCAAAGAGGAAGGTCCTCTGGAAGAACGGGGCACCCTGCTGGGCTCAAGCAACTAGCCTTTCAATGCAGGGTGAGGGGACCAGCCTGGCAGAAACATGTCTTATTCTGCTGATGCCCTGTACAGAACCATTTCCAGCTTTATTCAACCAGATATGCTTAAAAACACCAACTCAGCTGGAAACCTACCTGCTATTTCTCCTTATAGCAGCAGTACCCAACCTTTTTGGCACCAGGGACTTTTCGTGGAAGACAACTGGAGTTGGGGCAGTGGGGGTGGTTCAGGCGTAATGTAAGCAATGGGAAGTGGCAGATGAAGCTTGGCTCGCTAGCCAACAGCTCACCTCCTGCCGTGGGGCCCAGCTCCTACCAGGTCGCTGACCAGGACCACCAAGCCTGTGGCTTAGGGACCCCTTCCTTACAGCACAAGAGACATCACCTGCGGACTAGGACATTTACTCACTACAGATGTTAAGGCCCCGAACTCCCCCACCTCAAAGTTAATTCCGCTCCATGCCAAGTCTACAATAAGACTGAGACCCAGAGGCGCACCCCTGAGCCCTAGCTCCAGTGCTTTCCCAGGGCCACCCTCCAGCAGCAGACAGAGACTTGGCTGGGAGGTGGGGGTGGGGTGTGGCGGGGGCTGAGTTAGCAGGTACCTGGGAGGGAGCTGCCAGAAGGGGCCACCAGGCGGCTCTGGAGTGTGTGCAAGGCACTGGGCGAGGTGCTGCTGGAGACCACTGAGGATGTCTGGCTGGCTGAGACACACCCTTCAGAAGCACCTGACCTGGAGACAAAGAGGAGCTCCGTCACCTAAAGGTCCCTGGCAGTACCAGGAGGGTCCAGTGGGGGCCCAGCAAGGCTTGCAGCAATGGACGCAAGGCTAGAACGTCGGTGTCTTGTCTCACCTTCTGAATTCAGCCTCCAGTCCTTCTAAGTCAGGCCTAAAGGAAAGACTTCAGGTCTTGAAGCAAGAGCTACAGGACACTTTGTAAACTTTTAAGTAAAAGTCAACTCTGAGTTGACCCAAAGGAAAAACACCCGACTCAGAAAGAAGTCACGTTCACAGGACAGACAGACTCCAGAATCCACTATCTTCCAAAGCACTCACTGGGTCCTGAGAAGGGGTGAGGGCAAAGAAGGGGACGCAGACCAGCAGACAGACTCACTTGGCTGTGGTGAGAAGCCCGGTGAGCTCTGTGGCCCCTGGGGATGCCTGTCCCAACGTCATGGTGAGGGGCTTCCCTCCTGCGGCTGCAAAACAGAAAACCCCGAGGCCGCCGGTCAGTCCAGATTGGTGCTGACCTTTCAGGGTCCCAGAGTCCAGGCTAAATGCAAAATATTATAGAAAAGACTGAAAAACGAAAAAGGAAGGATAACTCTACATTAGGGTAGGGAAGAGTTGGGGGTTATCTTTTCCTTCTGTTTTCTAAACTTCCTGGAATATTTTATCATCTTTAATTGAAAGCAAAAAAAAACCCAAAGAGCACGATGCTGTGAATGACCCCGAGCCCTCTCTGATCCTTGTCCTGCCTCCCTGATCCTAGTTCCCTGCCCACTCTCCCCCACGTGCAACCCTTGCTGCCTTTCTCTGGGCGCCTGCTGCGCCGAGGGAGAGGAGGAGCCGCCCAGCAAGTAGCCGCCAAGGGGGCGATGCTGTGTCTCTGGGACGGTCCCGTCGGTTGTTACTTAAGCAGGCCGAGAGACACTCACCTTCTGGAGCGCCCCCTGAGGAAGGGGGGCAAGGCCCTCCAGCTGCATCCCCTTGGGAGATGAGGGACACCTTGATCTTCGGCCGCTTGCAGGTCTTACTGCCAGCAAGGGGACTGGAGGGATGGTGCCGCTTCAGCTGGACCCTGAGCTCCTCTTTCTCAGCTTCCTCGGTTTGTTCTGATGAAATAGGAACTAAGACATGGAGTTGCGGTGAAGTTCTCCACGGTCCAGAGAAGCCCGACAGATGCTGATGGCCGGGACCAGCATCGGCGTGGCCGCATGAAGAACCGGCCCAGCTCGTCCACACAGGCCACTGCTTCAGGCCCACCTATGCTCACCTCCACAGTGGCCCTCTACGAGGACAGTCCCCTCCCCTGCCATCCTGGGCTCGGAAGGAAGGAGCTCTGAGTCAGTGGAGACAGACAGGAAGATGCCATCCTGACTCTGCCGAACAAATGGGACTCGCCACAGTGGACCTCAACAGGGCTTCCCCGACTCAGAATGTGACAAGCCTCCTGCCCTCCCCCGTCACACAGCTGCAGGCCAGCCAACGTGTTCTGCACAAGCAACAGAGGAGCAGGCTATTCCGTCCTCCCTACAAGGGTGATGTCCCCAGAGCTCTGAGTCCCCTCAGGGCCCAAGGCTGAGGGTCTGCCTGTTGAACGCTGACCATGAGAAGGATTATCACCAGGACTCCAGGCTGGCTTTGAGTAACTACTAGGCGGGGGGACTTCACAGCTGCGACGACTTTACAGTTCTGACCCTGAAGTAACAGGGCAACAGGGGCCCATGTCACAAGCTAGTCCCCAGGTCCGTGGTAACAGGACTGAGAAAGGCCACCCTATCCACCGAATCAAACACACATCCTACACAGAGCGAAGCCTCCCAGATGCTTAAGTTATCCTTTAGCCTTGCTCACAGGTCCCCTCCTCTTTCCACTTAGAAGCACGCCCAGCCCTTCTCAGCACAGGCAATCAGGGGCAGAAAGGCAAGAGGAAGGAGAGAGGGCTGGACTCACACGAAAAATGGGAGGTGGGAGTGCCGGGGCGGGGGGAGACTGGTGTGGGGCCACAGGGAACCACTCCAGACCACAGGGAGGCCACAGTCAGCTGAAAGGAAGGACTGCTTAGGGGATGAATGCATTGACCAAAATCAGCACAGGAAGGAGGGCAAAAGGGAAAGGAGATACAGTTATGCTGCTCAGTGCTTGCAGAGACCAGGGTGGAGGCAGGAAATCAGAGGCAAGGAGAAAAACACAGGGAGATGCAGGCTCGCAGGGAATGGCCCATAGGCACGCACAGGAGAAGCAGAGCCAAGCACCACAGTGAGACACCAAAGGGGAAAACCACCATGAGAGGCAGAGTGAACGGGGAAAAGCAAAGACTACGGAGTAAGCCAAAGGACAGCACCGAGAAAAAGGAGAGAAGAGAACAGGCGGAATCAGAGACAACAGAGAAGCAGGGCTGGGGAAGAGATGAGAGGGGGGAGGAGGAGAGAAGCAGAGAGCGGAGGGTGCCGGCGAGGACAGTGATACTCACCAAAGAGACAGGAGGAGGTGCCGGGAGGAAGAGCTTTCCTCACCAGCATATTTTGTTTCAGAAAAGCAGCAAACTGAGCTGGAATGAATCAGAAAGAATTACAGAATCACAGCCAGCCAGAGAAAGGAGAAAGAGATGGGGAGTAAGAAAAGGTATGAAAATGCTCTGAAAAATGGTCAACAGAGGCTTTTCCTGGGATTACTGATGAATTTGAAACCTGATTCTGCCACTTAGCAGCTCCTTGGAGTCATCCATAAACTGAAAATAACGCATGTACCTGCCTCAAGGGGCCACTGCCTGGACTCCACAATCAACAGCAGGTCCAGTGCCAAGAGGAGGGCGAGGCGCCTGGCGAGGGCACAGGGACCCCAGCTGTCCTCACCCCTGCCTGCGAGCTCTGCCTGTGCCAGGCGGCCGTGCTGCGGCTCTCCTCCGCGCCGCTCTGGGTCCCATTCTGCACCCAGCTCCCCAGTCAGCCTTGCAGGCCTTCCGGCCTCGACTAGTCATTGCCTCCAGAAACACCACCAACTGCTGTCTCTCTCTTCATCAAAAGCCTGAGGGGACAGCGCCCACGTGGCTCTGGCCACCACCGGGGACAGTGCGGGTCACAGAGCATCCGTGTGGACTGCAGTGGCCTGGCCTCTTTTTGTGTCTCCATCGATCCACTCACACTCACAGCCACCTCTGGGCAACCTTGGACGAGGCCTGGGTCTAAGTCTTGACCCTGTGGCTCCACTACAAGAAACGAGCCGAAGAGTCTGTCCGCTTGACAGCCACCTCTGGCTGCCGCCTCTCCCCCAGCCGGAGACTCTCGGAGGATACCCGCCCCTGGCCCAGGCCCAAGAGGCCTCACCTCAGGACTGCTGACTGGATCAAAGTTGGGCAGGGAGGCTTCTTACATCACGGTCACTGCTTTCCAAACTCTTAATTTTAACTGAACAAGTATTTCCCAGCCTAATTGAAAACCTATCTCCAGAGATTCCTGAAAAACATCACTGGAAGTCCCAGTGTAGGAATCTTAACTCTCCAAGGGCAGGCACGAGGCTTTGGAGCTGCCCTGGTATCTGATGAGCACGGCCAGCCCCGTCTGCAGGACCTGGAGAGCTCCCAGACCGCAGGAAAGGCTGGGCCTGAAGAGAAGACACAGCTTCCCCAACTGGGAGTCAGAAAAAATATCTGAGGTCAATATACATGGAGTCGGCTCATTAAGGTGAACTTGCCCAAATGCCAAGACGAGGCTATAATTAGTGGAACACACAGTCACACCAACGCATAGACCTTGTGTCATATTTTATCCTTGAAAACAGCCCTCAGTATTTATTCCAACCTAATTCTGCATGGACAAGTATGTCTGGAAAAAGCGGCAGGTGCCAATACTTTTCAACTGCCACATGACATCAACTGAGAAGGCAGAAGCCAAGAGAGGCCCCTGGGCCAGGCGGCCGCACCTTGGGCTTGTCTGTGGGTCAGCACAGCCTCTGTCCGCTGCACGTGTCTCTTCAGCAGCTGGGTGCTTCCAATCTGACTGGACTTCTGGGAAGAGGCCACTGTGGTCACTTTGGTCTTGGGACTGGAGGTGGGGCTGCTGGACACACTGGAGAGATCCTGAGTAGATGGAGAAGGACAAGGGCCAAGTCAAGGTCGTTTGGATGGATTGTCAATCATCAAGCCCCCTGGAGTCTCCCGGTCAGGGCCTCCCCCTGTAGGAACTCTGAGGCCTGGGAAGGCCAGCAGCCTTCCCCGGGAAGCACAGGAACCCACTCTGCTGAATCCCTAGCAACAGCGCCCCTCTCTGCCTGCATTACCTCTGAACCCGAGGGGGAGGCAGGCAGCTTGGCAGCTGGTGACGCAGGTCGACTGCCTCGCTCCGAGACCTCGAAGGCCAGGTCTCTGCGGGCCACATCTCGGGGCTTCTTCTTCTTCTCGGCGTCCTGATCCCGAGGCTCGGAGCCCACGTGCCCCTCAGTACGAGTGAGTACCCCGGTCAAGAAGTCTACGATCTCGTCCTGGGGGAAGGAGAGGCCCAGGCCTCAGAAGCGCCCCAACTAAATGTTCCTACTAAAATGGAGTCACCCCAGCTTTGAAATCAGTGTGCTGTCCCTCCTACTTCACAAAGCATGGCCCAAGCCCTACACTCAGCCAAGGACCCACAGGAGCCCAGGCCCTGTGCCCAGGGTGGGGGTGGCGTTCTGGGTGGTCACACTTTACCACTCCTCAGTGAACCCTTCCTCCCCACCCGCTTTGCTCACATCTTAGATCATTACTCTCCTTCTCCCTCCCCTCCCTCTTTCCCCCTTTTCTTTGCTTATGACTTAGGTCCCCCAAAGGCCCCAGGGGATACCCAATCTTCCATAGAGTCGGGAGGATGCTGCCAAGGAGACCGAGCCTAAAAGGTTACAGACAGACAAGCCTAGCTGAGAAACCCACAGAAAGCAACTGTGTACCTGAATGCATCTGTCCACCATGCTCTGCGTCAACCCTTCCGATTTCTTCTTTGCTTTGCTTATTCTAAGAGGCAAAAAAGAGGAAATATTTACTTTCCAAACATTCCACAGTAACAAATGTAAATAAGAATGGGTTTCTCTTCTGTGTTGGTTCTTTTCTAAACCTAAGAAGGAAGATAATGGTAGCCCATAGGCAGGTCTGCAACCTCTCCGAACCTCAGTTTCCACATCTGCGAAATAAGGAACCCCAACACCTCCCTCATGGAGTTGTGGGGATGACACAAAGCAACTAGGTAACGAACCAAAGAAACATGGAAGGTGCTTGGGGCTGTCCACTCCAGAAGTCCTGTCCCCACGGCTTCACAGGTAAACTCTACCTGATTGCTAAGACCTCATCTTGAGGTCCCCCAATACAGTTCCAAACCCTGAGACTTCTAGGTGCTGTTGAAATGATATTACCAGGAAAGGTGGCCACAGGTGAGTTCTACAGGGATCAGAGAAACTGGCCACCGCTGGCTGCGTTCTCCTCTTTGAAAGCCAGACTTAAATCCCCTGGCTTCTGCCTGGGGTCTCAGCAGAGACAGAAACAGGGCACCAAGTGACAAGATGAAGCGCAACATTCTGAGCCTCCACATCCTGAGGCCCCAGTTCACTGGTGTTTGGCCTCTAGCCCTGTCATGTAACGTGCTCGTATTACAGATGAGGACACCAATCCCAGAAGTTAAGCGATTCACCCGAGCAAAGGAGCCAGGAGTTAAACTGAGGTCTCCTGACTCAGTCCAACGCCCTCAGCGCCAGGCAAATATGTCTCACAAGCAGCCTCACAGTGCAACTCTAGCGAAAGGTGTTTTCATCCCTCCCACTCCCTCACCACAACTCAAGTCTATCCTCCTATAGGTAAGATGTCTGAATTAATAGGAAAGAATGTATTTACAAGCAAGCATTTCCCTGAGCATCCAAGGATTAGACTCTAGGTCCACAAGAAGCTGTCAGATGACAAAGGCCAGGAGGGCTTCTCCAAAGGATCTCTGGGTGAGAAAGTGACAAGACGGGTGGGAACAGGCACTCACTCTAAGCTCTCCGGTAAAAACATTCACAGGAAGCTAATACATAAGACTGAGCATGTGAGAAAGGAGGCCGATAAAGGACACAATCTCTTTTTCAGTACATTTCATGAAAATGTAACTAAAGGCCCCGCTGGCAGACCCTGAAAGGGAAGAATGGCCATCTCAATGACTAAAGACGCCCCTCTAAAATCGCTTCCAAACTCTGGTTGTTTATACTCCAAAATATATAAAAGGACGCCTATGACAAATAAAAGGAGAAGGCAATGGCACCTCCAGTACTCTTGCCTGGAAAATCCCAAGGACGGAGGAGCCTGGTAGGCTGCAGTCCATGGGGTTGCGAAGAGTCAGACACGACTGAGTGACTTCACTTTCACTTTTCACTTTCATGCATTGGAGAAGGAAATAGCAACCCACTCCTGTGTTCTTGCCTGGAGAATCCCAGGGACGGAGGAGCCTGGTGGGCTGCCGTCTATGGGGTCACACAGAGTCGGACACGACTGAAGTAACTTAGCAGCAGCAGCATGACAAATAAAATCTTTGTTCAAGTTCATCCTCTGTATTACTAGGAAGACAATGTAAAGAAATGCCTACCCCAGTGAAAGCCGAATGGCAAAGACTATGATTACAGCATTTCGAAATATCTTCTCCCCACAAGAAGACTACTAACTACAAAGAGAAACACAGTAACTGTAGAGAAACCTGGCAGATACCACCTTAATGACGTGATCAACGGTGACCTCGCCAGTAACGGGCCGCGGCAACATCATGCAGCCCCGAGGATGCACGCAGGCCACGTGAGCTCCGCGGCATTCCCGCCAAGTGTGCCCTCAACCTAATCACGGACAACGCCAAAACCCTAAGCTGAGGAACAGTCTTCGAAACAGCACTCTTGGGAAGTGTCAAGGTCATGACAGGCTGAGGAGCAGCGTCACATCAGAGGAGGCTGAGGAGACACAGCAACCGGCAGCCACGCACGGCCTGGACTCGGCCCGGGACCAGACGAGTGCCAGTGACACAGTGATGAGATGCGAGTCTGCAAACTAGATTACAGTATCATATCCATGTCAACTTCCCAGCTTTGACAATTACTTTTTGGTTATGCAAGATGTTAACATTTGGGAAATTTGGGTGAACAGTATATAGAATTTTTTGGTACAATTTTTCCAACTTTTTAGAAGTAAGCATCTTTCCAACATGGCACTCTGGCAGAGCCCAGGGACCCTACCCACCTGAGATTGTCATCAGCTCCCCCAACCACCACCAAGCTGTTCTCCGCCCGAATCTTCTCCCGGAAGTCCTCCATGGCTTCAGGGTGGCACTGCAGGGAGTTCTGACCGACGACAAAGAGGACTGGAGTCTTCATATCCAAGAGGGGATCGTCCACATCCTAAACAGGTCCGGTTTTACAATCAGCCAGTTCATACATGCTCAACACTGCCTGGCAAGTGCACTCAAGAGACTGCCCAGGTAGCCGCGGCCTCTGAGCAGCAGCCTGGAGAGGCTCCTACTCCTGTCCTCCCACCGGCCGACCCGGCAGCCCGCAGGCCCCGCACTTACCCCTCTGGGGCCGTCCACGGTAAGCAGAGGAAACCCAAGGCAGACGACGGCAGTGACATACTCCATCACTGACACCTGCAGATAACGGCATGGTCTGCCTCGAGGCCGACTGACTTCCCCACAGCCACATCCTACCCAGAAGCCGCCAGCAGGCCCCACCTCCTCCTCCCGTTGTAACTCCCAGGCGATGACACGCCCCCAGGTGATGGTACAGGTGTACCAGCCACACAGTAGGGCAGTAGGAGGACAGAACACAGGCTGTCTGGTTATACCAGCAGCCCCCACTGAGAGAACCGGGGCCCACAGGGGACCCCACCTGAACCTCTGGGAGGATGGGAGGTTTAATGCTTCCATCATGGGAATTTGCAAGGCTTGAGTCCTTCCTTTTTCCTCCACTAAGAACAAATGCAACCAAGAGAACACAAATGCTGCTCTTGTCCCTTATGTGAGGAATACCTCTCCCTTTCGAAATTAACAGACAGTGCCCAGTTCAGTTCAGTTCAGTCGCTCAGTCGTATCTGACTCAGCGACCCCATGGACTGCAGCACACCAGGCCTCCCTGTCCATCACCAACTCTCGGAGTTTACTCAAACTCATATCCATTGAGTCGGTGATGCCATCCAACCATCTCATGCTCTGTCGGCCCCTTCTCCTCCCGCCTTCAATCTTTCCCAGCATCAGGGTCTTTTCAGATGAGTCAGTTCTTCACATGAGGTGGCCAAAGTATTGGATTATCATCTTCAGCATCAGTCCTTCCAATGAATATTCAGGACTGATTTCCTTTAGGATAGACTGGTTGGATCTCCTTGCAGTCCAAGGGACTCTCAAGAGTCTTCTCCAACACCACTATTCAAAAGCATCAATTCTTTGGCGCTCAGCTTTCTTTATAATCCAACTCTCACATCCATACATGACTACTGGGAAAACCATAGCCTTAACTAGACGGACCTTTGCTGTCCAAGTAATGTCTCTGCTTTTTAACATGCTGTCTAGGTTGGTCATAACTCTTCTTCCAAGGAGTAACCGTCTTTTAGCTACACACTAAAATATATATAAAGAAAATACTTGGTGTTTTTTTCAAAGTAACTGGAGGGAGCTGAAAGTGGGCAGAGGTAAGATGAAAAAGGCCTTGGCTCTGACCAGTTACTGGCAGGGCTTAATGAGGGGCCCAAGGGGTTACCACACCAGTCTATCCTCCCTTTAAATTTCTGCTTAACATTTTCTACAATAAAGTTAAAAAACAAAGCTTGTCCCCCACAGTTTAAAATCCAAGTATGCAGGCAAAGCATTCAGCACAGTGCCTGGCTCAACAGTAGCTATCTGCAGCAGCAGCAGCAGTAGCTGAGCCCCAGACAAGCTCTGGATAAGACGGGGTTACTTACGTGACAGGCCACCAGGGCTCCTGTATTCCAGCCAATCAAGATGATGGGCTTGTGGGGGAAATGGCTGTGAATCTTTGTGGGGAGAGAAAGAAGACAGTGAGACAGGAGGCCGCAGATGGACGCAGAATGCTGGGTGAGCGGCGGCGAGCTGACAGAGGAGCAGCCTCACCTCCAGCACTTTGCTTCTCAGCGCCCCGATCATGTGCTCCAGACACTGCAGCACCCCCACTCCACTCCCATTGCTCAGCAGGTGGGTGGCGACAGGGATGACCTAAAGGAAAGAGAGGGGCTGCCACGCCATGAGCTCAGTCTCCGCTCTTCTCTCCAGTCTGCTTAGCCTCCCCTGAACCCTCCAACCCTGGATAAGCACCGTCAGCAGTCCAGAGACTCGGAGGATGCACCACATTCAAGTCCATCCACCTCGCATCTTGGCGCCCGTTTCTTGTACACAAAGGAGTGTACTAAGTTCACTAAGCATCGAGCATCTGTCTGCCTCTCGAGCTGCCCCCCCGCCCCCTACATACCTTGCCTAAGCAGGACAGCTGAGACTGCCAGAAGCGGTGGCGGCGTGAGGTGGGGAACACGGAGCTAGAAGGCCCGGAGGAGGCGATGAGGATGAGAGGAGAGCCGGGGAGTTTGCTCTACAGAGTAAGACCCCATCAGAGAGCCAGTGAGTGAGGGAGGCTCCCCAATGGAACCCCACGTACCCCACGACCTAGCTTATCCTCACCAATGCTGATTTGCTCAGGAAACTATGTTAAGCATGACACACAGCCAGTTATTAGTGAACACAGTTAAACACGCCATTTATTATCCTCTTGCCACGGTTCTGAGACTGGAGTCTAAAATAAACTTCACAGGCCATAGTGAAGTCCAACTTACTGGTTTGTTATGAGAAAGCACCCCCACGGCAGGGTCCCAGGGCCTCTTCAGTAGGAGGGACAAGGCCTCAGCTCCTGCAGCCCCGGTCTTTGTGTTGGAGGACACAAGCATCCGGTCAATCAACGTGGGGATCTAGAAGCAAGGGAGAATGAAGACACTTCCAGTGTGAGGCAGGAGACCCCACTACCAGGGTCAGGCGGGAGGACACAGCCCCACTGTGAGCCAAGGACAGATTCCAATGACGCCTCTCAGACTTTACTCACAAGAAAAAGTACAAACAAGTGGATGGCTAAACATATACCCTCCATCATTAAAGGTAAATGGATACAGTCCTTTGGAAACCAATCTGGTAATATGCATCAAGAAACTTAAACTTATTCCCATCCCTTTCCTAAAACTGTATCAGAAACACACATGCACACATGCACACACACACACACACAGGGGATAGCGGGTAAGCAAAAGATAAACTCATTCTCAGTAATAGTCGAAGAGTAGAAGCAACATCAAGGCATGCACAAGAAGTGGCTAAGCATGTTATCTACATAATCAGATCTTATGGACTAAGTTAAAATGCTTAAAACAGTTTGCAGTAATATAGGAAAGTCCCCTGCTAAAATGTTAAAGGTAAAACAGAAAATATAAAAATCATCTCTAATTAAGAAAAATACAATAAGAGAATATGTGAAAATGTTAATAATAAACTTTATGGAGATATGAAGAAGCTTTTTCCTTTCCTTCTATATTTTCTAAATTTCCTCAACAAACATCAGTTGATTTTGTAAGTTAAAAACAAAATAAAACTCTGCATTTTCTTCTAGTATACTGCCTTCAAGCTCTGGAGTGTTAAAGAAATTTGTTACTATGCTCCAAGTAATACAGCCTACTATACTATGTATACTGTTGACCCTTGAAAAACATGGGCTTGGGACACTAACCACCCGCAATGAAGCTGAAAAATCTGTGTAATTTTAGTTTGCTCTCCGTATCAGTGGTTCCACATTACACCATTACAATCTACCAAAAATGTGACCTCAAAGATGTGTAAATACAGATTACAGACTTGCTGATGCTTCCACTGAAAAGAAACGTCTGTGTGAATCTCATACTGCCTGCAGAAAGTCAAAATGTCCACAATTAAGAGAAGGCCCCGCACCACAACTAAAGAAAAGCCCATGCAGCAAGAAGATCCAGCACAGCCAAAAACAAACACAATTTTTTTGAGAAATAAGAATAAAAACTACTATGGTGATGCACGTGGGAAAAGTTCAGTCCATAGCTAACATCAAACTCAACAGTAAAAAACCAAAAGCTTTCCCTCTAGGATGAGAACCAGACAAGGATGCCCGCCCTCACCACTTTTATTCAACACAGTACTGGAAGTCCTAGCTAGAGCAATCAGGCAAGAAACAGAACTAAAAGGCATTCAAATTAGAAAGGAAGAAGTGAAACTACAGATTTGCAAATGACATCATATTACATACAGCAAACCCTAGACACCAAAAAAACCATTAGAATACATGAATTCAGTGAATTTGCAGGATACAAAATCAATATACAAAAATCTGTTGCATTTCTAAATAATAGTGGAGAAATTGAGAAAATATGCTCATTTACAATGCTTCAAAAAGAATTAAATAGCTAGGAATAAATTTAACTAGGGCTTCCCAGGTTAAATTTAACTAAGGAGGTAAAAGGAATGAGAACATCTTATCTGAAAACTGTAAGACATTAACTGAAGAAACTGAATAAGATACAAATAAATGGAGATATTCTATGCTCACAGACCAGAAGAATTAATATTGTTAAAATGTCCATTCTACCCAAAAAGCAATATACTATACAAATTCAATGCAATCCCTATCAAAATTCCAATGGCATTTTTCACAGAAATAGAACAAATTATCCTAAAATTTGTATGGACTCACAAAAGGCCCCAAATAGTCAAAACAATCTTAAGTAGAAGGAACAAAGCTAGAGGGATCATGCTTCTTGATTCTAACTATCTGACAAAGTTACAGTAATCAAAACAGTATGGCACAGGCACAAAAAACGGACACACAGGAGAACGGAAGAGAACAGTGAGTCCAGAAATAAACTCAGCATGTACGGTCAACTAATTTATGACAAAGGAGCCAAGAACACACAGCAGGGAAAGGACAGGCTCTCCAATAAATGGTGTTGAGAAAACTGGATAGCTACATGCAAAAGAATGAACTGGACCATCGTATTACTTTATACGATTAACTCAGAATGGATTAAAGATTCTGAATGAAGATCTGAAACCATAAAACTTCTACAAGAGAACATAGGCAGTAAGCTCCTTGATGTCAGTCTTGGCAATATTTTTTTGGATCTGACACCAAAAGCGAAGGCAGCAATAGCAAAAATAAACACGTGGAACTACAAACTAAAAAGCTCCTGCAAAACAAAGGAAAACATCAACAAAAGGGAAAGGCAACTTACTGAAGGGGAGAAAACATTTTCAAGTCATGTATCTGATAAGGGGTTAATATCCAAAACACACAAAGAACTCATGCAACTCAACACCAATAAGACAATCTGATTAACAAGTGGGAGATGTGAATAGACATTTTTCCAAAGAAGATATACAGACCTTATACACTATACATGAAAACATGCTCCACATTACTAAGCATCAGGGAGATACAAACCAAAACCACAATGAGATGTCATCTCACACCTGTTAGAGTAGCTATTATCAAAAGAGACAGGCATTAACAAATGCTGGCAAGGATGTGCAGAAAAGGAAACCCTTATACATTTTGGTGAGAATGTAAACTGGTACAACTTTTATGAAAAACACTAATAGACATTCCTCCTAAAATTAAAAACAGAACTACCACATAATCCAGGAATTCCAATTCTGGGTATTTACCTAAAGAAAACAAAAACACCAACTCAAAAAGATATATGCACCGCCATATTCACTGTAGCATTATTTACAATAGGCAAGATATGAAAACAATGTAAGTGCCCACCGATAGATGAATGGGTAAAGAAAATGTGGAAATATGTATACAACAGAATATTATGCAGCCATAAAAAGGAAATCTTGCCATGTACAAAAGCATGGATGGACCCTGAGGGCACTGTGCCAAGTGAAGTTAAGTCAGATGGAAAAAGACAAATATCAAATGATCTAATGTGTATCTGGGATATGGAAAAACAAAACAAAAACCAAACTCATAGATACAAACAGACTGTTGGTTGTCAGAGGGATGGGATGGGATATTAGTTAAATCGGTAAAAGGGATCAAAAAGAATGAAATAAATAAAGTCAAGGGATGTAACATACAGCATGATGACTATAGTTAATAATACTATACTCCATATTTGAAAGCTACTATAAGAATAAATCTTAAAAATGCTCATCAGAAGAAAAAAAATTTCTTTACATACAGTGACAAATGTTAACTAGACTTACTGTGGTAATCATTTTACCATACATACAAATATTGAAACATATTGTATACTTGTCAATAAATGTCACTTGTACGTGTGTATGTGTGTTAGTCACTCAGTTGTGTCCGACTCAGCGATTTCATGGACTGTGGCCCGCCAGGCTCCTCGGCCCATGGAATTCTCCAGGCAAGAATACTGGAGTGTGTTGCCATTTCCTTCTCCAAGGGATCTACCTGACCCAGGGATCGAACACTGCACTGCAGGCAGGCTCTTTACCATCTGAGCCAACAGGGAAATCCTATATGTCAGTTATATTTCAATTAAAATTAAAAGTTTGAAGATAGCACAAGAAGATAAGTTATTCCTGGAAATGACAAGAAAGGACAGTGTTCTTAATTTTAAAAGAGCAAGACTAAAAAGAGCTCTGCACAAAAAATGAGGAGAATATTTAACCATGAGGCTGTCTCAGTTTAACTCAGGAAACAAACATTTATGCAACACTGCTGTTACAAGGCACCAGGCTAGTGCTAACTGCAAAGGAGTTTAATCTACAATCTACGAAGGCGAGCATACAAATCACCAGAGAGGAGAGGCTGGGAAGTGCCGTAAAGAAACAGAAGCCTCACTGCTGTGACCCGAACAACCATCCAGCAGAGAAGAGGGAAGTGCAGATTCAGCATGCGAAGTGAGATGCACTCTGAACAATTCCAACAGAAGACAGGGAAAAGCTTTCTAAACAGACACCAGATATAAACAAGAAAGTCCAGGGCTCACTCTAGGCACAGAAGGCCTGAAGTCAAGAATTCAAGTAAGGAAATAGGAGAGGCTAGTAACAAAGGAGAAGGCAATGGCACCCCACTCCACTTGCCTGGAAAATCCCATGGATGGAGGAGCCTGGTAGGCTGCAGTCCATGGGGTCGCTAAGAGTCAGACAGGACTGAGTGACTTCACTTTCACTTTTCACTTTCATGCATTGGAGAAGGAAATGGCAACCCACTCCAGTACTCTTGCCTGGAGAATCCCAGGGACGGGGAAGCCTGATGGGCTGCCGTCTATGAGGTTGCACAGAATCGGACACAACTGAAGAGACTTAGCAGCAGCAGCAGCAGTAACAAAGGACAGTGTCAAATTGCAAAGGATCTTCACCCTAAACCGGGTGTTTCTTTAAAACTAATTGATATTTTGTCACTGTGAGCCACTCAACACCTAGAGGTAGAGGATCTGACTGAATATTAGATTTTAAAAACTTTTATCTGGCAGTTTCCCCATGGCTCAGTGGTAGAGAATCCACCTGCCACTGCAAGAGATGCAGCTTCCATCCCTGGGTCGGGAAGATCTCCTGGAGTAGGAAATGGCAACCCACTCCAGCATTCTTGCCTGGAGGAGCCTGGCAGGCTACAGCCCATGAGATCGCAGAATCAGACATGACTGAGCACACAGCACGCGTGCACGCACACACACACACACACACACACACATAGCAGAGTACACCTCTGAAATGACAAAGCCTTGAAACTCGCTTTTTTGTAAATATAGAACACTTAGACTCCTTTGCCTGAGTGAAGCTAGGCAGACCAAGCATCCCTACTCTCTCCAGCACAGGATCACTCTGAGCAGACAGTGAAGAGGATGGGGCCCATACCTTCTCTGCTCCCTTTACAACAGGTCTGATGGTAAAAGTAACTGGGCCTAGAGCGTGACCCCATTCACTGACAATTCCATCCAGCTGGTACATTAGAAGTTTGGGGAACAACTTAAATATTTGTTGTAAAAATAAATAAATAAATAAATATTTGTTGTGACTCTAACAGTCATGGGAAAACAAGAGCCTGATGGGAGAGCTACCACTGAGCAGATCAGCACCTTGTAGTCTGGGCCCCCGCTAACTGCGCTTCCTCTGCCGTCCCAGCTAACCCACACTGTGACTCAGCAGCACACACCGTGCACACCTGTGGGGTACCGCCCGTGGCCCGTGATGCTCAATAAACCTGAACACTACTTCATTCACTTTGGAACACCCAGACAATAACTTCAGTTGGAAGGCAGTGCCAACTTCATTGAGGGAAATGACCTCCCAGGCGTACTGGGCATGCAAAGAAAAACTGAGAAGTGGACTCTGGGCACCACTTCACTGGTCCCCCAGAGCAGACTCACCAACGCTGTTCTCTTTCCACAGGCGGAATGCTGTAGAGAGCAGTGGAAATGCTCGACTACAGGCCACTGCTCTCTGGCAGGGGCCTGTCTTGGCCCCTTACCCACCCTGTGCCCTTGCTGCCCCCTGTTCACACTTGAGCCAGGGTGACCACTGCAGAGGAGCAGCACAGGGGGAAGTCTGGGGCCATCTTTTCATTTGCCTCTTTCTCCACTAGAAAATCAGCTCCATCAGAGGAGAGAGAATTTGTTTTGCTCATCCCAACACCCGGCACACTGGAGACACGAAACATGTATTTGTTGGGAACATCCAGACAATAACTTCAGTTGGAAAGCACTGCCAACTTCATTATGAGGAGAAAGACCTCCAAGGCATACTGGGCACACAAAGAGAAGCAGGGACGTGGACTCTGGGCATGACTACACTGGTCCCCTAGAGTAGATTCACTAATGCTGTTCTCTTTCCAAAGGCAGAACGTATAAATTAATGTCAAATTCCTACCATGCATTTTATTAATGCATCTAGTCCTGAGTTTTATTTCCAGAAGCTAAACCAGTCTTCTTTTGCTTTCAAACAAACTCAGCATCCTTCAACTTACAAACAGATAGGAAACAGTAAGTCTGGAAATTTGGGGAATATGGCTGGGGAAAGTTGCTGGCCAGCTGCTTGCAAAGGAGAAAAAAACCCACAAAAGTAAAAAACTGAATTAATCCAAGTTATCTGAGGCCATGCTGGAGCAAAACACACTAAATATAATGGTACCACTTATAAATCACTAACAGTTACCCTGGGTTTCCTATGTGCCAAACTTTGTGCCAAGCATTCTATCCAGATTAACAAATTATCACAAAAATCCTAGGCAGGTATTATTATAATCAGCCATTTTTTAGAGATGAGGAAACTGAGGTGTTAACCCAAGATTACACAGCTAATTAGTGATGAAAGGATCAGCCAGGCTGTCTGTGTCCAGAACCAGTACTCCATCACACTGAACAGTCCAACTACACCCACAGTAAACCAGAGTCACCAAGGAAAACAGCGTGACTGCAGCACTGTCCCAGCAAGGAAGTGGGGAAAGGCAACGGCGCTCTATAAAGCATGATACAAGTCAGAGTGCTGCTACTGAAGGCTTGTCACAATCAGCAGAGACTGAGGCGTCGGCCCTGTGCTCCTGGCTCTGAACACCTCCCCTGCCCCACCCCACTCTCAGCTCCGTGGGTATCTGCTTCTCACTCCTCTCTCAACACTTCACCCTGGTAAACCCTTCATCTGTCTTCTCCTTTCTCACCTCACCTCAAACCACAAGTTGCAGGGCTGTAGAGGCTAAACATGTTCTCTGGTTTGGGGGCGCCACACCTCATCCTAGAGACAGGAGGGCTGAAGACATTTATGCCGAATGAGAACGTGAAATGACACCATGTCTCCTATTTTTAAGAGCAAGCACATTAGCTTCAGTCATGTCCTCCAGACTGACCAGGCAATGACCCGGCCCAGTCCCGTTTCCTGAACCCACAGCAGAGGCTGGCTACCCCAGGACAGGGCAGACACCCATCCCAGCCTTACCTTCCCTTTCAGCGTCTGCAAAGCATCCAGGTAGGCTGCCAGCATGGGCAGACTCAGGGTTTCCACCAGCGTGGTGTGCAGCCACTGGATCAGCTTGGTGTCCCAGCTCACACTTGCCAGAGCCTGCCGCACTCGCCTCGCACACTTGTCCACAGCGACACGACGCAGCACGGGCTCATTACAAGCCTGAACGGTGGAAGTAGAGGGCAAAGTCTGAGGGTCACCTTGTTAGCAACTGGGGTTGGGGGATGGTGGGGGGTAGCGCCCAACAAGTGAGCCAGTCAGAGAGGCCTGAGCTAGGGAGGCCCGCTGGGGGCAGATTTCTGGAGTCTTACCCCTTCGTTGGCCAAGCGGGCGAGCCGGTCAGACTGCAGGGCTTTGAGGATCTTGTTGAATAGCTTGTTCTGGGCCAGGGTCCAGCCAGTCCTGTAAGAGACACTCTGAGGAATTAAGAGTCAAACCCTGGGGACGCTCCCTGCACCAGTTCACTGCAAAGAAGATCATGTCATGATTTTTGTTCCCATTGTGAAACACTGTAACTCCAAGTAGCTGAGTACCAAGCTAAAGCACAACACCCAGATTCCGGGCCCAGTCCTGCCAGCGAAGCACCTCAGCACATGTGTTAATACACATGCGACAAGTCTTTGTGGGGCTTTGCTGTTTGGTGTTCAGTCGCTCAGTCATGTCCAACTCTGTAGCCTGTCAGGCTCCTCTGTCCATAGGACTTTCCAGTTAAGAATACTGGAGTGGGTTGCCATTTCCTTCTCCAGGGGCTCTTCCCAACCCAGGGATTGAACCTGTGTCTCCTGCATTGGCAGACAGATTCTTTACTGCTGAGCCACCAGGAATTATGCCTTTGTGGTACTAGCAAAGCTCATTAATTACCTAACAGCTAAAATAATCCATTAGCAAACAAAAGCAAGGCAGCACTGCACAGACATATCTGAATCTCACAAGTTACTCAAAAAAGGTAGACAGGATGAGGAAGCATTTAGTGCACTAAAACCTCACACTAAGATAAGAGGCCTACTTACATCAGTGTCAGGGACAAAAATACAACAAAACCAAGTGGCTAGTCTCCCACTCCTAAATAATCCACCCCTCATTAACCTTCCTTCTTTCTCCATGTTTTTTCTGTATATCCCACAATTAACAAATTTACTTTGTAAAATGTTTAAATAGGTTATGTATTTCTAATTCATCTTTAATCGGAGGATAGCTGCTTCACATTGTTTCTGCCATACCACAACTGCCCCCTGGAAGTCAGTGCTGTGCATCCAGTGCACAGCCCTGGTTAGTGCACTTTGACCTTGCTCATGGGAGGCTTTATGGTTCTTCCTCCAACTCAGCTATAAATTCCGTGCTATTAGAAGCCTACCCTATTGCTCGTCCCAACCTCATGAAACGCCGCACAGCAGCGTGGAGCTGACTAAAGCTTTACCCTCTCCACCCCACTCCTGACAACCTTAATTACTCTGAGACTCCAACTCTGGCCAGTAATCTTCCTACAGATACCAAGAAAAACGTAACAGAAGATGCCCAATTTATTCCAGTATTTGTTTACCGGCTCTCCCTGCCATAAAAATAAAGTGGTGATTAAATCTCATTTTAAAAATTTAGGTGGATGCCAGACCCAAATGAGAACCTGGAATGACATCAAGGTAGCACTCCACATCAGTTGGGATGAAGTAAGTAGGACTGTGACAACTGCAAAGCAAGCCCATTTAAGTCAGCTGAGAGTCAAAGTCCTTGCCATGGGCTGTGTGGACCCCCCTGGCTCTCCAACTTCATCCTCCACGACAGCCCCCAGCTTACTATGCTTCCCTGCATCGCCCCTTCCCTTTTCTCCTCATACACCCTGCATGCTCCCGCCGCACAGACTGGGCCCTAGCCACCCACTCCCTCCGCCTGAAACAGTGGCTCCCTCTCCAACCGCCAGGTTCTTGCTCAGATGTCACCTTCTACTGAGGGTTCCCCCGACTCACCCCTACTTAAAACTGCCAACACAAGACTCTCACCTCGGGATTCCCTACCCCCATCTCACATTCTATCCGTTTTATGTTTGGTTTGTCTCCCTCTGCTAGAATGTACAGGCCAAGACGGCAAAGATTTCTGTCTGTTTTAAGTGTCTGACACAGAGCAGGGACTTTAACCATCTGCTGAATAAAGACACGGAGGAACTGTACGCACACTGCACTCTAAACCCTGTGAACAGCGGAGAACAAATTTAAACCCTCGCACTCCCTACCACAGGAGGTGCCCAGGTCCTGAGGAGCAGCGCAACACTGATACATCATGTGGGGCAACTGTACATAGAGCCCTTCACCAGATCAGGGTGCCTGGACCACAAGAACATTGCTTCCAACTTCAACCATCATCTCACTATCCTTGAAAAGAGTAAATACCCTCCAGAAAGGAGGAAAATAACAGCCCAACTTCCTTTCCTTCTATAAAATACAATCTCCATCTACCACGTTACGTCTCCAGTTTTACAACTTACCACAGTCACAAAGTCCAGGAAAACACTAGCTATGAGCCAGGAGCTGGCTGTGTACCTTTAGTCTCCTTGACTGCAAAAGAGATGGACAAGATTATCTATAAAACTCAGGCTACGATTACTGATGGGAGTAAAAGTTCTATGACAGCAGCCCAAGTCCACGGTCACAGAACTTTCTCTTCAGAAGTGCCCTCTGTCTTTAGTAGCTTTTGTTGCCACAGCTAACGCCCGTCTCAACCTCCAAAGCCACTCATCCTTTCATAACCTCTTGTGGGGTTCCAGCAGCCATCTCAGGTTTCTTGACGTTTTCTTATCTTCCCACAGCTCTCCTGGCTTAACTTCTGGTACTTCATCAGTATCTAGCCAGTTTTTGCTGTGGTTTGATATTCAGAGAGATTTTGGACTTGGAAGATGGGGGAGTAGAAGCTTTTACTCAAGGCTGGGGCTCAGGATACCTTGGGACCAGGAAGGCTTGTGTGAACTAGCATCACCGGTCCGCTGGCTCATAATCTTATCTTCCTTTACATTATTTAAATGTATTACACACTAACATGAGTAGCACTTCTCTTATGCATAGTGATTCTTTGCTGGGCCTGGGTTTTGGTGGTGGTCGGAGGAGACAAAGGATGTCCACAAGTAGCTATAAAAAGCTCTCTGGAGATACAAGGATACTTCCTTATTAATAAACTTCCTTGCTTTTAATGACTGGTTCTACCCTACTGGTGGGCACTGAGGTTCTGTCCCTTTTATTACTAATATAAACAGTCACAGTGACAACCCCACCTCTCCCCAGTACACTCATATACATATCTCTCTGCATCTTCACATGGTCATGCAAATCTCTCTGCAGGATAAATCTCTTGAAGTGGAAATGAAAGACCCGTGTTAAAATTTTAGAATTTTAGAATTTCCTGTTCTGTGTGAATAATATGTAAAAGAACCTGTAAAACCTTGAAAGCAGTATTACACTGCAGCCTTACCCCTGGAGGTGCAAATGGCACCCCACTCCAGTATTCTGGCCTGGAAAATCCCACGGACAGAGCAGCCCGGCAGGTACAGTCCACGGGGTCACAAAAGAGTCAGACAAGACAGAGCGACTGAGCCCTTAACCCCAGCAATGCTGCTCAGTGATAATCAAACAGGTTAAACAACGAATACAATTTCTTTATGTTCAATGATCTCTTGAGCTTTCTCAAAGCCTATCAATCAGGTTGCAAACCCTAATCCCAAGGAAAGAGAATGAGGTGTATATAATTTTTACTTATGAGGTACCGACAGCATTTCCAAAATTATCTTGTTCTTTATCATACAACAGGATGTTTTCTCTATTTGTTTTTCTTACCCTGTATTTATTCTGAAACCCAAAATGATGGGAGCAAGGAAAATGATGTGAACAAAAATGGGAGGGGGACTAGAAAGCTATTTAGAAATTACTACCATACACCACTGACAGCTGAAATTAAATTGAAAAACCACAAGTCTAAAACCCCCAGAAAAAGTTCTTAGGATTGAACTTAGTTGCTGGATATATAACAAAGTGATTCCAAGAACTGAAACATATTCTCTGTATTTTGTGAGCTTCGTGGGAGGCTAGAAAATTAAATGGGCAGAAAAAAATGATCTAACCGAAGATTAAGAGTATGCAAAAGATATAATTAAGGAAAAATTTAAAAACAGGAGACAGAATTTTAGATACAAGTCTAAACAGTCAAACAGCTGATGGGAACTGTGGTGAGTCAATACACTCCCCCATCTAAACCTATTCAATTTTCATGGGTACAAAAATGTCTTCTCTCCATTGCTTAGATGAGATCAGACAATTTTATGTTCTCCACACTCCCACTGAAACCGAATGACATTCTGATTTCTGGCTTCTCTTATCCAAAGCAGCCAAAGTCACACCAGTCCTAGAAGAGCCTGATATTTTCAAAGATAATTCTTTCTCTGACACTAATTCAATATTAAAACGTCTAAAGGGTTTTTTTTTAACCAGAAGTCAAGCAGAGAGAAACAAAGAACATCAGAGAGAAGAAAAAGGTCACACTTACTTTTTCAGATCATAAAATTCTTTGCTTAAACACCAGGAGAAAGGAAGAGGAATGACGGGGAAAGAGGGAGGGAAAATAAACAACTCAAAGGTCTTGAATCAAAATTTCAAACATCTGTCTGAGATTAACACATAGATATTATACATACAATACTGAGAGATACAATTAGAGCAAATTCAGAAAAGGAGAATATTTTTTAATTGAATTCAGAAGTTCCGATTTCTAAGATAGACAATCTGCTATCACAGGACACTAGATGCTTTTACTGAAATGCTGGCAATGTCCTCGAATCCATTTGAGCAAGGCCCCGAAGTACCATATGTCAGGAGTATTTTGTTACATGTCTGAAAAGCTGTGCATCTAATTAAACTTGATATCTGACAAACACCTGGGGGAAAAAAGCTGGTCCAACTTCTTTGGGAAACATCACCATACCTGCAAATATATATTAATTTTCAAAAGTTCACCAAGTCACACGATTTTGGCATGCAGACACAAATCTAGACCAGGAGTCAGCAGACTTTTTCTATATAGTGGACTGGATACTAAATATTTTAGAGTTTCCGTCACAACTATTTCAGTCCACAATTGTAGTGCAAAAGCAGCCACAGACAATACCTAAATGAGTGGGCGTGACTGTGTTCCAATAACACTGTATTTATGTACCCTGAATTTTTAATTTCTTGTGTCTTCTTTTGATTTTTTTTCAACCACTCAAAAATGTAAAATCCATTCTTAGCTCATGGGTCATAGAAAAACAAGCAATGGGCTGGATTTGGCGCACAGGCCATAGTTTGCCAACCCCTGATCTAGACAATTAAATCAAGAAGAAAGGGATATTTAAAATCATGTTTCATGGAATATCAGGCATTACTAGAGAACCCAAGAGTCAGCTGGGGTGGGGGGATGCATTTTCTAAATATCGCAAGTTATCTGGGGACTTCCTGGTGGTCCAGTAGTTAGGACTCTGTGCTCCCAGTGCAGGGGGCATGAGCTTGATCCCTGGTTGGGGAAGTAAGATCCTGATGTTGCGTGGCTCAGACAGAAAAAAAAAAAAAAAGAAGTGATCTGAAGCTATCTGCTACTGAAATAATTCAGGAGGGCAAAATGGGGCACTAAAAAAGAAAAGTACGTTTCTGACTCCCTGATACAGAGATCAGTCATCTCTCTGAGGAAAAATACATTTCTAGGGAGCTGTCCTATATGAGTTCTTGATGTAGCAAACTGTAATTTTACATAATTTTATACACGGAAGAAAAGAAGCAGCAATTTAACAATAAAATCAAGTGAAAGAATGGCAACAGATAATTATAATCAGAGCAGAGAGAACTAACCACAACCTTCAAACAGGCTACAGATCCAGAATTTGGGGACAAGGTCATAAAAATGGTGACCTCTGAGACTGAAGCCAGTAAGTATCATCAAATAATGAAATCAGCTGTGTGCAATAGTGACGTACCTGAAGATGTAAGCCTGTTGCTAATGAGAGAAGGACGCCTCCAAAATCTCATCAGACACTAAAAAACAAATAATCTGAGATAAACTGAGCACTAATTAATCATATCAATCTGTGGCAATGGCATAACACAGGTATGGAGGTCCACATGGAGAAAGAGGAGCCAAAGCGTAGAGCCTGTCAGTGCTTTTCTGCAGGACTGGGCAGGTGAAGGTGTGCCTTGGCCTCCCTGTCATCCAGCTACCGTGTTGGAGGAGGGCACCCCCTGTGTAGATGGTCTACTATCCACCCACTTCTGGAAGAGAACAGCTTCCCAGACTCTCCCACTGAGCATCAGGGCTCTAGGCCAGGCTGCCCCAGTATCTCGTCTGCCCTGCAGCTGTATTTCTCCTTATAAATTAAGAAACTTGCATTCACGCATATTATTAAGTCTCTGATGACTTTGGTAAGCATGACGAGTGCACCCAAAACCCTTTGCCCATGACCAAGGGTGAACCGATAGAAAAATTCATGCAATTCTGCTATGCAGTTTCTGAAACTGCAGACTGAGGACAAGGCAACCAATAACACAATGGGGACACATATCTGTGTGAAGTCACCTTGTGCAGCCATCACTGGGCTCTTTCCACTGCCCTTAAAGAAAAGGTACAGCAGCTGACAGCACTGGGCTCCAGAGTCAGACGGCGCGCTCTGAACAAACCCCTGCTCCATGACTTCCTAAGGTTTCTTCAACTTACTGAGTTTAGCTTCTTCATTTTTAAAATACAGATAAAGAAGGGATATGCCTAGGGGAGTTGTGAGGTTTAAAAGAGATAACGCATGTGAAGCACTTGGTACAATGCCTGGCACCTAGAAAGCGCTCGACAACTGTGAGTTCTTTTTTGTTACCACCATTGTCAGTATCTTCAGGGTTATTAACTATAACAATGGTGATAAACAATTTTGCTGAACTCATTGACCCCAGCAATATTCTAGTAGTTGATCTTCATTCACATCGATTTTCCTCTTTATCTGAAGCTCTAGAGACCATTTCCCCTTCTTAAGGCACAAGACTAATTCCAATTCAAGACCCCGAAGAACTTCTCCACAAGATCTTCAACCAGGGTGCAGAACCGCTCCACCTTCACCAGCCACCACCTGATCACACAAGCACACCAGCTCAATCTCATTCCCTGCTTCCAACCAAACTCATGAACCATTCCAACGAGCCTCGAAATTTCCTGCCCTTCTTCCTACCAAATTACTTCTTTTTCCTCCATTAAGTAAGAACCCTCCAACATTATGACAAGTTTACTACTTTCCAACTTCTGATGTAAAGACCTTAACATTCCCTTAGGAGATAAATACATACAGAGAGAGTCATGAGGGAAATGTAAATTAAAACCACAATGAGATGTCATTTCACACTCGCTAGAATGGTCCTAAGAAGAAAAAGACAGATGAAAAACAAATGTTGGCAAAGATGTGCAGAAACTGGAACCCTCATACGCTGCCGGTGGGAATGCAAAATGATGCAGTCCTTTTGGAGAAGAACCTGAAGATTCCTCACAGATTATCATACGACACAGCAATTCCACTCTTAGGTATATATTCAAGAGAAATGAAAATGTATGTCCACACAAAAACAAGTAAATGAATATTCATAGTGACATTATTCATATACAGTACCAAAAAAGCATTAGCAACCCAAATATCCATCGACAGATCAATGGATAAACAAAAGGCGGCACTTCCGTACTGTGAATATTATTCAGGATGAATAATATTATAAAGGAATAAAGTTCATTATAAAGAAATGAACTACTGACACATGCTTCAACATGGATGAATCCTGAAAACATTATGCTATGTAAAAGAATCCAGTCACAGAAGACCATGTTCTGTATGATTCTATGAAATGTTTCGAAAAGGTTAAGTTTAGAGAGACAAAAAGTAGACTGTGGTTGCCAGGGGTTGGAGGGGTTGGGAGGAAATGGGAAGTGACCATTAATGGGTAAGGAGTTTCTTTTGAGGGTGAGGAAAACGTTCATCAAATTGACTGCAGTGATGAATATACTAAAAATCACTGGTTGTACATATTATATAAGTGAATTGTATGCTACGTAAATTTTACTTTCATAAAGTTTTATGCAACAAATACAAGATAAATAAATGTTTGCCAAGCAAACAACAACGAAATGACCTAAAGAGGAATGCTGAGTCCCCGGGTCAGTAGGATATGAGAGAGCAAAACCAGCCAGCAAACTCATGAAAACAGGCTGAGGTGCTCCCCCAAAACCACAGACTACAAATCTATCTTTAAAAGTCACTCAAGTCAAACATCTATTAGCCTTTCATATGACTCCAAAACATTTTCACTGTCCTAGTTATAGACACTATAACCACAGTATCCTAGTTACAGACACTATAAGCACAGTATCATACAAACGGACATTTAATTTTTTTTGGTGGTCTGGCTAACTCCCGTATCATAACGTGTACTATATACACTACAGAGCAAGTCACACCTATCAAATTTGACTCATTTATACATTCAGTTAACACTTACTACTTGCCTACTATGTGCCAGGCAATGTCCGAGGTGTCAGGGATGCAAAGATGGCGGACACACAAGCTCTCCTCCCAGGGAGCCCACTGCAGAATGAGCTGAGAGTTACAAAGACAGGAGAACATTCTGACTCCTATGGCTGCAAATGAAATAAACTCCTAAAAATATGTTTCAATGACAACGATATAAGATATTCACAATGCACTGACCATGAACCCTGTAGTGCCCAGTCCTCTCAGAAGCAACCTACCTGTTGACATGCTCCTCCCAGTCCTCTGGCGGGGGAGGGGCATCCGCATCGGTCCTGGCGAAGATGACGTGCCGTTCACACTCATTCATCACACTGCGTGCCTTCTGATTGTCGTAGAGCGGCACAGGGGTGGATATGACTGTCTCCACGTCTATTGGGACATCTGATTCACTGTAAAAATGAGGAAATAGGACCAGCCACACATATTTCAAACAACATAAGTATTTAATGATTGTCCCATTGCCAAAATTGTCTCAATATAATCAGCTTTTTATCTATTTATTTTTTTTGGCTGCACCAAGCAGCTTGTGGGATCTTAACTCCTTGCCAGGGATAGAACTTGTGGCCCCTGCACTGGGAGGGTAGAGTCTTAACCACTGGACCACCCGAGAAGTCCTTAATCAGCTTTAAAGTATGCATAAGCACACTATGTCCACAGAAAACTATGATCCAAAGTTACCTTTCCCACATGTATCTAGATCTCTGTGACATGCTGGTATATGAAGGGGAAACACAAAGTTGTTTTAAATGAGCTTATGTAAAACTGACAAAGATACACAAAGTTGTTTTAAATGAGCTTATGTAAAACTGACAAAGAGTTATTTTTTTAAAAGACAAGTATATTCCATAAGCATACAGTTGATTGCCTAAAGGTGCTTTTCAATACGGTAGCTATAAGCCACATGCAAATGTTTAACTTACTAACAATTAAATAAAAAAAAAAATTCATTTCCTCAGTCACACAAGCCATATTTCAAGAGCTCAACAGACATGTCTGCCTCAGTTCAGTTCAGTTGCTAAGTCGTGTCCGACTCTTTGCAACCCCATGGACTATAGCACACCAGGCCTCCCTGTCCATCACCAACTCCTGGAGTTGACTCAAACTAATGTCCACTGAGTTGGTGATGCCATCCAACCATCTCATCCTCTGTCATCCCCTTCTCCTCTGCCTTCAATCTTTCCCAGCATGAGAGTCTTTTCAAATGAGTCGGTTCTTTGCATCAGATGGCCAAAGTAATGGAGCTTCAGCTTCAGCATCAGTCCTTCCAATGAATATTCAGGACTGATTTCCTTTAGGATTGACTGGTTGGATCTCCTTGCAGTCCAAGGGACTCTGAAGAGTCTTCTCCAACACCACAGTCCAAAAGCATCAATTCTTCGGTGCTCAGCTTTCTTTATAGTCCAACTTTCACATCCACACATGACTAGTGGAAAAATCATAACTTTGATTAGACAGACCTTTGTTGGCAAAGTAATGTCTCTGCTTTTTAATACACTATCTAGGTTGGTCATAACTTTTCTTCCAAGGAGCAAGTGTCTTTTAATTTCATGGCTACAGTCACCATGATCTGCAGTGACATTGGAGCCCAAGAAAATAAAGTTTCTCACTGTTTCCACTGTTTCCCCATCTATTGGCCATGAAGTGATGGGACCACATGCCATGATCTTAGTTTTCTGAATGTTGAGTTTTAAGCCAACATTTTCACTCTCCTCTTTCACTTTCATCAAGAGGCTCTTTAGTTCTTCGCTTTCTGCCATAAGGGTGGTGTCATCTGCATATTTGAGGTTATTGATATTTCTCCCGGCAATCTTGATTCCAGCTTGTGCTTCATCCAGCCCAGCATTTCTCATGATGTACTCTGCATGTAAGTTAAATAAGTAGGGTGACAACATACAGCCTTGACGTACTCCTTTCCTGATTTGGAACCAGTCTGTTGTTCCATGTTCAGTTCTAACTGTTGCTTCTTGACCTGCATACAGGTTTTTCAGGAAGCAGATCAGGTGGTCTGGTATTCCCATCTCCTTAAGAATTTTCCAGTTTGTCGTGATCCAAAGGCTCACAAGGCTTTGGCATAGTCAATAAAGCAGCAGCAGATGTTTCTCTGGAACTCTCTTGCTTTTTCAATGATCCAATGGATGCTTGCAATTTGATCTCTGGTTCCTCTGTCTTTTCTGAATCCAGCTTGAACATCTGAAGTTCACAGTTCATGTACTGTTGAAGCCTGGCTTGGAGAATTTTGAGCATTACTTTGCTAGTGTGTGAGATGAGTGCAACTGTGTGGTAGTTTGAGCATTCTTGGGCATTGCCTTTCTTCGGGATTGGAATGAAAACTGACCTTTTCCAGTCCTGTGGCCACTGCTGAGTTTTCCAAATTTGCTGGCATATTGAGTGCAGCACTTTCAAAGCATCATCTTTTTGGATCTGAAAGAGTTCAATTGGAATTCCATCACCTCGACTAGCTCTGTTCGTAGTGATGCTTCCTAAGGCCCACTTGACTTCACATTCCAGGATGTCTGGCTCTAGGTGAGTGATCACACCATCGTGATTACCTGGGTCATGAAGATCTTTTTTGTACAGTTCTTCTATGTATTCTTTCCACCTCTTCTTGATATCTTCTGCTTCTGTTAGGTCCATACCATTTCTGTCCTTAACTGTGCCCATCTTTGCGTGAAATGTTCTCTTCGTATTTCTAATTTTCTTGAAGAGATTTCTAGTCTTTTCCCGTTCTATTGTTTTCCTCTATTTCTTTGCATTGATTACTGAGGAAGGCGTTCTTATCTCCTCTTGCTATTCTCTGGAACTCTGCATTCAAATCAGTATATCTTTCCTTTTCTCCTTTGCCTTTCGCTTCTCTTCTTTTCACAGCTATTTGTAAGGCCTCCTCAGACAACCATTTTGCCTTTTTGCATTTCTTTTTCTCTCCAAGGAAAAAAAAAAAAAAAAAAGAAATGTCTACCTAAGGCTACCATATTAAAGGAAGCAGGTACAGAACATTTCTGTTACTACAGAGAGTCTATCAGGCAACGTTGGTCTAAAGTTCTAAATTATTTATACAAATTTTCCTTTCCTTACCAAGTCAACTGATAGCTAATGATATGCTGTAAAAGCCCGTGACTGTCTAAGACAGATCGCTGGCAACGCAGACAGACACCTCAGCTTACTCACTCTGTAAGGAGCCCACAACAGAAACAAACACAAGTGGATACCTGAAAGAAAGATCTTTTGTATTTTAAAACATTAATGAAAAAAATAAATAAAATGTTAATGAAATCCTAGTGCTGTGTTTTTCAGTCCAATAACTCTGTCACCCAAAATATGATGTCAATCACACTGGTCTACTGGCGATCTAGCAAATGTCACTTTAACTTTTTGATGCTACTGTATACATTCCCAATGGCTAGAATAATTATACCACTATAAAATGAAGTGAAATAATGTACAGCTGGATTTGGTGGTGGGTGAAAGAGCTGATTATCTTTTGTGGACCAGACTTTGGGCAAGGTACTTAGATGTATGCCTGAAAAAGAAGTCCTGGTGTCACAATTCCAACCCTATATTCTCGGGGTCCCTCCCAACTAATGGCACTACTGAGCCAGAAACATGAGAATCATCCTCTCTTCCTTTCCCCTTAATCCTGGCCACTCTTGCCAACTCAATACAGCAGGTCATGTTGGATCTACCCAAGAAATACACCTCAAGGCCATCCCTTTTTCCCCACTTGTAATATGCCTGTCCCATCAAGGCTGATGATCTCTGACCCTGACCACTCTGCAATGGTCTCCTAGCCAGGTCTTATCTATTCCACTTCAGCACTATCATCTATTCAACAAAAATTCAAAGTGATCTTTTTAAATATAAACTCAATCTCTAGCTTAAAATCCTTCAATGACTTCTCACCAACTCTGAGAATCAAACTCCTACATGAGGTAGCCCCTGCCAGCTTCTCCCCTAGCTCCCACTTACAACCCCATTGCAACCACCTTCCAGATCCAGTGGCCTAAAAAGAGCTCCTAAAATACACCAAACTCCCACTTACAGGGCCCATATATGGAGCTAGTCTGTAAGAGGAAGTAATTTTCTGAGTACTGAAATGACCAAGTCCACAAAATCTCACTTTAAGAAAATAATCATGAGATTTAAATACAGGAGTTTCAATGTTTGCAAGAAGCTATTACATAACTAAGAGAGAGACTTGCAATTCTATTTAAAAGAGCTCTTCAGTGATGCCCTTGATCAGAAGCATCAGGATTATGCTCAATTATTCTCTAAAATTACAGATCCTGCGACCTGTACATACAAAATAGGTCAACAAAATGAGGCTCTCGCTGGGAAATGAAATAAAAACCACCACTATTCTACATGTGTTAAACACACATGTCATGGCACTTCTAGCTCATTAACCCTCACTGCTGGATCAAAAGAAGCAAAGCACAAGATCTCTGTTTTCCAGCAAACCTAAAACCTGTGCTAGAGGTCAGATTGAGACAAACAAAAACAAACTCCTCCCCAAAAAAGTTTATAAAATTATTAAGGGCGTGATTTTATCATCAAAATAGAATATATCACTAAATCTTGAAACATCTTGTGTTCCAAGGTAATCAGAATGCCTTAAAGCTCAAAAGAATTGCTAAACAAGTTTGCACAGACCAAATGTAACTGTACCACATATTACATGGTAAGTTTATGAAGAAATTCCTGACCCTATTATGTAGGCGAGCTGAAAATATAACCAGATCTAAGAAGGATTAAGATCAACCCATGGTGACAGTTCCATAACAAGAGGGAAAGAAAAGTCTTGGGCATGTGCTCCTAAGCTTTGCAGGTGAATGGAGGGGAAAAACACACAAATTACCATAAAAAGGCCAGTGTTGGAGCCAGAACACTGGGCTATTTTAGGAATGAGTCTAATCCTTTGTGACAATTTTTAAAAGTCAACTCTTCCATCTTTTTCTTCCGTTTAAATAATCATCTTCAATTCCTCTTTCCACACAAGTCCTCTTATCCTAAATGCAATCGGCTGTTTGCTTTCCTTTGAACATCCTGCCTTCCTAACTCATTAGATGTCTTGAATCCAGATGTTCATCAAGAGGCCTGACATCCTCAGGATGGTTAAGAAGGATGCTGAATTAAACATCCCACCCCACCCCTAATCTCCCACAATAAAATCCACTTTAATCCCCAACTGATTACTGCCCAGTTAGGGTGACCGCAGCCCATAGGAGAGAAGGCCAAACTCACATGGTACTTTCGTGCTGCCTCCGAGGAGTAACAAAGAGCATGCGGGTGGGGCGGGCACTACTGGCATCCGGGTGGGCACTCCACGGCTTAGCATAGCTGTGATCCAGAAACACCAGGTCCAGTTCCCGCTCATGCACCGAGAGCTGGAAGAGCAAAGAGGTGCCCATGCGCCGCGCTGAAGTCTGGAAGTCCCTCTCCCCACCGCGGTGGGCCATGTCAGAAGAGGGGCAGCAGGTCAGAGAATGGTTATCTGCATGCTAGTCACCTGCGGTGAAAAGTTTCAGCTCAAGTCAATTCAAATGCTCTGAATTTCTTCCAACCTAGAACATCTTAATAGGCTTCTTATTTTAGTGACTTTCTACCATTGGCAGTTGAGTATTATATAATTACATAGTATCTGTCACACTGCAGACCCTTGCCCGCATCGGGAGGGTTCCTGGGATCCCACTCCACCACCCAAAATGGCTATGGCGCCCCCTTCATCCTCAGTCTCTACAATTCGGCCCATTGGGAAGCTGGAGGACTGCCTCACGTGGACAGATACCACACTTGCTTGGCCAGCGCCACAGTTTCCCAGGTGGGCGCAACGGGTTTTGCCAAACAAGAGGAATCACAAATAGTACTAATTCCACAGCTAAGGGTCTTGACGGCTGTGAACCATTCTCACTGAGCCGGAGCGTGAGCATTGCTGAAACAGTTGCGCAACGTGGGCCTCGGGGAAGCCCTGACCTCTCTTCTTTGTGTTAAACAAGTTTTGTAACTACTTCATAATGCTCTGGAGTTTTAAAAATCTACAAATGAGCGGTCCTCCCCAAAGCCTGTAACAAAATGCTACGCCGGGAAGGCCCCTCTCCCTCACCCAAGGCCCGGGTGGTCCCCGGGGAACCGCCCTCTACCCCAGGTACCCTCCGGGGACCCGCCCCCGAGCCTCAAAACCGCTCCAGCAGGCAGGCAGAGCTCATAATTCGCACTTCACAGACGCAGGCGCCGGCTCAAGGGGATGGAGTGACTTGGCCAAGGTCACCGAGAGTTCGCGACGAGGAGCCGCCTCGCACCCGCCTCCCGCCCGCCCCGGCCCGGCTGAGCGCCCGCGTCACGGCGGCCCGAGCCCGCCCCCGGCCCTACACGATCGTCCGACCCAGATCGCCAGGACCCGGGCTCTAGCGCTCGGCCCCCGCATGCCCCGGGAGCCCGGAGATCCTAGCCGAGACCCCCTGCCCGCTCCGACCCGGACCACGACCCCTCAGGCCCGCCATCCCGGCCAGGGCCGACTCTCCCTCACCCGCAATCGTCCGGCCGCGCGCTCGGCCCGGGCCGGATCCCTGTGCGCGTGCGCGCTACCGCCTCCACGCCCTGGCGCCCAGGGCACAGAGAAAAACGCGGAAGTGGATTCCAGCTGGGAAGGGAGGGGCGGTGAGCCGCAAAACCCGGAAACGATGCAGCTGCAAGGGAACCTCTGCTGCTGCTGCTGCTAAGTCGCTTCAGTAGTGTCAGACTCTGTGCGACCCCATAAACGGCAGCCCACCAGGCTCCCCCGTCCCTGGGATTCTCCAGGCAAGAACACTGGAGTGGGTTGCCATTTCCTTCTCCAATGCATGAAAGTGAAAAGTCAAAGTGAAGTCGCTGAGTCGTGTCCGACTCTTCGCAACCCCATGGACTGCAACCCACCAGGCTCCAACGCCCATGGGATTTTCCAGGCAAGAGTACTGGAGTGGGTTGCCATTGCCTTCTCCAAGGGAACCTCTGCTGCTGCTGCTGCTGCTGCTAAGTCACTTCAGTCGTGTCCGACCCTGTGTGACCCCATAGACGGCAGCCCACCAGGCTCCCCCGTCCCTGGGATTCTCCAGGCAAGAACACTGGAATGGGTTGCCATTTCCTTCTCCAATGCATGAAAGTGAAAAGTGAAAGTGAAGTCACTCAGTCGTGTCCGACCCTCAGCGATCCCATGGACTGCAGCCTTCCAGGCTTCTCCCTCCATGGGATTTTCCAGGCAAGAGTACTGGAGTTGGTTGCCATTGCCTTCTCCAAGGGAACCTCTACTTCTGCTTTATTGACTACGCCAAGCCTTTGACTGTGTGGATCACAACAAACTGTGGGAAATTCTTCAAAAGATGGGAATTACCAGACCACCTTACCTCCCTCCTGAGAAATCTGTATTCAGATCAAGAAGCAACAGTTAGAACTGGACATGGAACAACAGACTGGTTCCAAATCAGGAAAGGAGTATGTCAAGGCTATATGTTGTCACCCTACTTACTTAACTTATATGAGAGTACATCATGCAAAATGCTGGGCTGGATGAAGCACAAGCTGGAATCAAGACTGCCGGGAGAATTATCAATAACCTCAAATATGCAGATGACACCACCCTTATGGCAGAAAGAAGAACTAAAGAGCCTCTTGATGAAAGTGAAAGAGGAGAGTGAAAATGTTGGCTTAAAACTCAACGTTCAGAAAACTAAGATCATGGCATGTGGTCCCATCACTTCATGGCCAATAGATGGGGAAACAATGGAAACAGTGAGAGACTTTTTGTTGGGCTCCCAAATCACTGCAGGTGGTGACTGTAGCCATGAAATTAAAAGATGCTTGCTCCTTGGAAGAAAAGTTATGACCAACCTAGATAGTGTATTAAAAAGCAGAGACATTACTTTGCCAACAAAGGTCTGTCTAATCAAAGTTATGTTTTTGGAGTAGCCATGTATGGACGTGAGAGTTGGACTATAAAGGAGGCTGAGCACCGAAGAATTGATGCTTTTGGACTGTGGTGCTGGAGAAGACTCTTGAGAGTCCCTTAGACTGCAGGGGGATCCAACTAGCCAATCAGGAGGAGAAGGGGAGGACAGAGGAGGAGATGGTTGTATGGCATCACAGACTCAGTGGACATGCGTTTGAGTAAGCTCCAGGAGTTGGTAATGGACAGGGAAGGCTGATGTGCTGCAGTTCATGGGATCGCACGACTGAGCTACTGAACTGAACTGAATTGAGAACGCATGCAGGCCTTGCCTGCAGACAGCACAGGGTCCGGAGCATTGGTTCTTGCATCTTCAGCAGGGAAAGTGAGGGTGAGGGAGGAGGCTGGCTCCTGCGGCCCCTATTCTCGCTGTCCCCCACTGTTGTTTTGTAGGTTGCCTGGCCAGGGCCGGGAGGCAGGACAACCTACTTTCCACTCCACAAAGCTCATCCCTTACCTACCAGATTGTGTTCCTTAGGAATTTACTCCTTATGCTGCATGCCTGAAACTAACACAATACTGTAAAGCAACAATACTTAAATTAAAAAAAAAAAAAGAATTTACTCAAGAAACAGCCACAATAAAAATACATGTAAAAATTAAAAGTTGCTCTGAGCCTAAAACTGCTCTAAAAAAAAAAAAAACTATTAAAAATAAATAATTTGTGGAGTGCTGCTTGCTGGTTTCTGCAAAGATGTGTCAAGATGGCCCTACCCTTAAGAAGTTAAAGCGAGGCAGTGCTGCCCTCAAGGCAGAGATTAGACTTCGTGGTTGTACTTCGTTGCTTCAGTGGTGTCCATCTCTTTGCAACCCCATGGACTGTAGCCCGCCAGGTTCCTCTGTCCATGGAATACTCCCGGCAAGAATACTGGAGTGAGTTGCCATGCCCTCCTCCAGGGGAGCTTCCCCACCCAGGGATTGAACCTGCCTCTCTTGAGTCTCCTGCACTGGCAGGCAGATTCTTTACCTCTGCGCCACCGGAAAGCCCGGTGAAAAAAATGCATTATCATAAAAAGAAAACACTGAATACAGTATAGATTTAGCCCCCAAATGAGATATGAATGAAAACAGATTGCAGGAAAGGCAGGTGTAATAAACCTGTCATCGTGTGTGATAAACAGTTCAGTTCAGTCGCTCAGTCGTGTCCGACTCTGCAACCCCATGGACTGCAGCACGCCAGGCCTCCCTGTCCATCACCAACTCCCGGAGTTTACTCAAGCTCATGTCCATTGAGTCGGTGATGCCATCCAACCATCTCATCCTCTGTCATCCCCTTCTCCTCTACCTTCAATCTTTCCCAGCATCAGGGTCTTTTCAGATGAGTCAGTTCTTCAGGTGGCCAAAGTATTGGATTATCATCTTCAGCATCAGCCCTTCCAATGAATATTCAGGACTGATTTCCTTTAGGATGGACTGGTTGGATCTCCTTGCTGTCCAAGGGACTCTCAAGAGTCTTCTCCAACACCACAGTTCAAAAGCATCAATTCTTCAGTGCTCAGCTTTCTTTATAGTCCAACTTTCACATCCATACATGATTACTGGAAAAACCATAGCTTTGACTAGACAGACCTTTGTTGGCAAAGTAATGTCTCTGCTTTTTAATATGCTGTCTAGGTTGGTCATAACTTTTCTTCCAGGGAGCAAGCATCTTTTAATTTCACAGCTACAGTCATTGTGATCTGCAATGATTTTGGAGCCTAAAAAAATAGTCTGTCACTGTTTCCCCGTCTATTGGCCATAAAGTGATGGGACCAGACGCCATGATCTTAGTTTTCTGAATGTTGAGTTTTAAGCCAACTTTTTCACTCTCCTCTTTCACTTTCATCAAGAAGCTCTTCAGTTCTTCTTCACTTTGTGCCATAAGGGTGGTGTCATCTACATATCTGAGGTTATTGATATTTCTCCCGGCAATCTTGATTCCAGCTCGTGCTTCTTCATCCAGTCCAGCGTTTCTCATGGTGTACTCTGCATATAAGTTAAATATGCAGATAAACAACAGTGCCTGCCTGGCAAGTCAGTTGTTTCTGACTCTTTGTGACCCCATGGACTGTATGTTAGCCCGCTAGGCTCCTCTGTTTATGGAATTCTCCAGGCAGGAATACTGGAGTGGGTTGCCATGCCCTCCTCCAGGGTAGATAAAGTCTAAAAGTGATGAGTTGGAAAGTTTGGGAGAGAGAAGCTGGGAGATGGGAAAGGAGTGAAAGATGATGTAAAGAACTGACTTGGTAGATAATCTCTTAAAGTGAAAAATTCAAGAGATGTTATTTAAATATACTAGAGATAGAGAGGTTAATATTATTAGGATGACAGGAAAAGGGCAGGCTTTGGTTCATCTTTCACCACCCTTAATTCTCTTGCCCTGGCACTTACTTTGCTCTAGCATTCTGCTGTTTTTTTCTCTTTATGTCTGATCAGCACAGTGTATGAACTGATATGTTTTCTCTGCCCCTTCTTCCTTCCTCAGCACACCAAGTTAATCTTTTTTTTTTCATTCTTTGCCAATCGGGGAGGTGATAAATGGTATCTTATTGTATTTCTTTGCTTATTAATGAGCTTGAACTTTTTTTTTTAACATATTTTTCTTGTTTAGGGGACTTCTGAGTCCAATTTGGCAAAATGACAAATAGTATCTCATTGCATTTCTCTAATTAGTAAATAGGGTGAATTTGTTTTTGCATCTTTTTTTTTTTTTTTTAAATCTGTTTGGGCAATCTAAACTTTGCCCATTTCACTCTGGAGTATTCATCTTTTTCTTATTGAATTATAAGAACTGTTGCAGATGTTCCCTACCTTGATATTTGTCTTTTTTCTATACAAGAATCTTAAATTCTATGTGATCAAATCTATCAACCTCTTCCTTTACTGGGTTTGCTTTTGTGTCATGATTAGTTTGGAAAATCTTTCACAAAGCAACAAGCATTGTGTCATTGTTAGATTTCAAGAAAAACTGTCAGGAAGACTAAAAGCAATCCTGGCACCATAATGACACATCCAGTTTGTTTGTTTTTAATTGTTGTTGTTCTTTGAATGTTATACATGTTTTAGAATGCGTAGTAAGCTTAGTGCTAAATTGTTTCATCAATTAATACACATTTTTAAAACATTCATTAATTTTTATACTAATGGGACTTCCCTGGGGGTCCAGTGGCTAAGACTCCCCACTCCCAATGCAAGGGGTGCAGGTTCCATCCCCCATCAGGAAACTAAGATCCCACATACCCTGTGGCCAAAAAACCGAAACATAAAACAAATTCAATAAAGACTTTAAAAATGGTCCACATCAAAAAACAACAAAAAAAGTCAATAAGTTCGCATGCTGCAACTAAGACCCGGCACAGCCAAATAAATAAATTGACAAAAATTTTTTTTCATGCTAACTATTGGATGTAGTTAGATGTAGGTTATATAATGATCAACCCTAAAGTAGAAAAAGCTTAGGGACAACAAGAGCAATGACCTGCTCCATTCTCATTCTGAGAGGCCTTGAGAGCAAGCAAGATACCACAAGATTATATTGTCAGTGAGATTTTTCCTTAGAGAGTTTTCTTTAACCTTACAAACCCAGCTGGCTGGCATAGGAATTTGTTAATGAGTAAGCTAGTTTGGTTAAAGAAAGACTCATTATCTAAACCCATGTCCTCTTTAGAAAAAGGGAGGCCTCGATGTTTGCTTCCACATTAGGAAGGACTTCTGAAACATCACTGAAATCATCTTTGAGTTCCCTATTCCTTTTCTCAACTCACTTCCCTTCTCTATTTTCTTATGGAAACAGTGTGACTTTGGCAATGATTCAGTCCAGATATCTTGCTTGTATAAAGAGAACGTATTCCCCTTTTCCCTGATCTTGAAATTAGAAGAACAGTAAGAATGAGAGAGAAAAGAAAATGGGAAGGGGAAATGAAATTTAGTCAAGCTATTTTGTTTCTACAGCCCTGGTCACCTGAAGCCACTGGCTTCATCATGCCCTATGACTTCTTCGTCTTTCCATCCTCTTCATTCCTCTCCAGAATCAAGAACCACCGGCCTTTGTGACATCACCTCTGTTGCCAAGCAACAGACCTTACTCACCCTATAAGCCTTAGGAGAAGCCCCAGACCAAGGTGCTCCAGGCAGGAAGTTTCGCCTGAGAAGGACATTGAGAAGTAGGTGGGGAAGATGCTGAGGCTTATCATGCAGTCGGCCAAGATTAGCCCACCCCTAAGCCCCCCACCCAGACCCTGCGTGTCCGTGTACTTCAGAGGTAAGAGCCAGGACTCCCAAGAGGCAACATGTGTCCAGTGTAAACTAGACCCATTGGTGCCCTACTATGTAAAAGATGCCGTGTGACCAAAAGGCGAGGTAGACATCATCCGGGTCTTTCAAATTTATCATCCTTATTGCTATGATTTCTCTTAGTAGATGACTTAGTAGATGACTCCTCTGCCTTCATTTTTTCTGGTGAATGGCTACATGTCCAGCTCTTTGCAACCCCATGAACTGTAGGCTACCAAGCTCTTCTGTCCAAGGAATTCTCCAGGCAAGAATACTGGAGTGGGTTACCATGCCCTCACACACATATTCGTTCCTTGGGAAGAATCTCAGATTTACCAATTTAGGGGTTCTTTGCAGGGCTATGGACTGTTCTTTGTTAAAGATGTTTCTGGAGAAGACAAATTGTAGTGGATAAAGACCTTTCAACCCATTAGAGATGTTTTAGGATGTCTCAGGGTACACTGGCTTTACCGTTGGTTGTTACTCAACAGTAACAACGGAACCCTTAAATCCCGGTGCCTTAACACAGCAGAAGTTCACCTCTTGCTTACAACCAAGTCTAACGTTGGTGGTACAGATCAGGCAGCAATCCTGAATGACTCCTCCAAACAGTAGATTGGGGACCAGCTGCTTGTTGCTGGTGGCTGCAGAGTCACCACCAGGCATCGCTCTGCCCGCAGAAGGTGAGAGTGGACACTCTCGTGGGAAGCTTCGGGAGCCAATCCAGGCAGAAGTTAAGTATCGCTCCCACACTCCATTGGCCAGGACGAGTTATCCGGCCCCACCCTGGTGCGAGATGACTGGGAACTGTGTACCCAGGAGGAAAATGAACACATAACATTATCTGTCACATGGGGGTGATGTCACTCTTAACAAAAGGTGAGAAATTTGGAAAACTCCAAAGTTACAAAGAATCAGTGCCACATCACATCTGCCAATGTAGACTGGATGTTTTCTTAGAGAGTCTGACCTCTCTTTGCTCACTCGAACCTAGACTTTGAAACATGTCCTATAGCATATGCTGGCCCCTTGGTGTCTTTTCAGATGTCAAGAGGACAACTCGTGAGGTGGAGGGCAATCACCCCGTGTGGAATGAGGTAAAACACATCAGGGCAAGCCCAGATGAGACCATGACAAGCCCAGCATTCAGGCTGGGTCCAGACTGACTGTGCTCAGAAGTCTAGGGAGGGGACAGGGGCCTCCTCAGCCTTCCCATGGCTGGAGCATCTTGCCCTGTGAGCAGCCTCTGTGC